>NC_135754.1:30275000-32675000 GCF_041903045.1 Epinephelus lanceolatus | reverse complement strand
CAGTCTGGATGCTGACTTTAACACAGGAGGACATCTTTGGTCTCGCCTCTGTCCTGACCCCAGCTTCTCCCTTCCCTGCTGAGAATTAAACTCGCAGCCTGCAGGAAACACTATCCACCTTCCAAAGCCCTGCGTCGTTTGAGGAACACAAAATTAGCTGAACTTTTCCGCGTTCCTCCTTCCTCTTAGGCCGCCAGACATCTCTTCTGGTTTCCATTTGTTTTAAGCTATTAGCGCATATGACCTGATAAGGGAGTGGTTGGAGGAGCGCAAACATCCGTCTCCGACTACATCCGTCATCGTCCACATGTGTTTGACTTGAGCAATAATATCCGCTCCTGGAAAAGTTTGACTCGAAGGCCCGGAGGTGAAACTACCGGGGTGTAGAGGCATTTATGTAATCCTTGACGAAGGTCTTGAAAATTATGTGTTCTAGTAAGTTCAGTAAATATATTCCATCTCAATAAACGCCTTGGACAGGCTACAACATTGTTAAGCAATTGGAGTGCGCGGGCAGCTGACCAGAAACACAACACTTTAAAGAGTTTTATAGGGGTTAGTTTTTGGCATGTGAGAGAAAGTGCTTCACATGCTATGAATGTCACCTCAAGTCAGTTTCCACTGGCGGTTTCCTCACAGTCAACAGAAGAGACTCGCTTTGCTTTTGTAAGACGGATACCACTGGCAAAAACACACATCAGTCAAGGACCTCTTTATTTGCAGATGATATACAATCTATTTTATTTGACTGTCTCCTCTGCATTTGGCAGAACATGAGTTAGGTCTGTGTTGACAGTCCTTAAGCCATTCAAGTGGCTTCCTTCTAGACAACTTTCTGGCTGCGCGCTAAACAATAAGCTTTGCACTGCGCAAAGCTGAAATTAGATATTTCACCGTTCCATTATGGGAGTTCAAAGGAAGGAACAGAAACATGCATTTGTGCAACATTTACTCCACGTAGGTCTTTTTTCCTCCGTCAGCAGAGTCAGAATGAAGACGTGGCGAGATGGAGATTCTCACTGCGCTGAGAGCAGGATGGAGCTCTGCTGGAAAACAGTCATTATCTCAAGGCTACCATAGAGGACTCTGAAACACCCCCTCATATCTAAAGACAGTGTGAGTTTTAAGTCACGCTGTAGGATTTGGCAAAGACTGGGGATCTCGCAGGGTCAATATTTGAGTATTTTTAAGACTACAACTAGATTCCTTTTGAGATTATCTCCCATCCTGCTCCTGGTTCAAAATATTACACCAAACTCCCTTAAAGAAATATGACGTTTTAACAAATCCTTGCGTGTCCTCAAAAACACACAACTCTAGAAACACAAGATAAAAGGCGTCATATGTCGACAGTATTCTTGTCAATTCGGCATCAATATAATCCATAAGATAAACTACATTTTTATTTTTGTCACATCAACTCAATACCAGCCTGTTTTGGTAGCTGTGATATTTTAGTAGGAGTAGACTGTGGAAATGAGAGGTGAAAACTTAGGTTGTTGAGCGCTGGTTGGTGGGTCAGATACACGCCAAATTAAAAACAGACTTGTTCACATCAGTTACCTCTCTCAGTGACAACTTGCCGGCCCCGGACCGTAGTCGGGAACACACTGGCTTATTTGCATTAATTTAGCTGTGCTCGTTATTAGCTGGTAGCTATAGCTTCAAGCGGCCCAGACCACTCTGCAGATGGAAGGATAGTGAGGCGTTTGGGTGCCATTCACTTACAATGGCTTTATTGCAGTCTTCACCACAAAACAATAACCATGTCCTTCTCGTGAGGCTAAAGTGTAGCCCTGAGCTCATCTAGACGCTTAATTAAAGGGCCAGCATTTAGGATTTAGGGGTAAATATTGGTAGAAATTAAATATGATAAGTTTTCTTCTGGGTATAATCACCAAAAAGTAAGAATCACTGTGTTTTAGTTACCTAAGAATGAGCTGCATATAACCACATATTCGGTCTAACCACACTTCAGTAGCCCAAAAACGAACAAACACTGGACTTTGGATGGGGCAATTCACATTTTCGTGTTTTTGCATTTTACCATTTTTTGGTCAGCCACAGTAGTTAGAGGCCCCTCCTTGATTCGAGCTTTGGAAAACCACTTTTATTTTTAATGTTAAACCGTTTTATTCAGTGTTTTTACCACTTTAAATCAGAAATGGGAGCTACACAGGGAGCAGGTCCTCGTCCACGGAGATCGCCATGTTGCACTGCCATGTTTCTACGGTAGCCCAGAACAGACAAACCAAACACTGGCCCTAGATAGGACAGTTGGCGTTTCATGTCAGCAACCATAGTTAGAAGCCCCTTCTCTGTGAGAGCTTCAGAAAAACATGGCGTTTTTAATATGAAACTGCTTTTTTTGTGTGGTTTTACCAGTTTTAAATCACCAGAGGAAGAGACCTCTGCGGATAATTCAGCTCCAGGTAAAAATCCTCTGAAAGTCTCGATCATAAGTAAGGAGAGCACACATTAAGTTATCACACATTTACAGGTGTTGGGCAACCAGGCCATCTGGGATGTGCCGCACAAGGTAAGAGAAACACTGACGTGTAATGTGAAACTGCTGTATTCACTGGTTTTACTAATTTTAATCACCTGGTCTGTTTGTTTTGGAGAAGAAGAGACCTCTGCAGATAATTCAGCTCCCAGTAAAAACCTCCTGAACATCTTGATTTTAAGTTATCAGAGAAAAAAGAAGCGCACATATTAGCAGGTGCTGGGCTAGCGGCCCATCTCTGACATGCCAAACAGCTTTGAAAAAACATTCATTTGTAACATGAAGCTGTTTTATTCAGTGTTTTAACCGATTATAATCACCTGGTCTGTTTGTTTTGGAGAGGAAGAGACTTCTGCGGATAATTCGGCTGTTAAAAACCTCCTGAACAACTGAAGGAATCATAACCGGGAGAAGTTTCAGCTGGGTGCAATCTGCAATCCTCACTGTTAGATGCCTCTAAATCCCCCTAAATCCTACACAGTTTCTCGACCACCTTACACAAAACAAAAGATAACAAGAGTGTGCAACAACTGAGGTAAAACTGTCATGATTTTATTCCGACATAGTTTGTCTGCAACAGTAAAATCGCTTTAACAGGTTAGAACCAGTTGAAAAATAAGGTTCACATTGAGTGTGACTGAAGGTGTGTTCAACCACAGCAGACCTACAGAGCAGTCGTATCGTTTCTGTTCCCACATTTGGACGCCAGTAATCATTTATTGTGGTCAGTATGTCAGTTCTATAAATATTCCATATAGAAGCCATGAGTCATCAGGAAGTGTTTGGCGCTGTGTGTACCTAATCGAGTCCTGTAACAGCGCAGGGATCCTCAGGGACTCCTGCACCTGGTATTCAAAACTGCATCGATGACACTTGGGTCGGGGCCTGAGCGAAGTGTCGTAGACTTGTTACATTTGTTGGGAATAGATCATGCCTGACTGCTCGTGCACCTCCCCAGGTCTGCGAGGGTCACCTGCAGGTCGCAGTGTGTGCACGCAGTAACGCGGGGCAGATGCTTTGTCAGCATCGATATATTAAGGTACTGTTCACGCACTGCTCTTAAGTATGTGTGCCTGACTTTCTTGGGAAACTTCTTCCATGCTCGCTGCCTGAGTAAAAGCATGGCATGTCTGTTCTCTCTTGGAAAGCAGCGCTTGAAAATGACATAATGACTGCACATTATGGATGATGTAGTGAAATTTAATATCTACTGTTCTCCATTGGCACGACAAAAGACGAGCTCGCAGCCACAGTTGCCACAGTGATTTTCTGTTTTGTGTTTAAGTTTATTTGGCGCTCTGAGGGAGCTCTTGTCCCGGTGATTAAAAATAACATTTGCAGATAAAACTCAGCATAAACACCTCATTGAGTCTGGTACCTTCTCTGTGCCTGGGTTGCATAACTCTGCATTTGCGCTGGCAGTGCTATTGGCAAGTGCGCTCCAGATATGACAGGCATCCACAGAGCGCTCGAAGACAGCAAAACGGGACGCGTTGTGAACTCTCAAACACGCAGTGCATCAAGCCTGAAGCCTTGAGGGAGGAGAGGCGGAGAAGAATGGTGGTGAATGATGACTGTGGCTCATATCCATCCTCATAAACAAAGAAATCTTGGAGATCTCCAGAGTGAAGATTCCTCTTTGTCTGCTGCTTTTGCAAAGCCGTGCAGACGCTCCCAACGGTGGCAAACCTCAACTTCCTCGTTGACTGAATCTCTTTAGACAGACATCAGAGATTTCCCACAAATACACGCTACAAATACACAGTGACACTTCACTACAGCCCCATATTTAGTATTATACGCATTATTTAAACACTTAAAGGTCCAGTGTGTGGGATTTAGGGGGGTATATTGGCAGAAAGGTGTGTTTAAGTTACCTTAGAATGAGCCATTTATATCTACATAGGCAGCAGGTCCTCATCTAAAGAGTCCACCATGTTGCACCACCATGTTTCTACAGTAGCCCGGAACAGACAAACCAAACACTGGTTATAGATAAAGCCATTGATTTTTTAAAACACGAAACAACTTTTTTTTCAGTGTTTCTAGAGGTTTAAATCAACTGGACTGTGTGTTTTGGAGAACAAGAGACCTCTGCGGATAACTTACCTTTTGCTAAGCCCCGCCCCTTTGCGATGGTCCCACAAGCTGTCAGAGTAAGCATGCAGCCCACACTGTAACTAACTGCACTCCCTGAAGAAACATTATCATATTTTTGGACAAATGAAAGAGTGATTCCAGGGAGAAGCAGACAGAGGGGTCTACAGTCTGTGTTTGAAGGATATATCCAGGATGTCAAACTGACTCAGCAGCAACAACAGGTTAAAAAGACAAAGATAGTTAGAAGCTAAAGCTGAACTATAGGCTACAGATCACAGTGTAAAAGTGAACCACCACATCACTGCTGATCGCCACACAAGACAATGAATATAAAGGGAAACTTTGCTGATGTTGAACCAGCTGTGTGGCATCGCAGTGTGTGCAGATGAATGGTTTGGCTGCTGCCAGCACCTGGACCTCAGGGATCTCTGGGGGAAGTCAAACAACGTTCATGTGATGACACAGAGCTGGTTGAATATCAGCAAAGTTTCCCTGCTTCCCTTCACTGGTTCCTGTACAGCAGGGTCGCTCTTTGTTTCACAGTTACAATCATCAAAAAGCAAAAGCAGCATGTGTATACATTCAGTAGGCTATATCTTCAGTAGCTAGCTAGCTAACCCTACACTTTTCAGGGTTTGATTTTGGTTTTGGAACAGGGAAGAAACATATATCTTTTTCCAACCTCTCCAAGTAACGAGTATCATTAATACACGACGTGCCCCAGGCACAACATTTAGCTCCACATCCACAAAACCAGCCTGAAAATGAAGGAAATCTGCACAGCTGTGTTGTTGAACCCTGGTCTGAGCCGGCCCAATGCTACTCTATGATTGGCCACTCTGTGTCTGGGGGCGGGACTTAGCGAAGGGTCACTTCCACGCCTGGTAAAAACCTCCTAAGGTGAGCATACATTAAGTTAGTTGGGAAAATAGGTGAGCACACATTGACAGGTGCCGGGCAAGCAGGCCGTCTGCGAATTCTAACCGGGAGAAGTTCCATCTGGTTTGCAATCTTCACCACTAGAAACCACTAAACCCTTACACACCCTTACCCTTACTTAAATCTTACACAGTGGACCCAATATTAAGAGCATGTGCATTTGTCCCCGCCTCCAATAAAAACATGAAGGTAGCGGAGGACTTTTATTTTGACAAAATTAAAGATATTTCCACCATAAACAGATGCAGAACACTTCACCAGAATGCAGCACATTAAGTGTTGAACGCTCAAACTGTTCTGGTTTTATATGCGTGTCCTCCAATCTTGAAACCAAACTTACACCCCTGTAGTTGTAAACGGATATAAGGACATTTTAAGTGTTTATTAATGTACGGTATTTGCTGACTTCTCCTGTGAGGACATATTTTATGTTAATAAAACTGTCATTCATTATATGTTTATACACCAGCCTCCGCCTACTGGCAGCAGTGGAGGAAGTACTCAGACCTTAAACTAAAGTAAAAGTAGGAATACCACAGTGCAGAAATACTGTTGCAAGTACCAAAAATAAAAGTACCTGTTTTGCAGAATGGCCCATTTAAAAAATAATGTATATAACTGGAATATTGATGCATTAATGTGTTAATTTTAATCACTTTAGACACTACCAGTAGCTCAATCTATAAAAATACATAATAATTTATTAGTTGTTTTATGTTTTGAGTCAATAATCTGACTTTGCAAAGTAATTAAAGGTGTCAAATAAATGTGAAAAGTACGTTTTTCTCCAAAATATCTAAGAAAAAAGTAAAATACAAGTACCTCAAAATTGTGCATAAATACATTAAAGTGATAGTTCAGGTTTTTGGACATGAAGTTGTGTGAAACGCTGACCATCTGTAGCTCTGATGCGACGGTGTCACTACTCTCAACGAGCCTCCTGCTCTGAGAAATCGCCCGTAGCTTACCGGAGAAAAAGTAGTTCTGAAGATGTACGGGGGACACATAACCAAAAGGTTTTAAGCTACAAAAAAGTATGTATGTGTTTTGTTAGACTATTTCAATAATTTTAAAACATCCCCGCATTACGTCAGACCTTGCTATCAATTGGGACTATTTTCTGGCCAGTATCACTCCGCCGTGCAGGCCCGCAGGACAGCACGGCAACAGAAATCAATCAGACAGTTCATCACCACGCCGTGCAGGTGCGCAGGATAGCAACGGCTAACGAAAACTTCATCGGCTGTTTCCAACAGAGAACCAGTAGGCTATTATTAGTGAGGAAGAAGATGTACTAGCCCTATATATACAGTCAGGTCCATAATTATTTGGACAATGATACAGTTGTCGTCATTTTGGCTCTGTACACCACCACAATGGGTTTTAAATGAAACAATGAATACCTGCTTAAAGTGCAGACTCTCAGCTTTCATTTAAGGCTTTTTTCAAAAATGTAGTATGAACCGTGTAGGAATTACAACCATTTCTTCATACAGTCCCCCGACTTTAAGGGCTCATAAGTATTTGGACAAATTAACATAATCATCGATTAAACAGTCAGTTTTAATACTTGGTTGCAAATCCTTTACAGTCAATGACTGCCTGAAGTGTTGGACACATAGGCATCATCAGATGCTGGGTTTCTTCCCTGGTGATGCTCTGCCAGCCCTTTACTGCAGCCGTCTGCACTTCCTGCTTGTGTTTTGGGTGTTTTGCCCTCAGTTTTGGCTTCAGCAAGAGAAACGCATGCTCAATTGGATTCAGGTCAGATGATATGACTTGGCCATTGCAGAACATTCCACTTCTTTGCCTTAAAAATGTCTTTGGTTGCTTTTGCAATATGCTTCAGGTCAATGTCCATCTGCACTGTGAAGCATCGTCCAATGAGTTTTGAAGCATTTAGTTGAATCTGAGCAGATAATGGTGCCCCAAACACTTCAGCTTTCATCCTGCTGCTCTTGTAAGCAAGACAAGACTTCACTAGAATAAATACAGAGGGTTTATCACAAGATGCAAACCATTGGTTAGCCTTAAAAATGGAAGGCCAGATTAGAGTTTGTCAAAAACCATCTAAAAAGCCTGTACAGTTGTGGAACAGCATACTATGGACAGATAAAACAAAGATCAACTACCAGAATGATGGGAAGACAAGAGAAGGAAGAAGGGAAGGAACTGCTCATGATCCAAAGCACACCACCTCATCAGTGAAGCATGGTGGAGGTACTGTTATGTCATGGCCATGTATGGCTGCCAGTGGAACTGGTTCTCTTGTATTTATTGATGATGTGACTGCTGACAAGAGCAGCAGGATGAAAGCTGAAGTGTTTGGGGCACCATTATCTGCTCAGATTCAACCAAATGCTTCAAAACTCATTGGACGATGCTTCACAGTGCAGTTGGACAATGACCTGAAGCATACTGCAAAAGCAACCAAAGACATTTTTAAGGCAAAGAAGTGGAATGTTCTGCAATGGCCAAGTCATATCATCTGACCTGAATCCAACTGAGCATGGGTTTCTCTTGCTGAAGCCAAAACTGAGGGCAAAACACCCAAAACACAAGCAGGAAGTGCAGACGGCTGCAGTAAAGGGCTGGCAGAGCATCACCAGGGAAGAAACCCAGCATCTGATGATGCCTGTGTGTCCAACACTTCAGGCAGTCATTGACTGTAAAGGATTTGCAACCAAGTATTAAAACTGACTGTTTAATTGATGATTATGTTAGTTTGTCCAAATACTTATGAGCCCTTAAAGTCGGGGGACTGTGTGAAGAAATGGTTGTAATTCCTACACGGTTCATACTACATTTTTGAAAAAAGCCTTAAATGAAAGCTGAGAGTCTGCACTTTAAGCAGGTATTCATTGTTTCATTTAAAACCCATTGTGGTGGTGTACAGAGCCAAAATGATGACAACTGTATCATTGTCCAAATAATTATGGACCTAACTGTACCTACTACTACAGCACGAACACCGGCTCAGGCTCACGACACACCCTCGTCAGCTGCTGTAGGTAAACAGAGGAATACCAAAATGGTACGAACAGCTGTTACAGATGTAACCCGTAGGCAACTTTGGCTCGTGTCAATTGGGATGAACCTCGCTACCAAGCCGGCGAGGGTGAAGCAACTGCGCGTATGTCAGGCCCACTTCAGCTGCCCTCAGATCCCGACGGACAGAGAAAACGCAATTTCCGCACTGCTGTGCCCAAAGAGAGATATATTACATAAAACCAGTCTATATAACGATGTCTGTAGCTGATTGTCTGTAAAACAAAATGTTTGATTGAACTAATAGCCTGTTGTGTTGTGGAGAGTACATTATACGCGCCTCGTTTTACCGTCGGCATTTAGTTTATTATATTAGGCGAACTGCTAAATCCATGACATGAGTAATCAATCACATAGAAATATGAATTCATATGTGATTACGACCAGTCTCTGCTTTGTTCTGGTGGTGGGTTAGCCAAAGTTGCCTACGGGTTACATCTGAAACAGGAAACCGATGGAACTGGGAGCCGGCGATGTTTTTATTCCCACAGCTGGGGAAATCACAAGTTCGCACCATTTTGGTATTCCTCTGTTTACCTACAGCAGCTGACGAGGGTGTGTCGTGAGCCTGAGCCAGTGTTTGCACTGTAGTAGTAGGTATATATAGGGCTAGTACATCTTTTTCCTCACTAATAATAGCCTACTGGTTCTCTGTTGGAAACAGCTGATAGCCGTTGCTGTCCTGCGGGCCTGCACGGCGGAGTGATACTGGCCAGAAAATAGTCCCAATTGATAGCAAGGTCTGACGTAATGCGGGGATGTTTTAAAATTATTGAAATAGTCTAACAAAACACACGCATACTTTTTTGTAGCTTAAAACCTTTTGGTTACGTGTCCCCCTTATATCTTCAGAACTACTTTTTCTCCGGTAAGCTACGGGCGATTTCTCAGAGCAGGAGGCTCGTTGAGAGTAGTGACACCGTCGCATCAGAGCTACAGATGGTCAGCGTTTCACACAACTTCATGTCCAAAAACCTGAACTATCACTTTAATAAACATCCTGCCTATGGGTTCCCACAGACGGAGTTAAACCACTTCTGTGTACATCTACATTATACTGTTATAAACCATTTATTAAATGTTGATATGCTGCTCATAAATACATCACATTGAAATAAAATGATAACAAATACGCCGTCTCTTTCAAATATATCTGCCTTTACTTTATTCATGTTCTGTACAGTTTCTCATTCTCCACAGTCTCTATCATACTATATGACAATAATGGCTATCATTTACTACAAAAGGTTGCATAAATAATTTAAATGTGGAAATAAAAAATAAATATGCAGTTCATTCTTTATAACAGTCCTTCTTTTGTGTCTGCAGGAAACAACCCGGCCCCTCCCTGCGTCTCTTTAAACACCCCATCAGGTGAGGGCGCCGCTGCAGTGGAACCACACAGGTATGATATGTACAATCACAGCTCTCAGCGTACAGCCCAGCCGCCACGGGAAATGTTGGCACTGTACGTTTCTGCAATCCACATGTTACATTTGTACGTTTTATATGTATCGTATCAACATCTCTGACGTAGCATATGAGATGACTTTGTCATTGGTAGGTGGAGGGGATGGAGGCGAGATGCAGACAACCGTTTTAGACCAACAAACATGAGACAGATTGTGTTTTATTGAGACTTTGCTGTGTTTCCAGCTGCTTTTTAGCCACCAAACATGTTTTTAACAATCTGTTGCTGTTTTTTCATAGTGCCATGGAAAGCAGCTTTTTTTTAGTGTGACATTGCTGCATTTCTAGTCGGGATTGTGCTACGAAAAACGGTTGTTTTTTTTTCCAAAACATCGCCGCAGCTCTTGCCAGGATAGAGCCACAAAATGCGCAAGTTTTTTACCGAGACACTGCTGCATTTCAAGCATGTATAGTGCCACAGAAAGTGGTTCTTTATTACCGAGAAATTCACGCGTTCCCTGCTGGGACAGTGCTACCGAAGCGGCTGTTTTTTACCGAGATTTCACGGTTTACTGCTAAGATCCTGCCACAAAAAGCAGCTGTTTTATACCATGACATCCCTGCATTTCTAGCCAGGATCGTGCCACAAAAAACAGTTGGTTTGTTAGCAAGAAATCCCCACATTTCCTGCTGGAATTGTGCCACAAAAAGCGGAAGTTCTTTACCGAGTCATCGCTGTGTCTGGAGCAGAGATAGTGGCAAAAAAAGAGGTTGTCTTTTTACCGAGACACTGCTGCATTTCAAGCGTGGATAGTGCCACGGAAAGGGGTTGTTTATTACCGAGAAATTGCCGCATTACCTGCTGGGACAGTGCTACCAAAGCGGCTGTTTTTTACCGACATTTCACGGTTTACTGTTAAGATCCTGCCACAAAAAGCAGTTGTTTTATACCATGACATCCCTACATTTCTAGCCAGGATCGTGCCACAAAAACAGTTGAAGAAATCCCCACATTTCCTGCTGGAATTGTGCCACAAAAAGGGGGTATTTCTTACCAAAACATCACCACAGTTCTTGCCAGGATAGAGCCACAAAAAGCAAAAGTTTTTTTACTTAGACATTGCTGCATTTCTACCTGGGACAATGAAAAAAAATCACTTGTTTTTTATCGGGTCATCACTGCGTTTCCTGCCAAGATAGCGGCATGAAAAGTGGTTGTTTTTTAACCATGACATCGCTGCATTTCAAGTTGGGATGGTGCAACAAAAAACATTTGTTTCACCAAGTTTCCTGCAAAGATAGCACGACCAAAGCAGTTGTTTATTACGGAGACATCACAGCGTTTCCTACTGGGATAGTGCCACAAAATGCGGTTGTCATCGCTGTGTTTCTAGCCGGGATAGTGCCATGAGAAATGGTTGTGTTTTACCATTACATCACTGCATTTCCAGTGGGGATAGTGCTACGAAAATTGGTTGTTTTTTACCGAAACATTGCTGCCTTCTCTGCCAGGATTGTGGTATTTTAAGCCGAAACATGATCTTCTCCATAACCAAGGTGTTTTTGTGCCTAAATATAACCACACTTTGACCACAGCGTTCTTGAAGACACGTAAAGTTTCAACATATCCTCTACATAATAACGTACAAATGTGTAACGTGTCCATGGTTTGCAGAAACATACTATGCCAACATTTGTTCAGGCCACTGGGTTGCAGCTTCCACGACAAACCTCTTCCAGTTGCTATTTCAAATCATACAATCGGGAAAAGATGCAAACATTGTCAGTACAGTTTAGACAACCAAAAACAATAATCAGGAAGCAATATGAGCAGAAAAAACGAGGGACAATATGCGGAAACATCGTGGGTATTCTTCATGAAGTATACAGTCCCATAGCTGAGGAAGGAGGTTGTCTTGTCTGCGGCGGGGCCAGATTCAGTCAATACAATGATAAAAACTGTTTCCATTATGTTATTATTATTCCTATGTTTCCTGTTTGAGCTATTTACAGACTGGGAGCAGAGAGGGAGTGGAAGTGTCTCAAACACAACGGATGGATTCTGGCAGTGGATGGTTGATCGCTGCTCTGTTTGGCCCGTTACAAAAGAATTCCGGTGTGGGCGTGCTGGAGGAACGCTTTGCCCCTAGGTAACAACACAACCACGCTCAATTTTCTGATGCCTCCTACACACATGTGCACTTTTTTTCTGTCCAGCAAACAGGAACTGTTTAGGGGAAATGGCTTTTTATGACTCAAATAGCACAGGAATGAGCTCATTTAGTAATTAAGAGGAGTCACAGGAATGTCCAGTGCCCCCGTGGTGTCAAAACTGCTTCTCCGCTCCATTTCTCTGTCTCTCCTGACTCTTTGTATCTAGTCGTGGGAACTGCTGTAACTGACAGGCCTGGTTGGGGCTGCAGCAGCGTGGGGAATGCTGTGGGGCTGTCCTGATGAGTGAGGCCTTAAGTGGGCTGTCAGAGAGCTGCCTGGACCGCCACGCAGGCCAGGGCCCTCTCAAAACCCTGTCAACATCCCACCGTCAGAGCCCCCAGAGCTGCCACCATCTCCTCCACACACACACACACACAGCCAAAAGGAGATGGATTACAACCACTCTGAAGCGAAGATACACCTTTTCAGCTTTAAACAGGGGCCGTGCTGTGGCGTAGCTCTGCATCCGCTGGATGTTTGTACAGATGGGCTCGAAGCCTCGGGGAGGTCTTCTCATTAAATGAAATCTGTTTGCGTGGAGGACGAGCCCTGGGAGGTTTGGAGCTGCTGGGGTGATCAGATACTTGTTTCATATGATCCAACACGGTGCTACATCTCCTGACCAGTCACAGTTGTGGCGAGCCCCCGGCGCTGACTCATTCTGTCATGCAAATAAGCAGCAACGTTCACAAATATGCTGACAAGAGGCTGAAAAAGAAAAGACTGATGACTTAAAACCAGCCCAGCAATTAGCTTATGCATTCGCTCTCTTTGAAATTTCTTTTGCATCTCCTCCCTATCTGGAGGAGATATGTTGTGTTGTGTAACGTGTGTGTGTGAGTGTGCTTTGGTGTTTGTCCTTCTGATGCTGGCGAGGAGCATCAGTACGAGTTGCCCGTCAGTGCCGGCGTGTTGTTCTTGCTCCGGTCCTGAGACAAACGACTGTGCTTCTTGTTGCGTTGCGTCTTGGGGACCTCCTTGGCCTCTGATTGGTTGTGGTGGGGCCTGAAGCGCTTGCACTTGCAGGAGGTGACCACGCGGATTTTGTAAGTCCGAGTGTTGCCATTGGGACACTGCAGCTGGACCCTCCTTGTCCGGGAGTGGGCTGGGATGCAGCGGTAGTCCGAAGCGTTGCCCCTCCACCACTTGCCGCGGCCGATGGAGTTCGGCATGAGGTGCGCCGGCATGCACTGGCCCGAACACACCAGCTCCTTCACAGGCTTGGCACTGCGGCAAGACCCGTCGGTGATGTAACGGGTGGAGCGCAGCTCCCGACAGCTCAGCTCCGAGGCACCTGGGTTGAAGAGCAGAATATCACAGTTACACTCGTGGCCTCAGCCCAAAACAAACACTTTGAAGTGCGGCACGCTGGAGTGGACATTCTGCAGGTTAACTGCCTCGACGCTGCAGCTGTGTCTGATTCCAGTATGTGCAAATTTCTCTGATTCTGTTTATCTCAACATGAACTCTCCAATTGTGGGTGAAAACAACACAAGCCAGAGACAAACGGAGCAGGCAGCAGCGTTTCACTCTGATCCTCACATGTTATGAGACACAAAAGTGCAGCCGAAAAATGCACTTTCACAAATAACTTAACAATGTGTGCATTTAGGAGATCATATCAGAGTTTCTGAATTTGATTCATGGTGCGATCATTAGCTGACGATGGGGCTTGACAAAGAGATCCAGCTGGCAGCAATCAGCTGATAGCAAATCCAGACCAGAGGGCCATTAAACAGCTCAATCAAACCTAATGGAGGTTTGGGCTGGAAGGAAAAGCTGGCATTCAGCGCCGGCCCTCAGGAAATGTATGTGGTGATGGAGGAGTAAATAGCTGTCTGGTTATTTTAACGCAACCGTACAGTTCTGAACAAACTGGACATCTGCCAGACTGATTTGAGACGACGTGCTCGGCCTGTAATCCAACACTTCAGCCGCAGCTTTTTAACAGCCGCACGCATGAGTTATTGTCCTGTGTTTTTTTACAAGCAGTGTGTAAAAAAGGGGCAAAGGAACTGTCGGTTAAGAAATGATACACTCTGTGAGGGATCTGTTTTCCTCTGTGGCTTTCTTTGCAAAAAAGGGCTGAACAAAGGATTTATGTGAGGTGACTTCCTTTTTTTTCTCCTCCCCATGAGAACCTGATCTTGTGTTATTCTGTGGCCGCCGCCGAAGGGACCACAATGCCTACAGCGCGCACTGGGCAGCGGTTTGCACCAATTACCAGCAGTGAAGTCAGGTTGTCTTGTTCAACGAGTGTTTGTTGTAATCCAGTCTCGCTGTGTCTTTTCCACTACATTTCCTGTTCTGCTCTCCACTGTCAGCCTGAAAAAGTCATTACTAATGATGGTGGCCTGCACGCTAGACTACTGTACAGTTGCGTGAGCTGTGTTGCTCCCTCGGCGGCGAGAGACGAGCCCTGGGAGAGGGCTGGAGGGAAGCCAGGCAGTGGTCAAAGCCTCTGCTGTGACCCCCACAGGGAGGACGAGCAGGACGTCCCGGGACAAAAGCTGAGAGATGGATGAAGAGAATAATCCGGGAGATTTCGTCTCCCTGTGTGAACCTCAACACATACGCTGCTTATCCATATGAAAACAAGAGGACGTGCTTTTCCACTCTCATTTTTTTTTTGGGAGACTTTTAGAGAATAAAATTATCATGATGTTGTTTAACGTGTGGATTTGTGGACACAAACCAGCCGCACTAACACATCCTGACTCGCTGATTCCTCCTTTTGTCAGCTGCTCCTCTAATTCAACCAATCATCTCCTCCTCCTCTGAGTTCTCGTGATTAAATGAAATCTGTGAAAATATCGCACCACCCATGTTGAATCCATGAGCGTGAGATTGCTCTACACGCACCGCTCGATCAGAACCTACACAGGCCACAGGTGGGAATCATTCTCAGAAGGCAGTGTTGCATTTAAAAAGCAATTTCTAACCCCCCCCCCACACTCCAAAAAAAAAAAAAAAGATATCCCCTGAAGAACAAACTGCAGGGTTTGGTGGACATGTTGATGCAATCAAATGGTTATAGCGTAAGTAGAGCTTGACTAATAGTATAAAGAGAGGAGGAAATAACCTGGAAGACAACGTGAAAAGAGCCCCGATGTCTCTGTGAACGCTCCACTTCAGATTGTGTACGGGAAGGAACCACAAGAATGTGCCGCTCTCGCCACCCTCGACTCTGGCAGCGGATTAAGCAAGAAAACACACTTCCCACACACAAGAGCTGCTCTTAATCAGGGAATCAGTGTGAGGAGAAAGTCAAACGAGAAGGCGGGTTGTCTTTGTGCAAGTGATTCTTTTTCATTACAAGGAACTATAATGGGTAAAACTACATTCTCCTACTCTGATCTAGAATTAGAAACACTTATATCCATCATGAATTTAAGGGCATCATAAAGAATGTGGTGACAGAGACAAGTGCCACCATGTTTGAATAGCTGTTGTTTTATTGTGGATTTGTCTTATATTGTATTTGTTGCATTTTAAATGTAATTTGATTGGCTGCTACCTCGGCCAGGTGTCTCATGTAAAAGATTTTACGTCTCAATGGGACTGTTTAAATAAAGGTGAAATAAATAAATAAAAAAGATTAAATTCTTGAAATGCCAATCAGGTGTAATGAAACCATTTTGACCAAAAAATACAAAATTCAGTGACAGGAAAACCTGTCAAATTTATTATTTAGTTTTATTATCAATTTTTTTTTTTTTTTTGACAAAATTTAGATTTTTATTTTAATTTTTTTTTTTTGCAAGATCAACATAACAGTCTGAACCCCAAGTCCAACAAATACTGACTTTTTTAAATTTAAAACAGAAAATATATTTTTAATAAAATAAAATGAAAAAATTACAACAATTGATTATAATAGCATAATAATGATAATAAATTAATAATACTACTAATATTAATAATTTAAAAATCATTTTTAACGCTCTCGCGCTTTTGTGCACGTCGCTTGCTACGGGGTGACACGCTTGCTACTCACTTCTACGCACAAGGCCTCAAGTTAAGGGTCAAATAAAATAAATAAAATATAAAAAAATAATATAAATATTACACCGGCTTTATTTTCCTTATAAGCTAGCACAAACGTGTCACCTGTATTTTAATTTTTATATATAATAAACTTGAGCGCTTACTGTAGGAGACAGTGTTGGCCGTCCTGCCGCCGTTCTTCGCCCTGTTGTTCATACTGTTGCTGTTGTTGTTGTTGTTGTTGTTGTTGCCGCCGTTAGACGCCGGTAGTACCGTCTCGTGAGGTGTCCGAGTATTCTCCCTGTACTCCGGTAAGATCTCCGTGCCCCCGTTCTTTAGTACCCTCCAGCCCCTGACGGTGGTGCAGCATCCCTGGAGCAGCAGCAGCACCGAGCTGGAGACGAGCAGCGCCACAGACACCTGCATGCTGTCGGTCCGTGTGTGTGTGTGTGTGTCCGCGTGGAAATGAAGTCAGAGACGCGCGAGGAGGGTTAGAAGGATTCACGCGATAAGGAGACAGAGACAGAGATGCCCGCCTGGATACGTTGGTGAAGTCCTCCCTCTGTGCACGAGGCGCACGCGGTATTTAAGGCTCCGCGAGTTCCCGTCAAAGATGATAATTAAGCTCTTACACGGAGTGGGCGGGGCCACGGCTTCATTCAGAAAGCACGAGGGGAGAGGAGTGGGATCGCGCGCAAGGAGAGGAGGGGGAGAGGAGAGAGGACAGGAGTAAGGGGAGGAGGAGAAAATAAAGGAAAGGAGGAAAAAAGAGGAGAGGGAGAGGAGGAGAGAATAAAGGAGAGGAGGGGGAGAAGAGAGAGAAGAGGAGAAAGGAGAGGAGGAGAATAGAGAGGAGAGGAGGAGAAAAAAAAGCAGAGAAGGAGAAGGGAGGAGAGGGAGAGGAGAAGAGTAAAGAGAGGGAGGAAAGTGGAGGATAGGAGGAGAAAATAAAGGAGAGGAGAGGAAGAGAAGAGTTAGGAGAGGAGGAGAAAATAAGGGAGAGGAGTGGGAGAGGAGAGGAAGAGAAGAGTTAGGAGAGGAGGAGAAAATAAGGGAGAGGAGTGGGAGAGGAGAGGAAGAGAAGAGTTAGGAGAGGAGGAGAAAATAAGGGAGAGGAGTGGGAGAGGAGAGGAAGAGAAGAGTTAGGAGAGGAGGAGAAAATAAGGGAGAGGAGTGGGAGAGGAGAGGAAGAGAAGAGTTAGGAGAGGAGGAGAAAATAAAGGAGAGGAGTGGGAGAGGAGAGGAAGAAAAGAGTTGGGAGAAGAGGAGAAAATAAGGGAGAGACGAGAGGAGGGGGAGAGGAGGGGAGTAAAGAGAGGGAGGAAAGTGGAGGATAGGAGGAGAAAATAAAGGAGAGGAGTGGGAGAGGAGAGGAAGAGAATAGTTAGGAGAGGAGGAGAAAATAAGGGAGAGGAGTGGGAGAGGAGAGGAAGAGAAGAGTTAGGAGAAGAGGAGAAAATAAGAGAGAGGAGGAGACAAAAAGGAGAGAAGGAGAAGGGAGGAGAGGGAGAGGAGAAGAGTAAGGAGAGGGAGGAAAGTGGAGGATAGGAGGAGAAAATAAAGGAGAGGAGTGGGTGAGGAGAGGAAGAGAAGAGTTAGCAGAGGAGGAGAAAATAAAGGAGAGGAGTGGGAGAGGAGAGGAAGAAAAGAGTTGGGAGAAGAGGAGAAAATAAGGGAGAAACGAGAGGAGGGGGAGAGGAGGGGAGTAAAGAGAGGGAGGAAAGTGGAGGATAGGAGGAGAAAATAAAGGAGAGGAGTGGGAGAGGAGAGGAAGAGAATAGTTAGGAGAGGAGGAGAAAATAAGGGAGAGGAGTGGGAGAGGAGAGGAAGAGAAGAGTTAGGAGAAGAGGAGAAAATAAGAGAGAGGAGGAGACAAAAAGGAGAGAAGGAGAAGGGAGGAGAGGGAGAGGAGAAGAGTAAGGAGAGGGAGGAAAGTGGAGGATAGGAGGAGAAAATAAAGGAGAGGAGTGGGTGAGGAGAGGAAGAGAAGAGAAGAGTTAGGAGAAGAGGAGAAAATAAGGGAGAGACGAGAGGAGGGGGAGAGGAGGAGAAAATAAGAGAGGAGACAAAAAGGAGAGAGGGGAGAAGAGGGAGAGGAGAAGAGTAAGGAGAGGGAGGAAAGTAGAGGATAGGAGGAGAAAATAAAGAAGAGAAGTGGGAGAGGAGAGGAAGAAAAGAGTTAGGAGAGGAGGAGAAAATAAGGGAGAGACGAGAGGAGGGGGAGAGGAGTATGGGGAGAAGGAGAAAATAAAGGAGAGAAGAAAATAAAGGGGAGAAGGAGAAGAGAGGAGAGGAGAGGGAGCGTGCACAAGGAGAGGAGGAGGAGAGGAGGAGAAAATATAGGAGGAGAGGGAAAAAGACGAGGAGAAAAGAGAGAAGAGGAAGATAGAGGTGGGGGGAAGAGAGGAGAGGAGGGGGAGAGGAGTAAGGAGAGGAGGAGAAAATAAAGGAAAGGGGGAAAAAGAGGAGAGGAGAAAAGACAGAAGAGGAAGATAGAGGTGAGGAGGAAAGAGAGGGGAGGGAGGAAAGTAAGGAGAGAAGGAGACTATAAAGGAGAGGAGGAAAAAAGAAGAAAGGAGAGAAGAGAGGATGAGAGAAAGTAGAGGAGGGGGGAACAAGAGGAGATGAGGAGAAAAGGAGGGGGAGAGGACAAAATAGGGGAGGAGGAAAGGATGAGAAGAAAAGAAAGGAATGGAAGAAATTGAGGAGAGGAGGAGAAAAGAGAGGAAGGGCAGAAAGTAGAGGAGAGGAAGATAAAAGTAAAACAGAGGAAGAGAAAAATAGGAGAGGAGAAAAGAGAGGGGGCAAAATAGGGAAGGAGGAAATGATAAAAGAGGAGGGGGAGAAAGAGAGGATAGGAGAGGAAGATAGGGGGAAGGAGGAAGGGAAAGGAGAAAAAAGAAAGGAGATGAGGAGAAAAGAGAGGGAGAGGACAAAATAGAGGAGGAAAGGATGAGAAGACAAGAAAGGAAGGGGAGAAAGTAGAGGAGAGAAGGATTGAGGTGAGGGGGAAAGAGAGGAGGGGGAATGAGAAAATAGAGGAGAGGAGAAAGAGTGGAAGGGGAGAAGGTGAGGGAGAAAGAAATTAAGAGTCGTGGCGGAGAGAAAGATGAAAAATGAGGAAGAGAAAAAGGAGAAAAGAGGAATGGAAGAAAAAGATGAGGAGAGAAAAACAGAAAATAGAGGAGGAGGAGGAGAGAAGGGAGAGGTGAAAGAGAGGAGAGGAAGATAGAGGTGAGAGGGAAAGAGGAGGAGAGGACGGAATTGAGGAGAAAAGGATGAGGGAAAAAGAGTTAAGAGGGAGAGAAGAGGAGATGAAGATAGACGAGAAAAGGATACAGGAGGAGAAACGGACAAAAAGAGAGGAAGGGGAAAGTAGAGGAGAGAAAGATAGAGGTGAGGGAGGAGAGGAAAGGAGAAAATGGAGTAGAGGTGGAAATAAAAGAGGAGAGAAGAGAGGAGGGGGAGAAGGCGAGGGGTAAGAAAGAAGAAAGTAGAGGGGGAGAAAAGGGGGGAATATAGAGGAGGAGGAGAGGAGAAAAGAGGAGGGATAGGAAGAAAATAGAGTTGAGGGGGAAACAGGAGGAGAGAAAATGGGAGGAGAAAAGAGGAGGGATGAAAGGAGAATAAATTATGTGGACGGGGGAATGAAGGAGAGGAGAGGAAGAGAGGAGAGGAAATCTTAAGGTGAGAGGAGAGAGGTGAGGAGACAAAAAATAGAGGAGAGATGGAAGACAATAGTAGAGGAGAAAACAGGAAAAAAGTGAGAGGAGATGAAAGGGGAGAGGTGAAGAAAATATATAGGAGAAAGGAGAAAAGAAAGGAAGATAAACTTGAGGAGGAGAAGAAAAGGGGATAAGACGGGGAGCAAGGTGAGGAGATGGGGAAAACATAGGAGAGAAGAGGAGGAAATGAAGCGAGAGAAGAGTAGAGGAGAAGCAGGGAAAAGGGAGGTGCAAGGAAAAGAGGAGAGGAGAAGAAAAAATAGAGGGAGGAGAAAGGAGAAAAGAAAGGAGGATTAAGGTGACAAGGAAAGCTGAGAGGAGAAGAAAAGGAATAGGAAAGGAGAAAGGTGAGGAGATAGGAGAAATATAGGAAAAGAGGAGAAAAGATGACATGGGAGAGGAGAAGAAAATAGAGGAGAGAGGAGATGAAAGAAGATAGAGATGAAAAGGAAAATTGAAAGGAGACGAAAAGGGATAAGATGGGAGAAACGGGAGGAGGTAGGAGAAAATATAGGAGAGAAGAGGAGAGGAGAATACAGGGAAAGGGGAGGTAGAAAGAGGGAAAACTGAGGAGAGGAGAAGAGGGGAGACAAAAATCAGAGGTCATTGAATAGAGGACTATAGAAGAAAAGGGAGGTGAGAGGAGGTGGCAGGAGGAGCAGTGTGTTAGACAGCAGGTCTGAACATCTCTGTGCTGTTGTTAAATGAACTAATGAGTCTCCTCCTCCTTTAATGATTTCCGCTGCATTACGTGTCTCCGAAGCATCCAGCCGTTTCTAAGATGGTTTATTTTGGACTGCGTCTCTCAAGTTGTTCCCACATGCTCCTCACACTCCTCCTGAGAGTCCTCCTCCTCCTTCTCCTCCTCCTCCTGCTGCTGATCCGTCATGATACACAACAAGCTAATCATTAACTCCTCACGTTAATGACCCATCACTACAGCTCTCTGCAGAGACACACTGTGACGAAGTTGGACTCCGTCTGACCTGTGTCACCTCCTTCCTCCTTCCTCCTTCCTCCTCCTGCAGCGAGACTCAACTCATGTGTACATGATTTGAGTTTATCTGCTGATTTAATATTTCTATATCCCTGTATCTGGTATGAATATGGGCCGAGGCCGGCTGAGCGCTCTCCTCCGAGCTCTTGGCATCCGTCACCTCTCAGTGATGTGATGAGTGCTGACAGATGGAGGCTCTTTCATTCAAACACTGCCCTCTGGAGGGAGAAGACACAAGTTCTTTAAAGGAGGAAGATGAGATTAAATCTTCATTAGCATCTTTAATGTCCAGCAGAGACGAGTCAGGAGCTTTAAGGATTAAAATAAATAAATAAAGTCCGACACATGAAGGGGAATATCCCTCATGCCTGTGTCAATATCTTTGCCTGTCACATCTTGTACCCATTCATTTGTGGCGCAGCGACTCTTCCATAATCATACACATACTCCTTACGCTCCATATACTTTTATACAAGCCTTAAATCAGGGTTTGCAGAGCTGCGGCCAACTGGTTGTCCGTCACAATTTAAAATGGTGTACGTGATTGAGGACAACACTAAATTAAAGTAATGATATTGTAAGATGAGGCTTAAATATCGTCCGTCAACAACGTAACTCTTTTCTCACAAAGGACCAGTGACAACAGCGAAGTCTCGTTAAGTCAAACGACACTGAAACAGTGACCTCTCTGAAGTCCGACCACAATAAAGATCTTCACGATTAATAAATCCTTAAATGTATCTTCTGTTATTCAACAGCTGCCTGCTGCCAAGTTTGTGATGTTGGTACAGTATAATTCCTGGAGTTGTTCAACAGAGAGTACGTTAAGAATTCATATTTCATGTGGTTTTGGTTACAATTAGCGTAAGGTGACCAGATTTCTGAAATGAAACCCAGGGACATTTACAGGTCAGAAGTAAATATATCATCAGTATGATATCCAATGTTATTATATATGAAATAAAAAAAGGGGGATAATTCTGGTTTCATGTACTGCAATAAATTACGGTGCAGGCTGACTGATAAAATAGGATACTAAGTGCCAGAGGGAATGACGTGATTCTGCCAAGTAGGAAATGTTTCTGGACCAACACTGCAATCAACCAATCACAGCCCTCTGACGTCATCAGTGTGCTGCACCTGTGCGTCTTTTAAAATTCCTTTGTGCTTTTTTAGCCTTATGCTAGTTTTCAGAATCGAAGTTGAGACAGTTGAACAAAATCCTCAGTAACATTAAACAAAAACCTTATAAGGTACTGCAGGGTTAGTGATTAGCTTGCTAACTAGGTTGGCTATGCTAACGAGTAAACTTGCCAACAGACTAGAATATTAGCAAGTTAGCGTGCTAGCTATGTAGGCTATGAGGCTATGAGGCTATGCTAATGAGTACGTTTTGAATAGGCTGTAAAAAAGGAGGGAAAATGTGTTTAGCGCATAGCCTGGAAATCCAGACCCAAATCTAGAAAGATTTCGGGTCTGGCTATGAGTAATGCAAATGGCCCAACTCAAGGGGCGGCACCAAGCATGCATTTGTAAATATCGCTGCACGCAATTGGATAACACTACGACCAATCAGAACAATACACGGAGTGACGTATCCAAAGCGCTACCAGTGGAGCTAACTGGTAGATTAGACTCTTGCTGTATCCGGTCTGCAAAACAGCAAAAACAACAAACAACAACTGGTGTTTATCCGTAGCCATCTTGCAATGTTTACTGACTGATTCCAGCGCTGTCGTCATCTGGTTAGCTCGCCTCTGGCCCGCCTATATCAGATACACTGATGTGATTGGTGCAGCTCGGCTCCAACGGCATGGGTAATGAGCATCATTACTGATTGCCAGAGTGACTTGCTGAGCAAATTCAAATTGTGCTCTCGCGAGAACTCTGGATTTCCAGGGTAGGCCTATTTAGCGCAGGTATTTGCACCTGAAAAATTATATTATCCACACTTTTTGTTAGTGAACAATATTCTAGCCTATCAGCAAGCTTACTCAATATTATACTTAACAGCATAGCCTTCCTCGTTAGCAAGCAAGATTAAACAGGCTGCAGTGAGAGTCTCTCTCCATGGGATATTAAAAAAATAGCAGATTTGTGCATTTAGTCCTTCTCAGGCAAGCTCAGGGGTTTAGTGTTGCTGTAGCCCACAGGAACGATGCTCCATGATGCTTTTTTATCCCTCTGAGTGAGGATTAAATATATGCAGCTCACAAAATCCGGTTGAAATTAAACACTTGAAGATCCACTCATTACTAAAAGTGTTGTCATATAAAAATTAAAGTGATGGTCAAAGTTGTCACAGTGAAATTTAAGGTGTGTTGATGGATTCACGTTGTCAACTCAAGCACTGAGTAACATTACAAGTTAACGTTCCACCTTAAAAGTCGCTGGCAGTCGGCCCAGTGAATTAACTTAGTAAAACATCCTTTCATTTTATAGTTACAGTTTACTAATAAAACTCTCCACAGTATGAACAGTTGTTACATGAGCCTCAAAACCAGACACAACTCAGCCCTGAGCAGAGTGACCGTCCTCTACTGACCAATCAGACTGCAGTGTTCACAGCTCCACCTTTTAGCACCAGATCTGTGTGCTAGGTACCCCAACAGAGGGGGGACCAAACATGGAGACGGTACGGAACGGTTCCAGCTTAGAGGCAACTGTGTCTTTTGGAACAAGTGCAAAACCCAGAATAGTTTATGCATGTAAATGTTGTCACTGATGGTGCAGCTTTAAGTAATTACACATTTAAGCATTAGTGGGTAACAGTGCAGTATTTGAGTTCATTATGTGTGTCCAGGGAATCATTGAGGTGTTCACATTCACGAGTATTGATGGGGCTGTTGTAATTCTGCAGCTGAACATGATTCTCATCTCATAAGCCAAGAGGTCTCAAAGTAACTGGAGCAGACTGCCATGTCCTCCTATTGTGTTTGAGCTCTGAGGCTGTGCCAGAATTTTTTTAGTGAGCGATGGATGGTCCCACTGTCTACACAAAGCCAGCTCTGATTACAGCCTTCTCGCCGACGTCGTGACCGATGTCAGTCCCAGTCTCAATTTAGACCTCTCTGGGTTTCTTTATAGAGCCCTTGGGCCCCAGCGCAGTGTTTTTTATCATGATAACAGTACAATGAGGTCCAAATAACAATCAGATGCTCCCCAGATTGCAAGAAAGCCTCCAGCGCTGCAGAGGATGGCAGAGCGTCAGTTTTATGGAAATGGAGAAAAACACTGTTTTCAGTCCATAAACAAAGCGTCTCTGCTCCTCGTGTTCTGCATTTGCTCGAGTGATTCAGCGTACAAGTTTGTTAACTACTTGATCATACAGGTTAGACACAAACTTCCCCTTTTTTCCAACACAATCACGGGCCAGTGAAAGTAAATAAGGAGATACTGTTACAGCGCTGTGTGTTCGAAACTCTGCAGTGTTTAACTCAGAGTTTGAGACGGTAAATTATTCATAATGTGTCCGCCACAATTATGCAAAGTAGGTTCAAGTTCAGCTTTCTGGCTTCCCACATTAACCCTTACAAAGACATTACAGTGAAGGCTTTATGAATGTGAGTGAGAGTGAATGTGTGGAATAAATGGCAGCACATTACTGTGTCCCTGCCACATATTAAAAAGTCAAATTCATATATTCATTCCATCAGTGCTGAGAAGGGCTCGGTGAAGGACTTCGAAACTATTTTGGTACCAGCTGAATTGCGTCGATTGCACCAAGTATCAAAAACTGTCAGCTACTTAAAGTTGGCAATAAATGCCTGGATAGATTTTGACACACAGTCGTTATACCTGACGGCACAATCAGGTGCTAAAGTGTCTAGCAGATACCCTGGAGACCAGACGGACATCCATCAATGCCCCAACTCCTGCTTTATTCCATCCCACAATTACAAGAAGGTTCGTCCACAAAGGTGCGAAGTAACCCAAGTAAAGTAAAGTCAGACAGCAGCCAACTGGGAGGGAACCGAGACTGTACTGGCAGATCTTATCAGCGCCTATGCTTCCCTTCTGAGATCATCTCTACTAACCTCAGACCAGACCTCGTGCTTTGGTCCTCCTCACTGCACCTTGTCTACATCATTGAGCTCACTGTGCCCTGAGAGGATGCTACGGAGGAGGCCTACGAGTGCAAGAGCCTTAAGTATGCCGAGCTGGCTGGAAAACAGAGGTTTACCCAGTTGAAGTGGGCTGCAGAGGCTTGGTAGGCAAGTCAACTACCAGGCTGCTTACAGAAATGAAGCTCTAGCAAAAGTTCAGTTAGGAAGACAATACTTTTCATGCTCAGGCTGTAGGTTTCTTTCTCACCCTGCCATTCAATACTTGCATGTATGCTTACCCACTATCTCTAGGTGTCATTATCTGGGTTTTCAACTGAGTCATCAGCTCATTCACAATCAACCAACAGCACAGTGACATACCTTCTCTGTCAGCCCATCATCTTACTGCTCCTCATTTGAAATATGGTTCTTTATTGCTGCCGTTGTGCGTACCCTCCACCTCCCGATCATCACCTAGTCTTTACGGATTCATCAGCCTTATCCACCTCATCAGCCATCAGCCTCAGAGTCATCAGCCACCACCACCTCCACCAGTGCCTGGACTCCATGAGGGGGATTTATCCTGCTGCCGCCCAGATGTCCCTCGATTACAAAATATCTCCGTCTGGTGTCCAAGCACCAAAAACTTCAACAACAATCAACCAGTTAGATAGCTAGAGGGGGAGAGTTCAGTCCGAACAGACGTCTCTCCTTGGCTCTGCTTTTCCTAAGCTCCTTTTTACTTTACTATCTACCTTTGCGCTTTCTACCGTTGCTCTTTCCTACTTTTCTATCCATCTAATCCTTTGGTTCCCGCTCAGACACCCAGACGGCACTATTACTCCCACTCATAGTCTGTGTGCATCTCAAGGGTTTGTAACATCTAGTTGTAAACTGAATTGAACTCAAAGTAGAATATTAAAAAAACATATTGTTTAGGTACCAATTAGGTAGGGTTATTAGGTTGATTAGTATTGAAAAATGTAAAAAAAAAAAAAAAAAACAGTTTCTGATCCAACTTTACAGAAATTTAGCAAAAGAAAATTCAAGTTGATGCACATTTCTGTGAATATTAGGAATTGGGCGCATAAAGATAAACTGCTGATGATGCTAAGTCTCCAGTCGAGTGCAATTAAACTATTAGAGAAGAGGAACATGCAACAAGGTGACAACTAAAAAAAGGACGCACCCATTTCGTATATTCTTACTAGATTAAAGATTCTGTATAGGATAGGTATAGCATTGATACAGCAGCAAACAACAGTGTGCTAGGCAAAGATATAGTGGAGTGATGGCATCTTGAGCAGCGAATGAAGTCACGCTATCACTGTGTGATTTGAAAACCAAGTTTTTCTGTGTAAGCTGTTAGCAGTTAGCGGTGATATTGGGACAGCACTGACTTAGATTAACGGCATTGATATATGGCATTACAATTTTTTTTAATGCGCAAAATACATGTGGTAAAACATACGCATTGATACACAGATCAGCCAAAACATTAAACCCACTGACAGGTGAAATGAATAATATTGATCATCTTGTTACAATGCAATGTTCTGTTGGGAAACTTGGGGTCCTAGCATTCATGTGGATGCCACTTGACACCCAAATACCATTGCAGATCAAGCAAACCCCCTCATGGCAACAACACTCCCCAATGGCAGTGATCCAAATCCAATCGTGCATCCTTAGGACATGCTGGTACCTCATCTCCCAACCCACAGGACTCAAAGGATCTGCCGTGAAGACCCTGGTGCCAGACACCACAGGACATCCCCAGACTTCCTGTGTCCATACCTTGACATGCAAAGCTATCTCTAATCTGTAGAGGCCCCACCATGGATGGACGGTACATTTGGGGTATTGGCACGTCCCACAGATGCTCAGTTGAATTGGGAACTGAGGCCAGGTCCATGCCTGGAGCTCTTTGTTATGTTCCTTGGGCGATTCCTGGCGCATTGTCCTGCTGGGGGGCTTGATCTGCAACAGTGTTCGGGTGAGTGGAGCGCATCAAGTAACATCCACATATATGTCAGGACCCAGAACATTGCACTGTAACAAGATAATCAGTGTTATTCATTTCACCTGTCAGTGGTTTTAATGTTTTGGCTGATCGGCGTATGTTGTTTAAACCTCATAAAATACAATAAAAGACAATCCATTAACTACATGTGACTTTCATTACAGACCTACATATGACTCTACATAAAATGTTACATGGTCAAAACCACATATACTGGATTTGTATGGGGACCGGAAGATTCTGCAGTGCTTGTTATATACAGTCATATTTTGAATATTTGTTGGTATTCTTTAGATGTGGTTCAGTGATAAATGTCCTGATGCCTCAGTGCGGTTTATTCCACTTGAAAAGCTGTCATGTGCTGTATATCTAAGAACAAATTGGACCAACTCCTGCGCACAAATTAGGCTTCAAAAGAACGAGACTGTATCACTTGTGACAGAACAAATCTCGGTTAAAGAGCACAGATAAAGTTACAGAGCAGACTATTCTGGAAAATCTGTGGTAGACATACTGATATTTATCAGTGTTTGTGCATTTCAAATGTAGATTGTATCATATCTACATTTCAAGTAGCCGCACATCTGGATGTATTTAGCTCTGTTTGTAAGTTATAGACTCTGTGAACAGGCTGTATTCCCAGTTTCAAATCTGTTGCTCTTCATGGGAGCAGCTTTCTCCACAATTTTACAAACACTACATATGTTTTCTCTCACTGTTATGGCATTAGTACTGAAGGACAGGTAATGTACTGGCATTAGTACTGAACAATGTCAAACAATGCCCAGTGTTAGGGCTAAAAATATCACCTTTTCATATTTTTAATTTGGAAAAGAAGAAGAGGAGCCTGCTTTCTAAATTTACTGCCAATTTTAACCACATTTTTGGAAAATTGTCAAAAAAAAATTTGAGCTAATTCACGGTGTCGCCCAGTGTCAGGGCAAAATATATCACTTTTAACACATTTTTATTATAAACAAATTACATAACGTAAGAAATTAAGAAGTTTTCCATCAACATTTAATGCAAATTTTAAACAAATTTACAGAGAACTGAAAAGTTAAAGTTAATGCATGTTCCACCCTCTACCACTGTTTAACTTTGCTTGGTATTGACCATATTTTTGGTACCTTTGATCACCTTTTTCTATTTATTTTGAAAAAACAGCCAGTTATTTCATCAAAATTAAGTGCAAATTTTAACAAAATTTCTAAAAAAAAAAAATTGGCAAAAGAAAATTTACATTAATGCACATTTCCATACACTACCATTGCTGCTCTTCATGGAAGCAGCTTTTTCCACAATTTTACAATACCTATAAATGTTTTCTATCTTTGAAAACTAGTGTCAACCTGGGCACTAGTGCTTAAAATTTTTCAAACAACATCCAGTGTTAGGGCTAAAAATGTCACGTAAATTAAAAACAGACAGCTTTTCTTCCAAATTTACTGCAAATTTTAACCAAAGTTCCCTAATATTGGCAAAATGGGGCGGCAGTAGCTCAGTCCATAGGGACTTGGGTTGGGAACCGGAGGGTCGCCTGTATAAGTCCCCATCTGGACCAAAATATGGAGCGTGGACTGGACACTGGAGAGGTGCCAGTTCACCTCCTGGGCACTGCCGAGGTGCCATTGAGCAAGGCAACGAACCGCTCGGAGTGCCTGTCATGGGCAGCCCTACTCTGACATCTCTAAAGGTCCTGTTTGGGTAATGTTTTCCAACATCACCCAATGTTGGACTAAAAATGTTACCTGAAATAAAATGAGACAGTTTTTCAAATTTTTACCTAATATACAAAAAATTGCCAAAACAAAATTCATATTAATTCAAATTTCCATCCACTACCATTGTTGCTCTTCATGGGAGCAGCTTTTCCCACAGTTTTGTTATCACTATATGCATTTTCTCTCCTAACTTTGCATTAGTCGTCCTCACAAAACACCATTACTGACCTTTTAAATACAACAGATGATACTGAAGTGACATTTTTGTTGCTTTTCAGAAACATGCATTCTTTTGTTCACCTTTTCAACACACTCATGATTAATACACATGTAAAGAATCTAAAAACAACTACAAAGAGCGCTGTAATGTTGATCAATGGCTGTGCATCGACCCCTGGACGTATTTGAAAGAGTTTCATTATTGACAGTGGCTCTGCTTTGTATCACTTTGTATATCCACTGTAGAGAACACCAGAGCTGACTCTCTACACGCTTTCCAACAGCTCAGCTGATTTATCAAGTGTTCATAGTATACACACAATTCTTTCCAAACCATATCTGTGCATTGTCCCATAATGAAAATCATTTATCACAGTGCAGCTGAACAACAGGAGGATGCAGAAACACTCCTTGTTTTCATGCATCTGATTAAACGACACGATGAAGATTGTATGCTGACTTCTAACTAAGAACTATTTGTCTGCTGGCAGCCATGACGAGTTTCTTCAGGAGAGCAGGAGGTCACAGGGAGGTGACGCACTGAGCTGAAGCCAAGACACGATAAGCCTTAAAGTCCACAGTGGGATTCTTCTTCCACTCTGATCTTTTATGTGGTTTCCACGCGCGAAAACAGGAGACTTAAACCCTGGCTGTTATAAATTAGACTCCAGCCATTCCCATTGTTTGTCTTTGGGCTTTTTAGAGAACCATCAAAATAGAAAGTACGCCCATCGAAGCAGCCTCGAAGCCAAGTAGTAGGAACTGTGGGAACTAGACTGGCTGGACCTCAGAGACCACACTAAGCTGTTTACTGACCACCCCGAGCCTCTTAGCACACCGCTCACCACCAGCACGCTGCCTGCCAGCCGGCTGCAGGTGCTATTCTTAGCTGAGAGAGGAATTACCCAACAAATTATTCAGTACACAAAGTGGACTGCTATCTTTCTCTCTCTCTTTCTCTGTGAGAGTCTCTCTCTGTGAAATACATCCACAAATAACCCACTGTGTCGTCTGCTGGTTTTGTATTAGTATCATGGAGGTTTCATATAGTCCAGGATATGTTTAGATCAACAACTGAGCCTCTTAAGACCAGTTTTTGACCAATATACAAATTTATACATAAATATATGCAGTGGTTAAATGTAACTGAGTACATTTACTGAAGTACTGTGCTTATGTACAATTTTGAGTTCCACTCCACTACATTTTGGAGGCAAATATACTTTTGAAGTGTTTTAAAAGTCATGACCCACATCAAAAAAGCAATCCCAGCCACTCTTGTCCCTTTGTAGTTTGCATATCATCAGAACCAGTCCACTGATGATGCAGTCAACGCCACCATCCACACAACCCTAACACACTTGGAGTGCAAGGACACATACAGTACAGGCCAAAAGTTTGGACACACCTTCTCATTCAATGCGTTTTCTTTATTTTCATGACTATTTACATTGTAGATTCTCACTGAAGGCATCAAAACTATGAATGAACACATGTGGAGTTATGTACTTAACAAAAAAAGGTGAAATAACTGAAAACATGTTTTATATTCTAGTTTCTTCAAAATAGCCACCCTTTGCTCTGATTACTGCTTTGCACACTCTTGGCATTCTCTCCATGAGCTTCAAGAGGTAGTCACCTGAAATGGTTTCCACTTCACAGGTGTGCCTTATCAGGGTTAATTAGTGGAATTTCTTGCTTTATCAATGGGGTTGGGACCATCAGTTGTGTTGTGCAGAAGTCAGGTTAATACACAGCCGACAGCCCTATTGGACAACTGTTAAAATTCATATTATGGCAAGAACCAATCAGCTAACTAAAGAAAAACGAGTGGCCATCATTACTTTAAGAAATGAAGGTCAGTCAGTCCGGAAAATTGCAAAAACTTTAAATGTGTCCCCAAGTGGAGTCGCAAAAACCATCAAGCGCTACAACGAAACTGGCACACATGAGGACCGACCCAGGAAAGGAAGACCAAGAGTCACCTCTGCTTCTGAGGATAAGTTCATCCGAGTCACCAGCCTCAGAAATGGCAAGTTAACAGCAGCTCAGATCAGAGACCAGATGAATGCCACACAGAGTTCTAGCAGCAGACCCATCTCTAGAACAACTGTTAAGAGGAGACTGCGTGAATCAGGCCTTCATGGTCAAATAGCTGCTAGGAAACCACTGCTAAGGAGAGGCAACAAGCAGAAGAGATTTGTTTGGGCCAAGAAACACAAGGAATGGACATTAGACCAGTGGAAATCTGTGCTTTGGTCTGATGAGTCCAAATTTGAGATCTTTGGTTCCAACCGCCGTGTCTTTGTGAGACGCAGAAAAGGTGAACGGATGGATTCCACATGCCTGGTTCCCACTGTGAAGCATGGAGGAGGAGGTGTGATGGTGTGGGGGTGTTTTGCTGGTGACACTGTTGGAGATTTATTCAAAATTGAAGGCACACTGAACCAGCATGGCTACCACAGCATCCTGCAGCGACATGCCATCCCATCCGGTTTGCGTTTAGTTGGACGATCATTTATTTTTCAACAGGACAATGACCCCAAACACACCTCCAGGCTGTGTAAGGGCTATTTGACCAAGAAGGAGAGTGATGGAGTGCTGCGGCAGATGACCTGGCCTCCACAGTCACCGGACCTGAACCCAATCGAGATGGTTTGGTGTGAGCTGGACCGCAGAGTGAAGGCAAAGGGGCCAACAAGTGCTAAACACCTCTGGGAACTCCTTCAAGACTGTTGGAAAACCATTTCAGGTGACTACCTCTTGAAGCTCATGGAGAGAATGCCAAGAGTGTGCAAAGCAGTAATCAGAGCAAAGGGTGGCTATTTTGAAGAAACTAGAATATAAAACATGTTTTCAGTTATTTCACCTTTTTTTGTTAAGTACATAACTCCACATGTGTTCATTCATAGTTTTGATGCCTTCAGTGAGAATCTACAATGTAAATAGTCATGAAAATAAAGAAAACGCATTGAATGAGAAGGTGTGTCCAAACTTTTGGCCTGTACTGTATATGAGAATGATATTTATTGACTACAGCTCGGCATTCAACATGGTCATACCACACAGATTCTCTGAGCAGCTCCTCATCCTTGGACTGACACCATCCCCCTGTACCCGGGTGCTGAACTTCCTGTCAGACAGACCCCAGTCAGTCAGAGTTGGACACCATACCTCAGGCATAAGAACTGTAAGCACAGGGATCCCCCAGGGCTGTATGCTGAGCCCACTGCTATACACATCAGCTGCGCATCATGCTGATGTGACAGTACAGCTTTTTTCATCGTTGTCTGACGCTGTAAGTCACTGCCTAGGCGCCACTTCTCGATGACTTCGGAGTGAGACCAGGTTCGAATATATGTAAACTTAAAGAAATAATCACAAGTGTATAATAATAACTAGATACTGGACCCCAACATGGCGCCTATTCAGTCCAATGGAGTTGCTTGTCTGGGGCATATGCTTCAAAAACTTTCTAGCTTCCGGGTTTACTTCTGTGGTATGCAGCCCACTGAATATGTGCAGTAGTGTTTGTCCTGCTGGGCCCTCCAGCTCAGCTCATAGAGCCTGTTTACGCCTGATTTCATCATGTGGTTTGGGTAGACAGCTCTGTCCGTCTGGTCGCACCTGGCATTAAAATGCGTCTCCATATGTGTCTCGAACACTTGCTATCGGATCTCACTTCCCACAGTGGGCAACACTGGAAGTTACCAGCACCATGATACCAGTGACATCTTCATTACAAGATGCTGATTATTCCACACCACTGGTCGTTCAGACACAAATTTATTACCTGAACCCTGATGAAATGGATTATTGTGTAAACTTAATATCCTGCAATTCTCACATGATCTCATGTTATCGCGTGTGGGGCTTGTCGTGCATGTCAATATCATCACACAAAAACACAAGAACAAACTTAGCAGGGTACAACGAGCAAATCAAATTCATGATTTACGCACAACATCAACAATATTGTGTTAAATGCTGTAAAGGTTTCAGGTTAACAAGACTGTAGATTACTCTGTGCCTCCAGCCGCAGGCAGCAGCTTCTGGCTGACTCAGCAACTCACATCTTCCCGTACTTCACATACTGTACTTTCCCTTTAATCTAAACTGTATACTGTCAAACAGCAGTGCCATAAAAACTCTAAATATAACCTGTGTAGCAGAGATGGAAGCAAAGAGGGTAATTAACACTGCTGCTGAAGCCAGGCAGACGATCCACTCTTTGTCTCTGCTCGCATTTAGCTGCCTAACATAAAAAACGTTGTCAGAGCTCAATATAGGATTTGTAGATGTACTCCTCCTAACCAGAAACACACTTTATATACTCTGCATGCACTATATCCAGATTTATATGTATATTGTGAGTCACCTGTAATGTGATACACGCTATGTAAATATCCAAAAGAATATGTCTGACATTTTGGATGTATTTGAGGGTGCAGAAAACGTGGCATGTGTACGGCCCCTTAGGCGACTAAAATGTTACACTTAACTTTCATGAACTGAAACACACTGAAAGAGACAGTTGTAGTGACGTGTCAATGGACTGCACCCATGTCACTCAAAGTGGCCACGAGTTATATAACCCCCCCCCAGTTGTCATGAATGTTGAAATTAGCTACAGAGACCAAACCCTTTCTTGGTACCGGGCTATAAACTTGTTTATTTCAGCATGAAAGTTGGGCATTTTAAAATTGGGGTTTATAGGGACTGACTTGCTTTTGGAGCCAGCTTTCTGCGTTAGCTTCATTTTTCAGCCATGGAGGTCGCAGCTTGCCTTCAACTAAAGCTGGATTTATGCTTAGCTTATGCATCAAATTGATGCTGAACCAATGACATAGGTTCTGCATTGAAGTAGCGCCTACGCCGTACCCTATGCCATAGCCTGACGTGCACCTCCCCAGAAATATAACTACACGTAAGATGAAACCATTTCCCTCAGTGGAAATGAAGCTTTTATTTACTTTAATTTCACAGATAAGAAACAATAAATTGTGAAGACAATAAAGCCTCCACAAAAAAAGCATTTTAAGTCGTGTGTGTGATTTATCCTGGCTTCATATGAGCAGAGGAAATCTCTGCTCGTCGCTAGGCTAATTTATACAATGTAAAATGCCATAGGCTTGTGCTAATAACGTTAGCATGTTGTATTTGTTTGGAAAACATGTTTAGTATAAGACAGTTGTTTTGTCAGTGAACCTTGAGTCTTGTAACGTTACCTTTGTTAAATATTGCTGTTGTCCCTGGCTTCATATGATTACGGAAACATCCGCTAGCCGCTAAGATAATCTTTACAATGTAAATTGCCATAGGCTTGTGCTACAAACATTAGCATGTTGTATTTGTGGGGAAAATGTGTCCAGATAAAGACAAGTGTTTGTCTGTGAATGCTGCGAGTTATAGTGAAGCTGATTTGTGTACTTGTTTTTGAAACTGTCTCTATTAAGCCATGTTTAATGTGTGTTTAATGTGTGTTTTGAATCAACTAAACTTTACAGCACTTCACAAAACCCCCTCAGCCGACTAGTGTTTTGGAGGTGTAACTGCAGAGTGACACAGACACACCACCGCACGGTATAAATGCTCACAACGACGTAGGCTCTGCAAAGAGCTGACGCACAAGTATAAATCCGCCTCAACAGCTCCAGCTTCATACTTAACACAAAAATATGAATATGGTGTCGATTTTCTACTTCACTATGAGCAAAGCAAATAAATGGATTTGCCAAAAATGTTGAGCGATAAATCCAGTCAGATTTGACCTTTAACTTTACTTCATACAGTGTGTAAGTCTTCAGTCATGTACTCTGTAATCTGTGTTGTTATAATACACATTATAGCTTTTCCAGTGTTGCATCAGGTGCCGAGTGACAACTGACAAGTGTTTTTGGAAGCGGAAACAAAAAAATATCAGCTTATGAAAATATCAGCAGAAGCTCGCTGTGATAAATGTAGGTGGTGAATGAAAAATCTGGTGCTGCTTCAGCGCGACGGCTTCCTGACTGTCAGAATCTCCCAGAATACTTTGCAAGGTGTGCTAATTAAGCATGAAAGTACAACCAGGCTCCAAGAACGCCTCTCTGTGCAGAGACGTTTATTTTCAGGGAGTATCGCCCACAACTTTGATTCTTTTTTTATTTTTAACAAGATTAATAAAACAAGATAACAAGCATGTGAGAATAATCCGCCGCTCTTGTATTTAATCCAATAAAAGCTAATTAAAAGCAGAGGTATTAAAAGAGGTCGTGTCTCAGCTCGTCACGTGAAGGTGCTGCAGCTTTGCTGTCAGTTCCAAGCCCACCCACTGTGCAGCTTCCTGAGTGAGTCCAGCCTTTGTTTTACACACAAATGTTGCTTTTCCTGCACCTTTTCACAAAGTATGACTGAAGTCTGGGAGCAGAAACGGTTGCATGCTTTGCAGATATGATCACCATTATGGTACAGCTGAAAGAACAGTGCAAGAAAACCTTCGCTGGCTTGTCTAAAACAGACTTCTGCGTAAACAGGGTGGATCCGCTCAGTGTGCTAATACTGACTGTGATGTAAGAATACTTCAAGGTGCATTTTGCATATATTCTTAACAAATAAAGTCAGGTTTTTATGATTTCTCATGAACAGGATGCCACTTCACTTCCTCTAAAAAAGCTCACACATGCTTTTCAGGAAAAATAAAAACACTTATTAAAAACCTAAACTGTGCCTCAAAGACAAAGGCACTAACACCCTTATTAATAGAGTGCACACTGCTACAGTATAAAGCTTGAGTAGTTATGAATATGATGCTGTTAACTTTGAGCAGGTGATAGTTATTGAGCGGCGCAGACCATCTGGAGCTGATTAGGTTAAATGCATCAGTCAAACAGCACAATAGCGAGGATACGGAGCACAGCCCGGTCTGCTGTATTTGCATGCTTATAATGAGCAGATATTTTAAAAGGGTAATGGTTTGGGAATACTTAGTTTTGTTGTGGATTCAGAGTGCTGTGCTTGTGCAGTCAAACATGTTACTTCTGGTGACACAGTGGGTTTTTTGATGTACAGCCCTTTGCAAATAATGTGGCAGCGAAATCTGTTTTAAAGCTGAAAATGAGGCCTGCGTTTCAACAATGTCACCAGCTTCTTTCCACGACTATTAAATGTCACTCTCAGAAACCACAGTTCTCTACAAGGATGTTTTGGTTTATGGATAAATTCAGGATATTGTTCGTCTCGCAGCAATCAAGTGGTTCCTATTAAGTGTATCCTTCGGCGGCTGAAAGCAGGCTGTGCTCATGCACTGATCGGACGTTTTCTACAAGAAGTAATGCACCAAAATTTGTACATATCTTAAGTAATAATGAGCCAGTAATTAGTGTTAAAGGAGCTATATGTAAGAAATCTAAAACAAATTGTCATAAACTCATCCTAATATGTCACAGAGACTAAGGAATAATGTTCATATAACATACTGATCTCACCGACAACAATAGTACAGCCAGAATATTTGCATTTAAAAAACATTTTTACAGTCTGCAAATCATGTTTATGTTTTGAATTTGTGTTTTGGCCTGTTGCGTCACCCACTGCCGTCTACCAGTCACGCAGTCAGTAGAGTCTCAGCATCAGTTAAAGTTACGACTGAGCGACAGCAGCACGGCAAGCAGCATTAGCAGTGTCCCGGTACATAGCATGAGCAGCCGGCTTCTCCTCAGCTGTATCCCGGCAGCAGCATTAGCAGCAGAGAAGCCGGACTTGCTCGAACGGTCTGCTGGAAAACCAAAGATCAAGGACGCGGTGACGCGGCCCTGCCACGGCAGCCGCCCGTGGGCAAACAAATCAGTCTCCAGCGTGCCGCTGTCCAGCAACCTTGAATCTGTAGGGGAGGGGGGGTGGACACGACTCGCGGCAGTATTTTGAATTTGAGTGCAGTAACCGTTTTGGCCACATTCTTACATACAGCGCCTTTAAACAAACGTATTCAGAAAGGTTGCGATCAGAGTTGGGTATAACGCGTTACAAAATAACGCCTTAGAGTACTTTGATTACTTTTTGCAGTAACGAGTAATCTAACGCATTAGTTTGCTGTTTGAGTAATCAAATACTTAAGTACATTTTCAAACAAGACAGTTACTTCCGTTACTTTTAGAACGCTGGTCCTTCAGCTCCGAAACAGCAACGGCTGTCGTTTGGTTCTAATAACGGAGATAACGTTAAACCTATCAGTCTGAAAGAAGCCACGGAGCTTGTGGCTCGCTACGTGGTCGGAGAAATGCTGCCGTTGTCTACGGTGGAGTCTAAATAGGTGGAGTAGGACTCGCTGACAGACATATTTCAGACTCAGGACTTGCATTATGCCTGGTACACGCTACACGCTGGTACTCACCAATTATCCCGCATGTGTGATGTCATCGGGTTATTCTTATCCTGTTTTTATTACTTTAACTATTATTTGAGTCACTGTGTGTGTTCATGTGCCAGCCGACATGTTGTTGTAGTCACCTAAACGCGTCAGCAGATGGCAGGAGCTACATTTTAAGTGCCATAAGTAAACTATCAAGCTACTGTATCTTCCACAGGAAGTTCTGACAAATGTTTCAGAATAAAAGCCTATTTAGAAAATGGAGGAAATCTCTAGCCGAGGTTATAAGGGGCTTTTAATTTGAAACAAGTGTTGAGTTTGAAATGACGGTGCGATATGTTAACTTTATAAAGACAACGGAGGGGATAAAAAGTAAATATATATAGACACACAGAGGGATTAATAAATAACGGACCGTCTATAATGTAGTTTGTTTCAAATGAAGCTGGGAGCCTCTGCAGTTGTGGTGAGTAAAAGCGCCGCCGCTATTTGTAAATGTTATTACTTTATGTCCGACTGTGAGGATGTACCATTGTTTGCTAGCTTGATGCTAATGACAGTAACGTTAACTCAGCGGGTTGACAAAGTGCCTCTGCTGTTTCACACCATCATTTCCCCCTTTTACTCTGTGTGGTAACATCCCTAGAGGAAATATTAAAAACGCTGGGGTGTTGTTGTCATACAGTTGTCTACGGCAGCAGATCGTTCTGTGTTTCTACTGGTCAAAGTGACGGCTGTGATGGGAGAATTGAATCTCAGTGAAGGGCAAGTGGTCCATAACTTTAATTTTGGAGACAAAAAAATGTAGGCTTAGCGCCCTGTGGTCCATTGCCCAATAGGAAATGTAGAATACTCAAAAGTACTTTAAAAGTGCTTGAGTTACTTTTCTCAGGGAGTAACGTTGGAAGTACTTTTAAAGTAATTGAGTTACTTTACTCAGGGAGTAACGCAGTAAAGTAACTGATTACTTTTTTAGAAAGTAACGCAGTAACGTACTTTGATTACTTTTAAAGTAACCCTTACCCAACACTGGTTGTGATCATGTGACCAATGGGCTGACAGACGTTAAGAATAAAGACGGAAGCTGTCGCCTTAAGAGGCAGGATGGGGCAAAGGATGGATCACAAAACACAGGACTTTCCCCAGAAGACTGTGTTCAGAACCTTGGGAAATCTGAGCCATTTTAACATACGTTGTCACAGTGTTTCTTTTCCTAGACCTAACCTCTGTAAATTTACGATAAGTGCATCTATTTTCATACGCTTATCCGAGCTGGGTCACGGCAAAGTATTCGAGACGTCCCTCTCCCCAGCAACACTTTCCAGCTCCTCCTGGAGGACCCTGAGGCATTCCCACACCAGATGAGATATGTAGTCCCTCACCCAGGAGGATCCTGATCAGATGCCCGAACTACGTCAACTGACCCCTTTCGATGAGAAGGAGTAGCCACCCTACTCCGAGCTCCCTCCAGATGTGCAAGCTCCTTACCCTATCTCTAAGGCTGAGCCCAGACACCCCATGGAGGAAACTTATTTCATCTGCTTGTATCCACGATCTCATTCTTTCAGTCACTACCCAGAGCTAATGACCATAGGTGAGGGTTGGGAGGTAGCTGGACCAGTAAATCAAAAGCTTTGCAGAGCTTTCAATTAACATTAATATGTAACGTAATTCGTGGGGCGCTAATCTGTAGGATATCATATAAACCGCTGTATGAGGATACATTGCCGAAACGTGCTGCAGCTTCAGAAACGAAGCCAATTCAAAAACCCATTCAAAAAATCCAGAACAAATACACCAGAAGGGGTGGGGAGCTTGATTTTAGACCTGAAAGAGACATGACAAGAGTTTGTTCTGTTTTTGAAGCAGGAAGCAAAGTAGAATGTCAGGAGGTGACATAAAAAGGTATGCATGCTTTTTTACACTTGGCCTTAGGCCTTGTCTACATGTATACAGATATTTTTGAAAACTGATTTTCCTTTACAGTTTTGCCTCTGGTCACATGCAAACAGAATTGTAGGTCACTAAATCAGAGAGTTTTTAAAAAGCCTTCTGTGGTGCAGATTTTTCAAAACTCCAGTTACCGTTAAACTGTGTGGACGTGTAAAACGTTTGGGAAATGACGTCATCTCCTTCATTTGGACATTCCCATTGTTGCATTGTGCAATGAGCATATGCTGGAAACAACAACAGCATGTTTTGTTAGCACTGCTTGGTCTAATTACTACTTCACATTTTAAATAATGAAGCTCAGCCTAAATTCAATCAGAAGACTTTCTTTGTGCTCATCCATTCACGGTTATCTCCATCACACTCCCACCGCTTCCTCTAATCAGCTGACTTTGGGTGGTCACTGTTCTAGTTGTCCAATCAAACTTTGCCATGATCTCTTTCAGCCATCCTGTTCACCTCCAGCCATCATATTCAGAGTCCAGGATGAGCTCATCAAAGGCCCATTTTTCTTCTCATCCAGATCATCGGTACTTCATCTTCTCTAGAACTTCACCACCTTTACCACCACAAGCATCTAGACCCCTGAGATGGTTCCCTATTTGACTATGGATTCATCACCCTCCTTTAATATATAACATCTCAATGGGGTCTGATCGACTGTTCACATTTTTCATGCTTATGTGCACAAGTAAATAAATATTCTTTTCACTTAAAAAATGAGTCTCACCTGATTGAAGCACTGCTGCACCACTTCACTGATCAACAGAGGCCTCTTCTGCACCCAAGGTTATTTGGTCCACCTCTGCACCTGCGGTTTAAAGTCCGCCAGAGACAATGGTTTTGGATGAGGCCCGGTCAAACCAGCAGATGGTGGGACACTTTCCAGATTGGGATTGTTGGTGAGGAGGAATGAGGGAATGTCCAGAGTATCACTTGAGCTCTACCGCCCTTATATCTTAAAGGACTCAACAGTGATGAGATCTCCAGAAGGTGTTTTGAAAAGCATAATGTTAGCCTGTGTGCTTTACTACATTAGTGACCAGGGGCAACTAGTGAAGACAGCTACAGAGACTGAAGACGGCAGGCCAACACATTCTCACTCCAACTTCTCATTGACGTTTGGTCACGTCCACATACGATGTGTAAGGTACCCTGGTTGCATTGGTTGTTGACGTTCTGGGACACTGTGTCAAGTTCTGCCTGTTACATGTATTGCGTTCTCTCAAAATACATTTCCATTTTCACAGGAAATTTAACGTTTACATACAGTCTCTTTCAAAATAAACGCACTACGCCAGTACAACACCGTGAATTGACGTTTGGGTTTGGCTTTAGAATCTTACGGGATGCTAATACTGCTCTCCTCGGTGAAAGTCGGTTAGTGTTGGACCCATCCACCACCCCTCCCACCTGCTCTAGTTGGACTTTCACTGCCGTAACTTTCATTCTTGTCCCACCGTGTTACCCTGTGACGTGTAATGTCGATGTCAAAGAATAGCTTTTTCCGTTGGTTTCTGGCCAAGCGCCGGATTTCGATGACCTCGGAGTGAGACTGGGCTCGGCAGGGGCTTTGTATTTTACATTATCTTTAAAAGAGCAACAGATTTACGTAGCTACTTAGCGCGCTTTGCATTCCCCTCAGAGGCCTCGGGAACGTCCGTTGTGTTGACCGGACATGCAGCGTTTTCCTGTCGCATTTTTGGGGGGGATTTGTTTGTTTCTGAATTTGCATTGTTTCTTTATTTGCAGCACATTTTTTCATTTGCAGCATGTTTTCGTTGTCATTTGGTTTGGATTTGTGTACATTTTTGATTTGATATCGTTTCTGAAACGGCAGCACGTTTCTCTCGATGGAAATGTTTGGGACCATTGCAGTGTGTTATATAGTTATATAGTTTTAGGAAGAGAAACATGGCGATGGCGTGGTTTAAAAAAACTCAAAATTCACTTGTTTCCACACCGGACACAAACACGCCCTGTGTTTGTTTGATCCATCCGTCACACCAACCTACCTCCTCTCACAGACTTTCACTCTTTATACAACTTCATTCTTTACTCCCGTCAGCTCATCGGTCACATGATCACAGCCTTCATGATTACATGGGTTATATACAAAGTGTGTTCGTTCAACACCTCATGTCCCAAAAGAACTTGTTAAATGTCTTTTGTTGGGCCTGACATGGCAGCCTTGTCATCATATCTGTGTGTGGGTTTGATGTATAAACAATGAACCTGCTGGATCAACACACAGCACAGCAAGTGCAGTAAAACAGCACTTGAGAGACGGAGATGAAACAAGCAACACCACCACGGGCACAGGCACTTGGAAGAGGATCTGACGCTCGCTCAGCTCCAAAGCCCATTCTCTCTTTCTCCCCTCAATATTTCCTAATAATTAGCGCTGCGCCGCAGATGTGCGTTTCTCCCTCCTCGCCCTGCTGCCTTTCAATCCTCTGACTGTGAATGTAAGATATTAGGAGGACGATTTAAAGAGAGCATCATATGCTTTCTATTTCATAAAGCCATTAAAACTGAGGACAAAGATTAAAGCTGACTGGCCCATATGAGGAAAAAAAGCTGTAGAGAATTATAGTCAGGCGTATTTAGGGACTGCAATCATATTTTAAGTAGTCTGATGAACCCAAACATATGGAAGAAAAGAGAAGAAAAATGCAAGTGACTTTGGAAGTTTGAAAATCAGTTTACTGGACTTTATAGAGCCGGGGGGAAACGGGATAAATGAGTCAACTCGCAATAAAAATTTCAAAGGCGACTGATAATTTTATTTAGTTAGATTATGGGAGAAAAATTCATCAAGGCCAAAAGTATCTGCAATGTCCTGTTTCTCAGCAATGAATCATTTCCCCCATAAACAAATACCAAACACAAGCTTCCGCCCATATTATTCAACCGTGATGAGTGACTCTGAGGTCACATGATGGAGGACAGACGAGACAGTGATTCAGAGCACAGACAAGAAGAAATGTGTTTTCAGCTAATACTTTAATTTTATTTAAAAGGGACAGCGTGTACGATGTAGTGGAATCTAGCGGTGAGGACTGCAGATTGCAACCAGCTGAAACTGTGTGCAACGCGTGCACTTGTTCCCTCAGTGTTCTTTGTTCAGGAGGTTTTTACCAGAAGCTGAATTATCAGCAGAGGTCTCTTCCTCTCCAAAACAAACAGACCCAGTGATTTAAATCAGTAGAAACACAGAATAAAAGACTTTCACATTACAAATCAGTGTTTCTCCAATGCTGTTTGGCATGTAACACATGGGTCGCTAGCGCAGCACTTCCTAACGTGAGCTCACCTAATTTCCAACCCAGACATTCAGGAGGTTTTTATTGGAACTAAACTGTCCACAGAGGTCTCTTACTCTTCTAACACAAATGGACCCAGTGATTTAAACCGGTAAAAACACTAAGTAAAGCAGTTTCATGTCACAATCTTGCCGCTAGGTTACTAGCCTAGCGCCTGCTAATGTGTGCTCACCTTTTTTTTAGATCCAGATGTTCAGGCGGTTTTTAACACAAGCTGAATTATTTGCAGAGGTCTCCTCCTCTCCGCAACAAACAAACCTGGAAATTTAGACAGGTAGAAACAATGAATAAAGTCAGTTTCACGTTAGAAATCAGTGTTTGTCCAACGCTGTTCTGCACGTTCTAGACAGGCTACTAGCCCAGCAGCTACTAATGTGTGCTCACTGTATTTATCTGATAACCGGACATTCAGGAGGTTTTAACTAGGGGCCAAATTATCCGCAGAGGTCTCCGCCCCTCCAACACAAATGGACCAGGTGATTTAAACCAGTAAAAAAACTGAATAAAACAGTTTCGTATCATAAATCACTGTTTTTCTGATGCTGCTCATCGCTTAGGAGTTGCTAACTACCGTGGCCGATGTGAAAACATGAAAACAAGAATGGCTCTATCCAGAGCCAGTGTTTGGTTTGTTCATTCTTGGCTGTCTGTAGAAACATGGCGTTACAACATGGCAATCTCTGTGGACGAGAACCTGCTCCCAATTTAGTTATAAACCAGGCCGTTCTCACCCCCAACTTGACAAATACCACTGCTTTGTCAGTGATGTGGGCGTCAGACAGCAACACACAGAGGCACCTTTCGCAGCAGTATGATACACACCAAGGGTCTCATTTGTAAAACAATAAATAGGATCCAAACTAAACATGTGAAATGCAAAAAATGGTGTGCGCCCAAAAACATTCAACCATTTCTACAATCAGGCTTCCACCTCACCATCTGTGTTGCCATTTCCCGTCTCCAAAATGTTGGTAAGCATGGGTCAAAGTTTTTCCCATCAAGTCTGTCTTTACAGATCACAACTTTTGCATGGGAAGTGACGTACACCTCTTTCAGGCCTCCTTTTGTGCGTACGCAGTGTTTAGAAATAAGACCTCAGGCACGTCAGGTCAACTACCCAACACGTCAAATAACGGCGCTTCGTCAGTGGACGTCGGTGTCAGACACAGTGACAACCTTCTTGGCTGTATAAGACACACCTAGCAGCAGCAGATTGTAACGCTGCCCACAACTAGCATAATGTAAATAGCAAGTAAGTTCATATGAGGTGGGCAGGAGAGCAAGAGGATGGGCCCAACAAACTCCAGACTTTGACACAGGAGCTTGCTGTTTGTTTCCTGTGTGATTTTTCAGCCAAACCATGATGTCTTTTGTCACCTAAACTTAAGGAAATAAACCGAAAAACAAAGCGCTTTACCTTCACCGTAAGTTTATTTTGAAAAAGACTGTACATTTCCTGTGAAAACAGAAATGTATTTGAAAAGACTCAAAACATGTAATAAGCGTAAATTGACACGCTGTCCCTTAAAGTCCAAAATAGATGCAGGAGTGTACCTGGTGTGTCGAATTTAGACGTGTAGGTGTACTGACCAAGCAGTGGTATTTGACGAGTTGGGATGAAAGGTGTAGATATAAATGACTTATTCTAAGGAAACAAAAACAACTATTTTCAGGAGATTATACACTAAAGAAAACATACTTAGTATATTCCATTTCTGTATATCCCCTAATATTCCCCCTTAATCTTACACACTGAACCTTTAATCTAAAACAAACCTGCAACCAAATCCATCTTAAATTTAAACGTATCCTTCCTTAAAGTCATGTTTAAAGTGTCAGCAGCACATGTGACTGAAGGCACGAACTTGTCTGCTCTTGTCTGCTTTAGCTCTTTGGCTATAAACATTTCCACGCTGGAAGAAAAATGCTGCTGCACATAGCTGAAATAAATGGCACTTCATCACACGGAGCCCGGCACTGTTATTGATGAGATTTTGGGAACAAGCATCCTGGATTCCTTCAAATAAGCGTCAGAGAGGGACCTATAACCTGCTGCAACACATAATCCCTCCATTTTACTCCAGCTACTTCCTGACCCTCGCCTCTCCCTCGTGAATGCTGCACCTAGCATATTTCTGCATCAGACACCCTGGATGTGGAGCTGCGGACGCAGGCTAATAGTTCTTTTAAATTTCAGTAACAAAACATCAACTGTACGCCTTTTCGAAGCTTCAACAGGAATAAAATGGCTGCTTTCTTGCTAAAATTCTGGACTTGTAGTGATAGTTTGAATTCAGCCAGAGCAGGGAGGAGGTCCCTGGTTTACAGGGGCCCCTGAGGGACCACACAGCTGGTCTGCAATAATTGCTTGTGCAAGCGACCGTGGAGAGAAAAAGACCAGTGCAGAAGGTAGAGAGAGTTAAGTCCAACTGGTAACCCTGCTGTGTGATGATCCGTCCCCAGGTGGGCCGCTACAGTCTTGTGAAACATAAAATAGCATTTGCATCAACACTTGGAAGGATTTCAAATGTTCTTTAAGTCGACTCATTCCCACTCTTGATGTCATTTTACCCTCTGACCCTCCTGCTTTCTCTCACTGCGACTCTATTTTTGTCATTTGTTCTTACTGATGGTTCAGAGGGAGTTTGAACAGAGGTTTGCCTCCATCTAGTGGTCAAGTCATGATACTGCAGCTACAGACACACACCAGTACTGTGTGTCAGCCAGATGTTTTGTTTTTGTCATATGTTTGTTTTCAAATGTCTAGATTATAGATAACTAGTAGAATGAGGTTGTATACACTCACCAGCCACTTTATTAGGTACACCTGTTCAACTGCTCTTTAACACAAATAGCTAATCAGCCAATCATGTGGCAGCAACTCAATGCATTTAGGCATGTAGACGTGGTGAAGACGAGCTGCTGAAGTTCAAACGGAGCATCAGAATGATAAAGAAAGGTGATTTAAGTGACTTTGAACGTGGCATGGTTGTTGGTGCCAGATGGGCTGGTTTGAGTATTTACTGGGATTTTCAGCACAACCATCTCTAGGGTTTACAGAGGATGGTCCCAAAAAGAGAAAATAGCCAGTGAGCCAAAATGCCTTGTTGATGCCAGAGGTCAGAGGAGAATGGCCAGACTGGTTCAAGATGATAGAAAGGCAACAGGAAGTCAAATAAGCACTGGTTCCAACCAAGGTCTGCAGAAGACCATCTCTGAAGCAACAACACATCCAACCTTGAAGCAGATGGGCTACAGCAGCAGAAGACCACACCAGGTGCCACTCCTGTCAGCTAACAACAGGAAACTGAGGCTACAGTTCACACAGGCTCACCAAAACTGGACAATAGAAGATTGGAAAAACCACATTCAGATGGAAGCATGGATCCATCCTGCCTTGTATCAATGCTTCAGGCTGCTGCTGGTGGTGTAATGGTGTGGGGGAGATTTTCTTAGTACCAACTGAGCATGGTTTAAACACCACAGCCTACCTGAGTATTGTTGCTGACTGTCCCTACTTCCAGCAGGATAACGCACCATGTCACAAAGCTCAAATCATCTCAAACTGGTTTCTTGAGCATGACAATGAGTTCACTGTACTCCAATGGCCTCCACAGTCACCAGATCTCAGTCCAATAAAGCACCTTTGGGATGTGGTGGAACGGGAGATTCTCATCATGGATGTGCAGCTGACAAATCTGCAGCAACTGTGTGATGTCATCATGTCAATATGGACCAACATCTCTGAGGAATGTTTCCAGCACCTTGTTGAATCTATGACACCAAGAATTAAGGCAGTTCTGAAGGCAAAAGGGGTCCAAGCTACAGACGGAGTGTGTAGGACAGAAATAACAAAGTTACGATACCTTCCTCCATCATGGACTCTCTGGTTCTTCACCCCATCAAAGATCAGCTGTCAGCGTGGCTTTGCGTGTGCAAATTTGCACGTCAAATACAGTTGAAACTAATGATGATTTTCATTGTAAATCATTCTAATTATTTTCACATTAATAGATTGTGTAATCTATAAAAAATAAGATAACTGAAGCCCAAAGTGACATCTTCAAAATTACCATCATAAATGATAAAGAAAAGCAGCAAATTCTCACATTTAAGAAGGTGGAATCAGCAAATGTTTGACATTTTTACCTTAAAAAAACCCTTGAAACAATTGATTACCAAAATAATTTTCTTTTAATGTACTTATAATTACAGCTCTAGTGTCAAAGTTGTTACCTTTATGTGAAACATTTGTGCGGATTAATTTACCTCATCAGGTGGATCCCTTGGTCATGCTGATTCCGCTGGTTCTGCTGTAAAATTTCACCGTGTTAAATCCTGATGTGTCCAGGCTCTGTTTACATTCTGACACTTTGCAGACCTCCGATCTTTGTGGTTGATTACTATGCCAATCTTACAAAGGAGGACAACACTTGAACGGTTTCCTCCAGCTTGTTTTGCTATGTAAGCTTACGTTAGCTAATGCGCTAATGAGTGTTGCCACCTGTTAGCGCTGTAAGTGAGTCGTTTACACAAGTCAGTCCACAGGCTGCTAGAGATAACCGAGAACTTTAGGAAAGGTCTCTTTTTTTAAGCGAGGTTATAATCCATTCACCCTTTGGCAATAAAAATGATTACTGTAAAAAGTGACATACAGAAACTTTAATAAGACTCATATGATATACAGTAAAAAATGTACTTACACAAAACGGACCCGTTCCCATACTGCACAGACGAGACATTGGATGTACTTCACATGTATTTACAGTCCATATACACATATTTATACTGACAGGTAGATACTGATCTCCATCTGCTCTTACAGAACAGACAAACCTCTTGGTTTTGAAAATAATAAGCCACTCATGTAAGATGTTAATACCTCAGCCATTTATTTCTTAAACATAAGAAAGACGGGACTTCTCCAAGGTAAGAAAAAGAACATTGCAATTTAAAATCAAGTGCACTTCAACAATGTCTCATCCTGTAAGGGAGTCTGTCCCTTCCTGCTGCGTGAAGTGAGATACACAAACTGAAAAACAATCTAAAGAATCGATCTTTACTGTAAGGCTTTGGGTGGGGTGCTGTGTTCGTCGAGATGTCGGTGGCGGTGACAAATATATATGTGGATATACCCATAAACAGCCAATCCAACATCGTAACAATGTCCTCCGCGACACCTGTGCACGAACAGAAATGTGACAAGATAGGACGTGGATTGTGTAATGGACTCCAGGAGGAGTCGGGCAGTGGGCTCGTTTGTGCTAAAACTCCTGCTGTAAGCTGTTTATCAGGATGTGAGCGAGAACAAGGAGAAGAAGATGGCAGCTCTGCTCTTTACCTGGGCCAAACAGTATTTGTAAGTAATTTCCGGTGTTTGTTTGAACACTCTCAAGAGTACCAGATGGATGGAGTTTATTGCATCACGGACAGTTCAAATAAGTTCAGCCAGATGAGTTTCCATGATGTAAGGTATCGACTGTCCGTCACAGAGGGTTTAAAGATCTCAGGTTTTTGCCTACTTCAGTGCAGATGGCTGAGATACGCCACGTGGGACTAACCAAAAGTCAATTTAATGTACTTTCCTGTGATAAAAAAAACTGCCTGGCTCTCTCTGAATAATTTAATCCTCCTTTCCACTGTGGTAACTTGCACAGTCTTCAACAAGCACCATGAATGAGCTACAATTACTGCCTGGTCCAGGTACCATTATTGGTGACTCACCCAAAAACAACACGGATAATGACGTGGTGTGTTTAGCTTCATGGTTAAGTCAAAAGAAGTAGGTCACAATCACACTTTCATGATTTCCTACTGTACCAAAAATAGCCTTCTTTTTTAGCAGAGAAAAAATAATGAACCTAAAATCAACTTACATCCTCGTATCAGGATAAATCTAAATAAAAATCAACTAAACTTTAAGGAGAAAAAAAGTTTCATCTGCAATTTCAACTCACTACTAGATCCAATATCAAACAATGTCCTATCTATATAGTAGGCCAGTTAAGACGGTAAAATGCAGCAATTCACAATTGCCTTAGTGCGTGTTACATACTCAGTATATATAACAATATACATCAGTGGCATTTTACATTTGACATTCTCAATAAGACAGAAAGTACCTGGAGTATAACCCACGAAACGATGCTGGTACCTTGTTGAACTTGTAAAACTGTTACAGGGTTTCACATCAAGGAAGAAAAAAGTGTCGTTTGATTGAAAAGTGGTTGGATTGTAACTATTTGACGTATCCTCATACAACAGTTCATATTATAGCTAACGAAATTGCACATTCAATGGTTTGTGTAATATCCAATGAATGAGTGCCCCTACTGGTTAGGTTGAAGAAAAGAATCATGGTTGAGTGTTGTAACGTTACGTACTTTAAGTTAGGTTACTGACGTAATGTCACGTAATTGACATAAAGTTACGTAGTTTAGGTTTAGGAAAAGAATCATGGTTGGGGGTAGTCATAATAGATACATATGTTAAGTAAGGTACATAACATAAAGTCACGTACTTAAAGCAAAGTTACTCAGGTTAGGTCTGGGAAATGTAATGTTATCTAGGTTTAGGAAAACAATCATGGTTGGGTGTCATCACGTTGAGAATGAAACAGAAAGTTATGTGGCTAACGTTAAATTACGTACTTAACTTAAAATTAGGTACTTAACGTAAAGTTACGTGGATTAGGTTTCGGTTTGGGCAGTCACGATAGATACACATGTTAAATAAGGTACTTAATGTAAGGTTAAGCAGGTTAGGTCTAGGAATGTAATGTTACCTTGGTTAGGTGTAGGGAAAGAATAGTGGTTGGGCGTCATCATGGTAAGTACGAAACATAAATTGACGTAGTTAACGTTAGGTTATGTACTTAACTTAAAGTATCCAGGTTAGGTTTAGGAGAAGAATCATGGTTGGGCAACATCACATTATGTACTTAACGTAAAGTTAAGTATTTCAAGTAAAGTTATGTAGGTAAGGTTTAGGAATAGAATCATGGTTGGGCATTGCCACGTTAGGTATTTAATGTAAAGTTACGTTGTTGACATAATGTTATGTAATTAACGTAAAGTTATCCAGGTTAGGGTTTAGACAAAGAGTCATGGTTTGGCGTTGTCATGTTAAATATGTTACAAAAAGTTACCTACTTAACCTTAAGTTATGTACTTAACCTAAAGTTACATAACTAACGTTAAGTTCGATAGGTTAGGTTTAGGAATAGAATCAAAGTTGGGCGTCATCATGTTAATTTCTTTTCTTATAGTTACGCACATTACATGATGTGACAATGTACCTTAAAATGACTCAAAGGGGAAAGTCGTGTGTTTGTTTGTTTTGTTTGAACCACCCCTACCTGCCTCCTTACGGAGACTTTTGCTCTTTATACGACTTCCTTCTTAACTACCATCAGCGCTTTGGTGATGGCAGCCTTCACGGTTACGTGGGTTACATACAAATTCAGGTGCGTTACTTTTCATAGCTATACATACGAACTGTGCATGAGAACAGCCTGAACTATCTATGACGTCAAATTATCATCAGTTAACTTGATTTGTTGAACAGCAGGTGGCAGTGTTTCTCTGTTACTCAATGCATAAAAAGAGTGTGAAGCCAGCAGTGTAGCCATCATAGACGCTTTCTTTTTAGGCAATCTGTCTTGCATCTTTGCTTCACCCAAAAAGGAAGAGCTGTACAATTTTGTCGTGTAAATAGTGGCTACAAAATGTGACAGAAAACATCTACCATGGCTAGTGTTTATCAGGCTCCATCTTAGGAACCGAAGACTGTCAATGATTTAATCAGTAAGCAGGTTGGTGTAGGCAGTTGATGCTATAGAGTACATACCCTCATCCTGGACCGATTACCCCAATAATTCTCAAATTTTGAAGACATACTGAACTGTGTAGAGTTAGTTGTTGCTTTTTGTGAATTCAGAAGGAGGGCAGTATTGTAGAGCAGATGTGAATATTTGTATGAGTGAAACCCCAGTCCATGTGAATGACAAGAAAAGCCAATCGAAAACAGAAAAGTAGAAATGTTTTTTTGTAAAATACAGTAGGTCACTTGGCACAAGACAATCTTGGTGTGTAACGTGTTTGTGTGAGGGCACAGAGGCAAGTGGTTCTCTGTCTGTTATATAATGTATTCAATAGGGAAAACCTCATTGTTGTGTGGTTTGGGGTTCATGACGAGGTGGTGGGAAAATGCAGCGTGACACATGCACAAAATTAGACTTGAAAATGGACTCAGATTTGAACTGCAGCACCCGATTTCTCTTGCAGGGAGCAGCGCTTGCAAGATGTGTGAAATCAAATGTGTTGCTTTTACACATCTGAAACATTTTCAAGTGTATGCGATGGCCAAATGACGGGAACAACCTGCACATGAACCAACACTGGGAGCCAGAATCAGTGCAACCTTGTGACGTCCCCCCCGTGAGAGACATTACAACTGCACTCATGTTCTCACTCAGCAAAGTTTGAGACAGTTTAGCCTCATTTCCAACTCCCTGTGATAATATCCTGTTCTCTGACTTGTCCTCCAGGCCAATAATGAGTCAGAGGCTACAGCAACACTTGACATTTCAATGCATGTTTTGAGATTCCACTTAAAGATTGGGTTTTATGAGAGCAGATCGTTGTATAAACATACTGGCTGTATTACCTTAGTTTTAAGTCTGCAGCAGGACTTCTTCCTCACTGACCATAGAAATCTTCACATCGGTTATACTCACACATTCTGCTGGGCTTCTGCCAGGCTATGTGAAACTGAAATCATAGTGCTCTGGACCACAGAAGCAACAACTTCGACAATTATTTTCATTATCAACTGACCTGATGAGAAAAAAGTGAAAATGAGTATCATAATTTACTCAAGCCAAAGGTGATGTCCTGAAACAACTTTAACTGAATCTTTTTTGGGTTTTGAACTGTTAAACGCAGCAAATCTGCACATGAGAAGCTGGAACCATCAAGTTTTTAGAAATGAATTAAACGCTCAAGTGATTTAAGTTGCAGATTATTCTACTGTAGGGTTGCAGTGGTATACCAGCTTCAAGGTAAGGAGACTTTTTGCACGTACTTCCATTCATAAAATGGTTTCAAGTGTCAGATATAGTAATAAAACGTTTGTAAAACCAAAAATAACTAATTGTGTGTTCACACCTGCCCAAACGAACCGCACTTAGGGGGCAAACGGACTTGAGTAAGATTAATCCGAACCAAACAGGGCAGGTGTGAAAGCACCCTTAGTTTCACACAAACTCTGGACTCCTGGGTCAAAGTCCTGTCTTTGTTTGACCCCTCCGCCATCCAGACCAGCTCACTACTTGTACTTTGCTCCCATCATATGACAGACGACGGCCTGCAGTATGAATGTCACATAAATATAGCCTCCTTGCTCACAAATATTTGGGATATTTACAAATTTAGGTGCATTACTTTTCATAGGTAAAAAAGCCAGTGTTTCACAGCTAAAACACTGCATTGAAATGTTAAGTGTCGCTGGAGAATCAAGTCCTTGTCGTGCAAAGAAACCCAAATATCAATCTTCGCAGAAAACTTCCGACTCCTGTCAGGGAAAGAAAGAGCTGTAAATGATATTGAAGCACCAAATGAATGGGTGACGGGATGAGTGCATCCTACATCCATGACAACACGTGCGGTCATATGCAGGATAATCCGTGTCCATCTGAAGCTGCCACCTGCATCTTGTTGTACATTATGAATACATTACCATGGAAACATAAAGCTGCACAAAACATTAGTAAACACGGTGCTCACATGCCTCAGTATCCCAGCTCAGAAAAAAGTCCTGCTGTCATAAGCAAGTTTTGCACAATTGTGATAAGAACCATCACAATCAAACATTTTACATGTACATTATATCTGAATATGAATGTACATGTAGTCAACCGTGGAACAGAAAGAATGGAGGAGCTATTCCGTGATGCCATATACAAATGTAACATGATATATAAGACATACTGACAATACCTACACGTTATAGACACATTGCTCATACATTCATATATGTCAACACTTAAATATGTATATACAGTATACATGTATATATTCATATGTATACAGATATATCAAAGGAGGAATAAATAGTGCCATTAATGAGGTGAGACAACCTAGTTTCCATTCTCCTCTCTAGTGAGACAACTATCCCCCTGGATTCATGCTAACGTGCCCCGAGGTCGTTTGTTCAGGAGAAATAGGCAATCTGATGTGTCCCAGGTAGCTGAAATGACCTGGCCCAGCATCGGCCCAAAGTTGGCACGCCGGAAGAAACAAGTTGGCTGAGACTCAGGATGAATGACGCCCCAGAATCGGGCCAGATAAACCGACTGCTGACACTGCCGTCAATGGGCCTATATCAGAAATGACCTCGCCCAGCATCAGCTCAAACTCAGCATGCCGGAAGAAATAAATTAGGCTGTGTCTGGTTGCTGGACTTGGCTGAGACTCAGGTTGAAAGACACCCCAAAATAAGGCCAAATAAACTTGCCCGATTTTGGCTGCCGACACTGCCGTGTCTGGGTCATTGTCAAAAATGACCTGGCCCAGCATCAGCCCAAACTCAGCATGCCAGAAGAAATAAGTCAGGCTGCAACCGGGTGCCTGACTTGACTGAGACTCAGGATGAATGACGCCCCAAAACCAGGCCACTAAATACTGCCATTACTGGGCTGTAATCAATACTGACCTGGCCCAGCACTGGCCCAAACTTGGCATGCCGGAAGAAGTAAGTCAGGCTGCATCCTGTTGCCAGACTAGGCTGAGACTTGGAATGAATGTCACCCCAAAATTGGGCCAAATAAACTTGCCAGATTCTGGCTGCTGATAGTGCCGTTATGAAAAATGACCTGGCACACACACACGCCGGAAGAAACGAGTCAGGCTGCGTGCAGTTGCCTGACTTGGCTGAGACTTGGCATGAATAACTCCCCAGAATCAGGCTAAATAAACTGTCCAGATTCCGGCTACCAACACTATCATCACTGGGCCGTTATCAAAAATACATCGGCCCACACACTTAAGGAAATGCGTTGGGTTGCATCCTGTTGCTTGACTTGGCTGAGACTTGGGATGAATGACGCCATAGAATCAAGCCAATAAACCATCCTGATTACGGCTGCCGACACTGCCGTCACACAGGTGGGACATAGTGGCTGAACTCCAGACACTCGTTACTGAGTGATGCTGGTGTTGATCCAGCTCATCAGCTCCGACTTTCCCTCAAACCGCCTCCTCTTTGATGGGAATTTGTCTCAGAAACTCTCGAGGAGTGACCTGTTGCAGGTTTTAAAACACTCCGTCACCATCCTTCCTGGCTCTAGGTCTACTTTACAGTAATACACTCAATAATAAATACTTTCAAAATGTACTGCTGAACTACTGCTGCCTATATGTAACAACTACAGCCTGAATATTTAGATGTGATTACATTCTATATATCTGATGGGGGTATTGACATATATTGCAATGCTTTACAAACAAAAGTTGTGGTTTGACCCTGTGTGTGCATGAAGTCAGGCATAATAAATTACTGTATGACACACACACGTAGGAGTGAGACATGTTGTGCATGGACCTCTGACAGACTGTTGATGAAACAGTGGTGTTGGATGCTGACCGAATGGCTGTGTCAGGGAATTGGCAGTGGACAACTCTCTGGCGTGATGACTGGAACGTTCTGTTGAAAGAGCGGGTGGCATCTTTTCTCTGGGGATGCATCTGACAGCTGAAACTAAAGGCCTCTAGTTTGAAGGCGGTAAACTGGTAAAATCAGCTTTTAACACCCCTCAGCTGCTGCCAAGTTTCGGTATTGTGTGTGTTATGAAAATTAGAATTGTTAACCACTATTATAACTGACATATTATACTGAAGAACCTCAGGGTGTTTCCACACCAAACCGGCTAAGTTAGAAAATGCATTTTCTTGACAGTTTAACCCTCTGTCTTCACAAATCTAGAATTTTTCTCACTCAAAAAATCAGCTTTTGGGAAAAATGACTTAAGCTTGCCCACAGAATTGGAGGCTGTGCTACGCCTTCCTGTCGCCTTTCACCTGCTCTGAGATCACTAATTTTAAAAGTCCATGTAGCCGATTACATGGCAGAGCTGCAACTAATAAATATTTCACTGTCGATTTTACTGCAGAGGAGGAAGAAGAAATTTAGCAGTGTGTTAAGGGCTTTTGCACACTGAGTCCGTAACTTTCATCCATTTGAACATGTTCAATTTTCTGTGTTTTTCCACATCCGTCAGCGCCTTTAGAGACGTTTGACCAAGAATCAGTGAAGAAAATGTGGCGGCGGGACACAGCTGCGACAAGACAGAGGAATAGGGCGCACAGAATCATTTTATAACTCAGACAGTTCACTTTCAACAGGTCAGATCACAACGAATAAAACACAACACATTAGAATCAGTTTGAAAAGTTTCTGTGCGATACGATTTTTTTCAGATGACGGATTTAAAAAACACATCTGAAAAAACTGACTCAGTGTGCAAAGGCCTTTACTGTGAGTGGAGATCTTCTCAAAACAACTAAATGTGTGTTTGCGTGGTTGAATGTTTTTCACATGCCTGGTTGGGTAAGGGGGTCACAAATCTACTTGCCCAAGGTCAATTTTTACTTGTTCCTAATCAAATAGTTTTATTTATTAGCTGTTTTTAAATAACAGAAAAGCTAGTGTTGATGAAAATGGACCCATTTTTATCCGCCTTGCTCTCAAACTTGAGGAAAACCTGCGAAATACATAGTTAGAGTTTCACCCACATTTTCTAACTCCACCCAACCTAACTACCGTATACAGATTAACTGAAATGGTTGCACATACTTTTACCCACCGCCATTTTCTCTCCAGTGCCTGAACAGAGGTGACAACAAAGCAAGATGGTTCACTCCTTTGCTACTTTCATCATCAGCTCTGGAAAAAACTGTGTTCATATTTTACCAGTTGCCTGATCGGGGAAGTCAGTTGCTAGATATACTACAACCCAACATGACATTTTACTTGCCTGAAGCAATCAGGCAGTCATTATTGTTGAGCCTTGTGGACGCCATCTTCCCCTGTAAACAGCATTTTCAAAATCAGTCGGTTTAGTGTGGACAATGTCTAAGTCAGAGGCAGAAGTGCAACAACTGTCAGTGTCTACACAGGATGCATTCAGGTACAGCATTGAGTGTAGGTCATCCATGTTCTGGCAGCTCAAAACACAATCACTGTTATTACACATGTAAAGCTATCCATATGAAAATACACTTGTGTATACTGCAAGCAAAGCTGAAACTGCTGCGGAAATATCTGTTCTGTCAGATGATTAAAAAGCGCCTCCTGTGTAGACTCGCCATACGTCAGATCAGCCCTTATGGGAATTATACAGGGCTTAAAATGATCAACTGAGCTCTGAGATATGTTGCAGTGTTTATAAAAAGTGTGTCTGACCGGTGTAACATTTGCCTCTGACACACAAACTGAACCAGCAGATTGTGTTTCAACTAAATGTCTTTATCAAGTGTAAATTTCTGCATCTTCGAATGAATGTCACCCTTATTATTTCTGATTCAAGAGGAAGCTGATATTGTAAATAATCCACTTTAGAAATTAAACCCTGTAAATTAGCTCATTTGAAGGTTCTTTTGAGGAGGATATTCAGCCCAGTGTTTCCTTAGATACTGTTCCTATTTACCTAAATGTGATTTGTCTCGTGTGCAGGCTAATTGAGCTCAATGACAAACTAAAATGTCACATTTAGCTCTAATGAACATTCGTCACATCAGCAGCTAAATATGTCCTCTTACATGGACATCACACGCCGCAGCAGCAGCTCATTATTTTTAATTAGCTCGACCTTTGCTGCCGTCACTGCCAGTGATACAACAACCATTGAATATACCGCTGTCAAACTAGAGGCCGCAGAGTCGAGGACTGGAAATGCTACACAGAGCTACAGCTTGCATCAGAGTGTGAATCATTGGTGTTTGTGCATTTAAATATCTGCCCCTAAAGGTGGAAGAGAATTGAGGATTTTTAAGGATCAAGAGGGCAAAAATAAAACTCTTTTTCAGTTTTCATGGAATGTTTGGGATTTTCCTCCATCCATTCACATATCGCTTTCTGACTTGCGTCGTCTGCATCGTGTGTTTTACAATCTAAGAGTTCATTTGGAATTTATAGAGTACTCCTGCTGGCGGAGACATCACTGACATTACCGGCAGTGGAAAACTATGGAATGATTGTGCTATAATCTTTGATTCAAGGAATATCTTTAAAAATCAGGGCGAAGTTTTCTCAACTTGTGGGAAGTGAAGGAATGCTTTAAGGTGCTGCGTTCAGGGACCCGCAGCAGTGTGGAAATATTTGAGATCACACTCTTTGTGGGAGCAGGCGGAGGACTGACAGACGTCCTCGCACAGAGCAGCAGTGAACTGAAGAGTAGAAAGAAAACGTGTGTGTGCGTGTGGAATAATTATCTACACAGACAAATGCATGTATGTTTGTGTTTCAGAATGGGTGCTGGTTTGGTCAGGGTGGGGTCAGTCTCCGAGAGCAGCTGAAGCCTGTGAAAGGCATGATGGGAGGGAGACAGGGCAGAGAGTCTGTCCTGCTTTCATTTGGTCTTTAGTTTGCCCACCTCCCCGTTCAGCTTGCCCTCCTTTGCCAGCTTCTCGTTAAGTTGGCACAGTTGGCGAAGGAAGCCGTCGTTAGGGCCGATTTCTCTCTTATGCCTCACGGTGGCCACCGCCAGCCGGGCATCCATTTTGTGGCGCAGCATGAGGTAAGCAACAACCATGGTGGGGGAGCGGCTGTAGCCTTCTCTGCAGTGGACGTACACCTTCCCTGGAGGATGCAAACAGAGGATAGAACAATAAGATGAGTGCTGCTGTGTATGTGCTGCAGAGTCACAATAACATACACCACAGAGAAGTGCTGAGTCTCATCATAAGTCACTTTAAAGCATTCAGCTTGCAGTATTCTGCAGCATCTATATCTTATTCTCAACACATAAAGACCGAAACAATCAATCAGCTACAAATCAAAATCAGATGGTTTCTCCTGAACATTTAATTCTTAGAAACATCTCAGGAAAACATACCGTCATTTTAAAAAGGTTCAATAATCTCCTAAAAAAGCTGCTCACTGTGGTGTTAACAAATGCTACTCAAACTGCAGCAAATAGTGCATTTAATGGGAACTATTTTCAGCAGCGGATTAATCCACATCTGTATGAGTGTTTGTGTCAGCAGGGCGATGTGTGTGGGAGTCAAAATAAACTAAAGTGTGTGTTCATGGTAATGAAGGAACATAATGATGTGGCTCACTGACGTTTCTTTGACAACACATTCTTGCTCTAAACTTGTCAAATATGGCAGTTTGGTCAGTGGCCCTACGCTTCAAACTTTGATGCTCTAGGTCCTCCAGTCGGTTTCCACTCATTACATGCGTAGTGTCTTTTAAAATGAATGTCTGTGTTTACAGGAAACGTAGGTTTCACCACTAGAACTACTTTCGGTTTTGGCAACAAAACTACTCAGTAAAGTTTAAAAAAAAAAAAAAAAGATCATGATTTGAGTTAAATAAAAGTATGTTTCTTGAGTAACTTAAAGCCCCTAGAAGGAACTTTTATTTTGAGTTGATTTTGGCGACCCTGTGGACAAAAGCGGTAGTGTTTTGCCGGAATGAAGCCTACATTTCCCATGAGCTCTAGCGCGTATTGTCGTAAAGACGCTTACCTGGCTCGCGCATGTGTTTGTTTTGGGGATGAATGAAACAACAAGACGGGAAAACTTTGCCCCCGCTCCTATCGGGGATCCCAGCTCACCTCTGCCGCGCCCCAGCTCCACCTCTCCGGCGTAAGCGCCACTGCCGCCAGGGTAAATGCAGCGGTCGGCTGGTAAGGCTGAAGGCCTGTTTGGTGAGCACTTCCACGACTTCTTGGACTGAGTATGGAGCGGTGCCTCGCCTCTTTATTTCTTGGCACTCGCTGGACCCTGTCGGCGCCTGGCTGGTACCTGTCGTCGGCCCGGATGAGGTGTTCCAGCCCCGCGGCCCCTGCTCTCCTCGTCCCCGCTGGTGGGGGTGAATCTGCGCAACCTGCGGCTTCTGTGTGTGGCTCGCCATGGACCCGCCAGCTCCTGCCAGGATTGGGCTGGTAAATGCTAGATCGCTAGCGATCAAAATGTTTATCCTGAAGGATTTCCTGACTTCCCGAGGACTGGATTTTCTCTGTGTGACTGAGACGTGGCTGACTGTTGGTGAGTCCAGTGCTTTCACAGAACTTTTTACCCAACGATTGCTGCTATTTTAACTCCCCGCGGACGTCGGGTCGAGGAGGAGGAATAGCGACTATTTTTAAGAGTCACCATAAATGTAAGCAGCTAGGTAAGATGACGTATGCCGTTTGAGTGCCGTAAATCGTTTCGCCCTGGAAGCGACCTGGTGAGGACCCGGACACAGTTTCCTAAAGGTATGGATATACACTATATAGAAATATCTTATCTTCACACCAATGGTCTCATTTGCTGTTGTAGGTCACGCACAGACATCAGCAGAAACAAGAGACTTTTGCATATCCAGTAAAAAGTTCCTTGTAGCGGCTTTAAGTTACTGAATATGTCACGTGACATTACCTACTAGTATAGGAAAAAACAACAACAACTTTAACATTGACTTTTGGTTTCACACAGGACACAAACACCTGCATTCTGTGTGAAAGTCCTGCATTCTTTTGACCCATCCACATATTATTTTTAGGCCAGATAAAACCAGAGGAATGTATGTTTTATATGGTATTTCTTTTATATTGCACATTGTTATAATGCAGATGTTAAGCCCCTTTCCACCCACGAACATCTGGGTTTTGTCTTTAGTGGGAAAGGGTACAATCAGCATTCATTCACGGGACAAATGACTCTACAGCAGTTACTGGTACTGAACAGCTGCAGCTCCGATCAGCAGTGATGGAAACATGATTGTATTATTCTTGCCCCTTTCCAGGTCGATGCAATGACTATGTTGGTTACTTCTGCGACTCGTCATCTCAGCCACAAAATCTTCACACATCATCCCAAATTAGTCTGCATCGAGTTTTAAAGAGATAGACTGAAGAACCAATATGATAATACCACTGTAATATTCTCACTGGCCTCCATGCTGCTTTCTACTTTTAACTAACCTGTGCATTTGTGACATTGAAGGTGACACGCCAGAAAAAACACAAATGCGCATACTCTTCTACTAGTATTAGGAAAGGACCCTATCACCTATTTTTAACAGGTTTTCCCACATTTAAAAAAAAAAAAAAACTGCATATATGCGCTGGTTTTGGTGGAAGTTGTCTTTCTTTTTAAAGTCACAGTCAAAAGGCAGTTAGAGCATGTTTTGCCTCCATAATGTGTCAAATCCATGGGGAATGCTCAAATGTGACTACCTGTTAAAATTCAATTAGTAGCCTGGGCAAAGTGTTGTTTTATATGTTGGGTGTGGTTACCTAGTCACCCCAAATCCCATTCGACTGGATAAATGTATGAACCTCAAGCCTTAGTCATTGACAGTATTTAAACATTTTACAGAACAAAAGAGGATTTGATGTAACAACACCCAAAAAGAAACCTTTAAACAGATGTATGTTACATTTGACAAGATGTCTTTAAAGAACTGTACAGAAATGTCAAGGTAAACCTGACAAATCACCGTACAGGATATCTGCTTCATGGTGGCTTTTAACTCTGAGACTCTGAGGAGGAAGACAAATGAGTGAAGAAACAAATTAACAAAGAAACACAAAGAAGAGTAAGAGTGGTTTGGGAACATATGCTGTGATCAAAGATGCCTAGCGAAGCATCTTCTGTGCCTGGAGATGCAAATACAGGACCTGACCTCTGCTGCAGACTCGGCAAAGTCAATCATCTTCACCGCACCCACATCCTGTGTAACAACTCAGTGTGTGTTCACACGATATGTGTTCTCTGTTCTGCATCTGTGTTTTCATGTCTGCCTGTTTATTTGTGTGAATCCTGTCTTGTTTGTGTATCTAAGATGTATTTCTATCCAACTTACACTTTCATTACTGACAAGCCAAAGGCCCCATGAGGAGTCTGCCTTGGCGAGCAGCACAGAGCAGCTGATGTGCCGAGCTCAGGTCAGATCTGCAGATTCTGCACTTTATTTGAAACCCAACACCTCTCTGTGTCCCTCTCCCAGTGTTACCCCCAACATCTCTCTCTGCTCTCCTCTCCATACTATAATCTGCTCCTATCCTTCTCCCCCTCTGTACTCCACCAGACCAAGTCCTCTGCCAATGAAATGACCTCTTCAATACCTAATCACCCGGCCTGCCACAGATCAATGCTGATTCTCCTGTATCCTCTTGTTAAGACACGCAGGATCTCTGGCTCACCACTTCACTCAGCCTCTTGATCCATCACTCACTCGCTAACAGGGCTGTCATTTTTAATTTGAACATGGAAATAAGTTAAATACTCAAACTGTGATGTAAAAATTCAAACATAAAGTCTTCAGATGGACACACAATGGGAAGTAGTTTTCCTTGCAGTCCAGCAGAGGGCACCCTTTGCATGACGTATTGACCTAAATCTAAGTTAACAAATAAAAACTAAATAAATAATAATAAATAATGTAAAAGCTAATGTATACTTGAATGTAATAAGTATTTAGTATGGATAATGTAATCTTCCGAATTAAATCTTTCAATATCTGTACTTGCGATGAAGGAAATATTGGGTGGTGTTCAATATCATCAACACTGTACCTATGGCACAGGACCTGTGTCGACTTAGTTCCCCAGAAACGTAACTACAAGTTGACCTCCTGTCTATTTTTCTAAGCTGAAACCATTTCCCTCAGTGTAAACGAGGCTTTTATTCACTTTAATTTCACAGATAAGAAACAATAAATTGTGAAGACAATAAAGCCTCCACAAAAGTAGCATTTTAAGTCTTGTGTGTGATTTATCCTGGCCTCATATGAGCAGAGGAAATCTCTGCTAGTCACTAGGCTAATTTATACAGTGTAAATTCCATCGGCTTGTGCTAATAACGTTAGCATGTTGTATTTTTTTGGAAAATGTGTTTAGTATAAGACAGTTGTTTTGTCAGTGAACCTTGTGAGTTGGAATGGAGCTGAATTTTGTAGCGTTACCTTTGTTAATGTTGCTGTTGTCCCTGGCTTCATATGAGAAGGGAAAGTCTGCTAGCTGTTGAGCTAATTTATACAATGTAAAATGCCATAGGCTTGTGCTAATAACGTTACCATGTTGTATTTGTTTGGAAAACATGTTTAGTATAAGACAGTTGTTTTGTCGCTGAACCTTGTGAGCTGTATTGGAGCTGAATTTTGTAGCGTTACCTTTGTTAAATGTTGCTGTTGTCCCTGGTTTTATATGAGAAGAGGAAAAGTCTGCTAGCCGCTAGGCTAATTTATACAATGTAATAAGCCATAGGCTTGTGCTAATAACATTAGCATGTTGTATTTGTGGGGAAAATGATTAAGACAAGTGTTTGTGAATGCTGCGAGTTATAATGAAGCTGATTTGTGTACTTGTGTTTGATATTGTCGCTATTCACCATGTTGTTACCGGCTTCTTCTTCTTCTGTTACACATTTAATGCTACTCGAATTCTGGGTCAAAGCACGGAACGGAAACTGTGGAGCATGCTCAGAGCGTCTAGGCCAGTGTGGGTCTGATTGACTGTATACATGCAGGAGGAATTCAACTCCCAATCACATTGTCTAGGTGTGTTAGTCCGAGTTTGAGAAATTAGAGTTAGTATGACTAACACGTTTACGTGTATTTTAAAAAGTCTGGTTTTAGTCAGACTAACACAATAAATCAATTTTCTCTAATGTCATGCAAACGCACTGACTGTTAAACTATGGAAGTTACAATTAAAATTACGGCTCTGCCTATTTGGAAATTGCAATTTAAGACTTTAAAGAGGCTCTGTAGACCCTTGAAAGTTTGCTATATGAGCTCATTAACACAATCACTTGCTGTAACATGCAGTAACCTTGTGTCTTCATTATGACAGACACACAGGAACAACACATCCATGCAGCTCCTCATTAAAATCCCAGACCTATGACTTTCTCAGAGCTCGCAGCGAGGAGGTCACAAAATGTCAAAGATAATGTTGCACATAGCACAATGTCAAACTACAGCAACAGCAGGCAGCAGAGTGGAGGTGAAACACTGTCTCATATCATCCTCCCTCTGCTCTGCTCTCCTCACTGCTACAGTCGCTCCTGATTTACCACAGCGTCGGAGATCCTTCGCCAAACTGCCTGAGAATTAAGATGCCTTTCCGTGTCAAGGCTGACAATAAATCCGTGCCATAAAATACAGGGTTCAGCACACTAATTAAACGCATCCCTCACGTGCGGTGACAAATTAACTAAATTTAGTTGCAGCTTCGGGAGAGCTGGGGAAAGATTTTTTTTGGCGAGGGGAGGGATGAGGCCTCCTGGGACTGATTGTTCCTTCAGTCTGCATTTTCTGCCTCACAAAATGCAGCACATGTGAAATGTTAAAATACAGAACACCTGACCTCGTAGGTATATCACAGCTAATTTAAGACCTAACTCCCGTGTGATTTCTGCATGTGTCAGACATTGTTTCATTGTTTTATTCCGGTCCAAAAGTGTTGTATCACCCGTTTAACAAAGCTGCTGTAGGACACAATGAGGTGCATCTGGTGCTACAGGTGAGTTCTGCGTGGAACATTTCGACATGATCTGATAATGGAAAATGGAGCAGGGCTCAGGAGTGTGTCAGATTTAGCCCGAGACGCTCAGGGCCGTCGTGATTATCCTCTGCGTTCACTTTAAGATCCACAGCGATGAACTGAGAGTGAATCATTAAAAGACACCTTAAATCTTGTCTCCTTTGTTCGACGAGCAACAAGAGGAGCTTGTTTTCGTGTCTCAACCTGTGGAGACAAATTACTTTGAAGCGGGAGCTACTGAAGTGAGAACAACACTGTGTTCCCCTTTGATCTGCTCTACATTTGAGGGGTTTAGTTAAGACATGAACTCTCAGTTCTCTTTGGGCTTCAGGTGCATTTGCACATACCGATACCAGATGATATACCGTTCTCTGCCAATATCTGATAATCTTTAAGTTTCATGTTCATTTTGGCCCTGCTGTTACTGATTTTATTATCTTACCAGTCATTTCTAGGGGCGGGAACCTGCAATATATTGCAGCATATTTGAAAAAAAAAGAGAAAAATAAAAAATTCAAATGACCTCACCTTTGCCATTATTGTGTGCGAGGGCCTTGTCGATAAAATCAGCCCCCTCCTCAAAGAAGGCACTGAGGTTGAACTGCTCCGTGTCGTTGGCCTGGATGCCGTGGTATGTGATGCCTGTGCCGGCATAGAAATCCACACTGGTGTTCACATGCATGAAGGAGGTGCCCTCTGCCACGTTGAGGACGTGCGTCACCCCGAGTTTCTGCAGACGCATTGCATTCTGGGCTACGAACCTGTGTATTCAGGATCAGAGTAGAAAACTACATTACTTCAATCACTTTAGCAAGTTGCTGATGTTGAAACAAACTCTGTGCACCAGTAAAAACTTATGAAGTGCCACTGTTGATGATAAAACTTCTTTGTTCTCTCATAACACAAAATGATGAGTGTACAGCAGCAGAGCAAGACATCAAGACAAATAACAGCACTAATAATAACACCTGACAGATACAGCAAAGCAGCATGTCAGCACAATTTATTTTAAAGTGATACTTTGACAATGTAGGTTGCATCTTTCACGACCGCTCTGCATGAGCACTGCGCTGGCACCATCACAGACACTCTTTATCTGCTGGGAGCTGGAAACACTTCTGCATGATGTTGTTTTTAAACAGCTCTCAAATATGTCTTTGTACATGTTATCCCAAACTGTGGGACTAATTTGATGATCACTGCTTTTATTCATAATTTAATTTTAAAAAATGTAATAAAAAGCCAAAGGTGACGTCTTTAAGGCCACACAGGTGTTTTCACTTGTTCTGCTCAGGTTGAAGTTGGGCAGAGATAATTCATCTGATTGTGTACACCTGTTTCTTTTCCAATTTAAAACACTATAAAATGAAAAAAGTGTTTGTTTCACTGCCTTAACATTTGCAAGAAATAGTATGCCTAACATGACTAGAAGACTTGATAAAGACTTTGAAAATACTTCTACAACTTACTTTTACTTCTGTGTTGAATCAACACCATACCAACGCTGTAGCCTGACGTGCACCTCCCCAGAAATGTCACTACACCTCACGGTAACATAGACCTCCTGTTTGTTTGTGTAAGCTGACACCATTTCCCTCCCTTCCCTCTTTACTTTAATTTCACAGATAAGAAACAATAAATTGTGAAGACAATAAAGCCTCCACAAAAATAGCATTTTAAGTCTTGTGTGCGATTTATCCTGGCTTCATATGAGCAGAGGAAATCTCTGCTAGCTGCTAGGCTAATTTATACAATGTAAAATGCCATAGGCTTGCGCTAATAACGTTAGCATGTTGTATTTGTTTGGAAAACATGTTTAGTATAAGACAGTTGTTTTGTCAGTGAACCTTGTGAGTTGTAATGGAGTCGAACGTTGTAATGTTACCTTTGTTAAATGTTGCTGTTGTCCCTGGCTTCATGTGAGCAGAGGAAATCTCTGCTAGCTGCTAGGCTAATTTATACAATGTAAAATGCCATAGGCTTGTGCTAATAACGTTAGCATGTTGTATTTGTGGGGAAAATGTGTCCAGATAAAGACAAGTGTTTGTCTGTGAATGCTGCGAGTTATAGTGAAGCTGATTTGTGAACTTGTGTTTGACATTGTCTCTATTAAGCCATGTTTAATGTGAGTTTAATGTGTGTTTTGAATCAACTAAACTTTACAGCACTTCACAGAAACCTCTGCTGCTGACTAGTGTTTTGGAGGTGTAACTGCAGAGTGACACAGACACATATTATTTGGATATTTGCAATACTATGGCTGCATCCAGGCCTCAAGTCTGTTTCACATCACAATCATTGTAACTGTGGTCATATTCTGTCTGCTCATCTGTCCCTGCAGATAACAAGATATAAATCTCATGTACAGGGTTGTTTTGTGAGTGAAGAAAATAAATTCCTGTAAAACATGCAGACTTTTTTTTTGGAAACAATTTTCAATCAGGACCTAGTGACTAAACAGCTTCACCTCCATCTTCATCTACTTATCTTTCAGGAAACAATAAATCTGCTCCCCTCCTGTTTCACTGTTCTTTGTTTACAAGGATTACAATACTGCATATTGGGCCTACACAGAGCAAACAAACTGTAACAAAGCAATACGGGGATTTGGCTGCTCCAGCCCGCCTGGCTCGATGCCTGTGTCCACTGTTACGATCCAACCTGGCCGAAGGCACTGCCCATTGATTCTGAATAAAACGCCTCTTTTGTTCATGTTGTGTTCAAGTTTTATGGAACATTTAGTGTCACTAATTAGCTATACAGATATTTATGTTTATATGACAGAAAACTGCATCATATTGTTGCTCTGCAGCTGACAGAGACACACACATCATGATTTCAATCAAAAATGGTATATATGCTGGTGACATGTGTCTACCTCTCTCCAGTGTGTTTTCTCCTTTACTGTTAAATGAATACTTCACTACCTAAATTACCATTTCTATATCAGTTACTCACTCTGTATTATGCTGAATTTGCCTGCAGTGAAGAGTCCAACAATGGAGAAAGTTCTTGATGAACTGAACTCATAGGGGTCTAACATGTTTAACAACAGCAAAACTATGTGAAAACATCAGTTTACAACCTCTCACAGAACCCCTGCAGTGTAATCCAAGTCTCATTTATCCAGTTCTTTGCTCAGTACTTCCCAAACAGACAACCCTTCCTGACAGGAAACAGAACGTGAAATTAAATCTGCCTTGTTCAGTTAATTTGTTTGTTTGTGAATTTGGTGAGTCTGAATTAAACCTTTTAAGAGGCTGTGCGCATGCCCCCTCCTTAACCACCTGGAAAACACAAGGTCAGGCACTGGGTCCTACTCTGTGCCAACTTTTAAGGGTGTGGAGGCAGGTTGCGCCTGAGGTTGCCGGACATAACCAGCATTGTATCATAGCCTATTTATCAGAAATCCTGAGTGCAGAGCTGATCTTCTTCTAGGCCTGGTTTTGTAAGTGTATTAGGCCAAATATATTGTCCGTGGGACAGATGTAAAACTTCTTTATAAAAATGAACTGAATGCCTTTCAAGGATCTTTTTCAGGATCCACGGAGACCTTGTTTGATGTGGTTTTGCTGCATGTTAAAAAATGCAGTCGCCAATTACTTCAGTCCATCAAGAATTCTCTTTGTTTTTGGATTCTTCGTTTATCGTGGAGGCATGTGAAAAAAAACCATTGCTTTCTTTACAATTCTATGTAATACGTTGTGAGTAACTGATACATAAATGGTCATTTGGGGGGTGAAGTATTCCTTTAAATGCATTTAAATTAGGGATGTAAAATAATGCATTAATTTTGATTGATTAATCACAAAAAACAACACACTAAAAAATGTAACGCTGATTAATCATGTTCTGTGGTGCCCTTTGACCTGGTGCATCTTTGAAGGCCACAATCGCTTTGTCACATGATGGAAGCAGATGAGACGATGCTGCTTCACCAAAAGAACAGAAAAGAAACTTTCTACACTTAATCTATTTTGAGAAGACAAAATTAACCTAATTACACTACTGCTTCACCCTGCGAATGGAACACCTACATTTTAAAAACGTTTCATTTTCATACCATCGGAGTACTTCAAGCCTGAAATATCACCTCAACACAAAGCATTCAGCAGCAAACCTGGAGGTCTGAGCTAACACACCCTCTGATGTTAGCGCTAGCAGTCAGCCTCGTCAAGCCACACTCGACCAGGCGTTCAGATACAAACTGAGTCAGTCTACCTGTGACTGAGTAACTACCTCCCTTGCAAAATGGACTGCAGACCAGTTTCGTTGGTAGAGGACAGGGTGACAACTGTGTCCAAAATCCAGCAGCTTCACAACACACCTGCCAAAATTCATTTGAATTGAATTTTTTTTTAATTAATTTCACAGCAAAAATTGATGTGATTATTGATGTTAATTAATCACAAAGTAATTTAAATGAATTAAAAACACAAGATTAGAGATGAGTTCTTTCATAAAAGATGCACAATATCAAATGTATACCAACACTGTTATTATCCCTATAATGCCTTATATAGTAAGCACAAATGTGTTGTTTCAAATATTATAAAAGCTAAAAGCTTTAGTTCTATATCTGCTTATTTTTATTTGGACCTGAGAATGATAAATCTTTGTGTAAAATGCTCACCCTGACAGCGCTGAGTGCTTTTATCGCTAGATCTCTTTACAGTCAATATGAGGCTGCCAAGGCGAGGCTAGGTGACCCTGGACAGCTCCCTAGAGGCGGTGGCTGCAAAGCCCCCTCTGCAAGGTCTAATAAAAAATCCTCCCTGCCAACATTTTTGCTTTATGGCTGTTGGAGAAGGGATGAAGCAGCCCATCTGCTGGTGTGTCAGCTGCAGGGCACACAGTCCTTCAGACGGGAGGACTCTTAATTCACATTATCCTCTTTTTTATTCAGAGTATGTCAGTATATATTAAGACGTATGCCTGAGTACATGCTTACATGTACAGTACGAGCACTTACAGTGCAACATAAGTAATGTGAGTGTGGAAGCAGAAGTGACTGTACTCGTACACAACACAATGCAGAGGCACACACTGTGGTTCAAGCGAGTTCACAGCCAATGGCTCCCTCTCCTATTTTACCTGGCCTGTCCCAGCCTCCTCCACCCTGGGATCCGCAGTCCCACAACATCCATTATTAAAGACCAGCTTCAAAAAGAGCCAGTGTTCCCCAAAGCAAACAAACCACACCTTAAGTGTGTCCCTGAGCTGTACACGGCGGATTCATAGTGCTGACTACAACTGATCTGAGAACAGTGGAAGGAGCTCTGGAAAATACACTCATAATGCATTTCAGAGAGAGATGGGAGCGTTTTACTGACGAGTTCATCAAAGTGTGGGGAGTTATTGACATTACTCACGGATCATCATTTTTAAAACTACTGTATTATCGTTGGAGGTTCGATGTGGATGGGCCCGCATTTCTTTCTTCACCCTGCCAGATGTCTGTTTTTTAATTTCTTCAGAATGTATTCTTGCTTCATCCCTGGGATCTGTTTTTATTTTTCCAGGAATGTCACAAAAAACGCTACCTTAGTAGAAAGCTGTGCCAAAATTCTGAAAACATAGTGGTACTTGTGTTTCTCCAGTACCATAGGTACCGATGATGCAGTTCTTCTCAACCTGGCGGGGCAACTTGAACATCTACAAGTGTTCTAATCTGCTGTTAAATACCAAAGGAAGAAGAATGTCTACCAGCATGAAACAACAACAACAATAACACATGAAAGCGTCAACAACAGCTCCGCTCGAACTCACCAAAAAGCAATGTTTATTTCCTAAGGCCGATGTATTCTTTATAAGTCTTTGCAGAGGAGTACTACATATTTACACTGCGCTAAGGCAGCTGAGTGTTTATTCGTCTAGTTTTGTCACTTTTTACAGTAGTATGTCTCTGCAGACCCGGAGACCGCAGATTCAGACCCGCAATTCTGGACCCGCAGTTCTAGACCCCTTGTTTTTCGTCCCCTACTGGACGGCTGTATAACTGCAACTAAATCAGCGTCTCACCCAAACACCACTGTTTGAAAGAAGTTGGACTTTTAATGCTTTATTACAATTTACAATTTTAAAATTTTATTACACCCGAATAAAAATACCAAGATTTAATTGTTGATTTATGCCTGGGTGCTGTTCTGCATGATTATTGTTTGCTGGTTGTTCTGTATGGTTTGATCCAACTATTTTAGTTCTTTATTTCTTAATATTCATCAGACTGCTCTGACTAGCACGCCAAAAACTTGCACTGCATTGATCAAACCCGCTACAACATATAATAGGAAATGTCTGGTCTTGGGTGTCCAGTGCTCACTTTTGTTGTGGGAATTTGAAACAAAGGCTGTGAAATAGCCTACTGAAATGGTTTGAAATGTTTTATTGTGTGCAGTGGTTACATCACACATCAGGGAGATCTGCAAAGAAAAAAAAGAAATCAAACATATCACAAAATTGAAAACAGAAACACTTAAAAAAAAAAAAAATACCTATCACAGTCTACACTGAAATACTGAAGATTCTGGAGCACATCAAATACATTATTATATCGACATATTAACAATAGTGCCCCTTCCTTCCTCATCTGCCTTTTGATCCTCCACAAAACTCCTCCACTTCACTGTGGTTTCCCCTTTCTGGATTGTTATGTGCACCTTAAAAAGAGAGTCCCTAATTATTCAACATTAAGATTTTTCAACCGTTTTACACACATAAACAAGGCCAAAAATACATTTCTGATCATCTGCGCTGGATGAGCTTAATTTCTATACACAAAATCTCTAAATATATGCCATAGAGTAATATCAATGTAGTGATATAAACACACGTTATATAATAATATTATGAATAATAAAGGAAAAAATATATAAAAAATAAAGGTGTATTACATGATATACATGAATACAAAATTAACTTTTAGCATAAAGTACACTAATTGCCAATATGTAAACAGTTTCATGCTTGTATGAAAACGTAAGCCTATACACGTTTTTCTCATATCATCCACTTCATTGCTTTAATCATTTATTCATGTTTAATTTAAAGCACATGCTAAAATTATTCGTCATCGCGCTTCGGTTTCATGAAACAAAATGTGCAGGTCAAACAGTTCATTGCTAACAAGCTAAACTATTACCTACTACTTTAACCCATATTTGACGTGCCTTTCAGACTATCGTGGTAAAGACAGTCATATCATTTTAAACGTATCACTGTACAACATGAAGTTCGCTCTCTATTTCATGTCAACAAAATAGTTTAAACAAATAATATGATTCACATTCGGATCGTTGTCGGCCATATTCAATAGTTGTAATAGTATGTTGGCTTCCAATGAAATAGAGGGCGCTGTCGCGAAATACAAGGTGTCCAGAACTGCGGGTCCAGATCTGCAGGTCTGAATCTGCAGTCTCCAGGTCTGCAGACACACCCTCCTCACTTTTTACCCAATCACGGTGTAAAAAGGGCGGGACAAATAGCCTACCACAAAGCAGGCTGCTCTCATGCACACAGCCAGTAATTGAGCCAGGAATTCATGTGTAACACACGTGCTGACGAAGGTAAAGAAGGAAGTGATCCAGAGTGGTCTAGTTAGGAGACAGGTTACAGCAGTGGAAGGGTCACAAGACATAGGACTTTCCCCAAAAGTCCAGAGTTCGGAACCACGTGAACCTTTAGTAAAGTTTGATGCATTATAAATTAAGCCGTCATCATATTTCTTTTGCTAAATCTAAAGACTGCCGTTTGTTGGTGGATTTTCTCAAGTCTACATGCAGAATTCCACTGCCTTGATTCTCACTGTGCGGAGTTCGGAAAAAACTTTTTGCATAAACCGAACCTTGTATGCTTCATCTTGCATTGGTTTCAGCTGTGCTGAAAAATCTTGGTTAAATAGCTCATTTTCTTTTAATCTGCACTCCCCATGACGTCCAGCGCACAGTGACAGCTTGCTAACAGGCAGTTGGTGCTTCTCAAAGTTAAGGACAGATCCTTAGATGGAGGCTACGTCATCGAATCCCCTCAAAGGACTGTCCTAATTTCAAGGGTCCTTCTAATTCTACCAAGGACCAAGTCTTTCCTTCAGAGAACTTTCAAGGATGTATTGTGTATCCTCAGCAGGTATTAAGTACCCACAATTATTTTTGATCGATTTGCCGGACAAAGAAGCAGGGCCTCTTACAATGATGCACCCCTGGGCACTCAGTAGCCTATGTGTATTCACCCAATGCTAGGAAGGAGTTTTGCCTAGCCTCTGTAGGAGCTGACCTGGAAGGACGCGTACTATCAACAAAGCATCTTTGACTTTGAGAAGCACCAAGTGTATCTTCTGCTCTGAGTTGGACCCCCTAGAATACGAGATGGCTCATCTCAAGGGGCTATCCATTAATAAATTTGAAATATTTGAAATATTTGAGTATCCCGGACGGAAACAGTATGATGTTAGTTCCTCTACCCTGATATGCCTGCATTTAATGCGAGTGGCATTCTGTAAATTGTATAAAATAAATAAATCTTGCCATTATTTTGAGATGTTACTATGCAACTCCAGAAAAAATTAAACTTCCCATGTCTGTACATTTCTCAGACTTTTGAAGAAGATTTAAGACATTTTAATACCAATTAAACTTTTCTTTTTAGATTAATAAATTCAATGCCATTTAAGACTCTTTTAAGATCCATGAAAACTCTGATAATGTATTTTCAGTTTCAGACCAACAATCGAGTATTTAATTCTGTCCTAGTTGTTGCTAGTATAGATCGTAGCCAAAAACAGTACATGGGCCTACTCCCTCTGGGGACGAAGAGACGTTGATGAATATTTTCAAGGACAAAGCCATCGTTCTTTTCCTCATTTGACTCCTGAACTGTGACCGAAGAAGTGTGTGAACCATATACTGTATATACAGTGTATACTGTGTTAATCACCAGGTTTGTTTTGATCTCGGCCAGCTGCACAATTTAAGTAGTAACAGTGTTCGGCTGATACACAGGATACATCAGCAGAAAGGCTCAGTGGGTCCCAGGAGTGGAAACAGTGGACAAGGTGCAGGCTTTCATCAACAATCAATACCACCTCGCCTTGCCTGAGCCATCTGTGATATCACATTACATTACGCTGCCCTCTCCACTCGTTTGATGAACTTTAATGGTAAAATATTTTACTAATTACCCCACCGTACTGAACATGGCCACTGAGTAAAGACAAATATTACTTTAAATGATTACAAAGAACATAATTTTATCAGAAATCAAAATCTCTTCTTCAAAATAAAAGATAAAGCAGAGACACATCAGAGTGCCACAGTTTTGTCTGATCAGCTTCAGCTGAGCTCACGACTGCCAGCACTTTGTTTGGCGACTTGGCCGGGGCAGGTTGGCATATTCAGATTGATTTTGTTGTAGCACAGAGGTACAGTAATGTGCTTGTATTCCTCCACCGCCCTGTTGGCAGTGGCTGGAGCCAAATGATGGACTGCACAGAGACACTACGTCTCTCAGGGGCATCCCTGAATCTGTCCTCCACCATGAATCCGTAACAGTGACATGAAAAGCTGCTGTGTGAAAGCTGATATTACGTTACAGCACTGCAAAATGTATTTAAATATTATATTTCCTGGAACTGTACTTTTTTCATCACTGGGTGTTATGATAAATGTAACACTTGAAGCCTGAAAATAATTTCTGATTGTTATGTTTTAGACTTCACTGCAGAAGATGTGAGATCACAAAATTAAATTCTGTTTTTGATCTTATTGGCTTGTCTGCTATATTTTGATCGCGTCTTTTTCCACATACTGATATATAACTAACTATATGTCAACAAGCCGAAATATTACAAGCATCACAATATGAATTTTTCATATCACCTTAAAAACTGTACCCCAAAAACTGAAGGAAAAAAAAAAACAAAAAAAAAACATCAGGTTTCTATCCATCCGTTAAGTAATGCACTTCCTGGTGTTGGACACTAGAGGCATCATATGCATATTGACGGATCTACGGACACCAGTCACATATGTAAGAGGAAATGAGGCGTTAAGGTGGCCCTGGCCACAAACACACACAGATCTGAAACCAAACACCTCTGACCAATGTTCACTACTGTGTTATTCTTTAGCGAAACTGTAAATACACACTGATCAGAACAACACACCTTCTGATAACTCCAGGTCTGTAAGAACTGAGGAATGTTTGTGTGTTTGTACACAACACATCTCATTCACAATCTGTACAGGAAGTACCAGGAACTGGTTTTACTGGAACACTGAGCTGTAAATTCCCGAACAGTCGGCATGTTCATTACAAAGCCAATAGCACCCAGTCCACCAGTAACTGAGGATTTATGAGCCGCCCTCTGCCATGTTTAATATACATGATACATCAGCACCCTTTCACCGACACAGGTGATAGAGATGGAATTAAAGTACACAGCAGATATTTGTTTGTCCCACAGTGAGATTACACACAAAGAAATCAGTGTTTTCTGTTTTCTTTTATCTGGAATAAAACTGAATATTTTTGGGGTTCTGAATTGTAGGTTGGAAAAAACAAGCAATTTGGGGATATCACTTTTGGTTCCAGGAAATTATAATAAACATCAACAACAATCAACATCATCAACAATTTTCTGCCAAAATGCCAAAAAAATGGATGGTTCTTGGTTGTGAAATGTTGCTTTTCTTCTTCCTATAATAAGGCAAACTGTAGCGATGCACAATAATATCAGCACATCATCAGTATCGAGCATAAGTTAATCTGTAGATTATTTTCTTGGTAATTTCTATGGTCAATAAAATGTCCCAAAATTTTTGAAAGAGAAGGTGACAGCCTCAAATCACTTGTTTTTTTGGACCAACAGTCCCAAGTCCTGAAATATTCAGCTTCACCACATGACAATAGACACACAAACATACTCACTAATTAAGAAGCCGAACAATGTAATATTTGACATTTTTGCTTGAAAATTAACTCAAACAATTGATCACATATCAAAATATCTGCAAATAAGTTTTTATAAATAGATAAGGCCTAACTGATTAATTAACTAATTATCTTCTCTCTAAAATAATAAAATGGCATTTATTGTGCAATTTACAGGCAGTAATGATACTCAGGTCTGTGTCAGGTTTATAATGTCTACACAATTCGTCTATGTTATTAAAAAGCAAAAATTGTATTTCGAGCACTGTCTCACTCCAAAGTCGTCAAAATCCAGTGCTTGGGCAGTGACTTGCAGCGTCAGAAACCAACAAAAAAAAAGCTGTCCCTTAACGTTGGCATGATATGCGGCCGGGTGCCGTTAAACTTTAACGGCACCCGGCAGCATCGGGGGAAACACAGTAGGACGAGAACATAGTTAAGGTGGCGAAAGTCCAAGTTGGGGGTTGCCTAAACCTAACCATGTGTTTTTGTTGCCTAAACTTAACCACATGTTTTGTTGCCTAAACCTAAGAGTGTTTTTGTTGCCTTAACCTAACCACGTGTTTTTGTTGCCTAAACTTAACCACGTTTTGTTGCCTAAACCTAAGAGTGTTTTTGTTGCCTAGACCTAACCACATGTTTTTGTTGCCTAAACTTAACCACGTGTTTTTGTTGCCTAAACCTAAGCATTTATTTTTGTTGCCTAAACCTGAGCATTTGATTTTGTTGCCTAAACCTAACCACATGTTTTTGTTGCCTAAACTTAACCACATGTTTTTGTTGCCTAAACCTGAGCATTTGTTTTTGTTGCCTATACCCAAACACATGTTTTTGTTGCCTAAATCGAACCATGTTTTTGTTGCTTAAACTGAAGCACGTGTTGTTGCCTAAACCTAACCATGTGTTTTTGTTGCCTAAACCTAAGAGTGTTTTTGTTGCCTAACCTAACCATGTGTTTTTGTTGCCTAAACATAACCACATGTTTTGTTCCCTAATTGTTGCCTTAACCTAACCACATGTTTTGTTGCCTAAACCTGAGCATTTGATTTTGTTGCCTAACCCTAACCATGTGTTTTTGTTGCCTAAACTTAACCACGTTTTGTTGCCTAAACCTAAGAGTGTTTTTGTTGCCTAGGCCTAACCACATATTTTTGTTGCCTAAACATAACCACGTGTTTTTGTTGCCTAAACCTAAGCATTTATTTTTGTTGCCTAAACCTGAGCATTTGATTTTGTTGCCTAAACCTAACCACATGTTTTTGTTGCCTAAACTTAACCACATGTTTTTGTTGCCTAACCTATGAATGAACACATGTGGAGTTATGTACTTAACAAAAAAAGGTGAAATAACTGAAAACATGTTTTATATTCTAGTTTCTTCAAAATAGCCACCCTTTGCTCTGATTACTGCTTTGCACACTCTTGGCATTCTCTCCATGAGCTTCAAGAGGTAGTCACCTGAAATGGTTTTCCAACAGTCTTGAAGGAGTTCCCAGAGGTGTTTAGCACTTGTTGGCCCCTTTGCCTTCACTCTGCGGTCCAGCTCACCCCAAACCATTTCGATTGGGTTCAGGTCCGGTGACTGTGGAGGCCAGGTCATCTGCCGCAGCACTCCATCACTCTCCTTCTTGGTCAAATAGCCCTTACACAGCCTGGAGGTGTGTTTGGGGTCATTGTCCTGTTGAAAAATAAATGATCGTCCAACTAAACGCAAACCGGATGGGATGGCATGTCGCTGCAGGATGCTGTGGTAGCCATGCTGGTTCAGTGTGCCTTCAATTTTGAATAAATCCCCAACAGTGTCACCAGCAAAACACCCCCACACCATCACACCTCCTCCTCCATGCTTCACAGTGGGAACCAGGCATGTGGAATCCATCCGTTCACCTTTTCTGCGTCTCACAAAGACACGGCGGTTGGAACCAAAGATCTCAAATTTGGACTCATCAGACCAAAGCACAGATTTCCACTGGTCTAATGTCCATTCCTTGTGTTTCTTGGCCCAAACAAATCTCTTCTGCTTGTTGCCTCTCCTTAGCAGTGGTTTCCTAGCAGCTATTTGACCATGAAGGCCTGATTCGCGCAGTCTCCTCTTAACAGTTGTTCTAGAGATGGGTCTGCTGCTAGAACTCTGTGTGGCATTCATCTGGTCTCTGATCTGAGCTGCTGTTAACTTGCCATTTCTGAGGCTGGTGACTCGGATGAACTTATCCTCAGAAGCAGAGGTGACTCTTGGTCTTCCTTTCCTGGGTCGGTCCTCATGTGTGCCAGTTTCGTTGTAGCGCTTGATGGTTTTTGCCACTCCACTTGGGGACACATTTAAAGTTTTTGCAATTTTCCGGACTGACTGACCTTCATTTCTTAAAGTAATGATGGCCACTCGTTTTTCTTTAGTTAGCTGATTGGTTCTTGCCATAATATGAATTTTAACAGTTGTCCAATAGGGCTAAACCTAACCACATGTTTTTGTTGCCTAAACTTAACCACATGTTTTTGTTGCCTAAACCTAAGCATTTGTTTTTGTTGCCTAAACCTGAGCATTTGTTTTTGTTGCCTATACCCAAACACGTGTTTTTGTTGCCTAAATCGAACCATGTTTTTGTTGCCTAAACTGAAGCACGTGTTGTTGCCTAAACCTAACCATATGTTTTTGTTGCCTAAACTTAACCACATGTTTTGTTGCCTAAACCTAAGAGTGTTTTTGTTGCCTAACCTAACCATGTGTTTTTGTTGCCTAAACTTAACCACATGTTTTGTTCCCTAAACCTAAGAGTGTTTTTGTTGCCTTAACCTAACCACGTGTTTTTGTTGCCTAAACCTAAGCATTTGTTTTTGTTGCCTAAACCTAACCGTGTTTTTGTTGCCTAAACTTAACCACATGTTTTGTTGCCTAAACCTGAGCATTTGATTTTGTTGCCTAAACCTAACCATGTGTTTTTGTTGCCTAAACTTAACCACGTTTTGTTGCCTAAACCTAAGAGTGTTTTTGTTGCCTAGGCCTAACCACATGTTTTTGTTGCCTAAACATAACCACGTGTTTTTGTTGCCTAAACCTAAGCATTTATTTTTGTTGCCTAAACCTGAGCATTTGATTTTGTTGCTATGAATGAACACATGTTTTTGTTGCCTAAACTTAACCACATGTTTTTGTTGCCTAACCTAAGCATTTGTTTTTGTTGCCTAAACCGAAGCACGTGTTGTTGCCTAAACCTAACCATGTGTTTTTGTTGCCTAAACTTAACCACGTTTTGTTGCCTAAACCTAAGAGTGTTTTTGTTGCCTAACCTAACCACGTGTTTTTGTTGCCTAAGCTTAACCACGTGGTTTTGTTGCTTAAACCCAACCACGTGTTTTTCTTGCCTAAACTTAACCATGTGTTCTTGTTGCCTATACCCAACCACATGTTTTTGTTGCTTAAACTTAAGCATGTTTTTGTTGCCTAAACTTAAGCATGTTTTTGTTGCCTATACCCAAACACGTGTTTTTGTTGCCTAAATCAAACCATATTTTTCTTGCCTAAACCTAACCACGTGTTTTTGCTGCCTAAATCGAACCATGTTTTTGTTGCTGTGTTTGCGGTGTTGTACCAACGTAGTGCATTTATTTTGAAAACAGAGAAGCATGTAACAAGCACAACTTGACATGGCATCCCAGAACGTCAACAATCAACACACTCAGGGTACCTTGTAAGTGTATATAAAGTGGAAAGTTCATGACCAAATGTCGATATGTGACGAGGTCAGAGTGAGAATGTGTTGATATTTCATGTCTCCATCTGCTGGTGGACCATCACGATAACAGTATGGATTCATAATATGATGATAAATCCACTACAGAAGAGACTTGATGATCACTAAAATAAGGTGGGGAAAAAAGTGGATGTATCAATATCGGTATGAGTTATCCATTAAATGAGTTGTTACATATCAGCATATCAAATCCTACATCGTGCATCTCTATCATGACTGGGTTTGTTCCTGTGACTTTAGGTGTATGACGCTGCGTGACCAGGCTCACCTCACTGATACGTGCATGTTCCCACTCACGACTCCAAATTCACGTGCTCCTTCTCCTCCCTCTTTGTTCTGCTGGAACCCACGAGACCGCCTGTTGTTTTTTTTTTTGTTTTATCAGTTTATGAATGAAAATAAATCGCATGCATGTGTGAGATGGCTGATGTTGCAGCTGAGAGCAGGATGGGGAGCGGCTCGATGGAGACGTGATTACACGGCGGTGATATTAATGATGGAGGGGTTCACTGAGTAGAAACAAGGGCTCTGTGTCCGTCCTTCATGTGTTCACCGGGCCGGTATAGGGTGAATTAAAATGGGAAATATATAGTATAATTACTATAATTATCATTACTGGTGTGTGACACAGTGAGGTAATGTCCACCTGTCTGACACTCTGCCGCCGCCGGCATTTCGAGGACAACAGCACAATGTGTTGACAACAACAGGCTGTCGCTTCCTCCATGATGAGAGTGGAGACACCAAAATAACAAGCCCGCCCTGCGCGCGTGCTCCCCGGACATGCGACACTGTTGTCATTGTCGCGTCTGCTCGGTGGATGGGGCGCGAGCGTGTTGACAAAAGACAACAACCTGTCTTACTTGTCAGTGTCAGAGCATGATAGAGACATGATGAATAACTCACGCGTTACCGATGTATATCCGGGGGAAGACCTCGTTGAAGTGCTGTGTCGGTAAGCTGTAGAAGCCGCTGCCGTTAGACAGCAGCTCGTTGAGTTGTTGGACGGTCACCTCGCCGCCGGGAGCCACCGGGACATCCGCCGGTGGTTGCTGCTGCTGCTGCTGCTGCTGTTTGGTTGGACTCAGGTGTTTCTTCATGGCTCCTCTTCTTCTTCTTCTCCTTCTTTTTCTTCTTCTCCCTCTTCTTCTTCTGTGTAAACTAATGTTAGATAACAGCCAGCTCCAGACTCGTGAGCATCGTCCGGTTATTCAGCTGCATTTTACCTCCGCACGTGAGTCGTGCGCGCGGTTGTCTTCTCGTCTACAAGGCGTCTGAGGATGAGGCGCGAGCGTTTTTACAGCGTCTCCCGTCGACGTCAAGCGGGAGGAAGTGTAAGCACGTAGTTCCGGCCACAGCTTTCAAAGTAAAATAACAACAAAGCGATCAAGTCAAAATCAAAGACGAGAGAATTCATATGTCAGTAAAGTAACAGGCCCAATCAATGGTATTTTATTTTTATTTTTTTGTAAGGCAAAGATCATTGTTAATATATATTAAATTATGTGGGTATACGTACATGTATACTGGAAGAATTACATTTCACACTTTGTATGGCCTAATTCATATGTTCACTTAAAAATTAACAGGACAAGATGATTAAGACATGTGTAATATTAATATTAGTATTTTTTGTAAGGCAAAGATAATTGGTAATTTATATTATATTATGTGGGTGTACATACAGTACAGGCCAAAAGTTTGGACACACCTTCTCATTCAATGCGTTTTCTTTATTTTCATGACTATTTACATTGTAGATTCTCACTGAAGGCATCAAAACTATGAATGAACACATGTGGAGTTATGTACTTAACAAAAAAAGGTGAAATAACTGAAAACATGTTTTATATTCTAGTTTCTTCAAAATAGCCACCCTTTGCTCTGATTACTGCTTTGCACACTCTTGGCATTCTCTCCATGAGCTTCAAGAGGTAGTCACCTGAAATGGTTTCCACTTCACAGGTGTGCCTTATCAGGGTTAATTAGTGGAATTTCTTGCTTTATCAGTGGGGTTGGGACCATCAGTTGTGTTGTGCAGAAGTCAGGTTAATACACAGCCGACAGCCCTATTGGACAACTGTTAAAATTCATATTATGGCAAGAACCAATCAGCTAACTAAAGAAAAACGAGTGGCCATCATTACTTTAAGAAATGAAGGTCAGTCAGTCCGGAAAATTGCAAAAACTTTAAATGTGTCCCCAAGTGGAGTGGCAAAAACCATCAAGCGCTACAACGAAACTGGCACACATGAGGACCGACCCAGGAAAGGAAGACCAAGAGTCACCTCTGCTTCTGAGGATAAGTTCATCCGAGTCACCAGCCTCAGAAATGGCAAGTTAACAGCAGCTCAGATCAGAGACCAGATGAATGCCACACAGAGTTCTAGCAGCAGACCCATCTCTAGAACAACTGTTAAGAGGAGACTGCGCGAATCTGGCCTTCATGGTCAAATAGCTGCTAGGAAACCACTGCTAAGGAGAGGCAACAAGCAGAAGAGATTTGTTTGGGCCAAGAAACACAAGGAATGGACATTAGACCAGTGGAAATCTGTGCTTTGGTCTGATGAGTCCAAATTTGAGATCTTTGGTTCCAACCGCCGTGTCTTTGTGAGACGCAGAAAAGGTGAACGGATGGATTCCACATGCCTGGTTCCCACTGTGAAGCATGGAGGAGGAGGTGTGATGGTGTGGGGGTGTTTTGCTGGTGACACTGTTGGGGATTTATTCAAAATTGAAGGCACACTGAACCAGCATGGCTACCACAGCATCCTGCAGCGACATGCCATCCCATCTGGTTTGCGTTTAGTTGGACATTTATTTTTCAACAGGACAATGACCCCAAACACACCTCCAGGCTGTGTAAGGGCTATTTGACCAAGAAGGAGAGTGATAGAGTGCTGCGGCAGATGACCTGGCCTCCACAGTCACCGGACCTGAACCCAGTCGAGATGGTTTGGGGTGAGCTGGACCGCAGAGTGAAGGCAAAGGGGCCAACAAGTGCTAAACACCTCTGGGAACTCCTTCAAGACTGTTGGAAAACCATTTCAGGTGACTACCTCTTGAAGCTCATGGAGAGAATGCCAAGAGTGTGCAAAGCAGTAATCAGAGCAAAGGGTGGCTATTTTGAAGAAACTAGAATATAAAACATGTTTTCAGTTATTTCACCTTTTTTTGTTAAGTACATAACTCCACATGTGTTCATTCATAGTTTTGATGCCTTCAGTGAGAATCTACAATGTAAATAGTCATGAAAATAAAGAAAACGCATTGAATGAGAAGGTGTGTCCAAACTTTTGGCCTGTACTGTATATACTGGAATTATTATATATATTCACACTGTATAATTCATATGTTTACCTAAAAGATAGCAGGACAGGTTGATTAAGACACATATGTAATACTTGATATTAATGTTTTTTGTAAGGCAAAGATAAGTGGTAATATATCACACATTTAGACTGGTTTATACTTGAAAGTCACAAGTACTTGTTAATTTATATTATATATTAAGACAGGTTCTGTAAGATAGATATTTGGTAATTAATATTATATTCATATACATGGGTTATCTCTGTGTGAAAAAGTTAAAAGGTTGTAACAATGGTATATTTAGAAAAGTTTGAGGTATAGGTTTATCCGTATAAGGAAGCTGTCTGTTTCATTTTACTCAATGACTTATGGAGAAAAGGTGGGATTTAATCAGTTCATACTAGCTCCCACTCCTATTTGGCTGTGTAAATCAAAGTTACTATACACTGACAATTGCTTTTACGTTATTTGTATATATTACTTTCCTTCTGTCTGTCTGTCTGCCTGCTTGTTTGTATGTTCATGTCTGTTTTTACATGTTTGAAATAAATATCAAAGATAAAATGTAAGTAGCCTACATTTACTCAAGTAGCCTACTGTTCTAAGGTAGGCTAGAATTTTAAGGTACTTCATTTGAGTATTTCCATTTTATTCTGCTTTATACCTCTGCTGCACTTCATTATGATATTGCTACCACTTTTTACTATGGAACATTTATTTGACAGCTTTAATGATTAGATACTTTACACAGCCTATTCAAGTTATTAATACAAAATATAAATAACCGTGTAAATGATCATGCATTATTTATGGATAAAGCTACCCAGCAGTATATAAAGTAAATAAAATTTGCACCACCTTACCAGCAGCAAAGTTCAAGTGATGTACACATGAATGCACCACTAATTATAATCCAGTAATTTAATATAGGCTATATGATTCCTATTAAAAGCTATATGATTTTACATCCTGGATGTAAAATCCTGGCAGCTCAGCAGGAAAAAAAGCAGCATGTATCACCAAGTTTTAGTAGGAGGTACACAGACCGACAGTAGTTTATTGGGTTCATAACAAAGGTAGAAGATATTTAATTTTCTAAAAAAAAAAGCACCCAAAGGATATATTAGGGGCCTAATATGGAACCTTGTGGTACTCCACCGTTGATGGTTGCAGAGGACGAGAACAGATTAAAGCTTTTGACTGTCCTGCACAGAGCACTGACCTCAACTGTGTCCAGTACATTTGAGATGAACTTGAACACTAGCTGAAAGGATTTCATCCAGCATCACTAATATTTTGTGGCTAAGTGGGAGTAAACCCCTGCAGCCATGCTCTAAAATCTGGTGAAAAGGCTGAAACCAGAGGAGTGGAGGCTGTTATGGCATAAGATTATTAATTGTAGTTTTGAGATGATCACATAGGTGTTCAAGAGTCTTTATACTATATAGAAATGAGGGCTAGAATCTGAGAGGTTTAAATCTGTTGAGGGTAATGTCTCAAAATTCACAGTTTTGAGGGGATTTGTTTTAAAATTTCTTACATTTTCTTAATTATAAGCTTTCATTATGTTTGACCTTTTAATTTACCTAGACAGTTCTTTATGTGAAAAAGACAGTAGCAGGCATTACTATGCTTTTATTTTAAAGACCAAATCGAGCAACTTCCGGTTCCATTCTGCCTGTCTGTGGTTGCCTTGACGCAGCTGCCTCCCTCCACCACTATCTCCAGCAGACACACCCCACCGGCAGTCAGACACTCAGGAGACGGAGCTGGACCCGAGGAGGAGGACAGTGGTGACAGGAGAGGAGAGCGTGCTGCCTTCAAGTGCTGCTCGTAACATCCTAAAATTAGGCCCACAGCGCATTCTGGCTGGGAATCATAACAGAGTAGACACACTATCACAAGTACCCACAAGCCCCTGCTTCACAGATCAGCTGTGTGTGGATCATTTGTGGAGATGTTTTCTCTGCTGGGTCCACAACAAGTGGTCTTTTTTTTTTCTCTTAAAACTGGGAATGCACTTTAAAAACTCAGGTTTTAATCCTCATTTCCTTAAACGCTGAAAAGCCAAGGTCAATTTATTGATTAGGTATTTTTTTTAAATTTATTTAGCCTATTTATTGGCCTGTTTTATCCATCTAGAGAAGATTTGCAGAGCAGATCCTCCTGCTCTTTGCTTCCTTTTTGTCACGTTTACACAAATAAACAAAATCCTGATGACAGTATTTCATTTGTGACAGTTTTCAATAAAACTGACCTGCTTGTGCACATCTTTAGACAGATATGTGTTGCCTATAGCGCAGTGACTTTCATTACTTTACTGAGCCATGTATATTTACGCAAATAATGTAAGTAAGTAAAATTTTGAGGTGCTTGTACATACTAAGTACTTACATTTTCTGTGACTTTACACTTTCTTTTCCTCCACAATCCAGATAGTTTTTACTTGCCTCAGTTATCTGATAACTTCAGTTACTTTGCAGATTCAGATCAATAATATAAAATATATCAAATAAAATAAGCTGTATTATTTATTTTTTGTCCCACTACATTTCATTTTTTTAATTTAATATCTACAAAAAAATTAGATATACAAACACACTAACAAACATACTCGACCTATGTACAAAAAAAACATTTAAAAAAAAGCCAGACGTGATCAAAATAAATACAACCTGTAGCCTGCTACGTAAATACAAATGAAAAATGACCAAGAATAACAAATTTAGAATTTATTTCAGTCTGCAAATAGAAATAAGAACATCATATATTAATCTACAGGTGTAAATAAAATCTCAGCGTCTCAGAAAATGGCTCATACTTAAATAGCACAGTGCAAAACATTACAATAAAGTAATTTGACTTATGCAGAGAGAGACACAAGTGTAACATAAAATGTAGGACGTCAAAGAATATGTAGAGAAAATCATGAGACCAAAGGAAGACAAGAAAATATTGCCTGATTCCTGGCTGACACGTTTCACACCTCTTCATAGATGTATTACCCTTAGCCGCCACTAGGTGCCAGCACAGCCTTCACTCAGCATCACAGTGGTGACGTTAGTGTATGGAAAAGCTATTTTTAGCCCATGTTAATGTATGCGTCTTGTCACGTCAGTGCAAATCTGAAACCAGCTGAAATGTATGTGACATTTAAGAGTTTGGATTTATGATCAAACTAATGCCTTACAGTGATATTGAGGACATTTTGGGGGTTGTATGTGCAGTGAGTTCATGTTACTTTAAGCTGAAACAGTCAGTGCTCACCCACTGTGCATAATATTTACTGTCATACTTGCAACCACAAGATGGCGCCACGTTTCTATCAAATCAACCCACTGATAACATTAGAAAGTGTGATTTCAGGAGGCAGTGAGGGGGGGAAATAATTACAGCAACGCACACAGTGAGAAATCACTAATAGATTAATAATGATCAGACTGGCTTGTGTTTTACAGCAGAGGTAAGAGAGCTCAAATCCACAGTCAGGGAGTGAGAGCTGTTCTCGTCTGTAACCTCGTGACTGAGAGGTTTGTAAAGTAGGTTAATGAGTCAAAATAATTCAGGTGCATTCAGTCATGTTCAGCCAGTGGCCCGAATTTAAACAGTGATGTCATCCGGTAAAAATGACTGAATGAATGTTTGCTGACCAAAGCAGATTTAAAGCTTTTCATCTCGTCTTGTTCCAAGTATTAAGTTCACACATTTCTCCACGAGCTATGTTTCAGTTTAAGTATTTTGGAGTATGTGTATCACCGTTTTCAGACGCTGTGTAAAGTTACACAACTGCATTAGGGAAACTGTCCCCCAATGTTCCTAACTTATCTAAAGTGGATAAACTCGACATTTTATAGACTCTACGAGCCTTTTGTTCCACTATGTGCTGAATGATTTGAGGGTTTATATCACTGTCTCATAGATCCTGACCAGCTGGGTGAAGCTGTTTGCTGTCGGTGGCCTGTAAATCCCCCCACGGGACATTTTTATGTGATACACGTAAATTTGGTTCGACTTGACTTGACTCGGATGCTCTTGACCCACTTCACTTAAAGCCCCATGCCAGTCATCATTTTTGTGTTTCCATGGCGATGTAAGGAGATGCAGTGCAATACCATGGCAACAACAGATCTTGTGGAACAAAATTTGAGCTCCCTGTTGCGCACACACCTGCATGTGTGTGTGTGTGTGTGTGTGTGTGTGTGTGTGTCCATCGTAACAGAGGCCTGCACTTTTTTGATGGTAGATGAATGGAACATTGACACTGATTCAGTCCTGCACAAGAGATGCTTTACGATACTGTTAAGTGCCAAATAGGGAACACTACTACTAAAGTTCATTATTGGATTCTCATGTTGATAGTGCAATAGATCCATTGTCCAATAGAGTGCCGCAGGGATGATGTTTTCCTAGCTAGAGTCGCCCTGGTTCCCTTGCCAGAGAGCCTATGAGATTTTTCCATTGGATTTTGGTTTATGGCACTGTACTTACACATTTTATTCAGAAAGATAATCTTCACAAATAAACACCACTTTTATGATTTTTGAAGCCTAAAGGCAATCACCGAAAGTAACAAGCTAACATTAGGCTATAAAGGAACTACACCACGGTTGCATGTCATAAAGCTGCAGTAAGTAGAAAGCCTGAAAATGGTTGATTTTTGAGTCTCATCTGAGTTAGGTTTCGTTCGTCTCCGCCCTGAGCCCCTCCTACCAGACGAGCACTGCGAGTATTTTATCCTACTTGGTTCTATTTCTCCCTCTCTGGGAGCCTTGGCTCTCCCTCTCCACGCAGCAGCCCGCCCCGCACATACTCCCTCGGCTCGGCTCTCCCTCTCCGCGGAGAGTCCTCGGCTCTGCTCCCACGGCCGACCCTCGCGCCCTCCGGCTGGGCCCAGCCCCACCTCACCTTCCCCTCCCTCCGGGGCTCCGGGGAACCGAGTTCTGGCTTCCTTTTTTTGGGTTGTTTAGCCATGTAGGCAGTTGTAGCCAATGCTGGAATAGCTATTTTACCTGGTGCACTGTTCGCTTGCTCTCCCCTTCTGCCGGTAGCACCAGAACGCGCATATGCAGTAGAATAGCCAATAGGAACGGAGTGGTCTGAGCTGACCTTTGATTGGTTGATGCACATCGGCACGATACTGATTCTTTAGAGGCTGAACACAGAGCCATGGTGAGGTGCAGAAACCTATTGTTTGTCTCAGACCACTTGATTTACATTATGCTTAGAGGATATTATAACTTTTTACTCAATTATACCAAAACAATGTTGCCTACTGGAGCTTTAATGTCGCCCCCACAGGGAGGCTGTAAAGCTTCGTTCACTACGATGACGTTCTGTCGTCTCATTTAGCCACTTTTTAGCAACCGCCTTTTTTAAAACACATAAAAGCCTCAAATTTCACGAGTGGGGTTTTATTGACGTATTTTATGTCATAGAACAAAACATCAAAGTCTCTTGAGCTTGTGTTCACCACAGACCTTATTTTAAGCATCTAACCAAAAACCTATTGACTTTGAGAAGATGGAAACAGGAGTGCAAAAATCAGGGGCGTGAATAAAGACAGTGCGGGCAGTGTGGTTGCACTGGGGCCCGCTGTGGGGTGGAGGAGGCCTTGCAAATTATTCTGACTGCCACCTCTGAGCTACACCTGTGTTGAAAGAACTCACATTACATTTAAATATGGTGCCATTTACTATACACTTTTTGCCCTGAAAAATGCAAACCCATCTCCATCATGATCTTTTCTTTTTAGCTAAAATAGTCAGCAGGATTTTATAACAAAATTCTATGCTTATTCTACACGAACTAGAAAAACTATAACTAAATTATATACATAAAACAATTCAATTAAATGAATAATTTCTTATTCTCCTTGATATTTTTGTCATATACAGGTATGCAATGGTGTTTGTTGTCTACATTAAAACATATTTAGCCACCTAAAACAAAAATCAAGTCAGTTTAAGTGAACACCATATCTGGCTTACCTCACACACTAACTGACGGACGCAGGCGTAGATCAGCAACTCCCATATTCTGCGAAGTAAAATTACAATTTTGGTCAACTGAGTCTGGTGGCTTTGTGCATCTTTGTCTAAGATTCGGCAGTGACTTGCGGTGTCAAACACTTACAAAAAAGCTGTCAGCATGAAACTTGTTACCCAAAAGTTAAGGCCATGTTTGCATCACGTAAGATTCTCAAGCCAAACCCTGTTCAATTTTTCCTAAACCTATCCATGTGCGTTTGTTGTTAGAGGAAAAGAAATGTAAATTTGCGATGTTGTCATGACGTAGTGCTTTTATTTTGAAATAAACTGTATGGAAATGTTAAATTTCCTGTGAAAACTGAGGTGTATTTTGAAAGAAGACAATGCATGTAACAGGCAGAACTTGACATGGCGTCCCAGAACGTCAACAACCAACACACCCAGGGTACCTTGCACGTCGTATGTAGACATGGAAAGTCCATGACTAAATGTCAGTACGTGACAAGGTTGGAGTGAGAATGTGTTTCTTCGAGAGAACAGCTTCAGCTCCTTGCCAGAAAGGACTTCCTGATGGTGATGATGGTAGATTTTGTCTTTTAACGAAAGCAGTGTTTGGTTGTGCCATGTTATTTTATGAACATGAGGCAGAGGGTTTTCTCTCTGGAAATGATTGTAAACATTTGATTCAGTCTATTGCATTTAGTAAAGATTTACCATCCTCAAATGCAGATGTTTTTAAGAATTTCTTTTTGTTTTAGCAGCTGTGCAATTTGCTTTACAATCTACCTAAACAATCTTTTACGACTGCCCATTTAGAGAAACAATGCACAGCAGCAGGCAGTGATGATGTGACATAAAAATGCAGAACAGATAAATTACGTAGAGGGGGGATGTGACCACGAGCCCCATCTGGCTGATAGAAGTCAAGACTTAACACTGATTTAGTAGCATTTTTATTGACAGTCTCCTCTTCCCTCATTCTGCATCATGATGCTGCACGGCGGTTAATTGGACAACCACCACCTGAGTCCTCCTGCAAATCAGCTATCAGTGACAGGCAGTGGAGTTACACTGCGCGCTCAAATCTGATTTGAAGTGACCCTGTTCTGAATAATATCTGATATTAGCTTTGTTATCTCAATAGGGAAAACTGACATGGACTCTGTGAGAGGCTGATTAAAGAAACAACAGCTGAGTCCCACCTGCAAATAAAAACTGATTGGTGGATATATATATATATATATATATATATATTTTAATCATACGTCTGTTTGATTTTTGCTTTTAATTTTAGGGGTCCATTAGGGGGCCTGTTGTTTTTGTTCTCATCATTATTGCTTTCTTTCGCTGTACATGCAGCAAAAACCACAAGAAAAAAATTCACCAATATTGGCAGGTGGGTTGCAGATTACACTCACTACTCAAGCACAAATACTAATTGACCTCAAGGTGACACTGTAACAATCTAGTTTATCTCAAACACGGCTTGGCTAACGAGATTTATACTTCAGCATCCAATCGACGGTGTACCCTACGCCGTTATCTGACATGCACCTCCCCAGATATGTAACTACATGTCACAGTGACGCAGACCTCCCGTTTATTTTTGAAAGCTGAAACCATTTCCCTCAGTGGAAACAAAGCCTTTATTTACTTTAATTTCACAGATAAGAAACAATAAATTGTGAGGACAATAAAGCCTCCACAAAAATAGCATTTTAAGTCTTGTCTTTAAGTCCATCTCTGCTCATCTCTAGGCTTATACAATGTAAAATGCCATAGGCTTGTGCTAATAACGTTAGCATGTTATATTTGTTTGGAAAACGTGTTTAGTATAAGACAGTTGTTTTGTCGCTGAACCTTGTGAGTTGTAATGGAGATGAATTTTGTAACGTTACCTTTGTTAAATGTTGCTGTTGTCCCTGGCTTCATATGAGTAGAGGAAATGTCCGCTAGCCACTAGGCTAATTTATACAATGTAACATGCCATAGGCTTGTGCTAATAACGTTAGCATGTTGTATTTGTGGGGAAAATGTTAAGCTATTAAGCCAGGTTTAATGTGTGTTTAATGTGTGTTTTAAATCAACTAAACTTTACAGCACTTCACAGAAACCTCCGCCGCCGACTAGTGTTTCGGAGGTGTAACTGCAGAGTGACACAGACACACCGCACAAGTATAAATGCTCACAATGGCGTAGGGCATCTGCGTAGGCTTTGTCTAGAGCTGATGCACAAGCCTCCTTAACTCCATAACCCTTGGAGGAAATGTCCTTAAGCGGCCTTCACATAAGAACAATGCGCTTCGCTCACCGCCAGGTGCGGCACAGCGGCGCGGTCAAAGTTCAAATAATTTCAACTCTGAGTGCAGCGCTAGGGCGGAAAATCCGGTGTGCGACACCAAGGGTAGCGGTGCCGCTTTGTCAGCCGTTGCTGCCCTCCATAGACAAACAATGGGACAGCCAGCGCAAAGCAGTTTTACAGCTGATCATGTGTAGAGGCCTTAAGAGGTACCAGGAGAATTATATTTGAATCGACCAAGGGGTGCCAAAAATGCAGAAAATGGGCGTGGCATACCACATGTCAGACAATAATCAGAAGTTGTTTGAACTACATGTGTGAAATTGTCCAAACATCATTAAACCCAGTGGATATTTTTAACTAAGCCACTGAAGCATGTCCCCAAAATGTTTCTGATATTGACCAACAGGAAGTGACAGTGTTGCCAAGAAGGCCAGGCCCAGTAATGATTTGGACGTAAATAAATGAGCATCCTAAAACCTGCTGGTTATTTTTAATGCCGATGTCATAAACTGTCGAAGGTCTTGATCCTACACAGCTTTCAAGTTTCAAAGGTCCATGCTGGCGGGTCCATGTCATTGGTTCGACATCCCATTAGTCCGACTGTCCGCGGTGCTGAACGGCTCGCGGCGGGCGTATGGTGCGCCGCGACCGGCTTGAGGCGGAGCAGGCTCACGGCTTATGTGTTTGCCACTTTCTTTTTCATTTTAACCCACACCATGATCTTTTCCTGACCTTAACCAAGTGTTTTTTGTGCCTAAACCTAACCAGACCTTAACCACAGGGCATCATGATGATTTCGGAACGGACTTCGGAACAATGAGTTTAATATGGTCGGAACAATGGGATGTCGAACCAATGGGCAGTTCCCATGCTGGCTTGAACGCTGGAATCGATGCTTGCGGCTATATTTAACAAACTTAAATATTTCATTGAAGTTTTTTTTTGGGGGGGGGGGTTACTGAAGGAAGCTAAATTTGTTTTTCCTTCTCTTCATTTCTCAAGAAAAAAAATCTATACAGAAGCCCGGTAATCATTGTCAAATTTTTCCCAGGGAGCTCAAAGCAGCTCTGACTGGGTAAACAGTTTTGTTTGCATCTCTATCACCTACATGTATTAGCAGGGCAGATTGGACATGGGCCAACTATCAACATGTAATATGCACACACATTTTCATGTGGGATATTCCTTTGCTCGTGTATTCAGTGGGCAGATACATTTGCATTTCATGTCAATCCAGAGGCAGCAATCTCCTTCAAAACTTGTGTGGGTGGAACATGCACTAATGGGTTTTCCTTTCCTCGACCAACGCAGGATCCCTTCTATAAAATTACACCCATCCCTGTACAAAAATCACCAGCAGAGGTCTGTAACCATCGGTCAGCTGCTTTTTGTGGTGCTGTTGTAAAACCTTTCCTAGACTCAGCATCTACTTTAAGAAACATATAAAATGAAGCTTTTCTCTTAACTCTACATGTAAGATTTCCACCCAGCAGCAGCCTTGTGTTGAATCATCCAGATGGTCTCTGCATGTGCTGTACTCTATCATTTAAAGCTGCCTCTCTACATGCGCTCTCCATTGTAATGCATATCTGCACGTGGTGCCTTTTAGCCCTGAGCTCTTTTCATACCAGAACCAGTGCATCTCAATCAATCTGAGTTCCTTTTATTCACAGTGACCCCTGCTCGGTGCGGCTGCAGCCAGGAGCTTTTGTAGCTGGTCAGTAGAAGGTTATTTGTCTTATGTTGGAGGATATATAACAATAGGAGTTTCTGTAGGAATTGTGAGGTGTGATTGATATAACCATCTGCCTGACCGGCCACCTTGATTAAACCCAAGGAGAGGAGAGGAATCTGAATGCTGATGTCTCAGGACAAGATAACATACTGTGTGAAAGGTACAGTTTTATGTGAAATTACTCGGCTGTCTCCCAGTGTTTGCATACATGCATTTATTTGTGCATTCACTCCGAGTGTAAACGCGCCTGTCTGGTCTGTTAGTCGGAACGTGCTGATGATTCTGGCCGCTCTTCTGGGTGGCCACTCTGTACCCACATTAATCTCACAGCAGAGAGGAGAGGTCCTGACCTCGGGTGTTTTTCTTTCAGGGGAGGTCATTTTCAGTCTGGCCAGTCTGCTCGTTTCTGATGTGACTTGTAAATGTGGAGCTGTGCCTGGTCAAGGAGTGACCTTTTGTCTGACTGTGTATTTCCTCAGTGGTTAATTAAAATGAAGGCCTGCACTCCACTGGGAAAATAAATACGGTTAGTTTGAAATGAAAATGGAGAACACAAATAAAGAGCTGTGAGATGCTGTCCATATTCTAAACCAACACATCCACTGTATAGTTTCTGTTTATTGGGTGAATTCCTCTTTAAGAGTCAAAGATGAATTTGTAGGAATACTAGGCTAGTATTTAATTGTTGGTTATTTAGCCTACTATTTATATTTAGTCTATAAAATGTCCGAAAACATGAAAAATGTCTATCATCACATCTTCAAATTGTTTCGTCCACAACCTAAAGAAACTAAGTTTATCACATAAGACCACAAACAGAGATGCTCTCTCATATCTAAACAGCAGAATATGCCAATTCCCACTGACTTCCGAAATGCAAATATGTCCATCCTGTGGTTGCAGTTTTAAACACATCTTATCATTATAATACCGTCATTGTTACCTTACAAACTTTGTAGTAAGTTTTACAAAAAATATCATGGTTTGGCTTAAAGAACTTTTGTTACCAACGTACCACCACATAAGTCATGTGACAGACATCCCATACGTCACATCACTAGTGTAGTATGTTTCACATCCTGTGTTTCACAGGTGTTCCCCAAGGTTCAGTTCTCGGCCCCCTCCTCTTCATCCTGTACATTCTTGGTCAAATAATAAATAATCCGCCATCATGGACTTTAGTTCCACTGCTTTGGTGATCATTTTTTGATGAAATACTTTAATGACAGGTTCCTGCACCTAAAGTTTTAGGTGTGGGATTAGGATTAGAAACTCAGTAGCATTTTTCAAGTTGTTCAACATCAGGATGATGAAATTCTAACCAGTCCTTCAACCCATATAACAGCACAAGTTATTAGTTTCTACTCTCTAATACAATCCACAGGAGCGTTTCCTAACTCAGTGCCGCTACCGGTTAGGTTCAGGAAAAGAATCATGGTTTTTGGGTTAAAATATCTACGTTTGTTAAGTTACGTACGGAACATACTGTAAGTATGTTCTGTTAAAGTAACGTAAAGTTAAAATAACTCAGCGTTGACTTTTGGTTTCAAAGGGGACACAAACAGTGGGTTTATGGGTCAAACTTATGTGTTTGCTTTGTCACCTCATTTCCTCCTTTGCTCCCATCATAATTACTACAGCCGCTAAAGGTCGTCGCCTAAATAAATGTAATATATGGGACATGATAAGCTGCTTGTACAAACAACCTCTGGGGTCATTTTTTGGGGGAGGACAGTCTCTGATATTTGGTTAACCTATGGTCAGACAACAGATCTAAAGCCAACAAGAGTTTATCTTGGATGTTTATCACAAAGTCAGTCTACATTATCTCCCGTATCTCATCTACTGTGTGTCCTGAACTCATCTTGTGCGTCTTACTACACAAGAGAAAAATACTGCAGATTTACCTCGCTGACATTCCTTGAGACTAGGGGTAAACTTTCATTCAAGCTGAAACAAGACTGACATGTTTAAATAGCATCTTAACATTCGCTAATTAGCACTAAACTCAAAGTACAGCCAAGGATGATGCCAGTTATTATTCAGATATTAGGACATAAATCAAAGTTAACAGAATAACATTTTGACCTGTTTTTCCGGAGGAAGAGTAAAGAGGGTCACCAAAGTTTTTTGCACTTCATCCTGAAAGGGACATGAATGTCTGAACCAAATACTCCCATAGTTGTTGAGATGTTTCACTATCACAAATCATGAAAGACTGTATGACTGTTACACAAGGCAATTATCTAAATCATGTACAAAAAGTATGGAAATTTGTGTTTGGTAGATTATTTCTTTGTTGTAACAATGCTTCTTGGCAATAAATTTGATACCACTGGAAAGCCTGTTTTTTTCCCTTTTAAATGGTGCCATATTTGTAAGGAACATGCATTTGTGGGATGAGCAGCAGAGCTGAGTGTGTGGGTTGCAGCCATGAAAAATTTGCCAAATCTTCTCTACCAATGCCAAACAGCTTTTTTTTTACTGTTGACTTTTGTTTGGTGGATTGGATGATTGAAGTCTGAAGACATATTGGCAATTTAACATTCATTCATTTAACAAACAGCCACAACAGCCTGGCACCTCCTCCTCATGCTGGTCACCAGCCTGGTCACACACTGCTGTGGGATGGCATCCCATTCTTCAACCAGCATTTGCTGCAAGTCAGCCAACGTGGTTGTGTTGGTCACTCTGGCACAAACAGCACGCCCAAGCTGATCTCACAAGTGTTCAATGGGGTTGAGGTCAGGACTGTTGGCAGGCCATTCCATCCTCTCCACTCCCAAATTCTGGAGGTAGTCTCTGATAAACCCCGCTTTGTGGGGGTGAGCATTGTCATCTTGGAGGATACAGTTCGGTCTCAGACTGTGGAGATATGGGATTGCCACTGGTTGCAGAATTTCATCTCGATATCTCTCTGCATTGAGATTGCCTCCAATGAGGTGCAAATCAGGCACCTGATTGTCAGCACCTGGGAGTACCAGAAGTTCAAAACAAGAGTCAATAGAGTGGGCATAAACAGCAAAACAAAAAAAGCTATTTGGCAAATTTTTCACGGGTGCAACCTACATTCTCAGCTCTGCTGCTCATCCCACAAATGCATGCTCCTTACAAATGTGGCACCATTTAAAAGGGAAATAAACAGGCTTTCCAATGGTATCAGATTTATTACCAAGAAGCATTGTTACAACAAAGAAATAATCTACCAAACACAAATTTCCTTACTTTTTGTGCTTTGAAAACTACAGATTTGTTGCTTTTGCGTATTATCATGTGGATACGTTAAAATGTGGTTAGGTTTAGGCATAAAAGCCACTTGAATATGGCTGGAAAGGGTTATGTTTTGGCTTGAAACAAAGCAGTCTTGCAGTAAAAAACAATGGCATTTTGTGGCGTTGTTCCACCAGAGAACCAATGACGGGTGGATAAGAAACACCCATGTTTGGTGGCTAAAAAGCAGTTTGAAAAACTTTTGTTGTTTGTTGTTCTCGAATGGTGGTTTGCAGGTTGGCAGGCCTCCCTCCTAGGTGTCACATCATCTCCTTGATCTCCTGATGACAAAGTCAGCTCATATGCTGCATCACTTCAGAAATGTGATATGTCATATATGAAATGTAGGAGGTAATGTATGCAGAAATTTACAATGCCAACATTTTCTTCTGGCCAATGTGGGTCACTTTTTTTTTTTTTTTTTTTTACCAAGACCACTGTGACGCTGTTGGACTCACTCAGCTGAACATTTAACTACCTCTCTTCTCTCCGTTCAATGATCCAACCATATATTTTAGATTTAAAGGAAGCAGTAACTGTGTGTTTCTTCCTATCAAAGATATTTTTATACTTTTCTAAAACTGACTGCACAACTATATAATCCTTCTTTCCTTACTCCTCTCCAATCATCTAAATTATTAACATTATAAATCAAGGCACATGAATGCATTATTTAGCACAGTCCTTCATATTACGCCCATAAAACCTTTAAAACAGACCAGGGCTTTCTTGCAGTTTAACCCAGACTGCGTTCTCCTCCCTCTGACTCACTGTTTCATAACCTACTTCCATAATTCACTCAAATAAGGTTGCTCCTCGATTAAACACTGACCTGTATAAGCTCTCAGTGATTAGAAGCTTAACCCATTAACATGTGGGAAAACTGATAACACTCTCCCTCCACAGCAAACACTTCCACCACAAATAAACCTCAGTCTTAGAAGCAGAGTGTTTGTTTGAAGAAAGGATTTCTCACATTTTCTCAAATGCGATTTACAGCCGTGTTCTGCTCACAATGGCCTCTTTGTCAAACTATGATTGGGCCTAATGTTATTTCAACAACAGAGAGTGATAATGTGATAACACAGCCACCCTGTGTTGTTTTAGGTAATCTGTGATCAAATAATGACGCCCCAGGAAAAGAGTCTGAGGGTGTAGAGACAAGGCGAGCTGTTTGTCTGAGCTGACGGGTCACTAATCACTTAAAGGAGGAGGTTTGCGTCCAGTGAATCCACAGCTGGAACACCAGTGTGATGATAGAATATTCATAAATCCACACAGCAGTTGTTATGTAAGCTCACTGGATCACGTTATATCACAATGACTGAAGTGTTTTCACATCAAACAGATAATCTGCTTACATATCAACATGTAAATCCACAACTACATGACCTGCTTTAAAACAAACACACGCTCACATCACTGACATGCTTTGTTTGTGTTTTGTAGTCTCCCCAAACACATTCCAGACTGCACTGACCTCTCCCAGTTCAAATATAAATATATATGTTTCTTGATCTTTGCAATACTTGCTTTTATTTTTAATTTCATTTTTTTCTCATTAAGTTTATGTTATGCACCAAAACACCGAGGCAAATCCCTTGTGATGCCTACACGACATCAGCCCTATTATAGCCCGATGCAGCATCGTACAGTGTCGGCATAGATCGTGAACAACAAAGAGTGTTGTACGCCATAATCCATCGTTTCATCTGGTGTAGTGTGTCATAGTAGACGACAATCGACGCCAGGTCTGGGACTCCTCGCAACGTTCCCACAGAAAGTCTAGCATGTTTGATTTTCTTTTTGTCGTTCACAACTGCCCCCGTCACAGCCGTCACTTTGACCAATAGGCGCACAGAGCGATCTGCTGCTGTAGAGAACTGTACGACAACAACACCTCAGCCTTTATGATATTTCCTGTAGGGACGTTACCACACAGAGTAAAAAGGGAAAAATGATGGTGTGAAACAGCAGAGGCACTTTATCAACCCGGTGAGTACTGCCATTAGCATCAAGCTAGCAAAGAATGTTACTTCTTCATAATGGAGGATATAAAGTAACCCAATGACATTGCGTAGTCTGTCATGTCTGTTGGCCAAGTCACAGCACAACTTTATGACTCCACAATCGCGTAATCTGACATAGTAACCCCTTTCACACTGCCAGATTTTCGGCAAATGTTGGGCCGTTTTGCTGGCAAGCTGTGAGCATTTAGACACACAGAGCCAGATTGGCGAGTTGATCCGAGGTGCCCAATTTTCCACCTCGTAGGGTAGACATATTGGCGGAACCCTTTTAGTTTAAAAAGACTGAGGTGGCCTTCCACAACAGGAGGGGCTGTTGAAGACTTGTGGGAGGAGCTGTTGATGACGCCGTACGTGCGACCCACTGGTGGTGGATAAACAGGAAACAGCTGATAGCAGGAATTAGCGAGCAGCTAGCAGCAAGAGGGAAATGCAAACCTGACAGACACTGTAAAGATGAGCAACTGGGGAGACAAAGAATTGCGCGCCCTCCTTGTCCTCGCAAACGAAGAGGCCATTAACCATCAGACTTACAAGAGAATCACCGAAGGACTGACCAGCCGCGGCTTCCCTCCCACATCACTGTTTACGTCACACGCTGAGCTACATGTTTTGTTACTTGCTCACGCCCCCCATTGCCCCGAAAAAGGCACATTCTGTATGAACAAAAGTACGTAGGTAGGCAGCATTTTGCCGCACTCCCCGATTTAGCTTTTATACTGCCAATGCTGAAAAAAGACTGATTGGGCTTTCCTGCAAATTTGCAGCCCAACTACTTAGCAAAAAAATGGATTCTGATAACGTTGATAGATTTGTGGGTTAGATCGGAAGATTGATACCACTCTCATATCTGTATGTTAAATATGAAGCTGGAGCCTGCAGCTGATTAGCTTAGCTTAGCATAAAGACTAGAAGCAGGAGAAACTGCTAGGCTGGCTCTGTCTAGTCTGGTGGTAAAAAAGCTCACTAATTAAGACCGTATAGTTCTTTTTTTTAGGTCATACAAACTTTAAAATCTAAAACCCTAACTTTTTGTTTATGTTCTCCTTTTTTTGTAGTTCTCTCCTCCTTTCAATGTTTTGACTAAATTAAAGGGATGGTTTAGATTTTTTGAAGTGAGGTCGTATGAGGTACTTAACCATAGTCAGTGTATCACCTACAGTAGATGTCAGTCGGCACTCCTACAGTTTGGAGAAGCAGACAGGACAACAGACAAAGAAGCTTAGCACTGTACTGCTGTGGACGGGGTTGACAAAATATATTTTAGCCATCTAAAAAAATCAATATCAGTTTAAGTGTACACTATATTTATAATATTTTCAATCCTTTACCTTGAAATGAAGCTGTTATATCTCCCTCTTCAAAGCCAGACACCATCCAAGAAAACATTAACATTGCCTCTATCTTTGTATTGAACGGACAGATATTAATCTTCTAATCTAACTCCAGGTGGGAAAGCAAATTTCCCAAATGTCAAACTATTCCTTTGAGTAGACTTTAATTAAAGTAGCTCTTGTTTCAGTCTATTTGATCTCTTGACCAGAGTGCAATGAAAGTTAGTACGGACGTCCCCAGACAACTGTGTCTAATGATTTTTCCGGACCCTGTGATCTCTGCTTCACCATCAGGCCCAGATCAGACTGCATACTTTACATTTCTGCCTTTTGATAAGGTCACTGATTGTCATTTGTTGACGGAAGTTTTTGTACAAGAACAAAATTATCTTTGGTATCATGTTTCCAACTGGTGCTCAGTAACGTAAGCGCCTTCATGGTTCTCTCCAACAGCTTAATAGGTGCTGTTGCATTGGTTCAAACAAAGTGGATCATCATGGAATTAAGTGTCGACTTTCTGAGAATAAATAACATTAACAGTTGATACAGGAAATTAAGGGAAATAAAGTGATTCGTGGCACCACCATTTTTAAATAACATACTTCTAACCTTTGGGCTTGGGGGAAGGTGTCAAGTATTTTCAAGTCAAAAAGCTCAAGTCCAAAAGAAGTCACAAGTCGAGTTGCAAGTGTTTTTTGATTTTGTCAAGTCAAGTCTAGAGTCATCAAATTCATGACTTGAGTCTGACTTGAGTCCAAGTCATATGACTCGAGTCCACACCTCTGGGAAACACTACTTTCTGCATTGTCACTATACATTGGCACTAGATGTAAATTTTGAGGTGTGAGCTGGATTCATCTGACATGAAGTTCCTGGCCTGAGTGTGATAGTCAGATGGTTACAGTTTCACTGAAAGCATCATGTCCTAAAGCCTCCTACAGACTGAGAGACTATCTTACACGTTCATTGCAGCTACTCTGCGACGTGGATCTAATAAACTTTGGTGGTTTGGTGTATGCAGACTGTACGATGGCAGCAAGCCCGGTCTCACTCTGAAGTCATCGAAATCCGGCGCTTGGGCAGTGACTTGCGGCATCAGAAACCAACGATAAAAGGCATCCTTTAACGTTGGCATGATATGCAGCTGGTTGCTGTTATAGTTAACAGCACCCGGTGGTGTTAGGGGGAAATGCGGCGTGACAAGGACGAAAGTTAAGGCGGAAAGGCAAAAGTCTAACTGGGACGGGTGGGAGGGGTGGTGGATCGGTCCAACAAACACCGACTCTAACCCGAGAGAGCGGTGTTCACGTCCCGTAAGATTCTAAAGCCAAACCCTGTTCTTTTTTCCTAAACCAACCATGTGTGTTTGTTTGTGTCCCAGAACGTCAACAACCAACACACCCAGGGTACCTTGCACGTCAGATGTGGACATGTAGGTCCATGACCAAACGTCGATATGTGACGAGGTCGGCGTGAGAATGTGTTGTGACAGCACCTATTGAGTGTGCAAGGGTGGTACATGGGTTAGCATCCTGGCTTAGCTTAAAGCTTGTGGAACTAGGTCAGAGAGGGCAAATAATTCTGACGTGTTTTGCCTTTTTGTTTGGAACATTGTGAGACATCCAATATGCTGCTTAGTAGTCCTCCATCACAACACACTCCATGCTAATTTTCCCATGTCTATTAGGTCGGGCTGATCATCATTGGATGCCAGCATTTGAAAGCCATGAGACAAAAGTGTGTCGAGGTAAGCTCAGGTTTATGACCTTGTCCAAGGTACACAAGCAATTTATGCCATTTCACAAAGAAAGCTGGTTGTTATAATCCACCACAGAAAAGCCACTAATCCACTGAATGGAGTTCCTCAGAGGTTTTAACTAGCCTGTGTGATTGAGCTCGTGGCTGTGTACAGTTTTCTGGACAGTGTCCATTAGTTCACTTCTATCTTTAGACCCAAGCTATTAGTGAGCTGGCGAGACGTATTGACATGTGGCTGAGGGGAAGTAGATCAGCGTGTCACCGCCACTGATGATGTAATTTCTGTTTAATTTACTCCTTAATGCTCATATTTGGCAGGATCGGTGTGCCAAATGTGATCAATTAGAATCTGCTCACGTTGGAAGTGTAAGGAAGTACTGGTCACAGATAACCAGGTGTCTCAAGCCTCTGATCAGGACACCAGACCAGACGACTGGTGACCTGCATCCACTGTGGAGATCTACATCCTGAGATGTCTTGAACACGGCTGACTGAGGATTTTGTGTCAAGATCAGTGTGAAGTTGAGATTTATTGCCACCGCTACAGGGCTGATAAGAATCCAAGGCATATTGTTCTGTTCTGCAGCGTCATAAATCAGCGCAGGGTTTGGGGGGTTTGCAGGGATATTGTGTCGGATAATTGCATCCAGACATATGGTACGTGCTTTTTGTAGGAGAAATGCAGTTTTAATGCTTTTTACAAGTTTATATGAATCTTATTAAGACAGTTTAGATATGCAGACAGCTGGAAAATTAAAGGGTGACTTAAGTGTTGTTCAATTTGGACCCTGTTTTATCATGTTTTTGTGTTCAAAGGCAGATTTATACTTGTGTGTCAGCTCTTTGCATGTGGCCTACGTTGTTGTGAGCATTTATACTTGTGCGGTGGTGTGTCTGTAGTCGGTAGTGGGGTTTCTGTGAAGTGCTGTAAAGTTTAGTTGATTCAAAACACACATTAAACATGGCTTAATAGAGACAGTTTCAAACACAAGTACACAAATCAGCTTCACTATAACTCGCAGCATTCACAGACAAACACTTGTCTTTATCTGGACACATTTTCCCCACAAATACAACATGCTAACGTTATTAGCACAAGCCTATGGCATTTTACATTGTATAAATTAGCCTAGCGGCTAGCAGACTTTTCCTCTACTCATATGAAGCCAGGGACAACAGCAACATGTAACAAAGGTAACGTTACAAAATTCAGCTCCATTACAGCTCACAAGGTTCACTGACAAAACAACTGTCTTATACTAAACACGTTTTCCAAACAAATACAACATGCGTTATTAGCACAAGCCTATGGCATTTTACATTGTATAAACTAGCCTAGCGACTTCTTCTACTCAAATGAAGTTTTGTGGAGGCTTTATTGTCTCCACATTTTTTTTTTATCTGTGAAGTAAGTGAGTAAGTAAAAGCTTTGTTTGAGGGAAATGGTTTCAGCTTACAAAAACAGACAGGAGGTCTGTGTCACTGTGATGTGTAATTACATTTCTGGGGAGGTGCACGTCAGGCTAGCCTGTTGTCTGCAGCTCCTCATCAACATCTCACTTAGGCTGCTTCTGCTTTAGCTCTTCCTCCCTGAGATATTATTAGACTTAGGCACGGCATGGCGTGGCACAACACGTCTTAACTGACTATGGAAACACAAATCCACACAGCATGGCTTGACTAAGTGCGACCAAAAGTGAGAGTGGAAAAGGCCCGTTAATGGACAGGCGCACAATTGCCCAGAGTTTTTAGATTGCAGCCATCTCCCAAAAATATAAAACTATTATCAAAAACTGTTGCTTCCTTGCTTCCTTGCTTAGTTGAGTAGACAAAGACATGAGAAAACAGAGTCCAGGTTGAAAAATATCAGACTTTAGATGACCCTATAGAGGAAAACCCTGAATTAATGAGGGCATGAAGGCTCACTGAATATTAAGATGAGTATGAGAGTCACCAGCTCATCTCACCTATGGGAGATTTGGGATTTTACTGCAGGGCTCAAAGGGAGTCTGCACACTGTGAGGCTCCAGCTGTTTGGATTAGGATCCCAACAGTGTGCAGACCTCCTTTGTGCCTTGCAGTGAAGGGTTTTTGGTCATGCACATGATTATTCTTACCTGGATGTGCACACTTTTGAAATTTAGGAAGTGCTCTCCACCACCATCATCAAAATATTTGGGGAGGGGGTGCTCTTTCCTAGGGACTGCACTTTTTAATTTATAAATCTGACAATTAATCTTTGCATGCACTGCTGATTTTTCAGATTATTAAACTACTTTGTCTCATATCATAAATATGCACATGGGACAAGCCTTATCTGAACATTGCTACAACCCATTATGGACAGAAGTGTACATGATCCCATAAACGCTCAATTATATGCTCAGTTGTTTCACTTTTTCTGTCGTGAAAGGACTTCTCATGCACTCTGAGGCCCTCGCTGTGGTCCCTCTGTCCCTCTGCATGTGTGTGTGTGTGTAACCTTGACAGAGAAATCTAAGCTTCATTGAGTGCCTGCGAGCGCTGTGCTATCTTTAGCTTTTGTTGAAGCTTTTACCACTGGCCTCCTCCTACTCTTCCCACTCTTCCTCCTCCTCCATTCCCTTCAGCCCACTCACTGTTGGCTGCACATGCAAACATGCACACTTATGCATGCTTGCGCACAACCGAACCCTGCAGACACACACACACACACACACACACATGACTGTAACATACATATGCACACTGCATAACTGTTACCGGGCAGATTAGAGGAAGCAACCTACTTCTGGGATAAAAACATGAGCCCGATGTTTGTTTCTCGCTGCAGAGTGAAAGACTGACTCGTGCTCCCTGAGCGGCCCTGATTCCTGCCTGAAGGCAAGTTATAAGCCACGAGCCTCACAGGATACACACTTGTATTCCTATTGGCCAGAAATGTATTAAATTCACTCGGTTGTACACTCACAGACTGTAAAATATTAATAAATGAATTTGCCCCCAACCAAACTGTGCTTACACCTATTATAATTCATCAGAGTGTAATGGCGCTGTGCCTCGTCTTCTTCTACTACATTTATTTTGCATATTATAGACACGGGCTGTTGTTACTCCTGGTGTGAAACTGTTGATGTATTATTGCAGCGTTGTTTGACTCTTTTCCAAGACAGCACTTTTGATTTTACAACAACTGTGATAAAAACAAAAGGAGCTCTGTGCAGATGGATTAAATAAAACAGTTCAATCTTATTTTACCAATCAAACAAGTTAATCATGTGAAATGCTGAGGCTAACGTGACGACACAGCATCAGCTTCAGGTTAATCCAATCAGAGAGCTTTGTACTGAAGGGCCAGTTCCCATCAGGCTTGTAAACATGCACAGCCTGTCTCGTTGTACATTTACATTGATATATAGGAATAAAAATGTACATGAACGCAGATATATAACTGCAGACCGGATAACAAATCAAGCATAGTGTTAGTTCAGGCAGGATACAATGTCAAGTTCAGCTCACATCCCAGCTACATCAGCTGATCTCAATTAACTGATGAAGCAAATCTCATTCAGGGCGCCCTATTTAAACTGCTCTGGCCTGCTTATTGTTGCTGCTTCCTCTTTGCAGCCTGAGAGGTGTGCTCTCTCTGCCTTAAGGCTTCTCACGTAGGTGTGTAGAAGGGCGGAGAGCCGGCGACCCTCCAGTTCCCAAATGAAGTCCTTACAGACTGAGCTACTGTCCCTGAAGTGAAGCTTCAGCAAGAGATAAAGTTATGACATGACGTTAGTTACGAGACTTGTGTCATCTGTCTAATGACATATTTTAACAGTCTTACACTTTAGCAGTTCAATATCTAAGTAAAAGCAACAAACTGCAACTTCCTTGACTTACTTGAAAAACATCATCTAAGTCATGGCACAATTCAAACAGGAACAAATTATTCACCTCTCAACACTAACCAAGGTCCAATGGGGGACACCGAAAGGGGAGGGACTTTGCCTCGCTATAGTCTGGAGATGGTTAGCGTAGCTTAGCATAAAGACTGGAAACACAGGAAACAGCTGTCCTGGCTCTGTCCACTTGTTACTTCGTTTTTTTGTACACATTAAGCAAACAAGGTATGAAGTAGTAATTAGTGAGATTTTACCTCGGACAGAACCACGGTAGCAGTTCGCTCATCTTTTAGCTCTTATGCTAAGCTAGGCAAGCCGTCGTCCAGCTGTAACTTCATATGTAGCCCAGTTCAGACCAAAGATGAGTTGAAACAGACAACTAATTGCAATGCTTCGTTGTTCAATGTTCTAAAAACCTGCTGGTTCACACCAATGCAACTAGATGAGATGGTGTATCATCTCTATGCAACAACTCTCTGTGCTTCTGTTCTGATTTGCAACTTTTCAGGTTTGTGATGAAACAAAACGAGCATCAGATGGACTGTATTCATAAAAAATACGCCACAATAATAAAAGTAAACAGTGCCAATTAATCAGTCAGTGAGAATGTGTGTGTGTGTGTGTGAGGGGGCATAAGCACATACAACGAGCAGCACCTTGAGGACGGAAACAGAGAGTTTGGCGGGGACGGAGCACCTGCTCCAGCAAGCGAACACACTGTCTGCGGTCACTTTGACTTGACCAGCGGATTTCACTACAAGCTGAATGGCTGTAGAAACAGGTGACGTGCTTTAAATAATGATTTTAAACACATTCAAACATTTTCTGTAACCATGAATGCTGTTAGGGGTCGTGGGGGACTGGAGCCTATCCCAGCTGACATTGGGTGAGAGGCAGGGTACACCCTGAACAGGTCACCAGACTATCACAGGGCTGACACATAGAGACAGACAACCATTCACACTCACAATTTAGAGTCACCAGTTAACCTGCATGTCTTTGGACTGTGGGAGGAAGCTGGAGCACCTGGAGGAAACCCACGCTGAGGAATGTGCGGGCTCCACACAGGAACCAGGAACCCTCTTGCTGTGAGGCGACAAATGACCCACTGTGGGTCACTGATGTTTGAATAAAAGGTGGAATAGGGATAATTTAAATATAATAATAAAAAAAGAACATAAAGAGATAATAACTTGAAAGACAGCATTAAGAGCAACCTTCAGATTTGGAGATATCAATATGGAAGGAAGTCATTTTACCATTCAAAACTGTCATCTCCCGAACAGGTACATCTTCCTCCCGGCATGTGAAAATTACTTGGGAACTCTTCGTGCATTCTTAATATCCATTCAATCATGTCAGTGTGAGGCTGTCTAATAATAGTCATTTTACACCACGGAATGAGAGTTATTTGTGTCAGCGTGCACCTGTAATTGTGTCCTCCCCCCTCTCCTCCTCTCTCTGTGTCTGCATTGCAGTTTCAGACTGTAGCTGTCAGGAGAGCATATGCACACTGTGTCACTGCCGGCCTCTGCTACCTGTCATCTCTCCCCCGTGCACACACACACAGACCACCAGGCAACACATCCACGATGAGTAATACAATGCACACTTCTTCTGTCCTCCGGCTTCACCCTCTGAGCTGTTATCCCGTGATGCACGCCGAGCTGTGAGCTTTACACTGCAGCTGCAGAGTGTGATGAGAAATTATTGCTGCTTCGAGGAACAGAAAATCAGATTTTTATAATGTTTCTCAGTGTTTAAAGGTACTGTGTGTAATTTTTTTCTTATTCCCAATGGGTAAACAGGATGAAACGTAACTTAAAAACCAAGACTCGAATTCAGCCAAAGCAAGACTGAGAGCTGGGGGTCTGATCTGTGAACCCTGGGGCAAGGGTTTGCGCTGGCTGAATTTGAGTCGCTACATCTCTAAAGTCTGAGCTACCGTCTGCTCTCCTTCAGGGGAAGTAGTGTCCTAGCAGCAGTAGGGCTCGACAGTGCGAGCGTTTCACTCGCATTTGCGACTAAAAATAGGTGTGTGCGAACTGTAAAAAATATTTAGGGGCACATAAGCGCATGAAAAAATCAGCCGAAGCAGCCTATATTTTTTTCAATAAAAAAATATGATAATCTAACCGCAAATGTTGAAGGAACTCCAGCCGCCTTCCCTCTTCCCTCTTCCCCGTGTGACACGGTTATGGGCGGTTTTCCAAGCCACTGTCGGCACAATGAATATAAGTCCCACTGTCGGCTGGGTGGAAATAGCCTAAGTCAAAGTGTGGAAGAGATGGACCGGGTGGATCTCCGGGAAGCCTGCTCCATTCTCCCCGTAGTTCAAATAATTTCAACTCTGAGTGCAGCGCTCGGGCGGAAAATCTGAGCGGTGTGCGACGCCAAGGATAGCGGTGCCGCTTTGTCAGGCGTTGCTGCCCTCTCCATAGACAAACAATGGGACAGCCAGCGCAAAATGGTTTTACAGCTGATCATGTGTAGAGGCCTTTAGGGACCATTCGCCACGGTACCGCTGCTGGGCAGGGTGGAAATAAAGCCCTTTTCACACAGAGCGCGCAAAGCGCAGACCTCCGCCGACGGACCCATTCATTGTGTATGTGCTACTGCGGTGCAAAAGCGCACTGCTCTGCCGCCGAGCTGAGTGGCGCGCGCCGCCAGCCTGCGCTTGAATTGAAATTTTTTAATTTCACCGCAACGCGCTGTGACGACACCTCGGCGCCGCGCGTCCAATAGCAGAGAAGAGCCTGAAGTAGACCCGGAAGCGGTCACCATGGAGCTGTAGCTCCTGAACGAGCCTGTACTCCCCCAAATCCTGTCCTCTGCGCCCTACCCCACGGTGGGCGCTGCGAAAGCTCTGTGTGAAAGAGGCTTAAGTCCTGCAGAGTTTCAGAGGACCTGCAGTTTTAGGATAGTAATAACATTATATAAGATAATCATATTGCAAAGATAATATATATAAGATAATAACATTAAAGACAAAATTAAATTGCAATACTTTCTCAAAACTTGATGATTTTACCTTTCTGTACATTTTGTATACAAATTCATTAAATAATTTTGCTTGTAAATGTCTATTTGCATCACGTTTATTACAGAAAACACATTATTTGATCAATTTACATTGTGCCCCTAAAGTTCTTTGTGCGCTCCTTACTTTTTCAACTTAGGAGCACATGTGCTCCTTGGGAAAAAGGTTAGCATCAAGCCCTGAGCAGGGAGTGAGGCGGAGGGTCCTTGGGCTGTGTTAGCTAGTTCATTCTTGAGTGTGTCTCAAATCGTATACTTCCGTTAGCACACTTCAATGTGGTACACTATGTGCACTCAGTACTTCATGTGTGGTAAGTATTTCAACAGGGTAGTGTTGTCTCAAATCATGCACTGCCATTTTGCACTTTCCGCAAGTGACTTTTTTTTTTTTAACTGCCTCTTCTTCTTCTTCATCGTCTTTTTAAATGGCAAATTGGAAACTGACAGTGACGCATTATCACCAATATTTACCACAACCACAACATCAGTGCTAGTTAAACTGTGCTGCCGTAGCTGGAAGCAAGTTAGCTAGCAAGCAAGCGAATGCTAATGTTAACTAGCAAAACACCCTGGCACAGACTATTAACTGGAGTTTGCCAGCGTGTTGCTCATATGGCATTTGAAGATAATTAAAAGTACGGCTTTCGATGTCCGTTTTTATAATCAAGATCTATTTGTAGCTTGTCATCATCTCGTTTTTGTCATGGAAAAAAGGTTGTTGATGACAAATTTCCATCCCAGTCAACGAAATTAACACCGTCTGTTAGCCATGAGAGATGCAGTAGCAGCCAATAAGATATCCATAACCTGAGCTAATGTTAAGCCTAGTTCACATTACACGATTTTCACCGCAATTTTGATGTCACAGAGGATCTTGAGAGCCACCTTGGGTCGGAGGTGAGTCGACAGATAGTCTGCCACGACGAGTCCTCATGTGCAAACAAGCCTACGAGCAAGTCACCCCCTCGTCTGTGACTGGGACTGGATATCTGGCATGCTAGGAAACTGGAGAAGTCTGACACGACTGACAAAGAGCATCAGCCAATGAGAGGCGGTATACGTCCCATGTCAGCACGCAGGAGGACGGAAGAAATGTGAGGAGGACAAGCCGCAGGGTTGCCAGGTTCGCTTATTAGCCGCAACTTGGGCTTGTTTTTTTGTAAAGTCACTTACAAATATTGGTAGTCGGGTTGCGTTTTTTTGGGCTTGTTTCTAAAGTGGAGTTGCTTATTTGGGTTTGCTCTCTAAACGTCACCTTTCTCTCTCTCTTTCCATATATATATATATATATATATCCGACGCTTCTTTTGGGCTTGTGTCCATAGCCCAGGTTGCTTGTTTCAACAATGGCGGCGTTCACAGGATCACGGGGAGTGCATTGTGTTTGGACCCAGGCCCTGGAGGCAGATCTGATTCAACACTGGGAAGAATATCCATGCCTTTACAATGTGTTGTCTCCAAGTTTGGTGACGTCACTGCATTATCTGGGGCTCTGTCGGCAAGGGCTCGGTGGAGAAATCATGCGGTGTGCACACAGGTCGTAACGCAGTTGGCAAGACTCCTGATGACAGAAACACATGTCGCCACGTATGAACACTTAAAAGATTACAATAGTCTCCACGACGCAAGGGTGAAAATCGTGTAATGTGAACTAGCCTTAAGTTGCTAGCCGCCAATGTTTGTATGTGGAGCCCATGTGGGTGGTAAATGGGCTGGAAAAAAAAGGCCTTATACGAGGTTGTCCACGGGTTCCATGTTGCGTTATGTCAGTTACCCACATGGGAGGGTTTACCCAAGTGGGCCCCACATGGATTATGCTAGGGTTACCTGGGTACCAAGTGGATATGGGCCCAAAATGGGCATCTTATCTGGGGGCCACTTATGTTAACCCATCCATGTGTGCAATTCGTAAGCTGATAATGTAATTTGCAAATGGTAAGCTACCTATCATGGAGCCAGTGATCCAAATGAAATCTAGGAACCTTGCACACTGCAATGTTATTCTATATACAGTATGATGGAAATTTATTTTCAAGCCTTCTGTCACCAGGATGACGGTCTTGTGTTTGTCACTGTTTCGGCTGATGCCCTGGTGCTCTCTTACAGTTAGCTTGCAGAGCGCAGGTACCATAGCAAAAGCAACAGGATGCCGACTGCAGGTCTCGTAACAGCCTCAGAGAGAGGTGACACTAGCAACAAAGAATTTCTGAAAGTTATACCAAAACCTTTAAATAAGCTGGAAAAAAACATTACATCTGGGTGCAACAAATATTTAGATACTCTGTGTGTTTTCCTGTTAACCTCCTGCAGATTTTCCACCCAGCTGTTCCGGTCTAAATCCCAGCATGCCCAGATAAAACACAGCTGGTGAATAATGAATGGAATAGCAAATTGTGGCCTCTGCTGCCTTAATACAACTGTATCCAAGTAAAAGCAAGTGCTGCGCTGTAGTTCTCAAATCCTCTGCATCTCCCTAAAATTGCAGCCTGCCCTTGACAGAATGACAGGGTATTTAGTCGCATTCAACTGATGCCTGAGGCGTTCCTTTTCTCCCTTCCTTTTTTTTTCTTACTGTTGCACTCTCTGAGTTTCCATTCAGGTTTAATAAGTTCCTAATGAAAGAGGGCCGGCGGAAGCTGCTTGAGTCAATCTCCTTTGCACAGTTACAGATCATTGTCGTCCCATTTAGGGTGATTTAAATGTGTGCCATGGGACATATTCCAAAAAGCATTCACACAATGGCTTTCCATTTACTTCCCTGCTTCTCCTTGTCTATTATAGTAATGGAAGCGGGGGTGTCTCAGGCAACAGACAAAAGAAAGCACAATGCTTGAGCCCCCCCTCCCTCCTTGTAAATGGCATGATGGTTTTGAGTGTGCACCCTGGTGTCACTGTAAAATAAATATATAAAACTGCACGCTCAGTCGAGTAAGACAAAAACGACTGGTGCCAACTCTGCTGCATTTCACCACATTGCACCATGTGGAAAAATGTTTTTTGCTCTTTCATCAACAATGTACAGCTGGAATCAATGAGGAACGATAGAAAAATATGGAAATAGTTTGACACTAATGAGTCCTCAGGATCTACAGGACAATATATTCTCTCCTTTGTTACTAACAGAAATAGTTCGTAGATGTAGCCAATACTTTAAGAACACTAAGACGGGGTGATAAAGGTTCAATTTTAGCCTGAGACTCTGGAGAGTCTGAGGTCTAAAGTTCAATTCTCATACAGGGCTGGTGAATTTTAACCTCTCTAACTCCACTACGTCATCAAACCATGTGATGTTTGGTATTGCCGGATTCAGGAAGCTCTCGACTTTTCAATAATAACATCGTTTTTCTTGTATTTATTATGTATTTTGCACCAGAGCAGCCTAAACACACAAAGTCCAAAATCGCGATGAGTGGTGACAAGACATGTCATGCCGTTTTTCGACGGGAAAAGTTAAAGGACTACTCGCGACCTTATGTGGAGCTGTTAGCGGGCACGTAGCTGTTTTATAAAAGGTAAGAGTCTCACTCCTACCACTATTTTTGACTGAGATATACCGTCTAGAAAGTGGGATCATAACTTTCACGTTTCATATGGCTTTATTTGGTGATATTTTATGGTGTTTCTGTGTCATAAACAACATCAGCTATCATAATCACACCTGATTTGAATAAGGTACGATGTTTGAAGCTGGCTGAGTGTTGTTTGATCACTGATAGTACTGTTTCAATTGACAAAATGACAAATGACTGACTTGTCAATTGGAGCTCCGCCTGGATCTTTTCATGGAAAAAACACTGTAGAATGGTCATATTTTGAGCAATCTTCTTCAAATTTGAAACAAATGTTCATTGATAGTGTGCCTACAGCCCCACAGTGTCATTTACCTGCTCAGATGAAGCCACAGACAGTTATTCATCCTGAAAAACATTTTTTATTTTATTTTAGTCAAAATCTTCAGTTTTTTACTGACTTCAGAGGCCCATTACTCTGTCTCTGTATCACCTAGAGTGTTTCTGACACTTTCACAAGAACTTTCAGAGAGTTTTCTTTCTGGCAAGACCTCATGCATGCATGTAGTCAGAGCGGTTCAGAAGCTACAGTCATTTTAATTTGGGTATGTCATTTTAGGCGTTTTCGCTACAAAATGGGGGTGGAGTGCAAGAGGTCCAGTGCCCAAATAGAAAGGTTAAATGTGCCCAGAGAAAAGCTTCAAGTGTGAAGGGTGCTTGGTGGCACCAATTAGAGTTTGAATCCTACTCGTCCGTAATGCTGCACTGCTGCGGATATTTCACTCAAAATTTTATTGAAGCTCTGCTGCTCTTTGCTGTGGCCCTATGGCAGCACTCCACGGCCATGGACTGCCTTGTTGAAGTCCAACAGTGTGTTTTGAGGTGCAACACTCAGAAGAAAGAGGCAAGAACTGTCTGATGCAGTATCTCAGGTTGTTGGGGACTAGTTGGAGGTTCAGAGGTTGAGGGTTCAATCCTTATCAAGGTCTACTGAATTTTTAATGTCTTTGTCTAAAGGTGTGAGTGAAAACCTTCAAGGGATAGACCCCAAGAGTCTCCAGCTCATTAGCTCAGGAAGTTAGAGGACGGTTTGAAGGTTGGAGGATTGGGGATCCGTTCTCAGGTGATCAGCTGATGTTTTTTATGAAGCTAATGTCTGAAAAAAAAATTAAAAGGTGTACGTAACAAAAACAAAGTGTCTCCAGCCTGATAGCTCAGGCTGTTAGAGGACAACTTGGAGCTTGTGAATCCAATCTAAATATTAAGGCTAGTGTCCAAAGCAGAGTTGCTTGGTCATTACCCAGGGCTTCCATACAAGAGTCAGCAAACCAGTGGGTGATGTCACGGTGGCTATGTCCATTATCTTATTCAGTCTATGTTTACATGAAGAACATAGGACCCTGGGAAGAGAGTGATGACATGATTGCTAAAGCAGTCTGACACAAAGTGATGAGCAGACTCATGCTGGTTTCTTTAACTAAAGCATTCACATCAAAAATACATTTCAACCACTCTGCCTTCACATGCTCACATGATGGGAGCTGATGTGGAGACGTATGTTAGTCTCTGCAGCTAAAAACAGAACAGCCTTTATATTTAGCCAAAGAAAAGTGTCACAGCATGTAGCCGGGCAGAACTCATAATTAAACTTGTTTACTCACTAATAAAAGGGAGTGAGCCCTCGACACAGTCGCATTAAATGTTACCACAGACTTTAAGTGCATTAAATGTTCCTCTTCTCCTGCTTGACATTTTCACACATAATTTCTTAATCATTTAGCGGGGCATGGGTCTGCACATGCAGGGTGTTACCATCCATTAGCTCTTCTGTCTAGACAGGACTTAAGGCTATTTGTGACCTGCTGGTCTCATACCACCAGTGATTCCTGGCAACACCCCCAGTTTCAGATCTGTGTAACAGGATTAGAGCAACGCTGGAGGGACTCTGTGTATGTCACTTATCCACACAGGGGGTCAGTAGACGTGATTAAATAGCCACGGTGTCCTTGATGCTGTATGTACAGCAAGGTTATATAAGATAGAAGGCTGAATGAGATCTCTGTTATTAGTCTCTGTTTTTTATCTTCAAGTTTTATTCTCAACACACAGAACGAACGTGTTCCAACACAAACTTAAGTCTAATTCATTCATAAAAACAACATGTATAGAATAGGAAACATACAGCAACCTCCAGGTCTGAAAAATGAAGCCAAAGTGCCAAAAACTGCAGTTCCTCTGATGGCCACTTGAGGCTGGCTCCATAAGCGAGTCCCCATAGATACTCATATTAAAATGTCCAACTTAACAGCAGAATTAAACCTGTTTACAGCCTGGTACAAACATGGTTTTGGTCTCTATAGCTAATTTCCTCATTCATAACAACAGGGTGAATTTACATTTTATTTAGACTTAAAGTTATGCATAATGAAGGCCATGGCCGCTTTGAGTGACAGGTGGTTGCTGTCCATTGACAAGCCGCAACCACAACAACAATGTTATTTAGGTAATGTAACCATGTAATATCCAAAGAATCAGAGTATAGCAGTGGCTGTCACTACTTCAGTGTGTTTTCAGTCAACACATTCTCACTCAGACCTCGTCACATATCGATTGGTTGTGGACTTTCCGCAAGGTACCCTGGGTGTCTTGGTTGTTAACGTTCTGGGATGCTGTGTCAAGTTCTGCCTATTGCATGCTTTGTCTTCTTTCAAAATACACTTCTGTTTTCACTGGAAATTCACTGTTTACATACAGTCTCTTTCAAAATAAAAGCACTGTGTCAGTACAACACCACAAACTGACTTTTTTCCCCTCTTCAACAACAAACACATGGTTAGGTTGAGGACAAAAAGAACAGGGTTTGGTTTTAGAACCTTATGGGAGCCAACCACCACACGCCCCACTCGGACTTTCATTGCCTTAACTTTCATCCTTGTCCCACCACATTTCCCCTTGACGCCACCAGGTGCCATTAAACTATAACAGCAACTGGCCATGTATCATGTCAACTTTAAAGGACGCCTTTTTTAGTTGGTGTCTGACACCGCAAGTCACTGACCAAACCCAGATTTCGATGACTTCGGAGTGAGACTGAGCTCTTTCAGTTTATGAAAGTTAACTGTAACCTTTTGTTCGCCTAAAAATGTCTTCTTCAGTGTTTGGGTTTACTAAAAGTCCTTCTAAGGAGTCAGATGTTCAGTTTTTCCAGTAAGTACATTTTGTTTTAGTGGCTTTAAGTCTGTTTTTCCAACAGTGAAAATTAGCATTAGCATTATTGCAGTTAACCATAGCTGTAAATGCACCGTGCTAGCCAAGCTAGCAGTTAGTGTTAGGGTTAGCTTCACCCTCACGTCCACATATGGTCACTTCTGGCTCAAAAATCCAAGAATTTAATGTGTTTTTGTTTGTATTTGTATGTAAGTATTACACAGTAGTACTTCATACTGTGAACTTTTGCACATCCTCCTCTGCACTTGTAAAGCACCTTTCTAGTCTTGCGACCACTCAAAGTGATTTAACGCTACGGAGTCACGTTCACCCATTCACACACACAGTCACAAACTGATGGCCAAGGCTACCATACAAGGTGCCACCTGCTACTCAGTGACCATTCACATGCACTCACACACTTTTTGGGGACATTTGGGGGTTCAGTATCTTGCCCAAGGATACTTTGACTGAAGGAGCTGGGGATTGAACCGCCGATCCTCCAATTAGTGGACAACGAGTCTACCTCTGAGCCACAGTCACCTCAAAGCAAGATGATGTCTCTTGACTTTTGCACATGTTTATTTGCACCAAAACACCAGGACAAATTCTTTGAAGTGCAAATCTACCTGGCAGTAAAACTGTCTCTGATTCTGATCTCTGCTGTAAAATCTTATTCTGCAAAGTAACTATAGATGTCAAATCAATGCAGTTAAAAGTACAACATTAGCCCCTGGATGTGTAGGGGAGAAGAGATATTACATGCAAATATTCAAGTACCTGCAAGTACGTAAGTAAGTAGCAAAACTGTCCTAAAGGAAAGTACTTGAGTAAATACAGTAGTTTCCTTCCACCACTCCACCAACACATTGTTCCCACTTATGTAGGGAACATTGAGGATGTGATTTCTGACTCATGTTAAACATCATTTGTATCTTATAAATGTTCTGAACTGTCAGAAGAAAAACTGACACAATCCACCACAAACACCCTCTCTATCTTTAAGGTCGTACTGTCTCTCCCAGCGTGGCTTTTTGTTGACACTGCGTCCCACCTGGCAGATCAAGATCGCAGCTCTGTCCAGTGTGGGGCCGCCATGCTGTGACTCTCCCCTGGATACAGGACCAGCTGTAAATGGGCCGGTGTTGTTGAAGGTGGTTTTTTTTTTTTCTTTCTCAGCCTTGTACAGATAGGAAGAACACGTGGGAGTGAGAGTGCACGTGAGCTGTGGAGCTCATGGCCAAACAAATCATCCTGGACTGACTGGTGGTGTTGGGAAGGTTTTTCTCTCTGCCTGGATGCAGTGATCACCAGCAGAGAGTGGCTGGTCATGTGTTTCGGTTTCCTGTTTCTTTTCTGAATTATTAGACAAAGAAGAGGGTTTTTTTTAAATTAAATGTTTCACAATATGTTTTATTATGGAACTACAGGTGCTGAATATTTGTGTGAAATTCAGGACTTGGAGGGAAGGTTGTAGATTCCATGCAGGAAATTCTCTATTTCTATTATTTGGAGCTCGACAGACTTGACTCAAGGTCCTCTTACTTCCCTGTTGTACAGCTTTTGACTGCATCACACAGTCCTCGTCTCAGATTGATTCAGCATTTTGATGTCTCTGAGCACCTCCGGTACTTCTTATCGATATTTTTGCTATGTTTTCTGTGCAACCTCTAACCTGAAATGTTTGAAGTTGAACTGAAATGACTGTTAATTCAGTGTCTGTTTTGGCTTGTGTGCTTATTTGGTTCAAATTGTACATACAAAAAACAAGAAATATAAGTTTTATGTGTTAGCCAGTGTCAAGTACTTGACTATTTCCCCCCAAAACTTCCTTTTCAGTCAAGTATTGGACTGTTGTGAGCATTTTTGAAATGTCCACAAAAGCAGGCTGGTAAAATTGAAAATATGTGTTACTTTTATTATTAGATGTATTCAGGTACATGGTTAAAATATTTTACAGTCTTTTGGTGGCAGCAAAACTTAAAGATTGTTACAGTCTTTGTGTTCCATAGGCCCCTTTATTGCCATTTTTCATCCATCGACCAGATGCCATCTGATTTTCCCTCTTTTCATCAGGCTCATTCGAGACGAGCCAGGCCTCCGCAGATTCGATCAATTCAACCAGTGATCGGTGCACAGTGCATGTTATGGGGTGCTGTTTGTAAAGTGGCTCACGCTGAAAATAACATCAACATTTTGCCACATTTAGCTTCAAACAATGTTTAAAAAAGTGTTGTGAATTTTTTAACATCACCTTTTACCACATTTACAGCAATATTTGTTAACTTAGAAATATATTAAATAGTTAAATCTAAATATTAAATGTGGCACCTAAATATTAAATGTTAAATCTAAATATTAAATCTAAATCTAAATCTAAATGCTAAATCTAAATCTAAATCTAAATATTAAATCTAAATCTAAATGTTAAATCTAAATGCTAAATCTAAATCTAAATGTTAAATGTTAAATCTAAATGTTCTGGGTGAAACTAAATATTTAGCTAATATGCAAATTCACACTGCCGGTTACCGGAAGTACCAAAATAAAAGCTCGAGATGGTCAGACTGTGTTTATAGAATCAAATAACGAATTAAAACCAACTTATCAGGGGAAATGGACACTTGAACATACATTAGCGTGACAATAACTACCTAAAATAACAAAAAACATGTTTGGAGAAATTTTGGAGCAATTTTATTTGATGTGTACTGTAGTGTAATGTACTGATTTACTGAAGACATATACTGTACCTTTTAGCTGACCTTTAAAAAGATATGTGTTGAAGCAATATAATCTGTGCAACTGACAAATTACACACTGGTTTAATATTTCATGTATTCTTATGACACACACACACACTTATTGAGCACTTAAGCATTGTGGTGGAGAAGTACCTAGGACTTACTGTGAATCATTTCTAAAAATAGCATGAGGATGGGTTCAGAAAACACTAGTGGAAAATTAGGGGAATTACAGCTTGTCCTGAGAATGACCCTAGAGGGGGAAGGACTAAAAAGTGCTGAGTCAGCAGAAACATGACACCATTATGGTGGAGAAAAAGTGACTCAGCAGAGGTGGGATATCGTTACGATCAGAGCCAAGTGGGAAGGATTAAGGGAAAGAAATGACTCAGCAGAAATTCTACGATAAAAGAGTGAGCGCAAACAAAGAAATTCCAGCCTTGCTCCGGAGCTTGGCTCATTTGGGTTGTGATGTGTTTGTTGCCTGCGAGCACATTAAACTCAGTTGCATCTGATTCTACGTGTCTCCAGTGATTTTTTTTACCTCTGAGTATCTGAGTTTTTGATATCTAATGGAAGATAAAGAAAGTCCGTTTGAGAGGAAAAGAGCGAGGTCGCGAGCTAACTGGCCCGGCTTGGGACCTTGACTTTTTTGCTTCTACAGTACTTTGAGTTGTTATTGTCCCTTCGGAGGGAATCGCCTTGTTGTTAACAAATACTTCCAGGTAGAAAATCAGCAGAGTTTAGCTACATAAATATATGAATATCTCACATTTTTCACGTCACTATATCAGCGCTTAGACTAATCTGATGTTTGTAAAGTCTATAAACACAATGATTGAACAAACATTACTATTTCTGTGTGCACGTTTTGAAATTAATAACATGGTTATCGTAGATTAGCTGGGCTAACTGTTAGCTGTTAGCCCCGTTAGCGGTGTCTGTAATGACTCATTAACTCTAAACAGTCCGTGAAAAATTTTTTTTTTTCCAGCTGATGTCTTAGTAACAAGACAAAATTGTAACGAAATTGTAAGTACAGTAACTTAAGATCTGAATTTGGTTCATAAACGTGGCTGCTGACTGGGTGACACCTCTGACACACCCGAAAACATTGAGAAAACAGGCTCAGTCAAGAGGCTTTGAAAAGACACCTCAGAGCCTGTTGCAAGCTGTTTCAAATGTGTCATTCAACCCAAAAACTGAAGCAAAACCATGCAAAACATTTTGAGATTGAATGTACCTCCTAGCCTTTCTTAACCTAACCATGCATGTTTGGTGACCTCATCCAACCATGCCGCCACAACACAATATGTGCCACCACCTTGTATGGGGTGTTCAAGCGTCATAGTCATTTCTTGAATTTCTGTGAGATCTTTTAAATGCTAATGGTGCAACACCAACACTATGTGGTCTTAATAAAACTTAAGATAAATCTCTTTTAACGATGTAGGTAGGCTACAAGGCTATGAAGTGTTCCAGCCAGTAACGCACCAAAAATTTGGCACGTCCTCTACCAACACCAGCTCTTAAATACCAGTCAGCTGTTGCCATGGAAAACGCCTCCACACCGGCCTGAAGCTCAGATATCTGTTTACACTATGTCCAAAAAGAGCTTTGGCTTTGTTTGAAAAATGGAAAAAAGCTGCAGTATCATCAGACCTCCTTACACACAATGTGAAGACATGTAGAGGAAGATGACAGACTCACTCAGTTCAAGAATATCTGAGTTATGAATGCTCTTTGTGTTTGCACAATGGACTACAAACTGTATTGTGCAGAAGAACCCAGGAATCTTGACCAGGGTTGTAAAGGGGAACCCATGCGGATCAGATCTGGTATTTGGGGCTTGGTCTCCCAAATGAGATGCCCATAGTGGCCTTTTTGTTCATCTCCAGTACGCTCTGGTCCTCCACAAGCCGTCACAGCATTCCTTTTGTTGCTTTTTCATGTTATTTTATCAAAGATTTCACTGTTCCAGGGTCTGAAGTTGGCCAGACTGCCAGGCTGGCGCTCCAAACCAGGACCGGCATCATGCTCGGATAAAGAGGAGGTTTTTTTTTTTTTTATTGAGGCTGAGCTGTTAAATCCCAGTCCTCCAGTGGCCATAACGACACAGGAACCATCAGAGCTGATATGACAACACTGAGTTCATTGCCACAGGAGGATGTGGTCATTCACTTGAGTCTATATCAACGTTAATTTGTTGGCTGTTAAATGATTCGGCACTTTTTCCATTTGCTCATGTTTTGGCCTCAGCTGCACTTTATCAGCTCGTTTTAGAGTCTGGTGCCACAGCCTGTGCTGGATACTCCCGGTGCTCCTGAGGTAGACTGAGATAATGTTGAATGGACCAGCGACTCTAAAATGCTGGTTTACTTTATTTGACATGGTGGAGAGGAGGTTGTGTGGTCGGACTCTTGGAGTTTGGAGACACCTGCAGCTACCTGACGTCCTCCAGCATCCATTTTCTTCATGTATGTTTATGTTCTATGTATAATTTAGTTACCCTGATCGTCCATACTGTATTATCTTGGCCTATTCTATATTCTGTCCATCCAGGGTGAGGGGTCTCCTCTGTTGCCCCTCCTGAGGCGTCTTCATTTAGCATGCAGTGACTCACCGTCCTGATCTCTGAGTCCATCTTTAACTGCTCTAATTATTTATGTCCCCTGCCACCACATTAGATCATCCCATTACATTAAATCTAGCCCCATAGTCCAGAGTCAGCACATTCCCAGATCCGCCCACTGGCAGAGTGACACAAATAAACAGCTCTGATCTTGATATAGCACCTCACAACACATTTGATCCACAGCTATCTGGGTTGCAGCTCGGAGGCCTGTCTGGTTTTAAACGGCAGTAATAGTCGGGATTAATCAGAGTTGGTGTTTTGTGGCCACTGGGCACTGATCGCGTAAACCCCCGCTGGCTGGCAAGCGCCAGATGGGTTTCGGGGTAATCCTATCGGGGGTAGACCCAGGATGGCGGTGTGGGAGTACGCTGGATTAATCAAACCAATCATCTGAATAAATGTTGGCATCCTACGCCTTTGCAAAGCATGCATATATTACATTTGTTATCATGAAGTGAATACATTGAAACTTTAACAATGCTGTGGTATAACTACCGTGTAGTTAAGTTTTGGCACAAAAGCCACTTGGTAAGGGTCAGAAAAACATGTTTTGGTTCAAAATACCCTGTTTGGGAGAGCTCAGCAGGAAAAGTAGTGACTGTCTCATGTTCTCATCCCAGCTTGTCTCATACGGCCATTTAGTCAGTTGACTTTCAAGTCTACATATGGCGTGCTAGGTACCTCCTGCATCTGTTGTCGACATTCTGGGTGTCAATTTACGCCATGCATTGTGTCTTTTCAAAACACACTTCTGTTTTCAACAGACTCTGCTCCTTGCTGCAAATCTTTGCAATGCCAAGAGTGTGCAAAGCAGTAATCAGAGCAAAGGGTGGCTATTTTGAAGAAACTAGAATATAAAACATGTTTTCAGTTATTTCACCTTTTTTTGTTAAGTACATAACTCCACATGTGTTCATTCATAGTTTTGATGCCTTCAGTGAGAATCTACAATGTAAATAGTCATGAAAATAAAGAAAACGCATTGAATGAGAAGGTGTGTCCAAACTTTTGGCCTGTACTGTATATAGCAAGGGCCTTGCTTTACAGAGGTCGCCATCTTGCGCCGCCATGTATGTACGGAAGACCGAGGGGACAATCCAGCCAGCCGGAGAACGCGTTTCGCGGAAGGAAAAAGGAGGAAACAGCAGAGAGTGTTAGTAGTTCGTCGATAGAGAGTAGTGGAAGTTTTTTTTAGTTATAAAGTTTGTGAATGGACCACACTTACCACGCAACAGGAGAGAATGAACCTGAACGTCATCTGTGAGGAAAAGAAGACGCAACTTCACTCCTTGTGATGCACTCTCTGCAGCGCTTTTCCTCCTGATGATATATCTCCCCAACGATGGTAGCACCGAATCCCATTCTGTGCAGCAAAATGGGAGCGGAGGATTCAGCCTCTCTTCTCGCCCGCTCAGCATCCAAAATATGGAGTTCCTCATCTGTATGCTCCGGCTCAAACAGGTATGGCTCTGGGTCTGTGTCCGCTACAAGAAACTCTTCAAAATCGCGTTCAAAGTCGTCCATTGCAGCTACTATAGTCCGGAGATATTGCTAGGCTAAATAAACAGCTGAGCTCTGTTTACAGGCTACGCTGTCAGTCAGTGTGCGGGCTGGAGATTGGCGGAGCAGAGAGGGGAGGTGGTCCCCGCTTGGTATTGTAAACGAGAATGTGTGTATGGACTGTGTGTGTTACGCTAGAAGAGTCAGAGTTTGGGACGGAGTCTTTTACCCCCTGGAGTGTTACCGGAGTTTTTGGAGTGCTCGAATAAACGGGCCTTTTTCCCAAACGCTACTCTGGTCTCCTGCTCGTGAGGGATTAATTACAATATCGTAACATGGTTTAGATTTCTAAATAAACATTCACCTCATCGCTAGATAGACCTACTCCTGAAAAACTCATGTCTGCGCAAGGCTTTTTGTCCCTACGAGGCCACCGTCATTTACCCGACGGGAGGGGTGAGCGAGTGAGCCCTGCAATCTAGAATTTGGCCACTGATGTCACTTTTCAAAGGTTTTCAACCCATTTTACACAGTGGCCCTTTAACAAACATCAGATTAGTCTACACAGTGGTATATAGCTCAACTCTGCTGGTTTTCTACCCGAAGTATTTGTAAACAACACAGCGATTCCCTGGGGGCATCGCCGGAAGTGAAGGGCATGAGGCCCCTGCACTTCCGTTAGTCAAAAAACTCCGGGCTGTGCCTCCAGAGGTAAAGGAAGAATTTTTTTTTTTTACCAATGGATTTTCAGATTGTTTTGTCAGTGAACCTTGTGAGTTGTAATGGAGCCCAACTTTGTAACGTTAGCTTTGTTAAATGTTGCTGTTGTCCCTGGCTTCATATGAGGAGAGGAAATCTCTGCTAGCTGCTAGGCTAATTTATACAATGTAAAATGCCATAGGTGTGTGCTAATAACGTTAGCATGTTGTATTTGTGGGGAAAATGTGTCCAGATAAAGACAAGTGTTTGTCTGTGAATGCTGCGAGTTATAGTGAAGCTGATTTGTGAACTTGTGTTTGACATTGTCTCTATTCAGCCATGTTTAATGTGTGTTTAATGTGTGTTTTGAGTCAACTAAACTTCACAGCGCTTCACAGAAACGCTACCAGTGACTAGTGTTTCGGAGGTGTAACTGCAGAGTGACACAGACACACCAACGCACAAGTATAAATCCACCTTTAGATGTAAAGAAGGTTTCAATTTCCAAGTCTTTATAATAATCCAAAACCAGATGTTTAAAATGACGCCATCATGAGAACTGCACACCAACAGAACACATGAAAAAGTTCTTCTTGAAAAGTGATTTGATCTGGACCCTCTGAGAGTCTGTGTGAAGGCATGAAATCATCTATGAAGTCATATTTAAATTCCCCCTGCAGCTGAACAAGTTTGGCCGTAAAGTCTAAATCACAGTAAATATGAGGCCCATAATTTCCTCATGGTTCCCATGAGCAATGAATCATCCTCGACTCTGACTTTGATTGTATTTATGAATATGATTAAATGCTCCCTGACCCCTGATATGATACCCTTTCTTCACAAATAAAATGAAAATGATGACGACTTTTAGCTGACGTCGAAAGATGAATAAAACAGATGATTATATCCATGTGTTTGGGTGGGGGGGTCACCTCAGAGGTAAAGACGATTTCATACAACCACAGAAGCCCCACCCACTGTGACACCGTCTTTTTCACATCTAAGAAATACAGCCTGTGTGTTTGTTCACTCACAGCCCCGGGGGGTGAAAGACTGCACTCTGTGGTGGAGTCAAGCTTCAGTCCCTCCACATCCATTCAATCCTACAGGCTCGGCTCTAAATGAAGGCCAAGTGGCAGCTTTACGACCTTTCGGGAATAAAAGCTAAAGCAACTAATCCAGCCCTCCCACAAACATTGTCCCTTTTCAACCCACAAAGGACCTTCACTCTGCAGCATGTCCGGTACTAACAACAACTCTCCTCTGCACCACCACCATCCCGCCCTCCTCCCCTTACATCCACCTACATCCACAGCAATGTCAACAAGGTCGACTTCCTAGAAAGACTGTTGGTGTGAAACTTGAGACGCTGTCATCGATACTATGAAAGAGGACGCAGAGAGTGAAAGAGCAAACAAAACAAGAGGTTGTCGATGACTTAACTGAGCAGATTAAATACGGACACAAAGAGGGAGATAAAGACGTAAAAAAAAATGTGGGAGAGGAAATACAGATACCAGGACTCCAGTATTGATCTGAGCTCCTTCGTCTAATCTCCCTGCCTGCTCAGTAACCTCCGCTGGATTGGACATCCAGCCACAGAAAGCAATCTGACCCCCATAGCTGCCCTCACAGGTCACCCTTTAGTGACTGCTAACTCTGGGTTGCCATGGTGATGGAAAAATTATGTCTAGGCGCCGTTTGGACGCGTTTAAGAGGCTTGGATTTGTGCCCAGCGCCCTATTGCTGTTCACCATGGGGGCTGTATGGAGGCTGCAGCAGCAGCAGAGCGTTACGGCTCTGCGGTTATTTATCTGGATATTCTGTTACTTTTTTTTATGATTGTGAGAAGGCGGAGGAACGTTAGGGTTGTTTATGTCCCCCAGACCACTGATCAAAACCAATGTTTGTGTTCCTGTTTTTAGTTGCACTATGGCTCTTTGAATATCAATGTGGAGTCCCTTCATCAGTCTGTTCACCACTTTGATTCAGATTAAAATATCTCATCAACTACTGGATTTACTGCCATGAAATGTTGTACAGACATTCATGGTTCCCAGATGATGAATCCATCTAAGTTTGGTGATCCTCTGAGTTTTACTGTAGCCACCACCAGGCTCATATCTGACTTTGAATGAAATGTCTGAACAAATATTGGATGGATAGTGATACATTTTAGACATTCATGTTCCCCCCAAGATAAATTGTTCAAACTTTGTTGACAATTCGACTTGTCTTCGCAAATGTCAAAAACTTTATGACTTTTATTTATGATGAATATATACCTGCAAATCTAATGCCATTCCCACGAGCCTCAACTGTACCAATAGTGGTAATTAGCAAACGTTAATCCAAGATGGTGCTCATGGTAAACATTATACCTGCTAAATATCTGTATGTTAGCATTTACCTTTAAACACCAGTGTTCTCATAATGTCGTGTTATATTTGTCCTGGGAAGTCGGAATTTCTAGGTCCCTACTCAGAAATTTCAACTGGAACGCCCCCTGAAGTTGGATTTCCAACTTGAGAGCCCCGACCTCAAAATCCAACATGGCTGCTCCGCACATCAACGGTAAAGTGAGGCAAGGCGGCTTCATTTGTATAGCACATTTCATACACCAGTTCAATTCAAAATGCTTTACAGAGCAACAAAATATAAAAAGGTGCAAAGATAAAAAGATGATCTTAAATGGTTTGAAAAATAAGTTTGCAGTTTGCAGGGGGGAGTAGGCAGTGTGAAAAAGTAATGTTTTTAGCTTCGACTTAAAATTTGTCAGAGTTGGGGCTGTTCAGCATCATCCTGGAGGTTAGTCCAGGTTTGTGCTGCATGATAACAAAGTGCTGCTTCACCATGTTTTGTTTTAACTCTTGGGATGGTCAGTAGGCCGGCCCAAGAGTTAAAACATTAAAATCCCATAAGCTAATACCAACAACATTAGCATGTTGTATTTGTGGGGAAAATGTATCCAGTAAACGACAAGTGCTTTGTCTGTGAATGCTGCGACTTATAGTGCGGCCAATTTGTGTACTTGTGTTTGAAACTGTTGCTGTTAAGCCATGTTTAATGTGTGTTTAATGTGTGTTCTGAGTGTGTTGCACACGTAGGCTATAAATGCTCACGTTGGCGTAGGCTCTGCATAGAACATGCCTCGGTCTGCTGTAATGACAAGAATCGTCTATGGCCACGATCAGTTCAGGTGGCTGCCTGGTGGAGATCTGCACTCTACTGACTGTACTTTTCTAGTTGCATTATGTTTCCTGAGGAGAACAGGACGAATCATTAGGGTTGTTCATGTCCTTGGGTTGACTGATTGACTGACTAAGCCTGTCTTTGATTTATGTCACATGATTCCAGGGATAAACTGAGCTTTGTGCATCTAATCCTCTGACACATAGAATTCCCAGGGCTTCCCTCTTTCCTGTGTTTCCTGTAATGCCTCATTTCCGCTGCGTAATTTGACTCAGCTCGACTCAGTTTACTTTTGGTACCAGGTCATTTTCTCTTTTCCACTGCGGACAGTATCTCCTCACATCTTCAGTTGATTACCATAACGATACTGGCTAAATCCTTTTATCGACAACAGTGGAACATCTACACTTTGTGAATTGTATGGCATAGTTTTGCCCGCTGCCGCTTTGTGAAGTCTGGTTCAAGAGAATAAAAAAAATTGCTTAGCCATTTAAAAATGACTGAATGAACTCCACCTTTTAGTATCGGCTACGCTCGATTGGAACCCTGACTGGTGTGGTGCCAGGAACTAAACACAATTTTTGCGAATGGAAAACTAATAAAAAAGCGAGTCGAGCTGAGCTGAGCTGTGCACACACACAAGAGGCACTCGAGAAACACAGAGACTCCTCAGTGTGTGACAGAAACATGCAAACAAGAGTGTGCATGTGCAGCTCCCACAGGTTTCCTCCCCTCTGGATGGATCATGGCTCCAATTCAACGAGTCAATCAAGTGTGCAGTACTGTCAGCACAACAGCACGTTTCCTCAGCTGCAACACAAGTGTCTTTTACACCTTCTACTCGGAGAATCTCTGTCACAGTGTGTTTATCGTCAGCGGATTGATGCCTCCCCATGCCCACAGTGTGTCTCAGCTGTTGAAAACACCACATCACGATGCTAATTTATTCAGAGACCAGCTGCTGTGTCAAGATGATTCTGCAAAAGACATCCTTGAAAGTTTTTAATGAGCTCGGTGATGTTAATAATGGGGACGGTGAGGTCACAGGAGTCGAGGTGTGTGCGTGTGTGCTTGCGTCTGTGCGTGGGCGTGTGGGTGTCTTTTCATATTATATGCGCATGCATTTATGTCTGTTTTGACATTCAGCATTTAAGAACACTCAGCGGGAGGCATTCAAAGAGGCAACAAGTCATTATCTTGTCATGTCGAGCAAGACAAATACGGTGCAGCAGGGGCACGCACACACACATTGATGGTAAGCAGGTCAACAATGTGCGACCTGTAGATTGGACCTTGTATTTGTTGCATAATATCATATTGACGTGGTGGGAAAATAAGTGGATTAAAACCCTCTAACACTTATAGAACTGCCATAAATAGCTTTAATGGTTTCTGCTGGTCATGAGATGACGCAACAGTAATAAACTGTTACATGACACATCAGAAATAGTTTGTTTGGATGGCTTTAAATTCAAGTGTGAATGCAAAAACAGCTGCAACTTCTATTTCCACACACAGAGACGTGTTTGTGACGCAGAATTCTCAAAATAGTGAAGTAAAAATAATGAAAAATCAAAGGTCTGTTTGCATTTAACACACCAGGCATCCTTTACTGTTAATGTAGCTGCATACATACGCAGTTATGATGCATATGCTCATAAAGATTGTGCTTATTTAGGGTCATTAAACATACAAACATGACTACAAGCAACTTTGTTAAAGAGTTATTACTTTCAGAAGTAGTGCCTCTGACTTAAATTAAGTGTTCTCCACCCAGACTTTCGTGACTTCATCCTGTTTTGGTTTGTAAGTCTGTGTATCGGACATACAGTACAGCAAAGCATCTACTGCTGAAGATGGCCTCAGGTGGTTCAGTCCCTCATGATCACTCCACAGGACTGAACCACCTCTGAACCTCCTCGCCACTAATTGATGCAATTACAGTGTCAGCAGCTGGCAGACTAGGAGGTGGGAATCAAAGGAAATGGATTGTTTTGGTTGGTGTGGGGGAGGGGAGGAGGGGGAGGAGGAGAAGACTCTCCTTCTCTGTGAAAGCCTTATTTGCCAACTCAGGCTTTAATAGGTTTGAGGGTCACATCTGCAGACTGTAAGATTTGGATTCAAGTCATTTTATAATACTACGTCAGATCTTTTGGTCACTGGAGGGGGGAGCAGAAACAGGCTTTAAGAAACAAAACTAATATCTACTCTCATCCTCATACGGTTTGTATGCTACCTAACAGATTAGTCTCCCTAACAGTCAGGTTAGATTAAGGAAAATAGTCATGGTTGAGCATCGTCACATTATGTAATTAACATAAAGTTACGTACCAACGTTAAGTTATGTAGGTTAGGTTTAGGAAAATAAGCTGGTTGGGCAGCGTTACATTACATACTTAACATAAAGTTACATATGTTATGGAAGTCAGGTTTAAAAAAAATCATGTTGAGCATTGTTACGTTAAGTACGTAAACTAAAGTTACATACTTAATGTAATGTTACGTAGGTTAGGTTTAGGAAAAGAAATATAGTTTGGGATCGTCATATTACGTACTTAACATAAAGTTACGTACTTAATGTTATGTTACGTAGGTTTGGTTTATAAAAGTAACGTTAGGTCAGTTAGGTTTAGAAAAAGAAACATGGTTCGGCATCGTCACATTATGTACTTCACTTAAAGTTATGTACTTAACGTAATGTTATATTGGTTACGTTTAAGAAAGTAAAGTTGCGTAGGTTAGGTTTAGGAAAAATAAACAGGTTGGGCAACACCACATTACGTACTTTACATAAAGTTATGTATGTTATGTAAGTTAGGTTTCGGGAAAAAAATTGGTTGAGTGTTGTCACATTAAGTACTCACTGTACCCTAAGTTATGTACTGCACGTAATGTTACGTATGTTAGGTTAAGGAAACTATAGTTAAGAAGGTTAGGTTTAGGAAAAGAAACATGGTTGGACGTTGTCACATTACCTTTCTAACATAATGTTGTGTAGGTTTGGTTTACAAAAGTAAAGTTACGTAGGTTAGGTTTAGAAAAAAAATTATGTTGAGCCTCATCACATAAAGAACTTAACCTAAAGTTTCGTACTTAACATAATGTTATGTAGGTTTGGTTTAGGAAAAGAAACATGGTTGAGCATTGTCACATTACATAACATACAGTTATGTATTTATCGGTTAGATTTAGGAGAGAAAAGTTACATATAGTTAAGGTGGAGAAGAAGAAACATAATTCGGCATCGTCCCATTAGACTTCACATAAAGTTAATTACTTAACATGACAACATACCCTGAAATTACTCAAACTTTTCATGATTTCACATTGTTACAAACACCAGTGTCTTGCGTTGAAGTCCTGTGTTTGTTTGACCATCTACCACCACAACTGCCTCTTTATGTGGACTTTTACTCTTTATACTACTTCCTTCTTTACTCCCATCACCACATTGGTCGCGTGATCACAGATAGAAAGGTATACATATGAACAGTGAATGAGAACAGCCGGCAACTTTTTGGCTGATATGATGTCGTTAATAGTAAAAAAAAGTTGCCTGTTTACACATTGAAAAAATATGAAGCAACATTATGATTCATTTGTAGTCCAATATTCACTCTCTTTTAGCTCTACTTTTGGTCACCACCAACTCCTGAGGAAAATATCTGACTCTTTCGCTGCTAAATGATGCACCATGTTCACCAGCTAGTCTCTAACTTTGTTTGTCTGCAGTTTGGTGCTCGGTCTTGTGGGCTTATCAAAACTTTTTCACAAAAAACAACAGGAATAAGAGTGAACAAAAACAGTAAATTTGTGGGCTAGAAATCCAAAACAACGAACTAGTAGAGGAACTGAGGAAACAACAAGCCTCCCCCTTTGACATACACCATATCTACTTTTCCTTAGTCCAAATCTGTCTTGGAAACATTTCATGATTTGGCTCAATACTTTACTATTTTCACCATTTCTTGGCCCCGAGCCTGAACTATAAAGATGTTCCTTCATTCACGTCCATAAACTACAAGGAAAGCGATCAGCGTTCTGTACAGTGTTTCGATTTATTAAGTCTTCAGTGTTACAAAAATGTACAATTTGTATAAACATTATTGTTCTAATAACTGAAACTTAACCTCTGTGGCCATGAAGGGAATGCACTTAGGATTACTGTTCCATGGCAATTAAATTTAATATCATTTGGTGCTCCTTCACCGCTGTTTCATTTCATATCGTTTACAAAAAATGTCCAACACAAACACAAAAATGTGTAATAAATATTTCAGGGAAGCATCCGTGGAACAAAAACAGCTATTTCAGTGGAGTCTGTGCACGTTGGTGAAGGATAATAAGAACATTAGGGACCTGCCACATGGATTTAAACGTGCTCATATATTAGTCAGTTAACAGGAAGATGTCTTGTTAGGATTCGTCTTTAAAACAAGTGTAGAAAAGCACTTACTGAAGACTAACTGCTATCACAGTTCCCTTTAAATCTTTATCATCTGAAGAGCAGCTGCAGGATCGCAGAACAAAGAATGTGTCAATACTGCTTCAGTTATTATGAGCAAATCCATTTCTCCTGACCCTGCGGCCGCCTGTAATTGTTGTTGTGTTGGCACAAATCGCTCCCCCATTAAAAGGGACCATTAAGCTTGGAAGTGTCTCAACCGTGGATAAATCTCCTCGTGTCTCCACAGCGTGAGCCAAGAGTTCATCTCTTCCTGCTCCTGTTGTGCTTCACCATCTTCTTCCTCTTCAGGATCATCTCGTACAGTTTCTCCAGGCCCGGCTGGAGCCCCTGGCCGTCCACCGCACTGCAGCTCTGCACGTGATGCAGCGTGTACATGCTCAGTTCGTGCACGGAGAGCAGCTTCTCCACCTCGCTGACAGACATGGCTGAATCCAGGTCCTGTTTGTTGGCCAGTATGAGCACGGGGACGCCCTGGTTCTCTGAGGTGCGGGTGATCTTGTGGAGCTCCACTTTGGCCTCCTCCATCCGCTCCAGCTCGGTGGAGTCCACCACAAACACCATCCCGTCTGTCCGCCGGGTGTAGGACTTCCACAGTGGGCGCAGCTTCTCCTGGCCGCCTACGTCCCACACCTGGAAGTTAATGGTCCGAGACGTCCCCACGGCCACCTTGATCTTCTCCGTGTTGAAGCCCTTGGTGGGGATCGTCTTCACGAACTCCTTCAGTTTGAGCCTGTAGAGCAGAGACGTCTTCCCCGCCGAGTCCAGCCCGATCACCACCACATGCAAACACTGGAAGTTTGGCAGGAAGGACGTGTTCGGAGCGATATCAGTCAGCTGGTTCCCCATGGCTGCAGCCAGCAACTCACACCTACTTAGGTGAGGTGACAGATTCCTGATTTAATCCTTTTTCAGTTGAGTGGCATTTGTTCCTGGCGGGGTCAGACGGTGCTGGAGACCTTATCAAAACAAACACAGAGTTAACATTTAATGAGGAGACAATGGCGGCTTCAGGATGATGTAATTTCACTCAATCAGCGTGGCATTCCCTCAAAGTTATCACCTCACTGTGAGCACAAAGCATTTGTTCAGTGTGGCTGCACACTTGAGTAACTTCACATTCTGTTACATAAAACAATAAAAGGTCTTGGCCACATTACAGAGCGTAACAGCAGCTAACTGGGTGGCTGAGGTTATCCACAGCCTAAATCCTCTTAACACTGCTAAACCTGAAGGGCTTTTCTTGGCGGGCAGATTGATTTCAGTGCAGCGGATAGATGATATGTATTCACTGTGTCTATGAGGACTGCTGCAGCAGCACTAATCCGGTTGTTGTTGACATCCTGATACCCATCAAACAGCTGCCTTTGGACAGAATACAGACACTGCGTGTTTACAGGAAGACAGGCTATTTACTCACGAGGGGAAGCATTCATCGAGTGTTGTTTGTAAAGGAAAAATGCACAGTCATGTTCCTTGATTTTATGTTTTTATGACTTGGCTGGATGTTAGGAACAACCTCAGCCACCTTAGTTTTCCTCCTCTCCTGCAGGAAACCCTCTAGTTTGCATTGCATGTTATTAATATACTGTTTCAAATGTTCAATTAAATTAAACAACTTCAAAATATCCTACCGAGATCCTTTGAGGTGAACTTTAAGGGATAACCAAACACCGTTAACACTACTAATATAAAATGCATGCAGACTATCACGCGCATAATAAACAGTCCTCCTCGTCTGTGCATTAAAAACAAAAGCCTTCATACCTTTTTAAACATGAGGAGGAATCATCATCATCATCATCATCATCATCCACAAGCGATGAACACATCCATAGTAAACAGATGATGTTTGTCCCGGCGGTCACATCCGCTCCTCTTCTGCTCCGGCAGCACTGAGGAGCTCCGGGGAGGCACGAGCGCACGGCACCTAAAGCCCTGGTGACGTCACGGCCATCCTGAAAAGTTACTTCACGCCCCCTGCTGGTACAGAGGTGAACTGCACGGTGTGTATGAGCCCATCTCAAAACACAGAAATACTGTAGTATATAAATCCTGTCTTATATCATTAAATTACTGATGCATCAACATATAAGCAGCTCTTTAATGCTGTATTTAGCAAAGTTATTTTTTTAATACTTTCATACTAACTTGGGGAGTTTAATCTACAGCCATGGGCGGATTATGAGACAATGGGGTCATGAGCTCAGGCATGCAAAAGGCCCCACTAGGTTGTTTTAGGTCGTTTCGCCTCTTTTGTGGTCATTTTGCACCTCTTTGTTGACATGACAAATCTCTCTGTGGATATGTATCTGCTTGTAATTGTTTTGTGTGTCTTTGTGGTCATTTTAAGTCTCTTCATAGTCATTTGGAGTGTCTTTGTCAATGGTTGTTTTGCACTTTTGTAGTTGTTTTGTGTCTTTGTAGTTGTTTTGTCAGACTTCGAGGTCATTTGGTGTGTCTTTATGGCCATTTTGTGTCTCTTTTTGGTCTTTTGTGTCTCTTTGTAGTTGTTTAGTGTCATTTTGTAGAACTTTTGTCAGACTTTGTGGTCATTTTTTGTGTCTCTTTGAAGTCATTTTGTGTCTCTTTGTAGTTGTTTTGTGTCTTTTTGTAGTCTCTTTGTCAGACTTTGTGGTCGTTTATGTGTCTCTTTGTAGTTGTTTTGTGTCTTTTTGTAGTCCTTTTGTCAGACTTTGTGGTCATTTTTCGTGTCTGTAGTTGTTTTGTGTCTCCTTGTGGTCATTTTGAGTCTCTTTGTAGTTGTTTAGAGTCTTTTTGTAGTCTCTTTGTCAGACTTTGTGGTCATTTTGTGTCTCTTTGTAGTTGTTTAGTGTCATTTAATAGTCCTTTTGTCAGACTTTGTGGTCATTTTTTGTGTCTCTTTGTAGTTGTATTGTGTCTTTTTGTAGTCCTTTTGTCAGACTATGTGGTCATTTTTGTGTCTCTTTATAGTTGTTTTGTGTCTCCTTGTGGTCATTTTGAGTCTCTTTGTGGTCTTTTGTGTCTCTTTGTAGTCATTTTGTGTGTCTTTGCAGTTGCTTTGTGTCTCCTTGTGGTCATTGTTTGAGTCTCTGTAGTTGTTTTGTGTCTCTCTGTGGTCATTTTGTGTCTCTTTGTAGTTGTTTAGTGTCATTTAATAGTCCTTTTGTCAGACTTTGTGGTCATTTTTTGTGTCTCTTTGAAGTCATTTTGTGTCTCTTTGTAGTTGTTTAGAGTCTTTTTGTAGTCTCTTTGTCAGACTTTGTGGTCATTTTTGTGTCTCTTTGTAGTTGTTTTGTGTCTTTTTGTAGTCTTTTTGTCAGACTTTGTGGTCGTTTTTGTGTCTCATTGTAGTTGTTTTGTGTCTTTTTGTAGTCCTTTTGTCAGACTTTGTGGTCATTTTTCGTGTCTCTTTGTAGTTGTTTTGTGTCTCCTTGTGGTCATTTTGAGTCTCTTTGTGGTCTTTTGTGTCTCTTTGTAGTCATTTTGTGTGTCTTTGCAGTTGCTTTGTGTCTCTTTGTGGTCATTTTTTGAGTCTCTTTGTGGTCTTTTGTGTCTCTTTGTAGTTGTATTGTGTCTTTTTGTAGTCCTTTTGTCAGACTATGTGGTCATTTTTTGTGTCTCTTTGTAGTTGTTTTGTGTCTTTTTGTAGTCCTTTTGTCAGACTATGTAGTCATTTTTTTGTCTCTTTGTGGTAATTTTGAGTCTCTGTAGTTGTTTTGTGTCTCTCTTTGGTCATTTTGAGACTTTGTGGTCGTTCTTTGAGTCTCTGTAGTCGTTTTGTGTCTCTTTTTGGTTATTTGAAACTTTGTGGTCATTTTGTGTCTCTTTGTTTTCTGTCTTTGGTTGTTTATCCCCTTTCTCTAGTCCTCTGTTTCTCTTGTAGTTGTTTTGTGTCTCTCTCTAGCTGCTTTGTGTCTCTTTTAGTCATTTTGTATGTTTGTTTGTTTGTTTGTTTGTTAAGATCCTCATCAGCTGGGCCCTAAAGCACAGCTTTAAAAACATTTAATAACACACATTAAACCTTAGGGACCACGCAAATTAACATTTTAAAACATGCATTCAACATTACAATCAACACAATGGGAACATAAGACATATATAATTCATTTTGTGTCTCTTTGTAGTTGCTTTGCATACCTTTGCAGTTGTTTGGCATCTCTTGTGGTCGTTTAATATTTCTTTGTTGTCATTCTGAGTCTCTTCCTGGTCGGTACGGGGCTCTTCGAGTGACACTGCCAGAGGCCTCCCCTGAGCTCCTGGGCCTGTGCCTGGTAGGACTGTTCAGTAATCCATCCATATCTACAACAATGCATATCTTATAACTTAATTGTGTGTTTAACTATGGAAGTGCTGCAATACAAAGTTAAAGTTTTACATTTATCATGTATTTATTTATTTATTTAGGATATTTTTTGGGGCATTTTTAGCCTTTAATGGACAGGACAGACAAGTGTGAAAGGGGGAGAGAGAGAGGGAGTGGCATGCAGCAAAGGGCCACAGGCTGGAGTCGAACCCCAGCCTTGTACATGGGGTGCCTGCTCTACCACTAAGCCACTGATGCCCCTATCATGTATTTATTATTAGAATTTTGTTCCTGATTCATTTCCACGAGGGTCCGAATTTTGTCCAGGTAGAGCTGATTTTAACATCTGTAAATACTGTTTGGTACATTCATCTTTAACAATGCATACTGGATTTTAAAAGTCAGCTGTAACAACTGATGAACCAGGTGAGAGTGGTTTCAAACGCACCACTCCGGAGACCAGTCTCTACTGGTCAAAAGTAGGTTTGGTTCACAGATTACCAGTGAAGGCAAACAAATCCAGCAGGGATGAGGCAGAGGCAGAGTCAATCAACAGGATAAATCCAAACAACCAAGAAAAGTACACTGTGAAGCAAAAGACTGGAACGCTAGACACACAAGAAGACAAACTGGCACTGAGAGAAAACAAGACACACACTAAATACTCTGGTGAGGGGAAGGATAACGAGACACAGGTGAGGCTAATCAGGGCGGGACAGACAATCAGACACAGGTGAAGTCATCAGAAGGGAGGGGAAACACACAGGGGCAGGAAGTGAAGTGATCTGAAACGAGACGAGTAAAACAGGAAACAACATGAATGAAAGAGATAAAAAAACACACAACCTCAGAAACTTGAGCTGTGTCATCGACCATGTTTGATGTATAAAATCTTGATCTGAAAAGTTACCAGTTCAAACATATATCAAGCATGTTCCTCAGTGGATAAATTAACGGACTCTTGCTTGGTAGACAATCAAGTAATTTGCCACAGTTGACACCAGCTCTGCATCTTCCAGTGTGACTCGTCTACGTTCTCAGTCTAACAGAGCTTTGGCTCCACCCTGTGTCCAGTCTCAAGAACTTCAAGAGCTGCAGCAAAATAAGGGTGTAAGAGGACATGGATTGTATTTACTGTATTACTATGTATATATTGATATTTGGAGCTCAAGTATATAAAGATAGGAACAACATTGTTGCTGTTGGATGTTTCACCCCGGAAGGACAAAGGTTTAAGCTGTAAACCGTGTTTTGTTATCCGAGCTGCACTCTGTGATATGGAAGTACTCATATCCTTTACTTACTTTTGTTTTTGGTCATTTTGGTGTGGTTACAAAAGTTACGTTGCAAAACATGAATCGAAATTGTGACATATCTGGATACATAATGGTAGTGACTATCACAAAGTTATCATGGTTAAACTGGGCGAGTGTGTACACACCGTTTTGACTCATGCAGTGTCTACAAAAGTCACCAGTGGAAAATAAATATTAAAAACAGACAATCTACCATACAGGACTTTAAATGCCACAGTTTAATGAAGTGCAAATGACAAAAGATTATCAGAGATTAACATCCTATTTACACAATATATGGCATCCTGCCCAAAAACATTGTTAAGTGAGTCACATTTTTAAGGAAATTTACACATCTTCAAACAAAATACAGGCAGGTCTCAATCAAATAAGAGCAATAAAACCTTCATTTAAGGATATAAGTATACTTGAATCATCTTGATCTTAAAATAATTACATTGTAGTGATTGGTTAAAGTCTTGAGGTATGCTAAAACAACATACAGAATAAGATCAGTGGTGGAATGTAACTAAGTACATTTACTTACTATCTGCTGCTTGGTACTTTGTTTTGTTGCTCATCTACTTCGGTATTTCAACATTATTTCACTGGTAGTTTTTCTTAAGTAAAAGACATGGATGAGTGGATAAGATGCATTTGTACAGTAGATGTCATTCACAAAGTCACATCCCACACAGAGGAGGGAAAGGGTGCGATGCAGCCAGAATATTCATGATTTCACACTCCCACTTTGGTGTTTTTCATTTGGATTTCATCATCTCACAGGATGAGGGATTGTTGAGTTGGTGCCACAGTCGATGTACTCGAAGGTGTCCAGAGACAGCTGCTCCACATGAGAGAGATAGGAAATATTCATCGTCATTCTGGGGGGAGAAGATGAAAAAACATTATTAGAGACGACGTGTTTTCACAGTTTTAAAGCTGCACTAAAAATATTTCTTATATTCATTATTCTTACAAAAGATCAAATGCTACGTGTAATATAGAGTGTTCCAGTGTCTTTTAATTGTTTTGGTTTTCCGACCTACAAAAAGAGCCAGATATTTTTATTTAGAGTTGGTTGAGACCAAAACAGAGCTAAAAGTACAGAAATGCAACTCTGCATGTATGCCAATATGTCTGCTTGGTGTGTTAATAACTGCTTTCTTCACCATAACAACTTTTAAAAAATGATAATAAGTCAATGTTGTGTTTTCTGATTGTTCTGCTGCCCCCCAAGTGGCCAAATGAATGCAGTTTCAAGTTTTATCATATAAACAAAATCCAACTGTTCTTTTAACCCCCTGCAAAAATAAATACAATGGTATTACAAGTAGTGCAGTATACAACAAAATTATACTGCGAAAAATGTGGTTTGCAACATTTCATTGTGGCTTGTTTGCAGTATGTACAGTTGGCTGAAGAACAACCTGTTTACTGAAGCTTTTTTGTGACCTCTACTAGGTTTTATATGTTTAATCAAAGTGTCCTCATGCAATGGTTTATATTTATATTATGTAAATGCATATACCACGGTTTGTATAGTATCTAACAAATAAGTGCTCCATGAATGGTGATGTTATGACGTAGGTCAGGTTTAGGAAAGTAAAGTTACATACTAAGGATAGGTCAAAGAAAAGAAACATGGTTGAGCAAGATCACATTTTGTACTTAATGTAAAGTTATGTACTCAACATAACATGCTTAATGTGAAGTTACAATGGTTACATTTAGGCACGTCAATTTACATAGATCAAGTTAAGGACAGGAAAGTTACATAGGTTAGGTAAACAAAAGTAAAGTCACATAAATTAGGATCAAGACAGTAAAGTTATGTACTCAACGTAACATACTCAACGTGAAGTTACATAGCTTAGTTTTAGGCACGTCAAGTTTCGTAGATAAGGTTTAGGACAGTAAAGTGACGTAGGTTAGGTTACTGAAAGTAAAGTTATGTTGGTTAGGTTAACAAAAGTAAAATACTTAGGTTAGGTTTAGGAAAGTAAAGTTATGTAAGTTAGGTTAACAAAAGTAAAATACTTAGGTTAGGTTTAGGAAAGTAAAGTAATGTAAGTTAGGTTAACAAAAGTAAAATACTTAGGTTAGGTTTAGGAAAGTAAAGTAATGTAAGTTGGGTTAACAAAAGTAAAATACTTAGGTTAGATTTAGGGAGGTAAAGTTATGTAAGTTAGGTTAACAAAAGTAAAATACTTAGGTTAGGTTTAGGAAAGTAAAGTTATGTAAGTTAGGTTAACAAAAGTAAAATACTTAGGTTAGGTTTAGGAAAGTAAAGTAATGTAAGTTAGGTTAACAAAAGTAAAATACTTAGGTTTAGGGAGGTAAAGTTATGTAAGTTGGGTTAACAAAAGTAAAATACTTAGGTTAGATTTAGGGAGGTAAAGTTATGTAAGTTAGGTTAACAAAAGTAAAATACTTAGGTTAGGTTTAGGAAAGTAAAGTAATGTAAGTTAGGTTAACAAAAGTAAAATACTTAGGTTAGGTTTAGGAAAGTAATGTAAGTTAGGTTAACAAAAGTAAAATACTTAGGTTTAGGAAAGTAAAGTAATGTAAGTTAGGTTAACAAAAGTAAAATACATAGGTTAGGTTTAGGAAAGTAATGTAAGTTAGGTTAACAAAAGTAAAATACATAGGTTAGGTTTAGGAAAGTAATGTAAGTTAGGTTAACAAAAGTAAAATACTTAGGTTAGGTTTAGGAAAGTAAAGTAATGTAAGTTAGGTTAACAAAAGTAAAATACATAGGTTAGGTTTAGAAAAGTAATGTAAGTTAGGTTAACAAAAGTAAAATACTTAGGTTTGGTTTAGAAAAGTAAAGTTATGTAAATTAGGTTAACAAAAGTAAAATACTTAGGTTTAGGAAAGTAATGTAAGTTAGGTTAACAAAAGTAAAATACTTAGGTTTAGGGAGGTAAAGTTACGTAGGTTAGGTAAACTTAACTAAAGTTACATAAGTTAGGATCAAAATAGTAAAGTTACGTAAGCTAAAGAAAGTAACTTTACTTAGGTGAGGTTTAAGACAGTAAAGTTATATAAGGTTAGGTTTAGGAAAGTAAAGTTATGTAAGTTAGGTTAACAAAAGTAAAATACTTAGGTTTAGGGAGGTTAGGTAAACTCAACTAAAGTTACATAAGTTAGGATCAAGATAGTAAAGTTACATAAGCTAACGAAAGTAACTTTACTTAGGTGAAGTTTAAGACATTAAAGTTACGTAAGGTTAAGTTTAGGACAGTAACGTTACATAGTTTAGGTAAACTAAAGTTACATAGGTTAGGATCAAGACAGTAAAATTACATCAGTTAGATTTAGGAAAGTAAAGTTACTTATGTTAATGAATGTAAAGTTACTTAGGTTAGGTTTAGGAAAGTAAAGTTACGTAGATTAGATTAAGTTAGGCAAAGCTGCATAGGTTGGGTTCAGGAAAATAAACATGATGACGATGTACCTTTAAATAACTCGGTCCTATTTGTTTGACCCATTCACCACACCAACCTGCCTCGTTATGTGGACTTTCCCTCTATATACTACTTCCTTTTTTACCACTGTCAGCGCATTTTTCACATGATCGCAAACTTCCCACTCAAGTGGGTTATATTGGAATTACTGGCTTGTTATTACGTGGTTTGCATACGAATTTTGTTGCACTGGTTTAATACAAGCTGATTAGAAGTAACCTCGATGCAGACAGGTTCTGATGTTACCACTTGCATCTGCAAAATTAGTGTAATGTAATTAGGTAAGTAGTTGCACTGGGAAGTCCCTCGGTTAGTGCAGTTTGTGTTAAGGTTTGCTGTCATTTCTTTTCATGTACTTGCATCTTGAGTTCAAATGTGACTCACTCAGATGCTTTCGGGGGAAACTCTTGACCACATTTGAGGTACAAAGCAGCTGGTCACAAGCAGAAAGTGTTTACAAAACAGAAGTGAATATTAAAAAGCCAGAGTTCGTTTTTGTGGTTAGAATCCACTTTTGGAGTCCAAAAACCAGAAGTGAAATTTCATGTGTCTGTGTTATCGTGTCTTTTAGTTTTATCTGAAAAGAACATTTCAGATTTGAAGATCTGACCCTTGTTTTTTTAAGAGAACCTGTTTTGCGGCTGTGGTTTGTGACCCTGCCTTAAATACCCTGTGGTTTTGAGATATGCTGTGAAGTGGCTGCTGCCTCCTCCTGCCTGCTGATTTTCAGATAGAAATTGACACTTACTGCAGCTCCAGAAATAACGTGTGAATCTTGATAGAGCTCGACTTGCAGTAAGTGCTGAAAGAGATAAAAGCAGTTGACGTGTGGACCTGTGCTGAGTTCAGACAATAATAATAGTATTATATCATCTTCACACAATATTTCACACTTACTTTAAGCCTTTATCGGTGAGAGGCAGGTCAATTTGCATAGTGTACTGCAAAAGACGAAAGAGAAATTAATTGTAGGACAAATACATCATCAGTACATTTTGATGTGAATCATCCCATGTGAAACTCACCGAATTCTGTGAGCGGGCCTTGAGGGCGGTCATGTTGGATATCTTGGTTTTGCCCACAACTGCTTCAGAGACCAGACCCTGAATGGTAAAGTCCACAACCTGAACTGGGACATAGTTCTCGTTGGAGATGTTGATGAGATTCTAGGAGAGGCAAAGACACACAGCTCATCAGGTGCAACTAACGCAACTTTCCATCATTAAAATCTCTCAGGGGAACTTTGTCCTTCATATAACAGCAGCTATCTGCAGCCTGTCATGTGAATGCAATTCAGGCTGTTCTCTGTAGACGGTGCTTTGACAAGTACAATAAAAAGGTGGTGGAAATTACACATATTACACTTTGTATTTCATGAATATACAGTATAATGAACTGCGTAGGAGGATATACAGTCTATCCTGCATCCTGTGCCTTTATTCATCCTGTGAATTTATGTAGCACAGTACAACAGTGAATTTCTTGTTGGATCATCTTTTTTTGTCATTGTTAGCTTCCTTGTTTGGTGGGTGCTAATTGCTTGGTACAATCACAGCATACAACACAAATACGGTCAAAAACTGCCTGCTTAGCTAGGCTACCTAGCTTTCAGTGGGGCTATACTGTTAGCTGCTTGCTGTATTAGCGTTTTTCTTCATCATGTTTTTTACATTTCAATTAGTTGCTGACTAATTTATATGGCACAGTACGACAAAGTGAATTACTAACATGTTGGAGCAACATTTTCTTTTACCTGTCAGGAAAATTTGACGATTATCGTTAGCTTATGAGCTAGCTTAACTGACATAGTTAGCTTTCTTGTTATAGCTTTTTGGTGGGTACTGCTTAACTTCTATATAATTTTTCTATGCGTTATTTTAAAAAGTTACACACATTACACATTTAAATACTTAGCCCAAAGTAGTTTAAACACAGTATACACAAATTCCCCTACGGTCAAAAGATGACTGCTAAGCTAGGCTAGTTAGCTTAGCAGTCAGTGGGGCTATCTATCACGTTAGCTAATATGTACTCGCTGCGTTAGCATATACTCGCTATGTTATCAGTAGCTGTTTGGTGGATGCTAACTGCTTGATTTTAAGATGTTTTGTAGTTACTGCTAATTTTACTAGCTAATGTTATGTTTTATTTTCTCATAGGTTACGCATTTGTTCGGTATAAAAAAATCTTAGCTGTAATTTTGGCTACAGTAGGGCAAAGCACTGTACTGTAGTTTCTTCAGTGTTGTGAACTAGCACCCAAGGAATGAGTCAATGAGTTTTTTTAAATAGCTTTTTGGTTAGATGCCTGAAATAACGTCTGTGGTCAACTCAAGCTTGAGAGACTTTCACATTTTGTTCTATGATATAAAGTACGTCAGTAAATACCCACTCGTGAACTTTTAATATTCTATGCGTCTTGAAAAAGGCGATTGCGAACAAGTGGCTAAATGAGACTACAGAACGTCGTCACACCAAGCTACACCGAACACGGCTTTACAGTCTTGTTATGGTGGTGAGGTTAGGTCATGTGACCATATGGTGTAGTTCGTACATAGCCTCACGTTAGCTTTTTACTTCTGGCGACTATATTTAAGCTTAAAAAATCATAAAAGTGGTGTTCAATTGTGAAGATTATCTCGCATCTAAAACGTGCAAGTATCATAAATGTTTGTTTGACACAGACCCAGATAGCACACATACATCTGGCCAACGTCAGCCCGATATATCAAGTTTAGATCATTAAGACGAAGCAGGGAAAACGTTTGCTCATTGCCAATACGTCGCCAAGACGTCGGCCTTTAGGCTAATTGAAAATGACCACCAGACGACGTTCAAACAATCAATAAAAGAAGCTGCGCTCAGTGGGTGCTCCTTCTATATTAATATTCATATGCTTCGTTAACTACAACCTTTATTCATTTAGGTCAGACCTTTCTACAAATATTTCATCATCCAATGTGAGAAATCAATGCTAACATTCAAAAATAGCTCATTGTTACCATATTTTGTGTGTAAGTGTGGACAATGAAGAGAGAAAAGTCAATTTGAAAAGCTTATTTTCGGCAATAATCCAAAATCCAATGAAAAAATCCCATAGGCTTTTGAAACAAGGGAACCAGTGCGATACTAACTTCTATGTTACCCTATAGAAAAATCCTTGCACAAGCTTATACTTCCTCTATTAACTAATTTTTATACAACAGAGGTATATTTGCAACATGTCAACGCTGTTTTACAGATAAATGGTCAAAATGACATTTTTAAAATGTCAAAAGTCATTAATTGTAAAAACTAAATCAGTACTTGTCAGCCCTACTAATTAAATATTAAAGACTTGCCAGAAGAGGTGGCACAGACTTGATTGTAACTGGCTCCACTCTTCATGCGGCTTCCTGTTACTTACTGTGACCTTCATTTCAACTGTATCTGGTGTGAAGTAAACCATGACTGACAGCACAGACACAGGTGTCAGGGTGACACTCCGGGGGAAGAGGAAGAAGAGGATCAGACAGCAAAGGAAGAGACACACTGCCATGGAGATGCAAACGTACAGCTTCCTGAAATGCAAACACCCAAAACAGTAAATGACATGGTGCAACCTTAACGAACATCTCTACGTGTGCAAGAGACATAAACATAGTCAGACTAATACTGTGTATACAAAATCTTTTTTTTATCAAATGACATTTAATCATACATCACTTACGTGCGTCTGGGTTTCAGCCTCACATCATTACATGGTATTACAGCAACAAGCTGGTCCTCATGGCCTGTCAGTACAAGAAAGAAACAGGGAAATAATCTCTTTCAGACGCCTTATTACCACAAAAATGATGTGAAAGTGTGGCTAAACAAAAGCTGCTGCACTTGACACAGCTGTGACTTTCGGGTTGCCTAAGTTCCCTTAATTGCAGCTATTTGAGGATGAGGGTCTCAGTTTGTTAAGGCACTGAAGTTGCTTAGAATTCAGTCAGAATTGTGAAAGTGGACAGAAAACCAACCTCTGGGAATTCGTCCGGTGCCACGACATGTGGGGCAGGTGTCTCCATTCATGGATCCGTACGGAGGGAAGTGCCTCAGTGTCCTTGCCCTCTCCATCCCTTTTGTCGGATCCAGCTCTTCTGTGTCTTTGCTGATTTTCACCGGTGTAACCATTTCACTTCAGCGAAAGAAAGAAATCCAGTCTAAAGAAGAAAAACAAGAGACAAAAATTTCTGGAATATCCACCTAAAACTCACACTAATCAAACAGTAATTACAGTGTGCAGACCTACTGCAGCAGTAAAGAAAATGTTCTCGTCATGGTCTTTGCTGAGTTGCTCTGGAGAGCTAGCAGAGTATTGTGCAGTGACCTATAAAGCCGGCCTTCCTCACAAACCTGTGACTTAGCCTTAGCCATTAACCAAAAAGTACCTACTGGCTCCTGCTTGTCATATGAAGAACGTGTTTTATGTGGGAGAACAGGGAACAGACATGGCTATCATTTTTCACTTTGAGCTGTCTAATTAGCAAAGCCTATGTATGTCTGTAGTTGTACATTCATTTTAGATTCATTTTCCATAACGGCTTATCCTGTTAGGGGTCGGGGAGGGGGCTGGAGCCTATCCCAGCTCACACTGGGAGAGAGGCAGGGTGCACCCTGGACAGGTCACCAGACTATCACAGGGCTGACACATAGAGACAGACACCATTCACACTCACATTCACACCTACGGACAATTTAGAGTCACCAATTAACCTGCATGTCTTTGGACTGTGGGAGGAAGCTGGAGTACCTGAAGAAAACCCACGCTGACACAGGGACCCACAACCCCAGGGTTGGAGCCCCTTACCCTGGGTTCCCTTGGAACCAGGAACCCTCTTACTGTGAGGTGACAATAGCCATGTTTCCATCAGCCCGTTTAGATGCGCATCAAAAAGTATTGCATCGGAAAATTATGATGGAAACGCCAAAATTCGAATTAAAATCCCCTGATTCGCACAAACTAAAATACGCTCGCTTTAGCCGGGTTTTGGTTGATTCGAAAAAATGTTGATTCGCAAAACGGGGGATGGAAACAGTTATGTTCGAATTAAGTCTGACGTAGCGCACCTCTCTCCATGGTGATATCCACACTCTGGGTCAGGAAGGCGGTAATGCATTTACAAGCTGGTTGCCAACCGCCAGAAAAAGTAGAAGAAGAAACTACAGTAGACATAATTTCTCTATAACAATCTTTAAATGGCCAATAAAGCTGATTCTTGGCCACATGTCAGGATGTCAGCAGAGTCCGCAGTGTGAGAGTGACAAAAAACAGCCCCATTTACAATATTTTATGATGCCAATTCAACTTGACATAACCCTGGAATACTGTTAGCACTAAGCATGACTGTTTTTACTTACGTAAAACTTTAAACAACCGAGTCTAAAAAATACTGCTACAAATAGAAGTCCTGACTTCAAAGGTTACAAACAAAAGTACACAAGTATTATCAGTAAAATGTAAGTACCGTAAAACTTCAATTAAGCGCCCAGTCCTTTTTACTAGCCCAGTGTAGCAGCACATTTTGACGAATAAAGGCCTGTCTCAATTAGAGGCCTGGCCTGGTTGCCAAACAGTTCATTTTTATAGAAGTTTTTTGGCTACACACTTAAGCTAACGTTAGCAGTGGTTCGCAACTGGTCCAGCCACGAGGTCCAAATTTCTCCCTTACTCATTAGTTCTGTGACCTGCAACCCACTTTTGTACCATGACCCACCTGTTGGGAACCACTGGCTCAGATCATACAAACAAATATAAATGTTTAAACTTTTGCCAGTATGGAGATGCTACACATCGTTAGCTTGATTCGATTCTCCATAATTCAATCGTTAAGTTATCGTTTATCATTAGTTATTCCTTTAGTCTGTAAGTGTCCTCAGATCAAAATAATCAAAAGGGTTTTTCGTAAAAATTAATCCAAGTTGTGAGTACTGTTTTAAGGATAAAGTGGTGTTGTGTCGGTATACTGGGTGCTGTAAAACGAGTGTCATAACTCTCTCTGATGTGCTGTCTGTCAGAGCTAGATCAGATGAATTATTTGTAACTGATGTAATTCAAAGCCTAATTTTCATACAATAACAATTAAAGTTTTACATTATAAAAGTAAAAGTACTCATTATGCAGTGTTGTCGATTATTATATTATTCTATTTTTATAACTAATGTATACCATACATATAATAACATTTTAATGCTGTAGTTCATCAATCTGGAGCCAGTTTTAGATACTTTGCATACTACTGGGTAGTACTGCAGTAAAATAAGTTGCCTATATCTCTGTTTATGTTTCTAAGTAAAAAGTAATTATAAGTGTCACAAAATGTAGTGCAGTTAAAGGGTAATATTTCCCTCTGAAATGTAGTGAAGTAGAATTGTTAAGTAGCATTAAATGGATTAAATTGTCCCGTCTTGGATAGAACAGATATGTGCAGGGTTTCTAGCAGCATTTTGTTGCAATGATGTCATAATTACCACTGTAATGTTCCTGAATTTCACTGGAGTTTGAGATTATTCATCAAAGCACTGAATCATTTTGCTTTCACAATGTGCATCACTTGTGAAACCTGAGCTGAAGCTGGTAAAACACTTAAAAAACTACATTTCTCAGCAACCTAGTCATAAATACAGTGGAATTACTGCTAGTTTATTTCTTATTTAGTCAACTGCAGCTACACAATCGGCTATAGTTCATACATATATGAAGGATATAGTGTCGAAATTTGGATAAAATTAACCTTGTTGTTAATGTAAAATATAAGCAGTACAATTGACTTTCTAGACAGTGTCTGCATCATAAAAACACTGGGGACACGACCTTTTTCACTTTAAAGTATAATTTCTGTCTGAAAATGTGGCACATTTTATGATTCTTCCAACATGAAGAAGCACTTATCCTGTAGTAAAACTAAAAAATCAGGATGACCAGTTACTGACTGTACAAACTCCAAATATATTCTCCTACATAGTGGAAAAAAGGATTACGTAACTGGATTACATGTCAAGTATGAGGATGTTTTTCTCAGCTTTAGAGGTGACAAACTAATGAAAACAATGATCAAAATGTCTAAGTTTGATCAATATTCTGCAGTGGTGGGAGGTAACTAAATATATTTGCTTTATACTTAAGATACATATTTTTTTTTATACATATTTTTAAGAACAGGTTATTTCGTGATATTCAGGAGATTAGGGGTGAAATGTTTGGCATGTTTAGAGATATATGGTGTAAACCAAAACTACACACTTATTGTATCATAAAAAATAGTTTCAGTGTGGAATCTTATATGAAGTATAATCTTAACAAAAGGCAAAGATCCCTGTGTGCACAGCTGCGCTCAGGAACGTTACCATCAGCTGTAGATACTGGGAGGTTTAATGTCGCCCCAGAGGAGGACAGAATTTGTTTGTTGTGTAATGTTGTGAGAATGGGGTTCGTTTCTTGGTTTGCTGTCCTGTTTATTTTCATTTCAATTATTTTATTTGTACAGGAAAGGATTTATAAGTGAAATTGTGTGTTACAGTTAAAGCTGGCCTGACTCAGTTAAAAACTGTTTTTCATCCAGTTCCTGTTTTGCAACAAAATCATATTACAATGCAGAATAAAAACAGAAACAATCAACAGAGGCAAAACAACAAAACATAGGCAGCTACACAGACAGTGCAGAATGGAGGACAGAAGTGAAGTGGACAAAATGGGATATATGGGCCATTCTACAGAATTGGTGCAAAGTCAGAGTTGGAAACATCTTGAAATAAATGTGTCTTTTCCCCAAAACTTTTCATGTATGTTAGTTGTATAATATCCAAGGTACACATTTCTAGTAGTTGTACAGTTAATTCTCATTTTGTATTTTCATACAGTTTTGGAATATTTTTCCTCTCCCAAAATTTGTCACTACCGAAACACAATGAAATATCACATGAAATAAATGGTTATATTAATCTATAAAAATTTTGTTTATATCTACCTTGTAAATATATTTTTTTGAAATTTCATTTTTCAAAATTCACAGGTAAATTGAAAACTATATAATTTTAACAAATTTTTTAACCATTATTTATCAGAATCATTGGATTTTGAATCCAATTTTTCTTTGAAAAGGGCATAAAGTTGTTCATAATGATTACAAACTTTAGGATTCATTAGTTTTAATACACATTGAACCAAAGACCATCACAATATCTTAGTTCATAATTCAATATACTTTATTTTTGACAAAACATCACATGTTTCGGTAGTGACGGCACATTTTCAGTAGTGACAATACCGTTTCGGTAGTGACCACAATATATTGTTTGTCACGGCTGAATAAGACTGTCATCATTTTATGTCAATAAAAATAACTAATAACTCATAAATGTTGAACACATATATATCAGACACACATCTGACATTAAATATCTGAAAATGACATAACAGTGCTTGAATTTCAGATTACACCGTTTCGGTAGTGACTGTTTCGGTAGTGACAATTTTAGATAACTAGCTAGCCTAGCTTAAAGAGGCTGATCAGCACATGGTTAGCTAGCAGTTTTCTGAACTATTGCACACACATAAAAACTATTTTTTCTGCCATAAAACCAAAAAAAGTTTGTTTAAGTGCAGTAAATAGGTGTTCGGTAGTGACGTCTCTTAAAGTTACACACTGATTTTCAGACTTTTGAACACCTTTTCTTCAAAATGATGAGACCTAGCTACTCACCATGCAGCCAAAACATGAGAGGGACAAAGGAATACTTCCTGATAAAAAAATTAGAGGTGTGGCTTAAATCAGTCTTAGCCTATGGACTAAAACCTACAATGTTTCGGTAGTGACAAGAAAATGAGGGACAAGATTTTTTACACACATTTTCATGATTTACAAAAAATATATAAAATCAATCTACTTTTTTACACTTCCATTTCAAATAAATCAAAAAGACCCTTCTAAAAAGAACAAAAGAACATTTTATAAAAATCATTTCACTATCATTTTCATGAATTGAAATTTAGGAGTTGGGGTTGGGGACAGCCACCTCACAATGTAAAGTACCCTATAAATGATGATTTTATATATATTAAGCATACTGATATCTTAAATATCATTTGGTGTTTCAATAGATAACTGCAAGATCTTATTAAACATGTAAAATTTGCATACTTAAATGTTTTTTAAATTTGGTTTTTTGTTTGGGGACAGCAGTTTGCACCAATTCGGTAGAATGGCCCATATATGAAATGTGTAATAGAGGTTAATGCTCTAATGTTGTACGGGATCTTGTTACAGATCTTAGTGTAAGTGTGACAAATTGATCTCTGACCAGAATTGTTTTTCTAAGGTGGTGCAGGGATAGGTGCACATGAAATTGATTAAGTGATGTGTTGCTGTCTTGTGCTGTGACGGGGAAGCAGAGCAGCATTCCTTATGAAGACATGAGGAATGTACTTTGCAGTGAGATGATCTCTATCTGCGTTGATATCTTTTGGCTGGATGATCATGAGAAACTGAAGTTTTGAGTCAGAAAGGAAACCTTTTTGTGGCTGAATTTCTTTGCCAGGCCTGAGATTGAGGGCAGAGTACTCCGTGTCTGGACTGAGCAGTTAAAGAGCGTCCAAGTGTGCATGACAAATAAAAATCAATCAATCAAGCAAATATACTTCTACTGGACTACAGGGGAAAATATTTAAAATATTTATATTCTTATATGGGAAACAAGTTAAAGGACATTACATTAAAGTTCATTTATGGACTGTAAAGAAGAAGTAGTAATAGGAATCAGGCTGCAGTTACTTTGTATTTGTGTTGACAGACTTCATTACCCATAATCCTTTGCTACCCATAATACGTAAGGAAAAGAGGAGAAAAAAGGTTTTTAAGTTTAGCAAACAAGTCGTACTTGCGTTCACGAGATGGAATGTACCTTTGTTTCATGTTCAGTAAAGTCACGTTCGTTCGTCATTTCCAAGCTAGACTGAATTACAACAGTAGTTTCTGGTTTAACTACAACAGTAAAACACTTAAACATTAATGCATCAGTAATAATTATAATAAAATAATATTATATACAACAGTACGATACATACAAAGGCATTGTCCACCTTATTACTAATACAGTGACATTTCCAGTGCAGGATGTTTACTTGTAATGTTGCTGTATTGACACTTCTGTATAAATATGCTAAATAATCTGAGTACTTCCTCCTCTGTAGTGTATAAAATATTAATTTCAGAGTACATCAGGCTCTTAATGCTGCCCTTTGCGTTTTGTGGCACATTTATTTTTATATCTCAAACACAGATACTGTTAAATAAGAGTTATAACTTTCGATTCTCACATTTTAAGACTGAATAAAAAAAAGAAAAATCAGGATGATCAGTGACTGACGACACAAACTGCAGATATATCCTGCTGCATAATGGAAAAAAATGTTATGTAAGTGGATTATAGGTCAGATATGAGGATGTGTTTCTCTGGTTAGACGTCACAAACTAATGAAAACAATGTTTAAAATGTCTAAGTTTGATCATTAATCTGCTGTGGTGGAATTTAACTAAATATATTTACTTTATACTACTACCTGACTACAAATCAGAGAAAAATATTTAAAATATGTACATTCTTTTACTCAACTACATTTATTTGACACTGTAGTTTCTAGTTTACAAACAAAACTAATAAAATATGATGCATTATTTTTGATTAAACTGCCCAACAGCACATACAATAGTTGAAATTAGCTCCACCTCAACCAACTACAACAGTAAAACGCTTACATGTGAATGCATCACTAACAATAACAATAATCCAATAATATGATATATAACAGTGTGATACTAACAGAGGTTTAATGAGTAATACAGTGACATTTCCAATGCAGGATTTTTACTTGTAATGCTGTGTATGTATATTGCAGTATTGACACTTGTACATAAATAGGCTAAATAATCAGATTACTTCCTCCTCTTATTATTCTGTGTATAAAATATTAATGTGAGAGTATATCAGGCTCTTAATGCTGCCCTTTTGAATTTTGTGACGCACTTATTTACCGTTAAATTACATTTATAACTTTCATTTCTCACATTTTAAGACATTGTTTAGGAAACTGAGCTCACAAAGGATTCAGTTTATCACTAAAATCAGACCCCATGTTGCTCTAAATAAACTTGCAGGACATGTTTTGTTGGCTTCATCAGTTTCCTTGTTGCTCTCATGCAGCTGTCTGTTCCAGTAAAACACGCACAACATGCGGGGGAGAGTCTTTCACGCATTACAGCAGCTGACAGGAAGGACTGAAATCAGCACTTACCTCACTTTAAACTCCAAATTAATCTGCTCCACCGCTTTTCTTTATATTTAAAGTTTATATAAGCTACATGGAGACTTGTCGAGACGAACTACTTCATGTGTGTACAAACAGAAAGTGGGAGGAACACTTCCTGCTTCTGTAGGTGACAGGTCGGTGCAGGCTGCAGATCACATGTGCTGCTTTTCATTAACTTGCCACCCTTTATGCGAGACACACTTTATGCAACACATACTGTATTCACACGCAATTTAAAATACATGCAACTCAAATGTGGGAAGCATTATAGTTTAGCCAGTTTGACCACAAAATCTTATTTATTATAACATGGCCGGAAAACCCACAGGAGCACAAAAATCTGCTGCTGGGCCCCTCTTGGCCCCCACATACAACCTTAAAGGGAAATTTCAGTTTATTTCAACCTGTCTCCTATCGTCCTAAATTTGTTTCAAGTGACTAGTGACATAAAAATAAGAGTTAGCATGTTAGCCGTTAGCCTAGATACAGCCGGGGCTTATATAGTAGCGTCAGACCTGTTAAAACGTAAGTGAACGGGCATCCTTCAAGTGCAAAGTTAGTCCACTAAACAAGCTTTTTTTCCACAAAGACCGCCTCATATTGTTAGGATAAATGTCAGAGAACATACAGAAAACGACATGTAAATGTGTTGTCTTACCTTACCGGTGTGCTGCCATGTTTGTTTACCATTTAGCTCTGCTTTCCAAAGCGCGGCCGAAATATATCTCGCCAGCTCTAGATAAAGCCCAGCTGGATACTACTCCAGGTGGAGGTGTCTCGTCCTCGGTCACATCCAGACCTTGAAAATAAGGCTGCAACCGGTCCCATTCCTTGCAACAGAAGCATTCCTCTTCTGTGGGCACTGGGGCACAGCATTCACAGGTACACCACCAATCTCCAGAGCTACGCAGCCTTGCAGCAGCCATTCCTCCTCTCTCGTCCTCTACCTGTTGCGCCTCTCTCTCTCTCCTCCGTTCTTCAATTTCACAAAACTCTTCATCAGTGTATTCTGGCTCAAATAAATAAGAGCGGCCATCAAACTCTGCAAAATCAAATTCCTCCTCCACAAAGTCGAAGTCTGGCAAAAAGTCAGCCATTATTCTATAAATCTTTCATAAATTAAATGAATGAACTTTTCAGGCTACTGTCCGGTTCTGCCTTCCAGCTGTTGCTGCTTGTTCTCGTGAGATTTCAGGCAAAGTATGAGATCGCTACTTGTTCTCGCGATATTTCGGCCGCACTTTGGAAAGCAGAGCTAAATGGTAAACAAACATAGCAGCACACCGGTAAGGTAAGACAACACGTTTACATGTCGTTTTCTGTATGTTCTCTGACATTTATCCTAACGATATGAGGCGGTCTTTGTGGAAAAAAAGCTTGTTTAGTGGACTAACTTTGCACTTGAAGGTTGCCCGTTCACTTACGTTTTAACAGGTCTGACGCTACTATGCGCCCCGGCTGTATCTAGGCTAATGGCTAACATGCTAACTATTATTTTTATGTCACTAGTCACTTGAAACAAATTTAGGACGATAGGAGACAGGTTGAAATAAACCGAAATTTCCCTTTAAAGGAAACATTTGAGACAGGGTTTTCGTTTGGATTCAACAAAGGACATAATGTACATAACCTGTTATTTGTGAGCTTTAAAGGGGCTGGGTGGTGGATTTTGTTACCCTTGGATAGACAACACATTCCAACCTCATCACATATTGATGTTTGGTCATGGATTTTCCATGTCCAGATACAATGCGAGGTACCCTGGGTGTCTTGGTTGTTGACGTTCTAGGACGCCGTGTCAAGTTCTGCCTGTTATATGCGTTGTCTTCTTTCACAGGATACCACTTACATACTGTGTCTTTCAAAATAAATGCACTACATCAATACAACAACACAAATTGACTTTTTTTTTCAACAAAACCATGTGGTTAGGTTGAGGCTTTTGTTGGCTAAACCTAACCATGTGCTTTAGTTGTTGGAGGAAAAACAAAGTCAATTCATGTCGCGATATTGACAGGGTTTGACTACACCACTCTCCTGGGTGAATGTCGGTGTATGTTGGACCCATCCCACAGAGAGAGTGGGCCCTTGCAAGTGATTCAGATTGCTACCTTGATAAAACACTAGAATCAGTTCATTAATAAGATTCGTTCAAAAGATTCATTCATCGAATCATTCAGTGCTTGGCAGGAGGACCCCTGACTGTGCTGCGTAGTCCGACTCACTGAGCTGATACATGGCTGAGCTGCTGCTGCTGCAGCCTAACATTTTAAGTTTGTTTATCTGGAAACTAAGTCTGTTAAAACAATGGGGAGGTGTGTGATTGTGTTCATGTGGCTTGACTCCTGGCTACATTAGCCGTTAGCTTGGAGAAAATGGTCCCTATGAAAGTGTATCGCTGAGAAGAAATGATTTGAATCACTCAGGGTCGGGGTTACGTCGTTCACCGAGTGATTTGTTCACCGAGTGATTCGTTCACTGAGTGATTCGTCACGCAGTAGGCAGTCCCTCCCTGCACCCTGGCTGCCTCGCGACTCCCAAGTGATTCATTGTTCACACGGACCCAATGGGCAGTTCCACTCCCGGCCTGCACGCTCGCTTCTGAGCTCAACTGAACTGAGAAATGAATGAATCGGCTCCGGAAGTGACTCAGTTCAGTATGTTCACTCAACAGATTCGCGAACGACACAACACTACGTGATAATATTCCTGTGTTTAAAGAGGAATGATTAAAAAAGAAATGTTCCTGATTTCAAAATGGTGCCTATATATGTCCTTTAAAAGGAATACCCATCTGCGTCATTGTTTACTTTTTTTTTAATTTCAATGTTAAAAAAAATATTCAGTAGCTATTTAAAACAAAATTATATGCCTTTTCTACATAAGCTATACAATTTATAAATTAACTATAAAAACTATCCAATTAAATGATTAATTTTCTCTGATATTTTTGTCAGATGATTGCTGGGTAATATGTTGCTATCCAATGACAAGTCGCTTTTTGTGTCAAGACAATGCATTCACGATAGCGTGCACTAGGGCCCGTCATGATAGTGCTTATTGAGTCCTGTTGTAACTTCCTTATGTTACTGCCTTTAACCACCAAAATCTAATCAGGATCATCATCAGTCATCCTTGGGTCCAGGTGGAGACATTTATGCCAAATTTGAAGAAATTCCCTCGAGGTGTTTTTGAGATGTTCACAAGAATGAAACAGATGCAAGTTCATGGGGAACTTGACGTTTGACCACCAAAATCTTATTTCCTCCTTGGGTACAATGGGAGTTTTTTGCCATATTTTAAAAAAAATCCTCAAGGCCTTCTTGAGATAGCATGTTTTCGAGAATGGGACGGACAGGCAGACAACTTGAAAACATAATGCTTCTGGCTGCAGCTATCGCCAGCGTGTAAGCATAAAAAAAAATAAGACTTTGACAGGAGTGTTGTGTCGTGCGCGAACAAATCATTCAAAAGAACGAATCTGTTGAGTGAACATACTGAACTGAATCACTTCTGGAACTGATTCGTTCATTTCTCAGTTCAGTTGAGCTCAGCAGTGAGTGTGTAGTCCGGGAGAGGAACTGCCGATTTGATCCGTGTGAATGATGAATCACTCGTGAGTCGAGAGGCAGCCAGGGTGCAAGGAGGGACTGTCTACTGCGTGATGAATCATTTGGTGAACGAATCACTCGGTGAACGACGTAACCCCGATTCCCTGAGTGATTCAAATCATTTCTTCTCAGCGATACACTTTCATAGGGACCATTTTCTCCAAGCTAACGGCTAATGTAGCCAGGAGTCAAGCCACATGAACACAATCACACTGGACTTCGAAACAATGAGTTTAATATGGTCGGAACAATGGGATGTCAAACCAATGGGCAGTCGAATCAATGGGCAGTTCCCGTTTACAGTAGCACAACGGTTACTACATTACCCAGAATAACTTGAGGCTCACACTACTACGGTAGCCTTAGTAGCTCAAAATACACAACAGATTAGATCAGAACAGAAACATGACAGGAGAATTTACTGAGTAATTTTGCTGTTTCCACTAATTACTTGGACTAACCTGACGTTAGTTAATCCTCTCGCTCTCCAAAACAAATGCATGTGGTAATTGCCAGCTGCAGTTGGAATTTTACGACACCAGGCTGTGGGTGTCATACCCCTTCGACCAAAGGGGCGCTATAATCAACGAAAACGAAAAGTTCCGCACAGCTGCTTTAAAACATTAGGCTGACCAGGCTGTGGTACTGCTACTTTTATTTAGGGATCGGAGTACTTCTTCCACCTTAGGTCTTTTGAGGCCACTGAGGGTCTTGGACTGCGGGGTAGTCACCTACTTAGTTATGTAACCTTGACGTACTCAAAGGCTGTTAAAATATGTCAACTCATTCTGTCAGAAATGCAGTATAATCAGAACTCCGTCAGTAACCTCTGTACTTCTGACACCATCTAGTTAATATAGTATGGACTGTATTACATATGAAGACATTCACTGTCAAGGGTGGGATAACCTACATTTAGACTTTAACAGAGAGGAGACGAGAACGGTGTGCAAATAGTTTATTGGCGGATTGACAGTAGAAGGGAATTTAATGTATACACTCTGTGACAGGAATAATTTGACAAGCATAGCAGATATATTCAGAATTATTCTCTAGAGCATGATTCTTCAAAACATGGACGATCAACAACAGAAAGAAAACATGGTTCAAAAAATCCTCACACACACTCACACACAAACACATAGGAGGAATAATTCAAAACAACAGACATTAACTTAAATCTGCACACTCACACCACAAATGTCAAATCACCACGTGTATATCTCAGTAAACTGATAATCATGACTCATAAAGGCAATGTAAGGAAATAAAACAGACTTGGTTCCACCGTGAGAGTGAGGAATGTGTTGTTAGAGACATCTCAGCTTGGGTTAGTGTTAAGATGACTGTACCAGTTGGATGCAGGCAGGGCAAGAGGGAGGAAGGGCGGGGTGTTGATCGATGACGCAAAGCGGACATTTTCTACTGTGACTGTGCTAAGACCACGAGAACACGACTCATCTCTAAAGCCTCTACCTGTCATGCAGGTGTCTCCTAAAAAGCAGTAGAAAACATCCGAGTCTGAACAGTGATCCGTTCGGACAGTTTTTGTATACATTCCACATGTCAACGTCTAAAATAACAGTACTCTGATACAGAAAAAGATTGCATTGTTTAGGCAGATTTCACTACGATAAATCGAGAAAAGTCTTAAATGTTTTGTTGTTCTCACTACCGCACTGCTGACCCTTAACACCCAGGATACTCAGTAGCGTCGCCTTGAACGAGAGCTGGCTCTCCATTTCTATCTTTTTGTGACATTCAACGATATTAATTTCCATTGCTGTATTTGTGAGAAGAATCTAGCCGAGCCCTGTCCTAAGACATTTATTTTTCAGCGCAGAGGAAGCAGCTACAACAGCCATACAGACACTACAGATGGAGAGCTGAAATGCAACACGTTTGTCCCGTCGAGACTACAGCTCCTGCTCCTTTTGACCGACACGTAAGGCTCTGTGGCCCCAGGTAAACAAGGCATGGCAAAGGTTCACTATTCATATCATTTACACGTGTATATGTGGTTAATTTGTCAAAATGTCGAAGCTGGATTAAAGGCAAAGGTATTCCTTTCTCTCTAATGAACAAGAAATAAATGCTTTTATTTTTGTACCACGTTAAGAGACACTGCCGTCTTATTATCATTAACTCTTGGTCCAAATAAACTAACCACCCTTTGGAAAAATCAATCGATTGCACAGATCATTAATAGCTTTACTTTTTCTCTTCTTTAAATAATTCAAAATAAATCCAGACACCGGAGAGGGTGAGAGACACACAGGTCAGAATCTAAATATTCTCTTTACATCATGTTTCGAAGTCAAATAAATTCCTTTTTTGTTTTTTTACAGCCTCACAGTGGCCATCAGCATCTCCTCTCTCCCTCAGTGCTGAGTGTTGACAGCTTTGTTCTGGCTGTCCTCGGCCATCTGCACCAGCTCGTTGACGGTGTGCAGCAGGCTGTAGCCGTGCTTCCTCAGCAGCCGCTGGTTGAGCCGCTGGTCTCTGAAGCCCATCTCCAGCAGCATCGCCATCAGGGACGGGTCCTGTCTGGTAGCGGGGTCGATGCCTCGCTGTAGAGGAGGAGCAAAAGAGATGGTGAGAGGAGAGGGTGAGTGTTCCTGTGGCTGTGTTCTTTTGCCTCAAGTGATGACTTTATACCTCTACTCCACTACATTCATTTAACAACTTAAAGGGGAACTAATGTTTTTTTCAACCTGGGCCCTATTTTCCGATCTACTTTTGTCTAAATGAGTGATAGGATGTACAATATTTGACATTTCTCCAGTACGAAGCTAAGGCTGACCTGCCTGCAGCCTGTGAGCGCATGTTATATTAAATAATAGGGCACTCAGACAGCGTCAAACAACGTCAAAACACGTCCACTAAAAGTGCATTTTTTTCACACAGATAGGCTCGGATTGTTAGTATAATTATCTGACAACATAACGGAAAGGAGAAAAGAACGTCTGTGTTTACCTTTAGCTCGAGTCGGACATGTTCCTCTGCCTGTTGCTGCTCCCTCTCTCTCCTCGTCCGCTCTTCAGTTTCAATGAGCTCTGCGTCCGTGTACGTCCGTGTACTCTGTGTACAAATAAATACGGGCACTCATCAAGCCACAACAAACATGTCCGAATTTTTAACCGATTTTGACCAACTGGATCTGGATGAGCCATTTGAATTTGATGAGCGCCCGTATTTATTTGAACACAGAGTACACGGACGCAGAGCTCATTGAAACTGAAGAGCGGACGAGAAGAGAGAGGGAGCAGCAACAGGCAGAGGAACATGTCTGAATCCAGCTAAAGGTAAACACAGACGTTCATTTCTCCTTTCCGTTATGTTGTCAGATAATTATACTAACAATCCGAGCCTATCTGTGTGAAAAAAATGCACTTTTAGTGGACGTATTTTGACGTTGTTTGATGCTGTCTGAGTGCCCTATTATTTAATATAGTGCGTGCTCACGGGCTGCAGGCAGGTCAGCCCTAGCTTCATACTGGAGAAATGTCAAATATTGTACATCCTATCACTCATTTAGACAAAAGTAGTGGTTCCTTAACAAACTTGTTACGGTAGGAAGCACCAAGGTAACCATACTGACACAACTCAAAGAAAAATTAGGCAACAACAGTGAATGAGACTTCCTGTCTGACTAACTAACTACACAGACCAGTGCCTGCTGACAAAAACCAACAAACACATCATTCTTCAGATCTGAAATACATCTTTACCCTCACTGGATTAAACTGAGTTTCAGCAGCTTCTTTTTACAGCACCTGGGCGTTGAGAACAACCTGCCAACACAACACTGATCACCCAATAAAGGTGTTATGATGATGACCTTTGAGCTCTGACACAGATGTTTGTGTGCAGCTGACGACATTCACTTCCCTTTAGCTCTCTTATTGGTTCCAAGGTAATATCTGTATTTTTTTAGCAGCTAAATGCTCCTATATGTTCACCAGCTAGCCACTAACTTTCTCTGCCTGCTGTTTGGTGCTGAGCAGGGAGTGTACAATGGGTTTATCAGAGCTTTATTGCTGGGAGCAGCTTCCTGCTGCAGCTGGAAGTGTGAACCTGAGCAGTTACGTTGTTAGAAAGACACTAAAAGTTCTTTAGAGCTGAGGAGAGGCAGATTCAGATGATAATTGTCCGTGGGCTTGACATTAAAAGCTCCACCTTTCACAGAGAAATTTAAAACAGAGTTAACATAAAAATATTGATGATAGCAGCTTTAAATATTAGTGAACTGTAACCCTAAAGATAACGAAGTTATTGCAAAATTAAAGCATATTTTTGGGGTTAGAGCTACAGTGGAATGCAACATGCTCATTAGATCCTTGATATCTCATTTTCCCCATTCCTTTGTCGAGACACCACTCTTCACCCCCTCCTGAGTTTATCTCTACAAATACTTTGATTTATTCACTCATGAGAATCATCAGCTTCCTCATTAGAAACTTCATGTTGCCACTGTAACTGTTTTCAAACTGTAGGAATAAGGGTCTGTGTGTGATGTACCTGTATTGAGCAGTTTGGTCCAGTGAAGAGAGCTTTATAAGCGGACGCTGCCACAGAGAGAGCCCCCTTGACGAGTCCCTCTGTGATGCCTCCTTGGCCCCTTGTATAAAGACAGGGATGTGGTTAAGCGGAGCTATATAACCGCACTGCAGAGGACAATGTGTTCCAGTCTGACTGACTTAAAACAAGAAGTTCATAGATGTCAGAAAAGATAAATGTAGGTTAAGAAATGCATCACACAGAGTCAGTATGATACATGTGATTATACTGACTCTTTGCAAAAATCATGACACAAACAGACACATACAGTCAAGACAAAAAAAAAACCTAAAGCAGGAGTTTCCTCCACAAAAATGAAATATGAAGTTAACTTGTGTGGCACCTTGGCTGCAGAGCGTTGCTGGGTCTGGGGTTATATGTCTCAAAGGCACTAGATGCTGAGCCTGCTGATCGTGACAGACCAGATGATACTGCAGAGCAGATAAAAAAGGAGAAAAACAACACACACACGCAAACACACACATTACAGAAGGAACAGAGTTTTCTGCTGAGGCAACAAATCCTGAGAGCCTGTGTGCGATCTCACTTCCTGTCTTCTCACACAGGGCAAAATGTGTTTCCTCTCTGTGAGGCAACAAGTTAAACCATCAAAGTGCCAGTTTTATTAATGCGACACCTAAAAACACTGGTGAAGTTATTCTGACACAGCTTCTGCGTGAACAGACGCTCGAATGGTAAATGTCTAATGTGCAAAGAATGGCAGTGTGTGATATGATATCCATTGATTTAAATAGTTAAACTCACCATTTAGGTGGACTCTTGGTTGGTGCGGCTCGTATGGATCACAGGCTGGAGGACTGGGGTCCTCGGCCAGGTACAGTGCCTCAGACCTGAAACACACAGCAAACAAAAGAGAATTATAACTGCTGCACAGCGATGGGTCAGGTCCGGCATTTTTAGGCAATTCTGAGCAACAAGCAGAAGAACTGGAAGACATTTAGGAATTTAGCAACACAATCTGCCTTTTGCATCAGCTGAGGCTTGAATTCACAACCTCTGAGACTAAGAATCAATTTCTATCTCACTGAGCTAATTAGTCAGTGACAATTCATGTGTAGCTTCACAAACTGACTAAGCCAGACGTGCAGGTTTAGCAGCCGTCCATGCATGGAAAAGCAGATTTCAAACCACTGTAAAAAATTCATTTATCGAAACAAAAATCTGAAAATACACATATTGCATCTAGACAGCATGGAGATGTTGGTAATTTGTTTGTAACAATGATTGATTTGCTCCATAAGTGAAAAACTGATGTTTAACTAGTTGAGCTATGTGCAAAGTGAGAAGCCTCAGATAGTTTCACACACTGAAGTATTGACACTGGATCTTTGTGCAAAGTTTGGTTTATTTTCAAGCATGAGAAGGCAGATTTTCTAGCAGAAAAAAGACTTGAAGGTGCTGCACAGTGATCAGTCACGCTCAGGCAATTTTAAGCAATAAGCTGGAGCACAAGAAGATGATTACATTACAATGTGGATTCTGCACCAGTTGAGGCTTGAATCCGCAACCCCTGGAACCTAAGACGGTCATCTACTGCTCTGAGCTAATTGGCAAGTAGCAACTCAACAGTGGCTTCACAAACTGAGTCAGCCATTCACTGTTGTGTAGGAAAGCAGCCGTCCGTGCATGGAAAGGCAGATTTCAAACCACTGTAAAAAATTCAGTTATTAAGACAAAAATCTGAAAATACACATATTGCATCTAGACAGCATGGAGATGTTGGTAATTTGTTTGTAACAATGATTGATTTGCTCCATAAGTGAAAAACTGATGTTTAAAATTGCCATTTTTACATTGACTCCAATTGTTCACATTAGAGCAAAATTCAAAATGCTGTCCAAAATTCAGTTTTTGAGATAAAATTCTGAAATTTGCCACACATCATCTACCATGACTCTATAATTTTGTCATTATCTTTCATGAACATTGAAGATTTATTTAGCAGGAATTTGCATGTATATGTTTACAGTACCGTTTACAGTCAAACATTTTGATGCACTGTAGGCTCAATTTTTGATAAATCAAAAATCTGAGAAACAGTTTTTGTAGGACAGTCTGAAGATGCTCTGTAGCAAGTCTGGTGTCAATTGAGCAAAAACTGTGGGAGGAGATAGGTTTAAGAAGTTTTACAGTTTTTGAAAAAAAACAGAGTGATGAACTTCATGATTTTTAATAGGTTTAAATGTACAAAAGTTTCTTCAGTATTGGGGCTACAGTTTGATGAAAGTTGTGAAGTTGTAGCACGTATGGTTGATTTGTTATGAATTTTCAAAGTTTTGAACTTTAGACGCTTGCTGTAGCGCCACCATCAGGACTATTGGCTTGAGTTTACAGCTGAAGATATCTGGCATGAGACTGGACCTTTGTGCAAAGTTTGGTGAGTTTTCACCCATAGGAAGTATGATTTCCTCAGAAGAAGAAAGAAGAAGAAGAATACCTAGGATTACAATAGTGTCCTGGCAGCTTAGCTGCCTGGACCCTAATTAAAAACATATCAAGGCTGTAGCTGGGAGATTATCTCCAGGTTTTATCAAAATCCTAAATCCAGGAATCAGCCTGCCCTGTTTTTTTTTGTAATTCTCTTTTTATTGGTTTATAAAAGCAACATGAACACATGTAATCCACAACCAGCTGAACATGACGACCTCAGTAAGCTTTTTTTTCCATATCCACTGTGAAAAATTGTGGATGGTACCAGTGGAACCGTTCAGTACCGTCCCCATGTTTGGTCCCCCCTCTGTTGGGGTACCTAGCACACAGATCTGGTACTAAAAGGTGGAGCTGTGAACACTGCAGTCTGATTGGTCAGTAGAGGACCGTCACTCTGCTCAGGGCTGAGTTGTGTCTGGTTTTGAGGCTCATGTAACCACTGTTCATACTGTGGAGAGTTTTATTAGTAAACTGTAACTATAAAATGAAAGGATGTTTTGCTGCTTCTCACAGCAGCTGGAGTCGGATAAGAAATAATCTCTCAAGACAGATTCTGCAATTTACATTGTAGAATCTGTCAGCAGAGACGGATGTCTTAGTTACAACATGATTGAGCTAACTGGAGTAGTTTCATGTCGTATCCGACAACGGGAGGCTTTTAACAGATGACGTCCTGATGTTAGCTTTGCCGCTGCTGTTAGCTGTCCCTGTCAGCTGCAGCCACTGATGCTTTCTAGACATCGTGATTTCCCAAAACTGAATAAATACCACACACAGCAACACAAAACTGCTTTGCTAGCTCAATCATGTTGTAACTAAGATATCCACTGGAAAAAATAATTTATTCACGGACCGTTTATTGAGTTATTACCTTAGATATATATATATATATATATATATATATATATAAACTCTGCTGGTTTTCTACCCTAAGTATTTGTAAACAACACGGCGACTCCCTGGGGGCACTGCCAGAAGTGAAGGGCATGAGCGATCACCGAGGCCCCTGCACTTCCGTTAGTCGAAAAACTCCGGGCTGTGCCTCCAGAGGTAAAGGAAGAAAAAAAAAAGTTTTTTTTTTTTTTTGTTTTTGGTTTTTTTAACCGATGGATTTCCAGATTGGAGAAAAAATAACTTCATTCACTGGGTCGACTGCCGGCAACTTTTAAGGTGGAACGTTAACTTTCAATGTTACTCAATGCATGAGCTGACGACATGAATCCATCAGCTCACCTTAAATTTCACTGTGACAACTGCATATATTCTAATCCTCACTTTGAGGGGAAAAAAAAAGCGTCGTGGAGCGTCGTTCCTGTGGGCTACAGCAACACTAAACCCCTGAGCTTGCCTGAGAAGGACTAAATGCGCAAGCCTGCTATTTTTAAATATCCCATGGGGAGAGACTCTCACTGCAGCCTGTTCTATTTTGGTCTGAAAATGTCGGCGTGCAGCCTCGTTATGCGGACAATAAACAAGGTGCAGACTGATAAAGGAGGAAATACAGTGAGTGCTGGACGGAGCAGTGAGTGGCAACAACCCCGTCCACATTTAAAATTTTGGGTCTAGATACCATGTCTGAAGGGTTACTTTTGGTTCCAAAGGTACCGAAAGTTGCTCTCCACATGGACTGTTTACCTGCAGGCAACCAAAGCCTGCTCCAATGTGATAGGTCAATTCTACTCTGACTACAAATAGAAACCAGGACACTTCCAATACCAAATTCTTGTCCTGCTGGCTACAGATTCTGTGCACATATGCATCTGAATCTGTTTATTGAGATGATCAAGATCATGTTCCAAGCTGTTCTCACCAGTAAAGGACCCTGATATCCTCTTGCAGAACATCAGTTACTGTTTTTACTGGGTTTTCATACAGATGCTGTTTTCCAAAATGTGCCACAAAAGGTGTTTCGATACCCGACAATTTTAGCAGGAAACATTTTCAAGCATGAGAAAATCAAATCTGGAATAAATCAATTAAATAAATCGCTCCACTTCTTTTATAGTTTCACAGTATTTTTGATGAAAAGGACTCTGAAACCCTACAACAGGAAATGCACAAACCTCTAACCAGCTAAAGAAATATATTTAAAGTGTCTATAATGTCACTGCTCAGATGTTTGGTTTGTTTCCTGCACAGATTTCTGACGGCTGATGTGAGTGATCTAACCTGGGTGAGTACAGGGCCGGTGGGGGCAGCAGGGGGTCGGGCAGCACCGGCGGTGGCACCACCTCAGGGGTGAGCGTCACAGCGTCCAGGGTTTGGGAGGCAAACAGCATCTGGTTCACACTGCTGTGGGTGGGAGGGAGGGGCGGAGGCCACGTGTTCACGGATGAATCCTCCGCATCCACCACCTCCGTCCTCTCCTGCCTCTCTCCCAGCGGTGCCGCCCCGCCTGCCTCGGAGTGGAAGTCTTCCTCTTCCTCCTGCTGCACGTCTGGGTCCTCTGAGGTCATGTTAGCAGCAGCAGCAGTGTCAGGCTGCGACATGGCGGAGCTGTACATGGACTCACCAAGAGGCCGGCTGGTGTCAAAGCAGTCTGGGAGGACGATGATGTAATCGTCGCAGGAGGAGACTGAGGAGGTCTGGCTGCTGACCTGAGACACAGGAGGAGAAGATGGAGACGTTTATAGACTTTCTTACACACCAACAGCCTTATTATATCAGAATGAACATATACTGGTTTGGTTTTGTCTTCTGTTGCATCTTCCATTGTTTAATAATTTAGGACCCTTTAAACACAAGTGTTATAGAGGTTAAATCCTCACCTCCTCCCAGTCTTCTCCTTTGGCTCCACCCTCCTCTTTCTCCTCTTGAATACGCCTCATGTTCTGCATGTCATTTAGTACCATGACCTCTTCGTCCTCGTTATCATGATGTGAACTGATATGCAGGTTTTCATTCGCTGGTTCCAGCACAATAACTGAAACAGAAAGCACCGAAATGAACATCTAAAAATGACGTACTCTTAAAGTTAGGTGTAGGTAAAGTGTAGGGTTAGCTAGCTCCAGCTCTGTGTCATCACATGGAAGCCAAACATTGTTCATCTGCACACACTGTGATGCCACACAGCTGGTTCAATATCAGCAAAGTTTCCCTTTATATTCATTGTCTTGTGTGGCGATCAGCAGTGATGTGGTGGTTCACTTTTACACTGTGATCTGTAGCCTATAGTTCGGCTTTAGCTTCTAACTATCTTTGTCTTTTTAACCTGTTGTTGCTGCTGAGTCAGTTTGACATCCTGGATATATCCTTCAAACACAGACTGTAGACCCCTCTGTCTGCTTCTCTCTGGAATCACTCTTTCATTTCTCCAATTATATGATAATATTCCTTCAGGGAGTGCAGTTAGTGACAGTGTGGGTAATCTGACAGCTTGTGGGACCATCGCAAAGGGGCGGGGCTTAGTGAAAGGTCAACTGGAATTAAATATAATAAGAGAGGTTGTCCTCTGACCTGGCCTTGTCTTCTCATGCTGGGTGATCTGGTTGAGGCCTGTGTTGAGAGGCAGAGCTGAGCTCTCAAGTCTAACGGCGCAGATCTCCTCATTTCCTTCTTGTACCGTCGCAATCTTCTCGGCCTCTACAGCTCTCTCGAAGCAAAAGCTGGTGCCCCGGGAAACAACTGGAGTAAAATGGAACAAAAAAGTCATACAGCGACGTTCAAACACAAAACTAATTTACTGTATTTCTGCACACAAGTATGTAATGACAGAGAGTGATTAAATGGAGTGACAGTGGTTCCTCACCCTGTGGTTTGTGGCTGCTGTGCTGGGCTCTGCGCAGAGGTCTGTGATCGGGGGCCTCCTCCAGGGTGAGGGAGCGGATGACCGTCTCGCAGAGGAACTGGGCTCCGCTGATCTCCTCCTCTCTGTCCTCCTCCTGGGTCACAGGCTCCAGCAGCTCCCTCTGCTGCCTCAGTTTCACTCCTACAAAAAAGGGATAAAAACTGATGCAGCAGAAGCCCAGATACCCCCCTTGTTTTTCCCCACACATTCCTTTTCATTGTGAAAACCTGGTGTCTACATTACCCACAATTCAACATCAAGTGACTATCTGAAGACAGAGCTGCCCTTTAACATTTAAAAAACATGTCTGCAGTGAGAGTTCACTCAACATTAAGAGTTCATTCCTAGTCGACCAATAGTCGTCATTCAGGGCCATCAGTCGACTAGTCTCCTACATGTTTCTGATATGAATGTAATGATTAAATTATATATTTTGGTGGTTTGAGTTGAAGGTGTAAGAAAGAATAGTATCAGTAACATTGTTAACACTGTGCTACATTACAGAGAAATACAAAACCGTACTAATGAACCTTCATTGATATAGGCCTATATTTTATCTACAAGCCTGTTAATGACGCTGTGGGCTAATGGGCATGTAGCTACTTCCATGTTTCAGATGATACGTCATGTTTGTAGTCGACCAATGAAGATGAGTTTACATATCACCTTGGGTTCGTCCTTCACCTTCTCAAAATGATCCCACACTTTGGATTTCCTGCCCGACATGTTATTAACTAGCCTGTGGAATAACCGCAGGTACCAGCCCTGGAAATTAACCTGACTCCTGTTTCACGTTTGTTTTGTTCTGCGACCCAGCAACCAATGAAAACTTGCAGACTAATGACCTTTCTGTTTGACGTCTGGTCGTCTATTAGAGGGTAGTCCTACTATTTTCACGTTTTTGCGTCCAGGTAAAGTGCTCGTTTTCGCCACCGACCGATGCTGACTGAGTCTGGTGTGTTCGTCATAAAAGGATCGTACTCCTTAACAAAAAGGTCTATCTCTGTAGGGACCCTTAAGTTGCATCTTCTTGTCCAGAAACAGCCGACATCACATTCATACTATGAAGCACACACGCTCGTCTGGAAGCTTACCAAAAAGTTTTCTGACCCCTGTGACCTCTGCATCTTCTTTCATCTGTGAAATGATCGCCTTCTCAAGCACTGGTGCATCATGGGGCAGAGGGGATATGCAGGGAGTCAGATCTATGAATGAACACAACACAGTTTACACACTTAGACTTAGAATGTTTTTTTTTTTTTTGCATCTTCAAGCCAAAGACAATTTGGATGTAACACGTGTAGCCCTAATTTTTCCTACACAAGGAAGGAAATTTTGGAAGAAGGAAGTCGTTTTAAGCATCTTCTATTTCTTACCCACAGGAGTGTTGTTAGGAACCTTCTCCAACTCTTGTACAATATTTATATCCAACAACTCAAACGACAGAAGATCCTGAAACAAACAGAAGACATGCGGGAAGTGTGAATGCTGTTCTGCTGATAACTGATCACTTCACAGTAGGTTTTCTTCAGATGTGTCTGAGTGTGCACCTGTGCAGTCAGCAGGTCGACTGAGGGGAAGTAGTAGTCCTCATGGTTCACGTTTACAGACAAGCTGGGGCCGCTGTCCTTGGATCTTACCTCCTTCTCCTTCCCTATAGGCCTCGCCTCCTCCTTCTGCAGCACACACAAGAACGCCATCATGAGAGTCACTACAGTGTGCACTCAAAGGTGAGTTCCACCGTTAACATTATAAGAGTTAACACACAAGTACGGTGTCTCTATAAACGTCCCTGTTTATGTATTGTTTTTCAGTATTGACCTGGAACCAGGACTTACTGTAATAACTGTCTCATAATGTCATACTCATGTTCAACTTTTAACCTTAAATAATTTATATAGCTTTTTCCCAAAAAAGGCATTTGTGCTGGAAGCAGTACCCAGATCCTTTATTTAAAGGGTCAGTTCACCCCAAAATCAAACATACATATTTTTTCTCTTACCTGTAGTGCTGTTTATTAGTCTAGATTGTTGTGGTGTGAGTTGCAGAGTGTTGGAGATGTCTGCCTTCTCTCCAGTATAATGGAACTAGATGGCACTCTGCAGTACAGTAATGTCTCTTTCCAGAAATCATGACCTGGTTACTCAAGATAATCCACAGACCTTGTTGAGAGCAGTTTCATGTAGGAACTGTTTTCTTTCTACTGAACTAAACCTGCCAACAGTATCACTGCACAGAAGGACGTGTGCATCTACTCATGGGCAAGAGGCACGTGCTCGTGACAGTGCGAGATGTAAACATAAATGGCGTCCTCCTCAGCTGAGCTGTAACGTTAGCTTGCTCAGTAGTGCTAGGTGAGCTAGCAGTAGATGCACTCTTCCTTCTGCACAGTGATCCGGTTGGCAGATGCATATCATGTTGAGTTTTTCAAACGTATTTTTTTGGTGCTTTGAGCACCACAAGCTGAGTGCCGTCTAGATTCATTATATTGGAGAGAAGGCAGACATCTCTAGGGCCGATATCTCCAACACTCAGCAACTCACACCAAAACAATCTAGACTGATAAACAGCACTACAGGTAAGAGGAAAAATATGTTTTTGATTTTGGGGTGAACTGTCCCTTTAAATAAAGGATCTAAGCACTTCTTCTAGCACAAATGTCTTTTCTGAAGACAACAAGAAAGCAGCTTAAACATTTCATCTGAACAGTTTGACATGAATATGACAGTATGAGACAGTAATTACAGTCTGTGTGAGTCCTGGGTAGTAATGTAGGAAAATGACCCGCGTGTAGAAAAATGCGTTTTCTAAAAAAAAAGTGGCAAAATTATTATTGTCCATTTAAATTAACGTATTAATACAACAATGTGCAAATACTACTTTACAAATGAAAGCCCTGCCCTCAAAATTCTAGTAGTATCAGAAGTAAAAGTACTCATTCTGCAGTATAATGACATGAATATGTGTATGCAGTGTTTTCATGTTGTAGCTGGTTGAGGTGGAGATCATTTTAACTACTTTACATAAAAGTCAGGTAGTTTTTTCCAGTGGTTTCCAACCTATGAGTCAGGACCCTTTAAAGGGATAAATCTGAGAGGTTGTAAAATTATTTAATGTAATAGGAAAGAAAAAAACAAAGTTCTGTTTACATTGTTTTGGACTTTTTATCGATATCTTTGCTTTTTTGTGTGAAATATCTGATAATTTTACCTCTTTGGGCCTCAAAAGACCAACAAGCCAAAAGGTTGGAAACCACTGGTTTTATTTTAGCAATTTGTTGTATTTTACAGGATCATCCAGATTTTTTTTTTAAGTGAACTCTTAAAGGTATACTATGCAGAATTTTACTTCAAAAAAGAAAGAAAAAACAATGTATAGACTCATACAGATGGATTCCCTCTCAATCATCAGTTATGAGCTACTAGAAGTGATAACTCTGCCCTCTGTCTGATTTTCCTTCTCACATTGCTGTGGTCAGGACATGTTGGGCGTGTAGCCCCCAGCCAATAACAGCGTGCAGGTGAGGTTGGGTAGAGATCAAGTAATATCAGCATGTATCCAAGAGGAAGCAACAAAAAAATCTAATTTAACGAGGTAAAATCCAAGCGGACAAAGCTCGTTCCAAAACCAGATTGAATCTGGGGTTGGTTTTACTTTCACTTTCACTGGCGAGCTCTAAAGGACAGGACAGGGATGAGGTGCAACATGGAGTTGGCCTGTTTTCTGTTGGACAGGTAGGTGCCAGCAGTTAGCTTATAGCTTGCCAGGTATCAGCTTTCCCACGTAGCTACCATTGACATCATCCATTTGTTTGTGGACTCCCATTGTAAAGCCTCAAGTTCGGCCTTTTCTGCTGTCGCCATCTTGGATTTTTGGTGCTGTGGAGGAGCGGGGGTGGATCTGACTATAAGCCCTTTTCACACAGTGATGAGCCCCACTGTGGGATTTAAAAGCATGCTGGCGTCCAGGAAGGAAGAGAGGTCCCTTCCTCATTCTTTTCCCAATTTGCTGACAATTTTGGATTGTGTTCTTCTTCTTTGAGTTAGCTACTAATCGCTGCTAATCTCCAGGCGGCAGGTTGTACACACAACACCTCGTTAAAATGTCATGACCTGCCAGCTGTGCCTTTTTACACAGACATAGATTTGGCGCTGTTAGTACCTCTGATGCTGGCTTAAAGGCGAGACAACTCTGTCCCCCCCATTCTGTAACTGTACCGTTTACACAGAACAGCCACGGGGTAAAACAGCATGATATTGCCATCTTGAATGGGCAGTGTAAAAGGGGCTACAGACTGTGGTGACGACTAACAGACAGCCTGTCACTGAAAGCTATAGAGACCAAAACCATTTTTTGGACCAGGCTGTTAACGTGTTGCAAAGTTGGGCATGTTAACATGGGGGTCTGTGGGGATCGACTCGCTTCTGGAGCCAGCCTCAAGTGACCATTAGAGGAACTGCAGTTTTCCACATTGGCTTTGTTTTTCAGCCCTGACTTTGCTACTTGCTTTTCCATTAAGCCCAGTTCAGAGCAAAGATTCGCCACGAGATGAGTTGAAACAGGCAGCTACTTGCAATGTGGCGTTCTGCAACGTTCTAAAAACCTGCCGGTTCACACCAATGCAACTAGATGAGACGGTGTATCATCTCTATGCAACAACTCTCTGTACTTCTGTTCTGATTTCCTGTTTTTCAGTCTTATTTTGTGGCAAGCTAACAGGCTGTCTGCGCTCATTCTGACACAACTGGTGGACTTCACTACAAGCTGATTGGCTGTTGAAACCGGTGACGTGCTTTACGTTCTAAAACCAGTCGCCACAGTTGACGAGCTGCGTTGTAGGTGACATCATCAGCCGGCTTGAGTCGAGCTCAACCGGCCGGTTCACACCACTGCAACTTTTCTCTGCAACGTTCTAAAACAGTTTCGTCTCGTCGTGAATCTTTGGTCTGAACTGGACATTACAACAAGTGTTAATACTCCTACAGTGGTTCAGTAGGGAACATATGAGCAGTGTAGGGAGGCGGGGCCGAGTTTGAAGGTTGTGTTTACAAACAGGGACCAACATTCCTGCATAGTATACCTTTAATCTGTAAAATAACTTTATAATGAAGTGCAGTATAAAGTACAATATTCCCTCTGAGATGTAGTGAAGCATAAAGTAAAATGGATAAACTCAAGTAAAGTACAAGTACCTCAAAACTGTACTCATGTACAGCACTTGAGTAAATCTACTTAGTTACTCAGGTATCAAAAATAAAGCAGTAATCTAACAGCACGTGTCAACAGTTGATGCTCTCACTGCAGCTGTACAGGGTGTCATTGGATATCAGACTTGCCAGTCGTTTGCTCAGATGCCCCAGCGCATTGCGGCCGTCACCGGGGTCGACCACGATGCTGCACCAGACACGCGGGCCAAACTGACACCCGCAGTGCGCCAGCCGCCAGTGGGAGGTGTACGTCCCCTCCATCACAGGAGCGACAAAGGCCACACTGACCACTCCCACTTGTCCAGGCAGCAGCAAGGGGACCGGCACCTCCCTCTTCTCCTCTGACGCCAGGCCGAGGTTTCCCCACATGAACACTAGCTGGGTGCACGTACACACATACACAAAACACAAAATAGGAATACACATGCGAAAAAGCACAAAGACGAGAGCATGCAGTCACGCAGCAGAAAAATAATACACACCCATGTGAGGGATCCACACACACACACACACACACACACACACACACACGCGCACACATTCGACCAACGACAAAGACTTAAAAACTTAAGTCACAACACAGAATTAACTGAATTCAAATCATAAACATCTCAGACGAGAAGGGCATTAGTTATATTAGGCTGGGTAAGAAATCTTAGCTGGTGTTAGTGGATAAGAAGTAGGCAATGAGCTGAGTGGGGACTCAAAGTGGAAGTGAAGCAGGGGGGCAAAGAGAGAGTGGAGCCTGTCCTCTCGGCGGGTGGGAGGGGTACCTTAGTCTCTGAGGTCCAGCTGATAGTGCCCGAGTTCCTCATCTTCCAGTATTTGATGAACTTGGTGCCAGGCTCCAGACGGGTGCCGTCCGGCAGATTTTCATCCAGAAACAAGGCAGCCATAGTGGGAACCAAGGACGTGTGCGAGACCCCGGGACCCCTAGTTTCAAGTGTACAGAGCATTGTTGAAAATAGCCCTGGTTTCTTATAATACCCATCTCTTTTTGTTCTCTACGAATCAAAAAAGCAGGACCCCAGATTTTTTTTTTTTTGATTTTTTTTTTGCAGCTCAAAAGCAATTTTTCTTAGAAAATCTATGAAGCAGCAGCAGCAGTTTTCACATTGAGGTAGTTCCAACATTTTCCACCACCCCAGAGCAGCCAGCGATACACTCATACAGACTAGATTACAAAGATGGCATATTTTGATTTCTTTTCTTGGAAAAAAAAAGACTTTATTGCATCCATGCTGGGTTTCGAGGTACCCAGCACTGTCGGACGCCCTTCCGAGGTGGCGCTTACTCTGGACTGGAGGCCTGGGGATCAGGGACCGGGGCGGGGATGGGACCTTGGGCTGGGGCTGGACCTGAGGCTGTATCTGAGGCAGCAGGGGGAGGCAGGGCTGGGACCTGGGTGGACGCGGAGGCCATGTTTGTCAGGTTGGCTCTGCCTGAGGTAGAGGGCCCGCTCCACTGCAGCCCCCTCTTCTCCAGTCTCAGTTTCTTCTTGATTTCCTTCACTTCAGCTCTTAGCTGCCTCCTTTCAGCTTTGAGGCGCTGTCTCTCGGCCTTGCGCACTGTCCTGTCTCCTCGCCTTGGGAACCTGGTTTGAAATGTCATCAGGAACACCTATTTGTTGACTATCAAAAGTTTATTTTTCAAGAACAACACACATACACACTCACAATGCATTGATTACAGTAATCTAGCTGCTAAAACATTTTGTGCAGTCCTGCATATTTATGTTTTTCCTCCATTAATGCAGAAGAAGTGATAGCAAAAAGGGCTAGCACTGGTTTTAGTTTTAAAAATGTCTTATTGTTTCAAGAGGAGGGAAGATTGATCTTCGGTCTTGCGGGTTTACCTCAACTCTCCCGACATTCCATGCTCAGGGATGGAGAGAGGTGTCTTGGTTCTCACGAGGTTGTGGCTGGGGTCATGGCTATGTCTGCACATCTCACACAGGATGCAGGACGGGCACACACTGGCGAGGAACAAGCCGACAGAAACATCAATATGGATACTCAAGAAGCTGCTTTAACAACACAGAACATTCAGGAAAAGCATGTCATAGGATAAAGACGTGTAAAAAATGCGTGCCAAGCTTAAAGGGACCCTATTTGTTCATGTTTATGTGTTTAAGTGACTAATGGGAACAACTGTTCTTGAAATTGGTCCAGTATTGAGCAACAGCACTGCAGCCAGCAGCAGCAAAACAGGTTGTAATGTAAACATTCAGGGCACGTGCGGACCGTCAGTTTACATCCACTTAAAGTTTTTGTTGTTGCCACTGACAGGCTCAGATTGTTATTTTAAGTGTCTGACAACATTAGGGAAAGGATCCCAACAGTGACAGACTTTTTTTTAAGGAGTACAATCCTTTTTGTTTAACCAGAAACAGCCATGAATTCGCTACCCCCAAACCTACCAGACTCCATTAAAAAAAACAGTAATTTTACGATCGTATAACACACTTCAATCAAAGTCAACACAAACAAAATAAAACTCACAACAGCCCTCTAGATTCGTCTTTCCACTGTTCCAACAATCACCAACTCTGGTTTGGTTGAAATTCACCTTTAATTCACCCAGTTAGATGTGACAATATGCTGCCTCTATATATGCTTAAATTACCATTTATTTGAATGGAGTCTGGTGGGTAAGGTGGTGTCGATTTTGGGGCTGTTTCCGGTTAAAAAAAAGGATCCTTCTCTTTGACAAAAAGGTCTATCTCTGTAGGGATCCTTTTTATAATGTTGTCAGACACCTATAATAACAATTTGAGCCTGTCAGTGGCAAAAACAAGCACTTTTTGTGGACATAAATTGACGGTGCACAAATGCCCCATGTGGTTACAATGCAGCCTCTTTAACAGCTGCCCACTCTCACTCAATACTGGATCAATTTCAAAAATTGTTGTCTCCTTTAGTTACTTAGACATAAAAACAATGGGAAAAAGAGTCCAAGTTAAAATACCAAAGTTACCCTTTAATCTCATTCTGTACCTCACATGTTCCTACCTGCACTTGTAGGCCCCTTCAGAGGTGAGTTTGTTGCAGCTGCTGCAGTTTGGCGTGTAGCCAAGGGATCCATTTGAGGTGGAGGGTCCCGGCCTGGGCCCTATAGGGCCGCCGCTGGCCCCGCTGGCCTCGAGGAGCCCATCAGATGACTTGTGGGTGCAACACTGGCCAGAGAAGTCACTGCACATCCTTTCCACCACCTCTTTCACCACCTCATCTTTGAACTATGAAGAAAAAGAGTAGATTTATGTGAGTGGAAGTTAAATCTGCCTCTTTAATCAGAGACAATAATATAAATGAATCATTAAATGTGACAAAAAATAAATTAAATCTCACCTTCTCCATGTATGATCTAAACCACATGGGAGGCGGCTCATCTTCTGGCTTGTTCCCCTTGTTGTCCTTTACTGGGACCTGTATCGAAATACAACAGATATATGCAGAGTATGTAGTGATTTACTGTGGCTCATTAACGCTAACACCACTGTAAACATTGAGCTCCTTACAGCTTCTCTCTCCGGAGTGACCTGTGTGCCTTTGTCCACCGTCTTGACCCTGGATGGATAAGGAGGAGCGGGCCGGAGGTCTCCTTTCAGCTCCTTCACCTCCGTCTTCAGCGGACCTCCGCAGGCCTGTCCTTTCATCTTGTACACGTTCATGTGCAACTGGTTCCCCTGCTTCTCTGCACTCTGTGTGGAAAACAAGCATTAGACACATCCCAACAGGAGGCTGAGACAAAATGTAAATAACAGTGTGACACATTCAAGAAAACAACGTATGACCTGTAACACACGTTTGCTATGTGTTTACCTCTGTTTATTATGTACAGCTGTAACTATGTGAATGCTGCTGCACTGGAACAAGAACATATTTGTACCGTGTTTACGTCTTAAGTACAGTCACACAGCACATGCCTTGTAAATGAGGATACTGTCTGACTCTTCCCACAGTCTGCACGCGGAGTACAAGCCTTAACCCTCGGGCAGACGACACAGGATGCCCAAAATTGAACTGAATCGTTTTAAAAATTAATTTGTGCCGACCTCAGTTAAGATTCTGTTGCTGGATGTTTCGGGGTTGTGTTGTGCTTATGGTGCTCTGTAGTGTGCTGGTGTTACGTGCATTACTGTTATGTGTAGTGTGTGTTTTTATGTTTTTATGGTGTGTGCTTTTCATTTCTTCTGGACTATTACTCTAAGGCAAAAATACTTGTGCAGCTCCTGAGTCCAAGACGAATTCCCCTGCAGGGACAATAAAGTATATCGTATCGTATCGATGTATGAGGTCGTGTTTTGTCATGTGCTGACAGTCACATAATAAGAAGTATTCTCTTTTTTATCTTTATTTATGCAGCGATATTCTGCATGATCTCTGCACTTATCCCTCTGTAATGAGATGGACTTGTGGTAAATTTCTGTCTTCACTCTTCCACAGAAATCCAGCAGTGTCTCAGTACCTTGATGGCTTCTTCATATTCATCTGAAATAAAAAACAAATCAACAGTAAGTTACTCAGTGTCCAATTTCTTGCACAAAGTCCATCTCACACGCTTATGTGCAGTAAAAGTATAAGTATTGAATATTATTTCATTCTTCATCTTTTCTGCTTTAAGCTGGTGTAACAGTGACATTTCCCACTTGAATTAAAAACGTACTGTATAATCATTTCTACAGTGCAGTTACAGTTGTAACCTTATTTAACTCTTTATCTCACTTGTTTTTTGCTTAAAATCTAATTCGGAGACATCACAAAATTAAGATAAACAAACAAAAAGTATTTTTCTCACCTTGACTGTTAATGCAAATCTGAAATAGAAGAGTGAAAGAGATCAGAATGAGACAATAAATTTACAATCAACCAAAACATCTGTATAATTTTGCCATGAATGTAAAAAAAAAATAAGTGGTGGAAGAAGCACTTGGATCAATACCAGAGTGTAAATATTAGGTACAAGTACAAGTCCTGCATTTAAACCTTAACCTGAGGGTGGATATGAGGTTCCTAACAGTTGTTTGGTGCTTTATCTGTGTAAATATTCTGAGGGAAAATGTTGCTAGTGACAGATATTTGATCAAAGTATTGCTAGTAGCAAGCAATAAAGCTGTCACTATTTAACTGGGGCAAAGAAACACCACCAACAAAGGGCTGATGGCTGACAACTGTGGCAGAAACTACAAGAAGCACCACTAGAAAGAAAATGGGAGAAATGGACTCTATACAAGACTCAAAGGATGACAGTGGACTGAAATAATAATTAATAGAGACACTGATCCTTAAGGCTGTAAAGTGTTTTGATACCCAGGCAGTTTTTGTTTCGTTAGCTCTTATTATTTTATTATGCTGCTGTAACTGACATGTCAATGTCACATGTCAAAGATTGAAGTGGAAAAAAAACTTCACTTGAAGGTACTGTATGTAGCTCAAACACAGATGCTTTGGGACAGTGGTTTAGTCCGACTACAAACCCAAAGTTTCGGTATTTGACAACCTAAGAATGAGACTCAACAGGCAACTATCTCTCTCCAGAGTTACACACAACACCTGTTAGTAAAAGTACATAAACAGTGTATACAAACGCTGCATAGAAATGTTTGAGTGACTTGCTTTGCTAAAAAAATGTGAATCATCTGCTTCTAACTTTAGAGAATATCAATTTTTATCAGTTTTTAATGCAGCGTAGACCAGACTTGTGTCATCGTGTACACATATGTACATCTCACACGACACTCTAAGGAACTCTATCTTCCATATTGTCAGACTTCACTGAAACACAGAGGACCATCTCTTCTTCCATCACTACAATCATCATCTAAGTTATTTTGGTGCACAATCTTCTGTATGTCAGCGTCACAGTGTGTCTTAGCCTCTTAGCTGGTCTTTGTGATCATGTGTAGCTGCTGTTTTTACATTTCATGGTTTATTTCTAGTTTATATTAACACACTTTTTGGCTTTTCTTTGTCGTAATCTTATGTTGTGCTTTATATGACTTGTTTTAGAGCTTTTTTCTACTGCCCGTCTTCGCCAGAGATTTTTAATCTCAAGAGTTTTTACTGGTTAAATAAATAAGAAATAAAAATAAATAATAGTTAATCAAAAAATATCTTAAAACGACACTAATTTGCAAAGATTATTAACACTTTACTGATTCAATTGTAATTTGTTTTGTTGTAAATTGTTAATCTCTAATAATTTTATATAACGTCTTAGTCTGGAACTCTTACTCTTTTATGCAATCTTCATTTTTATCTTGTTCTTTTTATGTATAATTATTATTATCCTTATAAGCCTTTTATGCCTTCTAACCTCTCCTGCACAATATTTAAACTTTTAATGTCTTTTTTTCCTGTATTTTCTGTACATGTATGATCAAATTAATGCAACTAAACTATACCAAGAGGACCAGAATGACCCATGACTGGATGTTAATTAAATATATATATATATATATATTACTATGTATATTCACAACTGGGTAACTTGATCCAGACTAACACATCATATATTTTCTGATTATATTTTGTATTTATTATCTGAATATACAATTTAACTGGTGACAAATGCTGCCAAATAACTGTTAAAAGCACAACACTGGCTTCCACAGTGTAGTGGAGTACAAGTATGACGTAGCAACGCTGTAAATAATCAAACACAGTAATTAATGTGCTTAGTAACCACGCACACACACACACACACACACACACACACACAGAGTTGTGAACACTCCCTTACCTCTTCATTGTCCTCGTCAAAGTATTTGACTTGAAAGTGGTTGATCCCAAAAGACGCTTTGATCTGGAATATAACATTAAAGAGTTGATCATCAGATGTACAGGTGACATTAAGATATTTCAACAGAACTTTTTCCTGCTCTCACGTGTTATGAAAACATGAATAATGGCTCGTGGTGAAATACCTTCACAGTGCAGCTAGCTGCTGTACAAACACATTATAAGGAGGTGAACAGGTACACGGTGTATACAGAGAGCTGCCCGGATTATAAAACACCGTTAATGTGCATTTGGTGTCGCGAGCACCGACTGTCCTTCAGGTGGTCTATTGTTTACGTGTCTAGGCCATGTCTGGGCCTGCTTTCACCAAACTGCGCCAGCGTTTAGCCAGCACCGTCAGCTAGCAGCTTACCCAGGCTTCAACGGACTCCCACTCCAGTTTGTCCAAATCCTGAGCCAGAAATCTCTTCACGTTGCCCCGGAAGTTGACTTTAATCGTCACAGGCAGCCCCATGTCAGCCGTTTATGAGCATATAGTGGCGATCATTTGCGGTGACACCGGCCTGTTTGATCCCTGTTGCCCTCGACTGTCTTTTCTTGTTTACATCGTCAGCTGCGTCTAGAAAAATACGGTGACGTTTTCGCGCATGCGCACTCGAAACATTGCCTTTTTTTTTTACTTATTTTATTTTTCATATCGTTTACTTTTATAACTTGCGATTTATACACGTTTATTTATTCTTTCATTTATTATTGTTTTATTTTAGATTTTACTATTTTTTTCACTACTCGGATACAGAAGGATTTTAATTCTGTATTTAACCCAGACATTTTAATTACAATTCAATGATTCAACCTGCCCTGTTGTTTGTGATTTTATTGTACAATAAAGAGGATTTAAAAACTAAAAAATAATTATTTGATTATTTCATGTTTATTCTATTGTTTGTAATTTACACACTTTCATTGTTTTCTTAATATTGTTTTAATTCAGATGTTATATATGTTTTTATCTTTATTTCAATACTGTGTTCAGTCTGCGACTTTTTAAACTCGTTGTTCAATAGTAAAAGAGGATAAAAAAAATCGCCTCTCTTTTTATTTTTCTTTTTATTTTTTTTAGGTATTATATTTTTTTATTTTATTTTTTATTATTTCTAATGTATGCACTTGAATATATTTTCTAATTCGTTACACGTTTATTTTAGATATTATATTATTATATTATAGTATATTATATAGTGCTCCGATACAGAAGGATTTCAATACTGTGTTCAGTCTGCCACTTTGTAAATTCGTTGTTCAATAGTAAAAGAGGATTAAAAAAAACTTTATCATTACTTTACTTAATTTCTACACTTTAATCTATTTTCTTATTCGTTATAGTTTTATTTTTTTAAATATTATACTATATTATATTACATTATATTGTATTATATTATATGGTACTCAGATATAGAAGGATTTTAATACTGTGTTAAGTCTGCCTTGTTTATAAATTTGTTGTTCAAGAAAGAGGGTAAAAAAAAACTTCTTTAATTTTATTTTTGTTTTGGTTTTTGTTATAATATTGTTAATTTTGTCATTTCTATTTTATACAGTTTCAATTGTTTTCTTATTTGTTACATTTTTATTTTAGATTTTATATTATATCATATTTTTTTATTTTTTATTTACTACTCAGATACAGATACTATGTTCAATCTGCCTTGGTTGTAATTTTGTTGTTCAATATAAATGATTAAGAGGATCCTTGTATTTATTTATTTATTTATACACTTTAATTTATTTTCTTATTAGTTATTATTTATTTTATTTTAGATATTACATTCTATTTTATCCTTACTGTCTTTACTTTAAATAAGTGGTCAATAAATAGATTAAAAATCGCCTTTTATTTATTTATTATATTGTTTATTTTATTATTTACAATTTATACACTTTCATCAAAATATTACATTTTATTTTATCTTTACTACTCAGATACAGAAAGATGTTATCACTGTGTTCAACCTGCCGTGTTTCTAAATAAAAATAAAAATAAAAATAAAAATCGCCTTTTCCTGTTTTTTTTCCCCTCCGCCTCTCTCTCTGTCGCGTGTCAGTGGCGTCATCACTAAGCTCACAAAGTGTGGCTGACAGGTAATAAAGCCACACACACGTTTACAGGTGAATTTAATGCTGTTGGGACAATTGTTCTTCGCCTATTTGACCACATAAGATGTCTTCACTCCTCAAGGTGGACAATGAAATTAAAACCAAGGTGAGTTTCGTGTTTCTGAAACGCCGGTTGACGTTAAGCGACGTGTTGTTGCCATTTGCCTGCTAGCATGTTAGCCACGTTTTTTTGTAGCATGATGTGAGAGCACTGATAAGGCCAGGCTAACAGCGGCTAGCTAACAGCGGCTAACCGGCTTGTTTCCCGCCTGTTACGATACACCTGTCAAACCGTCCGACAGGTGCTGTGTCACGGTGGCGTTAAGCTTCACGAGGGGTGGAGGGGAGTTTACGTTACAGCGCCGCGTGGATAAATAACAGTTATTGATGGAGGAGCACATGTACAAAAAGGCCTTAGCTACCAAGTTAGCCATTCAACAAGCTGCCTTTGTCACACCTGCGTCATGTCATAGCTTTTTACATTTATACTTACACATAAGCCACATTCATAGACATCATAGTGATGACTAAGTAACAAAGGAGGGAGTATTAAAATATGTTGCTTAGCCTCAGTAAAAGGAGTAACACTGTAAAAAATACTCCAATACAAGTAAAAGTCCTGCATTCAAAGCCTTACTTAAGTAAAAATATGTTACTATTATCAAGAAATTTTACTTAAATAATAAGTAAAGTGTTCCCTGTCAGTGTCTTACTATTCTACCTGATGATTTTGGATTAATATTCCTGCTGCATTAATGTGTAAGTTGCATTTACTGCTGTAGATATTTAAGGTTGTGGTAATTTTGACTCCTTTATACAGGGTTCCCACAGTCATGGACAACCTGGAATAGTCGTGGAATTTCACTGTCCTATTTTCCAGGCCTGGAAATGTTGTAATTTTGTTGTGTATAATAAAATTAATTGTTACAGTAATCGTCCACATAATGAAATGTAACAGTGAATTTATTTCCTGTAAGTTAGCTACTGATGTAACGTGTGTGTCAACTTTTTGTTTACCATCATGTACGTTAATTTTCTCCCCACTTCCTGTCTCTCCCTCCATGCGTGCCAGTTAGCTGTAATTATATTTGAATAGACTTTGAATGTGATATTTTTGCACAAGAGAAGTCGTATTGTAACAGTGTGATTTAACACGTAGGGTCATAAATCCTAGTTTCTGTATGCTGTGCCCCACTGTAATTGTACTGCTTTTTTATGACTTAAGATGATCAAATATCTAATTTTTAACAACTCTAGACCACCTCAAAAGGAGGAAAAAAACACCAGGCAGAAAAAAATAGGTAAAGATTGACTTATACCAACAGATAAAATAGAAGCAAATAAACCAAAATAAAAACAAGAAACTGAGGTAAAACAAATAACCGTATTAACATGACATAAATGTGCACTCATAAATGTTTGTAACAAACTTAAAAAGACACTTAAAAGCAAAATCACTCCCCCTGTGCTCAGACAAGTGTGTTCACTGTCCCCCATGTAGTAAGTGGAACCACAGAAACATTCTTCATTTATTATTTTATTTTTCTACCTCATTTATTCAGCAATAACCACTTCATTTGTAATAAAACCAAAGCCTACAACTGTGTTAGGCTTAGTGTTGCACGGTATACCGGTACTAAAATAGTACTTTGGTACTAGAGTATTCCAAACGGTACTATACTGCATTTGGAAAATACCGGTACTTTTTAAATTGATTCAATTCATTAATTTATTTAATTCATTTATGAATTTAATCATTTTGGTGAAACATTTGAGCAACCAAACCGTGACGTCCGTACCGAGGTACTTACCGAACCATGATTTTTTGGTACCACTACACCCCTACTATTTATTGTTCTAAAGGTTTGTATCCAAAAGGACTTTTCCTTAGGAAAAGTACCGAAGAGTATAGAGGTGTAACGTTACCAAAAAAATCATGGTTCGGTAAGTACCTCGATACGGATGTCACGGTTTGGTAACTCAAATGTTCCACCGAGTTTGTGTTGTCTCGTGTTGTCTCCCTTTGCGAGGCAGACTTTCTCTTGTCTTTTTTCACGTGCGCCAGCTGCGAATGTTGATACAGGTGTTGTCATACACACCGCTTGTGCAATCTGTGCTTCAATAGGAACAAGAAAGGCGTTTGTGTGCATAAATGAGTAAAATAAATTCACTAAATTAATGAACTGAATCAATTTCAAAGTACCGGTATTTTCCAAATGCAGTATAGTACCGTTTGGAATACTCTAGTACCGCGGTACTATTTTAGTACCGGTATACCGTGCAACACTAACCTCTACTATTTATTGTTCTAAAGTTTTGTATCCAAAAGGACTTTTCCTTAGGAAAAGTACAGAAGAGTATCGAAATTTATATTGGTATTGGTACCGAAACAAAGATTTTGGTATCGTGACAACACTAGTTAGGCAGTTAGAATTTAGTGGTTTTACATGTGGACTGTTGAAGCCAGTCTGATATTTGGACTCTTGTTTTATTGCAGGTTGATGCTTTCAGGGAACGTATCACTTCAGAAGTAAGTATGATGAACACGTTCCACACCCTTTCAAAACCGTTTCATTTTCAAGCTGCTAAAACTTTGCATTTCTTTCAGGCAGAGGATCTAGTTGCGAATTTTTTCCCAAAGAAGCTGCTGGAACTTGATCACTTCTTAAAGGTCAGTCACATGTTCATCAAACTAAACACATTCATTAGTCTTACATTTGTGTAAATCTTGGCAGTGTACTATAAATGGATCTGTGTCACAGAATGTGTGGTTTTATACAATGAATGTCTAGATAAAGCGAACTTTTTGAAATTCAATTGCTCAGCCATGCTTGTTGTTGCCATGGGTAACAGTATGATGTCATTATTTCAACAAGGTGAAATATCGCGAGTATCAAGATATGAAATTTTCACATCATTTTTAAAAAATTATACCGCAGTGGGAGGTTCGCTCACAGATTTGTAACACTGCCCACACTGACCTAAGACATATTAAAGGATGAGCCACCACAACATAAATGTTTTCAGTTGAGAAATTTGTATGGTCTACGTCGTACATTGTCACATGACCCAACCTCTCGTCTTGTTAAGTTATACATATTTGTGAAGGAAAAATAGTAAGGCTAGTATTCTGGTTTTCAGGATCCAATCATCAACATCGCTGAACTGAAGGAGATCCACTCCGAGATAAACCTGACGGTGCCCGACCCCATCCTGCTCTCAAACCTGCACGACGGTCTAGAAGCGGTGAGGGTTCATTTTAGAGCTGAATTCAATCCTAAATGATGATGATGATGATGATGATAGCTGCTGTGTGTGAAGCAGAGGTCAAAGGTGAGAGGTGAAATCTGATCTGGTTTTTATCTGTTTCACAGCAAAATGCCAAAAAGAGGAAGCTGGAGGATGGAGGTGGGGAGGACATGGGTGAGTATAAGACTGTGAAGTAGGTCAAATAGATTTAAAGCAGTAGAGTCCTCGCTGCGACACTTTGTTTTCTGGCTGGACACAATTATTCTTGGCACTTTTTCATATGATCAAAACGTAATAATTTTACCTTCTGTTGTTTCTTTTCTGACCCAGTGACTGGCACTAAGGTCTTCGTCATGCCCGGTGGGATGATGAAGAGCAACGGAAACCTCGTTGATCTCATTGAAAAGGTCAAACCAGAGATCAGGACGCTCATAGAGAAATGTAACACAGTAAGTAAACTCTTATCAAACACCGTGCTCCTGCATCAGTAGTCTGTCTCAGCAATGTATTATTGGGATTGGCAGCAGGAACCTGTCATGAAGTGTTACAGCTGTAAATATGTAAAATAAGTGAACGACTAATAAAGATTTAAGAAGGATTCGCTTTTATCACACATGTAGTAGTTCTCTCAGGGCTCTATAAAATAAACAAAATTAATGGAGTTGCCGTTTAACATAAAAAATGTCTCCAGTGAGAGTTCACTCAACAGGTTTAAATCATCCACAACCAGATTCTCTTTAACTTTAAGGAAAACTTCAGCGTTTTTTAAACCTCACTCCTATTTTCTAGAGCTGTCCCTGACTAAGAATTTTCCTAGTCAATCAATAGTCGTCATCTAGGGCCATTAGTCGACTAGTCGCCCGCATGTTTGCACACATAAAAGTTTCTACAGCTGTTAATAAAGCCTACTGGTCGCTGATCCACCTGTAATCAGCTGCAGCTGTTATCAGAAATGGATGTCTCTTCACGTTATGCTTCAGAGGAAAGACTTCTCATTTCTCTAAAGGCATACTTCATTGTTTCTTTATGGAACACTGAAGGGCTCTAAACGTCTGTTTTGACGTTTGTATAAATAAGTCAGATTTGTTCGTTTAAACAGGTAAAACTATAACACGTTAAGACGACAGAAAATGTTTCTGGTAACAAGTGCATTTCTGACGCCTTAAGACGTTTTGTATTGGGTGCAGCTGCGTAAAGGGAACTGATGAAATAGAATTCAATATACATTGTATTCCCATAAGTGTCCACTAGATGGCAGAATTGAATCAGAGTGCATTGGGCAGGGTTTAGTCTTGGGCTGTCCCAAATGCCATTTTTTAACATTCGGACCTTTGGCTGAATTTATAACGAATATTCGAATATGGGGGTAGGGGGGGCGTGCTGTGGCCGTGCTGCCTGCTCTCTCCGGTATTACGCCAGGCTCGGCTCCTTTCAAAGACTCCTTGCAAAGCACTCCTCCGGGGTTTTTTCTTTGCTCTCAAACCACAAAAAATGTGATGGCACAACAGTCTCCTTCAGTACATTATTCTATGATTTCTTTTGATTTTCACATTGGCTAGTCATCGTGTTTAATTTGTCTTCTGATTAAATCGGAACCATTGAAACAAGTTGTAGGAAGCCTCTGCAAGTAATTGGTTGCTGGCAGACACTCTGTGCTGCAATAAAATGGTTAATCAGCAGTGCCGTGCACTGTAGAGCCGATGCGCTGCTGGTTCTGCCGGCTTGAATAGAATATAATATCTATAGCCTTACTGTTGTGTGTACAGCCTTATAGACTGAGCTGAGTAGTGATGCGCGGGTCGACCCGTAACCCGCGGGACCCGCAAATGGACCTGCGGGTCGGGCAGCAGTGATCATCTGTTAAATCGGTCTGTAAATGATATTTTGACATTATTGGCTATTACTGTCATGGCATCCGAAGGTACTGATGCGTTGAGCAGGTGACAGTCCGCGGCCGTTTTCAAAACACACTTGTGTCACGCACTCCAAAAGAAACTTGTTGAAACTTTAAACAATAATTTATTGTACAAAACGGGGGAAACAAACGTTGACAAAAACGGTTCTATAATTCATATTAAATTCAAAAGATAACGAAAAAACAGCTACAAGTTAGAGGGAATAGTGATAAAGTGGTAAAACTTGGCATTGATCCACAGACGGATGCGCTCAAGCCTGCTGTGCGCACAAGCTCCGTTGGCTATACTATATTTTCACATTTTTAACAATGCAATTTAAAAGTTTTGATTTTTATTGATAACCTACATTTACCAACAACAAAAGACTACATTTAGCACCAAAAAAAATGTAACAAAAAATAATAATAATAATTTTAAAAAAAAGTAAATTTAAAAAAACAAATATCGAATACCAAATTTTCATAATGAATACCTACCCATAGAAACGAATATTCAAATATCCGAATATTTGGGTACAGCCCTAGTTTAGTCATCGATTATCAGTGTGTTTCTGATTTGCCGTGTTTCGTCTCTCGTTGCATCTCCCCCGTGTCTTAGGAGGGGCGGAGCTAAGATGTGAGAAAGAGACACAAGTAAGGGAAACGTGGCTATAAGATCAGGTGTTGAGATCACCCCCCAATTTCCGACATATAGAACATAAAATTTTTTAAATTTCACCACCTCTAAATGGATGACGCTTTGAAATGCAGCGCTAAAGCTCACTGGGTCAATAGAGCACCAGACTAAAAGGAAAGGCCTCTTGTATTTAACATAAAATTACTTCTTTTTATTTCCCATTAAACACTAACCGGTTAGTCACTGGTTAATTTGTTTCAGACAATCGTGAGCAAAATTAACTGCTACTGACACTCAAAACGTACTCTGCAGTATGTCTTATCATGTGAGACTTCTAACAGCTTTGTATAACAAAGTTTCCTAGCTTCAAGTTTTAAGGCCTTATCATGTGACTGCATGTGGAGCATCGCTGTGAAAAAACTGTGAACACTCCTTCACTGACCGTTACTGTGTCTGCTGTTAGATATGACCTCTGTACGTCTTTACTCGACTGATAACATCCCAGATGTTGCATTCTCCCTTTTCCCTAACAACAGTTTTGTTTTCCTCTGCAGGTCAAAATGTGGGTTCAGCTGCTCATCCCCAGGATAGAGGATGGCAACAACTTCGGAGTGTCAATCCAGGAGGAGACGGTAGCTGAACTGAGAACCGTCGAAGGAGAGGCAGCGTCTTACCTCGACCAGATATCAAGGTTTGTTAAAGTCCGAAATATCGTTTATAATAACCTCTGAGCTGTGAGCGTGGTGCCACATCAGATCGCTCAGCTGCTACAGTTTGTTTCCTGTGTTTGTTGTGTCTGTATAGTTTATAAGATTGGTTCTGCATTGTTTTTTACGTTAACATTTAAACCCAACATTTTGTCTGTTCTCTACTTTTAGATACTACATCACAAGGGCAAAGCTGGTTTCTAAAATAGCAAAATATCCACATGTGGTAAGTGAATATTATCCAAAAGAGAATGGAAAATCTTGACAGAAAACAGGAGATATAAAAATAAGTTTACCCAACATTTTAAATTATTTGGCTTTCATTATTTAAACTCAACAAACAGTGACATCTGGTGGTCAGTGAAGCTCATAGCATCCTTCCAACACTGGGGACACAACACTAAACCACCTCACTTAATATTTTCAGTCTGGAGCTTCTCTTAGTTTTACTCTTCTGGACTGTGTGTATGAGTACTACATTTAACATATATGTTACCATCTGGTACATTGTGCATTTTGGGAGCAAATTAAAGATGCCTGTTTCGGACTGTACAGCTGCCCCCGACTAAGAATCTTCTTAGTGGACCAATGTCGTCATTTAGAGCTATTAGTCGACTAGTCGCCTGCATGTTTCTGATATGAATGTAATGATTAAATGATATATTTTGGTGGTTTGAGTTGAAGGTGTGAGAAAGAATAGTATCAGTAACATTGTTAACACTGTGCTACATTACAGAGAAATACAAAACCGTACTAATGAACCTTCATTAATATAGGCCTATATTTTATCTACAAGTGCACGTCACACACTGAGCGAGCCGCCTGTTAATGACGCTGTGGGCTAATGGGCATGTAGCTACTTCCATGTTTCAGATGATACGTCATGTTTGTAGTCGACCAATGAAGATGAGTTTACATATCACCTTGGGTTCGTCCTTCACCTTCTCAAAATGATCCCACACTTTGGATTTCCTGCCCGACATGTTATTAACTAGCCTGTGGAATAACCGCAGGTACCAGCCCTGGAAATTAACCTGACTCCTGTCTGACTGCTGAGCGTGGACACTTCCTGTGTCTGTCCTTTCAAATTAAAGTCACACATGGTCCAGTCATATAGGTTTTGATTTATTTTGACAAGGCGCAGCTCCTAATAGAGCTTCATGTTTGTTTTTGTTTTGTTTTTTTCTGCGACTATGCGGCCAATGAAATCTTGGCGACTAAAGCAAACACTTTGTTGATGTTAGTATGGAATTCCAGACGCTGCTCAACTGTCAGCGGCAGCATATTGAAGTTTTTGCATGTTGCTTTATCCCAAAGAAAATCTTTAAATTAGTCATTTTAGGCCACAAAGTAGTGAAATAAATAAAAGTTGTTTCGTCTTTGTGAAACTGTGGCAGGCAGATATATTTATGTAGATTAAATGTTGACATGGAATCAAATTTTTTTAATTATATCATTATTAGGAGGACTATCGGCGCACAGTAACCGAGATTGATGAGAAGGAGTACATCAGTCTGAAGATCATAGTTTCTGAGCTCAGAAATCAATACGTAAGTCCTCTCATGTCACCATTGATGTTTGTTTTAATTATTGGAAGTATTTTTCTGTGTCGTCCACATGATTATAACGTGTCTTTATTTTCCTGTGCAGGTAACGTTACACGACATGATCCTGAAGAACATTGAGAAGATCAAGAGGCCTCGAAGCAGTAATACCGACGCGTTGTACTGATGTTCATCCAGCCGCCCCCCCGTCTCCACCCCTCGTCTCCACCCTTCGTCTCTCTGCCATGCCTGTTGAGCTATAGTAGCCCGGCGTCGGTCCACACACAGGACTACAACTAGACATTCACTTCCTTCAGTACAATCACCACAGCCCTGTACAGAAACATTAGCCCCCATAGATGGACACATCGCACATGTTTTTGTTTTAAATGTAAAATATTTTTCTTGTTTTAAACCCTTTGAAGGAAAATGGGGAAATAGATCATAGACAGCAAAAAGCGCTATGTATTTTTTAATTTTAATTAAACATTTCGTCCTCTGATCTTTGTCAAATTGTTTCATTTATAGCTCTTTAGAAAAACTGGGAGCAGAGTGGTTTGTTTTGTTACCACAGCTTCACTGAATGTTTTAAGTCTTAGACTCCTGCTGCAGCTGGAGGATTGTCGTTCAGAGGGACGTGCAACTCCAAAGCTGTTTTGTTTTGTCTCTCTGAATGTTATAAATTACATGATATAATCGTAACGTAGGAATACTGAGCAGGTTTTAGGTCCACAGGCTTAATAGTGTTAAGTGAAATTTCACAAGTCACCAAAGCATCCCTAATGTCGAGGCATTGATTCTATTGAATAAACATTTTTTGCTAATTATATTTTGCATTTGTGTGTCTACAAAAATTCCCTATTTAATATCAGATAATTTTTTATGCATTTTTATTAGTGTTTGGGTGTCGGTGCTAAATTCCCTTAGTAGTCCGATAGAATTTTACCCAATTGAATGTTTCCATTCACAAAATGAATGTCCAATGATTTTCAAAAAACAAACCAAAAAAAGGTATCAAATGAAATACTCCACTGGTGTCAGTGTCACTTAAAGGATCCTGGGGCTGAGTGCAGAAAACTCCTTAAGTTAAGATTTCCCTTAAAGTCCTATTTAAGGTTCCCTCAAAATCAAATCAGTTGCACAAACACTTAAGTCTTCTCTTAAGGCTTCCCTAAAATGTTCACCTAAGTATTTATAGCTTTCTGTTTGTCTTGGTCTTATACTTAAGGAATCCCTAGACCGTTGCACAGAAGACCTTAGCAACCAAAGCAAGTAAAACAATTTCCATGGAAAATCTATAAAATCTCTTTGAACACAGAAAGTTAGTTAATGTTTTTACGTAACTAAAGAAACCTTTTACAGGATTCTGTGCAACTGTCAGTCCCCTGGCTAAGGAGAAATTAAGCCTCAAGTGTCGTGTGTTTTGTGCAAGAGGTTGCTGGTATTGGTACTGGTATAATTTTTTAAACAATAACCAGCACTAACTTAACACATAATTTATACATTACTTAGGTTCCAGAACTGCAAAGATTTGTTGATAAATCGATTTAGTTGATCAACAGAAAATTAACTTGAAACTATTTTGATCGTCAAATATATATATATAGTAATTTTTTAGGCAAAAAAGCAGAACATTTGCTGGTTTCATGTTTCTTAAATGTGAAAATTTGATGCTTTTCATGATGAACTGAATAGTTTTGGATTTTTGGACTCTTGGTCAGATAAAACAAACCATTTATAGACGTCACCTCGGGCTCTGGGAAATTACTTAGGGTGTGTTTCACCATTTTCTGACACTTTATTAACAAAACAAGTACTCAAGAAAATAATGGGCAGATTAACTGATAATGAAAATAATTGTAAGTTGCAGCCCTGGTAGGTTTATGTTCAGGAATACAGTGAAGTACAGCACAGTCCCTATGATTAGAATGGAGGAACGCTTTGGGCTGCTGTGTCTCCTTTTGACCTGCAAATGTCACTGTGGGATTTGGAAACAGCTGCACTGAGAGGACGACACAACTAAATAAATACTGAGAACACTGATGTAATCCCACAGATATACAGATATGTTTGATTGTTTTTTTAAATATTAAGTTCTTTGTAATGTGTACAGTTAGTTCTGCACAAAATGTCTTAGTGCACAAGGAATAAATAAATAATTTTTCAATTTTTGGCAAATCTGGATTAAAATGTAATCTGTTGACTGTGAATGCCAGTAGATTATGAGTCAGCAGGCCTCGACTATCGAGAAACTTAATTTACTAAGTCCATTTATTCAAGTACTGCACTTAAGTAAAATTTGAGATTCGTGGGGTCTCATTTATAAAGCAGTGCGTAGGATCCATACTAAAAATGTACATATGGACAAAAGCCAAAAATGGTGTGCACCGAAAAATTTTAGTCAACTTCTACAATCAGGCTTCCACCTCACCATCTGGGTCGCCAGCTTCCTGCCTCCAAATGTTTGTAGCATGGGTCAAAGTTTCTCCCATCAAGTGTGTGTTTTTATAGATCACAACTTTTATGTGGGAAGTGCCGTGGCAACAACCATGCCACGCTCAAAGTCACTTAAATCACATTTCTTCCTCATTCTGATGCTCAGTTTGCAGCAGATCGTCTTCACCATGTCTACATGCCTAAATGCATTGAGTTGCTGCCATGTGATTGGCTGATTAACAGTTTGTGTTAACGAGCAGTTGAACAGGTGTACCTAATAAAGTGGCAGGTGAGTATTTTAATATCTTTATACTTCATACTTTATTTTTGATGCAGGATGTTCACTTGTAATAGAGTGTGGCTACTTTACATAAGTAAAAGATTTGAGTACTTCTCCTGTCACTAACTTTTACAGATCATTACTGAACAGCCCGACATCACTGTAATCATCACTCAATGGCTTCATCACACCGTGACCGCCGGCATGCACTGGGGCGGTGTGCAGCCAAGTGTGAAGCTGTGTAACTACTCAGGTCAGGGAGAAGTACTTACAAGACCTCTGAGTGTTTTTCAGGTAAAAGAAATGATCTTGATTTTAAAGAGGAACATTTATCAGATACAAGGCAGTGAACACAGAGCTCTTTGCAGTAACGATACAAGCCTGATGTCATAAATAAGTCTCTATGAAGCAAACTAAACATGATCATAGTGCATTTATACAGCAGAGGTTTCCATGAAAATATTTTTCAGGGGTCAAATGTATCTGGGTGAACGGCCTGAATAAAGTCAAGTTGGGAAACTCTATGTGCACCTGACATACTTTGAGGTTGTTGTTGTTTTTCTGGAGGAGTGATAAAATTACATCTGTACATCCTAACTGAGAAAAACAACCAATCTGAGCTGTTAAATATAAACTGATGTAAACAGCGTGGTGTTGCTCAACGGCCCTGACACAGTTATTGTGCGTCCTCCTCCCCCCCTCCCTCCCCTCTCTGTCTGTTGTACTCTCCCATAATGCAGTCTGCCCGTATAGCGCCCTGTTGATATGACCTTATGACATAAGCACCGGAAAACAGTAAAGAGGGGCGTCAGAGATAAGATGGTAAAAAGGAGACCTGCACATGGGAAATGTCAAACGGCCATGACTATTATGTCACCAAGGGTCTCCTTGACCCCGTCTGCTGTGGTGTTTACAGTGTTTATATAAGCCCATTTCTGCCAGTGTAATGAAAAACAAAGATACTGTTAGTTATTACAATGAGACTTTCTCAAATAAATGACTAAGTATCTCAAAATGACTTTGTATTGCAAAATAATGGCAAACTTTCTAAAGCAATAAGGATCTAGTATCTCAAAATTAATGACTTGGAATCTAAAAATATTGACTTTGTATCTTGAAATAATGACTTCTTCTTTTTTTCTTTTCTTTTTTTAAATATTGACTCCATCTCAAAAATAATGACATAGTATGTCAAAATATTGACTCACTTATCTCAAAGTAATGACTCAGTATCTTGAAATATTGAACAGTTATCTCAAAATAAAGATCAATTATCTCAAAACAATGAGTTAGTATCTCAAAATAATGACTTGGTATCTCAATGTATTGGATAATTATCTTTGAATAATGGCTTAGTATCTTGAAATATTGACTCACTTATTTCAAAATAATGACAAATGATCTCGAATTAATGGCTTTGTATTTCAAAACCACTGATTACTCAGTATCTCTGAAATAATGACATAGTATCTTGATATACTAGCCTCAAAATAAAGACCTTATACCTTGGAAAAAAAAAATCCTGTCTTGGAATGATGATTTTATATTTCAAAATTGTTCATCAGTATTTAAAAATTAATGTCAAACTAATCTTGACATAATGACTTAGTATTCTGAAATAATGAGTTGGTCCTTGAAATAATGGCATAGTATCTTGGAATATTTAAAAATATCTCAAAAATAATGACATTGTATGTTGAAATATTTGATAAATATCTTGAAATAATGACATTGTATGTTGAAATGTTCATTAAATATCTCAAAAATAATGACATTGTATCTTGGAATATTTAATGAATATCTTGAAATAATGACATAGTATATTGAAATGTTTAATACATATCTTGAAAAAAAAAAAGACATAGTATCTTGAAATGTTCAATAAATATCTCAGAACAATGACATAGTATATTGAAATGTTTAATACATATCTTGAAATAATGACGTAGTATCTTGAAATGTTCAATAAATATTTCAAAAATAATGACATAGTATATCAAAATGTTTAATACACATCTTGAAATAATGACATAGTATCTTGAAATGTTTAATACATATCTTGAAATAATTACATTGTCTCTCATTATATTGACATACTTATCCCACAATAATTACTCACTCTCAAAATAATAACTTTGTACCTTGGAAACAAAGAACTATCTTAGAATGATGACTTGCCATTTAGAAATGATTATTCAGTATCTCAACAATAATGTCAAACTAATCTTGACATAATGACCTAGTATCTCGAAATAATGACTTTGTATCTTGAAATAATCTTGATCTATTGTGAAATATTGACTCTATCTCCAAAATAATGACATATTGTCTTAGAATAATGACATACTATCTCAAAATATTGACTCACTTATCTCAAAAATAATGACTTTGTACCTCAAAATAATGACTAAGTGTCTCCAAATAATGAGCCAGTATCACAACATAATGAGACGCTTTCTCAAAATAACGAGTATTTCAAAAATAATGAGAAACGTTCTTAATATCAGAGATATTATGCCTATTTTGAAATAAGTATATCAATATTTTGAGATTGTTTTTCATTATTTTATGATATTATGTTGTTATTTTCAGATACTAAGTCATTATTTCAAAAAATCTTACAGAATCTTTTTTTTCCCATCACATTGGCTGAAAATGACGTCCATGGAATATCTGTTGTTTTCATTTGGAAAATATGATGAAAATTTGTCCAAGACCATACAAAGATTTTTTTTAAGAGAAAAAGAAAACATAATTTTGATATTTTGAAAATTTTATGATATGATCCTCCTTTTATATAATAGTGACTTTAGATGACTTCAGGTGAGTTTATAATCTCATTAGCAGAGTTGCAGAGGCGTGTCACATCTCTACAATCCTGCTGATTTCAGTACCATTCATCCTTTGATACGTCGCCCTGAACAATGTACAGCTTTGAGAGCCTTCAGGGACACACGTGTTGTCTGCAGTGCTTTCTGCCCCTTGACCCTGTGTGTCTCTTTTGAAAGCTCATGGCTGTGGTGTAAGGCTGTGTCACTATGTGGGACTGCCGAGTGAAGAGAGCATGCTCTGGTTAATATTTAATGGTTGTTCCTGCCATAGAATTAATCAGTATCAGTCTGAGACATTCTGAGAAAACCAGGTACTTCTAAAATAAGCACAACTCAGATGGTTATAAAACAGTTTTTATTTCAGCGTGTTTACATTACTCGGCTGAAAAGGAACTTGTGTTTATTGAGTTGCCAGCTGCGTTTGTAAAAAAATGTGTTTACTTGTTGATACTCAGGTTGACATTAAAGGAGGCTGCAATGTCTGCAGACCTGTATGTGCCCTGAACAGACAGAAAGACCTTGAAGGCTGAATACAGACCAAAACCATAATTTGGTCCCTGCAGTTGTTGTGATACCACTTTCTGTGTCCCTGAACCAGGGGATTGTGGGGACTGCCCATGTCCCAACACCCCAAACTTCTGAAGTCCGTTAGTCTAAAAAATGACCCATTGGACCCAAAGCCAATTTCTCTAACGCCCATTAACCCGCCAACATTTGTATGTTGGGCCCATGTGGGCAGTAAACAAGCTGAAAAATGGTCCCTGTATGGGATTCACCGAGACACCTTTTCGAGCGGTCTCGGTTTGGTTGTTTGGTCCGCCGCAGGATTTGATTGAAAGCTTTCACACAAGCCCAAACAAACCATACTAACCGCACAAACGGACTTGAGTTCATTTCAACCGAACTTAACAATTTAGATGTGACAGCACCGTCAAATACTATTGGGTATTATTAGAGAAACTGGACTTTGGAGCAATGGGCATTTGTTTTTGGGATCGTCTGTCAGAGAAATGGACTTTCATTCCAAAGGGCCATTTTTAGACTAATGGGGCTTTGGAAATTTGAGCTGTCTAAACATTGACACTGCAGTGGAGATTTACCTTAACTTAGCATAAAGACTGAAAACAGGGGGGAAACAGCTAGCCTGGCTCTGTCCAAAGGTAACACAATGAGATCACCAGTTGACATGCTCTATCTTCTTTGTTGATGTGAACAAAAACGAGCAACTTAAAAGAAGTGACGGTAGAATGGAGCATGAGATGGATCGGTGGTTCAGTGCAGCATCTAAAGTGATGCAGACACTGTGCCGGACCATTGTGGTAAAGAGAGAGCTGAGCCAGAAGGCAAAGCTTTCAATTTACTGGTCCATCTACGGCCCAACCCTCACCTATGGTCATGAGCTCTGGGTAGTGACCGAAAGAATGAGGTCACGGATACAAGCAGCCGAAATGAGTTTCCTCCGTGGGGTGTCTGGGCTCAGCCTTTGAGATAGGGTAAGGAGCTCAGACATCCGGAGGGAGCTCGGAGTAGAGCTGCTGCTCCTTCATGTTGAAAGGGATCGGTTGAAGTGGTTCAGACTTCTGATTAGGATCCTCCTGGGCGCCTCCCATTAGAGGTGTTCTGGATACGTCCCACTGGTAGGAGGCCCCGGGGCAGACCCAGAACACACTGGAAGGATTACATACCTCATCTGGCCTGGGAACGCCTTGGGGCCCCCCAGGAGGAGCTGGGGAGAGGGATGTCTGGGGTGCTTTGTTCAGCCTGCTGCCCCCACGACCCGGCTTTGGATAAGGTTGAAAATGGATGGATGGAGAAACCTTAGTGTACAAAGGAGGATTTATTGTTTCCCCATAAGGTAATTCATGGAGACTGCAGGAAGTAGGTGCTTCTGACACAACCCCCATAAACCCACATATTGACATTTTTAAACTTGTTCAATAAACAAATTATATATAGTATTTTTACATTGATGAGATTTACAGGTACTGTTGGGTGGATTTTCTTATCTTTGAACAGAACCAAGGCAGCTGTTTCCCCGTCAAGCTAAGCTAACCAGCTGCTAGCTGTAGCATCATATCCAGCGTACAGACATTAAACTGGTATCAATCTTATCATCTAAATCTTGACAAGAAAGGGAATATTTCCCAAATTGTCAAGCTACAGTACATCTTCCTCAAAGGAAGTGATATCCAGGCCGGCACAATAACTTCAGGGATATTGTCCAAAAAACTATAAATGTCCTTGTGTATTAAACATAAGAAGAAACAAGTAAATATAGAAATTTAAACTAATACAGTGAGTAACTTTGAATTGTTGTAACAGAATCACAAGTTCTTGTCTTCTCTTGTTCCCCTGCAAATCCACCTGAGCGCCCAGGGAACCAGAGTGGTTGGGATTAAAAGTGCAACTGCACTTTTACCAAAAGACAGGAAATAGAAAGTCATAAGATATTCAGAGGGAAAAGTCCATCCATCCAACAGCTGGAGCAGGAACAAGGAGACAATAACACATCCCAGCCTGAAACTAATGCTTGATTTCTTCCTCTTGGTCTCGGCGTAGAGGGGCGAGTGCAGGCCCAGGCCCAGGCCGAAAAGGGTGCCCATGTTACGCAGGAGGCTGGCGAAGGGCGTGCTGTCCAGGTGGACCCACTCCGGCTTCACGCACCACTTCTGGGCTTTCTCAATGGTCCACAGCAGGTCCACACCCACAGTTTTGAGGAGGACATAGAAGCCAACAGCAAAGGAGGTCAAGAAGAGAGTGGTGTAGAAGTATTTCTTCATGCTGGCGTTGTAGATCCATTTCTGCTTCGAGACAACCTCAGAGACAAGTATACCTGACACAGACACATAAGGGATCCATCAAACAGAGGGCCAGAGGAGCTGCTGAATATGCTTTTGGGTAAGTAATGGCTTTTATTGCATGTTATTGGATGTGCATGAGTCTTCACAAAAATCAAACATAGGGCAGACTTACCTGTAATGGCTCCAGCAATGACCTGGTGTGGAAAGTGGGCAGCCATGTAGACCCTGGACATGCAGACCACCAGCTCTACCAGACCCATTAGCATCCACAGATTTAACTGCAAGAATCTGACAGAGAGTGAATATATGAGTGCACAGAGTTTAAAGAATCATTAAAAACACATTTGAAAATGGCAGATTTATTTAAAGGTTTTAGAGGAATGAATGGTTTTATCACCATAGACTGACCTGTATAGTAAAGGGGGGCATCGCTTCTCTGTTGCTATACCGAGTAGCGCCGTTACCATGACATACCAGACACCAGCTGCACCCATAGCATGACCTGAAGGGCTGCCTGCAAGGAGAAGATTTAGGCTTAATCTTGGCGTTTATCAACCACAGTGTCATCTGCGGAGATGCAATCTCAAAGCAGATTTATTGTAGTTATATTATCCTATTTTAGAACCAAAGTTATTTAACCATATTAAATAAGATATGATCCTATTTTAACCCTGCACAGCTCTCCAGCATTTGACTTAAAATTCTTAATTCTAACCTGAAATCACATTTAATCTTTGCAATAAGCATTGATTCCATTTGCAAATATGCTTTAAATAGATTTCCTGATTGGGAGAGAGTTACTGCCTCAAGCAAGGGATTTCAAGAATCTTGGGGTCTTGTTCATGAGTGAGGGTTGATTAGAACATCAGATGGATCGGTGGTTTGGTGTGGTGTCTGCAGTGATGCGCCGGATTGTTGTGGTGAAGAGGGAACTGCGTCGGAAGGTGAAGCTTTCGATTCACTGGTCCATCTACGTCCCAACCCTCACCTATGGTCCTGAGCTCTGGGTAGTGACCAAAAGAATGAGGTCAATACAAGTGGCCGAAATGAGTTTCCTCCGTGGGGTGTCTGGGCTCAGACGAAGAGACAGTGTAGGGAGCTCGGACATCCGGAGGAAGCTCGGAGTAGAGCCGCTGTTCCTTTGTGTTGAAAGGAATAGGTTGAAGTGGTTCAGACTTCTGATCAGGATGCCTCCTGGACGCCTCCCATGAGAGGTGTCCCGGGCACATCCCACTGGTAGGAGGCCCTGGAGCAGACCCAGAACACACTAGAGGGATTTGATATCTCATCTGGTTTGATAACACCTCAGGGTCCCAGGAAGAGCTAGAAAATGTTGCTTGGGAGAGGGACGCCTGGGGCGCTTTGCTTGGCCTGCTGCCCCCGTGACCCGGCCCCAGATAAGCAGATGAAAATGGATGGATGGATGGACTTGCACTTGTATCGCACCTTTCGAGTCTTTTAAAACGCCTATATGTTCGCCTGCATGTCACAATCACCCATTGATACACTGGTTCCCAAGGCTACCATACAAGATGCCACCTGCTACTCAGCATAGACATTCACTTGCACAGCATTGTACACAATCTGGGGTTCTGTGTTGCGCCCAAGGTTACACCCAGACTGGAGGAGCCTGGGATCGAACCACCGATCTGTATCGCCAATTTGTGGATGATGACCTGCTCTACCTCCTGAGCTACAGCTGCCCCAGAATATCCTCTTTATATGTTAGACAAAGCAAAAACATACTGTATATGCAGCGGTGAATGAAATATTGAGACCCTTTACTAATGTAATTATGTGCAACTCCATTGCACATAATGTTAAATATTATATGGTCAGAAAAAAGTAAAATACAAATACCCCAGATCTGATCTTAAGTACTTGAGTAAATGTACTAAGATACATCCCAACACTGTATATATGTACACAGAGAAGAAAACTGGAGCAAATACAACATGACAGAAGGAGATATTGTGCAATCCATTCTGAAATGCCTTTAAACAAATTAATAGATAAGAAATACCACAAAAGGCCAAAGGTACTGGAGTTTATGACGTAGTTATCTGAGATCATATTCATTCAAAGAAAGATTCGAGCACTTGCCAAACACTGTAGATAGATCTGGTGATCATGTACCTAGGAATTGCCTTACCATACTAGGGTACTTTTTATTGTCATCACGATGCCAACATGTGCGGGGGGGAAGAAAAACACATTGAGAAAGACTGATATTGCGGTCAAGGATTTTTTTGAGTCAACTGAAAGAGAGTATCATTAGGAAACTAGACTGTAAAATAATTTGGGAAATAACTTCCTTTCATATTTTGAAATTCATGAAGCAATTTGTCATATTTGAGCAGTAATCTAAAAGCAGAAGAAAGGCATAACTGAGCACACTTTGGGATTTTTTAACCTGGACCCTATTTTCCCATATTTGTGTCTAAGTGACGAATGGGAACAACAATTTTTGAATTTGGCTAGTATTGAATAACATCACTGCATCCAGCAGCTGGGAAACAGGCTGCAACCCAGGCCATAACAATCTGAGCCCTAATTGGCAAAAACAGAAACTTTTATCGAACGTAAATTGACGGTGCGAACATGCGCTGAGTAAATACGTTGCAGCGTATTTCATGGCCAGTGGCTACAGACGTCTCGCGAAACACTGGACCAATTTCAAAAATCAACATCTTAACATCTTTTTATTTATCTTAAGTAACATCCCTATCACAATAATCAACAATGTTAACGCATATTATCGTCATATCGTGCAGCCCTAGTATTAACCAGGCTGAAGATAAATCAATAAATAGAACAATCAATTCTTCAGGAATCCTCGTGTGACCCACTGCAGGTCTGAACTGTACCTGGTCCAGTTTCACATGTGATGGGAAACTGCTGCAGAGAAGGGGCCTGTCCTGCTCCATAAAACCGGGTCTCATGGACCCACCAGTACGGCCTCTCCCCAAACAGAACCCTGCCACAGAAACACCAAGAAACTCAAAATACAACTCTTCTCTCTATATGTGTTTAGATCAACATTACATTTAAACCATTGTTACCATTTCAGGACCAAGTTGAGCCAGTCTCCAAGGACGGCCACCCAGATGAGCCTGAGCGCAGTGTCCCTCCGCAGGTGGAACCAGATCGGGAAGAAGTAGAAGAATGCCGTGTGCAGGTCGGCCACTGAGGACGCCAGGCTAAACAAACCCTCATACCTGCTGTATGTGGTCTGCAGATGAACTGCCAGCTCGATCCCCCAACTGTGGAGAAGATCCATGATATCACAACCTCCTCCTGAGGGTGATGCACTGAATCTGGGTCTTGTTTTTGTCAGTTAGATTGCAGCCAAGCTCTCCCAGGCCGGACAGCCCCCTCTGTCCTGCCTCTTTGTGACCCCCATCGGACTTTACTCAAGGCTAGCAAGTTTGTTTGCCTTTGGGACAGTGCAGACAGGTTCCTTAACCTTTACACCCCTTGAGGCGCCTCTGTGCTACAGAGATCACCTGCCACCCCTCTGACGGATCACAGATTACTAAGAATTTTTTTAGAAGCTCCTGTTCTGAGCTCAAGCTTGTGAAATCCATTGATCTTGGCTCACAGTTAATCGTCTGTGTGCCAGGGATAGTGGAGAGTGCGTCACTATTTTCTTCCTACTCAGGGTCGGGACCCCAGTGTGAGAAATTCTTATCACAATTTGAGATCAATTATGAGCTCATCTATGGGGACGTCCCTGTTTGTCCTGACAGAGCAGCAGCCTGTGCACGACCTACAACCTGCCAATCTGCTGCTTCTGTTTTATCACTATCTTCTCAGCTTCAGTCCAATCATTTAATCATTGATCATCTTATGTAACCCACAAATTGCTCGCTCCACCAGTGAGATGCTTCCACCAAATCATCAAAAAACACAATTACGTAACTGACAAATTATTACTCACTGACTGCATGATGAGGAAAGAGGGACGACTGGAAGAATGAGGACACATCTGATATTTAAAAAAATAAATAAATGTTGCAGCTTAATTAAAAGCAAGGCAGTAATTTTAATATTTCCTGAGGTGGACACATCCCAAGTCAAGTCCCACCTCAAGACTGACAAGTCCCAAGTCTTAAACTTTGGAGCCTATCCCAGCCAACATTGGGCAAGAGGCAGGGTTCACCCTGGACAGGTCACCTGACTATCACAGGGCTGACACATAGAGACAGACAACCATTCACACTCACATTCACACCTACGGACAATTTAGAGTCACCAGTTAACCTGCATGTCTTTGGACTGTGGGAGGAAGCCGGAGTAGCCAGAGAAAACCCACGATGACACGGGGGAGCATGCAAACTCAGCACAGAAGTGTTACCCCACTCCAGGGTTCGAAACCCCCACCCCAGGTTAGAGCAAGGCCCAGACACACCAATTCGATGGTCAGCTGTTGGTCATTGTTGGTCCATTGAAGAATGTCTGTTGCCCTAGTTTTTGTGGTGTTTCCCGCACCGTCTGCATTTGTCAGCACTTTTTGGCCAACTCAGCATGTTGAATCAGAGTCTGAGACAGCGGAAGCCCGTAGGTGAGTAAAATCACTCTGATTGGCAGTTCAGCTCAGCGACTGAGAAGAGACACAGAAGTGAGGAAAGTAAACAAAAGACTAAGGTCAAGAGGTAATGAGATCAAAATAAAAACTTGTTATATAAAGATGGATTATTTTTTTAGCCATTGAGCTCTTTAGCAAGAACACTTTGTAATTGTTTGTGTTTGCTAGCGAGCCCGGTCTCACTCCAAAGTCATCAAAATCCAGGGCTTGCAGTGACATGTGGCGTCAGACACTAATGAAAAAAAACATCCTTCAACGTTGGCATGATACGCAGCTGGACACCGTTATAATTTAACTGTGCTCAGTGGTGTAAGGGGGAAGCATGGTGGGACTAAAATTAAAGTTAAGGCGGTGAAAGTCTGTTTGGGTCCAGGCAGTAGGGGTGGTGGATGAATCCAAATAACATCGACTTTTACCCAGGAGAGGGGCGTTTGTGTCCTGTACGATTCTGAAGCCAAACCCGGTTCTCTTTTCCTAAACCTTAGCATATGCTTTAGTTGTTGGAGGAAAGAAAAGTCAATTCACGGTGTTGTACCGACATAGTGCGTTTATTTTGAAAGAGACTATATGCAAACAGTAAATTTCCTGTGAAAACAGAAGTGTATTTTGAAACAGACAATGCATGTAACAGGCAGAACTTTACACAGCGTCCCAGAATGTCAACAACCAACACACCCAGGGTACCTCTCATCGTATGTGGACGTGGAAAGTCCATGACCAAACGTCAATATGTGACGAGGTTGGAGTGAGAATGTGTTGCACTATCACACAGCGTTGTTCTTTATAGCACCTGGTTGAGTTGTTAATGTGCAAACTGGCTTGCTAGCGTCTTCAATTGATCCTGGCGGTCTTTCCCCTTTGTTACCCCTAGACATTTTTGTCCATTTCCAAAATTCAAAACTCCCTTACAGACAAATTAAAAGGTCACAGGGAGGTGATTTTTTTGCATGGGGGGTGTCATTCTGGGTGAAATTTCAAAATCCCAACTTTCAGCATGAAAATCCGTTATTTGACCCTGTAATGCATTTTTATCCCAGCAACAATAACAAATGGCTAAATGACAGGTGGACATTTTGAAGGGTCCACTTGAAGGGTCATGGATAGGATAAAAATGCATTACAGGTTCAAATAATGGATTTTCATGCTGAAAGTTGGGATTTTAAAATTTAACCCAATCCTCCCCCCCCCATTATTTTCTCTCACACATGCGCAGAATATAGGTCCAGTTGGCTGTGGTGTGTTCAAGTGCAACTTTTTGGCCGAGATACACGCTGTATTAGTATAGTATGCTGTATAGATGTACTTGCTTATGATAAATTATATAATAGGAAATTAGTTTTTCTTTGACTTATGATGACCCACAGACTCCCGTCCAATGCCCCCCCCCTGTGCTGACTCCATGGCTACAGCCCTGATTAACAGCACATTTTTCTGCAAACTGCTTGGTTTGTTTGTGATCGATTACATTTAGGTCATAATTGTGAAATCCAGTTATTGGTCAACTGACTTCCTCTCTCTGTCTCCGTACAGTACAGCAGTTCAGCGACAAAGATAACAATTGACGTCTTTTGTATCTTTTCAGCTTGTTTGTGTGACAAACCTCCCAAACTCTCCTGACTCCCTGTGTTTTATTACACATGTGCAAGGTCCAAAGATCAGTGTGAGCATGCGTTTGGGTAGTGGGTCCCTCTGGTATAAAACCAACCAGCTGAGTGACTGATAGCAACAGTCTGGGTTTTTTTGTCACACAGCAGCAGACTGAGATTTCTCTCCCTCCTTCTCTCCCTCCTCTGAGGCAAAGATGAATGCTATAATGGACACCTTGCAGGGTTTTGGGGTGAGCACCACCCGCTACCTGCAGACCAACTATCAGGACGCCCAGGGTTTGTTTCTCTGGGTCTCCTGGGCGGCTGACCTCAGGAACACCTTCTTCATCTTCTTCCCGCTGTGGTTTCACCTGCGCTCCTCAGTGGGCATCAAGCTCATCTGGGTGGCTGTGATCGGAGACTGGCTCAACCTGGTGTTCAAATGGTGAGTCCAGTAAATCCTTTAACTCTTTAAATGTCCTTTAAATGTTTTTTTTTATTGACTATAACGGAGTGCATGTTTCTTTCGTCTCCTTCAGGATTCTGTTTGGGGAGCGGCCGTACTGGTGGGTCCATGAGACGCCTTATTATGCAAACACAGTCCGTCCTCACATTGAGCAGTACCCCATGACCTGTGAGACTGGGCCAGGTGAGAAACCACACTATACATACATTCATGTTTCTGCTGCAGGGCTCCTGTTAACCCACCCTTTCCTCTGACTCTCCTGGAACACAGCTGCAGCTTTGCTTTGTGGCAGTTTGAGTAAACACAAGTAAATTTAGCTTTGTGGGCTGCAGGTTTTGACACACGGGGCCTCAAGATCTGGTTAAGGGGGTAGATTTTGTTGCAACATTGGCAGGGATACACATGCATTGGGGGGGTTTGGGGTCCTCCACCAGAAAATTTTGGGATGTCACACTACCTTTCCTGCATTATGGTGACTTTTCAAGTGTCAATTTAGGGTGTAAACATCTTTAATTATGTCCCTTCAATTAAGTCCTCTGTACATAGTGAGAAGGACGTGTCCCCGGCTCCCCCCTAAAATCTACACCAATGGATCTGGTTATATATTAGGACCCATCTTAAGGCCTTTAAGCTGTCCGTTAATGTTGTTATTTAGTGAAACCAGTTACCACACAGTGAACCTGAAGCTTTTGGGATTCAGGGCCGTTACCAGCTTTTCTCTGCTTGTAAAGCACAGGTTTTGTCTTTAATCAGTGGTGGAAGAAATAATCAAACCACAAATAAAAGTGCCAAAACCGCAAAGTAAAACCACTCCATTACAAGAAAAAGTTCTGCATTCAAATGTATACATCAGTATTAACAACAAAGTGTATTTTAAGTAGCTTCTGTAGCTGATAAATTATCATATGTTACAGTTTTAACTACTTCACACACAGTTAGGTCGTTTGGAAAGAAGTGAAAACAATTTATTTACAATTAAATCTGCACTTTTTGCGACATATTAATAATAATTTTACCTCTTTGGGCCATTTTAGAGGTTTAAAGGGGAAATAATCATTTGGTAGAGCAATTCGTATTGTAGATATATAGACATGACATATTTTTAAGATGTTTTATATCACATTGTATAAACTTATTATATGTTTTTAAATGTAAAATCTTGAAATCATTTGAAAAGTACCTTGTAACTATAGCAGATAAATGTAAATAGAACAATATTCCCTCCATTAAATATGAAAACTGAAGTAAAATACAATGAATAAATGAATGATCTTTGCCATGAAACTCAGGTAACGAAATTTCGCAAGGCTTCCCTCCGTAGTTAAATCATTTTTATTTTATGTTATTTTATTTTTTTGAGCGTGTGTTGGTACTTTTTTTTTGTTAATTTTTTTCTCTTTTCTTTTTTAAATGATTTTATTATTCTCTTTTATTCTTAATTTTTGAAATACTGAAAGAAGGAAAACTGGGATATTATGAGCCATGAAATATAGCAGACAAAACCTTAAATATGATATGAAATGGAATCAAAGATATTTTTCTATGACACCAAAATTACGATAGCATACTTTAAAATTCAAACCTGTACCGTAACTGTTGTTGTTATTTATTTATTTTTATCATTGCATATCAATAGTTTATTATCATATGTATCACTGAGTGACACACCTATTTACATAATTTCTCACTTTAAAAAAAGGAGGAAATGTCATCAGTACATGAGCTTCGTAATGAGTAAGATACATGAAATTATATGACAATATAAAGTATTTAAAAAAAATAAGAATAAAATAAAATAAATTAATAAAAGTAGTTATAGCAGTATATAAAAACTTTTGTAGGTATGACTTTAAAAATAAAATAAAATAAAAAGGACACATTCAATTTACACATTTACAGGTAAATTTTAATTCATTCATTAATAGATGTTAAATATTTGTTTATAAGTCATGTCTGTAGTTGCTGTCTCTGTGGGAGAGCTGAGCTGCCACCATCTTGCACAGTACTCAAGTAAATGTACTCAGTTACTTTCCACCTCTGTCTGTAACCGTGGTAACATTAAAATAGGCTGTTCCACATTACAGTCATTGTTCTATTTGAGTGAATCAGCTGCTGATATTATCCACCCTCTGTGTCTGTGTCATCCAGGCAGCCCCTCAGGCCACGCCATGGGCGCCGCAGGTGTCTACTACACCCTGGTGACCTCCATCCTCGCCATCGTGACCAGCAAGAAGAAGTTTGGGAACAAGAAATCCACCAACAAGGACTGGTGAGTCTCAAATCTTAGTGGTCTGAGTTGTTTTCCATTTTCTCCCACCCTGAGCTTATCATCACGGACACACTATCTGCTCTGTGCTCTGTGGTTGATCATTGACTCCTGAAGATTATACACGAGTTGTTTTGACGTCCAGGCGGCTGAGGTTCTCATGACCAGCAGAGAAGAACTGTGTTGTTATATTGTTATATAAGGTTGATTTGTTGTGCTGCCTTCTTTGAAATAAAATTATCTTTTTTTGTTTTTACAGGTATCTGAAGGCTGCCTTATGGACGCTGTTTTGCGGAGTCCAGGTGTGCGTGTGTCTCTCCAGGGTCTTCATCGCCGCCCACTTCCCCCATCAGGTCGTTGCTGGTGTCATTTCAGGTCAGTACGAAGAATTAAAAGAATAAAACCATGTTTATTGCCAAGTTGTTTTTCACATATGAAGAACTTGCTTCTGTTTTGGGGCATAGACAAAAAAACGTAAAAACAGACAAGAGAAAAATTGCAGGATTTGTGAGTTTTTGAGGACAGGAAGGGCGTCATAATTCATTCAGACGCAAAAAGAAGGTTGGGGGCGCTATAGAGCTGAAGTGCCATGCCCAAGCCCAGTTGCACCCCCAAACTGAAATAATTTGTTAGGGATTTTTTGTGCATCATAAAGTCGTCTAACAAGTTTTCGTAAAATGAAAATTTATGCAAAAAATCCTGTCGGGTGAAAACATCTCAAAAATTTTTTATATGCTCTTGAAGATGAGAGGAATGATCCAGTCAAATTTTGTGACATTAAAGGAGCTTTATTTCAACTCTGGTGTGCGACTGGAGGTACCATGGAGTGTGCTGTTATGTTCACTGTTAACACATCATACTGACCTGGACATTTCACTGGATATTTCCAGGTATGATCGTGGCCGAAGCCTTCAACAGGACTCAGTGGATCTACAACGTCAGCATGAAGAAATACTTCTACACCACTCTCTTCTTGACCTCCTTCGCTGTCGGCTTCTACGTCCTCCTCAAAGCTGTGGGTGTGGACCTGCTGTGGACCCTGGAGAAAGCCCAGAGGTGGTGCGACAGGCCCGAGTGGGTCCACCTGGACAGCACGCCCTTCGCCAGCCTCCTGCGTAACATGGGCACCCTTTTCGGCCTGGGCCTGGGCCTGCACTCGCCCCTCTATACTGAGACCAAGAAGAGCAGCAACACGCTGGTCAAAGTCGGCTGCGTCATCAGCTCTCTGTTCCTGCTCCACCTGTTTGACTCCTTCAAGCCTCCCACGCACACTGTGGCCCTCTACTACCTGCTGTCCTTCTGCAAGAGCGCCACCGTGCCTCTGGTCACTGTCAGCATCATCCCGTACTGTGTGAACAGTGCTCTGAGCGTGCAGAACAAAAAGGCAGTGTGAGCAGTGACCTCAGATTATACAGACTGATGAAATGGAGTCTCCTCCAGAACTTTAAAATAAACTTTCCTCAGGTGCTTATTGATTCATACGTCCAACTGATCCTCAGGAAAAGATCAAAGGGAAATACTCACGGTGTGATTTGGACACTGAACTCTGCGTGACACTAAGTGAAAGCACAATCCACGATGTGCAGCGGCACTTACAAAGAGCAATTCTGAATTTAACAAACACGATCATTACAGTAGTTTCAGAGTCTTGGAGGACAAACGATGAACAGACGAGCTGCAGCTGCTGTTAAACCTCATTTTAAAGACATCACCAGCTTTCATATGATATTTCAGCTGTATCAGTAATGTATTTTAAATGTTATAGAAAGTATTTTTAAACTGTTTTGAATATTTTTAATAAAAAATATCTTGAAAATGTGTTAAATGTCTCTGTTCATATTTTACTGCATCATGCAATCACACATTAAACACACATTAAACACACATTAAACATGGCTTAACAGAGACAATTTCAAACACAAGTACACAAATCAGCTTCACTATAACTCGCAGCATTCACAGACAAACACTTGTCTTTATCTGGACACATTTTCCCCACAAATACAACATGCTAACATTATTAGCACAAGCATATGGCATTTTACACTGAAAAGCCTCCACAAAAACAGCATTTTAAGTCTTGTGTGTGATTTATCAAAATCTACCCCCTTGACCTGGCTTCATATGAGCAGAGGAAATCTCTGCTTGTCACTAGGCTAATTTATACAATGTAAAATGCCATAGGCTTGTGCTAATAACGTTAGCATGTTGTATTTGTTTGGAAAACGTGTTTAGTATAAGACAGTTGTTTTGTCGGTGAACCTTGTGAGTTGTAATGTAGCTGAATTTTGTAACGTTACCTTTGTTAAATGTTGCTGTTGTCCCTGGCTTCATATGAGAAGAGGGAGAGATCACTAGCAGCTAGGCTAATTCATACAATATAAAATGCCATAGGCTTGTGCTAATAACATTAGCATATTGTATTTGTGGGGAAAATGTGTCCAGATAAAGACAAGTGTTTGTCTGTGAATGCTGCGAGTTATAGTGAAGCTGATTTGTGTTCTTGTGTTTGAAACTGTCTCTATTAAGCCATGTTTAATGTGAGTTTAATGTGTGTTTTGAATCAACTAAACTTTACAGGATTTCACAGAAACCTCTACCGCTGACTAGTGTTTTGGAGGTGTAACTGCAGAGTGACACAGACACACCACCTAAGTAAAAATGCTCACAACGGCATAGGCCACGTGCGTAGGGTCTGCACACAACCATAAATCCACTCAAAGATAGCATACACTGCTATACGCCAGGGTACAAATAGCATCTGCTTCTAATTGTACCCTGGTACAAATAGCAATGTGTTGATATTTGCACCAGGGTGAAAATAGCCCTTACCTTTATTGTTTCTTATCTGTGAAATTAAAATAAATAAAAAGGGAAATGGTTTCAGCCTACATGTCATGTGGTAACGTTTCAAAGTAGGTGCACATCAAACTACCTGCAGTACGCTTTGCACAGAGTTGTCGCACAAATTTAAACCGGCCTTAATAACCTTTGTGATTATGGAGAAGTTTCTTCTTTCCTTGCAAACTTTTTTTGGGGACACACATTCTTCTTTCAGACTGTATTTTCAACCTGCCACAAAATGTATCCCCACTCTATAGTGCATTTCTTACTGCTTGTCAGTTTTAGGATTTCCCCGCATATCTCATCTTAAACCATAATAATCATGGATGGATTGCAGAACGGGTCCACCCAGCACAGGCCCAGGGGCCCCTTCTGGCCTTCACCTGCAAAATGACACTCAAATTACCAACCACAAATAGAGCACAAAAAGAGCACAAAGTCTGTGTCTTGCTCCTGTGAAGGGGACGTCGTGGGGCCTTTTGTATCTGTGCCCAGGGGCCAACTGTCTCATAACCCCCCTGTGATAATAACACATCATATCCTGATTATATTTTGTATTATTAACCTGAATCTGTAAAGCAACTGAAGCTGTCAAATGAATATAGTGGAGTAAAAAATCCAGTGTTTCCATCTAAAATGTGGAGTATAAATTTAAAGTAGCAGAAAATGGAAATACATCAAACTTAAGTAAATATACTTAGTTACTTTCCACCACTGCCTGTAAAAATAAACACTGGATAAACTAAATATTTGACCAAAAACACGCTAACCTCAGCAGTCCTTAGACCTCACACTGTTTACTGAGATGGCACCTGCACGTACATTGATTATCTTAGTATCTTACCTTTCTTACTTAGTGACGCATTTTTCTACCAGTCAGCAAGTGAAGCACGTTTATTCCAGAAATTCACATGTTCACGTCCATAAAGAGAAAAATATAATTCTCCCAGAGTCAGATCGAGATATGAATCATTAACTCAGCACCAAAGCCCTGACCTTTGACCTCACATGCTGCGATGACACAGGTCCACACGTCATCAACTGTCTGAACATTCAATATTTGTCTGTTTTGATCGACACTGATTTTGGGAACAAAAAAGTGTGTCACTGTTGCTCAGTGTTGTGTCACAAGAACTGGGTCGAGACTTAACCTCAGAGTGAGTTCAGTATTTTTCAGCCTGGGTCCTGTTTTTAAATGTTCTTGTGTCCAAGTGACTGATGGGAACGACATATTGAGTACTGAGTCAGACATGTTGTCTTGTTTTTGACACTGACAGGCTCAGACTGTTTTTCTGTGTCTGACAACATTATGGAAAGATCCCCGCACAGGTAGACCTTTATGTTAGAGAGTAAGATCCTTTGGCAACACTCTACTTGAAGGTATCGACATAAGAGTGACATGACACTGTCATAACTATGACATGACACTGTCATGAACCTGTCATAAACATTATGTACATGTCATAAACGTTTATGACTGCTGTCATTAAGTGTCATTCAATTTTTGTAATGACAAGTTGACATTGTTTGGGTTGTCTTGATTATGACAACTTGACATTAATTAAAGTGACATTACCAGAAGTTGTCTTTGTCATGACAAGTTGACATTAAATTTGTTTGGGATGTCCTTATAATGACAAAGACAACTTCTGGTAATGTCACTTTGATTAATGTCAAGTTGTCATAATCAAGACAACCCAGACAATGTCAACTTGTCATTACAAAGACAATTTCTGGTAATGTCACTTTGATTAATGTCAAGTTGTCATAATCAAGACAACCCAGACAATGTCAGCTTGTCATTACAAAGACAATTTCTGGTAATGTCACTTTGATTAATGTCAAGTTGTCATAATCAAGACAACCCAGACAATGTCAGCTTGTCATTACAAAGACAATTTCTGGTAATGTCACTTTGATTAATGTCAAGTTGTCATAATCAAGACAACCCAGACAATGTCATCTTGTCATGACAAAGACAATTTCTGGTAATGTCACTTTGATTAATGTCAAGTTGTCATAATCAAGACAACCCAGACAATGTCAACTTGTCATTACTAAGACAACTTCTGATAATGTCACTTTGTTTAATGTCAAGTTGTCATAATCAAGACAACCCAGACAATGTCAACTTGTCATTACAAAGACAATTTCCGGTAATGTCACTTTGATTAATGTCAAGTTGTCATAATCAGTTCATAATCAAGACAACCCAGACAATGTCAACTTGTCATTACTAAAACAACTTCTGGTAATGTCACTTTGATTAATGTCAAGTTGTCATAATCAAGACAACCCAGACAATGTCAACTTGTCATTACTAAAACAATTTCTGGTAATGTCACTTTGATTAATGTCAAGTTGTCATAATCAAGACAACCCAGACAATGTCAACTTGTCATTACAAAGACAACTTCTGATAATGTCACTTTGTTTAATGTCAAGTTGTCATAATCATGACAACCCAGACAATGTCAACTTGTCATTACAAAGACAATTTCCGGTAATGCCACTTTGATTAATGTCAAGTTGTCATAATCAGTTCATAATCAAGACAACCCAGACAATGTCAACTTGTCATTACTAAAACAATTTCTGGTAATGTCACTTTGATTAATGTCAAGTTGTCATAATCAAGACAACCCAGACAATGTCAACTTGTCATTACAAAGACAATTTCCGGTAATGTCACTTTGATTAATGTCAAGTTGTCATAATCAAGACAACCCAGACAATGTCAACTTGTCATGACAAAGGCAACTTCTGGTAATGTCACTTTGATTAATGTCAAGTTGTCATAATCAAGACAACCCAAACAATGTCAACTTGTCATTACAAAAACCCTTAAAAACACTTAATGACAGTAGTCATAAACATTTATGACGTGCATAATGTTTATGACAGGTTCATGACCGTGTCATGTCATAGTTATGACAGTGTCATGTCTCCCTTATGTCAATACCTTCAAGTAAAGTGTTACTGATCCTTTTTATTCAACCAGAAACAGCCCTGAAAGCTCCATCGCCAAACCAACCAGACTCCATTTAAAAAAGCAGTAATTGTAGCGTGTATAGAGGCAGCATATCTTCACATCTAACCGGGTGAATTAAAGGGTTTATTTCAATCAAACTAAACTTGGTGATTGTTGGAACAGTGACAAGACAAACCAAGATGGTTGTTGTGAGTTTTATTTTGTTTCTGTCATCTTTGAATGAAGTGTGTCTGTTGATATTAAAATGACTGTTTATTCAAATGGAGTCTGGTGGGTTTGACAATGACGATTTCAAGGCTGTTTGTAGTTGAACAAAAGGGATCTTAAGAATACAAGACAGCTTTAAACAAACTAGGGATGCACGATATACATCAGTTACATCAATAAAAACATCAATTTTTCCCCCACCTACTTTAGTGATCATCAAGTCTCTTCTGTCGTTGAATTAACATCATATTATACAAAGAAATGAATTAAACACTCTCTGTTTACAGTTCAGTTAAAGTGCTGATGCTGCAGCGTCGTGAGTGTGTACACAGACTGCAGAGGTGAAACCCAGACATGTGACTCTCACCACACGTTGGCATTAATACCTGACTATGATGTCAGTGAACTTCTTTACAAACTACCAGAACAGTTTATAATAAGGCCCAACCCACAGTTCACTGGTTTATTTGACCTGCATGTAGGTGGCTGAGCCTTTACTTGTTTCCAGAGCTCGACCTTTTCACCTGTTAGTTTCACATGTAGTAGATTACAATGTTTAAAATTTTCTGGGTGTAATAAGGTATTAAATTACTCTCCCAAAAGACTGTGCAGCTCTGCTCTGTGATCATATTGAAGGAAGGCAGTTATCAAGACGAGCTGAGGCCATGTTTTATTCTATAACACAACTTATGACAAGAAAACTCAGCCTGCTTTAACAGCAACCAGGGACAAATGTACACTGAATACATACTGCAAGAAAATACAACAATGAACCAATCAAGGATGGACTGCAGAGTAAAAGTACTAGAAGTAAAAGCATTTATTTAACAGCAGTAATCAGGTTTGTATCTTCTGCTCCTGAAAGCAAAGACAGCAGAGTACTAACTTTTTCTCAACAACTGTACTATATAATGTTTGAGGTACCTGCAGTGGTGGAAGAAATATTGTACTTATTTCAGACGCGCAGCAGCACCACAGTGTAGAAATACTACTTTACAAGTAAAAGTCCTGCATTAGATATTTTACTGGAATAAATGTAGCCTACAAAAGTTCTGGCATCATAATATATTTAGTATTAAAAGTAATAGTATTCTTTATGCAGGAGGCCCATTTCAGAATAATATATATTATGTTATTGAATTATATTTCAAGTTGTATTAATTTGTTTATCACCTTAATATTGCAGCTGTTAAGGGACTGTATTTTATTTATCAGAGGAGAGAGGTGGCAGAGGAGTGACTCCTTTTTTTAAATTTATTTATTTTTTACTTTGACCGTCCCCGAAGCTGCAAATATTTTTCCTTGAGCCTCGCTGATTGACTGCAACGAATGAAAATGCACAAACCTCCCTCCACTATTAATTGGAAATTAGAGTTTTAAAACTTACCCTTTAATGTTTGAAAGTTAAAAGTTAAAATACGAAATCATGGAGTTGAAAAAAGCCTGGGTAGTTTGTGCCAATGGCTTATTTTAGCATACTTTTAAATGAGACATAGAATGAAGTGATTTTGATGAAATGCGAATATTTCAAGCTTAGGTCATTTTTTTCCGTCATGCATGATGTGTCCAAAGACTGTCAGAAATTTGAAAATCCAGTGATGAGTTCTGTTTTTGCAGTTTCTGGCTGTGAAAAATGGTGTAATTTTAAAGAAAACATGCCTTCGAAACGGGTTCAAATGTGCATTAGAATAAATACAAAATGCCACCATTTAAAGTTGTATGCCCCTCCCCTAAACCAAAAAGAAAATAATGACAATAATAATAATAATAATAATAATAATAATAATGATAATAAGCCCCTTCCCAGTCCTTAATAAATTATTTGACATACCTCCGCCTTTTTAACCACCCCCTCTCCCCTCATAAATAACAAACAGTCCCTAAGGAGGGGCTAATTTCTCCAAAAATCTCCAAAGTGACTTATACCTAAAATTTGCAGCTGGTAAAAGAGGATCTTTCAGTATGTCTCTTAGTTAAATTTTGCTTCTTTTATATTGCTCTTTGTGTCGTACAATATACTTATCACACCGACTTGTGTTTGTCTTTTTTTACTGACATATGCTTTGGGTATTTTGTTTATTTTGGTTGATTTATTTCTATTTTTTTCTTTCTACTGATGCTTCCTGTTTTCACTATCCCTCTGCTGCTGTAATGTTGCGAACATCTCTGCTGTGGGATGTAATGAAGGATTATCTAAAGTCTTATTTTAATCCAAATCATAGTATCATAATTTATCTGCTAATTAATTATATCTGCAAAGCAACTTAAGTTCTCAAATAAATGTAGTTACGCAGAGTAAAACAAAAACAGCTACAATATTTGCCTACAAAATGTAGACCAAAATATGAGTAATAAAAAAAGCATACAATGAAATACTCAAGTAAAGAACAAGTATCTGAAAACTGTACCTAAATACAGTACTTGAGACCTAGTTACATTCCTCCATTGTGTATTTTTACTTAAATAAAGTATCTCCTTCCACCGCCCCCTTTGTTTCCCCCATGATATACCAGGTTGTAGTACCGTGTGTGACCAGAGGGTGGCGGTGTTTGACCACCAACAGAAACATTTATACGGTGCCGAAGAAGACGTCCCCGGAAGCTGTACAGCTCGCTGAGTGTTTTTAGTTGTAGCTTGTTAAAGGTTTATAAAAATGTGTGTGTTGAGGTTGTGACACGGTGACAGGCTGAATTCAGACCGAGTCCATGATGTGTGACCTTGAGGAGGTGCGGAGGCGCGTGGAGGAGAGCCTGGCTGCTGCGGAGGAGGAGATACTCCGCTGTGTGGAGGAGGAGAAGCTGCTGCAAACATCAGGTCTGGTTGAACACACCTGCTTTAATCAGACAACACAACACTGCCTGCGCTCATCAGAGGAGTCAACACAGCCTGGTTTTACACAGTTAATATAAAAGTGTATTATTCAGAGGACAGACAGGTTGTTATCTGCTCCCAGAGACAGAGACATCATCTGTTACTCTGTGGTGGGAGAAGTACTCAGATACTTTACTGAAGTAAAAGTACCACAGTGTAAAAATACTCTGTTACAAGTAAAATCTGTGCCTTTAAAATATTACTTAGGCAAAAACAGAAAAGTTTTAACCTCAAAATGCACTGAAAATATATAAAGTGAAGCACTCATAATGCAGAATGACTTATTTCAGATATAACAGATAATTGGATCATAATTATTGATGCATTAATGTGTTCATCACTTTAATGTTGCAGCTGATAATGGTGGAGTTTATTTTACTTACTTCAAGCTGGGTAACTTGTGAATTTTACCAAAGGATCAATAAAGTATTTTATAAAATAATCCATAATAAAACATCATTAGGGTTGCAACGGTGCAAGGTATACCATGATACTTAAATTGACGGTTATTGTACCACATACATTTGCTTATCTGTGATATTGGGGAAAAAGGGAGACTTTTTTTTTTTTACATACGAACATTAAAAAATGGTTCAACTTTCAAATATAGAAATAAAACATTTGTTTAACAAAAAATAACCCGCTTGTTTTCATTCCTTTTAGGCTCATTCTGACTGATGATAGTAATATGTAAATGTTTTAATTCTGTGATACTGCGATATTTATATTTTGTATCATGAATCTTAATCTGTGGGAAATAAACGTAGTGAAGTTAAAAAGTACAGTATTTCCCTCTGACATGTGGTGGAGTCAGCAGAAATATAAGGTAGCATAATATAGAAATACCCAAGTAATGTACAAGTGCATGAAAATTGTAGTCAGTACACTACATGACAGTTACTGCCACTGGGTACTCATACTTTATTATTTCTATTTTATGCTACTTCAAACTTCTACTCTACTACATTTTGAATGCTGGACTTTAACCTGTAACAGAGTATTTTAATTGCTACTTTTATTTAAAGTAAAACTAGTCCATACCCATTATGTACAGCATACCATACCATGACTTAGTCATACCAAAAATTAGAAATAAAACCAACAACATTGGTCCACAGGGGGAGCCACAGCGATCGGTCGCATTTTAGCCATTTTGAAGCATTTTTCTGTTGTTATAGCGCCACCCAGTTGCCAATTAGAGTTAAATTTCTCCAGTCACCTTGAGGCGTCCTGTTCTACATATCTACCAAGTTTAGTAAAAATCCATATGGCGGTTAGGCCTAGATAAGAAATGAGCTCTCTAGCGCCCCCATTTTGTTTGATGGGGTCAATAATGGAGGGGTCCCCTCAGATTATGTGTGGTCATATTCCTACAAAGTTGCGTGGTGATGGGTGAAACCCTTGAGATGTTATACACCTTTATGTGATGAGCCACGCCCTCCGCAATATTCATTGCCTTATAGAAGCTCAGTTTTAGTAAGTTTTCCAACTTTTGCCAAGAGGGAACTTTAGATATTGGTCCCTAGATTATGTTCACCCAGTTTCATGCAGATCGCTCAAACTTCCTAGGAAGAGATCCATTTGAAGTGTTTTTCAAAAAATTCAAAATGGCGGAAAATCTATATAAGCGGAAGTTATGGGTTCTTGAGGCAAATGTGTTCCTCATGAGGAGAGGCATCTCTGTGCAAAGTTTCATGTCTCTACAACATACGGGGCATGAGATATGCCCATTCAAACTTTGCAATTTCAATCTGTTGCTATAGCGCCCCCCTTTGGCCAATTGATGTAATATTGCTTCATTGGCATCCTCCCATGACCCTCTACCACTGTGCCAAATTTCACATGGATTGACCAAGTCAGTGAGGAGAGAAACGTGGAACACACACACACAGACAGTTTTCATCATTATATAGTAAGATGAGATGTAGTTCTTCCACCACTGCTCACAAAGAAACAAACGTTTTAGAAACATTATTTAGTAACTCAGTTACATGTACTGCTTTGAAAACGTTGACAGGAAATGGTATTGTTTATATCATTATTATTTTAATAAAAAAACAGGGTGAAAGATGCTTTCTGCACCCACACTAAAAATGTTTTTGAGTGACAGGACAAAGTGTAAATGACTTGTGCTGTTTGGAGCAGAATAAGACAACATGAAAGTCTGATATTTTCCTCTCTATCTTCGTCCAGATGTTTCAGCTGAGCAGCAGAGGGCAGCTGTTCACAAGCGGCTGTCGGCGGTTGCCAACGAGATCTTCAGGATCTTGGAGAGAATGATCCGAGAATACGAGGCAGAAGTGTCCAGCTCCCACGATGAGATCCAACGTCAACGGCAACTGCTGGACGTCATGTTGAAGACGGAGACAAATGTTCACAGATCAGGTGCGTTACACATCGAGACAAGAATGATTTTCTTTTCTTTTACAGGTGTCATTGATTTAGTTTGCTGCTGGTGTCATTTAATTTGTCATCATTTAATAAATTATTAGGTGAAAGTGATATTGATGAAAGTATCATCGTCATTTAGTAACTTCTTTAAGTTTAATTCCCAAATTTATCAGTATATTAAACATGGTCAGATATCGTGGTGCAGTTTCATCACTTCCGTGCTGACTTGTCTCTTCGATCTTCCCCTCAGACAGACGGACACTCTCTGGGTCGGAATGTGAAATGGACGTTTCCTCTGAGCAGAGCAGGAGCTGCGGTCAGGTCCAGAAAACGTCAAACCTGCCGCAGACCAAAGACGCGTCCACAGAGACGGACTGTGAGTTGATCCACGGTAAGGCCTCACATCTTCACCAGACACAAAGAGCAGAGAGGGGCACCTCCACTGTGACGGAAACGCTGCCACCTAGAGACCACAGTCTCTCATCAAACAATTCAGAAGCTGCGAGTGAAGATGATGACAGTGACGATGAACATCTGAAATCAAACAAAAGAAAAACATTTCAGAGTCAGAGGGAGGAGTGTTGCAGAATGTGTGGAAGGTCTTTCCCAAAAAGTGTCGCAGGGAGGAAAATAAAAAAGCAGGACAAGAAAATTCCTGCAACAAACAGAAGCCTGACGGCGGGGCAGAGCTGCTGCAGAGTGTGCGGGAAGTTTTTCCGGTACAAACGATCTTTTCTGAAACACGTGCTCACTCATGAACAAAGCTCAGATCTGTGCGGAGCCTGCGGGAAACACCTGGGCTCCAACGAGAGCTTGGCGGCGCATTTACAAACCCACAATGAAGAAAACAGCTGCAGGGACCAGACGGAGGACAAACAGTCGGAGGCTGAGGGCTCTGACGCTGAGAGTAAAGTGGACAGTGATGAGTGGAGGGACAGCGAGGGAAGTGACAGTGACGATGGAGACAGCGAGAAAGAGGAGAGCAAAGGCGGACCAAAGTCAAAATCAAAAGGATCAAACAAACCTAAAGGACCTAAAAATAATGACAACAAAGATTTATCGAATCTGAAATACCGCTGTAAAGTCTGCGCCAAGTCTTTCTGCTACAGAGCCTCGTTTCTGAAGCACGTGTTAGAGGACGAGCGGGATACAGATCTTTGTGGCGTGTGCGGGAAACGTTTTGAGTCTGAGGACAGCTTGAGGCTTCACCTGCAAACGTACATCCGGACGAACGACTGCGAGGTCTGCGGCAAACACTTCGAGGCCCACAAACAGCTGGAGATGCACATGAGGACGCACACAGGAGAGAAGCCGTATATCTGCACCGTCTGCGGCAAGGCCTTCGCCCAGAACGGAAACCTGATGGGTCACATGAGGGTTCACACGGGGGAGCGGCCATATGTCTGCAGCGTGTGCGGCCAGAGCTTCGGCTTCAAAGAATACATGACCGCTCACATGAGGATCCACACGGGCGAGAAGCCGTTTCTCTGCAGCGTCTGCGGGAAAGGCTTCAGGCAGCGGAGCACTCTGAAGACACACATGATGATCCACACGGGGGAGTCCACGCACCGCTGCAGCGTGTGCGACAAGAAGTTCTACAAGAGCGGAGCGCTGAAGATCCACATGAGGTCGCACACGGGGGAGAAGCCGTATCTGTGCAACGTTTGCGGGAAAAGCTTCACGGCGAGCGGCTCGCTGACGAAACACATGGGCGTCCATGAGGGGGAGCGGACGCACAGCTGCAGCGTGTGCGGGACAGGATTCGTGAGGAGGGAGGACCTGAACAGACACGTTCAGACTCACGAGGTCGAGTCCACACAGCTGACGAGTCTTTAATGCCTGTTAAAGGAATAGTTCAACATTTTAGGCTGTACGCTGATTTGCTTTCTTTCCAAGAGAAGGATCAGGCAAATAATTTATTGACAGAAAATTTATGACCAATTGTTTGTCATTTTTCAAGCAAACGCCAAACCCTGCCCAATTTACTGTTGCTGTTTTTCTGTCTTATCTAAAAGTCAATTGATGATTTGTGGGATTATGGACTGTTGATCAGACCCGATCAGACTGGGCTTCAGGAAATTGGCATTTCGCGTCTTTTTTTGTTGTTGACATTCGTCACATAGGACTGGGCGAAATGGACAACTTCAGCATCTCAGCATTTACAGCCTTAAGGGTGATACTTAAGGAGAAAACGTAAGGTGTTTTGTGCAACCGGTCCCAGAATTTTTGGGGTGAAATGTCCCTTTAACATTCAAAACTGTATTGTTGAGGACAAATTCTGGACACTTAGAGATTTATGATCTCATTAAGGCTCTTTCCAGGTTGAACAAAGTTGTCAGCATAAATATACATTTTATAAAGCAAACAGCCATTTTATTAAGAAAATAATTAGCAGATCAATCGATGACAGAAATAATTGTTGATCTAATGTTGTGTGTGTATTAAATATGGAGCTGGATTTAGGACGTGGTTAACCTATCTTAGCATGAAGACTGAAAGCAGCTGTCTAAAGTTGAAGAATACCTTGAAATCTACTTTTAGGAAAGAAAGCAGATATTTTCCTGAATGTGAAACTATTTCTTTAAGTGGCACTTTATAACATTTTACGCCTCAAAAGGAAAAATCTTGACATGTTGGTTTGACATGTATTTTTACTTGTTATATTCATATGGTGTTGCATGTTTTCTGTAAAAAAAAAAAAAAAAAAAAAGGTTTAGAAACATTATCACTTATAAAAATTAAGAAAAAATAAATCTTTGTACTGTTACAGTCAATACTGTGCTGACTCACACAACCAGAGCAAGTTGCCTTTTTAAGATTTTTGGCACACTCAGTGAACCCTAAAAGATCTTATTAAATCAGAATTTTTTGGTACTTGTGGCATTTTTAATGCAGCTTTTTTGTAGAACTTGGTTCATTAAAAACAGGTAGTTGAGATACTTTTTTGAAGCTTGATGTGTTTTAAATGTTTGTCATTGTACAATTTGGGCATCAAACAAAAAAAGAGTCTTCGTTTTTTTGCATTGTTGAGGATGAACATTTGTACAAGTAAACTGATTTTCTGAATCTTTGTATGCAGAAAATTCCAAAATTATTTATTATAATTTGTATAGTGACATTCAAAAAGCAATTATATTGCCAAATTTGAAAGTAAAAAAAGGACACAATATCCACAATTTGATGCAGATCTAAAACATTATAAGGTGGGATAATTCTGACCTTGCAAGTGTTAGATTTAATTGTGTAGTTTGCAAAAAGATGTGCCAACTAAGTCCAAATTTAATTAAAGAAAGATAAAGGGAACTCCTTTTTAAGGGAATCTATTGAGAACACTGTCACCTCTCTTATTTCTGCAGCTGCCTGTTATCTATCGATTTTTGTTTGTTTGTTTGTTTTTAAACTCCTGTGATGTAAGTCTGGACTTGACACCATGTTATTGATATTTAGACCAAAATGACACAAATAAACACAAAGAAATATTAAAAGCTTTAACAATATTTGAGTATATCAGGCTGGGATTTTTCTACAAAAATGTAGCATTTAATGATATGTGCTGTAGATCATATAAAACATATGCCTGTTTTATGTTTTTGATAGACAAAACCCATGCCTGTTTCTTAGTCTGATCACCGACTAAAATTATTATATTCGCCAAGATTAGTTGTTTTTTTTTTTTTTTTTTTTTTTTTTTTTAAATAGTTTGTCTTAATGGAGAGATTTTACAAAATGTTTTGTTTCAAGCCAATGTTTTAATTGTTTCTCTTTATTTAAAGTTTATATGAAACTGCTTTTTAAAATTCACAATTTCTTTTTCAAAGTCTCATAAAATGGTGCTATCCTGTTTTAAATCATCAATAAATGCAGGAAATCTCACATTTTGTTCTTGACTGATTATTGCGAACATTGTTTTGAAGAAGCAGCCTCAGGCCAATGCCTTGTTATCTTTAAAAACAATAAAATTGTAATATAATAAAAAAAAATGATTATATTTATGGACATTTTAGCCATTATTTCCCTGCTTATGATCTTTTGATTTTTATCCTGAACTGTGACGCAATTTGTAACCTTTGTTTGAAAATCAGCACTATGACTTAAACATTAATATTCTGTCTTAAGAAGACCTGGTATAGTATATCATAAAAAAGTCCAAACAAAATGCCACAACTGCATTCATCAAAACAGTCGTAGTATACTATGCCACAATAAAGATAATGAAAAAGGACATAGAATTGTATCCCCATCTCAATGTCATTGAGAATGTCATAGTATAATCTGCCACAAAAATATCATAAAAAGAGTCGTTGTATAGTATATCATATAATGTGAAAATAAATATCATACTATAGTATGTCACTAAAAATGTCCTAAAAACAACATAGTATAGTATGGCACTCAAAATGTCCTAAAAATGTCATAGTATAGTATGTCACTCAAAATGTCATGAAAATGTCATAGTATAGTATGGCACTCGAAATGTCCTAAAAATGTCATAGTATAGTATGTCACTCGAAATGTCATGAAAATGTCATAGTATAGTATGGCACTCGAAATGTCCTAAAAACGTCATAGTATAGTATGGCACTCAAAATGTCATGAAAATGTCATAGTATAGTATGGCACTCAAAATGTCATGAAAATGTCATAGTATAGTATGGCACTCAAAATGTCATGAAAATGTCATTCTATAGTATGGCACGCGAAATGTCCTAAAAATGTCATAGTATAGTATGGCGCTCGAATTGGCATAAAAACATCATAGTATAGTATGGCACTCGAAATGTCATAAAAATGTCATAGTATAGTATGGCACTCAAAATGTCCTAAAAACGTCATAGTGTAGTATGGCACTCAAAATGTCATGAAAATGTCATAGTATAGTATGGCACTCAAAATGTCCTAAAAACGTCATAGTGTAGTATGGCACTCAAAATGTCATAAAAACGTCATAGTATAGTATGGCACTCAAAATGTCATGAAAATGTCATCGTATAGTATGGCACTCAAAATGTCCATAAAAACGTCATAGTATAGTATGGCACTCAAAATGTCCATAAAAACGTCATAGTATAGTATGGTGCTCGAAATGTCCTAAAAACATCATAGTATAGTATGGCACTTCAAATGTCATAAAAACGTGATGGTATAGTATGGCACTCGAATTGGTGTAAAAATGTCATAGTATAGTATGGCGCTCGAAATGTCATAAAAACGTCATAGTATGTTATAGCACTTGAAATGTCCTAAAAACATCATAGTACTTGAATTGGCATAAAAACGTCATAGTATAGTATGGCGCTCGAAATGTCCTAAAAACGTCATGGTATAGTATGGCACTCAAAATATCCTAAAAACGTCATAGTATAGGATGGCACTCGAAATGTCATAAAAACGTCATACCATAGTATGACGCTCGAATTGGCATAAAAACATCATAGTATAGTATGGCGCTCGAAATGTCATAAAAACGTCATAGTATAGGATGGCACTTGAATTGGCATAAAAACGTCATAGTATAGGATGGCGCTCGAATTGGCATAAAAACGTCATAGTATAGTATGGCGCTCGAAATGTCATAAAAACGTCATAATATAGTATGGCACTCAAAATGTCATAAAAATGTCATAGTATAGTATAGCGCTTGAAATGTCCTAAAAACGCCATAGTATAGTATGGCGCTCGAATTGGCATAAAAACGTCATACTATAGTATGGCACTCGAAATGTCCTAAAAACGTCATAGTATAGTATGGCGCTCAAAATATCCTAAAAACGTCATAGTATAGTATGGCACTTGAAATGTCATAAAAACGTGATGGTATAGTATGGCGCTCGAATTGGCATAAAAACGTCATAGTATAGTATGGCACTCAAAATGTCATAAAAACGTCATAGTATAGTATGGCGCTCGAAATGTCCTAAAAACGTCATAGTATGTTATAGCACTCGAAATGTCCTAAAAACATCATAGTACTTGAATTGGCATAAAAACGTCATAGTATAGGATGGCACTTGAATTGGCATAAAAACGTCATAGTATAGTATGGCGCTCGAAATGTCATAAAAACGTCATAGTATAGTATGGCACTCGAAATGTCATAAAAACGTCATAGTGTGTTATAGCACTCGAAATGTCCTAAAAACGTCATAGTACTTGAATTGGAATAAAAACGTCATAGTATAGGATGGCACTTGAATTGGCATAAAAACGTCATAGTATAGTATGGCGCTCGAAATGTCATAAAAACGTCATAGTATAGTATGGCGCTCGAAATGTCATAAAAACGTCATAGTATGTTATAGCACTCGAAATGTCCTAAAAACATCATAGTACTTGAATTGGCATAAAAACGTCATAGTATAGTATGGCACTCAAAATGTCCATAAAAACGTCATAGTATAGTATGGCGCTCAAAATGTCCATAAAAACATCATAGTATAGTATGGCACTCGAAATGTCATAAAAACATCATCGTATAGTATGGCACTCGAAATGTCCTAAAAATGTCATCGTATAGTATGGTGCTCGAAATGTCCTAAAAACGTCATAGTATAGTATGGCGCTCGAAATGTCATAAAAACGTCATAGTATAGGATGGCGCTCGAAATGTCATAAAAACTTCATAGTATGTTATAGCACTCGAAATGTCCTAAAAACATCATAGTACTTGAATTGGCATAAAAACGTCATAGTATAGTTTGGCACTCAAAATGTCATAAAAACGTCATAGTATGTTATAGCACTCGAAATGTCCTAAAAACATCATAGTACTTGAATTGGCATAAAAACTTCATAGTATAGTATGGCACTCAAAATGTCATAAAAATGTCATAGTATAGTATGGCACTCAAAATGTCCATAAAAACGTCATAGTATAGTATGGCACTCAAAATGTCCATAAAAACATCATAGTATAGTATGGCACTCGAAATGTCATAAAAACATCATCGTATAGTATGGCACTCGAAATGTCCTAAAAATGTCATCGTATAGTATGGCGCTCGAAATGTCCTAAAAATGTCATAGTATAGTATGGCACTCGAAATGTCATAAAAACATCATCGTATAGTATGGCACTCGAAATGTCCTAAAAATGTCATCGTATAGTATGGCACTCAAAATGTCATAAAAACGTCATAGTATAGTATGGCACTCAAAATGTCCATAAAAACATCATAGTATAGTATGGCACTCGAAATGTCATAAAAACATCATCGTATAGTATGGCACTCGAAATGTCCTAAAAATGTCATCGTATAGTATGGCGCTCGAAATGTCCTAAAAATGTCATAGTATAGTATGGCACTCGAAATGTCATAAAAACATCATCGTATAGTATGGCACTCGAAATGTCCTAAAAATGTCATCGTATAGTATGGCGCTCGAAATGTCATAAAAACGTCATAGTATGTTATAGCACTCGAAATGTCCTAAAAACATCATAGTACTTGAATTGGCATAAAAACGTCATAGTGTAGTATGGCACTCAAAATGTCATAAAAACGTCATAGTATAGTATGGCACTCGAAATGTCATAAAAACGTCATAGTATAGTATGGCACTCGAAATGTCCTAAAAACGTCATAGTGTAGTATGGCACTCAAAATGTCCTAAAAACGTCATAGTATAGTATGGCACTCGAAATGTCCATAAAAACGTCATAGTATAGTATGGCACTTGAAATGTCATAAAAACGTGATGGTATAGTATGGCACTCGAATTGGTATAAAAATGTCATAGTATAGTATGGCACTCAAAATGTCATAAAAACTTCATAGTATAGTATGGCGCTCGAAATGTCCTAAAAACGTCATAGTATGTTATAGCACTCGAAATGTCCTAAAAACATCATAGTACTTCAATTGGCATAAAAACGTCATAGTATAGTATGGCGCTCGAAATGTCCTAAAAACGTCATAGTATAGTATGGCGCTCGAAATGTCATAAAAACATCATAGTATAGTATGGCACTCAAAATGTCCTAAAAACGTCATAGTATAGTATGGCACTCGAAATGTCCTAAAAACGTCATAGTATAGTATGGCACTCGAAATGTCCTAAAAACGTCATAGTATAGTATGGCGCTCGAATTGGCATAAAAACGTCATAGTATAGTATGGTGCTCGAATTGGCATAAAAACTTCATAGTATAGTATGGCGCTTGAAATGTCCTAAAAACATCATAGTATAGTATGGTGCTCGAAATGTCATAAAAATGTCATAGTATAGTATGACACTCGAAATGTCATAAAAACGTCATACCATAGTATGACGCTCGAAATGTCATAAAAACGTCATAGTATAGGATGGCACTTGAATTGGCATAAAAACTTCATAGTATAGTATGGCACTCAAAATGTCATAAAAATGTCATAGTATAGTATGGCACTCAAAATGTCCATAAAAACGTCATAGTATAGTATGGCACTCAAAATGTCCATAAAAACATCATAGTATAGTATGGCACTCGAAATGTCATAAAAACATCATCGTATAGTATGGCACTCGAAATGTCCTAAAAATGTCATCGTATAGTATGGCGCTCGAAATGTCCTAAAAATGTCATAGTATAGTATGGCACTCGAAATGTCATAAAAACATCATCGTATAGTATGGCACTCGAAATGTCCTAAAAATGTCATCGTATAGTATGGCACTCAAAATGTCATAAAAACGTCATAGTATAGTATGGCACTCAAAATGTCCATAAAAACATCATAGTATAGTATGGCACTCGAAATGTCATAAAAACATCATCGTATAGTATGGCACTCGAAATGTCCTAAAAATGTCATCGTATAGTATGGCGCTCGAAATGTCCTAAAAATGTCATAGTATAGTATGGCACTCGAAATGTCATAAAAACATCATCGTATAGTATGGCACTCGAAATGTCCTAAAAATGTCATCGTATAGTATGGCGCTCGAAATGTCATAAAAACGTCATAGTATGTTATAGCACTCGAAATGTCCTAAAAACATCATAGTACTTGAATTGGCATAAAAACGTCATAGTGTAGTATGGCACTCAAAATGTCATAAAAACGTCATAGTATAGTATGGCACTCGAAATGTCCTAAAAACGTCATAGTGTAGTATGGCACTCAAAATGTCCTAAAAACGTCATAGTATAGTATGGCACTCGAAATGTCCATAAAAACGTCATAGTATAGTATGGCACTCAAAATGTCCATAAAAATGTCATAGTATAGTATGGTGCTCGAAATGTCCTAAAAACGTCATAGTATAGTATGGCACTTGAAATGTCATAAAAACGTGATGGTATAGTATGGCACTCGAATTGGTATAAAAATGTCATAGTATAGTATGGCACTCAAAATGTCATAAAAACTTCATAGTATAGTATGGCGCTCGAAATGTCCTAAAAACGTCATAGTATGTTATAGCACTCGAAATGTCCTAAAAACATCATAGTACTTGAATTGGCATAAAAACGTCATAGTATAGTATGGCGCTCGAAATGTCCTAAAAACGTCATAGTATAGTATGGCGCTCGAAATGTCATAAAAACATCATAGTATAGTATGGCACTCAAAATGTCATAAAAACGTCATAGTATAGTATGGCACTCGAAATGTCCTAAAAACGTCATAGTATAGTATGGCACTCGAAATGTCCTAAAAACGTCATAGTATAGTATGGCGCTCGAATTGGCATAAAAACGTCATAGTATAGTATGGTGCTCGAATTGGCATAAAAACTTCATAGTATAGTATGGCGCTTGAAATGTCCTAAAAACATCATAGTATAGTATGGTGCTCGAAATGTCATAAAAATGTCATAGTATAGTATGACACTCGAAATGTCATAAAAACGTCATACCATAGTATGACGCTCGAAATGTCATAAAAACGTCATAGTATAGGATGGCACTTGAATTGGCATAAAAACGTCATAGTATAGGATGGCACTCGAAATGTCATAAAAACGTCATCGTGTAGTATGGCACTAAAAATGTCATAAAAACGTCATAGTATAGTATGGCGCTTGAAATGTCCTAAAAACGTCATAGTATAGTATGGCGCTCGAATTGGCATAAAAACGTCATAGTATAGTATGGCGCTCGAAATGTCCTAAAAACGTCATAGTATAGTATGGCGCTCGAAATGTCATAAAAACATCATAGTATAGTATGGCACTCAAAATGTCATAAAAATGTCATAGTATAGTATGGCACTCAAAATGTCATAAAAATGTCATAGTATAGTATGGCACTCAAAATGTCATAAAAATGTCATAGTATAGTATGGTGCTTGAAATGTCCTAAAAACGCCATAGTATAGTATGGCGCTCGAATTGGCATAAAAACGTCATAGTATAGTATGGCACTTGAAATGTCCTAAAAACGTCATAGTATAGTATGGCACTTGAAATGTCATAAAAACGTGATGGTATAGTATGGCACTCGAATTGGCATAAAAACGTCATAGTATAGTATGGCACTCAAAATGTCATAAAAACGTCATAGTATAGTATGGCACTCAAAATGTCCTAAAAACGTCATAGTATGTTATAGCACTCGAAATGTCCTAAAAACGTCATAGTATAGTATGGCGCTTGAAATGTCCTAAAAACGCCATAGTATAGTATGGCGCTCGAATTGGCATAAAAACGTCATAGTATAGTATGGCACTCAAAATGTCATAAAAACGTCATAGTATAGTATGGCACTCAAAATGTCATAAAAACGTCATAGTATGTTATAGCACTCGAAATGTCCTAAAAACATCATAGTACTTGAATTGGAATAAAAACGTCATAGTATAGAATGGCGCTCGAAATGTCATAAAAACGTCATAGTATAGTATGGCACTCGAAATGTCATAAAAACGTCATAGTATAGGATGGCACTTGAATTGGCATAAAAACGTCATAGTATAGTATGGCGCTCGAAATGTCATAAAAACGCAATAGTATAGTATGGCACTCGAAATGTCATAAAAACATCATAGTACTTGAATTGGCATAAAAACGTCATAGTATAGTATGGCGCTCGAAATGTCATAAAAACGCAATAGTATAGTATGGCACTCGAAATGTCATAAAAACATCATAGTACTTGAATTGGCATAAAAACGTCATAGTATAGTATGGCACTCGAAATGTCCTAAAAATGTCATCGTATAGTATGGCACTCGAAATGTCCTAAAAATGTCATAGTATGGCGCTCGAAATGTCCTAAAAACGTCATAGCATAGTATGGTGCTCAAGTTGGCATGAAAACGTCATAGTATAGGATGGCACTTGAATTGGCATAAAAACGTCATAGTATAGGATGGCACTTGAATTGGCATAAAAACGTCATAGTACTTGAATTGGCATAAAAACGTCATAGTATAGTATGGCACTCAAAATGTCATAAAAACGTCATAGTATAGTATGGCACTCAAAATGTCCATAAAAACGTCATAGTATAGTATGGCACTCAAAATGTCATAAAAACGTCATAGTATAGTATGGCACTCAAAATGTCCATAAAAACGTCATCGTATAGTATGGTGCTCGAAATGTCATAAAAACGTCATAGTATAGGATGGCACTTGAATTGGCATAAAAACGTCATAGTATAGTATGGCGCTCGAAATGTCATAAAAACGCAATAGTATAGTATGGCACTCGAAATGTCATAAAAACATCATAGTACTTGAATTGGCATAAAAACGTCATAGTATAGTATGGCGCTCGAAATGTCATAAAAACGCAATAGTATAGTATGGCACTCGAAATGTCATAAAAACATCATAGTACTTGAATTGGCATAAAAACGTCATAGTATAGTATGGCACTCGAAATGTCCTAAAAATGTCATCGTATAGTATGGCACTCGAAATGTCCTAAAAATGTCATAGTATGGCGCTCGAAATGTCCTAAAAACGTCATAGCATAGTATGGCGCTCAAGTTGGCATGAAAACGTCATAGTATAGTATGGCACTCAAAATGTCATAAAAACGTAATAGTATAGGATGGCACTCAAAATGTCCATAAAAACGTCATCGTATAGTATGGCACTCGAAATGTCCTAAAAATGTCATCGTATAGTATGGCGCTCGAAATGTCCTAAAAACGTCATAGTATGGCGCTCGAAATGTCCTAAAAACGTCATAGCATAGTATGGCGCTCAAGTTGGCATGAAAACGTCATAGTATAGTATGGCACTCGAAATGTCATAAAAACATCATCGTATAGTATGGCACTCGAAATGTCCTAAAAATGTCATCGTATAGTATGGCGCTCGAAATGTCCTAAAAACGTCATAGTATGGCGCTCGAAATGTCCTAAAAACGTCATAGTATAGTATGGCGCTCGAAATGTCCTAAAAATGTCATAGTATGGCGCTCGAAATGTCCTAAAAACGTCATAGCATAGTATGGCGCTCAAGTTGGCATGAAAACGTCATAGTATAGGATGGCACTTGAATTGGCATAAAAACGTCATAGTATAGTATGGCACTTGAATTGGCATAAAAACGTCATAGTATAGGATGGCACTTGAATTGGCATAAAAACGTCATAGTATAGTATGGCACTCGAAATGTCCATAAAAACGTCATAGTATAGTATGGCACTCGAAATGTCATAAAAACATCATCGTATAGTATGGCACTCGAAATGTCCTAAAAATGTCATCATATAGTATGGCGCTCGAAATGTCCTAAAAACGTCATAGTACGGCGCTCGAAATGTCCTAAAAACGTCATAGCATAGTATCGCGCTTGAATTGGCATGAAAACGTCATAGTATAGTATGGCACTCAAAATAGCATAAAAACGATACAGTATGAACGTGAAAAAATGTTTAACAAAATGTCACAGTATAGCAATTCATCAAGATCTGGAAAACATGAGATCTATCTGGATCAAACTATAAAACTGCAAATCACAAGTACAAAAAAGAATTACAAAGACAAAAACTCAGAGACTTTCAGTTTTAACACAATTTATTTTTCTGCTTAAATAATTACTTGGATCATCCAGTGTAGGCTATGTTGGTTCGTCATACATGTTGGTACCAGATTTATCATCAACAATGGATGCTCAGGGTGGTTTTGTACGAAAAAAGAAAAAAAAAAAAAAAGACAGAAAAAATAAAATTACACACGAACAGAAGATCAGATTTTTAACGTTGTGTGATCAATACTGTGATTTAGCTGTTAATAAAAAGAATTGTATTTGGATAATGGGGCTAAAAATGAGCTTCTCTGTCCTCATGTAAATACAACCTGTTAAATAAAAGTCATCAAACCGTCAAAATAAAAGTCCCCTTTTTAAAATCACAGCAGACCTGAAAGCTTTAACTTACACTTCTAGTATGCATGATGGGCTTACAGATAGACATTTGTATTTAATGTTTCACACACACAGGGCTGCTAGCAGTTAGGAGAAAACACAATGTGCCGGTCTGCGGGTTACATTCGGGGACACCGTCAGTACCTCCCTGAAGCTTTGCTATCTGGAGTGTGTGTGTGTTTTCAGGTTCGTACAAAATAAAATAAAAACAGTTATAGATGACAGATGGTTGGGTTATTATGAGTGCTCACAAAGACAGAAGTACCATCTCTCTAATTGTATTACAGTGCTTTTGAATTAGGAGGAAAATAAAAAGGAAAGCATTAAAAATAAAGTGACGTCACATGCAGCAAAATATTATTTCTCTGAAGACAAATAATGTTCCACAGACAGAGCGGAAGTAGCTGTTGGCTTTAAAGAAACGTCCTTTGTTTAAAATCAAGCAGTTCTTTTTTTCTTCCATTCGTTTCTCATTTACATACAGCTTTTTTTGTTTCTTTTGATATATTCATTTGGGAAGAGCATGTCAGGTCGCACACTCAAGGCTGCTCAAACAGTGTCGACCTCTCAATACAAATGCACCGACTCTGCAAAGCTTCAACTCAAATCAGTGCATAAACAATCTGTGAAGCTACTGATTTTTTTTTTTTTTTTTTTTTTAAATTTTATACAGTGTCATTTATATACAACAAAAGTCACCCATTTACTATTATATTTCATTTTTTAAAAAAGAACCACATGGTACACCCCAATACTGTGGGTCCAGGAGGAAAAATAGACCATATAAGGCGAGTGTCTGAGAGAGAGTGAATCACACATCTTCTTTATCTGTCAGCGTTTAGTTTTCCTTGTTTGTGCCATCTTTGGTCACAGGCGCCTTTCCTTCATCGAAGATGAGAAAGCTCCAGCTCACGTCCATGCGTGTCCTTTCGGTGTTACTTCCGACAGTGAGTGAGTTTTGGTGACATGCTCATGCGAAATCAAAGAAAAGTAACTTGTTTTGCATCGTCTTGCTGAAAAAACCATGCGTTGCAAGTGAAAGCTTCAGACACGTTTTGGCCGATTGACGAGGCTTCCAGTCTTGTTTTTCCTCCCAGAATGTGTGTGTGGTGTCGCAGGTGGACGTCAGTGGACCTGGAGGATGAAGGATAACAAACATATTAAAATCTAAAGGTGGTGTGAATATATAAAAAGGTCATAGTATATCATGTTAAAAAAGTCATAGTATAGCATGTTAAAAAAGTCACAGTATAGCATGTGGGAAAAAAAGGTCATAGTATAGCATGTGGAAAAAGTCATAGTATAGCATGTGGAAAAAGTCAGTATAGCATGTGGAAAATGTCACAGTATAGTATGTGACAAAAGGTCATAGTATAGTATGTGAAAAAAGTCATAGTATAGCATGTGGAAAAAAGGTCATAGTATAGCATGTGGAAAAAAGGTCATAGTATAGTATGTGAAAAAAGTCATAGTATATTATATGGAAAAAAGGTCATAGTATAGCATGTGGAAAATGTCACAGTACAGTATGTGAAAAAAGGTCATAGTATAGCATGTGGGAAAAAAAGGTCATAGTATAGCATGTGGAAAAAAAGGTCATAGTATAGCATGTGGAAAAAGTCATAGTATAGCATGTGGAAAATGTCACAGTATAGTATGTGACAAAAGGTCATAGTATAGCATGTGGAAAAAAGGTCATAGTATAGCATGTGGAAAAAAGGTCATAGTATAGCATGTGGAAAAAAGGTCATAGTATAGCATGTGGAAAAAGTCATAGTATAGCATGTGGAAAAAAGGTCATAGTATAGCATGTGGAAAATGTCACAGTACAGTATGTGAAAAAAGGTCATAGTATAGTATGTGAAAAAAGTTATAGTATAGCATGTGAAAAAAGATCATAGTATAGCATGTGGAAAAAAGGTCAGTATAGCATGTGGAAAATGTCACAGTATAGTATGTGAAAAAAGGTCATAGTATAGTATGTGGAAAAAGTCATAGTATAGTATGTGAAAAAAGATCATAGTATAGCATGTGGAAAAAAGGTCAGTATAGCATGTGGAAAATGTCACAGTATAGTATGTGAAAAAAGGTCATAGTATAGCATGTGGAAAATGTCACAGTATAGTATGTGAAAAAAGGTCATAGTATAGCATGTGGAAAAAGTCATAGTATAGCATATGGAAAAAGGTCATAGTATAGCATGTGGAAAATGTCACAGTATAGTATGTGAAAAAAGGTCATAGTATAGCATGTGGAAAAAGTCATAGTATAGCATATGGAAAAAGGTCATAGTATAGCATATGGAAAAAAGGTCATAGTATCCACCTTATTTTCAAACACAGAAGTAAATAGTGATCAACTTCCGTTTTTTTGTGCGTGACTTCCGGTCAGCCGCTTTCCCTTACCGGAGCTGCACTGTGCAAGCTAATTTTTTTTTCAATTTTCAGTTGTTTATGTTAGTCAATCAGTTAGTTAGTTAGTTAGTTAGTCTGTGTGTTTTGTATAACGTTAGATAACTGTGCCCACGTTTCCGTTATAACAGAAATTTATTCTCTCTAAATGCGAATAAATCGCACGTCAATCATAAACTATGAACCAAAAAAGCACAATCTATCCCGAGTGAGACAAACTGCTTGATCCCCGTCTCCAGTGTACCAGCAGAGAACCTGCAGAACTGAATCAGCGAAAAAACACACCGGGCTACACAGCCTCTCTACCTGAGCAGCTGAAGCTGCGGCTCGCACCCTCGACACACACACACACACACAGACGGTGCTTCTGCATGCCAGCCACACGTGTGCTCAACTGTGAGAAATAAATATGTGAGGTGTACGCTGCTTTTCTATCTTTGTTTTCCTTTTCTTTCTTTCTTTCTTTCTTTCTTTCTGTCAGCGACATACACTCCTAACACAGGACGGGTTGTTTTTATTGACTGAGTTGATCATTAAGCCATAGTGATGCGCGGATCGGCTCTGATAGCACCTGAATCAGCATATACGCATTAACCATCCAGCCGTTACAACATGATTGAGCTAGCAAAGCAGTTTTGTGTTGCTGTGTGTGGTATTTATTCAGTTTTGGGAAATCACGATGTCTAGAAAGCATCAGTGGCTGCAGCTGACAGGGACAGCTAACGTTAACACTAGCAGCAAAGCTAACATCAGGATCGTCATCCGTTAAAAGCCTCCCGTTGTCGGATACGACGTGAAACTACTCCAATTAGCTCAATCATGTTGTAACTAAGACATCCGCTGGAAAAAATATTTTTTTCACGGGCCATTTTGTGAGTTTAGTGAGTTATTACAGACACGGCTAACGGCTAACAGCTAACGGTTAGCCCAGCTAATCTACGATAACCATGTTATTAATTACACACAGAGAAAATACTAATGTTTGTTCAGTCATTGTGTTTATAGACTTTACAAACATCAGATTAGTCTAAACGGTGATATAGTGACGTGAAAAATGTGATATATACATATATATAGCTAAACTCAGCAAGGTAAACAACAAGGCGATTCCCATTTACACAGTGGTCAAGAGTGCTGGACCGGAAGTGCACTGTTGCCAACTCCTCAGTAAGAAAAGTAGCTATTGGCTGTTCTAAAAGTCGCTAGAACTCGCTAAATGACGTCATCGCCTAATTTGCATAATTTTCCATATGCATGTAATTGTAATGGCTGCTGTAGGAGAGAGGAATAACATCGTGGGAGAGACAAAAACTGAGTAAAAAAACACCCTGAATATGTTTAGAACTACAAATGAACCTTTTTTCAGTGATTTATATTAGACAAAGAAAATTTTACATTTACATCCCGCTCTGACTGTAAACCAGGTCGGGATCAGAGCGATAGATCAGCCAGCGGCGGTTCCGCGCATGTGCGATTCACTTGCAGTCTGGACGTGGAGGGGTTAATGTCTCCTGCTCTGACTGCTGCTGGGAGGGAGGACTGGGCCGTCTGTGAGTGCTTTGGGGCGAGAGAGGAGCTCACGGCAGCATCCGCTGCCCGTTGAGAAGACTAAGAATGATATGTGCTCTCACAACAGAGTCTCCAGAAGTCTTCAATAACATCAGAAAAAGTCGCTAGATTTGTCGCTAGTCGCTTTTTTGAAAAAGAGTCGCTAGAGGGGTCTGAAAAGTCGCTAAATATAGCGACAAAGTCGCTAAGTTGGCAACACTGCGGAAGTGTCGCACAAAGAAACGGAAGCTGGCTGCGTTCTGTTTTGCCTCCATGTTTCCGTGAAAAATAAGGTGGATAGCATGTGGAAAAAAGGTCATAGTATGGCATGTGGAAAAAGGTCATAGTATAGCATGTGGAAAAAGGTCATAGTATAGCATGTGAAAAAAGGTCATAGTATAGTATGTGAAAAAAGGTCAGTAGTATGTTGAAAAAAAGTCACAGTATAGTATATGAAAAAAGTCACAGTATAGTATGTGAAAAAGTATAGTAGTTTAAAAAGTCTTGGTAAAGCATGTAAAAAAAGTCATAGTATAGCATGAAAAAATGTCGTAGTATAGTATGTCAATAAAATTTGTGAAATTGTCAGTATATAGTATGTCATTAAAAGAAAATCACACAATGTTAAACTATAGTATGTCACATAAATTGTACTATGTCACCAAAAACAGTCTTGCAAATGTATTGTATTGTGTGCAATTAAAAGTCACTAGTATGGCATGCCATGGGAAAAACATTTATAAAATGTCATAGTAAACAAAGTGAACAGTTACGTAACAATCTTTTCACCCACTGGCAATAAATAAAATAGATGTAAAAAGTTACATACAGTACCTTTAATCTATTAAGTTTAGAAGTGGTATCAAGCTTATATAATTTTGGCTTTACAGATTTATAATCATTAACTTCATGAATGGATAATTGTCAAATTGAAGTTGTTAGCCTCTTACCTGGTTTAATTGAGAGCTCTACTGTTATGACTGACTCTTCTTCCCTTGTTTCTTGTTGGCACTGTCTCCAGGCTTGGCAGGGGAAGAATGAGGAATGAGGTTCGTCAAAAGAGAAGAAAACAAAGAGAAAACAAAGTAAGCGTTGTGTTCAGGCTAAATTTGCCCTGTGTGTGTTAATGAAGCACAGATGAGCTCAACTACTGTCGAGCGGATCGCAGGCAGCGTGCTGCAAGAGAGATGAGTTCAAGGAGAGAAAAGAGATGTTAAAATCTGAAATGACACACATGCCTCAATACATGTTAAAAGAGAGAAAAAACAATTACTTTTCTATGTTAGTTCAAACATGTTATATTAGTAGATCTCACAGCCAATCAACGAGCCAGGATTGTTGTACGACTACTGATACACTGCAGTACAGAGGAAACACACAGCACAACACAACCACTGCAAACGGTATTTAAACAGGCCATCTGAATGACCCTGCTGCTCTGTCACACAGCACGCAGCATGACCGCAAACAGCTTAGATTAATCAGCTGGTGCACAAAGTTTCAGCTACATCCTTCACCACTATGCTACTTCAGCTCTTCATTGAGACTGATTCTGTCACATCACTCTGTGACCTGTGATCTGTTTAGTGTTTGCAAACAATCACAGCGTCATGCAGGTGTGAGTGAACCACAATTGCTCAGGTGCCTGGTTTTAAACGCCAACCTCAGATTTTCCTCCAGACTTCTCAGCCTTTTGACCCTGTCGGGAGCGCTTCCCCCTCTTCTTGCCCTTCCCCCCTGTGGCTCCTGCTGTCGCTACACCACTACCGCCAGCACCAGCACCAGCACCAACACCAGCACCAGCACCAACACCAGCTTCTTCTGTTAGAGTGTCGCCTTCACTCTCCCTCCTTTCGTCCGTGTTGTACACACGGCGCACCACCTTTCTGATCACCTGTAGGGGGCAGAAGCATGTCAGCAGGAGGAGGTGGAGGAGGGAGGCAGGAGAGGATTTTGTGAGGAGAAATAATGGAAAGGAAGATGAGGAGGTGTGTGTATCTGTGTATATAATGCCGTGCGATACAGCCTTTGTTTCTGTGTCATAGTGACACTGGTTTATTTCAATACGCTCTCCTCTCTCCATGTGATGTGTGACTGGGTTACTGGTGTGTATATTTGTGTGTGAGCTGAGGGTAAAGAGGTGCCAGGTGATGGAGGCGGGTGAGGATGGTTACTTTTCTGGTGACCAGATTCCCGTCTTCATCTGTGAACTGCTCCTCCGTCACAGACTCTCCAGGAATGTTTTTGGCCTCCTCTCCCTGAGGTGAAGGGTGGATGAAGGAGTGAGATGGGAAGGATGGAGGGATAGAGATACAGGTTGGGAGGAGATTTGAGAGGTTATCAATTAAACTGTTATTCATCTGGTTATTTAGAGTATGGATAATATCGACAGACTGCCTGCCCGCAACAGCTGATGGGTTTCCTACTGTTAAAATCAAGAATAAAGATTTGAGAACTGCAGAATTTCTCATGATTCAAGTTCTTTACAGTTTTCATAAAAAAATTAATTATTGCAGATTCTCAGATAAATAAAGACATAAACTAAAACTGAAGTTCTTAACAGTGTTAGTCTTTGATGCATAAAAACCTGCTCTTCGGCAGGGTAAGACTGAGGAAACCCAACTGATGCTGGTGCATTACACAGGCTGTCTCCACGTTAACATGTCTCTAACATACACACTTCAAAACACACGCCTGCAGTAGCAGACGCACAATGATGCCAAAGCTGTAATTCATTGTTTTACATGTTTGCATGTATGTTATTATACTGTAAAAGCATGTCAATCACTGCAGAACTAAAATAACAAAATGCAAAGAAAGCTCCAAACTTTTGGTTACATACTCAAAGAAGATGTTTTCTAAACCCACAGTATGTCATGCTCAGGAAGAATTTCCTCATTCAACAATAAAATCCGCCCACATGTATCACACTGTCAGCCTAACTGAGGCTCCATTTACACAGAGACAGATCATCTGTTTTTTTAAGAGCTGGAATGATTAGTTAATCGGCATAAAATTATTCAGCAACAGTTGATAATTGGTTAGTCATTCTCTACAAAAAAAAAATCTGTTTCCAGCTTCTTAACTGTGGATATTACCTGGTTTCATTAGTCATCTTAATTGTAAACTGAAAATCTTTGGACTGTTCGTCAGACAAAATGAGACATAAAATCTGTTTGCTGACATTTTATAGACCAAATTATTGAAGACAATAATCATCAGAATAACTGACAAAATTAAAATAACTGTTACAAGCTTCAGTGTCTCACTGGAGGACATCTGATCAGACACACTGTCAAGTATCAGAAGAGGGTTTAAAATACTTTTACAGATTTCTGCTCCTGTGGAAATCCAGCCTCAGAATTATAAATAGTATGACACTCTGTATATGAGCCAAACACACAGCACAACCAACAGTCAGCCAACCAGGAAGCAACGGCAAACACCATACAACACGGCTGTGGTGCATTGGCTCACACCAACGAGCAGTGACTAGCACTTCATGCTGTAGCAGGGCTACAAATCCAAACACGCTGTCCCTCACACACACACACACACACACACACACACACACACACACACACACACACACACACAATTACTGTCTGTCACACACACTGTCTATCCAACTACAGTCAATCCAAATGCAGCACGATTTCTGACCAAATCTGTAGAACATTTTCAGAAGAATAAGTCGGTTAAATCAGGAAAACAGTCAGTGGCTCTAATTCTCCTTTAGGTGCCATTAAAAAAATGCAGAAGAAGAGAGCACAATATAATATAATTAAAATACCTCTAATTATTACTACATTGTTTTGCTGAAAAAATTCTGATATTTTACATTTTTTCCTGCAGTTTTTTAGAAATGTTACTGATAAACTTCAGATATTTTACTAGTATTTTTGGAAAAATGTTTTGGACATTTCACCAATATTTTCTAGGGCTGTATTCGATATTCGTTTTTTTATTTACTATTTTATTTTATTTTTTACATTTTTTTTTGGTGCTAAATGTAGTCTTTTTGTTGTTGGTAAATGTAGGTTATCAATAAAAATCAAAACTTTTAAATTGCATTGTTAAAAATGTGAAAATATAGTATATCCTAACAACGGAGTTTGTGCGCACGGCAGGCTTGAGCGCATCCGTCTGAGGCTGTGGATCAATGCCAAGTTTTACCACTTTATCACTATTCCCTCTACCTTGTAGCTGTTTTTTTGTTATCTTTTGAATTTAATATGAATTATGGAACCGTTTTTGTCAACGTTTGTTCCCCCGTTGTTTACAATAAATTATTGTTTAAAGTTTCAACAAGTTTCTTTTGGAGTGCGTGACACAAGTGTGTTTTGAAAACGGCCGCGGACTGTCACCTGCTCAACGCATCAGTACCTTCGGATGCCATGACAGTAATAGCCAATAATGTCAAAATATCATTTACAGACTGATTTAACAGACGATCACTGCTGCCCGACCCGCAGGTCCATTTGCGGGTCCCACAGGTTACGGGTCAACCCGCGCATCACTACTCAGCTCAGTCTATAAGGCTGTACACACAACAGTAAGGCTATAGACATTATATTCTATTCAGGCCGGCAGAACCAGCAGCACATCGGCTCTACAGTGCACAGCACTGCTGATTAACCATTTTATTGCAGCACAGTGTGTCTGCCAGCAACCAATTACTTGCAGAGGCTTCCTACAACTTGTTTCAACGGTTCCTATTTAATCAGAAGACAAATTAAACAGGATGACTAGCCAATGTGAAAATCAAAAGAAATCATAGAATAATGTACTGAAGGAGACTGTTGTGCCATCACATTTTTTTGTGGTTTGAGAGCAAAGATCCAGTCGCTGCCGTGCAAAACTCCGCAATACAATTAGGTCCGAAAAAACCCCGGAGTCCGCCGCCGCCCTTCTGTGTTTGTTTCTTGTTCTCGCTGCTTTCTGTCAGTGTGTACTCTGATAAAATACCCCATTATTCTGAACCTGCCTTTTACATAGACATCCTTCCCCCTCTTTGTTAATATTGGGCCTGACTTTCGGCTCATCTGTACTTTTGTCCCTTTTTTATCCTTGTCCTTTGTCATGTCCCTTTGACAATATACTGGCTGTTATTTGGGGTTCTTGATACAAAAGAAAAAGCTGTTGGGTGGAAGTCAACTTCAAGATACACTCTATCACTTTGTCTTACTTACAAACACTAAAGCAGCACACAAACCGTCACTCTCCTACTTTCACTCTACAAAACACACACAGGCTGTCAAATGCACACCAGCACAGCAAATAACTTCTGTTCACAATCTTTCTATCTCCATGACGGGCTCTTCTTCACACACTTGAGCTCTGTCTCAAAGCTTTATGCAAGTTCACTCGGCCTCGAGCTGTCCACACACCAGGCCTTACAAACCTTGAGTATGACTCGTCTGCGGTACACCCTGGTGGTAACAGTGGTCTCCCCATCGGAGCCGGACTCGTCAGCTCTAACACTCCCCTGACGAAGGCAGCCCAGCAGCAGTGTAACATTAATCACCCCAGTGTGTGCATGTGTTTTGAATTTATGACTTTGTGGGATCATTTAAATGGTCAGCATGAGGTTAAAATGAAATATTGGACCAACTGTAAACATTTTAAACCCAATATAACACATTTGACAACTTCTCAACGGCCCACAGACACCACAGTGTGTGTGTGCATAAATTCAAGAAAACATAAACAACTAAATGAATATAAAGTTGTCAGTTGACACCCTGTGTGGAGGAGCGACTCTCACCTGGACTTTGTGCTGGGACCTGTCACCTCCCTCCTCCTGACCTCTGCTTGGTCCTGCTGTGCTGCTTTCCTCCTGAGATCCCTTCCTCTTGGCCTCACTTTCCTTTTCTTCCCTGGCTGTGTCGATGTGAGCTCCGTTCTGTTTGTCACTCTGAGACGGGGGCTGCTCCAACGAATCAACCAGACTGTCGGGGCTGTGGGAGTTAAATATGGTGATCACAAAACCACTAGACTGACAGAGAACCCCTGTGTGTGAATATGTAAGCAGAATATAAACAGTTCCTACCTGCCCTCCTTGATGCCGGAGCTTTGGCCAGGGGCTGCCGAGTCTACGCTTGCGCCAGACGTCTCACTTCTCCAGCCTGGAACTGAACACATGTCTTTTTCTGCTTGCTGCAGTTGTTCGAGGATAGCGTTCATCCGCTCCTCTGTCATCTCCTCATCCTCCAAGCCTCCCTCCTGCTTTATATCCTCCAGCAGACTCTGCAGCCTCTCCGGGGTCATCTCCTCCTCTTCTTCTTCTTCGTGCTTTCCATTTCCATGACCAGCATCTGAGGCAGCTGTCTCTCCCTGATGCTCCAAAACAACGCCTTGCCCTGCCTTCAGTTCCTTCTCTACAGCCTCAGCATGCCCGTCTGTTCCCTTTCCTGATACTGCCCTTCTGTCATTATCCGGCCTCTCATAATAAACCAGCCCTGTCTTTTCTTCCTTTGCTCTTTCTCCGGCAGTCAAAGCTGTGTCTTCGGCCCCGACGACGGGGGGCTGCATGGCATTGGATGTGGGGCCTGGGGCGACAGTGATGGGCTCGCTGCTGGAGGTACTGGTGGTCTGAGTGAGAGAGAGGTCGCTAGGTCTAGTAAGCGTGGTCTTGCTAGGGGATTCTGCGCTAGCATCGCCCTCGCTAAAGAAGTCGTCTGAGCGCAGCGGGGTGGGGGGCTCGTAGTTCAGGTCTGAGGGGGTTTGCAGCTCCAGATCTATATTGTGGTATCCTGGGTGGATGGCAGGAGTAAAGGATTAGAGGGTGAGGGGATCGACGAGGGAAGGGGAGACAAAAAACAAGGGAGGAAAAGAGGGAGGGACAGAGGGGGTAGAGTGATGGAGGTGATGAAATGAGAAACACTTGTAACATCTAAGGGTAGTATTTGTTCAAAAGTCACACAAGTGTAACCCAGATACAGTTTAAAGCTGCATTAACTTTTTTGGCCACTTGGGGGCAGTAGAGTAAGCTGTAAACACAACTCTGACACATTATCACTTATAAAGCTGGTATAGTGAACTTGCTAGCAAACAGTTGCCTATTTAAACATCAAGCAAACACAGAGTAACTTCAGCATTTATTTGGAGTCGTATTTGTGTCAACCCAATGAATCCAAGTCCGATATTCACTCATCTTGTAGCTCTATCGTTGGTCTCTAGCAGATAGAGATATCAGCCTCTTTAGCTGCTAAATGCTCCACTATGTTCATCAGCTGGTTGCTAGCTTTGTCTGCTTGTCAGTTGGTGCTGGGCAGTTCTTTTTTTATAGCTCTGTTTTGGTCTCCACCGACTCCTGAGAAGCAACTAGATATTTGATTCTTTACCTACTACTAGCTAACTTTATTTGCCCTCTGTTTGGTGCTGGGTAGGAGCATACAGCAGGTCTGTCAGTGCTTTTTCAATGAGAACAGCTCCCTCGTGTTGACTGGAAACTAAGCTGACCCCCCCCCCCCCCCCCCCCCCCCCCCAAAAAAAAAAAAAAAAAAACCAAGAGCTTTAAGTGTCTTGTGAAGCTCTGCTGATCTGGCGTTTACTGAAGTGTGGGGTGATCACTCTGTGGACAGCCAGAAAACACCCGGTGAACATAGTGACGCATTTAGAAGCTAAATAGAGATATTTCCCTCAGGAGTGGGTGGAGACCAAAAAGAGAGCTAAAAGAAGAGTAAACATTGGACATACATGAGCCATGTGTTCAGAAACACCACTCCAAATGAACACTATGTTGCCTCATATTTGCTAGATGTGTAAAAATATGCTGCTCTTTGGTAATGTGTTTGCCATGTCATCAGATTTGTTGTGTTTACAGCTTGTTCTACTGCCCAAGTGGCCAAAAAAAGAATTAATGCTGCTTTGAGGGAATACTTCACCCCGCAAATGACCATTTGTGTTTCCAGTACTAAAAATGAAACTTACCTTTGCTCTCCTCAAAGCCAGACTCCACTGACGAAAACAGTAATTTTACCTCACTGAACACGGGAGCTGTTGGTCTACCGCTGCCTCGATCAGTTTGTTATTGTGTGACTTTGTGAATCCAAATTACCTTTAAACACCAAAGTCACACAGAAACACAAGCAAACTAAATAACTGAGGCAGTGGTAGACCAGCAGCTCCTGTGTTCAGCGTAGTAAAAGTACTCTTTTAGTCAATGGAATCAGGCTTTGAAAAGAGCATAGATAGATTTCACTTTCCGTTCAGTTCCCTGTCAGACAGGGCTGTGTGTTTGGGACGTATGTGGATAAATGAGACTTGGATTATATTGCACGAATTCTGAGAGAGTTTGTAAATGGATGTTTTGATATAGTTTTGCTGTTGTTCAATTCATCAATAAGTTTCTCTGTTTTTTTTATTCTTCGTTTAGTGTGGAAGCAAGTGAGAAAAGCAAAGTTTTCCTTACAGATTCATCGTAACATAGGGTGAGTAAGGACATACAAATGATTGTTTGGGGGGTGAGGTATTCCTTTAAGGATTTCCCTTCTTCAATGAACATGTGGGAACTCCTGTGTGACTTCTGGACCAGCGCTACAGAGCAGACACATGATCAGATCACAGGATGGAAACAGAGAAACCAAAGTACCAAAGACAGAATATAAAAGATAAAGATACTCAACATATCCTGTATTTGTATGAATTTAAATGAACTTTTAGTCACACTAATGTCACAAAGTTCCTCAGGAACTGTTGTATATTCAAACTGGCACTTAAGTCAGTCAAGCCCTTTTTTTTTTTTTTAAAAAGCACTTCAAACATACTCTGACTTCAGCTCATTGTCTCGATAATTACGTTAATGTTTATGTTTGAGTGTAAGCAAAAGCCTTAGTAGAATTCAGGTAGGTTAGTTGTGTTGATTTCAACAGAAGGCAGAGAGGAGCAGAACAAACAGGCATCTAAATGTAAACTTCAGGAACAGAACGATCCCGCCTGAAGTAAGAGGGGACACCAGGAGGGAGGGGAGAGGGTGGAGGGGAGGTGGGAGGCGGAGAAGGAGAAGGAGAAGGAGAGTGATGATTCAGGGGAGGAGAAGGGGAACAATGAGGTGGAGGAGAAGGAAGGGGAGAGGATGAAATGGACGAAAAGGGAAGAGTGGGAGGAAGTGGAGGAGGAGACGAGGCACATTTTAAAGAGGGAGAAGGGGGAGGAGAGGGGAAAGGAGGAGAAAGGGGGATATAAACAGGAGTGGGTGGAAGGGAAGGAGGAGATGGAAAGGTGGGAGAGGAAGTAGCAGAGGTGGGGAGGGAGGTGCAAGCAGGAGGAGGAGTGGGAAGAGGGGGAGAGGATTGAACAGGTCGAGGAGGGTGAAGAGCAAGAGGAGAAATGGATGAAGCAAGAGGAGATGAGGGGAGACAGAGAGGAGAGGGAGCAAGGTGACGAGGAATACACGGAGGAGGAGAGAAGAAGGAGCAGCTGAAAGGGCTCCGGGGGGAGGAGGGGAGAGGTGGGGAGTAAGACAGAGCGAAGAAGTGAGGGAGAACAGGAGCGACAGGCAGGACGTAAACAGGAGGTGTGGACGGAGGAGACGGGAAGTAAAAGACAGAGGAGGGAGTAGGGACGGCAGGAGGGGACGGGAAAGAGAAAGAGGTGATTTGACTGGGATGAAAGGAAGGAGAGGAAGAGGTAGATGAGGCAGGAGGAGTAGGGAGAGGAGTAACAAGCGGAGGCGTTTGAGGACACGGGGGGAGCGTAGGAGACCTAAGAAGTTTGGGAGCTATTAGAATTATCACACATCACAGAAGAGACAAAACAAAGACAACAGTTAGACACAGATGTGGATGAAAAGACACAGCATAGAAAACAGATTAATGCACAGACAGTGAAGTGAATGTGTGATTGATGAAGACTGAACGTTTTAGAAGCTGCAGAAGCAAAGATCTTGCACACCAGAATGATGGGATTGCTTATCTCACAGCTGATAAGCACGAATAAGCTTCTTAGTGATTAGCAGCAGCGTGTTTTTAAACAGTAGAGCGAAAACAAGGAGGCAAAATTCACATTCTGGCTTTGTCCTTCATGAGGACGGGATTTGGGTTCTCAGAAGTCTGGAGTTTCTTGAGCGAAGAACTAAGAAGAAGCAGGATGGGAAGTGGGAACACTGAAAGGCCGGGTCATAGCCAGGATTTTATAAATACTGAGGTCTTAGGACAACAAACTTCCCCAGAACAATCCCACACTCTCTCAAGACATTTTTGGCAAGCCTAAAAAAGCTGCTGTGTCCCAATTCCATACAACATACTAATTATTTACAGTACATACTATATATTATGTATTTTGTACTATATGTCATGAGAACATTTGATTCAGCCATCAAACTGCATTTTTGGAACGTCACTGCTAACTAAAGTAATATGTCTTCCTTGGGGGGGACAAAGCTGTTGGCTGGAGGTAGTGGCAGAGCCAAACTGATGTCCGTGTAAACAGTGCGAGCCAGCAGAATGAGGCATGGGTGACATTTTGATGTGGAGTTGTATGTGTGACACACACTGCCAGGAGATTTAAAAGCAGGTGGTGGCAGTTAGCAGCTAACTCAACAAAGAAAAACAGCAACCAGAAATGTCAGCATACTGGGGAGACAGTAAGGTCCAGGGCAGGAATGTTGTGCTGTTATTTGACGTCCGAGTAAACAGTGTGAGCCGGCAGGATGGGACGGGGGTGACGTTTTGATGAGGAGTTATATGTGTTATATATATATATAGAGGAGTTAATAGCAGTTAGCAGCTAACTTGACAAAAAACAAGAGCAAGCAAAAATGTCCGCAAATTGGAAAGACAGTGAGGTCTGGGACCTCCTTACCCTCAAAGCCGAGGAGATCAGCCACTGTATCACAGGGATGAGAAATGATTGTTATCGTCATGTTACGCTAATTCTATTGTTTACAAAGCGCTATCCGACACGTATGTTAAATGTCACACTCGAGGCCGATTCTGCTGTGTTACACATAACAACCGCCATGCCTTTTGCTGCTGCAACGTTGGCATGATATCCAAAATTACACAGTGGGACAGCATGATGTCAGTGCTGCTGATTTTGTGTAAAGAAGCAAAGCCAGCGTAATGAAGGGTCTGCATTGGGTTGGTATTGCGGCATCTCTGTGTAAAAAGGTACAGTCACCGTTCAGTCAGTACACCGATTGATTAGTGTCATGAACTGAATTTCCACTTTCAAATCCCGTCTGAAAACACACTTTTTCAAGCTGCCATATTTGGTCTGATTTAATGGTGACACACATATTGAGACTTGCACTGATAATGGTTTTATAATGATTTTATACCTGTTATTTATAACTACGATTTTTTTTATCTAGTCATTTTATTAACTTGAATTGTATATTACAGAATGGTTTGAATTTATGATCTATGGATACCCTGCCGCTTGTTGTTGTTTTTTTGGTTTATTTTAAACTGTGTCTTGTAAGGTGTAAATAAAATGCACAATTATCATTATCATTATTATTATTATTATTGTTATTAATTGCGTCAGTGTCAAAGCAGTGCAACTGGAGTACTCCTAACAACCTACAAACTCAAAAATTTGTATGGAATTCGGACACAACTTAAGACTGAGACTTCTCCACTCTACCATGAGTATAATTCTTTTGTAGAAAAACTAAATCTCTTTGATTTATTTTATAGGATTATTTTAAGCTGTGTCAAATTAAACCTGATTCAGCCCTTAAACACATGTATAACTTGTATAATCTAAGAATATAAACTCCTCTTCAGGTCATTAAAACCCCACATTCCCAGAAATAATACTGACATGACCTTGATGTCCTCATCAAAGTTACAGTTAGTGCTGCTAGTTAGCTGCAGATGTCATCCAGTTAGTGCAGAGGAGGGCAGGAGAGGCTAAAGGTTCCTACCACCCTACACAACTTGTGCTGACAGGGGGCGCTGTTGTACTTCCAGTCTTACTCTAGTCAGCCTGAGCTCAGGGAAGTTAGCAAAAGGTAGCCACTGGTGGAAATAAGCTGGTTAGTGGTGCTTAGCACTGACAAAGGAATATGCTGAAGGAGTTAGTCGCTCAGAAGCAGGAGGAGAGGAGAGAGGAGTAGGAGGAGGCGGACAGTCTGCTGGTCTCAAAGCAGGAGAAGCTACAGTGGAGCGTAGAGGCTGGGAGGCTCGGAGGAACCAGGAGATGACAGGTACAGTACAGCTAACAGCAGTGACACAGAAGCATTATTATACACTGGACACTTTGGAAAAAGGTGTTTCATTTTCAACCCATCTGTGAGCGTCATCTGAGACGGAGCACATCCATCCATCAAACTGTGCTCTGCCAAAAAACACTCGTGCATCATGTGTTGAAAAGGCTCCACCCGTTTGAAGAGTGTTAGAAGTGTATTATCGCTGTGAGCCAACAACATCAGAGCAGCAGCCCGTCACACAAAGCCATAGCCATGCATTTTGTTTTTCATCAGTTACATGTCGGTTTCATTTTAAATCATCTTCACAAAAAGATCCAGTTATTGAAACAATCGTGACACTGATCTCTGTGTTAAGATGACTTTCAGAAACCTAATTAGACAGATTGGCAATGAGGTCCATTTCAGAAGTCTGTCTCAAAAATTCCTGACTTACACTGGCTACCGGGTTCATCCCCTGATTGAGGAAAATAATTAGATTTTTCAGGGGCTCTTAACTTCCTTGATGAATAAAGGAACAATAATGAAAAAAAAAATCAAATGCTGGTTACAGACCCAGTGGCAGTGTACAAAATTAAAGTGCTCATTATGCAGCAGGTTGGTCATTATTGCCATTATTTTATTGTTATATATTACATGACTGTTTCTACAAATGCATTGTAAGAAGCATTTTAGTGTTGTAGTTGGTCGAGGTTGAGCTAATTTTAAATACTTTATACACTGTATTTATAAATCAAATATTAATGTGTAAAGTGGTAACTAAAGCTGTCAGATAAATGTACTGGACTAAGTACGATATTTCCCTGTGAGATGTAGTGAAGTAGAAGTGTGTTCTAGAGGTTTTTACTGGGAGCTGATTTATCCGCATAGGACTCCTCCTCTCCAAAACAAACAGCCCTGGTGATTTAAACCAGTGAAAACACTAAATAAAGCAGTTTCACTTTAAAAAACAGTATTTCTTAGATGCTGTTTGGCTTGTCAGGAGCTAGAGCCGAGCTGCCGCTAACGTTTGGTCAGTATGTTTTTCCGATAACTTCAGATCCAGACGTCCAATGATTAAAATCCTTCATCCAGTTAAGCATATAGTTAAAAAGACCAAGATCTAAAATGTGTATTGTAAAAATGTGGCTAAAAACTAGATAAAAAGTCAATTTATAACAGCTTCCTGCAGACAACCACAACCCTGAAACATGTCTGAGGATATGACACCACTGACAGGGGACGGTGACCAAATGGCACGGACAGTTTCCTAGAATAAAATTACATATTTCTCTTGGTTTGACAGGACAATGTAAGAACACAACCTAACTACACATATGATACTGTAATGTGGAAAAGTTGCATACTGTATCTTTATGTGCTGTACTTGAGTAAATGTCCTCCACCACTGAGTAGATGTCATTTTCAAGGGGTGTACGTAGGTCCTCATTAAAGCTGAAGAAATGTAAATGTGTCAGAATCTTTGAACAAACTGTGGGTGATCAGGTTGCATTGTGGGTAATGTAGGCTCCTGGTTTAAACAATGAAGAAAAATGCAGGGAATAAGAAAGATATCCTTGGTTCTGCTGCAAGAACGCAACGCTAAATTGGTGGAGCACTTTTAACCAATGACAATGTCCTCACCTGCTGCATATGCTCAACAAAACATCACTTCCTATGTTAGGCAACTACAGTCTAGCCCAGAGGTCGGCAACCTTTACTATCAAAAGAGCCATTTTTAAACTAAAAATAATTTTAAAAAATCTGTGTGGAGCCGTAAAACACATTTTAGTCTTATAATAAAGGTAAAACAGCCTATTAAGTCTAAAATAGCCTATATTAATTACTAATTATTATTACGTTTTACCACAAGGCAGCTCCTGCGCAGGGCACTATTTATAATAGAGGGAATCGCCTTGTTGTTTACAAATACTTCCAGGTAGAAAACCAGCAGAGCTTAGCTATATATATGTAGATCTCACATTTTTCACGTCACTATATCACCGTTTCGACTTATCTGATGTTTGTAAAGTCTATGAACATAATGATTGAACAAACATTACTATTTCTGTGTGCATGTTTTGTAATTAATAACATGGTTATCGTAGATTAGCCGGGCTAACTGTTAGCTGTTAGCCATTAGCGGTGTCTGTAATAACTCAGTAACTCAATAAACAGTCTGTGAATTTTTTTTTTTCCCAGCGGGTATCTTAGTTACAACATGATTGAGCTAGCAAAGCAGTTTTGTGTTGCTGTGTGTGGTATTTATTCAGTTTTGGGAAATCACGATGTCTAGAAAGCATCAGTGGCTGCAGCTGACAGGGACAGCTAACAGCAGCAGCAAAGCTAACATCAGGACGTCATCTGTTAAAAGCCTCCCGTTGTCGGATACGACATGAAACTACTCCAGTTAGCTCAATCATGTTGTAACTAAGACATCCGCTGGAAAAAATATTTTTTTTCATGGACCGTTTGCTGAGTTACTGAGTTATTACAGACACCGCTAACGGCTAACAGCTAACGGTTAGCCCAGCTAATCTACGAGAACCATGTTATTAATCACAAAACGTGCACACAGAAATAGTAACGTTTGTTCAATCATTGTGTTAGATAGATAAGATCATACACAGTCTTGTCTAGATTTTACAAACATCAGATTAGTCTAAACGGTGATATAGTGACGTGAAAAATGTGATATATATATATATATATATATATATATATATATATATATATATATATATATATATATATATAGCTAAACTCTGCTGGTTTTCTACCCGAAAGTATTTGTAAACAACAAGGCGATTCCCTCTATTATTTGGTACTTTAACTTTGCAGAGCTGGCAATGAAAAGCAAACAAATCTGTCCATGCACTGCTCAATTCTCTATATTATTTCGAAGACATTAACTTTTCTGGATTTGGCTTCAATAGCTAACCAGCTAGGGAGACTCAAGACTACCCACTGCTATTTAGGGTTGGCAAATTTGGAGGAAAAGGTGCCAGGCAGTAGATTTATTATGCACATTTTATTTGTGTGAAAACGAAACGTGTATAAAGGCATCACATTTTAAAATTGGAGACTGCAAGAGTGTCTTTAGGCTTACAACATTGATAAATGAAAATTATAATGTTAAAAAAAAAAAGCATTAGTCATTTCCATATTTTCTTTCTGGTCAAAGCCACTGGAGAGGGGCCAAAAAGCCACATATGACTCCAGAGCCACAAGTTGCCAACCCCTGGTCTACCCCTTCTTGCCATCTTCGCCCCTCTCATTAAAGATTTCACTTCTGGTATAACAAAGGTGTTTATACATATGAAGGATCATGTGACACTGTTGTTGTTTTCTAATCACCTATCAATCATAGTTCTGAAATGTCCCTCATTGTGTCCATCACGATCAAAGAATACTGTGAGCTGCCACATTTAAATTTCATTTCAGAGGAGAGAGAGAAAGTTAGAGAGAGAGAAAGGCTCGCCATGCTGCTTAAAGCCAGCATGCCATCATTATAAACTGGTTGTTATAATTATGTTTTTATGTATTTTCTAACAGCATACGGCAAAAATAGACAAAGGGAAATGTGTTGTAACCATACTTAGATAGTAACATACACATAAACATAACTATTGTTGAACCAAAACATGAAGCGGTGCCCTGACCCATCTGACAAATGTGCTTCATTCACTATCAACAGGATTATATGAATACATTTATCAGATGGGACGGAGACACCAGTTCATTAGCAGCTTCAGGATCATGCTTCTCAACAGTTTACAAAAACAGTCACACATACTAAAAAGTCTCATGCACCCAAAATGGTACAGATTTGTTATAGAAAAATATATTATCAATAATCACCCATAAATCTATCACTTGCCATTAACATTCCAATGACTGAGTGCTATAAATTAATTGCACTGCCCAGTGTTGGAAAACTAACAAGCTGACTGGGGTGACTGCTCAATAAGGACGACTCTAATGGTCTCACTACCTGATGGTTCATTAACTGATATGAGCTCAATGAACCTGCTGGAGCGTCAAGTCATTTTGGTTCAATTCTAATTAACTTCGATTGTTTGGTCAAGCCTGATTGGTTCTTTGTTTACACAGTAAGTCTGACTATCTGGCTGAGAGAGGAGGTGAAGAAGGGTGAAGGGACAGACTGAGAGATAGACTGAGAGTTCAGCTAGGGTGGGCTACACTTTACCATCGGACTGATCCGGGAATACTGCGTTATCATCGGCAAAGCAGCGTGTGCCTGAAATGTTACCGTAGTCAAATATGGGCCCTTCCAGCAAAGTCACAATATCCAACCGATTGATCTTAGTCAGCACCGCAGTTAAAGCATCCGCTGGAGAGGAGAGACACAGAGAAATTAATTTGCAGTCATGTTGTAACACCACAAAGCTTCTGTCAGTCACGCTGATTTACTGTTTTCATAAGGTAGCGACTGAAATATGTATTCTCATATACCAGAGTGTCAGCAGGGAGAATAAGACCTGAGTATGACCTACAGCAGCCGTATTCATTTATCTCCCTCACATATACATGACAGTATATGCGCGCACACACACACACGCACAAAGACAAACACAGCTTACTTGTGGCATTTTTACCGTCCCTGTGCACCCATTTCTTTAGGAGCATGAAGCTCTGTGCTGTCAGGGAATTGGGGTTCTCCACTCTGATGAAGTTGATCTCTTCCACAGAGAAATCCAGCTCCCTGGCCAGCTCTGTAACGGCAACACACACCACGAAACACGTTTCATGAGAAAGAAAAAAGGTAAGGTAAGGTAACTTTATTTGTACCCGAAGGTAAATTTGGTTCACAGTTTAAGTGATGATTTGGCTTCATCTACACAAAACAGACAAACAGGTCAGACACAGTAACATAGTAACAGTAAAAAGATGCAGTCATTTGTTGCTTAACAGGTCAGGCCTTGACACCAAAGCCTAGTTAAGACTAAAGATGTAACGAGACATGTTGAAACTAGGGCACGGCATGAGATTTTCACTACATGATTATCGCGGCATGAAGAATCACTATAACGAGTTTAATGCAATCTCAATAGAAATTTTGAAAATAATAATGCTTTCACTAAAATTCATCTTAAACTTTGTGTTTTGTTTATGTTGTCTCTTTTTTTGGTAAACGAATGACACTCAAAATGTGTAGAGAGGTGGAGAGGGGGACAAAGCAAAAAAGGAAAGAAACAATTGATTTCAGATGTGCTGTATTATGTACATAACAATATTCATTCATGCTCCGTAACCGCTTATCCTGTTGGGGGCTGTGGGGGGGCTGGAGCCTATCCCAGCTGACATTGGGCGAGGGGTGGGGTAACGCCCTGGACAGGTCACCAGACTATCACAGGGCTGACACATAGAGACAGACAACATTCACACTCACATTCACACCTACGGACAATTTAGAGTCACCAGTTAACCTGCATGTCTTTGGACTGTGGGAGGAAGCTGGAGTACCTGGAGGAAACCCACGCTGACACAGGGAGAACATGCAAACTCCACATAGAAGGCCTCCCCCACCCTTTGTTCTAACCAGGGACCCTTTTGCTGTGAGGCAACAATTCTAACCACTGAATCACTTTGCCGCCACAATATCAATATCTAATTTCTCAAAAACCATGCAAGTGCTTGCAATGCACTGGTCTGCAGTGTTCTGAAAACCTGCCAGTTTATACAAGTGCAACTAGACAAGATTGTGTATGATCTTAATGGCGAAACGACTCTGAACTTCTGTTCTAAGTCTGGATTTCCAGGTACAAGAAACAACAAAGTACTTTGTATTTTTTGAGTGTGTGTCCGACACTGACAGACAATGTGAGGACAGAGACCAACGGCGAAAGTCAGGCTCTGTGGGGATGAAGGGCTGTTTTCAGATAATGCTGACAGCATTTAAGCCAACTTAACCAGCATATTTTGCTACAAGCTGATTGGCTGTTGAAACAGGTGATGTGCCTTACTAATCAAGCCAAGCTGCAGGTGACAACATCAGCTGGCCCGAGTCAAGTTGGGACGGAGCAATGGCTGCAGCTTTATCTCACAGTGTTCTAAGATTATTTTGTTTTGTTGCAAATCTTTGGTCTGAACCAGGCTACACATCACAGGGCGTAAAAGTCTCATTCCTATTGAAGTAGCCTCTCTTAAAACTGTCTGCACTGACAATGAGGCAGTGTGATTTATCAATCAGTGACAGGTTCTGCGGATAGAACCAAAATCAAACACTACAAAAGGGAGTGACAGCACATAGATGCCTCCACGAATGCAGAAACTTTAGAAAACAATTAGTTATCTGATGACAAGCTGCAGACCGACACATCAGATGTGGTGTAAACAAGTTGCTGCCACAGGGGACAGATTCATGGGTAGAAATGCAGAAAAACAGTAACAATAATTTGCCGGAAAAGACATCGTAAATTAGATTTCAGGTTTGCAGCAGTAATAATTCACCTTCCAACTGATCGGTCTTGTGCTACAAGCTTAACGTGACTGCTTATGAAACACGAGGGTGAGGACATGTTATCTGATCAAACTGTGGTGCTGAAAAAAATCCCCATGATTTGTGTCAATGCTCAGTTACTAACCGATTATAACACTGTGCCAAACAGCTAACGAAGCAGTGAAGTGCTGCTTGTAGAGACAAGCATGCTGGCTATAAATTTCAAACCACGAGAACATAATGTTCAGCAGATTGTTCACTGCAGCTCTGCAACAGGAACACACATTAAATATGGATTAGATTCCTTCTCTCTGCTGAGCACTAACTCAGTCTCTGCACCGGACAGGCAGGCGCACAACAATCACACTCATATGCACTTCAGATGGACGCCTGTATACACATGATTGCTGCGCACACACACGGTGACGCCCACTCACACACACACAGACACACAGACAGGCAGGCGTGGGACAGTGCTGCAGTGCAGGTGGTCAGGCTTGGACTTAACTGCAGAGGCCACACCCTTATCGGCACTCAAATACAACATAAACCTAATGTCATCCTACTGTTGCTCCTTAAAATACTCAAATATGGAGATACATAAAATAATATATATATACTGTTACGCAAGTGTTTTACATTTAAGTCAATAACACATTATTGCTCTATACAGCTTTTAACCCTCCGACAAATAATGTGTCTCAACACTTAAAAATTTCTATTAAAAAAATAAAAGCAATCCAAGTTTTGACAAATTTTCCTACTCCCATGTCATATCACATGTAGTGACGTTGATGTATTTAACTATGAATGCCACTGCAGTGCTGCTCAGTTAAGATATCTGTATAATATATGTCCACCAGAGGGCAACAAACACTGTTAAACTAATGGTTAGAGAATTGGGCTCAGTCCAGCTCATTCATTCAAACATATATGTGGGTGTTCTTTAAAATTCATACACTGACTCCTCTTTGTGCACGACAGGTGTCAAATCGATGAATACATTGATTGTTATCATAAGAGGATGATTGAGAAGATCATTTCAGGTGTTCCTCACTGCACATAATAAAGATGGTACTCTTTCATCGCTTCATGCTTGATTCTGAGATGTGTGTAGACTCACCAGTCCAGCTGAGTCCAAGGTGGTCGGCTACTATTGCCATGCGGAGGTCTGTTCTCTCACAGGGACTCTGAGGGCCTGTGTCGAGGAGGCAGGGAAGGGCAGGACACAAACAGTTAACATGAAATTATGACAACGACCCCCAAATTAATTTCATGTGGTTCTCAGTAAGAGAAATAGAAAATGTCTCCTACAAAATCAATGATAAAAGAATCAGATTGGGATTGTGAACTGAAAGTTTGTCTGTTTCAGACTTTTGACAGTAATGTGGTTTAACCAGAAGACCTCCTACATAGGCAGTTAATGAATACCTGTTTAATTAAAATGAGTTTTTGTCTTTTTTCATTTACCCGTAGTGTTGGCGACTGAACAAACACAAAGACTAACTTTAGCTCACTGTCCCAGGTCTTACCTCTGGAAAAAAAGAAAAAAAAAAACAAAAACACATTTTTTCTGGCCAGACTCTCCTCAGTGATTCAGTTTGGATAATGGATGCTTGCTAAAAACAGTAGTTTGACATTTTGGGAAATGTGCTACACTTCTGCCCGCTGAGAATTAAATAAGGAGATCAATACCCCTCTCCTTGGAAATGGGGGTCAACAGCCAGCCTGGCTCTGTCCACAAGTAAAAGGAAATCTGCCTACCAGCATCGCTAAAGCTCACTGATTAACATGTTACATTTATTTGTTTAATCCATTGAAAAACCAGTGTAAAAACAAACAAAAAAGTTGTAGTTTCATGTGGGTTTATGTGTCAGATAATTTTCTTAGCCAGGACTGAGAGGTAACTTCTGGGAATGTGAAAGTGCCAAAAACTGCAGTTCCTCTAATGGCCACTTGGGGCTGGTTCCAAAAGCATGTCAATCCCCATAGACTACATGTTAAAATATCCAACTTAACAACAGAAATAAACATGGGTGGGGATAATATTTAAATATCTCATCCATAATCAATCCGTTTAAGTATCATTAAGGCTTAAAGTTATGCATAATTAAAGACGTGGCCCTTCTGAGTGACAAGTCTGTGCTATCTGTTGACAAGTTACTATCACAGCAACAATGTTGGCTAGGTAACTTAACCATGGTGTAACCCTGGATTCTGATAGGCGTAGCCGTAGCTGTCACCATTTTAGCTTTTGCATGAGAGTTAATTGTTACATTTTGGTCATCTAAAAAGTCTTGTTTAGCATTCTGTTGTACCTAAAAACAAAGTCTCTAAGAAGTCAGATGTTTACTTTTTCTGTAAAGTACATTTTGTTTTAATGGTTTTATGCCCGTTTTCACTAGCAAAAATTAGCATTAATATTACCACAACTGACCAAAGACTGTAAATGCACCAAGCTAAGCAAACTAGTGTTATATCCACACTCTTGTCCACAAATCACCTCTTGATTCAAAAATCCAAGATGGCAACAGCCAAAATGCCAAACTTGAGGCTTCAAAACAGAGTCCAAAAACCAGTGGGTTATGTCACGGTGGCTACATCCATTATTTTATACAGTCTATCACCAGGACAAATACGTATATTTCCCAAAATGCCTAACTATTCCTTTTGGTTTTACAATAAACTCTCTATAGGACTATATTATATGAATTTTCTCTTAATTACTAAGCCTTGGAAAACGCAGATATGCCCTTTAGATGGGACATAAAGAGGACTACAATAGCATAAACTGACACACTCTGCCTAACAAAGAAAACTAAGTTAACATAAAGAAAATATAAAATAATTTCATCTAATTGTTGCTGTATCTACTTCAAGACTAGCACTATTGAAGAATCAGTGAGACAACTGATAATAGGACGTAAAAACTGAAAGCTTGAGGATCTGTGAGGCCAGAAAAGGAAAACCAAAAATCACATTTTCACACTAAAACGTTTGATGTTCAGTAGTATTAGTAGAGAAGAGTTTAAGAGTTTTGTAGCACATCACTAACAACAAACGATCTACCATCAGGCAACATTCCCTTCCACTGATAAAAGCAATTCATGGCTTCAACTTGAAATCAAAAGTAATCCAGCTGCACTAAGTTTTTTACTGACTGACTACACTGACAAACTCCTGTGCAGCTGACAACTATCTGATTGTCAAGTTCAGCTCTGATGAATTGTTTTCACAGTGTTGTCAAAGAGCAAAAGTACCACCAAATAATTTCTACAAACCAGGCAAGCAGACCAAAACAGCACAAGGTCACAATTCCCCAAACGATCTTTCACATCTCAGGTCGTAATTATGTCGAGGGTGGAAGTGAATGGTGTGACATGTGGTGAAGTGTGAGGCTAACTTGATCTGTAGTGTGAAACGAAAGTGAGAATGTGTGTGGTAGCCTGTAAGACCGCCACAGTAATAGAAAGGAATGCATACTCAGTCTTAACTAAGCCCCTCAAGTGTGCTTAGGCCTACTTGCAAACCAATACTGACAGCTAAGAAGTGTTTGCTGGTATTGAAGTTGTAGTTCCTGTGCACTAGAGAAATTAATACAGTAAAGCTCCCACTAGCCATGAAGTAATTAATCAACTATCCTGGCACATATATAGACATCCCTTTACCTTAAACATCAAACTGCATGAAATTCAGTTACGTCTACTTGATCTAGGGACAAATTTTGAGTATTCCTGATTCTGCCATCGATTCTCCATGTCTTAGCCTTTACCTCTTTGTCTAAACCAGACAGCACAGGACACAGAAAACAAGAATGACAAGAAGAAGAAGAAGAAGAAGAAGAAGTAGTGACGTCTACACTTACAAAGTCACATCACAAAGCACCCACAACAGCTACATGCATCTCAGAGAGAAAGATCAAGTATATCAAGTGTTTAGAAAGAGTTTACAAACTAGTCTGGTTCTCCGTGACAGGAGCCGTGATTGGTTGATCAACCTGACTCCCTTCCTCCTTCTGCTCTTGCTCCTCCCCTCCAAGTGTCCGCCTACTCTTCCTCCTCCTCATCCTCTCACTGCTGGCCTGCTCAACCTCAGCTCTCACATCTCTAGCAGATGGTGTTGATGTGGTGGTGCTGGTGGAGGTGGAGGTAGAGGTGCGTGAAGGGCAGGAACTTCTAGAGGCTCTAGATGGTTGTGACAAGGAAGTGTTCCTGGTAGTGCTGAGGCTGCAGCTCTCTTCGTCCTCTGTGGGCAGTGTTTTCCCCTCTAACTTTCTTTCAGCCTCCTTGGGAATGGTCTGGTCCAAACGTTTGGCTGCCTGGCTATTGACCGACCTTGTTTTAACGCTTTTTGAGACCACTGCACTGTTTTTTCTCCTTGTCTCATTTTTGCTACTTCTAATTGGGATTTTTGCTGTACTGTTTCTATGTTCAGTGTTAGCTCTGCCTTTCGTTAGCTGTTTATTACCCTTGGCAGTTTTAATGTTTCTATCACTAACCGCAGATTTAGCTTGAACCTGCTTCTGCTCTTTGAAACAAGAGTATTTCATGGCTTTCATTACTGGGATTCTAGATTTAGGAAATACATTTGCAAAAGGATCTAATCTTTCCCTGACAATATGCATTGCACGTTTCCTGACTAGGAATTTATCAACATTGTCTTTCACGATTGGCTGACTTTGACTGCATAGTTTGTGGTTGGGCGCCCTCACTGGTAACCTGGACTTGCATATCTTGCCTTTGACCTCTTTGGCTCCTGTGTTTGTTATTGCTACATTAGTATGAATCCTGCCTTCCTTGCTGTTCTCTTCTAGCTGGCTGAAGGATGCTTCTATCCTGCTGACTTCCTGCTGAGTAGGTCCAGAAGAAGACAACAAGTTGAACACAATACTGCCAGCCTGCATGCCGTCTGAGTGAACATAATGGGAGTCAGGGATGTTGCTACTGGTATTGCTGCTCCATGTTTGGGGATCGCTGATTTGTTGTGAAGGTGTGGAAGAACAATCTGTGCTTTGGAAGTAAGTGTGATTTCCTGACGTCCAAGCCAATTGGTTGGATTTACCTGAAAGAATTCTGTGATCTGCATAATAATCTGTGATGGCTGATGGTCTATTATTCAAATAGTTAGCTGTCATGCCTGACGTATCAAAAGTACAATAACCTGTATCGCTTGAGGTTACAGAATAAGAAGTATCTACAGTTGTTCCTGAGGTTATGTCATTCGAGTGATCAAAGATGCCTGATATTTTACATTTAGAACTGCTATTTGAAGCATCAGAGGTTTTATCAGATGACAACTTGAATCCTGTTCTAAAAGTGGAGAATTTAGGCTCAGTGTTGGAGGTTGAGTCTCTACATGTGGTATAACTGCCAGCTGCATTTGATATTTCTAGCTGGACAGTGGTAGTCTGAATGGAGACTTGCGGGACTGTTAAGGTACCTGTGGGATCCTGAGTGTTAAACTGATCCATGTGTTGTGATGAGGCATCCACCTCTAAGTCCCTGACCCTGTACCTGCCCGCCGAGAAGTAATGCTCACCAATCTGAAAAAACTGGAGCCTCTCCTCCACCATGTCCCTCTTGCTCATGTCAATCGCACCACTGCGTGTCATCTCAAACATCTTCCCTTCATGGAAGGGGAATGGGTTTGGCTCGCTCGTCGGCGTGCTATCGTCCGTTGGCGTTCGGGCTGGGGTAGTGTCTGGTGTTGTGGCCTGAGACTGGTCATCCACTGCCAGTCCAAAAGGCTTAGGCTCACCATTGCTTCCCCGTGTCCCTCCCATGTCAACAACTTCTTCTTCTCCACCTTTACTGGGCCAGGGGTCAAAGTCCAGCCCCTTAGTGGCAACAGTCTTAAAAGGAGAATTAAACTCCTCTTCTAATTTATAGCTAAAGTAAGTGTCTGAAAATCCCTCTTTCTTTGACTGGTTTTGTTCCTGACTTATGTCCCCATCCTTACTAACAGCGTCAGGTATTCCACCATTTGAGGGTGTATCTTTTTTGAGAGTGTCCTTTTGACATTCCTCTGGGGTTTTCTCCTCTTCAATAACTTCCAGTTTGGTCTGAGGAAAAGAGCGGTCAGTAGACCTAAATGTGTCTGTCGCCCATACATCTCTCCGGCTGTCTGGAAGACCAAACAGCCGTAAATCTGCCTGCTCACACAGACCATCATCCTCATCCTGAAGTTCATATCCATCTAGGGAGTCTATCTCTGTTGCGTCTGTGTCATGAGAAAATTCAGCCGTTGTGGCTATGGAACAGTCTGTTATTGACTGGTCATTTCCATTTTGTTCATATTCATAGTCCTCTCCTTTGCCATTAGAACCTTTAGAACCATTGGAGCCATTTGTCTCACCATTAGGTTCTTTGTTGTTTCCATTTTTGTCATGTTTTTTGGGCTTCGATGCCTTTTCCTTCTCACTCCTCTTCTCCTCCTCCCCCTCATCAGGAATTTTGGAAGTGAATTTCTTACAAGGAATTGGTTGGAACATTGACTCATCATCTTCATCATTTGACTGACTGTCATCTTCCCCCGGGGACACTGGGGAAGGGGGTTGTATACGTATAATTGGCTCGGTCAGCAGATGCTTGTCATGTTCCTCCTGTAAGTTCACTTCCATCATTTCAGTCTCAGTCTCTGAAGAGGCACAGGAACCTTTCCTTTCTGGGTCTGACATTTCTGAAGCAGAGTCCAGAGGAGGAGGGGGAGGAAACTCAATATAAGCAATACCTTTGTCTTTGGAGGCCTCTTGCTGCTCCAGCTCTGTCATCTCATCCTGCCTGACAATGGCTGTTGTTTCTTCCTGGTTCAAATTGTAAGTTAATTCCTGCTGGTTATCATTACTTTTTGTTTGTTGCTCATTAGCGTTAGCCAGGTCTGCTTTGGTGGTGTCAACACTAGTTTTGCGTTCTGGCAGGACCTCTTTAAAAGAGAAAACAACTTTGCTTTGGTCATCTTCCTCTGATTCTTCAGAGACCTCCATGATTGGGCTTGGTTTCCCTGGCATGAATCCCATAAAGCCATCAGGGGTCCTGGACGTGAGGTCATAGCTGACCTCCTCAGAGCTGGGGGTTTCTGGCGTAAGGGGGCTTTTCCCTGAGCTATCGATGAAAGAAACCTGTTCTAGTGTGTCATCATCAGGGCTTATGGGGCTGAGTGCTGAGCTTGATTTCTGTTTGACTGTATACAGTGTCCCTTTGGCCTCCCTCTCTCCCTGCCTTCCCACTTGGACACTGACATAAACAGGTAATGTTTTGATGCCCTTAAAGTTCTCTTTGGTTGTTGCAGCAGCTGGAGGGGTTATGACTTTCTCCAGTGTGTCTATTGGGCTGGGAAGATTATTGGAGTTTGAATCTTTGGGTGCATTATCTAGAATTTCAAAAGTCAAATCTGTTTTTTTTGGAGTTGTCTCAAGACTTGTCTGTATTTTGCTCTTTGCTAATGTGGGTATCTGTGAGGGTTTAGCTATTGTCTGTTTCTTTGTGAGGTCATTATCTAAAGTAGAAGACGTTCTTACAGGAATTTGGGATTCTGCCTTTTTTCTGAGGTTTTTGTTAAGGGGTTCGTCTGTCTCTTTTCTTGATACTTCAGCTATTACTTCTTTGGAAGCAGACTCACTTTTTGTCACTTGTTGGCTCTTTTTAGCATCACTATCTTTCTCTACTAGTCTAGTTGTTTCTTTAGCAACAGGTGCCTGGACTTTCTGATCTTTATTGCTTTCTTTTATTTCCTGAGTAACTGTGGAAGGGACATCTTTCCCTGTAGTAGTGGCTTTGTGAGTTTCAGTTTCACTTATTTGTCTTTGTAACAAGGGCTCTGGGATATTTTTGTTTGGCGACTTGTCTCCTGTGTATTTTGGGCTTTTAGATGTAGGTGATAAAGCAGGTTTACTGGTGTCTGTGTCCTTCTCAACATCCTTTTTCGGGCTTACTTCTTCTGATGTTTCAGATACTTGTGATGTTTTTCCTCCTGCAAAAAACTGATAAACAGGAAGTTTGCTTTCCTGTAATTTCTTTATTGAAGGTTTTGGCTGCACTGGAGGGGGGATTTTGGTTGGACTAGACTGACTTTGTTTTTGAGCCTCAGATTCAAACTTCATCCTCACTGCACTGACTTTGGATGTTGATTTTACATGAGAGGGAGAAGAAGGTTCTGATTCACTGGTTTTAGTTTGTTGTTTACTTTTATCCTCACTGATATGAGGGAGCCTGCTTTTCTGCGGACTGCTTGGTAAACTAGAACTTTTCTTTTCAGCCGTAGTGGTGCTACCAAACATTTTACCAACAGAAGGCTCCCTGAGTTTACTTGTACTGAAGACCTCTTCTGCTTTAGGTTTCTGCTGTGTTTTCTCAGGGGTACTGCAGACTGAGCTAGGCCAGGACCTTGGTTCCTTTGGCTCTCGTCTTACAGGCTTTTTCTCAGGGGACTGCAACTCATCATTGAGCTTTTCTGTTTTGTCACGGAAGAACTGTGATACCTCACTGAGTTTTTCTTCAGCTTCTTTTACAGTTTGATCCACCCTATCCTCATAGAGAAGCTTATCCCTGCTCCTGTCATGTTTATCCTCTGTAAATCGCATCCAAACAGCATGTTTGGGACTGCCCTGCTCTGTGGAGTAATGAAGCACTGTCACCTTATCAAACTGAGATGGTTCATCCCTGTGCACAAATTTACCAGATATAGGGGAGCCATCTTTTGATGACTTGGAACCAAACTCTCTTTTGGGGCTTCCATACTGCTGACTTTCTGTGCCGCGGCTACCGCTCTCCTCAGAAACTTGGTGGCGGTTCTTGTCAGTTGCTATAGCTGAATCCTCTGTGTCAGAGTGAGACTGCGATGATGTGTCAAGTTTCTCTGACAGGAGCATTTTCTCAGCAAATCTATACGACTCGCCTCTGATTTCTGATAGTTCATCATCACAGTATTCTACGGAATGTTGGCTCAGTAGTTTCAGGGCTTTATATGAATCATCCGCCATCAGCTGGGCAGAACTTGGGCGACTGTCCTCCTCCTGTGACACTGGGGTGTTAACGCGAGATGTTTCTAGGAAGGAGGGTAGGGATTCTTCTGCAGTAAGTTCCTCCTCTTCCTGTTGGGCCTCATCGTAATCAGTAAGCTCCTTAATTCCATGGTCCCCTTTGTAGACATAAAGCTCAGGGTGTTTCTTGGTTTCCCTGATAATAACCTCAGTCGGCTCTGCTGTGCTGTGGCCCTTTTCGATATGAACCTCTATTATCCTTTCCACTTTAGGTTTGGATTTAATGTCTCTGTCAAGAAATCTAGGAGTCAACTCATCGCCTTTGACAGAATCCTGGCTAGCTTTGTGCTCAAAAAGTCCTGCCAGTTCTTTAGATGGGTCCCTACCTGACTGGAAAGCTTTCATGATATCCCTTACTGACATACCTTCCTCTAAAATCTCTGCACCATCAGTCAGTTGGGGCTTGTGATAGACCATTCTAGTAGTAGTAGTTATATGAGTTTCCTCTTTAAGACACACACTTTTGTTAATCATTGAGTCCTCTTCTGGCATTTTCATCTGTATGGCTTTCGTGGAGCTTACTGAAGCTGCCTCTGGCTCTACTGGAGGAAGAACAGATGCAGTCTCCTCCATGAGTGCAGGCTCACACAGATCATCAGGCTGCTCATAGCTCCTAATATGGACCACTTCGGTCCTGGTCTCTGTAACACAGGGAGGGATGGGTGAATCTGTGAATAAAGGCTTAGGTCCTGTACTCTCTGCACTCTGAGGAGCAGAGGGCGTCTTTTCACTTCTGGTCTCAAACCCGCTGTCTGACAGCGGACTCTTATCCTGCTCATGGGACAGGTCCTCGGGTGACTCCAAAATAGTGTCCGTCCCCTGATATGATGATTCAGCAAGTTTGCTTAGATCCTTCTCTGAGGGAGACCTGAGCATGCCTGAGACTGGTGGAGGCATTTTGAGTTTGTGCTCTTGTATTGACATAGATGGTTTAAGAACACGTTTCTGTTTCTCTTCCCCTTCCCCCTCCCTCTTTGCCTCCTCCTCGTACTTACATTTTAACTCAGCTATTCTGGAGAGAGAGCTCGCGCCAATGTCATTTGTTAGAAAATCTACTACTTTAGCCAATTCTAAGTCTTTGCTTGACATGGACTGCTGCTTGAGCAGGAGGGTGTTTTCATCAAAGGGAGGGTAATAATCTGAGAGGGCACTTCTTTGTGCCTCCTCGATCTCATCTTTGGAAAATTCCTCCCATTCATCCTCTGAGACTCTCTCTCTACCTGCAATGGCCTTAGCTTCACTCTTGATATCTTTCTGTAATATCTCACTGACTTTCACTAAATCTTCTTTCACTTTCTCCACTAGAGCAAAAGGCTCCTCATCCTCTAACTTGCTCTCTTTAGGAGTGCCAGTATGTGATGTTTGGACAGTTTTAACTGCTGTCTGTGTGTCTGTCTGTAGGATAGCTGTCATTCTGATCAGATCCTCTTTCATGTCTGCTACATCTTTTAGTATCTCCTGGTTGGAAGTTCCAGTTGGGTGGATGATGGGTGGTGTGATAAACGGAGGGGATTTAAGTTGGGACTTTATTTTTGATGCGGTAACACAGGTAGACAAAGAGGAAGAAGACGAGGACGAGGCACGAGAAGAATCAGGCAGTGCCATTTTGAGAGACCCTGGCCCTGGTTTGACAGGGGTCTCTGGAATGACGTTGACTAACGAGTACACAGGTACAGTCACTGTGTTAGAAGAAACTGCAGAGCTGGAGGAGGCAGCTCCAGATCTCAGAGAACCATAAGCAGAGCTTGGAGCTGCAGATCTACGCGAGGAGGACAGCGATCTAAGAGTGCCATAGCCTGACACAGAATATGAGTCTATAGCTTCATTTATGGCTGCGCTGACACTGGAGGTTGCAGCCTGGGTGGTGGCCAGGATCCTCTCCTGAAGGCTGCTACTTCTCTCTGTGAGATGCCGAGAAGAAGGAGAGGATGGCGTGGAGGAGGATGATGGATATTTAACAGGCGAGAGCGATCCGTTCATCATGGACAATTCTGAGGAAGCAATGGTTGTCTGCCCAGTTGAGGAGAGAGATGACAGAGATGTCCTCCCTCCTCTGGATGAGAGTGTTGAATCTACAGAGGTTTTCAAAGAGGACAGGCTGGAGATGCTCTTAACAGGAGAAAGATTGGGTGCACCTGCATCTGTCGCAACTGTGGACCCAAGGGCAGTTTTAAAAGGCAGATTAGAATTGTACATGCTGTAAGGTGTCTTTGGCGATGCTGGAGCAGTGACTGAAGCTGGTGACCTCTCTGGTATAGAACCATTGGGTATTGAGTGAAGAGGGGAAGTCCTTGATGTGTATGCCGAAGCAAGGCTTTTGATAGATGCTGGATCTGTGGCAGGTTTAACTGGGCTTCCAGAGGACACAAGGCTGGCAGACCCCTGAACGGGGTACTGGCCCAGCTGGACAACGGTTTTAATGGGTGAAGGCATAGTCCTGTAAGACCTGATGGGGGATGAGGATGTCAGGTCGCTAAGTGATTTAGCTGGGGATGACACAGTAGGTGGTGGTGGTGGTGGTGGTGGAGCTCCCAAGGTAGCCTTGATAGTTGCGGGGCATGCAGGTGATGGGGAGGAAAGGGGCCAAGTAGTTTTCAATGGAGAAGCAGCTGGTGAGCCTGCCGGTGAATCGGTAGAGGTGAGGGAACCCCCCACTCCGACGAGCCTTGTTTGGCCAGGGACGGTAATAGGAGCAGTCGACCATGGTGGGTAAGGTCTGGTTGGAAAGACAGGTTTGTGAGGGTAACCAGCAGGCAGTGTTCTTGCTGCTGTGCTTCGTTCGAGTGCTGTTTCTTCAGATGATTTTGTAGAAACAATGACAAAGAAGGAATGGAAAAAAATAATAAAAAGAATGTGGAATAGTAAAGGTAACAGAAAATTATGTTGGGAAAGGAAAAGGAAGAAAAAAATATGAAAAAAGAAGAGATCAGAGGAGGAAGAGTTGGTCAGTGACGCAGTCCTGGTATCAAGGAAGGAAAAACAGCAGTTTTATGAAGTGCTGATATTTGAGTATTGACTGAAGATGGAGTTATGAAAAAAAACAGTTGTGTTCCTGTGTGATTCAGGATTGGGACATGACTCAAACAGCAACAACAACAGCAACAACAACATAATGAATAAACTGAACCAAGCACATACAGCAGCAAAGTAAAATTCCAAAAGACGATGGCGTAGAATAACAACTGACAACAGAAAAATGGTAAGACAAATGCACCAGGATTAACACAAAAACAACTTCTCTCTTTGGACTTCAGATATTCTAAAATCAGCGTATGAATTCTGGCTCTAATTTCAATCTGCTTTTTAAAGTGCCTTTTATCTGTTTGGTCCAAAAAAAATTACATAATGACAGATTCCCCAAAGACAATTTAGACAACAGAGCCAAGGGCTGCAGTAGTTTCCATTTTCCTTTTATTATGTAACAAACAAAATATGACAAAATGTGTTTTCCAAGACCTGCGTTTTGGCCCATTTTGTCATGCAGGATCAATAAAAACTGGTGACAAGCAGTGTGTGAAAAACTGAAAACAAACACCTGAAAGAAAGCCAAACTCAGGATCTCCTAACATGCATGTTTGTCCCACAAAAAGCTGCTCCGTCATCACAAAGCCAAAAAGAGCTTTAAACTCAGAGGGGACAAATGGAAAATACAGAAAATTTCACTTTGACCTCCCTGCCAAATGCCTTTCACATTGCGTGGGCAAGTCAAAGAAAAATTTTGATGTTGCTGCATTTGGACTTGTAAAAACTCAGCAGTGGAAATCAACCAAACAAACCCAGAAGAAGTACAACTCACAACGTGGGCAAGCACAGCACAAAAATCACTCACTGACCCATGCAAAAATATGTACCATGTTGTAAACAGGCATGTGGACAGTGCATGTTATGTAGGATGAGAAAATGTGCATTTATTACATTAAGTAAGTCACATCTATCGACATATCGATCACGCATTTTACAGGTTGATTAAAATTGTTAATACACTAACTTATCCACGAATACTGGCATTATTATACTCATCATTTGTTAGTGAAAATGTCAAAACTCACTCAGTGCAGGCTCGGCCAGATAGCTGTAGCGCTTACGTAAGGCTAGGGATGCAAAGGTATGACGTCGCTCTGGCTTTTCAGTCTGCAACAATAGCAAACAACACAAAAACCTATTAGTTTTAGGTCACCCTACATTGTATGGTGCTGCCAGATGAGCAACATTTGGACCTTATAATGTCAAATTAAAGCAAACCCAACAACCTGCAGTAGTTGGTGTTCACATAAAAACAAAGCCCATGTTTAACACTTACATAACACAGCAGCAAATTCTCCTTTAAGAGTATTCACTGCACTTCAACTATTATTTTTGTACTAAAACTACCACTCACAGTAAGTGTTATTATGCAAAGCTAGCCAAACTAGCTTAGGTTAGTCATGATGAGGCTACAAACTCTAAATGATAGGTACTTAAAAGTGCAAATAATCAGTTTTAACGTAATGTTACGAAAGATTAAATCTTAACTTAAGGACAATTTAAGTACAACTCTACTCCAAAGCCACTTATATCACATACTGTAAAGTGGAAGGGATAAGGATTGGACATTAAACAAATTGTTTTTCATATCTACAATATATCATGCAAAACTGAGCAGCTAAAGGTTGCTTTGAACAAGGAAAGCTCGTATTGTCCTTGTAGAAGCGGAAAGAATAATGCTATGATGAAGCAGGGCCGCTACAGATCTAGCGCAGAGGACAGCAAATGGTGGGGAGGGTGTGGTTTACCTCATCCTCGGCATCTGACTCCATTTCCTGGTTCCCAAGATGCATTGCAGAAACAGGGGGAGTAACATAATGGAAAGCAGGGGGGAAAGAAACATCAGGGTGTGAAAAAGGAGTGATTGAGAGAAGCTCCAACTCAGAAGAGAAGCCACTTAAGCAAACAAAATAAAAACACAGACTTGACAAACACCAAAAAAAAGAAAAAGTATAAAGCGCCAACACTCAGCAGCAAAAACAGCAAATGAACTGAAGCCACAAAAAAGCCAGCCTGATAATCAAAAAAAAGCCTTTTGCACAAAAGCCCTCTGCCAAAAGCATGTCATCCAAATCAAAAGGTAGAGAGGAACAAAATGAAACAGCCAATGACAAGAATCCACTGCATAGATAACCAATTTACACAGAGAGAAGCTTTAAACAGATAAAAGACACAGTGGCGGCAGTTTGGCCAGAGTCTTTCTCTGTCTTTCATCTATCAGTGTTACCGGGGCCAAAAGTACCCTGACCGTGAGTATGGTTATGGAGGTGACAACAGAGAATGGTGAGTTCACGCTACCTTACCTTTTTCACTGCAGGAAGAGTGATGTTCAGGTTGCACACGGCGGTTTGTGGAAGGCCTTTAATGGTCTTACACTCTTTGAGGAACGTAAGACGACCGCAGGGCTCCTGGCTGGGATCTCTCACCTGGAGGGAGAACAGTGCTTCTTTATGTACCTTGTTCTTTTATAAAAGTGGTAGTCACTACTGAAGTACTTCAATGTTTAACCCAGACACCTGAGTATTACATTTTCCACACGTGTATCTGCAACATTTGTGGTAAATTCTGTACAGAATTAATAATCATATAGTTCAGCTGTTGACAGCCAGCCTGTTCTCATTCCCATGTTGTCATATACTGATGCTGTGTCACAGCCCTCAGGCCTTCCCCCTTAAAAGTTGCCAGCAGTCAGCCCAGTGAATGGAGTTATTTTTCTCAGACTCCAGCTGCTGTGAGAGGCAGCAAAACATCCTTTCATTTTATAGTTACAGTTTACTAATAAAACTCTCCACAGTATGAACAGTGGTTACATGAGCCTCAAAACCAGACACAACTCAGCCCTGAGCAGAGTGACCGTCCTCTACTGACCAATCAGACTGCAGTGTTCACAGCTCCACCTTTTAGTACCAGATCTGTGTGCTAGGTACTCCAGCAGAGGGGGGACCAAACATGGAGACAGTACGGAACGCTTCCATTGGTACCATCCACAACTTTGGAAATGGAAAAAATGCGTATCGAACTGAATTGAGCCGTACATGTTTTCTCAGTACTTGTACTCAGTGTAATGACAATAAAGTTGAATCTAAATCTAGTTTGGCTCTAACTGTGCATTCACACCAAAAGCGTCATGAGCGTCATAAGCGGCTGGCAGCCATTCATTTTTAATGTACGCTTGCTACGAAACGGCGTCTGGAGTGTCGGCGGCAGCGAGCAGCGCGATGCCAGCGACCGGAGCGTCACTGTGAAGTTGAGAGAAGCTCAACTTTATGCAAATGAGCAGTGCCGCCGCCGAAGCAGCAGCGAGCAGCAGCCAATTGCAGACCGTGAATATTCTAGGCGGGACAGTGAAAGAAAAAGAAAGAGAAGACGAAAATGGAGGAGAAGTTGATTATGGCGGTCTCCGGTTTCCCGGAGCTATATGATGTGTCTCTGTTTATTTACAGAGACATCCAGAAGAAGTCAGATGCCTGGAAAAGGGTATCTAAAATTGTTGGTTTGTCTGGTAAGTAAAATAGGCTCGTGTCGAAATGCAAAGCACATAAAATGTAAGCTGGGTGAACAGGTGGGTTAACTAGAATGCACACAACACATCTGCAGCGCAGCTTGAAAGCCCCGCCCCTTGGCAGCCTTTTGCAAGCCCTGCCAGAGCTGCCAGGCAGCGCGATGCCAGCAACCTGAGTGACCACTGGCGCTCATGACGCTTTTGGTGTGAATGCACATTAAGGTGCCACTTCAAAGAATATAAGCCCTGAATTCAACAAACACTTCCCTTGAAACTACACATCTTTGACTTTGTTTTCACATATTATCCGCACAAGTCTTTTGCTAATTGAGCATTTGTTAAATAATGACTAACAGAACCTCTCTATTTGTACATAATCTTATACACGTGGTGCTCTGCTACTGCGGTGCCAATTAGTTGTGTGTGTGATAGAGAGGCGTGACAAGAGGACTGATTATCGAGAAGTGGAGGTTAATGGGTCGATCAATGACGTGATTTATCAGTGACAAAGGGAACTAGGTTATACCCTGTGGACTGGGTTCATTTCATGGAAAGCTAGAGGGGGGAAGGGGAGGGCAGTTAAGAGGAATAGAGCTGAAACAATTATGGTTGACATGGTATTTTAACAGAAACAAAAATAACCCTGCTGCTGCTTTTCTGCAACATTATGTCTTGTGCTCTTTTGCATTTGGTTAAGACATCTTTGGTGTAATTTTAGTAAAGTTCAACCAGTTTATCATCATGATGATTTATAGATCTTCCAACTCCACAACCCAGCCTGAGAAAGAGGGGCCGTGCATTGTGCACTATATGTAGTACCTTGACACAGAAGGGCAAACGGTTCTCCTTGAAGGCGTAGAAGTTAAGAATTAACTGCTGACCACCTTTAGTCAGAGGCGCCAAGTTTCCATAGCAATCCACATAGATGGGCCTGCCCTCCAGAACCTGAGGACGCACATAACACAAGTAAGAACGACAGTCACATGCAACAGAATTACCATCCTTCAAAAGTATTTATGAGGTCTGTAAGATGGTTGTGATTTCAAATATCAGTATCAGCCCAGCTTTTCACCAGTGCCACCTTAAATATAGCTTTGTTATAACAACTTTTGCATGGAGGATGAAAAACGCTTGCTTTTAAGTTGTTTCAAACCAAAGAAACTGGCAATACTAAAATAAAAAAGGTGCATTATGTAAAAAAAAAATCACTGTATGAAAATAAAGTACAGCAATAATAACATATTTAAGACCTTATTTCTGACAGTCATGCCCCAAAATTCCTAAACCTCGTCCTCTGACAGAACCAGCACTGATAATGATCAACCAATAATTAAGTACCTCTATGTCTTTGCTCCTGGCCACCTCCTCGAAGTTCTCCTGCTGCTCCAGGGTCTTATCCACCTTGTCGTCCGTCATACAGAAGCACCTCAGTCTGGACTCCACTGGGTCATTCATCTTAGCAAATACCACAAACTTGGCCATGTAGGGCACACAGATCAGCTCCCTGTACAGCTGCATGGCCAAACCCACCGTCTCTGGGATCTGGTGGCAGTCTGCTAGCCAGAACCTGCACAGATGACAGATTACACGATGAACGTCTCAGACACAGAGATACAACAGATTCAGGGTAACTACAGTGTCACAGGTGCACATGTGGTGTGACTCACCTGGCAGAGACATTAGTGGTGAAGGAGACACAGTCATTGACGAAGGTGAGAGGAGTCGTGCCGGTGATGTCTTCCCACTGTGCTGGGGATGTTCCACCTGGTGGAAGAAGAAGATTTTCTGTCAATGACATCCATTTTTATACGTCTACTTTACAGGGAAAATGTAGTGACATTTTGAGAGACAGAAGTGATCATATATTTTTCTGACAAGCTTTTCTTTTAGTTGCGATCAAATAAGTTAAATAAATTAAAGGTTCACTCCAGACATGTTTTATTAAAGTACTACACTTTAAATAGTAATTTGTGTCAGCTATGCTTTTTTTTCTTTTTACACAAAAAGTTAAATTACTAAGCTAGAAATTATTAAAATTACATCTGCTCTCTAAAATTATTCATGGCTCACTGTGCTGACACCACACAGCAGCTAAAATATGAAATATCCAAAGCAGCTCGTCACTTTTAAAACAGAGCTGACGCACAGTCTAACAACTCGTTTTACACAGTAGTGCATATACACGCTGACATCATGTCTTCTCTATCCTCATTTTTCAAAAAACTCACTCTCAAGTTCTTAAACTGAAATTGGTGTTCTTAGAAATAGACGGTTAGACTACCACACACACCTGTGATGCTGCAGAGAAGGCGGAGACATGGAGTAGGGTCTCCCTTGTAGCCATTGCTGAGCCCCTCCCCTGAGAGTGGCGGGACTGGGATTGTCATGGTGATGGGCTTGTGAAACTTCCTTCTTCTGGGCTCCACGGTAACGATGGGGCTGAAGGTTGCTCGGTTGCCGAGGATTTTCTTCACAGTCTCGTCAGGCACCGGCTGAGCCTGGGAGAGATCAGTGATGTGTGTTTAACGTGTGTAAAGGTTTGTGTATCCACATGTGTATCTGTGTGTATTGCTTCTAGCTTCTGCCACTGTGGTCATTGTTTGTTCTGTGTGAGACAGATAAATGAAAACAACAGACATCAACATCTCTAAACTCACCTGCAGTCCAACTTTGATTTTCTTGGTTAACGCCCCCTCGGGGAAAGAAGCTTGAACCAATGGGACGCTCCGGCTGCTCAGAGTCCCGCCTTCTGGTCCCATTTGATTGGTCTCCTGCCTGATTCGAGACACGACCGCAAAGTACTGTGGGAAGTCCTTGGTGATGATGCGGCAGATTCTCTTCCTCTCCAGCTCCTCAGGACTGTCCAGCTCTACGGGGAAAAATACTTCACTGGCATCACATGTAAATTATAAATTATTTATTTTCAGTTTATACTAGTACTGGGTATTTTTTTTTTTTTTTTTTTATTTTACTTGCTTTAACTACTTTTTTTGTCATAACTTGTATTCTTTAGAAAAACATACATATTTTTTATTTTATGTGCCTTATTGGTCCTAAACACAAAGGAGAGAGAGAAAAGAATCCTAAACATTAATGGTTTACTGGGGTAACATCTGTTCACTGATTCATATTAATGCATGCATCTAAATGTTGTAGATGTTACAAAAGTTGCATCTGTTCAGTCACTATTGTGATGCATCACTCAGGACTTAAGATCCTGCAATGACCATCCCTCCACCTTCCAGATCTCACCCAGGTACAATGTGGATGAATTGCTGGAAGCAACACATAGCAGTACAGAGACTCTGCCAATTTTCAGCAAGGCTGTTTAATTTTTCTACAACCAAAAACTGAGGCTATCAGAAGACTTTATAAGATGCTGTAATGATGTATAATTCTACACAAAGAGCTTTTCAATTCAGATTCAGACAACTTCATTATTCCCACCAGGGCCACTTTATTTGAACAGCTTGCCTTGAACACATACTATAAACCGAGAACTGGAAAGACGAACTGCAAAGGGAATGAAGGATTTTGATTAGCAGTTCAGGTAAACCGTAACGAGGCACTGATGGCAACAGAGAAAATTTGCATGCAAGAACACGTCCAGAAGAAGCTCAAATACTATACTAAGGATTTGTTGATTGCAAAAACCTACCAAGTCCCTTTGTGTCACTCCTGTGATCTTAGAACAGATTTTAACAATGCTATTTAGACTGTTTCTGTTTTTCGGTGTGAGGTTGTGAACCAGCAGATAAATGGCTAACACAGGAGGCTCTCAATAAAAAACTGATCAAGATGGCAGAGGATGACGGGACTGACAGAAAAGGAATTTCTCTGTAGCCCCTGCTTCACAATATCCGCAGTGTTTACATCAAATTTAAGATGTTCATTAAAAAAGGTACCTAAATATTTGTGTCATTTTAGTTTGAATATACAAACTTGCCTGGATGCCACAATAAGACAAAGTTTGACAAAATAATTAAAGAACAAAGAGTAAGAACTAAGGATAGACCGATCGGCCGGCCGATATATCGGGCCGATATTTGAGTTTTTTACTTGTATCGGCATCGGCCGATACGCGCGTGGGTTCACGGATTTATTTTTCCCTGGCACTTTTTTTCATTTGAAAGTATGTGGTTAAGTTGAACAAAGCTGTTGAATCCTACTGTGTACAGTAGCTGTTGTTTTATTTATGCTTCAGCTTAAATATTTGTTTATTTTATAAAGACATTACTGGATTTAAGAGCACTGAACTCTTTTTTTTATTTGAATGTATAATAATAATAATAATAATAATAATATTCTACCTGTTCTACCTCAACTTTCCATCTTTTTTTAGTATTTTTTACTGTTCAATAAATGTTTCTTATTTTAAACTTGAGACCTGTAATATTTGTTATCATTGTGTCATTTTTTTTATGTAAATTGAGGGAGCAAAAGCAGTATCGGCCCCAAATATCGGCTCAAGAAAATCGGCAGTCCATAATCGGTCATCGGCTAAGGGTGATGGAGAAAAATTGGTATCGACATCGGCCCTAAAAAATCCATATTGGTCTATCCCTAGTAAGAACGTGTGCTTTACCTTCATCCATCCCACTGAGGAGCTGATTGAGGTCGTCTGTCTTGTAGTCGTACAGATGCTCCTTCCAGGTTTCTCCGTTCTCGCTGCGCAGCATGATCAGCTCTCTCTCCTGGCCCCGCATCGAGCCAAAGTGAGGGATCTCCACTATCACAGGCCTGGTAAGGTACATGTCATGGGAGGTATGGTTTAATTAATCTTATCGTATTCATTTAAGACGGGTAAACTAAGAAAATAGGGGTCAAGGTTGAGCTCTTTCTGATTATAATGATAGCTGTAACTTCTTTAAAATTCCTACTGGAGCTACTTTAATGCAAAAATTAAATCTGAAATAAAAATGATGGAGGACATATACAGTTTATCTTTATGCAACTGCATGGGATTAACACTAATAATGGTGGCGTTTATTCAGTTAGTAAATTCTACAAAGAAAGTGAAATATGATCAAGGATTGAAGGACACTGGTCTCATAAACATACTGTACAGGTACAGTATGAATGAACTGTGGGCTCTGCTGATGACAGTGTTGCTTAATGTTAGCTGTGGCCGTGCTGCAGTGGGATGAAACATTCAGAGTGCATGTCATAGCTCGGCGGCATGACTTGACAGGAAACACGTGAAATGGAATGAGGAGTGAGGGGAGAAAGCTGCACAGCCCTCATTCAAACAAGGCATGATAGCAACATAAGAGGATGAACATACTCTAGTCTGAGGACCATTTTTCCTCAGAATAGAGAGGACAAACGGACAGACAGAGAGGAACTATATTTATTGATCATCCCCTTGAATAATCCTCTACAAATACAGTCACAAAATGATCTTAAAAGTAGTATTTTCTCAATCTGAGTCTTACGAACACACTATTTGCTATTATTTGCCAATGCTCTAGATGAAATCTAGGTTGTAGGTGGCACCTCACCTGTACACCTGTGTTTGTAATGTCTGTAAAGGATTTCACTTTTTAAGCACTGTTGCCAACAAATATGACCAGGATACCTACAGGTTATATGTTAAAAACATGCCATTAAAATAGACATAGTAATCGTCAACACTTAATCAACATTAAGTCAATTTAATGACAGTTAAAGATGGGTGGACATCTTCTCCATAATGCTCAATTTCTTTACATAGCACTTTCCAGTAACAGAGACTTCTGTTGCTGTGTGCTGTTATCAGCTGCTCTAGAAAGACAACACATGTCAAAAGCCTCTGCTCGCTAACATTAATTTTACTTTTCATAAATTACAAGTTAACCCTGAGTAAACTACCTGAGATTGGATCGCATCCAGCCCACTTGAGGACGAGCACAAGCAGCTAAAACCCGAGCGTAATGACATACGGGACCGACCGCGAGTCGCCACCTCGCGTTTCTCTTGCTCGCTTGGTTAGCTAGCTAGGTGCTCTCATTTGTTTTGTTTTTGTTTCCCTCCCGAAATTCCCGTTTTACAGCATCGTTTTCATTGTGTTTATTAAACAACGTTAATGCAAACCACCTGGTTACAACACAAGAGACCACGGCGTGTGATTACTCAAAACATAAGCTAGAAAGTAACGTTAATGATTTCTGCTAGTTTTATTTATCTAACATTAGCCGTAAATTAAGCTAGCTCTACACTGAAGTTTCACGGCCAGACGGAGGAGGTCGGACACGAGTGGTTTATTATTATTTTTCCTCAAAGCTTGTGTTATAACCACTTTCGGACAAGTGCTTTGACATTAAATAACTTTCACGCTAACACAAAGTACCTTCATCTGTCGAAGAGGGTGACTGTTGACCGTGAGTAACCCAAACTGTCACCTCCACCCGGCCGGCGGTTGGTTGGTTGAGAGCACTACACAGCCGCCGGATACGTCCGTGAAAATACATTTATTTCTTTTTTGAAATAAATTATTGTAGTTTATTATATATAAATAAATAAATAAATTATTCATCTTTATTTGGAAAGAGGATTTACGTTTTCATTTCCTGTGTTCGTTTTGCCGGTTGGAAGTGGGCGGGGCTCTGCCGTTTTAAAGGGATCACGTGCTCATATGCACCAATCAAGAGTCAGAATCCGACGACAGTTGTGCCGGCTGCTTATGTTGCCATGGAGACGGCACCAATTACTACTTTTTGCTCATCCAGTCATAATAAACCACATATAATATTATTTTATAGGTGGTTTAACAATTAAAAAATTGTTAGTTACAATTTTAAAAGGCAAAACCTGAAGCCTTATCTCTTATGGGGGTGGGCAGTATCACAGAATTTGGTTTTAATCCAATACTAAGTAATACAGGGCCAGAATCACTGATATCATACTCATACTGTTTCTATTATTAAAAGTTGCTTATGTACTTTCATGTAGGAGGCAGCAGTGTGTCATGATTTATGAAGTCTGTAATCAGTCTGCTAAAGTAACGGCTAATGATGACCAATTACAGTTACTGAATGTAAATTAACCAGTGCTGAATATTGGATTTGACTGACGCTGTGTCTCAAATCGCGTACTTCTGTACTTACACTTAATACTTTGAGTGCATAAATGTGTTCACACTGAGAAGTATGGAAAAATGCAGTGCACTATGAGTACCTGCATGGTACACTCAAAATGGTCAAGAAGTTGAGTGTGGAACTACGGACACTTCTCGCCCTCAATGGTCGCCATCTTGGCTACGTAGCGGAAGGGGAGGGACCACTTTTCAAACTGGAAATGGCGGCCAAGGACTGTGTGACTGTGAACATTGCTACATTTTACAAATACATGTGTTTTTTGCATGAAGCACCACTATGCTGTTGTTAGGTATAAGCCAGCAGTATGTTTATTGGGTTAATTTAGCAGTCTGTAATGATTTGGTACCATGAACGACAACGGAAATGCTAATGCTAGTTTGCTAACGAGCTAATTTGCGGTCACCATTTCTGGTGAGTGCACAACGGCCGTGTTTTGTTTGAGACAACACTACGCCAATGAGTACACAGTGCACATAGTATACTACATGGAAGTGTACTGACGAAAGTATGTGCTTTGAGACGCAGCATAAGATTTTAATTTCTCTACTGTGGTACACCCCATCTACATGCAACTGGTTTAGTCACCGTTGCGGTAAATACACCCCAGAAGCAGCATTATATTGAAAAATAGAAACCTTTATTTGTTACAAAAATATTTCCACGAATAAAATCAGCTCCATGTTGTCAGATCCAGGTTGAAATATCTGGATATTCCTTGCCTCTCTGAAAAGACTAGCGAACTTTGTCTGTGTGTCGTGGCTCTGGATGCTGAGGCATTTCCCTTCTCCCTTCTCCTCTGTTGCAGCACCAAGTTCTCTCTAGTGTTTTTTTTTTACCTCATGCGTTCATCCATCATTGAAATTAAATGTCAGATCAAACTAGTTGGGATGTACACGGCAATGTGCTGCACGTGTGCAAGGCCTATGCTGTCTGAGTGCAGACAACAAACAGCAAATGGTACAGGCACTAGATATGTTTACAACAAGCATTTTACTCTTGAAATACAAATAGGTTCAACATAGAGAAACTTATCTCTTTTTTTGTATCAATCCTATTGACGCTAGGCTCTTCAAAACAAAACCGTAGTATCCACAGTATCGATATTTTAGTATCGATCTGCCCACCCCATCTTACATGTTTTTATGTACCGTCTCATCTTAGTTGTTCTTATATATTTTTGTCTTGTGTGATCTTTGTGTATTGTCTTTGCTCTTTATCTGAAGCACATTGAAGTACTGCCTTCCTTGTTAAATGTACCTCATTGATTTGACTTGAAGTACTCAGAGAGGAGAGATGTTACTGTGACAAACAGAATGATAAGGTGACAGATCACAAGTCTCATACCCACTGACACTGTATTTACTGCTTGTGTATCAGCACAGTTGAGCTGTAGCTGCTGAAACTGCATATATTTCATGGTATAATCACCTTTTCACTCTGCAAAGACATCCTGGAGTCGACAAGAGTTAATGTAACATGGACTAGTACAATGTCTCTGGAAAGTAATTACACAAAAGTATTGTGGGATGACATAAAACTGATCTTAAAAGGTGAAGTAAAGTAACAGCGGTCATGGGAAGCAGGATGATGCTCGGCTTGAGGAGGAAAAGGCTCATGCCCAACAAGCGCAGTCCAGTCCAAACAGCCAATCCAAACCTTTACTTTCAGTGACATCAGAAGCCCACTGAAAGCTTCTGAAATAAAGAAAATATAATGGTGCCTAAATGAAAGTGGCTGGAAAGTAACCGTAATGGATTTAAAGCTATATTGTGTAGTTTTAGGAAGAACTTTAAAATCTCAAATGTAAAAGCTAAACTCTACGTCCCTCCGTCTCTCCACTTTTTTACTGAGGCTAAAACAAATCCACTCTGCGGTGGTGGACCCATCATCCAACTATCTTTAAATACAAGTAAGTAACTAGTCGTCCTTCCTTGAAAGAGTTCACTGTCATTGATTTCTTCCCAAAACTACATGGCAACCATATAGTAGTAATGCTGTATCCTGACAAATTAACAGAGATGGGTAAAATAATAGTATCCATCAGCATGAATCAGCCTTGGTCATGTAGTTTCCTTGGGAGAGGTGGGAGGTACAGGAGGGAGAGGAGCAGGGAGGGGGGATGCTATGTTTGGTTCCTACCCAACAAATCTAGTTCCTCTGGGTCCCAGCTGTAGCACTGGACTAACCAGGCTCTCGCCTTCATTAAGGGCTGGCAGCTTTCTGGGAAGATGTAGTTTACTGTGTCCGCAAGATAATGAAACACACACGCACCCACGTACACACACAAAACACACACTTGCAAAGTCAGTTGAGGAACACACCACTCAGTTCTAGATCTGTATCAGTAATATGACTCCTGTTTCTTCTTTCCAGTACTCATCAGTGACATCAGAAATGGCAACTACTCACATGTAATATCAGTTTCTAGTGCACACACGTTCAGTTGTGATCATGTGGTTTGAAGGAAAGCCAAAACAAGCTTGTACATCATAGATTCTTCTTCTTTAAATATACAGTATTATAGTATGAAGTAATGCAAATAAGCATGTTGCGCTCAAGCAATGCGTCAATCAGAGAGAAGTTATATCGGCTACTATTATAATTACCATTTATAAAGACTAAACAGTCACTGAAAATCCTCTTTTCTGACAAATTCAGAACCATGGTCATCAAACATAAAGACGTGTCAATGCACTTTGTTTTGTAGTATGTACACTGTAACTGGATAAAATAATCTGGGTCATTCCTAGGTTTCCAAATTTATCTGGCACACAATGGAAACATGACAAAGGGTCCTGTGTTCCCTAGCTCTATATGGCAGATAATGGGAACCTGAATAGACATTCCCCAGTTCTGCATTTGCTTGATATGACCTGGGCGAGGGTTGGGTTAGGGGACTATAATCATGACTCCGAGAGTCATGAAATTGCTTGAGACTTGGCCATAATCGTATGTTAATGACCCCGAGAACACAGGACCTTGGGTATATAGGACCTTCAACACACAGGGAAGATGCGGTCCTGGGAATATTGGACGCTGGGAACATATGACCCTGGGAATATACGACCTTAGGAACATAGGACATTGGGAACTTAGGACCCTGGAAACAAAGGGTCTTGGGAACATGGGGTCCTGGGAATATAGGGCGCTGGAAACATATGACCCTGGGAATATACGACCTTCGACACTCAGGACCTTAGGAACATAGGACACTGGGAACTTAGGACCCTGGAAACATAGGATCTTGGGAACATGGGACCCTGAGAATATAGGACCTTCAACACTTAGAACCCTGGAAACAATAGGAACTAGGGGACATGGGACCCTGGGAACACAGGACCTTGGGGACTGTAGTGGGGTTTAATCTCTACATATCTCAAGTAAAGTTCATTTGGTCACTCTCACTCCTCTCTGTTCTCCTCCATGCTGCCTTCGTGAGTTGAGTTCAGTTTTCCTCACCCAGGTGTTAGCAATTATCACCTTCTCCTCTGCTCTGCCACATCCCTCACAATTTCAGCTTCCTCTGCTGTGCAGTAAAGGCACAATCTGCTCTTTTTTTGGCCCTGGGAAACAGAACCTCGGTCACTTAGGACCCTGGGGATCATGGGACCCTGGGAACATAGGACAACTGGGAACACTGGACTTTGGGAACACAAGACCTTGGGCACTTAGGAGCCTGGGAACCCAGGACCCTAGGATCACAGAAGCCTGGGAACACAGGACCTTGGGAACACAGGACTTTGGGAACACAGGACCTTGGCACTTAGGACCCTGGGGAATATAGGACCTTAGGGACATAGAAGCCTGGGAACACTGGACCTTGGGAACCTAGGACCCTGGTAACATAGGACAACTGGCAACACAGGACCCTGGCAACACTGGACCTTGGAAACACAGAACCTTGGCACTTAGGACCCTGGGGAACATAGGACCTTAGGGACATAGAAGCCTGGAAACACTGGACCTTGGGAACCTAGGACCCTGGGAACATAGGACAACTGGGAAAACAGGACCTTTGGCACATTGGACCCTGGGAACATAGGACCTTGGGCACTTAGGATCCTGGGAACATTGGACAACAGTGAAGACAGGACCTTGGGTGCTTAAAGACCCTAGGGAACATAGGACCTTGGGAACATAGGACCCTGGGGAACATGAGACCATGGCAACACAGCACCTTGGATACATAATTACATTCTTTAAACAGGAAATCAAAAGCCCTGCCTCTGAGTTGAGCCAAATATATAATATCTGTTGGTTTTGACACACTTCCTGTTAAAGAGTTTTATGGTATATAAAACTGTAACATGTGCACATATTTTCTTTGCCTTTCTTTGTTTCTACAATCTACACTTTTCCACTGTTTACAACTGTTAGTGATGTTGCCTTCTCTTTGCTTAAGCTGGACTTAATGCTTGAGGGTGAGCACACTGCAACAATTACACTTAAACTGCAAATTAAACAGCAGGTATTCCACCTAAACATGCACGTACACTCATTCACACTCTATAAACGCAGATGGCTGGAGATGGCGATGGCAAGAAGCAGAAGGAAGGAGATGTCAAGTCACCCAACAAAAAGTGCAGAAGAATAAGCAATTAAGCAAATAGCAACAACACTGGTGAGGTTTAAAAAAAATCAAGTCTCACCCGAGGAACTGAGCTCCGGCCGGACCGACCTCAACCAGTCGGCTGGCCAGGCCTTCTCCTTCCACCATCGGAGGAGGCGACGCCAGTTTGTGTCTCTTGACCAGTCGACAGGTGATCCTGGTGGGCGCTGTGCACTTTCTCGGCGGGATGATGATGCGCATGCCATTGTGACGACTTCCTCTCATGGAGCCGCCCCGGGCGTCGACCATAAAGCTGACCAGGAACCTGATGGAAAGTGAAAAGAGGAAGGAAAAGGAAAAAAGGAGGAAGAGACAAAGAGTGGTGGGAGACAGTGAAGCAGTGAGCGTGGAAGAAAAGTGGGAGAAAGAGTAACATGTTGGGAACCAGAGAGAGAGAGGATATAGAAAAGGAATGGAATAAAATACACATCAATTTAACCGCAGTATTGATGGAGAGAGAAGAGCTTTAGCTGAGGTGAAGTCCCTTCTCATGCTGTGATCTTCAAAACACACACAAAGTAAGTGTGAGCAAAAGAGAAGAGAGATAAAGACAGAACAGATATTTAAGAGTTTTCTGTGTTGGCTATGGCTTCAGAAAATGTTGGTTACAATTAGAGAACATCCTCAAGTCGATGTCACAATGTTGCTATATCCACTTCCAGGAAATAAATATTCTTGTGTGGATGAATGAGCCAACATGCCGACACAGGAGCCTCCAATGTAACCTGTGTTTTATCTATATTAGAAGGTACTGTAGTCCTGAGCGTCACTCACTTTAACTCAAAGAAGGAAATCACACACACACAGAGCCACGCCATGCAATTCGGTAAACAAGACGTCATGTTAGTTTATATGTAGCTTTTGGAAAAAATGGTGTGAATATAAATGTAAATTTGCATAAAAGAATCCTTTGAAAACTACACACATGTTGTCTGTGGTTGCAATAATCCTGAACAGGACTGTAATTACCTGGCTACTGATTATTGTTTAAGCTAATCTACTGTACCGTTCAAAAGTTTGTATTCTCCTACCAAAAAAGCTTGATGGCTGAGAGGAATTAAGCATAGCATTAGTTCCGACAGGACACAATGTCAAGCTCAGCTCACAGCTACATCAGCTGATCTCAAACAGCCAATCAACTGATGGATCAGCTGACTGATGTAAGGGAGTCAGCTGATAGATCACATGATTCCTCTCTATGCAACTAATTGGTGAATCTCATTCAGGGCGCCCTGTTTAAACTGCTCTGGCCTGCTTAGTGTTGCTGCTTCCTCTGCAAGCTGCTTTGCAAACTGCCTCCACCCCAGCTCCTCCTTTTCATGCTGTGTCTGACTTATCAATGTCATTTCTGTTTGTCACTGATGCTGCTCTGTTCTGTTCCCGAGGGGGTCTTTGCTGCTGCCTTCCTCCCTGCCTTTGGCTTTCCATGTAGGCACATGGAAGGGCAGCACCTTAAGGCTGTCTGTGTAGGCCTGAGGAAAAGCAGAGAGGCCTGAATGATACTGTTTTTGTGCTAAAATAGTTATTATTGAAGAGAAAAAGAAAAACATCAATATGACAGGTGATTCCAAACTTTTGAACGGCAGTGTATTTCCATTGATGGACTGTCTTGCTATTGGAAAATGTAAAAATATTCAGATCCAGCTCAAACTAGGTCCGTGTCATTTCAGTCTCTATACTCTGCAACACAAACTCACTCAGATCAGTTGATAGACTCACAAAGATTTCCTCCAAACAAAAGGACAAAAAAATCCAAACCACTTTACATCAAATCTGTATCAACACAGTTCATGTGTGAGGAGAGCAAACACAGATGAGGGGAGGGTGTGATGTCACCGGAAAACAGGAAGTAATGACAAACAAGGTAGTGGAGGTGATAAAAGAGGGCAACCAATCACAGTCAATCACCTGCTGTCGTACTGCGGGAGCGGAGAGGAAAAACTGCAGGATGGACGACAAAGCAACGCAGGAGTGACAGGTCAACAACAGAGCTTTGTCATTGGAAATACCACTGAGAAGACGATTACCAAGGAGTCCTTTAAAGGAACAGTTCAACATATTGGGAAATACGCTTATTCACTTTCTGGTGGAGAGTTAAATGAAGAGATTGATACCCCTCTCATTCCTGTCTGTTAAATATAAGGCTGCAGACAGACATGCACACAGGAGCATATCTTTCACTGAGGGGTGCTACACAGTAATGACACAAGAAATATCAAACCAAAAGAGTTTTAAGGGGTATAGCAGAAAAATGAGATTTTGCAGGAGAGACTAAAGAATGACAGGTTTGTCACTCAGCATCGTCATTGCCATGGTTACGGAGACTCTGATACACAGGGCAATTATTAGCATGCTCACTGACCCGCTGACTGACTGCTTGATAAAGTTATGAGAAGGTTCCTTTACACCCGAGTGTTTAACTACTTAGCTTATGGATTTAAAAAGCCTCACATGCACCTGATTCAGTTTTACATATCTAATCTTAAACATATCTATAGTGAGACGTAAAATGATGCAGAAACACCCTTAAATCAGTTTGGTTACCTATACTTGTGCTGGCTTTACCACTCGAATCAAAGACCCTCCACTTGATTTGAGTCCCCCAGGCATGGGGCCGCTATTTTTCCACACTGAAGGTGACAACCCTACTTATATTGGTGGTTTCATCAGCCGTTAGTCGAAAGAATCTGCTCTCCCTCACCTCAGACACAATTTGTGTCAGGACTGCATGTGTCAGAAATTCTAATGTTTCATTTTAAATGGTGTTAGACATCCAGTTGTCTCTTCCCTGAGGCCTCTCATGTCCCCTGGGCAAATCGTACATCTGCTTCGTCATTGTCGGCCATACAACGCCATCCTGATGGTGGAAGTCCCTCGAGTCCAAGGCTGACGTTATGGATCTAAAAAGCAGCTCAGAAACAATCCTGGCAATGCTCAGGTCTTTCCCAGCCTGTCCGCACTATTGATTCGCTCCTGCTACCGCTAATTAACTTGATCCCAACCCTTGTGCTGTGACCTCACCTGACGTGATGACATGGTCACGTCAGGTCTGGGAAATTAATTAAACTGTCTGGCAGCTTATATGCTTAAAAATGTTCAGATAGCCCACGAGTTGTAGTAAAACAGCCAACTATTTACAGACTGTGTTGTTCCACCCTTTTTCAATAGGGGGTGCTGAATTACTCACCCTCCCACACCCATGCAGCTAGGAGCACGTTAGCTTAGCTTAGCACCAAGACTGGAATTGTTGTTTTTACACATTCATTTTTGTAACAGGTTATTTTGAGAGTTTTAGAGGTGTGGCTGGAAAGAGTGAGGCTAGCTGTTTCCCCGCTTTGAGTCTTTGTGATAAGCTAAGCTAAGCTAAGCTAAGCTAACCATCTTCTGACTGTAGCTTCATTTTTTTGTCTTAATTTTATTTACCAGACAGACATGAGAGAGAAATCAATCATCTCAATCAACTCTTAGCCAGAGAGCAAATTAGCGTATTTCCCACAGTGTCAAACTTTTGCTTTAAATTACAGCTCCTTCATTTCCGCATTTCGTTGTGACTCTGTTGTTTCCAATGATTTACCAACCTGCAGCATCAGGTCAGCACTGGTTGGTCAGATTTTTGGATTGTTAAACAGAGAAAAACTAGAGCCACGTCTCATCAGTTTCTGAGTATATCCTTTTACAGGTCTGGCACTGTGTAATTTTACACTCACGGAAATGAAGGAAGTGTAACTTCAGCTAACATTAGCCTTACAATCAAGAACAGACAGTCAGAGAGGGTGAAGAGAAACCGCTGCAGGTTGGAGCAGTTTTCTCGAGGGGGAAAGAAAATGAGAAAGGAAGACAGACAGAGAATACATAACAGGTAGGTGGAGACAAAGACGAGCACATGTCTTGTATCCTTCTTTCCTCACTCTGCTCATCCTTTTAGGAGGTGCTTACCCGGAGTGTATTGGTGAAGAGACTAGGTTGACATTATCCAGTGCATCTGCAGTCCAGCTGTACCTCCTCAGGGAGTCGTTGTCAAAGTCCTTAGCCACGGCCAAATGCTGCCGGAAAGACAAAAAGGTCATTGAATCAATGAGTGTGTGTGAGTGAGTGCATCTTGTATACACACAAGGAGGAAGAAGAGAAATGATAATGTGAGAACAATTAGATCACAGCTTTTGTCATGAAGCCATGCATCTGAATAACCAAGGAAAAAAGGAAAATGAAGAGAATGCAGTCTGTGTTGGTGGAGTCTGAACTCATAACATCAGTGTCCTTTAGAGATATTACCTCCAACAAGACAACCCTCTAAAGTCTGACAATCCTGATGTCCTTAACTAAGGGGATGCTGCTCTCTTTGCCTTAGACTTTCTATGTAGGTGCATGGAAGGGCAGGGTGGTTTGCTCTCTCTGCCTCAGGCTTTCCTCGTTTGCGTGTGGAAGGGCAGGGAGGTGTGCTCTTTCCGCCTTAGGCTTTCCTCGTTTGCGTGTGGAAGGGCAGGGAGGTGTGCTCTCTTTGCCTTAGGCTTTCTGTGTTGGCCTAGGAAAGACAGAGAGGCCCCAGAACAGAGCCATAGTGCCAAATATAATACTGCAAATGTAAATAAAGTTTTCTCTGACTTAAGTATTTGTTTGGCACTTTGAGCACCACAAGCTGAGTGCCATCTTATTCCATTACAGTGGAGAGAAGTTGGACATCTCTACGGCCGATATCTCCAACACTCGACAACTCACACCAAAACAATCAGAGGAAAAAGTTAAAATATGTATTTTTGATTTGGGGACTGAACTGTCCCTTCAAGGTCCAGCAGTTAACGATGACAGAGGCAGTAACAAGGCAGTAACTTTCTAGCTTAAGTTACACGTCCTCTGGGATGATGATCTGATCACTACTCGTTCTGTTTAAGAATGGTAACAGACAGAAACCAACATCAGATACCCTAAAACAGAATGCTTGTAAACAGTAAATAAATGCAATCACTGTTTGATCATACTAAGGTCTGGCGTCTGTTGGAGGATCACATGGTCATACATTTAATGATGTAGATGCAATATTTCTACTCTGGAGAGGCTCTGATACGTTAATTTGTTAAGTTTGCTTACACGAGAATAATTCTGTATTCTTAACATAAAAAATCAAAGGTCATCACACGTGACAACATTTAAATCAACACTTGTGTTTTAAATTGGCTTCATGGGCAGTGAGTTTAGTGAGTTCATGAGAGCAAAACAATTAAAATACTGACACTGTCCACGCAGTGTTGTGAAATAAAATCTCATTAAACCCACAATTAATAAAGAAGGAATCCAGTTGTGATGTGGTGGTCATGTCTCTACTTATTCATGGATAAAGAACGGTCATTTCATAACAATGAATACAAACAGATGAATAAACTGTACACATGCTCTAAAATAATTGGTGCATGGCACCAACTGAACATAACTGATGATGACATTACCAATCAGAAAAAAAAATATTACACCACATATAACAAATGATGATAGCGTCTGAAAGACATATTCTGACATGCACATGACAACTTGAACATCTACCTTATTGTGATGCTCTACAATGAAAGACCTTTCCTTACAGAGCATCTGCAGCAGCGTGAGAGGAGACGAGCTGTTATTCAGCAGCTGCTACATTCACAGATCAGATCATCATGTTACACTCTGCACATTACTGTGTGTAGTCACACTGTCTGTTAAATTCGAAGGCAAAAAATAACATGCATATTACAGCGTTTTCAGGCTCCTACTCACAAAGGTTCAAAGTTCTCTGTCTCATTGCTTTCAAACTGAGAATGTTTTAATGTCTTCATTTCTCAGAAGTTTTCATGGTCGAGCTTAAAGGGGCATGCCACCTATTTTACATATGAAGCTTCATTTACCAGTCACAGTTCCCCTAAAACTGACTTATGTGACTCTGGAGGAGCTGTCTACAGTTGGATTCATGGGCAACAAAGACCTTATTGAGATGCAGTATGGGAAGTGTAGGATACAGCGTTTCTGGAAATAGTTTTGGATTTCTTGGATCTCTTTAAGGGCCTGCAAATGAGAATATCTCGGCCTCTGCTGCACCTATTTTGACACTATAAGTTCAATACTTAAAAAGCTGCAGCACCCGTTTTACAACCAAAAAATGTTTAGTTTCAGTATCAGCCGCAAAACCATGGTATAATTTTGGCAATGACATTGCACATTTTCTAACAATACGCAGCCCAATCTGTACACACAGTTGATCTTGTTTTGTGCCTCTAATGCTGGATACATTTTTGTTTTTTAAAGCTAGATAGACTGTAACATGCTCATGTTTAACCCAAACAATGTGTCATGTAACTGCAGTTGGTTCAGATCCAAGTCGGGACATGTTATCACCACAAACGAACTGCACCAGAGTTAATTTATAACCAGCCAGCCGACATTCTCGAAGAGGTAAACATGAGCATGTTACAGTCCTGGAGGATTATTAATGTGCACCTCCTCCTGTACTGCCTTAATATGCACATTCAGCACATCCAATGCATCAAAACATTGTTTTCTAGTTGGAGCCGCGCCTCGTTTTCAAACTGTATGGTTTGACTAAAATGAACAATGACAGCAATATAGTCCACGATGAGCAGCGCTAAAATCAACCTGCGTAGTTGTCCCTCCATTGTGACATTAGAAAGTGTCACATTTATCTTGCAAGTGTACTCTTCTTCAACGTTTGCTTTACTTCCTGGATTTTTCCCATGTGGAAATTCTGACCAATCAAGAGCAGCTTTCTCACACAAGGCATTTGATCTGGTCCTCTTGTAAATGCTGCCGTGAGAACACGAACCAACTCTAGGCAATTATACAACTTTGGAACAAAATAAGTCCATGATTTAGACCAAAGGAGACAACTCTAGGTCTGAAAGCAGCCTCCATGATACCCGATGTGCCTGCGAAACTCTCTGTAATATTTCAGACCGGACTTTGCCTCAAGTACATTAAAATTTTTTACTTTTGCGGTGGATTTCAGAGAGACTGTATGAAAGAGTGTGATTGCTGTGTTCACACCTGCCCAAACGAACCGCACTGAGGGGGGAAATGAACTTCAGTTCGATTGAACCAAACCAAACAGGGCAGGTGTGACAGCACCCTAAGATGCCCATAGGAATGAATGGACTTCCTGTTGCATCGTCTCCGTACACATACGTAAGTGGAAACGAGGCGTTAGAAACTACCACACCTACCTCAACGAGTGGCTTCAGCAAAACCTTCTATTTTGAATCATGAGTTGATAAGACGAAGAGAACAAATTAATTTCTATTGTGAAGCTTTAAAAAACGTTCCGAGCTAAAATAATCTTTGTTACGTCATTAAAACTCTGATTCACGAGGAGGTAAAAGTCGTCTAAAGTCAGATCATGTAGTCTTTGGCTTCTTAGGTAAAGTAACAACTTTACCTGAAGTGCCACCTCGCTGCACCTTTAAAGTAAGTGGGCCATCATGGTAATCCCTCTTAGATCTCAGCAATAACCCCTAATCTCATTTCCCCTTTCAGTAAAATGTAACGGGATTGGTCGTCTTTAAGTCAACACCATCTCAGGTGTAAGAGGATTGGTGGACAGCCAGACTTTTGGCACAGCACCAGGACAGCTTGGCACATTTGGAGACAGAACTATGCCTCCTGTGGAGTTAATGACCTGTGGATTACTGATTGACAGAGACGTGAGAAACAGAGACAGAAGCCAGCAAAACAAAAAGAGTACGCACCACTTCCTTATTGGGCGCCAGCATCTCTTCGATCATCATGCTGTCCCGCGTGAACGAGCTCCGGTTCAGCGTGTTGGACCTATCAGAACTGAAGGAACGGAGGCTTGGTGTGGTTGCCGTAGTAGTCACGGATTACCAAGACAACAGTCACAATGATGGAGAGGGGAGGTGAGGAGGAGGAAGAGGAGGAGGAGTTGGGAGGGGGAGGGGTGTAAAGGGGGGGTATGAAAGTGAACAGAAAAAACAAACATAAACACATTAAATGCATGCAGCTTCCAGGAACCTGACTGTATGCCACCAGTGACAACAACAACCACAGGGAAAGAAAGAACGCTCCTGAAGAGGGGATTCAAGTGTCTCCAAAACAAAAACCAGAGCTGGAGAGGAGTGATCGCTGTGCGGAGGATACTAATGTGTCGGGGCAACAAAAAACAAGCTAAACTGTGGATGCAGATGCAGTCGTCAGTGTCTGCTGATTATCCAAATAATATCTCTTAAATGATGGATGAACAGTGCAAACAAATCATGGGGGTGTACACTCACTACATTATCTACACCTTTTCTGACTGTTACAGCTCTTTTAGCCTCCTCAGTCTCAGCGACCGAGCTATTCACACCATGCCAGCACACGGTTCAGATGCCCTCACAGCCTGAGAGAAGCAGTAGTTACTGTATGATGGACAATGGACACAGTACTAGGACAGGAAGCTTGTACTGGGAGTCATGTTGATAAATTTGCAGATAATTAGCTGCTGTAATTTCATCTCGCAAAAAAAAAAAGTCGATTGTTTACGTTTCTGTCCCAATACGTTTGTCAGTGACGCCACGCTGTGATGTTGTTTGTGATGGGGCTTTCATGGAGACGTTTATGAGGCAAATAAAGAGCATTCCTGAGCGATGACATGTGATGAATGTTTGCCTGCAACGTCTCAGACCACAATTACAACAGCGCTGTTTGCTCTACACAAGTCAACCGATAGGAACCAATTAGCCTGTGCTCAGAGGCAAAACACGACTCTTGTGCTGAGATGGAAGCTGAGAGAGGCCACGATTGCAATTTATATTTTTTAAAAACGTTTTTTCCTCAAGATTACAAAAGTATTTTGCTATCTTGGGGTAATAAAATAATTTATTATCTTGAGAAAACAAAAGGTGGTGTTTTCAAGGTGATGAGGTAATAATCCTGTTGTCTCATTATCTTGAGTTCAAGAAACAATTTTATCATGTCATTCAAATCTGTCCTCCCCATTTAAGGTCAAGACTAAAGCCAAAGCTTCACATTGGAATGTAAATCCATGAACCAGCTTTTATTGTTGTTAATTTTTGAGAAAAGAAAACAGATTCAATTGTTATGGAAGATTTAAAACGCCTGGATTAAAACATAAACTCACGTCAGCTATGATTTTTGGGGAGTTTTTCCTTATCCGCTGTGAGGGCCCTAAGGACAGAGGGATGTCGTATGCTGTAAAGCCCTCTGAGGCAATAATAAAACTGAACTGAATTGAATAAGCTTGGCCCCACCCCCGAACTATGATTGGACGGCTGACTGTTTTTCATTTCCTGTTTCCATTTCAAAAAAGAAAAAGCTCCTTTACACCTCCTCATGAACTAATGACACTGCTTTGTATTTGGTTTTGGCAGGTCCACACTGCTCTCTCCTGGATATCACTAAAATGATTTTAATGTGGCATTTACATTCATTTTGTTATTAAAGACAAAAAGCTAAATAACTTCCCTTTTAACAAACGTTTCTTTTTTAACGATGACGCAGTTGATGCATACATAGAAAGGAAAAATATATAAGAACTTAATTTGTTTGATTTGTTTTCATTCAGGCATTTTAAATCTCCCACAAATGATCCGGAGATAATGAGATTTAAAAAAAATAAACTGCAACCATGGGTGCAACCAAGATACAATACATATGACCATTGAAAGTAATGGTAGGGATCTAAAAGATAGTGGACACTCATATGTCTTTTAAGCGTGTAAGAAAATATCGATGCACTTGTGTATTGCCATACTATGTTTTGTGAGACTACAATGAATCTCAAAAATACTATCAATTTTCAATCAATAATTTACTTGCAAAGATTCATGGGAGTTTGTGTTGTGTTTAAACTGCAAGACAACTGTGCTGCCATTTGACTCTTTCGCTCCAACATCAGAACATATCGCTACTGTACACACTAAGAACACAGGCCTGTGAAACATGGAGAGTCATAACTGGTCGCTAACTCCTAAATGCAGATTTAAAAAAATTGCAATAGATTGAATTGTATCATCTGTATTGTGATAAATATCGTATCGCTGGATTGTTGCTATTACACAGCTGTAATACATCTATGAGACTGCAAAGAGGTTTGTGTTGTACGTCTGTTATGTGCAAAAAAGGCGGTTCTCTGAAAAGATAATTGGCAAAACATGAAACAAATCCTGCTGTTTGATTAACTTATTTTCAAATAAATATATGGTGTCATTTCTTAAAGTATATGTAAAGTAAAGTTAAAAAAAAAGAAATTGCCAATAAAAAAAAATCATATTGCAATATGATATGATAATGATTTTAGTGGGAATGGATTTTATCTTTCACTAAAGATATTTTAAAAACTCTAATGAAATATCTTTTCAAATGTGCTTTATTTTTCAATACACATTATCCTCAGCAACACCTCTTGTATGTATGTATTTATTCACCATACAAAGCACATAACTGTGCATATTTCTTATGTTTACTCTAATTCTATTCTTGTTTATTCTATTGATGTATATATTATAGTTAAATTTTCACACTTACAGCCTCAGCGCACTGACGATATATATTTTAATATTTTCAATATCTTCAGCACTAATGTTTAACACTGTAGCAAAATGCACATTTTATTTTTTATTTATTTTATTTGTTTATATTTTCATATTACATATTATTCCACTTCACACTCTTATTCTTACTTCTTTTCTTCACACCAGAGCGACTGTAACGAATCACAATTTCCCCTCTGGGATCAATAAAGTATTTCTGACTGATTCTGATTTTGTTGGGGTCTGTATCAAATAAGAATGTTACCTTACATCTGATTTGAGGGATGGGACGTCTCTGTAGTGCCACAACGCTTCATTTATAACAGTATGTTGTGACACATTTGACCTTTTTCAAAAAAAATGCAGCTCCTGTGATGTGCATATTTAACTTGGCCATGTTGCCATTTTAATAATATTTGGATTAACTGCGCAGCCCTACCATTAAAGCAGTTTTAATGGTCGTAAACGTACATGTTTGTCTGACGTGTACACACCTATCTGAGGAATAACAGTGAGATTATTCTGCACTGTCCATTACATGACTCTAAACTGATGAAGATGACATCAGTTCAGGTCCCTGGAAGCTCGATGAAGGAGTTCTCCACACAGAAACCAAAATGATGCAAAGCTCCACCTTTGTGGCTAACCCACAAAGACCCAGGCGTTAATGGTACGGTCACCATCACAGTCAAACACGGAAGCAAACACAACAGGCTCGTCTCTTACAAGCAGGGAAACACAGCAGAACTGTTTTCAGCTGAGAGTAAGACCACACACACACACACACACACACACACACACACGTGAACGACACAGCGCCTGATGTCGACACACATTAGTGTTAAAAACATAAGGTAAAAACCACAGTTAGTAGTCAAACATACACAGTACATATGTATCACACTGGACCACAGAGCAGCGACTGGAGTCTGGGGTGTCGGGGGAGGGAGAGGGGTGGAATGGGTGGGGTGGGGGAGGTAGTGGGGGAGGCCTCTTCATGCCTTCAGCCTTACCTGACTTTGGGACTAACATTAAGAACGGACATGAGGAGAGAATAAAAGATCATGAACAAACAGAGGAGTGGAGAGACAGATGCAGAGAGGAGAAAAGCCAGGCTGGAAGAATGATGCTGCCAGATGCTGACTGTCTGTCTGTCTGTCTGTCTAACTGTCTAACTGACTGTCTGTCTGTCTAACTGTCTAACTGACTGACTTTGTGTCTGACTGACTGACTTGAAAACTGACACAATGAGCAAAAGAAATTGCTGAGTCAGGTTTGTGGGTTCATCATTATGAGCATCCTCCTTCACATGACAGTCTTTTGCCTTAAAAATGTTGATTAGTGCGGCCTTAAGGTGGATTAATACTTGTGTCAGCTTGATGCAGAGCCTACGCCGTACCCTACGCATGAGGCATACGCCGTTGTGAGGATTTGCAGTTACACCTCCAAAACACTAGTCCGCGGCAGTACTATAAAGTTTAGCTGATTCAAAACACACATTAAACATGGCTTAATAGAGACAGTTTCAAACACAAGTACACAAATCAGCTTCACTATAACTCGCAGCATTCACAGACAAACACTTGTCTTTATCTGGACACATTTTCCCCACAAATACAACATGCTAACGTTATTAGCACAAGCCTATGGCATTTTACATTGTATAAATTAGCCTAGCAGCTAGCGAACAGTTTCTCTACTCATATGAAGCCAGGGACAACAGCAACATTTAACAAAGGTAACGTTACAAAATCCGGCTCCATTACAACTCACAAGGTTCACTGACAAAACAATTGTCTTATACTAAACACGTTTTTACAAACAAATACAACATGCTAACGTTATAGAGTGTGCCAGGGCTGACGTCAAAACCTGGAAGTTTAGCATAGCGCTGGTTCCCGGAAGAGAAAGTAAATGTGATTTTTGCATTGCGTTTTGGATTATGTCAGAAAATAAGCTCCGTGGTGGCTAACACAAGTTTATGATACTTACAGGTTTTGTTCAGCGAGATAATCTTCACATATGAACACCTTTCATACCGCATTTGAAGCTTAAATGCGATCGCCAGAAGTAAAAAGCTAACGTTAGGCTTTAACGGACTACATGACTACTCCAAGGTCACATGACTCTTGACGTCACCGCCACTAAGCTTTCAACTGACTTCGGCCGCTTTATTTTAAAAACATTGTGTAATGGGGAAATCGGACTGTTTAAGCTAAATAAGAAGCTGTAATGGCGGACTGCCAGCACTCTCGCCTGTTCGGGGGTGATGACGTTTAATGTCCCCGACAGAGTTTGTAGTTGTATTGAGCAACTTGTTAGCAACCGCCTTTTTTACGACATGTAAAAGCTTCAAAATTCACAAGTAGGGTATTTACTGACGTGTTTTATGTCGCAGAAAAAAACCTGAAACTCGCTTAAGCTTTTGTTAACCACAGACCTTATTTGAGGCATTTTACCAAAATCCCATTCAAAAAATGTATTGACTTTTAGACGAGAGAACCGGAAGTGCTAAAAGCGCTAACGGAGTTCCGGGTTTACTGGCACACTCTATTAGTACAAGCCTATGGCATTTTACATTGTATAAATTAGCCTAGTGGCTAGCAGAGATTTCCTCTGCTCATATGAAGCCAGGATAAATCATACACAAGACTGAAAATGTTATTTTTGTGGAGGCTTTATTGTCTTCACAATTTATTGTTTCTTATCTGTGAAATTAAAGTAAGTTGTTTCCACTGAGGGAAATGGTTTCAGCTTACAGAAACAGACAGGAAGTCTGCGTCGGCCTGACGTGGGGAGGTGCACGTCAGGCTACGGCGTAGGCTCTGTGTCGACGCAAAAGTATAAATCCCGCTATTAAGGTGAAAACTTGACTACAACTCCCAAGAAGCCTTTCTGTAAGAAACATCCAGTCATAGTCCTAAATGAAACTCAGTGCTTGCTGAATTCACTAGGCATGAAATGATCTGAATTGTCTGAGTCTCTTATTCACATTCACTGTCTTTGCCATAGCAACAGCAGCTGAGGCACATGGGTACTGTAGTATTTTGAGCAATAGGAATATTGCGAATAACATTTAAATAAAACATTAAAATGGTCTTTTAACTGCCTCTGGACCGGGCGGCTTGTCCCACATCACAACTTTATATTGGATATGCATGTTTTACTTTTTGTGATGTTCAAAAGGAAAATGAAGTAACATGTTAAAGAGTTTTATAACTGAAAAACAGACATACATGACATAAATACAACATAGATAATTCACTTCCTAAACTGACTGAACTGGAAGAGATGTGAACCCCCTCCTACAGCACAATTTGTTAAATCAATTCACACACACACACACACACACACACACACACAAACACACACACACACACACACACACATCCCACCCCACTCAAACAGAGTGTGTTGATGTAACCCAGGGCTCAGGGCCATGAAATCGAACATGTTTCTAATTTCCTGTGGCTCAATGTCCGTGTGTGTCACTGCTCAGATATTCAATAACCCCTCCCTCTGCAGCCGCTTGCACAAGTGTCAATATTTTTGTGTGAGCGAAAAAGTTCAACAGCCACAGAGAGCGAACTATGACCTCCTGGTGGTGTGAGGAAAATCTGTGTGTCGGGGGTCAGAATAACGTGAAGCCTGGATTTAAAACAAAAGACATTAACAGAATATTTTAAAAGATTTTTGTTACGATGTCACTTATAAGCTGGAAACAACATGATTAAGCTTTGACAGTCTCCATATACGCTGCTGCTTCCTGTCAAAGATTACACTTTGCTTTTTTTGGTCAAGGTTTTCTCTTTTTTTTTTTAATTTAAAAAAGCAGGTGACAACTTCCTGTTTTGCGCTGCATCATTTACTTTACACGATTTTAATGAGGAATCCTTCAACCACCTGATCTGTGTTTTACAGACGCAGTCACACCAGAGACAGGCAGTAATGAGCTGTAATAACATCAGAGCAATACCTTCTGTGGGACCTTGAGCCGGGGAGACAGGTGTTGAAAGTGATGTGCAATTCATGGAGCTATCTGCAGCTGCAATCCATTCATTTTGGATTCGCCCGTGACGGTGGAGCAAAACTAACAAGCTACAGCAGCTCCGTCTACTGTGGATTCTTTGTGTCTCTGTTGGCTACAACTGTCAGGACGGTTGCTATTTGTCAAGGTGTGAATCTGAGTGTCAAAGTTCACCAGAAATTTTGCAGTTTGAAACGTTGGTGTGACCGGGCCTTTACACATCAACAATGTCAACACTACAGCAACTACCTTAACAAACATATAAACAGTCATGATATTGACGTGTCATGGTGTGCCTCTCTTACCTCTGTGACCGCGCACCGACGCTGAAGCCCATGTAGCCCTCCTGAGGGAGCGAGTCGTCCCCCAGCTCCCGCAGGTCCTGGGGGGCCAGATATTTGTCTGTGTCCCCCGTCATCGCATCGTCACCTGCCGGACGGAAACACACAGGGATGAAGAAAGGTCACAGAAAGAACGTGATGTATTGTCTTTACATCTTTTTACGAATATCTGCTTCTCTCTGGTGTGTGTGACCAGTTTAAAACCAGTGATTATCTAACTACAAAGCAGGGAATCTGTCTGTCCTTCCAGTATCTCAAGAACCATTCATCTGATCTACTTCACACTTGGCGGGTGTATTCCTGGGGACCCGAAGAGGTGCAGTGTCGAATACGGTGCAATTTGGATATAAGACACGTTCAATATTAATAAAATTTGAATAAACGAGCAAACAGCTCTTGTGGCTAAAACACTGGTGTTTCTGACCACGAGTAGCCGTGACTTGGGTGTGTTTTTGTTTGCCATTCTACCGCTAATTTAATACACACTCTACTTTAACCATGGTGATAACACCATTAACGTTACCGTTGGCAACACAGGGCCAACCTCTGCTGATTAATCCATGCTCTACTTTATAACTGCGGTGGTAACATCGAAGTACGGAAATTAATACATCTGTTAAGTGTATTTTTAACTGTGTTTCTGACCTCAAGTAGCCGTGACTGGTGTGTGTTTTTCACAGGTGGATTTAGTATTTTGGGGGCCCCGGGCAGACGCCATTGTGCTTGACTTTTACTCTTTCTCTAACTGGGAATGTTGGTTGATTATTGGCAGTGGTAGAGGAAGTACTTTTTTTTGTCCTGAAGCAAAACTCGTCTGTGTCTCGTCCTACATTCAAATTTTTACTTGAAATATTTGACGTTGTTTTCATAAACCTGGGCTGTCTATGCAGGAGAAAGACGCAAACTGTTTTGAAACTGGTGCCACATGACCAGAGGAAACTCAGAAAGTTCTATGGCACTCGCTTTGCTTTTTCTCAAGAGGCAGAAATCCTACAACTGCCAGAACGCTGGTGGGTCACGTCTCATATTACAGTTAAATGGTGCTAAAACATGTTTCCGAAAAGATCTGAGTTGGGAAATAGGGGACACAGTGCCAGAATCTCAGTTTATATTTGATAAATGCTGCTTAGTTTTAGGTTTGACTTGAGTTTGGTCTGCATTTGAGAGAGAGAGAAAGAGGGGCGGGTCTGTCTCCTGATCCACTTCTATACTCTTCGTGTCCGTGTTGGTGATACAAAAATGTAGAAATGCAGCCTGTAGTTCGAGCAACAAGGTTTGCATCATGTGCATCAACTGGCGAAGTTTCGCTTGGAGACGATCAACGAGATCTAGGTACAAGTTAAACGGAGGGCAGTTTACCACAGGTCATTTACACATACTACCCACACTGTTACGATACAAAGCTGGTTGAAAATCAGTGAAGTATTCCTTTAAAGTGAGGAGGAAAAGAGAGGCATATCAGTAATGTGCTTAAATTTACTTAACCTCTGTTCAATGTTGAGCTTTTAATTCTAATATAATGCTAGATAATTTAATAAATAATAATGCATCATACCGTGAAACTTCAATTAAACGCGCAGTCCCTTTTACTAGCCCGGTGTAGCTACACAATTTGACAAATAAAGGCCTGTCTCAAATAGAGGCCTGGTCTTGTAATAAGTAGTTCATTTTTAGAGAAGTTCTTTGGATGTGTAAAACAGGTTGTTGGCTACTCACTTGAGCTAACATTAGTTAGCTGTTAGCTTGGTTAGATTCTCCATAATTTAATCGTTCAGTTAATTTTCTAAAACCATGAGCGCCAAAGCATAATTCATTCAGATTTACCGCCATGACGAAAGAACAAGTGGTGACTCTCTACCTCTAAAAGTCATAAAGTCAAATGATGTGTCCATTCTTTGATTACCCTGTAAGTTATTCATATTCCTTTATTCTGAAAGGGTCCTCAGATCAAAAGAATCAAACAGATCTTTCACCAAAATGAATTCAAGTTGTGAATATTGTTTTAACAGGATAAAGAGGTGTCGTAAAACAAGTGTCATAACTCTTGTTCTCTCTTTGATGCTCTGTCTGTCGGGGCTAGATCAAATGAATTATTAATATTTGACATATTATCTGAAGCCTAATTTTTCTACATGTAATATTCATACTGGTTTAAATAAACAATTTGATGGTATGTCCCCATGTTTACTGAGCAACAGTTTTGTGTGAAAGGAATTGTCCCAAATATAAGCCTGCTGATTTTAGTTATTCAAGCAAATAATACCTCGGGCTACTGATTTACGGTAGTTTTACAGTAATTTAATTGTTATATTTTGTGAGTGAAATCTGAATTTGTAACCAATTGGGAAATTTCATTAGCTATTTCAGGGTACACTGAGTTAGATTAGCAAGATAATTCAATATTTTTCAGGTAAATATTATAATAAATCTAAGAAAGTGCAGTTTTGAGTGTTGAACTTGTTTGTACGAGCAGAAACACACAGTGCAAGCAGTTGGTCCGTTCTGACCAGGCATGTTTTAAACCAGCGCTGCACCAGTATGAATACAAATGTAAAATGTTTGCCTACTCTCCATCTGCGTGCAGACCATAACAGAGCAGCTCTTTTAGACAGACAGATCAATGCAGCCTCTGGCCAGAGGCTGTTTTCCAGTTCAGCTGTGGTCCAACAAAACACACAAACAAACGTCTCTGCTGCCACTAAAGCCTTTTTGTCCCAGTGCCCAGATGACACAAACATGTTAACAGTAAAGCCTGCAAACAACAAACAGTGCTGCTGTCAGTAACTTCATGCGTCAGGTTAGTTTGGTGGTTTACATCTACAGAAAGTGACCGACCACACACTCATGTAGAAGACGTTTCCAGTAAATAAAAACACTTCACACACAGCAAACACAAACAGATCATTAAAGCCATAAAAAAAGAAACTGAAACATACGTTACAGGAAAACAGTGAGCAGCATGTTATTCCCCTTAGAGTTACTGTAGATGATGAACTGATGACCGCAGGGTTGAAAGAGCGAAGGCAGGAGAGGAGGAGTTAAAAAGGCTGAGAGGGGAGCAAGTGCATGCAGGCAGAGGGACGAACAGAGGAAAGAAAAGGAAGGCATTCCACAGACCACAAAGCACCGGAGACCCCCGCCTCACCCTCCTGTCCCCTCATCCCCTGCTGCTACAGCACCCCTCCCCCCCTCCAAACTTTCTCCCCTCGCACTTTACAGACCCCATCTGGACACATTCCAGCCCATTCACCGGGACCCTCGTCTCATTTCAGCCTCCAAACCTCCTCCTGGCCGAGCCGCCACTCACCTCCTGCTTTAAAGCACTTCATCCAGCCTAAAGTCCAGTTTGCAGGATTCACACCTTCAGCTAACTTTTCTCCAACTTCCTTCAACTCTCTGTCGCTCCCTCCGTGCTGCACACACACACACACACACGCACACACACACCCACACACTGCCTGTCTCTCTTTCACAGCCCGATGCTCACACAAACAGATCAGCTTTCTCCCGCCTACCCACCCTGCTCTAGGATTATCCAGTGTGTGTGTGCATGTGTGTGTGTGTGTGTGTGTGTGTGTGTGTGGGACAGACACCTAGAGCTCACTGCAGGACAGAAATAGTAAGTGGGTGTGTGACTCAGACTAAGTTGTCTAACATCTAAACTCTACCAACGCAGCATGTATAGAGCACAGTATCATCCTCGCTGCTCTGCTTCACCATTTATTTCCCTTCATGTTTTGTTTGTGTGTCGTCTTGTCTGTCTGTCTGTTTCTCGCTCTGCCTGTCTGTCTGCTTGTTTATCTCTCCATCTGCTAAATAGCACAGATTCTTCGCTGTCAGTGTTTCACACATTACTTCATCCTCTGCATCTTTCAACCTCCTGCCGCTTCCGTGTGTCAACTCACACGTCTACCTAACAACGTCTGCTGTCACCTCCAGAAGAGTGATCGCAGGAATTCACAGTTCTGCAAAGGATTTCCTCAAAACGACTCCAGATGGGTTCACACAACAGAATCTGTCTGCTTGTCTGTCTTTACTAGTGTAGCTATCCTATTAAGAATACTTTACCCACAAAATGTATCTGGGCACTGTCTAAGGGTGTTTTTCAGCCCTCTGAAGCCTAGTTCACATTACACAATTTTCAAGGATCTTGAGAGCCACCTTGGGTCGGAGGTGAGTCGGCAGATAGTCTGCCACGATGAGTCCTCATGTGTGAACAAGCCTACGAGCAAGTCGCCCCCTCGTCTGTGACTGGGACTGGATATCTGGCATGCTAGAAAACTGGAGAAGTCTGACATGACTGACAAAGAGCATCAGCCAATGAGAGGCGGGATACGTCCCACGTCAGCACGCAGAGGGACGGAAGAAATGTGAGGAGGACAAGCCGCAGGGTTGCCAGGTTCGCTTATTAGCCGCGACTTTGGGCTTGTTTTTTTGTAAAGTCACTTACAAATATTGGTAGTTGGGTTTCGTTTTTTTGGGCTTGTTTCTAAAGTGGAGTCGCTTCTTTTGGGCTTGTTTCCATAGCACTGGTTGCTTGTTTCTCTCCCAAGATCTGGCAACACTGACAAGCCGGCAAGCAATGACAACAATGGCGGCGTCCACAGGATCACGGGGAGCGCGTTGTGTTTGGACCCAGGCCCTGGAGGCAGATCTGATTCAACACTGGGTTGAATATCCAGTTTGGTGACGTCACCGCGGTATCTGGGGCTCTGTCGGCGAGGACTCGGTGGAGAAATCTTCTGGTGTGCACACACAGGTCGTAATGAAGTTGCCGAGACTCCCGATGACAGAAACACACGTCACCAGGTATGAACTCTCAAAAGATTACAATAGTCTCCGCGACGCAAAATCCGCGTGGAAATCGTGTAATGTGAGCTAGCCTTAAGTGGACTCTGAGCTGTGACTCAACATGTTTTGCACATATGTGAACACTCCAAGAGAACTCAGAGCCCTCTGAAGCGAACCGAACTCAGACCACCTTGGGAGGTTCGCTTCAAGTCTGCTTCAAGTCCACAGTGCGGTTCACTTAACCTGTGTCTTGTGAACACAAAGGGCTCCAGGTTCGCTTTGCTCTTTGGCGTGTATTCAGCCCTCTAAATCACATGCTGTTGCACTGGGACGCTTGAAAAAACAGGCGAAACCACGTTGGCCTGTAACACTTGCAAGAACGCAGGACCAGGAGTAGTTTGGTCCACGGAAGATACTGCACGTCTCCAGATGTGGAATGTAGAATACATCAAACGGCAACAGTCTACAGCAGTCCTCTTTCTAATGAACTGACAATCAGTACGTTTACATGCACGCAGTTGGTGAGCTAAGCTCATAGCTCGGCTAATGAATCAAGTTGGACTTCTCGTCTTGTCTGAGTATACATGCAGAAGGGAAAATCGAATTTCTGACCAAGTACGTCTGACTGTATCCTTTTTAATACAGTGCATATTGAACTAGTTCCGGTTGACCCGAAGAGGAAGCTAGCTGTCGGAGCATGAAGTTTCCTCGTCCGTCCAGAAGCACTTCTTCTGCTTCTCAGTCGCCATGGTGTTTGTTTGTTTGTTTGTTTTTCAGGGAGGTACTGCACTGCTATATATTGATCTGCTGCTGCTACGTCGTCTCCTCCTTCTTCCGGGTGAAAGCTTGCGAAAAAAAAAGGTGGTGCATGTGCAGAATGCTGAGTCCCACTCCAGTCGGACTGAGTGGATACATGCAGCAGTACTTCCATTCTCAATCGAATTATCTGGGTGTGTTAGTCGAGCTACGGATAGTCCAATTTCAGTCGGACTAAGCTGACGCATTTAAAAGTCCGGTTTCAGCCACACTAAGCCAATAACTCGATCCTCTCAAGCTGCATGTAAATGTACTGACTGTGGACACAAGAAGAACTGAGCCCCTTTTGTGTTGGTCCAGTTTTTGATGCACTTTAAGAGGACTGAGTTAGGTTCATTTAAAAAGGACTATATGTGAAAACACCCTTAGATGACAGGTTGAATTTTGAATCTTGAACACTGACGGCATCTGTAAGAAGGCAAACCAACGCCTGTTCCTTTTAAGGAAGTTGAGGAGTTTCGATGACAAGTTGGACAAAGTGGTCAAGTTGTGCTGTAAGATCACTGGTGTTACATTCAATAACCTCCAGCATCTGTATGAAGAGAGGGTCACCTCTAAAGTTCGGTCTATTGTCTCAGACTCTCAACATTCCCTCCATGTTGGGTTTCAGATGCTTCCATCAGGGCGGAGGTTTTGCCTCCCTAAATGCAGCACTAAGCGTCACAGATCGTCCTTTGTCCCGTCTGCTATCACTTATCTTAACCAGCGGTGACCACTAATCGTCCATGATTTACCCCTGACAGTGTGTGATTCTGGATTCTATGTGTTTTGTTTTACTTATGACTACTGTCTATATCTCAAATTGCCCCCCAGGACATTTAAGTTTTACCTTACCTTGTATATCGATCTCTCGCCCTGTGTTATGCTGAATTTGTACATTTCTTACTTGCATGCCTCCATGGTGAACATGGAGGGTCAATCATACAGCAGTGATATGTGTAACTAAATTGATAAAGATGGATGCTGCTGTTTTTTACCTCTGCCCATGAGGTCATGTTTTCAATTTGTTTCTTTGTTTGCAGGACTATAAAAAAACTACTGAGCCAATTTGCATGAAACTTGGTAAAAAGGTGCAGCATGGGCCGAGGAAGAACTCATTGAAGTTTGGACTGGATCTGAATTACATACATGAATTATTTTACACTTTCATTAACATGGTGAGACGGGGCATTTGGCCTTGGCTGAGGGCTGCACCGTCCCAGGCTAGTTCTATATTAACTTTGCAGCACTGTGATTCACCAGGCTGCACATTGCGTGTTTGCACTTGTGACATAAGCACGTTGTTTTAACTGTAGCGTTGGAGCCAGCCACATTGCATTTCACTACATTGCATTTGCATGTTGTTTTTCAAAGGGCACTGTTGGGTCTCAAGAATCAAGTCAAGGCTCAAATTCTCATAAGAAAACTTACAAGTCAGTGTGCAAGTCTTTCAGGTCTGACTGCGGAACATTTAAACAACATAACACTGAATGTTTTTACATTCAAGGGTCAGGTCAAGTCCACAGTAAGTCATGTCTTAAGGCCTTTACACCCCGGGGATGTGATGAGTGAACAACATAAAAATGCAAAATACTTGCACCTGCAAATATTTCGCATCCAAACTGTTTACTGCTTTAGTTTGGCAGCGATGCAAATATGCGGCAACTGGGATCTTGCTGACCTAAAGTATCGTCCAGCAGTCTGTCTGAGGTAAGATGCTGTGTAGCCTGAGCAACTGTTAACTATTCTGTTGAGTTTCCTTTCAGGGAAAAGCTCTGACTTTGAGTCCCTTTTGCTGAACAGTTACGCAGAGTATATGTGTAGGGCTTTTATTGTGAAAGGTATGAACGGATATGAACTGATATGGGCCGCCTTTGTCAAGGTTGTATTGGTCTGTTGTATTGGTTCGGACCAAAAACGCTCTTCAGAAACTCCAAGTTGTTGTTTAATCATCCTCGTTGTTCGTGGTGCAAAAGCTCAGAAAAATTTATTTAAAAAATTGACGACGCTTTATCCTACATAACAGATTGAAAAAATATATTGATGACAAATTAAGTCTCAACTTAGTCTGATGAAGTCAAAGCGTAAACCTACTGGTCTACGAACACTGAAGCCCTCTACAAGACCGGCCAGAGCCGCCTCTATTTTCTGAGGAGGTCCTTCAACATCTGCCGGACAATGCTAAGGATGTATATGAGTTTGTGACGGCCAGTGCTCTCCTGTTAGCTGTTGTGTGCTGGGGCAGCAGGTTGAGGGTCGCAGACGCCGACAGAGTCAACAACTGATTCGAAGGTCAGTAACGTCATGGGGTGAAGCTGGACTCTCTGGTGGCAGTGTCAGAGAGGAGGATGCTGTCTAAAGCTCTTTTCAAATAGGAATTGTGCAAATTTGCAGGAAAGTCCAATCAGTCTTTTTTCAGCATTGGCAGTATAAAAACAAAATCAGGGAGTGCAGCAAAATACCATCTACCTACTTTTGTTTATACAGAATGCGCCTTTTTCGGGGCAATAGGGGGCGTGAGCAAGTAACAAAACGTGTAGCTCAGAGTGTGACGTAAACAGTGATGTGGGAGGGAAGCCGCGGCTGGTCAGTCCTTCGGCGATTCTCTCATAAGTCGGCCCGTTCTTCACCGCTCTCGTCATCTGACGGTTAATGGCCTCTTTGTTTGCGAGGACAAAGAGGGCGCGCAATTCCTTGTCTCCCCAGTTGCTCATCTTTACAGTGTCTGTCAGGTTTGTGTTTCCCTTTTGCTACTAGCTGCTCGCTAATTCCTGCTATCAGCTGTTTTCTGTTTATCCACCGCCAGTGGGTCACACGTGCGGCGTCATCAACAGCTCCTCCCACAAGTCATCAGCAGCTCCTCCTGTGGCAGAAGGCTGCCTTGTTCTTTTTATACCACAAAGGTTCTGCTAATATGTCTACCCTATGAGGCGGAAAATTTGGCACCCCGGATCAACTCGCCAATCCGGCTCTGTGTGTCTAAACGCTCGCAGCTTGCCGGCAAAACGGCCCGAATTTTGCCAAAAATCTGGCAGTGTAAAAGGCGCTTAAGATTCGTGTCATCTTGGACAATGTCTCCCAGCCACTCCACGATGTGCTGGTCCAACACAGCAGCACATTTAGTGACAGACTCCGTCCCCAAGATGCACCACAGAGTACCACAGGAAGTCGTTCCTGCCTGTCGCCATCAGCCTGTACAACTCCTCCTCCCTCACAGTGTCAGACGCTAATTCAACATACAAAGCACATTTTTCTTCTTATTATTATTATTCTATTCTTGTTTTACTCAATTGATGTAATTGCAATTTAATTTTCACATTTACAGCGTAAAAACAGTGACGATTTATATTTTATTCTTAATATTTTTAATATCTTAAGTACTATCGTTAAACACTGTAGCATAATGCACATTCACTTTTATTTTAAATTCACATTTTCACTTCTATTTTATTGCTTTGTATTTATGTACGTCTATTTCATACTCTTATTCTTACTACTTATAATTATCTATTCTTTACATCAGAGTGACAAATCATAATTTCCCCTCGGGGATCACTAGAGTATTTCTGATTTCTAATAACTGCTCTTCTTTTATTTTTAAATATTTTCTCTAGCTAGTGTGTTATAATTAGAATATAAAAAGTCAAAGCTATGGACCAGCATTAAAGGGACGAAGATTAAAACATAAGACAGATTTTGGGTCATCGTTAAAAAGCAGCACTGGAAACATTTGATGAAGTGCGACATCAGTTTTTGGAACATGCAGAAAACTTGGCATCTAAAATGAGCCAGCATGTGGTCACTATGTTATTGCCTTATAAACAGTTAAGTTATCTTATGATTCAGATTTTATATCCACGCTAACCACATATTAATTTACTTTACAACTGTGGAAAAACTCTCAGCAGTTTATAACAGACTGCAGAGGGTTTGTGGGTCGTCCGGATTTAGATCACGGACTGTGTGTGTGTGTTATTGGAGACGTTAACCATGTCTGTTACGCAGCTGTGTGTGTGTGTGCGTGCCTACAGTTACACTTGATGTATTTTTAGACCCGAAATTAAAGATGGGACACTCGACTCACGCAAAACAGCAACAACTTTTGTGAAGGCAAACGTGCACAGAAATATACAGAATGAGTTTAGTTCATGAGTGTAGCTGCAACACGTCAGACTGTGGGTTACTGGAGTTAGTTACAGCGACATCACCGTACTCTGGACTCACAGGAATAGCTGATGGAGATGTTTCCAACATCCACCTCTGTTCAAATAAAGCAGAAATATACCTTTTCATCCCTTTGGAACAACTGCAATATTTCTTAATCATGCACGCAGGAATATTAGTGACACAGAGCCTGTTTACATTTTACTTTTCTGTCATCAGCTCAGCACATCTTCAGAGAAAGACTAAATATTGAAGTACAGAGCCATAACTCATGGGTCAGACCCACACAGGCCGGTATATGTAGACATCTACTGTGACATTATACTGCATTTCTATATTGTGTTAAATCTAAATGGCAGCGAGCAGAAGTCTCTGATCGGTACAGACTATAGTTCACCTGCTAATCTCATTATATCTGTCCATTCAGTTACATAAAGGAACACTTACTCAGTTACTCGCCCCGTGTTACGTTGAATCAGCAAAGAAAATGTTTTTTTCTTGCATGTCCCCACGGTGAACGAAGAATCCAAAAACAGAGAAAATTCTCGATGAATTTAAATACCGTAAAACTTCAATTAAAAGCTTAATTCTAATTTAACACCCACTCCCTTTTACTAGTGACAAATAAATGCCTGTCTCTAATAGAGGCCTGGTCTGGTTGCCAAGCAGTTGATTTTTATGGAAGTTCTTTGGATGTGTTAAACAGGTTGTTGACTACCAACAACTAAATATAAATGTTTAAACTTTTGTCAATATGGAGATGCTGCATATTGTTAGCTCGGTTACGGCCTATTTCCACCAGATGCGTGTTGATTGCGTCTCCGCTCTGGCACGGCAACGGAGCCGATAGGATTCAATTCTAGTCAATGTGTGTGTTTCCACCGGCTGCGGCTGTGCTGCGTTCCGGCTCTGTCTCAGCTGAGGCACTCCGGAGCCCTCCACAACAGATACGCAGGACTTCTATTTTTGCTGCACGCCAGAGCACAACGTAGCAGTTCAGCACAGAGCAGATCGTGCGGGGCAGGAAGTCATGCACAGAAACAAAATAAAACATCCGGTTAATTTTCAAAATAAAATACACAGTGTTCCCAGCGGATCATATTTCCCTGCACTACACCTTGAAAACTACATAATGGGCAGAGGCAGGCCTGAAGTCAACATTTCAGAGGTTTTCAGACGTCATTTCACCCCGTTGACACCATGGACGAGGAGATGTTAATCATGGCAGTGCACCCGGTGGGTGTTGACGGACGGCGGAGCACGCAGTGGATAACCAGCGCTGCCGTTCCGCAACGGACACGCATCCAGTGGAAATCCGGTGTTAGATTCTCCACGAATCAGTCGTTCAGTTCATTTTACTGGAACCATGAGCACCACAGAAGACTTTAATGCATTTGCATTTACCAGCATGATGAAAAACCTTCCTCAGAAGCTGTCATTAAGTCAGAATATGTGTCCACTCCTTTAGTCCGTAAGGGTCCTCAGATCAAAAGAATCAAAAGAGTTTTTGATTTAATCCAAGTTGTGATTGTTTTATAACACATCTTTGCTGAGCAACAGTTTTGTGTGAAAGGAATTAAAGGCCTGTCCCATATATAAGTCTGTTGAGTTCAGTTATTTAAGCAAATAATAGCCCGGGCTACTAATTGAAGTTTTATGGTAAAAGGAGTTCACAAAAGCTGGAAAGCCCGTGTTGAACCAATCAAGGTTGGGTGCTGCGGATTCGCTGGCCAGTCATTGCGTCGAACCCTCAAACTCCTTGGAGTAAAAGGTCAGCTGTGCAAAAGAACCGTCAAAAACATCCTTGAGGCTGTGGATCCGGAGGGGGGATCCATGAAGTAGTGGGCCACTTGGACACAAGTCGGGGACTGATCACCCCCCGGCTGGGTCGCCCAGGTGAGGGTGAGAGACAAGTCGTGCAGCGTCTGTGCCCCTTGTATTTCAGTCCTGAGACTATTTATGCAGAAGTGTTTTAATTTTTAATGTTTTTAATGTTGTAGCAAAAACAGTGATTAATGAGATGTGGATAATACTGCATGACTTGTGTGAGAGTTTGTAAACAGATGTTTTAATACAGTTTTTGGATTCTTCGTTCACTGTAGAGGGATGCAACAGTTTTCCTCACAAATTCAGTGTAACACCAGATGACTGATTGATACCTAAATAATTATTTTGTGGTGCAGTATTTCTTTAGCCGCTGTGGAGAGGTAAACTTCTGTCGAGGAAATGTATATTTCTGCAGGCTGCTGACATTTAGCAGCTATAAAAACTGGAATGTGCATTAAACATGTGACTGCCTGAAACTGAAAGCAACCATTCTTTACCATCAACACAGACTTTAGCAAAAATGCTGCAGGGCGGAAATGAAACAAGCTATTGATTGAAAAGACCTCAATATATCAGTTTCTGGTTTCTTTCCTCCCCCCAGTCTCATTAGACAGAGTGAGTGACTGAAAAGTTCAAGTTCAGCTGCTTTTTAGCCTCACTAGAGACCGAGAGAAAAGAGATACACACACACACACACACACAGCAGCTGACACCATGTTTGCTTTGGCTCGAATGTGTGAAACTACAATGGAAGCGTCACTGACAAGCCCTCTGAAGACAAAGGGTCAAGTGTGTGTGTGTGAGCCGTTTACTTCGCTGTGTGAAAAGAAATCTGTCACACACGCCACAACGCCATATGCAGACAGTTGGCATGGCAACCAGGAGAGAAAAAAGGGCATATTCCCTGAATTTCGGTGAATGGAAATACTGGATGCTTTACAGCGACACAGCATGAGAGAGTGGGAGCGGGAAGCAGCAACTGAAAGTGCTGAAGTACAGCATGATGTGTCACATGTGTACAGTGCGACGGTTTGGGACTACGCTTGAAAAAATTAATCAGAAAAACTGTGATTTAAAAGCTTGATAGCCTTGTAGAAAATACAGCTCAGTCGCCAGATAAGAAAATGTTGGCTTTGTACGTTTCAGAAAACCACTGCATGTTTCATATGTGTCATATCAGCATTTCAAAATGGACACAATATATGAGCTGACTCTGTCACTGGGAAGGTGGATGGTGTGACCTCTAGGTGAGAATTACAAACAACAAAACCGGTTGTTTTTAGCAAGTCCTCCTTGTGTTTTCACTGTGGATAGTGCCCAAAAAAAAGGTGGTTCCTGGCAAGATTGTGCCACGAAAAGTGTTTGATTTTTAAAGAAACCTCGCTAAATATCCAGCTGGGATAGTGCAGTTGAGAATGGTTGGTTTATACTGAGACCTTGCTGAATTTACTGCCGGGATAGTGTCGGGAAAAGTGGTTGTTTTTTACCGAGACATCACTACATTTCCGGCCAGGATAGTACCACGAAAAGCACTTGCTTTATATCATAACATCGCTGCATTTCCAGTGGGGATGGTGCCAAAAAGTGGTTGTTTTTTAAAGAGACACCTCGGCATCTACAGCCAGGATAGTGCCACAAAAAGTGGTTGTTATTTTACTGAAACACTGCTGTGTTTCCTCCCAGCATTGTGCCACAAAAAGTGGTTGTCATTTACCAAGACATTGCTGCGTATCCTAATGAAAAAGTACCACAAAAAGCAGTTGTATTTAACCGAGACATAACTACGTTTTTAGCTGGGATAGTGCCACGAAAATCGTTTGCTTTATACCATATCATCACTGCATTTCCGATGGCGATGATGCCAAAGAGCAGTCGTTTTTTACCGAGACATCGCTATGTTTCCAGCCAGGATAGTGCCACGAAAAGCAATTGCTTTATATCATAACATCGCTGCATTTCCAGTGGGGATGGTGCGGTTGTTTTTTACAGAGACATCTCGGCATCTACAGCCAGGATAGTGCCACCAGAAGTGGTTATTTTACTGAAACACTGCTGTGTTTCCTCCCAGCATTGTGCCACGAAAAGTGACTTTTTTTTTTTTTTTTTACTGAGACATCACTGTGTTTCCTACGGAAGCGTATTGCATTCACTTGACAAATAAAAAAAAAAAAAAAAAAATCTGTTTTACTGAGTAATTTTTTCTGATTTTTCGGAGTAATTTTTTATTTTTCTGTTTTTCAGTGTAATTTCTTCATTTTTCATGGTAATTTTTTTTTTCTGTTTTTCAGCGTAATTTCTTCTGTTTTTTCAGAGTAATTTTTTATTTTTCTGTTTTTTAGTGTAATTTTTTCATTTTTCGTGGTAATTTTTTTTCTGTTTTTCGTGGTATTTTTTTCTGTTTTTCAGTGTAATTTTTTCTGTTTTTTTTGTGGTAATTTTTTTCTGTTTTTCATGGTAATTTTTTTTTTCAGTTTTTCAGTGTAATTTTTTCTGTTTTTTGTGGTAATTTTTTTTCTATTTTTCTGAGTATTTTTTTCTGAGTTAAGAGAGCAATAGAACAGACACTTTCATTCCTTTCTTGAGAGCTCGATATAATGGAAGCAAACATGACCCGCTTGTTTAGTTTAATCCAGTTTTACTTTGTTCTGGGGTTGAGACACTGGGAGAAACTCTTGTCTCCAAGTCATATAGATGGCATTATCATTAGTTTGTCGACTTTACGTGGGCACTTTAAGACTTTGCGGTTGTTCAGATGAAAAGCCCATTCAGATCTGCTGGACATTGCAGTGTTTCTCCAGTTGTCAAGTGAATGCAATACGCTTCCGTAGTTTCCTGCCAGGATTGTGGCACAAAAAGTGGTTGTTACTTACCAAGACATCACTGCGTATCCTAATGGAATAGTACCACGAAAAGTGGTTGTATTTTACCGAGACATCACTACGTTTTCAGCTGGGACAGTAAAACCAAAAGTGGTTGTGTTTTTACCGAGACATCACTGTGTTTCCTGCCAGAATTGTGCCACAAAATGCAGCTGTTTTTTACAGAGATATGGCCACGTTTCCTGCAGCTTTTTAGCCTCTAAAGGCAAGTGTTTTAAATCTAAAAGTGATCTTTTTCAAACCATAACCATGCATTGATCTCAGCCTGTGAAGCTTTTTTGTGGCTGTCCAGCCCAGTTGTGTTGGTGTGCAGGTATCTCCTCTGCCGTCCTTTCTTGGTTGTAAAGATAAACTTTTTTGTTGCTCTACATAGGCGCAGTTTCACAGCAGCCAAAAGACTGTGCCTAAACCTCACCACGTTAACCACAGCACTGTTGAAACGTAATCTTTCAACATATCCGCCTCATAATAATGTACAATTGTGACGTATCCATGGTTTGCAGAAACACGCAGTGCCAATGTTTACCCTGACAACTGAGTTGAGATACAATACCAGTGATATCGCCCAAACCATCATGATATTTCACTATATTAAATGACACAAAGAACATATAAATCTTGACACCAAAGACAAAGAGAAGCCACAGATTGGAAATGTTAAGAACAGAGGACGACATGCAGAAAGAGGTGTGAAAGAAGTTAAGAGTTAAAGAACAAAAAGATGAAGAAAGATGAAAAATACCTTCTTCCACATCAGATATATAGTCCTCTGTGATCATTTCGGGGACATTGGCTTTACAGACTGTGTGATTGGGATGGAGGAGAGGGTTAGAGAAAAAAAGGGAACCAAAAATATGGGAAAATCATATTTATAACAAAATTAAAGGCAAAGAAAGAATTAATAACTGATGAATGAATAATCGTTCGGAGGCTGGATGTGTCACTTTGGAAAGAAAGGCTTAAATCACGATTGAAGCTAAAATGTCAAATGATGAAATAAGTTAATGACGGGAAATAAAAAAGCTCAGCAGCAACAACAAAATAACTGTTTCCATGACAACAGTGGGGAAATATGGCAACCACAGGAGCACAGGGATCTCATGCTATTCCAGCCCCGAAAGCCAAATATGACTCAACCTGAGATTTTACAGACGTCTCTCCAGGATTTAGTGACGAGGACAGGTTGTGTGAGGAGAACAATCTGATGGAGTTAAAGTTAAACTGACTTTAACATCAATAAGCTGTGAAGTGAATCTTTACCTTCATCGTCGGACATGTCCAGCACCTCGTTCATGGTCTCTGGGACGTTCATCTTGTGCTTCTCTATCACCGTCTGTCGCACAGAAACACCATCCAAACAGTCAATGATCACAGAAAGCTAGAAAGCAATTATTCACATAATGACCAGCATGAACAGAAACAAAGATGGAGGAGTGGAATCATCTGGACTTTAATGGCTCACATGGCAAATTTCCACAATAATTATCCAGTCAGTAGAACTTTACGGTTTCTCTGTTAAACACTGCTTTCATTCATTACTTCCAATTGCTTCCACTTTGATGTTTATTTTTTTTAAAATCTGTTTTAAGCTACCGTGAAATTACAATCCAACACAGATGTTTCGTATTAAAAACCTACCAGGAAGGAGAGGGTCTGTGCCCTTTGAGCCACTGGGAGGCTTTTATTGTGAAGCAATACTGCAGGTAGTCTCCTCGACACCAGCTTAATTTAGAAAGGCAAACTAGAGCTGAGTGCAAGTAATTAGTGAGAGCATTTCTAACAACTAGGCATTGACAGAATAAGCAGATCTGAAAACAGGGAGACATATGATAAAAAACAAGTTATATATAAACTTAAAAAACTTTAACGTACACCAGTGGTTCCTAACTGGTTGGTCGTAGTCCAAAAGTGGGGTCCCAGGTCCATTCAGCAGTGATTTTCCAACACAGAGCTTTTATTTTTAAGGGCTGTTTCCTGCTGTAGAGTGAGTAACTAACAGCTTGACAAACTAGCTCAGCGACATGGCCAAACACAAGTGTGACGCTAAGAATATTAAACAGTGCGGACCTTGACCTAATGACTAAGAAGGGGAGGAAATGGTCGGGTTTGGGGACCTCAGAATTGCGTCTCTGCGTTACGCAGATGATGTGGCTCTGTTTGCTTCATCACACCGTGACCTCCAGCATGCACTGGGGCGGTTTGCAGCCGAGTGTGAAGCAGCTGGGAGAGAGTCAGCACCTCCAAGTCTGAGGCCATGGTTCTCTGGCGAAACTGGTGGATTGCCCCCTCTGGATTGGGAGATGTTACTGCCTCAAGCGAGGGAGTTCAAGTATCTCGGGGTCTTGTTCATGAGTGAGGGTAGAATGTTTGAGATGGATCAGCGGTTTGGTGCAGCATCTACAGTGATGTGGGCGCTGCACCAGACCATCATGGTGAAGAGGGAGCTGAGCCAGAAGGCGAAGCTTTTCGATTTACCGGTCCATCTACGTCCCAGCCCTCACCTATGGTCATGAGCTCTGGGTAGTGACCGAAAGAATGAGGTCGTGGATACAAGCAGCCAAAATGAGTTTCCTCTGTGGGGTGTCTGGGCTCAGCCTTAGAGATAGGGTGAGGAGCTCGGACATCCGGAGGGAGCTCGGAGTAGAGCCGCTGCTCCTTCATGTTGAAAGGGGTCAGTTGAGGTGGTTCAGCATCTGATCAGGATCCTCCTGGGCGCCTCCTGTTAGAGGTGTTCCAGGTACGTCCCACTGGTAGGAGGCCCCGGGGCAGACCCAGAACATGCTGGAGGGATTACATATCTCGTCTGGCCTGGGAACACCTTGGGGTCCCCCAGGAGGAGCTGGAAAGTGTTGCTGGGGAGAGGGACGTCTGGGGTGCTTTGCTCGGCCTGCTGCCCCCACGACCCAGCTTTAGATAAGCGGATGAAAATGGATGGATGGGTGGTGAAAGCCATCCCCTGATTAACTCTCATTTTGAAATGAGCTTTAAGAGTTTGGCGTTTTGCCTCGCTATATGTGCGTTTTTTCAGTGCTTTGTCTGCAGTTTTAATACTTTACTCTCGGGTGTGTGCTGCTTATAGTTTGGCACCTGGTCACTAATATTTTAAAAGGACCAACCTCACCTTAGTGCCCCGCTAAGAAACATCCCTAACACAGCAAAATAAGAACAAAACAAGAATTACCGCCTCATGTTTGTATACTTCCATGAGCCTGAACGTTGCAGTCACAGTTTACATCCATGTCTGTACGAACTCATGTGTAGCTATGATAGTAGACGATCCTTTAAATATGGGTGTTGCTGTACAGAAACTACAAATTCTAACATATGGATGCTTCACAAACATCTTCAACCTGACAGCACCTGGACATTTGTGCCAAGGGTAGGCACAAAGGCCCAATAAAACAAAAAAATACCGTTTTAAATCACGACCTCAGCTGCTATTTGAGAATTTATGGAAAGTTCATGTGGACATTTTTCAGTGTGTGGTATATAAAAAGAATTCGGATGGAAGTTAACATTACTAGAAAATACAATAAGAAAACATTTCTAAAGCCAGTGTTTTAAATCACAAAAGATCTAAATAAATTTCAGTGAACCAGGCCCACGCATGATATGTTCAAATACAAACTCTCAGAAGCACATGCATACCTGAGTTGTCAGAGTTTCCTCTGTCACCACTTTGAGTGTGTCAACTACAGAGATGTAGCCGAGCCTCCTGGCGATGGACAGAGCGCTGTTCCCATTCTGGACAAAAAAACACAACACAACAAAACAGAGGTGAGTGATGGGATGGAAACAGTACGAGGTAATCAAAACTACTGCTCTTCTTTTGATCAACTTGACAAGGACTTGAGTGTCGACTAAAATCATAACCATCAAAGGTCTTTGATGCCTTGTGTTTAGACGAGTACAAAGTATTTGGTACTTTTGGTAGAATTTGGAAAAAGAGAACAGATTACAAGCTACAAACTGAAAATATCCAAGTGTGTGTGTGTGTGTGTACTGACAGCTGTGAGTTCGTTAGGCGATGCTCCGTGATGTAGCAGCAAGTTGATGATGTGTGTGTGTCCCTGCTGCGCAGCCTGATGGAGAGGAGTGTAACCGTTCTGCAGAGGAGGGAAATAAAAAGGTGAGAGTTAAATACATTTAATCTGCTCCCACAGACGTACACAGTCTGTCTGAGAATATGACACAGCTCAAATCTCTTCTGCTCACAGTTAAAGGAATAAACACACACACACACACACACACTGAATGGTTACCTTGGTCTTGGCGTTGACCCTCGCCTGGTTTTTCAGCAGGAAATTGACCATCTTCACATTGCCATAGTGACAGGCCACATGGAGAGGAGTGTATCCCAGCTGATGGTACAGAAAATCATTTTGGAATCAGAATCAGAAATACTTTAATGATCCCCCAAGGGAAATGTAATCCATTACTATAATGTACTATACTACAATACTTCTCAGCGACATCCTCAGATGACATGTCTTGTTCAACCAAAAGTCCAAAACCCAAAGATATTCTAATGACAGCAGTGTAAATCAGGGAAAATAAGCAAATCCTCAAATTTAAGAAGCAGTGAATATTTGGCATTTTGCTTAATAATCACTTGAGCAAAAGGACAAGAAGACACTTGCAGCGTTACCTTGGTCTCTGGGTCTATAGTTGCTCCCTGATTGACTAACACCTCAGCAACGTTGACTTTATCCTCCTGAGCAGCCAGGTGGAGCGGAGTCAGACCAGACTGAGGACACACAGACAGACAGTTAAATATACAGACTGAGACAGATTGAGTGATGAAAAGGTGTTGAATACAGTACACTCTAATCCAGAAGTCTGTGCACTGTGGTGACCAATAAACTGCTGCAGGACTGAGTCATAAAACCCTGAAATGAATTAGCATTTTAGCACTCCTGGTTCTCTCGTCTCAGAAATCATTGGGGTTTTTTTGGTTCGATGACTGAAGTAAGGTCTGTGGTTAACACACGGTTATGAGACTTTCACATTTTGTTCTACGTCATCAGTAAGTACTAGGGCTGCCCCCTTATAGTCAACCAAAGTTAGGCCCAATCCCATTTCTACCCCTTAAATATTCCACTTGGTATTGAGTGCCCTCGTTTGCGAGATAGCCCTTGATGAGGGAAGTGAGAAATATTTGGGTAGAGACCTTTCCCTAAGAAATCAGACACCACTTCCTGCAAATGGCGTGGCCGATGTGCAGGCATATGTCACACGTAGTAGCGACGCAATGAAAATGCCGGCTCCAGTGCTTGTGTTGTGGCGTGTGCTATGTTTATTCTTCTCTGTCTGATGAATCAACAATGAAGAAATGCTGAAAACAGGAGGCGCCTACGACGTCTTCTAGTTCTGATCGATTTTGTTCGGGTAAGTCGATTTGTTTAAATATTTTGACGCTGTGTTCAACCGAGTTGCTGATGAGTGTGCGCTAGTCCAACCATCTGTTGTTTGTATAGCCTACATTTTGATCATACAGAAACAAATTGTTTTCCACAACTTGCGGAAGTATGGAGTTAGATTTGTGTCTTTATTACATGCGAGAAAATAAATTATATGAGAGAAATAAAAATATTTGACACTGCCAGAATTCACACTGATAGCAAAAAATAATAATATTTGCGACTAAAAGAAGTTTTGAGAGAAAGTATTTTGTCATAGAATATAAAAAAATAATAATTTGAGATTTAAAAAATGATTTCACAGAAAAAAAAACTCTCAAAAGACTTTTTTTTTACTCTCAAATATTATTTTTTTGCTATTGAACAAAAAATCAAGGAGGTCTTGCTGTTTGTAAAAAAAATGCAGACAACCAAGGAAAAAATAAATAAATAAAAATAAAAAAAGAATAGGGGTTTTTTTTGCTATCAGTGTGAAAACATTCTCTCTCTCTGTCTCTCTCTCTCTCAAAAAAAAAAAAAAAATCGTTTCTCTCAAAACATTTTTCTTCTCTCTCTCAAAACCTAAGTCTTTGGTCTCGTGTCAGGATTTTGCTTTCGCTGCAAAAATAATGTCATGGGCGGGGCCACGTTCCTATTGGCCAGTCTCAATCGAATTGACAGCTGGGTGAGGATCGCCTTGGGAGTCGAATTCAGCTGAATCATTCATTATCTGTGTCATCATCTTACCCAAACATTGGAGTCTCCGCTCCCAAATAACGCGGCACATCTATGCAGGTGAATCCACCATGGTGGATGAATGATTCAGTTGAATTCGACTCCCAAGACGATCCTCACCCAGCTGTCAATTTGATTGAGACTGGCCAATAGGAACGTGGCCCTGTCCATGACGTTATTTTTGCAGCGAGAGCAAAATCCTGACATGAGAGCAAAGACTTAGGTTTTGAGAGAGAGAAGAAAAATGTTTTGAGAGAAACAATTTTTTTCTGAGAGAAAATGTTTTCACACTGATAGCAAAAAAATAATATTTGAGAGTAAAAAAAAAGTTTTTTTTCTGGGAAATCATTTTTTAAATCTCAAATTATTTTTTTTATATTCTATGACAAAATACTTTCTCTCAAAACTTTTTTTAGTCTCAAATATTATTATTTTTTGCTATCAGTGTGAAAACTTTTTCTCTCAAACATTTTTTTTTCTCTCATATCATTTATTTTCTCGCATGTAATAAAGACACAAATCTAACTCCATACTGAAGTTGCTGACTTCGCAAGGTGTTCTGGGAAATTCCATCTCCCACTTCGTTGAAAGTGTGGGTCGAAGCTCCCTTGGAATCTATGGCGGGTTTTAAGTGTTGGAAACCACTTCCACTACCTCATTTCTGTTTTGGGACACCACTAGCCTAAACGTGAACGTGCACAACCAAGTGCAAGTGAGTATTTCTAGGGAAGTGTGGGTGTTGGGACAGGCTCTTAGTCAACCAGGAAGGTCAACAAGATTTCATTGGTCGCTTTGTTGCAACAAACATGAAACGCTATCAGGAGCTGCGCCTTGTCAAAATAAATCAAAACCTATATGACTGGACCATGTGTGACTTTAATTTGAAAGGACATACACAGGAAGTGTCCACGCTCAGCAGTCAGATAGGAGTCAGGTTAATTTCCAGGGCTGGTACCTGCGGTTATTCCACAGGCTAGTTAATAACATGTCGGGCAGGAAATCCAAAGTGTGGGATCATTTTGAGAAGGTGAAGGACGAACCCAAGGTGATATGTAAACTCATCTTCATTGGTCGACTACAAACATGACGTATCATCTGAAACATGGAAGTAGCTACATGCCCATAAGCCCACAGCGTCATTAACAGGCGGCTCGCTCAGTGTGTGACGTGCACTTGTAGATAAAATATAGGCCTATATTAATGAAGGTTCATTAGTACGGTTTATATTTCTCTGTAATGTAGCACAGTGTTAACAATGTTACTGATACTATTCTTTCTCACACCTTCAACTCAAACCACCAAAATATATCATTTAATCATTACATTCATATCATGAACATGCGGGCGACTAGTCGACTAATGGACTTAAATGACGACTATTGGTCGACCAGGAAAATTCTTAGTCGAGGGGGCAGCCCTAGTGTGAGAAGTAGAAGTCATCAGAAGTATCATAAATGTTTGTTTGCTGCAGAGCTTATTTTCTGCAGTAATCTAAAATCCAATGGAAAAATTCCAGGGGCTTTTTGACGAGGGAATCAGGTTGACGCTAACTTCCTGGTTGGCCTATAAAAAAAAGGTCATCACTTTTGAAGCAAGGTGCAAGCCATTAAAAACAAGTTCATAGAACGCACAGAAAAACCACCATAAATATTACTCCCATGTCTACTTCTAAAACCCACACACCCGTACAGACGTCGTACCTTATTGCCCGTGTTTATCTGAGCGTCTCGAGCCAGCAGCAGCGTCACTATGTCCACGTTGCCTTCCTGTGCCGCCAGGTGCAGAGGCGTGATCCCCTGACGTGTCACCGTGTTGGTGGTGGCGCCGTACTCCAGTAACGTGGTGGTGATCTCCATCTGGTTCTTCTTAGCTGCGATGTGGAGCGGAGTGTAACCGTTCTGGGGACAAAGAAACAGAAGATTGTTTATTTTTAAATGTGCAGACACTTTGATGTGAAGCTTCCTGTTTCTTTCAACGACTAATGATTTCTTCTGTTCTTATTCAGCTGTTACTCAGAGGTGTTTTTGCTCTTTCAGTTGTCAGTCTGGTTGAACAGTTGCGCAGCATTTTATTCTCCGTGTACAAAACAAACCTTCATACAGAGTCACATCTATGTGTAAAGAGGCCTTTCTACAACCTGAGAGACCATTTAAAGATATGGATTAGTCCTCTGAGACATCTGACTGGACCCAATAAAGCTTTGGTGGCTGGAGATTCACTGTCACTGCCTGAAAACACAGACTAGTTATTGGGGCCTGGCTAATTCCAGTGGCAGCTCTTTCTGGATGGATGCTGTTAGAGTGGATCCAAGCGGCCAATCAGCTTCGCTCAGCTATAGTACACGGTGTAATTGCATGTGGGTGACTGAAACTAGGTCAGCCTGCTTTCACCCAGAGCCAGAGAGAGTGGGAGAGAGGTTCTGGTGCATCAGTGCATTAAGGAACATTCAGTCTAACTCACTGTGACGGACTCTTACCTTCGCAGCTGCATGCGGAGAAGCTCCCTGGTTGAGCAAGAGCAGCGCCACCTTCTGGTTATCATAGTGCGCCGCCACATGCAGTGGAGTTAGTCCACTCTGGGTGCACACACAAGGATTGTTAGATGGTGATGTAGAGACAGTGCAGTGTGGCGATGAGGAGAATACTTTGACATGTGTGTGTGTGTGTTGCAGATAAGATTATTAACTGTGCTGTGTCTCTCTTTAACCATCAGTCTCTCGGACACCAACGTTACCTTCCCCGCAGCGTCAGCCGGAGCGTTCTTCTGCAGCAGCAGGTTGGCGACCTCGATCTTCCCGTACTTTGCAGCCACGTGCAGAGGAGTGAAGCCCTTCTGCAGAGACACACAGCGACAGGACAAACAAATTTATTACAGAATCTAATCCGACTTGTACTCCGGTTGTTAAATTCCCTCCCGTTAATGGTTTCTTACTTATTCTCTACACATGTCTGCTCCACAAAACCATATGTGTTTAATCGGATGTAATTGAGTCATTTGCAGGGTTATGTCATGACACAACACAACACAACACAACATGGGGAACTCATTATTCAGTGCTTAAAAATGATGAAATTAAAAAAGGGGCTCGGGGTGTGAGTGGGATGTGTGTTGCATGTGTTACATCAGATTCTTCAGCTATGAGGCAACAGAGGCACATCGACCAGCTCTGTTTCAGTGTAAACGTGTGTGTGTTGTCAGAGTTACAGGACTCGACAGGATCCAAACTGGCTCCCTGGTTCAAGGTCCCTGAACAATGTGAATGTGGAGGTGAAGGATGGGCGAGTGATCTATAATCATGCGTGTCTTGATTTACTGAAACTTGATTATATTCAACCTCACTGTAATGTTTGGACTGTCGCCCACATTTGTGCTTCATCAATCCACCCTTCCAGTCACCTTGAAAAGCAGTGGCCTCTCACTACAACTGCTTGTTTAATATCAGACAGATATCAGTAACTTCTCTGCAGTGGCTATTAATGATCTGAGACATTTTCCTTTTTCATTACATTAGTGTGTCAGGATCATTTTGTGTCATGTGGCAACTTTCAGGTGACACGGAAAGATTTTATCGAAATACAATCTATAAATGTGATTGTGGGTATTAAAGGACTTTGTTAACATTTTAAAATGTTTTACAGTCATTACAGACGGGTTGAGTTATATCTACTTATAGGTAGGATAAGCATGCTAACAACATGGCTCTGGGGACGTCAGACACTTTGGTCCAGATTGAAAATATCTCAACAACTATTGGATGAATCGGCACAAAATTTCCTGAAGACATTCATGAGTCCTGGTAACCTCCCCTGACGATTCCTCTAACGTCACCAACAAGTTAAAGTTTTCACTTATTCTGTGACATATCTCCACAGTGACTGGATGGATTTAACTCATGCAGCCATTTGTGGCTCCTAGATGATGAGCTCTGGTGACTTTGGTGATTCTTCCAATAGTTGGGTGGACTGGATGGTTTGTCCAAAACTTTAGTTTATGACCAAATACCTGCAAAACTAAACTAGACACTGACAAATGTTAGCATGCTAACATGCTAAACTAAGATGGTAGCTAAGGTATAAACATGATACCTGCTAAGACTCGTGCTAATATTTTGAGTGCATAAGTGTGTTCACACTGAGAAGTATGGAAAAATGCAGTGCACTATGAGTACCTGGATGGTGCACTCAAAACAGTCAAGAAGTTGAGTGTGGAACTATGGACACTTCTTGCCCTCAATGGTCGCCATCTTGGCTACGTAGCTGAAGGGGAGGGACCACTTCTCAAACTGGAAATGGCCCACTAAGCACCACTATACTGTTGTCGGGTATAAGCCATATAGCAGTCTATAATGATTTGGTACCGCGAACGATAATGCAAATGCTAATGCTAGTTTGCTATCTAGCTAACGGCTGTGTTTGATTTAAGACTATACTACCCTGTCGAAATTAGCGCACTACGGCAATAAGTACATAGTGCATATACTACATGGAAGTGTACTAACGTGAGTATGTGATTTGAGACACACTATCAGAGTTGTTGACTTTACTGAGTCATTAGCAGCCGTCCACCAACACACACAACTGTGTGTGGCCTAGAGTTGCCACCCGTCCCGTTTTTCCCAGAATTGTTCTCTTTTTTCATCAGCTGTCCCGGGAAAAAAAAAATCTCTCCTGGGACATAATTTGTCCCGTTTTTTGGGGAAAATGCAGCAGCAGGCCAAGGAGTCCATCCAGAACGACGCATAGTGCGTCCAAATTCACACCTGTTCTTCTATATGGTTTTTCTCCGCGACCGTGTGTCATAGAGAGAAACCACGCATATCACGTGAAACAGCGGAATCGTAGCTTTCCGAATGTTTTCACAGCGAAAAAAAAATGATCAAGTTACACTAAAATTATGTATAACAGAGCTTTCATACAGCTCTGCACACACATTACTCTTGGATGGATTACTCACGAATGCAGGGTCGCACAGAAATGCAACGCATATCACATGAAAGCGCAGGACCAGAGCTTTCCGAGGATACCACACACATCATTGTGCTGTCATCCCATCATGCTATAAATACAGATCAATTGTCTACCAAATAAAAACCTGACGAATTTCTTTACAATCATTATACAGATCTGTTATCAGTCACTTCATATAGTGAGGAATATCGTATCTTACCACGTCTTAGGCTTGTGTGTGTTTCTCCCTGTCTATCCACATTTGTAGTCCAGCTTTCAAGATGCAAATATCTCCATATTGTCCAGTTGACACTCCATCAAACTTTGTATGACAAGCCACTTCACCTTTGTGCACCCAGACAACTGCAGCCTAATTATGCATACATGACAGGGCCGTAGTCACCATATACATTGAGGGGGACACGTGCCCCCCAATGCCCAATTTTTTTTTTACTGCAATCAAAGTGGCAAATATTATCTTGGAGGACATCATTGCACTTGGTTGGCTATTTTTCTATGATCTTAGATGTAAATATTGCATGTTTCTTTCAGATAAAACACATTTTTGACTTGTGAATGAGTCAGTGGAATTTCTTGCAATAATGAAAAAATACTGGCAATCATGTCCGCCTGGCACAAACCACATGTTTTGGACAGCTGTGAAGTGACAGAATGTCCCACCATCATGGTTCTTATATTGCCAGATTCCAGAGAGTCTCCCCTCTTCAGATATGGCAGAATCCAACATCAACTTCCAACTTGCTATGCTGAGATACATGTAAAAATGTAAGAATTTAGCAACACGGATTTGTTTTTTCATTGATATAAAAATTAATATAAAATACAGGCACATAGAAGGACATGAAATGATGGCAAATCTGGTCTCCTATGTCCGAATTTCATGTTCATTGGTCAGTCTGAACTAGTAATAATGGCCGAGCCCTCTGCCTCAAACATTTGGTCGAGTGTCCCTTTTTTTCACAAATCCAAGGTGGCAACCCTAGTGTGGCCTTTACACACCAGGGGAATGACGAATTAACAACACAGGAAAAGCGACATGACTGCTTGAGAATATTTTGCATCTAAACTATTCATACCAGCAGTGATGAGAATTTGCAGCAACTACCAGGATCCTATTGACCCAGAGCAGCGTCTGACAGATACACAGCGTTTACGTATGTGTAGGGCTTTTATTGTGAAAGGTAAGATGGAAGGAGTGAATCTGGTAAGCACTGCTTTTGTCAAGGTTGAGAGAAGTAGTAAATTTTCACCGTGCTGGTTCGGACTACGGAGCCTCTGTGTAATTGTGCTGCACAATGTGATTGGTGCGAAAGCTCGGAAAAACTGTTCTGAAAAGAAATGACTTTGCTTTTTTGCCGCATATATTCACACACACGAGTGAAATTTGAGAGTCTTTGTCCTAATCGTTTGTAAATTCATTGGTGGGACCCAACAAAGGATCTTCAGAGATTTAGTACAAAAGTTTCACAAGCAGAAACTGTTGCTTTGTTTTGCCAGTATGAAGTCATGGCTGAAAGTCACCTGGAAATATCTCCTCTGTTTGACTTTATTTAGAGTTGAGGGACTTTCCTCAGTGTCGACACCGTGCCCATCAAACACTCTGCTGCAGTTTAAATGGATGTGATTGAGGAAATGAGACACACAAAGAAAATCTCTCCAGGAACAGTTCCCAGACTCGAGAAGTTATCCTGACCCAGCTCACTCACTGCAGACTCTCAACTGTAACTGACTTCCTCAGTCTAAGTTTCTTTAATGTGTTTTTGGAGCAGTAGGTTCAGTGTGTGTAGCAGTGAATGTCCGATAAGTATCCGTCTGCACACATCAGGTTTACCTTGGTGATGATGCCCAGACTGGCTCCGTTCTCCAGCAGCGCCGAGGCCACGTCTCGGTGTCCCTCCCTGGCAGCCAGGTGTAAAGGTGTGTATCCAGAGCTGGTCGTGGCGTCCGGGCACGCTCCGTTCGCCAGCAGCTGCTGGACAATGTCCTGCTTTCCGAGACGGCTTGAGATGTGCAGCGGGGTCTGGTCGTCCTGGTGACAACAAACAAACAAACATTTTTAAACTTCATTTTTATTAGTTTCTACGAAAAGAAAAACACAAAACAAAACCTACAACAGGCAGGGACGTCATAGGTGAAGGTGAAATACCCGACACTGAGCGAAACAGGAAGTAAGAAGAAACAAGGCTACACTGCAGTGACACTGACAAGTTAAAGTCAGTGAAATCTTAGAACACTCCCAAACAAACAAACAATTTAAACTGATAAAGACGACACAGCAGCTGAGGGAGAAATGTCACTGGACTTAAGTGTCGAATCGGATAATAAAAGTAAATCAATTTAAAATATTTACACAACTTGAAATAAAAATTGCTGATAAATATATCTGATATGTTGAGTAGAGGCTTTGCTGTTGTGGCTCAAAATGGGTTTGATGTGTTTAGAAGCAGAGGTGGAAGAAGTACTCATGGGCTGGTTACACAAAACACCTTAAGTTAAGATTTTCCTTAAAGTCCATGTTAAGGCTTTCTTAGAATGAAATCAGTTGCACAAAACACATCTTTTCCTTCAGGTTTCCTTAAAATGTTCACTTAAGTATTTAAGGTTTTCTTCTTATCTTGGTCTTACACTTAAGGAATCCCTTAAAGTTAGTTACACCGTTGCACAAAAGACTTCAGGTATCACAAGCTCAAGCGAAAGCAGACAAATGGTTATTATGGACACTAGTATTTTACCACTGTGAACTCTTTTTCAATGCAGTAAATGCCTTAACATTTCTACTTTACTCAGGAAGTTAAGGGATTCTGTGCAACACCCTTCAGTAAGTCCCTCGGCTTCAGGGAAATTAAGTATCAAGTGTCATACTTATGGAGAAAACTTAAGGTGTTTTAAGCAACTGGCTCCAGATCTTTAATTTAAGTAAAAGTAGCAATACTACTCTTAAGTGGGTAGGTGTAATAAGGTAAGGCTTCAGCCTACACCTTTTTTTGTATCTTTTTTTTTTTTTTTTTTCAGCGCTAAAAAAGAAAGCATTAACTTAATGTTTATTCATTGTCTATCTACCAGAGCATTTGAGTTTTATAATTTGGAAAATGGCCGAACTAAACTACACAAAAATAAAATAATATGATAAGAAATAAAATAATATAATAGAATAAAAATAAAATAGAACAAAATAAAATAAAATAATAAAAAACTAGAATAAAATAATATAATAAAAATAAAATAGAACAAAATAAAATGAAATAAAATAAAAAATTATAAAAACAATAAAATTAAATTAAATTAAATGTCCCTAACTAGTCAGCAGCAGTAATACAAGCCGGTTACACTTATTATTATATTTATTATTATTTTATGTAATTGCATTCACCCAATGAAAATGTTGTTTTTTAATCATCAGGCACATTTTCCCAAGATTTTCTTTCCTTAAGAATACTGTTTTCAAAAAATACTTCTTTTACTTAGTGAGTGTGACACGTTTCAGCAGCATTTCTGAAACATGCAGTGAACAATTTCATATGGCTCTCATGATGTACTAATTTATCGTTGCAGCTCTGGAACACGTTCAGCAAAGTAGTGCTTGTCCTTGAGTAAATGTACTTGATTACATTCAAACACTGTTTAGACAGATGATAATTCCCTGCAGTCATGTGGTCTACCTTGGCCTTGGCATCGACTCGTGCTCCGTTCTGGATCAGATATCGGACCACATTTGACTGTCCGGCTCTCGCTGCCATGTGGAGCGCCGTCTCCCCTCTCTGCAACACACACACACACACACACAGAACAAGGGGTTGATAGTTGATCCAAAGTTTTGTTTCCTCTCTGCCCTCCTTCCTCATGTAAACTCTCCCTCTGTTTTAATGGGACACAGAGACGGAGAGAGAGAAGGAGACCCCCTTCCTCTCCACACCCATCTCACCATAATGACGTCCCATAATGCTCCGTTTCTACGGTAACCTGGCCACAGACACGGCGTGGGCGACCAAATAGTTGGGGTTGAAGACTTGAACGTGCAGCTCTGTTTCCCCTCTCTGTTTGCTCCTCACTTCTTTCTCTTTCAACTCGTCCTCCACCTTCCCCTCTCTGTCTGTTTTCCTCCTCTTCCTCCTTTAATCTAAGAGTAAGAGCTCGTAGCTCCTATAGAGGAGTGTTTATGAGTCCTCTCCGTACGTACACATGGCATTAATAGACTTCCTCTCCTTCCTGGGCGACAGAGGTTTTCTCCTCAGAGGACTCTCTGTGTTTGACTGTATCAGTCTGTCTCTGTCTGTGAAATCTTCTGTAACACATCATCCTCATTTAGGTATCAAAATGTGATTTGGACTCATGTTTATGGCCTCCTGTTGAATTTAAGTCAGGGCAAGTTTATTTCTAAGCACCATTCAGACACAAAGTGCTGCACAGGGGCTCAGATATACAGTACAGGCCAAAAGTTTGGACACACCTTCTCATTCAATGCGTTTTCTTTATTTTCATGACTATTTACATTGTAGATTCTCACTGAAGGCATCAAAACTATGAATGAACACATGTGGAGTTATGTACTTAACAAAAAAAGGTGAAATAACTGAAAACATGTTTTATATTCTAGTTTCTTCAAAATAGCCACCCTTTGCTCTGATTACTGCTTTGCACACTCTTGGCATTCTCTCCATGAGCTTCAAGAGGTAGTCACCTGAAATGGTTTCCACTTCACAGGTGTGCCTTATCAGGGTTAATTAGTGGAATTTCTAGCTTTATCAATGGGGTTGGGACCATCAGTTGTGTTGTGCAGAAGTCAGGTTAATACACAGCCGACAGCCCTATTGGACAACTGTTAAAATTCATATTATGGCAAGGACCAATCAGCTAACTAAAGAAAAACGAGTGGCCATCATTACTTTAAGAAATGAAGGTCAGTCAGTCCGGAAAATTGCAAAAACTTTAAATGTGTCCCCAAGTGGAGTCGCAAAAACCATCAAGCGCTACAACGAAACTGGCACACATGAGGACCGACCCAGGAAAGGAAGACCAAGAGTCACCTCTGCTTCTGAGGATAAGTTCATCCGAGTCACCAGCCTCAGAAATGGCAAGTTAACAGCAGCTCAGATCAGAGACCAGATGAATGCCACACAGAGTTCTAGCAGCAGACCCATCTCTAGAACAACTGTTAAGAGGAGACTGCGCGAATCAGGCCTTCATGGTCAAATAGCTGCTAGGAAACCACTGCTAAGGAGAGGCAACAAGCAGAAGAGATTTGTTTGGGCCAAGAAACACAAGGAATGGACATTAGACCAGTGGAAATCTGTGCTTTGGTCTGATGAGTCCAAATTTGAGATCTTTGGTTCCAACTGCCATGTCTTTGTGAGACGCAGAAAAGGTGAACGGATGGATTCCACATGCCTGGTTCCCACTGTGAAGCATGGAGGAGGAGGTGTGATGGTGTGGGGGTGTTTTGCTGGTGACACTGTTGGGGATTTATTCAAAATTGAAGGCACACTGAACCAGCATGGCTACCACAGCATCCTGCAGCAACATGCCATCCCATCCGGTTTGCGTTTAGTTGGACGATCATTTATTTTTCAACAGGACAATGACCCCAAACACACCTCCAGGCTGTGTAAGGGCTATTTGACCAAGAAGGAGAGTGATGGAGTGCTGCGGCAGATGACCTGGCCTCCACAGTCACCGGACCTGAACCCAATCGAGATGGTTTGGGGTGAGCTGGACCGCAGAGTGAAGGCAAAGGGGCCAACAAGTGCTAAACACCTCTGGGAACTCCTTCAAGACTGCTGGAAAACCATTTCAGGTGACTACCTCGTGAAGCTCATGGAGAGAATGCCAAGAGTGTGCAAAGCAGTAATCAGAGCAAAGGGTGGCTATTTTGAAGAAACTAGAATATAAAACATGTTTTCAGTTATTTCACCTTTTTTTGTTAAGTACATAACTCCACATGTGTTCATTCATAGTTTTGATGCCTTCAGTGAGAATCTACAATGTAAATAGTCATGAAAATAAAGAAAACGCATTGAATGAGAAGGTGTGTCCAAACTTTTGGCCTGTACTGTAAGTGCAGCACTTGAATACATTTATTGTTCTTATCTACTTTCACACGCTGTGCTTTACAGGAGAGAGACTGAAAATGTCCTTTAGGGGGGACAAGAAGGACTCGAGGGAGACGGAAACAAAGAGGAGACAGAACTCACCACATTGCTCGTGTTGGGGGAAGCCCCGTGGCTGATCAGCTGGTGCACGATGTTGTCGTGTCCCATAAATGCTGCAACATGGATCGGAGTCAGACCAGACTGTACGGGGAAGAGACACACAGAGGAGAGGGGATATTAATTAATTAATAATAATAATAATAACTGTGTAAAATCACAAACTTATTGCTTATAAACAAACATGGAACTCTATTAGGAGCTGCGCCTTGTCAAAATAAATCCAAACCTATATGACTGGACCATGTGTGACTTTAATTTGAAAGGACAGACACAGGAAGTGTCCACGCTCAGCAGTCAGACAGGAGTCAGGTTAATTTCCAGGGCTGGTACCTGCGGTTATTCCACAGGCTAGTTAATAACATGTCGGGCAGGAAATCCAAAGTGTGGGATCATTTTGAGAAGGTGAAGGACGAACCCAAGGTGATATGTAAACTCATCTTCATTGGTCGACTACAAACATGACGTATCATCTGAAACATGGAAGTAGCTACATGCCCATTAGCCCACAGCGTCATTAACAGGCGGCTCGCTCAGTGTGTGACGTGCACTTGTAGATAAAATATAGGCCTATATTAATGAAGGTTCATTAGTACGGTTTTGTATTTCTCTGTAATGTAGCACAGTGTTAACAATGTTACTGATACTATTCTTTCTCACACCTTCAACTCAAACCACCAAAATATATCATTTAATCATTACATTCATATCAGAAACATGCGGGCGACTAGTCGACTAATGGACTTAAATGACGACTATTGGTCGACTAGGAAAATTCTCAGTCGAGGGGGCAGCCCTAGTGTGAGAATCAATAGCACAGTGTGACAATACTCAGTCGTGACTAAAAGTCCTGCATTCTGAATAATACTATTATTGACAATTTATTAACACAGAAGCAGATATTTCACAATTAAAGCTGGTGTAGCTGATTTTAACTTCATATGACCATATTATCATTATATACTACAAACAACCAAATAAATGAGACTTGGATTGAACTGCAAGAGTTGTGTGAAAGTTCGCAAACAGATGTCTTGACATAGTTTTGCTGTTGTTAAACACAGACCCCCATGACTTCAATTAATGAAGACCGTTTGCCTTTTTTTGGATTCTTTGTTCACCGTGGAGGTATGTGAGAAACACTCAAGGCAACACATGATGAGCAGGTTGAGCATTCTTTTAAAGCAGGGGTCGGCAACCTTTATTATTACAAGGAGCATTACTGGCCAAAAAAAGAAGAAAAAAAAATCTGTCTGGAACCGCAAAACATATTTGATTAAAGCGTATTAAGTCTAAATTAGCCCATCAATATTACCAATAAGTCTAACTGACCAGTCATTAATATGATTTACTACAAGGTGGCGACTCTGCAGTGGGATTTTTGTAATTATTTGGTACTTCAACTTTACAGCATTGGTGGTGAAAGTAAATTAATCTTAAAACGAAACTTTTCCATTTTTGGATTTGGTTTCCATTAGCGTTGTACCGATACCAATACCAGTATTGGAAATGCCTCCAATACTGGCTAAAATGCGGTATCGGGTATCGGTGAGTACAGCCTATGACCAATCCGATACCATGTAATGCCTCACGTCATTACGCATACTCACGCTACAGGCAAACGAAATGGAAACGGAGCGGAGTTTAAAAAGCATTCGACTGTAGCCTTTAAAATGTCTTTTTTACCAAATTGTGTGGCTGCACTTTAACCTGTGTCTTGGTCTGTGTCAACACTGGATAATAATAATGACAAAAAAAAGTTTTATAGCATTCATTCTACTATTATGTATTAATTTCTTAATATTTTACATAGAGTTTTAGGAGTTGAGACATACAACAATTCATATCCCATCCATTTTTATTTTACGTGCTGGTATCGGATTGGTACTCGGTATCGGCAGATACATAAGGTTCAGGGATCGGAATCAGTATCGGGAAGGAAAAAGTGGTATCGGTACATCTCTAGTTTCCATAGCTAGCCCATTCTCGGAACCCATGGGCTGTATTCAGCGTCTGACTTCCGGCGATACAGCCTCTGGGGGCAGACCCCCGATTTTTTGGCATTCCGGTTTGAGGAGGCGAATTTCCATTTCCAACTTCCGTTCATATATAAGTAAAAATGCTGAACCATTGCGATGGATTCAGAGTTTGCAGTGACGCCAATTATGTTCCGCCTCGTTAGTTCACGGCACGGACCGTTTAACCTGGCAACAACTGCAGCCGGCTCAAACGTGATTGATCAATATCATGCAGACTACAAACAGCCTAGCACCAGAAACCAGGGCTCTTCTGCTCTTCTTCCGGAGGCAAGATCTCCGGGGTTTGCCTACAGACTCTACATTCACTGAATGTAGAGTCTGTATATAGAGACTATAGCTAGCCTGTCCTAGAGGGACTCCAGGCGAACCACAGTAGATGTATGATGCACATTTTAGTTGATAAAACCTTAGAACATTTTTAATTCAATATACAGGCTACACATTTTTACAACTGTAGAATGCAGTAAGCACTTTAGGCCTACAACACTGACAAATGAAAATCTGAATGTTAAAAAAATAACCGCCACAGGGAGCCACTGGAGAGGGTCTAAAGAGCCGCATGTGACTCCAGAGCTGCAAGTTGCCCGCTGCTGTTTTAACAGAGGACAGAACATGAGATTGCTGTGCTTGAAAAACGTTATCTCATTCAAGACACGTCCGGTCTATTTAAAGAATTTAAATCATCTCACAGGAATGTCAGATTCTTTATGAAGAAAATAAAACTTTAAGGAACCCATTGCGGATGAAAAACACGTGCAGTGTGTGCAAGAATAGCTGAAGTACAAGTATGTTGAAACAGCATGTAAGTACAGTTACTGAGTGTACTCGGTGACTTTTCTCACTGCGGGTGAATTATTATAAAACTCTGCTTTTATTTTCAATATTTTCTTTATACTTTTATTGTTGTAAAACCTGATCACACACACACACACACACACACACACACACTCTCTACACCTACCTCAGTGACCGCCTGTATCGACGCTCCATGCTTCAGAAGCAGCTCCATCACCTTGACTCTGTTTTTCTTGCAGGCGATGTGCAGGGGAGTGAAACCATTCTAACAAACACAAACAATCAAAACAAAAACATTTTCAGGAGTAAAAATAGTCCCCAAACTTCTCTGTGTGTCTCTGCAGGTCTGTGCTGAGCTGGCAGAAGATAAGTCTGGAGCAGCGAATGGAAAACACAGTGCAGAGCGAGACCTTCTTTACTTTCCCCTCTTTCTTTCTTTCACTTTTTCTCCTCTCACCCGCTGCATGCAAACCAGACAAGCATGTGTGGAAATAATTGACTCGACTCTGAGCTGTAAAGAAAAAAGTATGCTGTACTGAAATAGATACTTTTCTTTACAACTCACTCTTCTCTCGCCAACACGTCCACTCTGCCCCCTCCCTCCCTGCGTCTCTGACTCGCTCCACTTTGAGGTTTCTGGCTTGATCCTATGACTTCATTTTCCTCTCCGTGTCCTTTTTTTCCCCTTCTCATTCTCTCTGGCTATAAAGTCCCACTGCTCTAACCACACCCAGACTTCTCCCATTACAGAACAGAGATGGTTGTCTTACACCAAGACACTGGCCCAGGTTTAAAGTTAAGTCTCCTTGTCTGCTTCCTTCATTCATTTCCTTCCTGTGTCCTCTCCTCTCCATTAAAATCCCTACTTTCTCTCTTTTTGTCGTCAACAAACACGGTGTAGAAATAACGAGGGAGGTGAAGGAGAAAGGAAAGAGAGGAGGAAGAGAGGAGATGAAAGACTTGAAAGGAAGGAAGACATATTTGGTGGGTTGGGAGGTTAAATCATCAGGACCTGACTGCAACACCTCCACACGACGGACCCAACTCTTTACAACGCTGCAGCTTCAGCTCAAATTCATCTATTCTACACTTCAACTCTGGAGAAAATATAAATACTTTTCAATTACTCTCCTCTGTAAAGTCCCTTTAAACTTTTCTGTTAAAGTCAATCTTACAAGGTCGGACCTGGAAACATTTCTCCAAAGCTACATGAGCACAACGTGAGGACACACACAGAGAGATCGAATACTCTTCTGTACTCTGTCCTCATAAGCCCTGTTTCCAACAAACACTTTCAGTATGGCACCTTTGGAACCAAAAGTAACCCTTCAGACATGGTACCAAGTAGGTGATACTTTTTTTTTTGAGCCTCACACCTCCCACGAAATTATCTAGATTTGATCTACTTGGTCTGATAACATTTTAAAAGTCTATTATCTCCATTTAAGTTAGCAGAACGCTAAACCGGAAGTAGCTGCTCGGCAGGCGGCAGTCTCTAGTGTGCCTGCTCTGTGGGCCCAGCGATGCAAGGGATCTGGGTAATTATATACCTGGAAGCTTTTCTGGCGTCGTGCACCACTGAGCAACTTTCATACATCCATGCGTTTAAAACGATGACTTACAACTTGTGGAGCTTTGCGCCTAACGCAACAAGAGTGATGAAGTCATTTTTGGCTTGTGCGCCCTCATGTCTGGTAAATGACAACATAACCCTAGCTTAGTGAAGAGAGATGGCTGCAGCTGATGTGGAACTTTCTGTTTTCAAATTCTGATGGCAAAAGGCAACACCGCTCATCTCTGCACACTGTAGTCTGTTTACATTTGTCTGTTGCTCGGTGCTGTGTCAGCTTTCCTTGCTCTGATTGGTTGTAGGTCTATCCATGTACGGCCGTTGACAGCACCCCTTGGGAAATCAAACATGAACTGAAGCCCTGTTTCTACCAAGCAGTACGGTTCAGTTCGGTTCAGTTCAGTACGCTTTTTATCCGTTTCCACTGTGAAAAGTTGTGGATGGTACCAACAGAACCGTTCTGTACCGTCCCCATGTTTGGTCCCCCCTCTGTTGGGGTACCTAGCACACAGATCTGGTGCTAAAAGGTGGAGCTGTGAACACTGCAGTCTGATTGGTCAGTAGAGGACGGTCACTCTGCTCAGGGCTGAGTTGTGTCTGGTTTTGAGGCACATGTAACCACTGTTCATACTGTGGAGAGTTTTATTAGTAAACTGTAACTTTAAAAATAAAGGATGTTTTGCTGCCTTTTGCCTTTAATTCACTGGACCGACTGCCTGCAACTTTTAAGGTGGAACGTTAACTTGTATTATACAACAGTTAGTTCCGACCGAGTAATTTGATTGGACGAAAGGCATTCCGTGAGTGCTGATATAGAGTATAACATCACTGGGACTTGTAACAGTAAAATTACTCCGCGATATAAATATAAATACAACGGTTAATTAACCAATTGTCACACTCGCTACATTGACGCAAAATGACACTATAGCGTTACACCAAGAAGATGAATATTTTCCCCAAAATTACATTTGAATTAAATTATGAGTGGTCGTCAGGAGAGGACGAGGAAAAGGAAAGCCAGGACTCCTCTGTGCAGACCTCCAGGTGTGTTTGTGTAACATCAGCTGACCTTGACAAACTGGAGAGGAGCAAAAATTAAGCGAACACGGTCAGGAATTATCAATGATCACCTGATGAGGTACTGATGAGGATGAGGGAGAGTGGAAGCTGAATCCGGCCGTGCCAGCATCCAGGTTTGCCAACGCTTCATCAGTCAAACTGGACGAAGTTACTCAGTTGCAGATCAATGTAAATACAAAGTAGGCTAGCTTGTGAGTTCCTGGCGTGTGTGCTGCGTTGCCTGGCAACAGACTGAGGGAACTGTTTTTTTTTTGCGGAGCTACATAACATACTTAAATAATTTATTTCACCATCTTTTGTTAACATTTCCTTACTCAGCATTGCTGTTTAAGCTGTTGTTGAACTGTTGTATAAAAGCAATATCACACGCAAACTGTCTGCGGCCTCGTGCCTTTGACCAAATCACAGTCGTGACGATATACAGTACAACATCACTCCCTCTCATGTGATATCGCTTAAAGGTTACTCAATGCATGAGGTGACGACATGAATCCATCAGCACACCTTAAATTTCACTGTGACAACTTTGACCATCACTTACGTCTTTATATGACATACACTTTTAGTAATGAGTGGATCTTCAAGTGTTTAAAAATATATATTAATTTCAACTTGATTATGGGAGTTGCATATATTCTAATTCTCACTTGGAGAAAAAAAAAAAACAGTGTGGCAAAGCGTTGTTCCTGTGGGCTCCGGCAACACTAAACCCCTGAGCTTGCCTGAGAAGGACTAAATGCACAAAGCTGCTATTCTTAAATATCCCATGGAGAGACTCTCACTGCAGCCTGTTCTATTCTGTTCTGAAAATGTTGGTGTGCAGCCTCGTTCTGTGGACGATAAACAAGGTGCAGGCTTCCATCTGTGTACCACCGGCAATAAGGAAATACAGTGAGTGCTGGACGGAGCAGTGAGTGACAACAACCCCGCCCACATTTAAGGGTACTGTCTGCGGTGGAAACGCTAGGGTCTAGGTACCATGTCTGAAGGGTTACTGTTGGTTCTAAAAGTACCATACTGAAAGTGTTTGGTGGAAACGGGGCTTAGGAAGTTCCAGACCAAATTCAGCCTAATTCATAATGAGAAAGAAATACAATCTGTTTAATAAAACAGGAAATACTGTGAATGAGGCTCTTCTCACGCCACACTGTGTGATTTTTTTTTCCACCTCGCAAAGTGAGACAAAACGGACAATAAGAAATACTTAGACTATAAAAATCAGACTGTTAAGTCTCCATAAAGAATCAAATATCCAGCAAAAGTTTTGACATAAAGCATGTGAGCAAAAAGCAGTTAAATGAGGGTGAGACTTCATCAGCAGCTGTTACCTCACTGTACGTGTCTATCCTTACGCCACCTTATTCCGTTCTCTCTTTTTCCTTAAACTTTCTGCGTCTCTCGATCAGACTAAGTAAGTGTTTGATTTTAACCTCCCTCCTCTTTCTTTCCACACATTATAACAGATTGCTGAGTCTATTTCTGCAGCTACAGAGGACCAGCTGTTTCTCCTCCATGCTTTTATCCTCACCAGTGCCTTGGCGTTGGGGTTGGCCTTCTTGTCCACGATCACCTTCGCCACCTTGTAGTGCCCACAGTGTGCGGCCACGTGCAACGCCGTCAGGTAGTCGTTGGTCACGTCGTCCACAGGCACCTCGTGGTGCAGAAGCAGCTGGACGCAGTTGAGATGGTCGCCCTGCGTCGCCATGTGGAGCGGAGACAAACCGTTCTGGAGGGAAGAAGGAAGTTAATAGAAGCTGTGATGGCAGACATGAGCAGAACAATGGACTCATGTTCACTGTTTGTTTGTTAGAGCAGATACGGCAGTGAGAAGAAGTGCGAGAATATAAAGAGAATAAAGGTTGGAGGTGTACCTTTGTCTTTGACAGTATTGGAGCTCCTCTGTCCAGCAGCATCTCCACCACCTGCTCATGTCCGCTCCTCGCTCCACAGTGCAGAGGAGTCAGACCGTCCTGGGAACAAACAGAGCAGGTACAGTGAACCTCAAACCATCACGTGCACTGTCCCTCAGCAGTGCAATGAATCCCAGGTTAGTACAGCTGTGGGGTGATTTTAGTGATATTGATAATTTCATTTGAAAGATTGAATGTCCGTCTACAGGTGGAGAAAATTCCTGACCTAAAAAGTGGTGGACAAAAGGAGCCGCGTTTGACACCTTAGAGATGATGATATATTATAGGGTACTGTATGTGCCTGTATCAGAAGATAAATGGACCAGGCTTCAGCTTTAAACAGAAAAGCTGGTGTTTTGGAGAGTTCTTTTGCTCAGATGCACACATGAAGCAGATTGGAGGTTTTAAATTTATAGTCGGGAATATTCTTTATTCAATCTGTCTTTTGTGACCCAACTTTACAAAAGTACAGCACAATAATATTTACATCAATTAAAAAATGTTGGTTTCTGTGTGCATGTTTACAGTGACAGATTGGCCATCTGGAAAATACGCAAATACCAGAAGGCCTGTACGACTACGGGCCACTCAGAATCATCCCCCCATCCATCATCAATGCATTCAAAAAAACATTGTAATGATTTCTTCTTTAACGATTTTTAACTCAAAAACTTACTGCATGCATGAAGCTCAATTTTCCACCATGATCCCCTCGATGTAAAGTAGCGATTGGAAAAGATAAGTGATGGCAGAAACTGAGCAGGTATGAAATTTAACAGCATTGCAAGGCTAAAAGGAAATGGATCGTGAATCGGACCGAAGAAAGCTCAGCTGGTTGAGGGTGAAAAATTAGCAATAATAGCAGATTTACTCTTAAAGACAGTCACCACCCAGGGTTCAGGTGTAGCTAGCAACAGTGCTGCTTCAGCTAGCTGCGCTAATGTTAGCCTGGGCAACAACACGGACATCGCAGTGACAGATGACGGAGCAGACAAGAGGTAGAGACAGAGGAATCAGAATTGGACGCTGGACAAGTCACACAACAGGTGCAAATGTCAGGGACTGTAGGGATTACAGTGTGTGTCGTTTGAGTGGGTGTTCTGTGTTGCAAATTTCTGCGTAGTGATGGGCAAAAATGAACGAACAAATCTTTTTGAACGACTCTTTTAAGTGTCCGGTATATAAGGTCAGCTAGCCGAACATCCGAGTGCTTGTGAATCCCCAACTTTTGTCATTCTCTGTTACTGTAGGTTACTGATCACACTGCCTTCTACTGCGACTGAATAAGAAGAAGAAGATATCTGACTATATACAGTAATAATGAAAACTCTGTCTGTGCGTCTGTTCCACATTTTTCTCCTCACTGACTTGGTCAATCCATGTGAAATTTGGCACAGTGGTAGAGGGTCATGGGAGGATGCGAATGAAGCAATATTGCATCAATTGGCCAAAGGGGGGCGCTATAGCAACCGATTGAAATTGCAAACTTTGAATGGGCATATCTCATGCCCCGTATGTCGTAGAGACATGAAACTTTGCACAGAGATGCCTCTCCTCATGAGGAACAAATTTGCCTCAAGAACCCATAACTTCCAGTTATATAGATTTTAAGAACTCTTTTTAAGAAGAGATTTTAAGAACACTTCAAATGGATCTCTTCCTAGGAAGTTTGAGCGATCTGCATGAAACTGGGTGAACATAATCTAGGGACCAATATCTAAAGTTCCCTCTTGGCAAAAGTTGGAAAACTTACTAAAACTGAGCTTCTATAAGGCAATGAATATTGCGGAGGGCGTGGCTCATCACATAAAGGTGTATAACATCTCAAGGGTTTCACCCATCACCACGCAACTTTGTAGGCATATGACCACACATAATCTGAGGGGACCCCTCCATTATTGACCCCATCAAACAAAATGGGGGCGCTAGAGAGCTCATTTCTTATCTAGGCCTAACCGCCATATGGATTTTTACTAAACTTGGTAGATATGTAGAACATAACGCCTCAAGGTGACTGGAGAAATTTAACTCTAATTGGCAACAGGGTGGCGCTATAACAACAGAAAAATGCTTAAAAATGGCTAAAATGTGACCGATCGCTGTGGCTCCCCCTGTGGACCAACGTTGTTGTTTTTCAAATTTTTGGTAGCCTCGCGTCACCAGGCTCTTCACGTAAGGCGAAGAGCCTTGTTTCTATTCACTCTGAATTTTGTCTGGATTCTGGTTCCGGTCTAGAGAGCGGATGCGGAATTCACCAAATTCACCAAAGTAAAAGTGTTCACAAAAAAAAAACAACTTTAAATTCTGCCGCATCATCAATTTGGGGTGATGAGGGGTGTAAGAACATCGATTAACTTCATGGCTTGGGGCTTTTCTTGTAAATTATATTCTTTAAATTAAAAAGTTTCACCGCATTTTTATTAGCTTGGTGCTTTTATTTTGACAGAAAGGCGAATTCCAGATCCTGTCTCACTCGCCCTGGTTCCGGTTCCTTACCAAAACAGCCACTAACTGCCCCAAACTAAACTTTTGGTGTGACTAAGTCATGGTATGGTATGCTGTACATAATCACAGAAACTGTCAGTCAGTCATTCTGTCTGTCCCACGTTTTTCTACTCACTGATGTGGTCAATCTATGTGATATATGTATATGCATTGAGGACTGGCATAGGTAGAAGGTGGCAAAGCTACCAATGGGTATGGACTAGTACTTTATTTATCCTCAAATCCATTTTTCTCACTCTGTTGTCATATACACACAGGCCCGAAATACACACACATGCTAGTAAACTGGCACCTCTCCAGCTACGTGGATGTGGACTTGGACCGGTGACCCTCCAGTTCCCAACCCAGGTCCCTATGGACTGAGCTACTGCCACCTCCTAGATGCATTTGAATCAGACTTGAGTTCAGACAGCCTCGCAGCTACGCTCATTGAACAACACAGAATGAGCTGTTCTTGCTAGGTGAAAGTATTCTGCTTTGTATTTCTGCATTCTAGTCACTCTGTTTGGTTTTATTTCTCACTCTTTATGTTAACATTTCAGTGGGGTGCGTGTGGGGCATTGTGTCTTCTTGTGAAAACAGAGCCGGTCTGTTGCAAATGCCAGGGCTGCGCTCTGATCTGCGTGCTAACCTTGGTCCGTGCATCTATCTTGGCTCCTCTCTCCAGCAGCAGTCGCACCATGTTGCTGTTCCCACGTTTGGATGCTACGTGCAGCGGTGTGATGTCATTCTGCGGAGAAAGAAAAGCACCATTTCATCATTCAGCCACAAAGAAAAGACGACTCAGACCCTCATAAACCCAGTTTAAGTTGTAGTTATTTAAAGAAAAGGGGGACAAAACACAGCACATCCTAACTCAGTGCACATATTATCAGGTAATGAAACTGTGCATACAAATAGCTACAATTACACAATCTGTGAATACATTTCCACTGACACTGAAGCTGTCCAACACATTCAGACAGCCTGTCTGTGCCTGCAGCATTTAATACATCTGACTTGTCTGTAATTTGCAGCTAGAGGAAAAAGGCTTTATTTGACAGTGTAGGAGGAAAATGGATAAATATCCCCCTCTAGGGGAAAATAACCACTCCAACAGCTGCAGCTGTACAGTTACATGCTTTAATCGTTTTCTTGCTTTCTTGGTTTTCCCTGGGTCCCTCTATGAGGCTAAACAAGAGGAGGTTTTAATGGGACACTGTGCACTGTGGAGAACGGAGCATTTAACATGGTCTGATAGCTATTTCATCATTAAATCATCTGAATGACTTTCATGTCTTTGAAGTAATGTCACCAGAACATATCATCTGCACAGTTATGTGCAATAACTGGTTGGTGGTTATTCTAGTTTCATTCCTTTACAGTCTACTTGAACAAATGAAATGACCTTTCCTGCTTCCCAGCCCTGTCTCAGACACTCAGCCATTTTGTTAGATACTTTCTGGGGCATTTTGCTTTTATTTCATAGGAAAAAGGGGGGTGACATGCAGCAAAAGACCCTTGGGTTGGAATCGAATCTGCAGCCGCTGACACAATGACACAGCCTTTGTACGTGAGCTAGTGGACGTCCAAGAGTTTATTTCTTCTAAAAAAGTTCAGTAACTTCCTAAAACAGCCGGGTTTGCTGTCTCTGTCATGCAGCTGTCTGTTAGTCACTCACTCTACAGCAGGAAACAGCACTTCAAAATAAAAGCTCTGTGCTGGAAATTCTCTGCACTTCAAAATAAAGTGTGTTTTTTTACAGAGTTTATACATTTGCGAGTCACTTGCCATCTATTCAGAATGAACCCGTGACCAGGGGTGCTGCCAGGGATTTTGGGCCCCATGAAAAGAATTTTTACTGGGTCCTATACACAGCTGGCCGGGAGACCGCCGAAAATTTTTTATGCTATTTTACATAAAACTATGCATTTTGATGGTATTTTTGACTATCATTCCCACATTTGTGAAAAAAGAACAATCTCTTCCTCCACTTCCACATTCCTCCCTGACAAACTTGAAGAGGATCCTGGACCTGGCTCTGGAGAGTGTACGTTATAGGGCTGACCCAAAAATTTGAAGCTTCGAAGCCTTGTTTGATGGCACGGGATTCAATTGTGAAAAAAAAAATTGAATATTTCTCCCGTTTTTTGGGGGGACCTTGAACGCAACACCATCCCCGAAAAGGAAATAGAAAGCCCGACGTGCAATGAATGGAGACCTATTATCCTGCTTGAACACAGACAACTAAATTCTTTCAACAGTGTGACTCAAAATAATGATAAAATAAGATTTTATTGATGTAAAATAATATGCTGATGGTGACATTTTCCACCGGTCTGCTGCGCTCTGAGTCTGGTGTCAGTGACACATGCTGCTCTGAGTCGCGCATCTGTCTGCTTGCGCTGCAGTGCGCGCCAAGGGTTTTAATTTTTAGTGTTAAATCAAAAGTTAAACACTACTTACCAGCAACCAGAAGTGTTTTTTCATTTGTGAATATTTTTATCTTAATTCTAGGGTTGCAAGAAACTACCTTTTTGCCATAATTTTTAAGTTAATAGTTAGTTTTCGCTCAGCAAAAAAAAAAAAAAAAAGTTGTTTGCTTGCTCATCCCAAACTAAAATGATCACCTTCTTCTGAATATTAACTTTGTCCCTGGTCTATAAGCTGCTTATAGACCAGGGACAAAGTTAATGTTCCATAACTTTCCACCGCATGAACCACTAACAAACCCACCTTGCTTTTTGAAATACTGGGTGACATACTGTCGACCCTTTGCTTCTTTCTCTTCTCTTAGCTTCCTTTCTTTCCGTTTTTGGCTACCTGATTTTTGAGGCATATTGCCGTCTCCGCCTCCTTACCCGCCGTCTGCACTGCAGCTGCAACCATTTTACGTAAACAGGGCCTCTCTGGGCCCCTCTTAATCATGGGCCCCTAGAATCCTTCTCCTTTTCCCCCCCTTTTCGGCGCCCCAGCCCGTGACCCACCAGTTGGGAACCACTGGCCTAAATTTAACCAGTGCAACCAACAAAGGAAACAAGCGCTAGCCAATCATAGGGAGCGTAGGGCGGGTCTCTTTGTCACTGTCCTAGGATTCGCAAATTTGCGTCCCAGATTCATGAACTTTCACTCTACTGCTAATAGCACTAGAGTGCTTTGATCAGCTGTTCCAAGAGTTGTCCCCGCTTATCAACTCCTCGTTGCTCCATTTAACACAACTCTCCTCTCTTTTGCTCTGATGTGAGTTACGTTCACGTGTCACTGGTGAAAGCTACACAGTCACCAGCCACTATTGGAGGCAAGTTCTCTCAATAGCTATAGTTTGTAAAATGTCCTATCAGCACCAATTATCAGGCAAACGATAAATCCCTTGACCTCTACTTTAACTAAAGCAGTTTTTAGTGTTGGGGTAAACCTGCTTAGTGAATCGACAACAAAATACAACAACAAATGCCTTCAAAGGTAAATCTCATTAGAATTTAGTATTGACGAACATTGAATATTTGAGACACACCCAGTCTCCGTGAACCCAGCATCCATTCCTGCAGTGTGTTGGATCATATAACACACAGACAACATGTATATGTGGCCTCCTGCAGACTGACGAGCACAGCTGTAGGATTACATGCGTCAGTAGTGGATTCCTGCACACACACACACACACAACGTCCCGCCCTCTCATATGTGTCTGCAGCACTCACTTCAAATGGTCTGTGCGAGTGTGTGTGTGTCATCTTTGAAGCAAAGTACCCACCCTTGCCTTGAAGTCCACAGCCGCCCCTCTGTTCAGCAGGAGTGTTGCTACGTTGATGTTGCCGTAGTGAGCCGCAATATGCAGGGGAGTGAAACCGCTCTGGGAGGACGAGAGACACACAGAGAGACGGGATCAGTTAGAAGATGGAGGAAACAAAGATACACGTTTCTCTCAGCGAGCCACGAGCAAAGCATGATGGGGTAATAAACAGCAGGTTAGCCAGAAGCAGACGAGGGCTGAGCGGAGGTCAAACATGCTTTAAATGCTGGATTTTTCTTTTTATGATAAAATATATATTCTTATCTTTCTTGTGTAACAGTAACAGTGACGTTGTTGAAGTCAGGAGTTCAGGGAATTATAAATACAAGCAAACGTGAGCACATTAAGCTCCTGTCAAATGAAAACCATGCAACGGTTAATTTTAAATTAAATGTCCATTTAAGTTTAAGTTTCAATTCCATAAAAAAACAGACTCTTCTCTGATGTTCATCTGACAGGAAATACAGAGGCAAGACATGCAGGTGAGCATGCATCTGCATTGGTTAAGGGCAATCTAGATTTAAAGGAGCAGTGTGTAGGATTTAGAGGGATGTAGTGACATCTAGTGGTGAGGAATGCAAACTGCAAAAAGCTGAAACATCTCCTGGTTAAAACTCCTTCAGTGTTCATTGTTCAGGCGGTTTTACTGAGAGATGAATTACCCACAATGGTCACTTCATTTAAACCAGTAAAAACAGTCAATAAAGCAGTTACACATAAAAAATCTGTGTTTTTCTGGCACTATCTAGAGCCAGTGTGTGGTTTGTCCATTCTGGGCTGCTGTAGAAACATGGCGGTGCAACATGGTGGACTCTGTAGACGAGGACCTGGTCCCTATGTAGATATGAACGGCTCATTCTAAGGTAAATAAAACACAATGATTCTTATTTTCAGGTGATCATACACTAAAGAAAACATACTAATCATAATATGTTCCATTTCTGCCGATATATCCCCCTAAATCATCACACTGGACCTTTAATGGGACGAACTAAAGTCTGCTTTTAAGAAACTGTTCAAAGGCGTTAACAAAAGTAATGTTTATGCAACGTTATGTAACACTGGCCCTGTTTACACCTGGTATTAAAATGCTTCCTGGGTGATGGGATCATAAGTGGTCAGCCCTTACTACACATGTGAATGCACTCAATGCGTTCTGAATGTGTCTTAAGATCCGATCACTCAGACCAATCTTTCAGCAGCGTGCACACAATGTGTCCACATGGAAATGTCCCCTGTGTAGGTGGAAGTAGATACTCATACCAGATATAAACAGGGCCTTTGAGAGATCACAGTAACCAGCCTGGATCAATATAAAAACAAATTTAGCACAAAGCTTCTGAAAAATTTTGTATCCAAAAAACCTCATTTACTCAGATAATTTTTGACAGTTCAGTCTAAACTTATGAAAATTAGTTAAACTTCTTGTTCTATTGTTTTTCAAAACACCAAACAGGACCCATCAACATGTTATTGATCATGTCATCAAAAGTAAAATCAAGGAGCTGCTCTATTTAATGCTGATTAAACTGCTCTCTGGGCACAGTGACAGTAATTATCTCAAAGGAGAGTCAGCACAATGTCAGACTCATGTTTGTTAAATAAATGCAATTAAATAAAATCTATTGGCATGCTAAAGCTCAGCTGACGACACTACTATCTCTATGACAGCTGAATGAGAGCCTCAGATGGTCACATGTACAGCCAGCGTTCATTTAGGTTAGACATGTACAGCATATACAACACTGAAGTAAGTTCAAACGTCATGACTGTGTGCATCACAGGCAATCTCTCAAGCAATGTGAGGAACAAAAGCACTTTATCTAGCTGATAGATGTCACAAATGTTGTAACTGCAGCAGGATCATATCAAAGAAAGGTGCTACTGTGGGTGGAAAAAAAGGGACGTCGTGGAGGAAACCTGTACTCGTATTTTCTGTAACAATTATTAATACAACTGCCAAAGACATGTACTGAACCATCTACAGTAAATGAGGACAAAAACTTAGTGGGTGACGGTTAGATGACATGGCACTCAGGAGCAACACATGCCAGTCGTTTTCTGGCCAAACCACAAACAGGAAATCATTTTTTGATCGTTCAAAACCCACTTTTACAAAATGTTAGTTCTTTCACTGAAATATTAAAAGAACAGTTCACACTGTGGCTAATACACTCATTCGCTTCATTGCAAAGAGTTATATAAAAAATTTGACACCACTGTCATGTACGGTAAATAAGAAGCTAAAGCCAGCAGCCGGTTAGCTTAGTCTAGCATAAAGTCTAGAAACAGGGGGAAACAGCTAGTTAGCTTAGCCTAGCATAAAGTCTAGAAACAGAGGGGAACAGCTACTTAGCTTAGCCTAGTATAAAGTCTAGAAACAGAGGGGAACAGCTAGTTAGCTTAGCCTAGCATAAAGTCTAGAAACGGGGAAACAGCTAGTTAGCTTAGCCTAGCATAAAGTCTAGAAACAGGGGGAAACAGCTAGTTAGCTTAGCCTAGCATAAAGTCTAGAAACAGAGGGGAACAGCTACTTAGCTTAGCCTAGCATAAAGTCTAGAAACAGAGGGGAACAGCTAGTTAGCTTAGCCTAGCATAAAGTCTAGAAACGGGGAAACAGCTAGTTAGCTTAGCCTAGCATAAAGTCTAGAAACAGGGGGAAACAGCTAGTTAGCTTAGCCTGGCATTAAGTCTGGAAACAGGGGGAAACAGCTAGGGGAACTGCCCATTGGTTCGACAGCCCATTGGTTCGACATCCCTTTGTTCCGACCATATTAAACTCATCGTTCCGAAGTTTAGTTAGTTAGTTAGTTTAGTTAGTTTAGTTTATTTCAGTCATATATATACTTCAAAGCAGCAAAAGAAAAGAACAATACAAAATTGACTGAAAAAGGCTCAGGCAGAAGCGAAGCTTATTAATGCCCGCCTGCTATGCATCTTGAGCTACACAATTCTTGATGTCAAGTGGGAAAAGAAAAACAAACAAACAAACAAAAAAATACATACATATATACACACATACATACGTACTCATGCACATACATGACTCTTTTCCCTTTTTTGTTTTTCAATTACAGCCATAACTCCTAAATATAAATGCACATAATGATTTCTTGAACATAACAAAGGAAGTACATTGCTTTAGTTTGAGATCAGCACTGTTCCACAGCTGAACCCCCTTAAAAGAAATGCATCTTCCTTTAACTTCTTTTTTAGCTTTTGGTAACATAAATTTGCTTCCATCTCTCAACTCATATTTACTCTGAGACACTATGAAGAACTTATGCACGCTGTCTGGTAGTGTTTTATTATTTACTTTAAACATGATTTGCATTGTTCTATAATAAACCAAGTCTCTAAACTTCAAAACATGGGAATTTAAAAATAATGGATTAGTATGATCATAGTAACCGGCTTTGTTTATGATGCGTATGGCTCGTTTTTGTTGTAATACAATTTTATCAATTGTGGTTTTAAACGTAGATCCCCATATTTCCACACAGTAAGTCAAATAAGGAAGTATCAATGAACAGTAAATTAAATATAAACTGTTGTGATTTAGCATGTCTTTGGTTTTGTACATGATTGCAATTGATTTTGAGATTTTCCCTTTTACATACTCAACGTGTTTCTTCCAATTTAATTTGTGATCAATCACAACCCCGAGGAATTTGGTCCGAAATCATCATGATGCCCTGTGGTTAAGGTCTGGTGAGGTTTAGGCACAAAAACCACTTGGTTAGGGTCAGGAAAAGATCATGGTGTGGGTTAAAATGAAAAAGAAAGTGACAAACACATAAGCGGTGAGCCTGCTCCGCCTCAAGCCGGTCGCGGCGCACCATACGCCCACCGCGAGCCGTTCAGCATCGCGGACAGTCGGACTAATGGGATGTCGAACCAATGGGCTGTCGAACCAATGACATGGACCCAACAGCTAGTTAGCTTAGCCTAGCATACAGTCTGGAAACAGGGGGAAACAGCTAGTTAGGGACCTCCAGGAAGTTGTTTCATGCTTTCCATATGGATTAAACAAACAAGATATGTCGCGTACCATCTCTTCCTAACCTCAGTGTTTCCCATTATGTTAGCAAACACGCTAAGCGACGTGTCGCTTGTTTGAAAAGCCGCTCGCCCTCAGTCTAGCATAGCTTCTGGCACCTCCAACCTATTTTCAGAGCAACAGCAAACTGCTCGTAGACTTGATCAGGGCTCCACAGGCTTCCTGAATGATGTTGGCGCTCATGCGCAATTTTTCACGCTTCATACACCGGAGTTTGGTCACTCGCTGTATGTTAGGCAGAGGTGTTTATCAGTAAGGTTTAGAGGTGCTGGTAAACGGATTCTGTTACCTTTTGGACAGAGCCAGGCTAACTATTCCACTCTGTTTCCAGGCTTTATGCTAAGCTAAGCTAACTGACACTTGTATTTAGCTTCATATGAACCATACAGACATGAGAGTGGTGTCCATCTGTTCATCTAACTCTCGACAAGACAGCAAATAAGAGCATTTCCTAAAATGTAAAACTACTTCTTCCAAGCTAAGCAGTAGGCCTACATCTTCATGGGGCCATGAAGATAATTATGTTTAAAATAACGTGTAAAGACTGTAAGTACGTACACATTATACACAGCTTGACTAGAAAGTTAATAGGTAGATCCAGCAGTGGGCAGCAGGAAGTGAAGTCTTTCGAAAATGTACACAGAATACTTTTTATATTGAATCAGTAAATAGTCATTGTGATATACCCTCAGGTCGTCTGTGAACACAACAGCAGTAGCAGCAAGTAGGTCACTGCCATCTTTTTAATGTGACAAACACATCGACAAAAAGTGTTTTCTGTTTCAGTTTTTCAATCGATTTCAATGCAAATGAGGGTTTTTTGCTGCAGCAGCTTTTTCTCTGGATAAGATTATGTGCATACGGTAAATTCAGAGAACACCAGGCCTTGTTCCTTTACAAAGAACAGGTTTATTTCACCTGCTTCCCACTTCAAAAGTCCCTCCATGTTTATCTGTCATCTAGATTAACAGTATTATGTACAATTTCCACAGCGCTGATTCATATTGAGTCGTGTGTCTCTTGTTTTCATTCATCTGTTAACTCCAGTCCTTTCATTTTGACATTTTCTTGATTGATGTTAAACTACCATTAATGCAACTCAGCCTTCCTGCTATGAAAAATGTTCAGCAAGTCTTATGTTTCAATTAAAGCAGCTTAAAGGGATAGATCAGAAAACAAAAACAGTGATTTAACATTGCCGAACACAGGAGCTGCTGGTCTACCACGGCATCTATCAGTTTGTTTGTGTTATGTGCAACTCTGGTGTTTAAAAGGGTTCATTCAGATTCACCAAAGTCACATGGTAACACAACTTAATGAACATAGCAGTGGTGGACCAGCAGCTCCTGTGTTCTGCAAGGTAAAATTACTGTTTTTCTCAATGGAGTCTGGTGGCTTTGACAAGAACATAGATGGGGAACTAAAGCCGTTAATGCCTCCTCTGTCGGAACGTGCTGTCTGATGGCAAGGTAAAGCAGTGAAAATATTCTAAACATAGCATACACTTAACCTGTTACTGATTTTTTTAAGTGACTGAAATATATTTTGTTGCTGCCCCCATCCACAGCAGTACATTGCTCAGCTTCTGTGGCAGTACTCCTGTCTGCTTCTTCAAAATGGGAGCGTGGTGACCACCATCTACTGGGGTAAAACAGTGAAGTACCCCACTTCAAAAACGTCAAACTATCTCTTTAATATGGCTCAGGAAAAACAGAAAAGTAGAAAAGCTGGAATTAATGGATGAAACTGGAATTTACGTTAAAAAAACAGAAACCAGAACATCAAAATGGCGAGTATAACACGACTCTGTTGCTGCTGTGGAAATGTACATTATGCTGAATTTTCTATGTGAAAGTTGGCTTCAGGTAATCTCACCCCAAAATGGCTTCTGGGGTACACTTAGAGTAATTCTACTGGTTTTTATTTCATCTCTGCCTAAAAGCAGCAAGCCACCGGACGCACACAAAGCAAAAAGTCAAAATGCGATGCGGGTTTAAAAAACAGGCACACAGGTGAGCAAAAGCATTCATGCCAGCATTTAGCGCTCATGCTAGCAGACAGAAGGCTTTGGCTTTGCAATGGTGACCATGAGTGAGCAATGACAGGAGAGGAAGGAGAGAAGGAGAAGAGAAGACAAGATGTACCTCTGTTGTTCTATTCACCATCATCTAGAAGGGAAAAGGGGGGAAGCGGAAGGGTAACAAAAAGGAACGTATAGAGGGAGGGGGAGGAGGAGGAGGAGGAGGAGGAGAGAATGGGGTGGTTAGTGCACCACAACAACACCAACACCACAGTTGCATCAAGCTGTAGGATGGATATATGAGAACATGGCCGGAGATAATGACAGGAACTAAAAGGCAAACAGAGGTACACACAACTGGATGATGGACTGAGACTCTCCCTTACAGTCTGTTTCTTCTTCTGCACTGTGGTGGTAAATATATCTGCATTTTATTTTCAGCTACCAAAGACAAAAACTACACTTCTCTTTCCCTGCGTGGCACTGAGGGTGTGACACATTTAGAGACTTTTATCAGGTATATAAACGCTTGTTGAAAGTTTGTCCTGCATAAAATACGTTCAGGACTTTTTGCTTTTTCGATAGGAACCAACAAAAAGCATCATAACATTCAGAATAAAAATACACCTAAAACAAAACATATTCCTAGCCCCATGATGCCATGAGTTAATTATGGAAACAACTTAAAATTTTTCGTTGACTGAACCGGTGTTTAGTTACAGTTAGCAATATGCTGCATGTGTACTTCTTTTTCTTAGAGATTTTTGAGGAAATAGACGATGCAGGATGTAGGTTGAAAGTTCCATAGCCTTCCCTGAAATGTCACGGCAACGCAACCCTCCTGTCTATGTTAGTAAGCTGAAACCATTTCCCTCAGTGGAAACAACGCTTATATTTACTTTAATTGCACAAATAAGAAACAATAAATTAAAAAGCCTCCACAAAAATAGCATTTTAAGTCTTGTGTGTGATTTATCCTGGCTTCATATGAGCAGAGGAAATCTCCGCTCATCGCTAGGCTAATTTATACAATGTAAAATGCCATAGGCTTGGGCTAATAACGTTAGCACGTTGTATTTGTTTGGAAAACGTGTTTAGTATAAGACAGTTGTTTTGTCAGTGAACCTTGTGAGTTGGAATGGAGCCGAATTTTGTAACGTTACCTTTGTTAAATGTTGCTGTTGTCCCTGGCTTCATATGAGTAGAGGAAATGTTTGCCAGCCACTAGGCTAATTTATTCAATGTAAAATACCCTAGGCTTGTGCTAATAACGTTAGCATGTTGTATTTGTGGGGAAAATGTGTCCAGATAAAGACAAGTGTTTGTCTGTGAATGCTGCGAGTTATAGTGAAGCTGATTTGTGTTCTTGTGTTTGAAACTGTCTCTATTAAGCCATGTTTAATGTGTGTTTAATGTGTGTTTTGAATCAACTAAACTTTACAGCACTTCACAGAAACCCCGCCGCTGACTAGTGTTTTGGAGGTGTAACTGCAGAGTGACACACACACACCACCACACAAGTATAAATGCACAGTGACATAGGGTATGTGTGTAGGCCACGACGTAGGCTCTGCGTAGAGTCTGTACACTTAATATGAAGCTAAGCTGATTTAGCTTAGCATAGAGACTGGAAATAGGGGGAAACAGGTAGCATGGCCCCTAAAGCTTATTAATTAACATGTTTCATTTATTCAAACTTCATTTATTGATCAAAAATCTAAAATCTCTAAGGAAATCAAATACACCTGCAGCACGTTGCCAACTGGCAGACACCAGCTCAGTGAATAAATAACCAGAAGCCACGCCCATAATTTACACACAGCATAATGGGGCCCGGATTAAGGTGGATCGTATCTTCATTAGGAAAAAAATAAATAAATTCTCTGTGTCAGTTAGTAGGTCATGTTGGGAATCGTAGTCCTGCTTGTTGAACAGACAGCGTACCTTAGACTCCACGTCGGCGTTGTGGTCATTCTGGAGGAGGAGTGCGGCGGCCTTGGTGTCGTCTTTCCGTGCGGCGATGTGCAGCGCAGGCAGGCGGACCTTCCCCTTGGTATCGTTTTCCAGCAGGAGGGAAACCACCTGGTCGTGTCCCTGCTGCAATGCCACCGCCAGCGGAGTGAAACCATCCTGTGAACAAAATACAAAAGGAACACGTGAATACTTCATGTTAGCTGCTAGCAGATAGCTAACAGCTAAGACATTTGAGTAATTATTATTTAACCATTTATTTTCATTTCATTTTCGCTAACCTCAACTTTTTTCAGCACTCCGATGATGGAGTGAGGCGTCAACCAATAACGTGGTCTGTTTTTAGCTGTAGTTAGCTGACAGTATGCTAGCTTTCTATGTATTGCAGAGCAAATGGGGATACAGTGGAGCAGCGAAATGTGAAATTAAAATGGGGCTAAGACACTGATCATAATATTTTATTTCCAAATACAAACTTTAGATGGCATTCAGTGGAGGTGCTTTGTTGCAGGTAGCAGACGAGTGCTTGAGCAACACTTCAGTGGTGACTCGGTGATAATGTAGCTGTTGCTGTGTCACTTGTAGTGTGATCACAGCCGTACAGTACACTTAACCCCGCTTCTAATCATTTTTCGATAGGGTAGCAAGACTCTGATATTAATTCAGGCCACGTTAGTATTTTTTGACAAGGTAGCGTAAGTCACCTCCATGTTGAGAGCCGTGTGCAGACAACCTGAGTCAGACTCTGACTCATAGATTTCTCTGGATGTCTCATACAGCTCCTTTAACAGGTGCAGGGTAATCTAATGACCACTTATCAATTCAGGCATTTTAGCTAATGCTCTAAAGAGTTTAAGTGCCTGAGGAGGAGTTCAGAGTCTCGCTCACGGACAGATCGAAAGGAAATTTAGCTGCTAATGTTCGCTAACAAAGACAACAAGATGACACTAACTGCACACACTCACACAGGCCGTGTAATAAATGAGACACAGCAGAAGCTACCAGCAGCCGAATCTATGAATCATCAAAGAAAAGCAAAGATATCTCACAAGTAAAACAACACGGGGGTAATTTGTGTGTGTGTGTATGTATGTGTGTGCACAGACGTATGTGTGTGTGTGTTTACACAGGATGCCGACTGTCTGGATAAAACCAACTCAGCATCACTACACCCACACATCAAAGCAGAAGCTCCCCTCAGAGATCACAAAACTGTACAGGCGAGAACACAAACAACCACACGTACACACACACGCTAACACGCGCACGCTAACACACACTCATAATCAGATCCACGAGCATCTCCGCAGCACACCCACAGGCACACAAGCATGTTCAAATGCATAAATTTAGCCTTGTAAAGAAATTCAAAAGTCATAAGCCATCCCAGAGCACTACCCTCCTGTTTAATCGGCTTCATTACGGATTCAGGAAAAAAGACACAAAGTCAGTTTAATGTCCTAAAAATAATTCAAGAGATGACAACAACAGCAGCAGCGAACATAAAGGCACTGAAAGGGTTTGATCTCGATCTGCGAGCCTGGAAACTTGCAGTGACGCAGCAGAATTTTGCATCACTGAAACAAAATGAGCTGAAAATATTAACTTAAAATCACACAAATCAAAACTATAGAACACGACAAGTTGAATATTTCTGTAGTTTTTACTTATGTTCAAAAATAAAATACCTAAAATAAAAAACTGATCAAATTCAGACAAAAGATTTAAAAAACAAAGGGTTTTCTGATCCGTCCTGCCCGCTGCTACGCTGAAATGGTTAAACATGAATTATTAAACACTGTGGGTTGCTTCAAACATGGATATATATTTCCCTACATGAATAATTCACTCATGTCTCCCGCTGGAGGAGACTGTGGGGAGGAGGCGGAGGAGGAGAGAAGGAGAGATGTGGTGAGGAGGAGAAGGAGGCAGACAAAGGGAGGAATGATGGAGGATGGGGAGAAGGAGACAGGAGGAGAGATGAAGGGAAAGACGAGGATGGCAGGAGCACCAATACAGCAGTTAATTTTGAGTCAGTCAGGCATACATCATCCTCCTGCTGTAAATACTCAGGAGAGCACTAAATGTGTATTAATCCACCACTGAAAGTAGTCCCCAACCAATGCACTATGTCTTCCTGTTTGAGTAAGTTTGCTAAAGAAACCACAGTGCCCAGGTGTTTTGATATCCAAGTCCATATCTGTACATCTCTCATCTACCCACCAGTGGACAGTTTGGAAGGTCTAACACATAGATGGATACACAGTATGTGTGGATATTGCATATTTTTCTCTTTTCATCTGTGACTGATTGATGGATGTGTATATGTAGATACCTAACTCTCCATCTACATCAGGGGAAGGAAAGGTATCCATCCATGTGTTCGTCTGTCGTCGATATTCAGTGGTTGGACCGATAGTTGTACAAAGACTGGGTAATCTAGATCCACATGTCAAATATGAGCACTGAATGTATGAATATTGACAAGACTGTTAAATTGTGTGTCTTTAAGATACCTGACAAATTAAAAATAGAAAGTATATCTCATTTAATTAAAGACTTTAGTTCAAACTGAACATTTGTTACACTGCTTTACGACGACCCCTGCTGTGTGGAAATTGGATCGTACCTAGCTAACACTTGCTGGGAGTTGGTTACGTAGCTCAAATGGTGCTATGTTTTAGGCAACAAGACAGTTATTAAGATGATATATGGTTGGATTCAGGGACTTACAGACACAGCTCAGTGATCAAAAAACAATTGTGACAAAGAAATTTACTTAGGCCAGCCGAAAACATGCTGAAACACGTCCAGTCTCTCATGAAATTTCGTGGGTTACTTTTTGGCAGTGTTGCAGTCGACTGGCCAGAAGCATGAGAGGACTGACCCTGTGTAACCACGTAAAAGGTCTGTAGCTCTTTTTAAACAGGAACTGTGCAAATGTGCAGGAAAGCCCAATCAGTCTTTTTTCAGCATTGGCAGTATAAAAACAAAATCGGGGAGTGCAGCAAAATGCCGCCTACCTACTTTTGTTCATACAGAATGTGCCTTTTTTGGGGCAATAGGGGGCGTGAGCAAGTAACAAAACATGTAGCTCAGCGTGTGACGTAAACAGTGACGTGGGAGGGAAGCCACGGCTGGTCAGTCCTTTGGTGATTCTCTCATAAGTTGGCCCGTTCTTCACCGTCCCCGTCATCTGACGGTTAATGGCCTCTTTGTTTGTGAGGACAAGGAGGGCGCGCAATTCCTTGTCTCCTCAGTTGCTCATCTTTACAGTGTCTTTCAGGTTTGTGTTTCCCTCTTGCTACTAGCTGCTCGCTAATTCCTGCTATCAGCTGTTTCCTGTTTATCCACCACCAGTGGGTCGCACGTGCGGCGTCATCAACAGCTCCTCCCACAAGTCTTCAACAGCCCCTCCCGTTGTGGAAGGCCGCCTCGGTCTGTTTAAACTAAAAGGTTCCGCCAATAAGACTACTCTACGAGGCGGAAAATTGGGTACCTTGGACCAACTCGCCAATCCGGCTCTGTGTGTCTAAACGCTCGCAGCTTGCCGGCAAAACGGCCCAACATTCGCCGAAAATCTGGCAGTGTAAAAAGGGCTAGTGTTACAGTTTACCCCATGTAAGGAGGTTCCTCGCGCTCCCCTAGGCACAGAAAGTACCATCGAATGTTGATAGGGCAGACATTCGAATGAGACGTCGGCGCCACGAGGGCCAGCAATCGGCTAAAGTTTATAGAGGGCAGCCCCCATGGGTTTTGGGTCTGATAAATGCGCACATCCCCAGAGGTCAGCGCTCATTGGCGTGTATTAGCTCTAGAATTGCAACAGTTATCCAAGTAACGTTGGAGCGATCAAAGGAACCATAACTGATTTAATGAGCCATTTGCACTTTCACTGGACCGGCTGTGTGTACTTAGACTTGCATGGCTTAATCTTTGAGACGAACATATGCTACTTGCAGGATCAACCAGGTAGCCCTCTTGTGGGGACGACCGCTGACGTTAGTCTCAAGGGTGTGTTTGCACTGGAGGCCAAGGCGAGCAAGAGGGTTCCTGGTTTGATCCCAGGAGGGAGTCCTTCAGTGTGGGTTTTCTCTGGGTACTCCAGCTTCCTCCCACAGTCCAAAGACATGCAGGTTAATTGATAACTCTAAATTGTCCGTAGGTGTGAATGTGAGTGTGAATGGTTGTCTGTCTCTATGTGTCAGCCCTGTGATAGTCTGGTGACCTGTCCAGGGTGAAGCCTGCCTCTTGCCCAATGTCAGCTGGGATAGGCTCCAGCCCGCCACGACCCTCAAGAGGATAAGCGGTTACGGAAGTTAATGAATATTTCTACTTAACTACAGTAAAATATCTGACTACTTCTTACACTACTCCGTGCTAGAAATAGTACTGTTCTGGTATCTGGACTGTAACTCAGGTATTTTATTGGCACTATAATCAAACATTTAAAACCATACAAAGATAATGAGAGAAGAGATAATAGAGATAATAATACGAGAAGAAGAAGAGTGGTTAATATTTTAAGCACTGGCCTCATAAATATGCCTCAGATGGAGAGATCTGGCCAAAATGAGGACGTGTTTGTCACACTTTAGTGGCAGTTGGCCGTCTGCCGGTACTACAGCAGATGATGGATGGTACTGACACACTCACAGTGTAGCACTCTCTCACACACACTCTCACACACACACAGATATCAGACTGCTAACGTCACTGGTTCCTCCCTCTGGAGACAGTCAAGGTCACTCTGAATGAATCCGTCGTCACGCTCTCCTGTTAATAACCTCTCTGTATTTATTTCTTACAGCTCGGCACACAAAGACTTCACGTTGTTCAGCCTTTGTCTCCTGAATGAGTCATTGGTGGCAGCCACCTATTTACCATTTGCACCACAGAAGCTGCTGTGTAATTACTGGGAGGCTGAATGAGGAGAGGCTATTAGAAGCTGTTCTGGGCTCGTGTGTGCGAACAAGTGTGTATGTGCTGTGTATTATCTGTTCATTTACCTCGGTGGCGATGCTCTGACTGGAACCGTGGTCCAGTAGGAACTGCACCACGTCCATGTGGTTCTCCTGCGCCGCCATGTAGAGTGGAGTGAAGCCATTCTGGAAAACAGGAAGGATAACACTGATTTAGAATCAAGAGCATGACGTCTGTCGTTAAAGGGCCATTACACCAATAGTGTCTGTCGAACTCTGGGAGTTTAAACATTAGATAAAACTGTTGAATCTTCTGCTGTGTGAACAAGAAGTCAGAATGAATGAAAGTGCATTGCATTCAACAAAGAAAAGGAAACAGAGACACACAGACGAACACAACTGGAGGCCTTATCTCATAATTATGACTTCCATATCTCATAATTACGAGACAAAACTGTACGGCAATTATGAAATAGCTTACTTGGAAATCTGAGATATGGAAGTCACAACACAATACGTTTGTTTATCAAGTCAACCAGAAAGGTCGGCAACATTTCATTGGTCGCTTAGTCGCAGAAAAAAAAAACAAAAAACCATGAAACTCTATCAGGAGCTGCGCCTTGTCAAAATAAATCCAAACCTATATGACTGGACCATGTGGGAATTTAATTTGAAAGGACAGACACAGGAAGTGTCCTCATCAGGTTAATTTCCAGGGCTGGTACCTGCGGTTATTCTACAGGCTAGCTAATAACATGTCGGGCAGGAAATCCAAAGTGTGGGATCATTTTGAGAAGGTGAAGGACGAACCCAAGGTGATATGTAAACTCATCTTCATTGGTCGACTACAAACATGACGTATCATCTGAAACATGGAAGTAGCTACATGCCCATTAGCCCACAGCGTCTCAGGTGAATTTCCAATTACATATTAGCTCCTGTCTAACACATTATTATGACAATATGTTACCTGTGCAGTAAAATAAAGAGTGTGAGTCAGTGTGATGATCTATCTCATTAATATCTCTGCTTGCAACAGTGTTAAAAATCAATAAGCAGGACTGCTTTATGGTGATATTGGATTTACTGGATGTTTTGCATTAATGTGATAAAGTACCTTCATTTGTCAGATATTTAATTTACTGGCTCAGCCAAAAACACATCCTCATCAGGGAGCAGGGTTTCTAATCTATAAATGTTTCATAATTCAGTTAAAAGAAATCTGCTTCATCATGATTTATAGTTGTTACATTCAGGACTATGACTGACGGTTTGATCTCATACGACCTCTACAGCTGCACCTGAGTGTGTTCTTCCAGCAGAGCTATCATAGAGTACATACTGTCACCTCCCAACATTCCTCACACCTGATAACAGCAAAGATAAAAGCTGACCTGAGGCTCTAGTTGAAGAGGAGCGTGTATGTGTGTGTGTGTCTGTGTGTGACACCAGAACAAGGCCAAGAAGATACGTCTCCATGGCAACACGAGGATCCCAAAATCACTTCAGCGTGGAGAAAAAAAAAGTTCACCCTCCTCCTCCTCCTCTCCTCCTCTTTGTGTTTATTCTGGTGTCGATGCACCACCAGATTCTCTCAGAGCACATTTCAGTTAAACAGCAAAGTCGCAGTGATGACGAAGGACACAAGAAATAAAGCTAACTTTGAAGAATAAAAACTGCAGATTACACACCCGCATACTCTTCTGTCTGTTTTTAGCAGCAACACTTTACACATCACTAAACACTGCATTGCAGCAAGTTCAGATTCTATATTTATGAATTAATTGCAAATTTAATACACCGAATCACCATGACGTCGCACTAAAAACAACAATCACTTCTGGGTGGACGACTGGCAGTTGATTTCAAGTGCAAAGATCTGTAAAATCTGCAAACTTTAATATCATTTTCAGCCATAACTGTAACATTAAAAGATAAAAACACGGTGGTCCGACCTATCCGATGTTTCTGCTCTGCCTATTTTACGCACTTGGTTGCTTTGCTAATGTAAGGTTTCTCTCTCATGTCTTACGTATAAACTTACTAGTTACTAAATTAAGTGCTGTGTGTGAGGTAAGAGCACGGGAACAGCTTCTCTGTGTAACTAGATCCACTTTAATGTCCGGAAAAGAACGTAGGACAACTGAAAATCGACAACAATAGCGGCATCTCACATCTTTTATATATATCACTCCGCCAAATTTAATCACAACTCTCATTACCTACACAGAAGGTGCGCGATATTAAATAGTTCCAAATTTAGCGCAAAGAGCAAAATAAAAAAAGGAAGCAATATCTGAACGTCGTTAACATTAAATTATGTAGATGCAAAATAATGAACAGAGGAAAACAAGACAATCTCCCGGTTAAGTCCTCATGAAAATAAAACTCAACGTGCACTAACGTCTTCAACAAACCAATCTACAGATGCGGAGGCTAAACAACGTACTGCCGTTGGCAAAGCTGAAGCAAAATGTATGTTAGCCTCCTACCTAAAACATCAACTTCAGTTTAGATATATGTTATATTTGGAATATTTTCTGTGCTTTATCTCATAGTGTTGTGTCGTTTGCGAACGAATCGGTCAAAAGAACTAATCTGTTGAGTGAATGTACTGAACTGAATCACTTCCGGAACTGATTCGTTCATTTCTCAGTTCAGTTGAGCTCAGCAGTGAGCGTGCAGGCCGGGAGTGGAAGTGCCGATTTGGTCGGTGCGAACGATGAATCATTTGCGAGTCACGAGGCAGCCAGGGTGCAAGGAGGGACTGCCTACCGCGTGACAAATCATTCGGTGAACAAATCACTCGGTGAACGACGTAACCCCAATCCCTGAGTGATTCAAATCATTTCTTCTCAACGATACACTTTCATAGGCACTGTTTGTTCCAAGCTAACAGCTAATGTAGTCAGGAGGAGGCCACACACCTCCTCATTAACAGACTTAGTTTCCAGATAAACAAACTTTAAACGTTTGGCTGGCCAATAATGAGACTCACCAGTGCAGGGCAGACGCAGGGCTCTTCCCGCAAAGCACTGAACGATTCTGTGAACGAATCTTTTAAACAAATCTTTTGAATGAATCTTTTTAATGAACTGATTCTAGTGATTCAGTAACATCTAAAGAACTGCTTTGCCCATCACGATTATCTCACACACTAACTGATGGCGGCAGCAGTTGTCCAACAACCCCCATGTTTGACGAAGTAAAATTGTTGTTTTTGTCAGTGGAGTCTGGTGGCTTTGAGAATAACGGCTTCAGTTTCCCATTGTTACAGGCTGTCTGACAGCAAAGCAGTGAAGATATTCTAAATATAGCACACACTTAAACTGATATTGATTTCTTTTTAAGTGTGCCCTTTGTTAGGTGGCTAAAAACTAACCAATTGAGGCAGCGTTTGCTCAGCGCTGTTTCATTTTGTGTATGTGACACAAGGGTTTTCTACCCAAAGTTACTGCAACCAAACATTGTGATTTGGTCTATAAGGTGGCTTTTGCAATGGTACAGAAATAGTTTGCAGTGTAGCATTCTGGGAGATAAATATCCCCACTTTCTCGGCATGCTTAAACTGACAAAGGGAAACGCAAATTGGCGCAGCATGGTTTGACTCTGCACGGCTGAAAGTGACAATTAAACAGAAACTCCTCACTACATAGAGACAGTAACATCTGCACATTATGTTAAAAATGTTTTGCTTTTTATGATTTGTTAATTTTATATAATCTGTCCCTGCGCTCTGCTCTCCTTTAAGTGCTGTAATGTAAATTATTTTTTTAGGATAAAACAAAAATAAAATGATAAATGATGATTTAATGAGTTTTAATACAGAACTAAAACATCATAGTTCATCAGTATCAACTTTATTTTCTTCCTCCGTACAGCTCCAACCAAAGCTTTGACATTGTTATGGTTGCTGTGGCGACCAGAGCAGGGTGTGTATGTGAGTGAGTGTGTGAAAGTGTGTGTGCTGACGATGAATGTGGGCCAGGAAGCACTGCAGAGCTGCTGACACAGCACACACACACACACACACACACACACACACACACACAGATGGACGGTGTGTATAATCGCTGTATATTCATCTGCGTGAACTCACACACTCATTTTTGTTGGATTTCCAACAAAAATGATTTGACAATTTCACAGTTAGAGACCTGCACTGGTGCGTGTGTGTGTGTGTGTGTGTGTGTGTGTGTACTTGTACATGCTACATAGTGAGAACCAAAAAACTGTATTCTAGCAACAGAGTGAGGACATTTTTGCAAAGTGAGGACATTTTGGCCGGTCCTCACTTTGCAAAGGCCTGTTTAAGGGTTAAGACTTGGTTTAAGGGTTCAGGTTAGAGTTAGGGCCCGTCCCAATACCTCCCCTTAGCCCTACACCTTGGCCCTACCCCTACATTTGCGCGTTCCCGCGAGGGGTAGTGGTGTCCCAATTCCTGCTTGCGTGTAGGGGTAAGGGGCATAACGAGGGGTAGTGGGTATGAAACTAGCCCTTCGGAGCGAGGGATTTCAGATGCTGACTTGCCAGCGAAGGGTCGACGTCGCCATGGCTACCACCGAGCAAGAGACGGGGGAAAAAGTTTATACATTGCTAACGTTACCGTCGTCAGGTTGCTTGTTAGCTAGCTAGCTAGCTTGCACTATCTGGCGTCTGTCATCTGTCCTGTTCTGCAAAACTGTCGGAGTTTTTCACATTACGATAACACGTCAGCTAGTATAACTGTGCTGCCTCGTAACGTTAGCTGGTTAGCTTGCTAGCTAGGTAGCAAAAGTCCCGTCGTCTCTCGTTCATCAAACGAAGCATGATGAATACAGCAAACACAATAGGTAGGATGAACTCAACCGGAGACTCCATTGTAGATGCCAGTTGGAAATGTAGATGGCTCACAGCTTCCTGTTTAAAATAGTTACGTATGCGTGAACGTAACTGAAGCGGTGACGTAGTGAGTGGTGTCCCAATTCCTTGGGAAAGATTTCTACCCCTACCCCTCGTTGCTTTATTTCGAGGGCCAAGGGGCGGTGGACAAGGGGGGGTATTGGGATTGGGCTTTAGTTTAGGGCAAGGGGCTAGAGAATGCATTATGTCAATGAGGGTCCTAACAAAGATAGAACTACAAGAATCCGTGCGTGAGTGTGTATGTGTCTTACCTGAGACTGTGCGTTGACATTGGCGTTGTGAGTGACCAGTTCCTTCACCACCTCTGTCTGCCCAGCGAGGGAAGCTATGTGGAGGGCTGTGTTTCCTTTCTGCTTGGGAAACAAAATGACAAAACACAGATATGACACATGTATGTATAGGCACAGTGTGACTTCATCTCCCTTAAAGACATCAGTATCTCTGCTGTTCGTTAATATATATATACTATATTGTTGCTTAGAAACCATAGAAACTGGATGCTCCTTATAGCTTCAGAACCTGCCTGAGAATCATCATGTTTTTAAGTTTCCTCGGTATCAAATGAATAAACAGGAAGTGCTAATAGCTAATTTGGCATATTTCAATTGGTGTTTGTTTGCCAAATGTAAACAAATATAGGCTGACTAACCAACTGACTCCACGGCCACTTCCTGTTTACAGCCTCTAAAGCCCCCAAATCAGAGCTGTCGTTCCAAAACTTTTACTTGAAAATGAGATTCCAGATACTTAACACGACACAGTCTCTGGCTTTTGTTTGATATCTAGTGGCAGAAAAAATGGTGTTGCACATTTCCAATCGGTTGTTAGCGCAGTTAGCTTGTTAACTACATAACGTGAATGCTGCTGTCACAGTGAACGACCTGCAGAGCACATTCAAATTCAAAACTTTATATTAAAAAAAAAAAAAAAAAATCGTCGAATATTTGTATTGAACAGCCAAATCTAATTTGACTGGCATAATTCTGATTCGGGTACAATCCTACTTGTATTTCTTCCAGTATACACCCCTAACTCAGAGAGCATGTCAGTGTTTTACTTTCTGTTACATAATACTGAGACATTATTATTATTATCAACACTTCTTACTGTGAGGTTATAGAAAGGTACAGCAGAGGAGAAACTGTGAGAGGTATATACTGAATAAAACACTGTTACAGTATAATTTTGTGACAGAAGCAGAGAGGAGAATGTATAAAATGTGAGGGTGGTTATGAGTCGCACATACTGAACCTCTAATGGACGCACCTGTCGTGTGTGTGTCAGCTAAAGCAGCTAAACAGCAGCTGCTGTCACTGGAAACTCCACATACACACCTCCCCTCATTCCTCAATCTGTACTGCTGTATCTCCTGTTCCTCTCATGCTACTAGACTGTAGTACAGTTTCATGTAGACGTGTGTAACCAACTTTTTGGCTGTTTAAATCAAAGTAATTATACACTGACACTGACAATTAATTAGATTGTTCTGTTTTAATTGCTTTACAGCCCTAAAAATTAAATATGACGTTATTGGATTAAAACCTCTGCTGTAATAATGTGTATGTTTCTTTATGCAGAGCGGCTCCAGAAGAAGAACGAGTGTAATTGCTTTTCCTCTTGATGGATGCATTTACTGTGTGGAATTTTATCACTGTCACATAATTTACAAACATTTATGTCTGAGACACTGTCACACACACACACACACACACACACACACACACACACACACACGACAATGAGACGAGACTGTTTCCTTTCACTAAATCAGTTCACTCAGCCGCTCTGTTTCTAACACACAGCCACTCATCTCCCTCACTGCTGCTTAAGCAAAGTGACTTTGGGAAGAAGCTGACGAAGCAAACTACAGAATGTGTGTGTGTGTGTGTGTTTGTGTGACTCCTGGGTGGCACACACACCTTAGTCGCTGCATCCACGTTGGCGCCGTGCTTGATGAGCTCAGCCACCACCTCCACATGGCCCTCCTTGGAGGCCAGATGGAGAGCATTTAGTCCGTTCTGGAGGGAGAGAAGAGAAAGAAGCTTTTAAAATCAACACATTAAACCCTGTTTACATATTATAACCTTTATTTAAATAGCTCAGGGTTCTGTTTGTTGTTTACTGAGTGACACTGGATGTTATCAGAACTTTGATCCAAACCTTTTTATATATAAACCCAAAATAAATGGTTCAAATTTGGACAATGGAATAAGAGGAGGCAGCTCAGGCTTTGAACGCACAGATGCTACTCATTAGTAGGATGCATTAGTTGTTGGGGTTTGGTCTTTTCATGGGAACTGTTGGCAAGAAGAAAACTTTTGAAATTCGCAGTCTTATCCATTAAAGTATACTTTAAAACACTGTCAACAGCAGATGAAGTTAGTGTCCACTCTGGCTGCTCAGATACAGTGATGCTCCATCTGTCTGTACAATAAGTCAGATTTTATCAACAGAAGACTCACAGTAAAAAAGATGTCCAGATAAGGAAAAAGAAAGATGTGTGAGGCTGTGCAAATTAAGGCACGGTGGTGCTTTTTGGTGTAGACCACTCTCCTTTTTTTTGCAAATGTCATAAAATAACTGTATTTTGGGAAATGGTATGACAACACCTTAAGCACATACCAGGATATGAGGTTTGGTACTTTATCTATGTAAATTTTCTGAAGAAAATGTTACTGCTAGTGATAAATATTTGATCAAAGTATTGCTAGTAGCAAGCAAGAAAGCTATCACTGGGAACTGGGGTAAAGAAACACCACCAACGAAGGATCGATGGCTGACAATTGTGGAAGAAATATTTTTCATGGAGAAATTAGCACACATACTGAGACTACAGGAAGCACAACTAGAAAGAAAATGGGAAAAATCGACTCTATACTGGACTCAAAAAGAGGACGATGGAATGGAATAATAATCAATAGATACACTAATCCTCGAGGCTGTAAAAATGTGTTTCGTTAGCTCTTATTATTTTTCAATTATTTTAACATTCTGTTGTTACTGACATGTCAGTGTCACAAAATTTGTTTTAATAAAGATTTAAGTGGAAAAAAGGCACAGTAGTGCTTTGAGCTAAAAGCTAACATCTGCATGCTAACATGCTAACAATGACAATGCTAACATTCTGATGTTATGCAGTGGTGTGTCTCAAATCACATACTTCCGTTAGTACACTTCCACGTAGTATACTATGTGCACTATGTACTTATTGGCGTAGTGTGCTAATTTCGACAGGGTAGTGTTGTCTCAATCCAAACACTGCCGTTGTGCACTCACCGGAAATGACAACCGCAAATTGGCTAGTTAGCAAACTAGCATTAGCATTCGCGTTATCGCTCTGCTAAATTAACCCAATAAACATACTGCTGGCTTATACCCAACAACAGCATAGTGGTGCTTAGTGCAAAAAACACATGTATTTGTACAATGCTGTGAAGTTTATGGTCGCACAGTCCTCGGCCGCTATTTCCAGTTTGAAAAGTGGTCCCTCCCCTTCCGCTACGTAGCCAAGATGGCGACCATTGAGGGCGTTAGCATGCTAACGCTGCTTATTAGCAATAAATACAAGTGCAGCAGAGGCTGATGGGGATGTCAATAGTTTAGATTGTGGTGCTACAATAAATGTTAACTCCTAGGTCTTCAACAGGGGGTCCTCAGGGTTACTGCAGGGGGCCACCAAATTGTTGTCTGATTATTAATGTGTACAGCAGATGCTTTGTTCACACTTGTGGCTACGAGCAGGTGCATTGGGTGTTCATTAATAGTCGCTCCGAGCGCCAGAGGATACTCTTTAAATTTGGAGCCCTGTTGAAATATAGGGGTGGCACGGGGGTGCAGTGGTTAGCATTGTCACCTCACAGCAGGAGGGTTCCTGGCTCGAATCAGTTTGGTACGGTTTGAATCCGAGATGGAGGAGCCCCTCTGTGCAGAGCCTGCATGTTCTCCCTGTGTCAAGACTGGTGGTGACTCTAAATTGTCCATAGGTGTGAATGTGAGTGTGAATGGTTGTCTGTCTCTATGTGTCAGCCCTGTGATAGTCTGGTGACCTGTCCAGGGTGAACCCTGCCTCTCGCTCAGTGTCATCTGGGATAGGCTCCAGCCCCCCGTGACCCCTAACAGGATAAGCGGTTATGGAGAATGAATGAATGAATGAATGTTGGAATATAGGTCAATTTTACTGTAGCATTGGAATGGAAAAGCCTCGAAATGGCACAAAATGAAATGATTCAACACTAAGTTTGTAATTTATTTTCATAGGCATATTCTTACAGTCTATATCATGTCTCATAATAATCATCAGTGACATCATCATCTTCACTGTCAACAAGCTCCCACAAAAGTGGTGCTACATTCTGTATTATAGCCCCTCATATCAACAGAGAAGCATTTCTTTCATCTGTTTTAACACTTTGTTAAGTCTGTTTCCTCTAACAACAGCACTTTAATGGAGTGTCAGACTGGATTTATGAATAAATCCGTATATCCTGACTAATAAGCAACATGAGTGATGGAATATTGTGAGAATTACTACAAAACAGGACAGTAAACCAGATAATATCCTGGATGTGTATGTGTCCAAGGAATGTTTCTCCAGAGATGAGCCTCGCAGACTCGTTGACAGACCTTCTCTATGGTGTCTAATACGGTCTGTGTTATTATAAAATAAAAAATAGATAATATTTAAATCCCTAAATGCATTTTTTGCTCCAGCCACTTGGAGGTTTAGTACAGTGGTTCCCAAAAGTGGGTCTCTGTGACTCGCAAATGTGTCAAGTTTGTAAAAAACACACTTTATTTTTAAGTACAGTGAATTTCCAGCACAGAGCTTTTATTTTGAAGTGTTATTTCCTGCTGTAGAGTGAGTGACTACATGACAGAGACAGCAAGCTATCTCAACAACATTGCCAAACGCAAGTATGATGCTGAATGCATTAAACTGTGTGGACCTTGAACTAATGACGAAGGAGAAATCTGGACCCTGTGGCTGCACCAGTTCCCCTGGACCAATGCAAACTACTCCTGTGATTAATACTCCATTTTTAGCTTGGTTTGGAACTCCAACGAGGGCAACAGTGTGACAGGGAAGCAGTGCATTTAGCCATATTTTTGGGGACACAACTCAACATTTGGACAGTAGAAAAGTGGATTTAGCTCACGTCTGATCACTTTAAGATCTCTACCAACTTCGTTCTTTGACAACCAGAGCAAACAAATTACTATTGTGAGTTTAATTACAGAAGCAGTGGTGTTGAAGTGATTTTTTTTCTTCCAAGCTCACCTGGTTGCAAATATTGATGTCGACTCCATTCTTCAGGTAGTCCAAAGCTTTCTCTAGGTTCCCGGCCCGAGCTGATCGCAGGTAACAGGCATTTACATCCGTCTGCAAGGGGACACAGAGAGAGGAAGAGGATGGTGAGGGTGACTACTGGCACAGGACAACAAAGAAAATTTAAACGGGCCCTCTGCGCAACTCTGGGGTGCTAAACCATCACCAAGGTCTTACGGCTGTTTTGGCTAAATCTGAGGTGAATCTCGTCAACAACATGCCTTTTCTTGTTGCCAGTAGATGACGCTGTACCTATCACACATGTAGATGTGTTCAGAACGAGACTGTCATTAATCCTGTGAAGTTTGAAACATGGAAGTTACACATACAATTCAAAATGTCGGACTTCCTGTTGGGTTTAGAGTATGGCTCCAAGAGGCTTTTTTGTACATCTTGGGGGGTCACATGTGCCTACCAATTTTCGTACATGTCAGTGAAACCAGCTTTGGGGGCTGCTTTGTTGAAATTTTGTGGGGGGCACTACTGGGCCATTATGTGACCTGTTCAAGTACCCTAAGCCCCTGAATAATGTGCTTCTTTTTGGAGAAAATAATAATAACAATGATAATATTTACTTCAGTTTTAATTATCAAAAAGACACCAAACAGATTCCAAAATAGTAAAAGCCTTTGCTGTGTCTAAGTGCAAAGAAAAGCCTGAATTATTGTAAAGCAGCTAATTACATATCTTTGATAACTCAGAGCTTATTTTAGCCTATTTATTATTTGGGTTGAGCATCAGTCAGAAGCTGTTATGTGTCATAGCGTCTCTGTGAATCCCTGCAATGAGAGATAAGTTGAATAAATCCTTCAGGGCTTGTATGTTAATAGCTGCAAAAAAAAACTAGGGTATATTTATTTGGCAAGCTGTTTGAGAAGCTAAACAAGAGCCACAATAAATTTTAAACAGTAGGTTTGAGGGTGAAAAGTCTTCAACATGTCCGCTTGGTCAAACAACACAAGCCAAGAGTAACCAGGCTGCCAAATCACATCCGAGCGTACACACAAGGGATTTACTCTATCTGTTTGATCAGAAGGTTCGCTCTGTGCCAACGTGTCGATACAGTGAACGCATCTCAATATTCAGAGGGAAATATGTATGAGGGGAGATGAAGGGATGAAACATATGAGAGGCAGGAAAGCAGATCGACTGTGTGTGTCTCTGATTTCATGATTGCAGAGCACAGCTTCAGTCTGCCACACCCATGTGTTTCAACAGATACCCACACAGTCACACAGGATGAGCGCTCTCCAATTACCCTCGGCTCATGTGCCTATTAACCCACAATATTCTCTACAAAGTATAAACACACACACACACACAGACGCACAAAGGGCAAAGGAACAGGCTGACGGTGTAGTTTTGCATCCGTGTTCACTCACAAACCAGCACTGGAGGAAGTGTTCACAGCCTTTACATGAACAAAATGTATAATCCCACACTGTAGAAGTCCTGCATTTAAAATGTCCCCGAAGTAAAAGTACACAAGTATAACCAGGAAAAATGTACTTCAAGTATTAAACATATAAAAATGTCCTCTGTGACTGTTACACTGTTTTATATGACATCATTAGATGATTCTGACTCATGCATTAATGTAAAAGAAGGATTTTACTTTTATAGTTGGCTGAGGAAGAGCTCATTGTGAACTATTAACTAAAGATTATTTTCGTCATGGATTAATCTGTTGATCATTTCTTCCATTAATCAATTGATTGGTTTGTAAAAATTCTGAAAATAGTGAGGAAATATGTCACAAGAACCAAAGTCACACCTTCACAATGCTTTATTTTTTCCAATCAACAGTCCAACTTTTCAGATGGGACTCTCAGGACGCATTCACATTTGGTCCGCTTTAAATGAACCCTGGTCCACTTCCACAGATAGTTAGGTTCGTTTGGAGTGGTGTGAATGCTCATTTGACCTCTGGTGCGGACCAAACGAGCGAACCCTTGTCCGCTTTAAACGAACCCTGGTCCGTTTCCACAGATAGTTCGGTTCGTTTGGAGTGGTGTGAATGCTCATTCAACCTCTGGTGCGGACCAAACAAGCGAACCCTTGTCTGCTTTAAACGAACCCTGGTCCGCTTCCAAGGATAGTTCGGTTCGTTTGGAGTGGTGTGAATGCTCATTCGACCTCTGGTGCGGACCAAACAAGCGAACCCTTGTCTGCTTTAAACGAACCCTGGTCCGCTTCCAAGGATAGTTCGGTTCGTTTGGAGTGGTGTGAATGCTCATTCGACCTCTGGTGCGGACCAAATGAGCGAACCCTTGTCCGCTTTAAACGAACCCTGGTCCGCTTCCAAGGATAGTTCGGTTCGTTTGGAGTGGTGTGAATGCTCATTCGACCTCTGGTGCGGACCAAACGAGCGAACCCTGGTACGCTTGAAAACGGGGGGGGGGGTCTCGATTCACTTCCAAGTGAACCCTGGTGTGGTTCGCCTACAATGGGAAATGCAAACGGACTATCCAGCAAACCAAAGAGAGGAAGTGACGTAGAGCACAGCACATTTTGGTGTTTGGTGCTTTTGTGGTGACCAAGCAGGCTGAAGAGGATGCTTTTTTTCTTCCTGGTCAGTGTTCGTTTCGGGCAATACCGCCCCCAAACGCACAGCTGTTGTAACTGCGTGCCGCTGTCCAGGTGGTTTGGTCTGCTTTAAAAAGTGCAATGTGAAAGTGAACCGAACCAAATGAAGGTGTGAAATTTTTCAGCATTCAATCGAACCAAGTCCCCCGGACTATCCTGGTGTGAATGCGCCCTAAAATCTTTTTCACAATTTGAGTTGAATGTGGCACTTATACAGTAATCATCTCATGTGGTCGTGCCCTAAAATTGTCAATTTCTGGCGCTCAGTCCAAAGAGAGATTAAGAAAATATTTGGGATTGATATACCTCTAAATCATCATTTTGTACTGGGATTAGATTCCAGCTATGAGCATTGGTAGAGATACGTTCTTATGTATCTAAACTACACCTATGTTATTTTGTTTTTAAATTCTATACATATCATATCAAGGGTTGCAAAGATGTAGTGTATGAGCAGGCTTTATCATGAGGAGGTGGAGGGGATGGTGGATGGCGTGTCACCCAAGCTGCAGATAATTGTAGACCACTGGTCAAAACCAACAAACAGCAAAACCTGTAATTTTTTAGTGAGTCATCTCTGTGTTTCCAGTCGGGATTGTCCCCCTGAAACCAGGTGTTTTAACCAAAACATGTCACAATGTTTGTGCTTAAACGTAACCACACCTTAACTACAGTTTTGTTGAATACAGTTTCAACAAATCTGCGACATAATAAAGTGCAAATGTTAGATCGACAATAAAGTGTCACTGCTCATGAGCTCAACTCTTCATTTGTAAGAGGACGAATGTGTTATTAACATCTTTCAGAAGTTAAAGTCTCTATAGTGTCACAGACGGTCCCGTCGTGCTCACCGCAGCGTGATCTCTGTTGTCGCAGACAGATTGTTGGCTAAAGCTGACAGCTGAGCTCATTTCCCACTCAGTGAATGGATCTTATCTCAGTTCATCATCACACATACACAAACACACAGGGAGTGTTCCAGTGTCAGCATCCACTCAGCGAGGCAGAGAGTCAGGGGGCCTTACCGGACGCCAGGCTGCCTCCATGACATCACACACACAAGTCTATCCAGTGACTGCTACAGCGAGTGATTTACAAACCTCTCTGACAGCAGCACACGCAAATGTTACTGATACGTGTTACTTCATTAATGCAGTGTCACTACATCCTCATCTCTGGTCTGATAAATCACATTAAACTGCAAACAAGACAGAGACGACCTCACAGCTGATATTAAATACGTTTCTTTTCATAATTTACATCAAATCACTTTCATAAATCTCCTGTAGATAATAATGGAAATACAAGACTAATGGAAATCCCAAGAAACAACCAAGTCAAGTTTGTGATGGTCAAGCTGTCAGAGTAAACATGGAGCCCACACTGTAACTAACTGCACTCCCTGATGAAGTATTATCATATAATTGGAGAAATGAAAGAGTGATTCCAGAGAGAAGCAGACAGAGGGGTCTACAGTCTGTGTTTGAAGGATATATCCAGGATGTCAAACTGACTCAGCAGCAACAACAGGTTAAAAAGACAAAGATAGTTAGAAGCTAAAGCCGAACTACAGATCACAGTGTAAAAGTGAACCACCACATCACTGCTGATCGCCACACAAGACAATGAATATAAAGGGAAACTTTGCTGATATTGAACCAGCTGTGTGGCATCACAGTGTGTGCAGATGAACTGTGTTTGGCTGCTGCCAGCACCTGGACCTCAGGGATCTCTGGGGGAAGTCAAACAACGTTCATCTGCGCACACTGTGATGGCACACAGCTGGTTCAATATCAGCAAAGTTTCCCTGCTTACCTTCATTGGTTCCTGTACAGCAGGGTCGCTCTTTGTTTCACTGTTACCTTACTGTACTATATAATGACGAAAACTCTGTCTGTTCCATGTTTTTCTCCTCACTGACTTGGTCAATCCATGTGAAATTTGGCACAGTGGTAGAGGGTCATGGGAGGATGCCAATGAAGCAATATTACATCAATTGGCCAAAGGGGGGCGCTATAGCAACTGATTGAAATTGCAAACTTTGAATGGGCATATCTCATGCCCCGTATGTCGTAGAGACATGAAACTTTGCACAGAGATGCCTCTCCTCATGAGGAACACATTTGCCTCAAGAACCCATAACTTCCACGCATATTGATTTTCCGCCATTTTGAATTTTTTGAAAAACACTTCAAATGGATCTCTTCCTAGGAAGTTTGAGCGATCTGCATGAAACTGGGTGAACGTAATCTAGGGACCAATATCTAAAGTTCCCTCTTGGCAACAGTTGGAAAACTTACTAAAACTGAGCTTCTATAAGGCAATGAATATTGTGGAGGGCGTGGCTCATCACATAAAGGTGTATAACATCTCAAGGGTTTCACCCATCACCACGCAACTTTGTAGGCATATGACCACACATAATCTGAGGGGACCCCTCCATTATTGACCCCATGAAACAAAATGGGGGCGCTAGAGAGCTCATTTCTTATCTAGGCCTAACCGCCATATGGATTTTTACTAAACTTGGTAGATGGTTTAGACTGGAGAAATTTAACTCTAATTGGCAACTGGGTGGCGCTATAACAACAGAAAAATGCTTAAAAATGGCTAAAATGCGACCGATCGCTGTGGCTCCCCCTGTGGACCAATGTTGTTGTTTTTTCTAATTTTGGCATGACTAAAGGCCCGTTTACACTGAAGAAGTTCCTGGTAGTATTTGGGGGGCAGGAACTACTACAGGAACATCCTCTCGCTCGGCCCTCTCAACCACTGTGTCTCCACTGAGAGAGCGGAGTAGGAGGAAGGTTCCTGTAAAGTTACCAGGCTCTGGATGTGACGTAATCGTTGCGCGACCATTTTGACCGGGGCGATGTAGTGGCTTAGGGACGCTGTTAGCTGTTAGCTGTTAGCCAATAGTGGTGTCTGTAATAACTCACTAAACTCACAAAGTGGCCCATGAAAAAAATATTTTTTCCAGTGGATGTCTTAGTTACAACATGATTGAGCTAACTGGAGTAGTTTCATGTCGTTTCTGACAACAGGAGGCTTTTAACAGATGACGTCCTGATGTTAGCTTTGCTGCTGCTGTTAGCTGTCCCTGTCAGCTGCAGCCACTGATGCTTTCTAGACATCGTGATTTCCCAAAACTGAATAAATACCACACAGAGCAACACAAAACTGCTTTGCTAGCTCAATCATGTTGTAACTAAGATATCCGCTGGAATAAATATGTTTTTCACGGACCGGTTATTGAGTTTGTTTACATGGCGGTGGAAGCTATGAACGAGCTAACCCTCGTCTGCTGAGTTTTAAAAATGCCGGCTATTTTGTTGCTTTCTGTTGACGTCACATCCCTCCTTGAGTATATCCAATCAGCACCAAGTAATCCCCAAGCCCCAGCCAGGAGTTTTTCGGGGCCATTCTGAGTACCTACTCCGAGGCAGGGACTTGTTTAGCCCCTGTAAAAGTTCCGGAACTCTGTCCTTCGGGGTTGGTTCCTGCGGTGGAGACACGCACCAACGGCCCCGGCCCCGTAAATTTACCCCGAAGTTCCTGCGGTGGAAACGGGCCTTAAGTCATGGTATGGTATGCTGCACTCAATGGGTATGGACTAGTAATCGTTAAAAAGCAAAAGCAGCATGTGTATACATTCAGTAGGCTATATCTTCAGTAGCTAGCTAGCTAACCCTACACTTTTCAGGGTTTGATTTTGGTTTTGGCTTTTTACAACCTCTCCAGGTAACGAGTATCATTAATACAGGACGTGCCCCAGGCACAACATTTAGCTCCAAATCCACAAGACCAGCCTGAAAATGAAGGAAATTTGAAACAATGGAGCACAGCTGTGTTGTTGTCGGACCCTGGTCTGAGCAGGCCAGATGCTACGGTATGATTGGCCAGTCTGCGTATGGGGGCGGGACTTAGCAAAGGGTCAATTGGTACTAGGCTTTTACTGTAATTGAAGTTTTACGTTAAGTTTTCGATGAAATTGTGGTTATCTAAGGGTTTTAAAGTACTTTAACCAGGAGCTGTGTCACAACCACTGCTGCTCTGCTAACTGTCGGCCATGTTGATGAGCAGTCAAGCTACAATAACCAAATTCCCATTGTCTTAAAAACCCCGGCATGCACCTGTCACCTTCCAAACCTCACGTCTCTCCCTCTGACCTGAAATTGAATCACTTCCACATGACTCTATAATAAGGTCCTGCCTTCATAAATCAGATGCTACATCCACGTACAGAGGGAGTGCAAACATGTGACACATACAGTACCAGAAACCAGTAACAAAAGTGACAACAATGGAGGAAAAAAGAAAACTATAATCAATAAAATAAAAATTCCTGAGGATGATTTGCTGTTTAATGAACTCAGTGGAGCCTTTGTGTTGGAGGCAGTGTGCCGTGGAGGTTTTATAAACCCTGTGAACAGTAGTAAGGCTCGATGCCAAGCCTTTCAAGTTAAATGTGGCACCGGACTCGGCCGCTCATAACTCAGAGCATTATCAGAATTCCAGTTCAAAGCATCACACTCATAGAAAGTACTCCGGCCAGAGAGCAGAACAGAGCTGAAGTCCGGCGAGAATTTCACAGTTTTGTAAACTTGTCACCAAAAGCTACACATCACACGACAATGAAAGTAAACCCTGCCTTTACTGTATGTTCTCATCAGGGACTGAAGAAAGAGCTGACGATATGTTTTATATCTTTGTTGTAGCTGTTATTTGAACAGCTCATGAATAAAATCCTTCAGGAGCTCCTCTTTAAATTAAATTTCTGGCTTGATGCTCTAAAACACATGTTTGATGATGTTTTACACAAAGACCTGCTGCAGAAATACATGCAAACACACATCTACACTATATATCTCGAAAAATTGTAAAATTAGAAAAGAAAACGCTAATATTCAAACAGATAAAGAGAGAAACGTAACAGCGCTGAGCACGTGTGACCGTAGTGTTGAGTAACAACAGATTACACTACATGCATGTACATGTGCACGCAGGAATGCCACTGATAACAGCTCCTAGAGGTCGACTACAGACAACAGAAATAGAATCAATAAAAATGTCTTCCTGTTAAATGAACGCTCGAGCCATCAGCTCTTCCACTGTTTTCACCATCAGGCCTCTCAGGTTGCTCGGGCTCTGGTGCCGAGCCACGTTGGCTGGTGTGAGCCAGGAATGCAGTTGTCACTATGTTGTTTATAACACTAGTCCTGCGTCTCATATGAGAGCAGAGACAATTGAAATATTCACTAATTAGAGGGGAATTTATGATTGAGAATTTGTTGATCCTTTTAAAACAGCCAAATATTCAGTGGTACTTTAATTAACTAAATATATCTTAAGGTTTTAGACTCTTAGATGGACAAAACAAGCAATATGAAGACCTCAACCTGAGCTTTTCACTATTTTCTGACCAAACAATTAGCTAGAAATTAACCTGAAGATTAGCTGATAATGCAAATAATTGTGAGTGGCAGCTCTTGTCCACATTACAGCTTGATAAAAAGTACCGAATGGACTTGTGATCTGAAAATAGGTGGATTTGTTCTGGAGTTTGAATTAAGCGAGAGGATATATAATCTTACTATATAATGACGAAAACTCTGCCTGTGTGTCTGTTCCACGTTTTTCTCCTCACTGACTTGGTCAATCCATGTGAAATTTGGCACAGTGGTAGAGGGTCATGGGAGGATGCGAATGAAGCAATATTGCATCAATTGGCCAAAGGGGGGCGCTATAGCAACCGATTGAAATTGCAAACTTTGAATGGGCATATCTCATGCCCCGTATGTCGTAGAGACATGAAACTTTACACAGAGATGCCTCTCCTCATTAGGAACAATTTTGCCCCAAGAACACATAACTTCCGGTTATATAGATTTTCCACCATTTTGAATTTTTTGAAAAACACTTCAAATGGATCTCTTCCTAGGAAGTTTGAGCGATCTGCATGAAACTGGGTGAACATAATCTAGGGACCAATATCTAAAGTTCCCTCTTGGCAAAAGTTGGAAAACTTACTAAAACTGAGCTTCTATAAGGCAATGAATATTGCGGAGGGCGTGGCGACCGATCGCTGTGGCTCCCCCTGTGGACCAGTGTTGTTGTTTTTTCTAATTTTGGCATGACTACAGGCCCGTTTCCACTGAAGAAGTTCCTGGTACTATTTGGGGGGCAGGAACTACTACAGGAACATCCTGTTTTATTCTAATTTTTGGTATGACTAAGTCATGGTATGGTATGCTGTACATAATCACAGAAACTGTCAGTGTGTCATTCTGTCAGTCCCACGTTTTTCTACTCACTGACGTGGTCAATCTATGTGAAGCTGCACATAGGCATTGAGGACTGGCATAGGTAGAAGGTGACAAAGCTACCAATGGGTATGGACTAGTATATTATATTTTGTAAAAGGTCTTATAACTGTCTACTTATATTTAATTTTCACTGCTGCAAACAGGTTGTATTCTCCTCTGCACCATTTGTTTGACTGTGTATTTGAAAAAGACGTTACAAAGACATGGTCATATTTGCATATTTGGGATTTGGTGGTCATACAGGACTTTGGCAAACTCACACTTAAAGGTCCAGTGTGTAGGATTTACGGCAAGGGTGTCATTTTAGTTCACGGGCCACACACAGCCTAGTTTGATCTCCAGTGGGATGGACCATTGAAACATTGCAAAATAACCCTGTAAAGAACAACAACCTCCAAATGCAAGTACATTCTGAAAACAATCAATATGCCTGTTTTTCAGCATCCAGCCAGTCTACTGCCCATTGTCATCACCTCCTGTGCAATAATGCCAACATCACCACACCAAACTAAGTTGACAGCTATAAAGGAAGCAGGTTAAGTTATTCATGCCTCACAAACTAGTCACAAATCAAGAGTTATTGTAGAGCCTTTGCTGTAGGGTTTCAACAACATTGTTTTAAGACAGAAATCTTTGGGCTTGCTCTCTAAACGTCACCTTCCTCTATATATATCTGTCTAATAAGTTATTTAAACGCATGATAGTCGTTTCTTTTGGGCTTGTTTCCATAGCCCTGGCTGCTTGTTTCTCTCCCATGATCTGGGAACACTGACAAGCCGGCAAGCAACAACAACAATGGCATCGTCCACAGGATCACGCATTGTGTTTGGACCAAGGATAATAAAGAATATCCATGCCTTTACGATGTGTCATCTCCAAGTTCAGTGACGTCACCGCATTTTCTGGGGCTCTGTCGGCGAGGGCTTGGTGGAGAAATCTTGTGGTGTGCACACACAGGTCGTAGTGCAGTTGGCGAGACTCCCGATGACAGAAACAATGTCGCCAGGTATGAACACTCAAAAGATTACGATAGTCTCCGTGGCGCAAAATCAAGGTGAAAATCGTGTAATGTGAACCAGCCTTTAGCCTTTCCAAGTGCACCGACATAAGGTGTGTAGAGTCATTCAGTGGGCCAGATCGGACTCCTGCCAGTTTTGGCCCACGGGCTGGATGTCTGACACCCCTGATTTAGGGGATGTATTGTCAGAAACGGAATATAAGATGATAAGTATGTTTGAAAATAAAAATCATTGTTGTTTTGGTACCTTCTACATTGGCAGCAGTTCCTCATCCACAGAGTTCATGTTGCACCACCATGTTTCTACAGTAGCCCAGAATGGACAAACCAAACACTGGCTCTTTGTCTTTTTAAAATGACATTTTCAAATGCACAAATGGAAACCTGAGACATTTTTAGAGCTGCTCCTGCTCACAAAGAAAAAAAAAACTGGCATAAAATTCCTGTGGCACATTTACTTTGTGTCTGATGCATTCAAAACTTGTACACTACTTTATTGTATTAAACAAACATTTTGGAGTGCAAGCTGTTTCCAAAAAGAGTTAAGTGAGCGAATTGGCTCACAGTGAGGTTGCAATCTGCAATCCTCCCAAATAGATGCCACTAAATCTTTCCTTTACTGTACATATTGGTGCCAAAATGACCACAGAAACTATAAAAGACCCCATACCAGTAAGTTTAAGATTTACTGACATCATGGCAGAGTCTAACAGTGCAGTGGAGACATGTGTCACTCCTGTGTAACTTTATTCATCCATGACAGATATGCACACATTCCAACATAGGAGCTGCCCCCCTGCAAACAGCGACAACTGAGGGACGAGGCAGTGTTAGTAATTCATACCTCCAGCTAGCTTGTGTGTAAAGGTTATATTTAACAGAAACACCTGTTTACTGTGAGCAAAACAATATTTATGAACACAGCAGTACGTCAGATTTAAGCCCTCGTGCTTGGTCAGATAAATGTTGCCGAATTCCAGCTAAGTTTGCTGCCATTACAATGCTGCTTGGGTCCTGCAGTGAGCCAATGATGAGCGAGCATTTACTGCATAGTGTATATCACATATCACCAGGTTTAGGGAGACCCTTCTGATCACAGGGGCTCATGCAGGTCGGTCTTACCACCTCACTATGCAGATTTGACTGAATGAGAAAATTAACTTAGTAACAATGTCAATCTCGCCCATTTGCCTTTAACTTTTCATCTCCCCTTTTCCTATTTCACTCCCTTTTTTCCACACACACAAACACACACAGAGCATGTGCCACTGATCCAAGGTCAGGTGCCTCCATTCACATCCCTCTGCAGCATGAAACTGTGTCCACACAACACTGAATCTACAGGCTCAAACATGATCAGCAGCAATTTATAAATCTACAATCACAGTGAAGCAGTTACAGACAGTTAGACGTACACACACACACAAACTCACACACACAGATCCACACACACTGCAGCAGAGTGGTGCAGCAGAGTTGCCACTGCGACCCGTCCCATCAACCTACAGCGTCCCACCTCATCCGACATCCGCTGGGTCCGGCCACCGCCACACGCCATCACTTCTAAACCCCACTGGCTGTAAATTCCCACCAAATCTTGTTAGCATGAATGCAACGCAGCGGGACGCAGGAGTCTGTTTACAGTCAGAGAGCTCGATGACTTTACAGTAAAGTACAGACAGGAAAGACTTACTTCTGCCAGATAGTCTGCTGCCTCCTCCACTGCCATGTTTCTCAGCCTGCAGCTCAAAGAGTGAAACCTGAGCACTCAATTACTGTTGCAGCTAGCCCTATAGCCTGGGAGGCTAGGGAGAGAGGGATGGGGGGCCAGAGAGGAGAGGGGGAGAGGAGGAGAGGAGGAGAGGGGGAGGGACGCACTGTGTGTGTGAGGGAGAGAAAGAGAGACAGAGAGTGAAAGAGTGTGAGTGAAAGAGAGAGGCAGAGGGAGAGATAGGGGCATTATGTCACGGCTAAAAATACCTGGCTTGCAGTGAGAAAGTCCAGAGCATGGAGGAGGAGGAGGAGGTGGGAGGGGGGGGGGGGGGGGGAGGGCTGGAAGAGTTTCCGGCGTTAATCTCAAACTAACTCTCACTGGAACAACACGGGGTCAGAGGACAATGAGTGTGTGCACGCCACTTCATAAAGCAGAACATGAAAATTAAAGTTTCCTCCAAGTTTGTACTTCATACTTTTATTGCACTGAATCCAAGAGGGAGATACTGTACATTTTAACAGTGGTGTTAATCAACAGTTCCATCACGATATGATATTACATCGATTCTTTGGACAACGATACGATATTTGCCGATATTACGAAGTCTGCCATGATACGATTTTGATTCGCACCAGAATTCGTTTGTAACCGGACCGAGACCACCTTTTCAAGAAGGTCTCGGTCCGGTTGTTTTGGTGCACACCTGAGTGTGATTGATGTGTGTGGGCACTCCTGCCCAAACGAACTGCACTTGAGTTGGATCGAACCGAACCGAACAGGGCAGGTGTGAAAGCACCCTGAGATGTCACTTTCATGAGACTGAGATGGATACAAGATCATGGTGACCCTGACCTTTGACCTTCATCTACCTAAGTCTAATCAATTCATCCTTGAGTCCAAGTGGACGTTTGTGCCAAATTTTAGCAAACAAGGTGTTCTTTACAATGTTGCTTTCATGAGATAGAGACGGATACAAGATCATGGTGACCCTGACCTTTGACCTTTGACTACCTAAGTCTAATCAGTTTATCCTTGAGTCCAAGTGGACGTTTGTGCCAAATTTGAGCAAACGAGGCGTTCTTTACAATGTTGCTTTCATGAGATAGAGACGGATACAAGATCACAGTGACCCTGACCTTTGACCTACAACTACCTAAGTCTGATCAATTTATCCTTGAGTCCAAGTGGACGTTTGTGCCAAATTTGAGCAAACAAGGCGTTTCTGCCAAATTTGAGCAAACAAGGGTACAAGATCACGGTGACCCTGACCTTTGACCTTCGACTACCTAAGTCTAATCAGTTTATCCTTGAGTCCAAGTGGATGTTTGTGCCAAATTTGAGCAAACAAGGCGTTTCTGCCAAATTTGAGCAAACAAGGGTACAAGATCACGGTGACCCTGACCTTTGACCTTTGACTACCTAAGTCTAATCAGTTTATCCTTGAGTCCAAGTGGACATTTGTGCCAAATTTGAGCAAACGAGGCGTTTCTGCCAAATTTGAGCAAACAAGGGTACAAGATCACGGTGACCCTGACCTTTGACCTTCAACTACCTAAGTCTAATCAGTTTATCCTTGAGTCCAAGTGGATGTTTGTGCCAAATTTGAGCAAACAAGGCGTTTCTGCCAAATTTGAGCAAACAAGGGTACAAGATCACGGTGACCCTGACCTTTGACCTTCGACTACCTAAGTCTGATCAATTTATCCTTGAGACCAAGTGGATGTTTGTGCCAAATTTGAGCAAACAAGGCGTTCTTTATGATGTTGCTTTCATGAGATAGAGATGGACACAAGATCATAGTGACCCTGACCTTTGACCTTCGACTACCTAAGTCTGATCAGTTTATCCTTGAGTCCAAGTGGACGTTTGTGCCAAATTTGAGCAAACAAGGCGTTCTTTATGATGTTGCTTTCATGAGATAGAGATGGACACAAGATCATAGTGACCCTGACCTTTGACCTTCGACTACCTAAGTCTGATCAGTTTATCCTTGAGTCCAAGTGGATGTTTGTGCCAAATTTGAGCAAACAAGGCGTTTCTGCCAAATTTGAGCAAACAAGGCGTTCTTTACAATGGTGCTTTCATGAGATAGAGACGGGTACAAGATCATGGTGACCCTGACCTTTGACCAACTAATTTTAATGAGTTCATCCATGAGTCCAAGTGGGCATTTGTGCCAAATTTGAAAAAATTCCCTCATGGGATTCTTGAAATATTGCACACAACCAACCTAAAAACATTGTGCTTCAGCCAGGGCTATCATTGGCACGGAGGCATAAAAACATTTAATAACAGGTGGTTACAAACTTTTCCAGCTGGGTGGCCTCTTGTCCAGGAATAAAAGTAGATTCAGTTCTTCAATCTTTCAATCTTTCCCTGAACTTACCAAAGTACTTTTACTGCCTAAACCTCAGACAGGGGTCTGGACATAAACCCAAAATTCTGTTGCCATGGTACTGTACTTTATACACCTGCCATCCTGACCAACCACCTCCTTCCAAAGCCTACCTGATACATGAATGTAGTGTTTAGTTACTTGATAGAAAGGTTATCTCTGAACATAATCCAGGCAGTGATTATGTTGCCACGACAACGTTTAGTAACAAACAAATGTAATTCCTAGGAGACAGTGTTGGCTGGAACACACACATATTTTTTTATGTCTGTGGTGTAGAAAGAAATTAGAAACACTTTACGTCATTTACGGCAAATGATTTCTTAAAATGGTGAAAGTGATGCAAAATAATTTGTGAATTCTGACAAAACTCATAACAATTTTTTTTGTTTTAAATTAGAAGAAAATGACTAATAAATTACTCATCAATAGCTGAACAGTTTCCAGGTCTCTGTCTTTGAATCTTCAGAACATTGGGCAAATTAAAAAAAACCCATCTATTTTCTAAGAGTAAAGTTATTAAATATTTGGGGACACTGCACTGTATAAAACTGAATTAATGCAAAAGCTTGTTTTTTTTTAATTAAATGTTGTAGTACAACCAATTGGAGATCATTGATGTATGAAGTGATTTTGGGGATGGTACGCTTAATAATCAAGTGAAATTATTGAATATTTTTCCTAATAAAAATCTTACAAAACTCTTTTCTTTAAAACCAAGTACTCTACTCTCCCATTTGTCTCAAAGACTTTACATTGTGATGACCTTACAGATCTTTAAAACGCTTTTCTCGGCTTGAGGAAAATTCAGAATTAAAAAAAGTTTTCAGTTCCAGGTGTCCTGTCAACAGTTTTACAGTGGTCTCTTTCAAAATGATGGTCTATGGAGAAAATGCTTTTAGGGCTGCAGTGAATTTTTTTGCTGTAATACCACAAGCAGCCACTGGGAAAAAATTGGAAACAGTTTCTTTCCTGGGGGTCTGGTGCAGACTCATCAGCACGAAATGGCAGCGATCCTATCTGAGATATTTTGGCTTCAATTTTGTACAGTGGGAGGAACTGGAGACGTGTTGTCCATCTTTATATACAGTCATTGTCCAGCTCTGAGGACGGCTCGTTGTGATGGAAATTAAGTTGTAGCTTGTTGTCTACTTTACCACAGTTGGAGAGGAGCGTCGTTTATGTTTTAACAACGTTTTGTTTGATTTATTGATCCGAGAAATTGAAATCTATGAATATCTTTCCATCTTCACCTGTTTCAGGCAGGCAGCTGCTGTCCCCTCCAGCACCGAGTACAGGACTGGACGAGTCTACCTTCACACCTGCCGTCACATTTCAATGAGTTGTTAGCAGAGAATTTTCACTTTAAATGCAGAAAAGCCAAAAAATTCTGCAGCAGAGCTTTGTTTTTCCTTCTTTCCTGTCCCATGAATCATCTCAGATTTATTCTGTGCCTGCTTGGACTAGTAGTTAAAACCAGCTCCACCTCGACAGCTGCAGCTGTTTGTGTTATATCTCCAGTTGTGTGTCTGTGTGCATGAAACATGCTGAGGGAATCCCTGCCTGACTCACAGTATCTGCATCCATCATCTCCTACATGGCTGCATAGTAAACACAGAGACCACTGCACCCAAAATAATCTGCAGACAGAAAGCTGTGTACTACAGGACTGATTCCTTATCTACGTGCATAAAAACATGTTACTGCACCATGAAGTCTCCTGATAGCAGAGACAACGAGCCAGGATGATTCAAACAGACACAAACAGAGCCGAGGCTCCAGGCCCAGAGCCCAGCAGACAGATTAGCAGGATTTGTCCTCAGGTATTAAAGAGGTAAACAGCATCAGTTAACTTGGTACAAGATGAGCCGGTCAGTAAGCCTGACAATGACCTCAGCACTGAGAGTTCAGATGTACACAGGTACACGTTGTTTGTAACTGTCCTTTAGAACAACACATAGAGGCCTTTTCTGATCCAACGTCATTTGTCACTGGATCGCAAAACTGATACAAATCCCTGCTGAATAATAAACACATTTTATGATGTCACAGCACTACGGTTCTGGTTTGGTAGGTTTGGTTTGGGCACAAAAGGTTTAAAGAAAGATCCTGGTTTATGTTAAACTGACTATACCTTGGACAATATTTCTTCAGCTCTTCACATTTAAACAACCCATTCCCCTGAAAAAATGTCAGCATTGTTCCTTTCTGCAAACCACAGATATGTTAAATAAGTACGTTATTTTGTAGCAGTGGTGGGCCATCAGATCTGCCGCTCCATGTCATTCATTCGGGCTGCAGCCTGACCAGGCCTGATGACCCATGGCCCAGCCACCACACACTCACTGACAGACCCCCAAGCTGGCTCCAGACGGGTGCCCAATGTCCCCATACTGGGTGAGAGCGAGTTACTGCCCCTAGCGTAAGAGTTCAAGTATCTTGGGGTCTTGTTCACAAGTAGAATGGAGTGTGAGATGGATCGGCAGTTTGGTACTCAAGGGACATAACCTGAAATTTCTCAGACTTTACAGAGCTCCCTCTTGAGCAGTGCCAGGCTTTACACCAGTAAACAGACTTTAAAGTTGACCTGTTGTGCTTTTTCTTATTTCCTGTCCCATACTGTAATGTCACAATGTTGGATGTTCAAATTTAACTACATAAACATGTGTAAAAGTAATCCCTGTGAGCAAAAAATCTCAGTGTATCCACCTTATTTTCAAACACGGAAGTAAATAGTGATCAACCTTTCATTTTTTTGTGCGGGACTTCCGGTCAGCTGCTTTCCCTCATCCTTACCGGAGCTACCGGTGCAAGCTAATTTTTTTCAATTTTCAGTTGTTTATGTTAGTCAGTCAGTTAGTTAGTTAGTTAGTCTGTGTATTTTATATAGATAACTGTGCCCATGTTTCCGTTAGTTATTTAACAGTAATTTCTGCAGCTGACAGGGACAGCTAACGTTAACACTAGCAGCAAAGCTAACATCAGGACGTCATCTGTTAAAAGCCTCCCGTTGTCGGATACGACATGAAACTACACCAGTTAGCTCAATCATGTTGTAACTAAGACATCTGCTGGAAAAAATCTTTTTTTCACGGACCGTTTATTGAGTTATTGAGTTATTACAGACACCGCTAACGGCTAACGGTTAGCCCAGCTAATCTACGATAGCCATGTTATTAATTACAAAATGTGCACACAGAAATAGTAACGTTTGTTCAATCATTGTGTTTATAGACTTTACAAACATCAGATTAGTCTAAATGGTGATACAGTGACGTGAAAAATGTGATACATAGCTAAACTCAACAAGGTTAACAACAAGGCGATTCCCATTTACACAGTGGTCAAAAGTGCTGGACCGGAAGTGTCGCACAACCGGAAGCTGGCTGCGTTCTGTTTTGCCTCCGTGTTTCCGTGAAAAATAAGGTGAATAGTCGCACTTTCTCTTGTTTAAAATCACCAATAAAGGCTTCCAAATCAAAACCGCACACATTCCAGCAGGAATCTAAAATCAGGGAGGAATATACAACACTGGGCACAAAGTTCACATGTTTCCCTGATGTTAGCATTTAGCACAATCATTCCCTGGTTGTGAGTACACTGCTACATGTAGCTACATGCTAGCATCAGGGAAACATAATCTTGGTTGCTGATGTTGTTTCTTCCAGATTTCGCACCATACTCCTGCTGGAACATGTCTGGTTGTGTTTAGAAGCTTTTATTTGTGATTTTCACAGTTAAAAGCGCCTCTATTCTCCATTACAGTCATTCTCCGGCTGCAGTGACCGTGCAGAGATGCTGGGTGTACAGATATGGAAGACTCAAGGTGGATTTATACTTGTGTGTCAGCTCTATACAGAGCCTACGCATGTGGCCTATGATGTCACAGGAGTTTATACTTGTGCAGTGGTGTGTCTGTGTCACTCAAAACACACATTAAACACACATTAAACATGGCTTAATAGAGACAGTTTCAAACACAAGTACACAAATCAGCTTCACTATAACTCGCAGCATTCACAGACAAACACTTGTCTTTATCGGGACACATTTTCCCCACAAATACAACATGCTAACGTTATTAGCACAAGCCTATGGCATTTTACATTGTATAAATTAGCATAGCAGTTAGCAGACTTTTCCTCTTCTCATATGAAGCCAGGGACAACAGCAACATTTAACAAAGGTAACGTTACAAAATTCAGCTCCATTACAGCTCACAAGGTTCACTGACAAAACAACTGTCTTATAGGCTCTGCTTGTATGACGTATGGCATCAATTTGACGCAGAAGTATAAATACTGCTTCAGTAACGCTGACCAATCAGAGCTGACTGGGCTCTCCAGGAGGGGGGCTTAACGAGACAGGAGTTACAGGAGTGTTTCAGATGGAGGAGAATACAGGTGATCCAGCACAGAGACTATGACGACAATAAATATTAAAGCATGTAAACCTGTTCCAAAAACCCAAAATACAAGCATGAACCTGAAAATGAGCAGGATAGGCTGCCTGTAATGTTTGAAACCTGCAACAATGGAGATTATTGAGATTTAGAGATTATCAAATTCCTTCCCTGCCACTTTCTTCTCTGAGATGACAAAGGACAAAGAGGTAAATTAATCCTATCAGCATGGTGTCAGTGCAGATACACGACCACTCATTACCAGAGAGCCTAAAAACAGGATATAGACAGATCCTTACATCGTCACCTGATGAACACTGGACCATCAGATACCAGAGTCTGACTCATGACTGCAACATATTTCAGGGTAATTTCAGGCAACAGCTCCTCGTTGTGTTAAACTCTCCTTGAGCTTGACACTGAGTCCCCATCTCATCACTTAGTGTCTGTCAGCCTGGCTCGTAGGACACGACACATAAAGATGCACTCACTGCTGCTTTTAGACACTTAAGTATCACACGTTCATGAAATCGGCTGCAGAACAACCTTCAGTGATGCTCACATTAAGAACATTCAGACAGAATGCAGTTTAAAGTGGGTGAACACAGGCTCACCTGTCTTTATATGAAAGCGTATTAAGGTAAAGGTGACAGTGAGATAGTGCAGTTTTCATTACAAGCCTTTCTCTGACAGAGACACCTTGTTTTTGCTCTGTGCTACAGCTTCAGACATGCGCTAACAGCTTATCAGTCTCTGCTCACAGACTGTGGTGATGTCTGCAGAGCTGGCTCAGGCCTGGACCGAGTCTGCACCATCCACCCAGCCGGGTTGTTGGGAGACAAACACCAGGCCCCCGGGTGAAAGTCCAGTGTTTGTTGGACCCATCCACCATCCCTCCCACCAGCCCTATAGGGACTACCTGGGTCCTCAAATTGACCCCGTCTGATGGCGTTAACTGACGCCCCCAAACGGCGTATCATACCGCCATGAAAGGATGCCTGTTTTTCATCAATGCCTGATGAGGGTTCCTGGTTTGACCCCTAACAGAATAAGCGGTTACGGATAATGAATGAATGAATGACTAACTTATAAGTCGATTTTCATCTAGACAAAAAAGACCTGACACAAGTTTTCAGCCCTCACTGCTGAGTCGTTCTGAGAAGGTTTTTAATTAACGATAATGCAGATGGTGATTATAGTGATGGAAGTAGGTTGTTCCAACGAGTTGGTCCTCTGTATTTCAATTAATATTGATAAAGGGAAGTCTGAAAATACAGAAGATCAAAAACCTTAGAGTGTCTTGTGGAATATGAGTGAATGCCTGAGGAAGACTTACGAGAAATTCTGGAAAGCAGAATGTATGTGAGTATGAATTGCATGTTATTTCCAGTGAAATATTACAGTATGCACACACTGCACACTACACCTGCATTAATATCCCACAGTGCAATGTGGGAAATCTCCTGTTACAATGCAGTAGGCTAGAAGAAAAAGTATCTTCACAAATTAGAAACATCACCAAACTGCCTTTTTATCACCTCAGAAATACTGCCATGGTCAGTCTGTTTTTCTCCCAGACTAATACATGAAGACTTCTGCATGCCTTTATTACTTTTAAGCTTGACTACTGCAGTGCTCTCTTGTTTGGTCCACCTGAAAAAGCTGCTGGCCGCCTACATCCTGTCCAGAATGCAGCAGCTAGAATACTAACGAAGACCACACAGAGAGCACACACTGTATATCTCCTATTTTAAAGACACTGCATGGCTGCCTGTCAGTTTTAGAATTGACTTTAGGATTCTCTTGTTAGTTTTTAAATTGCTGGATGACTGAACACCAGCCCATCTCTTAGATATACTTCTTAGACAACGCTCCTGGTTGTGGGTGACGCATTCTCGGAACCCATTGGCTGTATTCGGCGTCTGACTTCCGGCAGACAGCGATACAGCCTCTGGGGGCAAACCCTCGATTTTTTGGCATTCTGGTTTGATTTGGGCGGAGGGGGTGAATTTCCGTTTCTGACTTCTGTTCATATATAAGTAAATATGCTGAACCATTGCGATGGATTCAGAGTTTGCAGTGACGCCAATTATGTTCCGCCTCGTTAGTTCACCGCACGGACCGTTTAACCTGGCAACAACTGCAGCCGGCTCAAACGTGATTGGTCAATATCACGCGGACTACAAACAGCCTACAACCGGAAACCAGGGCTCTTCCGCTCTTCTTCTGTAGGCAAGATCTCCGACTCTACATTCACTGAATGTAAAGTCTGTAGAGACTATGGGTGACATAATGTGAACTCATCTGTTTGACACAATGGCGGCTGGCTGGCAACAAACAGTCTCATATCGAGCTAAGTTTCTGACGACATTCAAGGTGAGAATATTCAACTCAGTAACAGAATCTTGGTTGATATTTGATCAGACTGCTTGGTTTTACCATTTGGTCTCCATTTTCACTGTGCAGGAAACAGTATGGAGCCACTTCCTGTTAACAAACTCTCACTATTACAGCTAAACATGGCACTGAAATATGATTCTGACCACATCTGATGTGAGAAATAGACAGTGCATACACAGTCTTGGTTTACTCGTTTTACTATTTGATTGGATTGCAATCGGAGTTTGAGAAAGAGAGAGGCGGCTCTGTCTCTTGACCTTGACCACGGTGGCGGCACGGGTGGCGGGCAACGTTAAAAATGCAGAAGTATAGCCTGTAGTTTGAGCAACAGCCTGGGAGATTTTGGCACGTTTTGCGTCATTTGCATCATACAGTGGAGTTTTGCCGAGGGGGAGAACTAGTTAGATGGAGGAGAGTTTACCACAGGTCATCATACTATATAATGACGAAAACTCTGTCTGTTCCACGTTTTTCTCCTCACTGACTTGGTCAATCCATGTGAAATTTGGCACAGTGGTAGAGGGTCATGGGAGGATGCGAATGAAGCAATATTACATCAATTGGCCAAAGGGGGGCGCTATAGCAACCGATTGAAATTGCAAACTTTGAATGGGCATATCTCATGCCCCGTATGTGGTAGAGACATGAAACTTTGCACAGAGATGCCTCTCCTCATGAGGAACACATTTGCCTCAAGAACACATAACTTCCGGTTATATAGATTTTCCACCATTTTGAATTTTTTGAAAAACACTTAAAATGGATCTCTTCCTAGGAAGTCTGAGCGATCTGCATGAAACTGGGTGAACACAATCTAGGGACCAATATCTAAAGTTCCCTCTTGGCAAAAGTTGGAAAGCTTACTAAAACTGAGCTTCTATAAGGCAATGACTTTAACTATCTGCCTTTCAACGTGCTACCTCAACTACTAATGTACAGTTTTAGCCCACTAACTATCCCACTATTGGCAATGGTACTACTGTACTTTCAATAAAGCAATCGTACTATCAAATTCACAAAAACTCTGTCTGAATACATTGCTCTTCTTAATGGGTTCAGTTGACTATTTAATCTGCAATTTCCTATGACCTGTATCCCAAACACACACCATGTGAAACTGTACGTGAGCAATTGTGCACTCAATGGGTATGGACTAGTTTAGACATATTACACATTGTTTTGATGCAAATATGGTTGAAAATTTGGTGAAGTGTCGCTTTAATGAAACTGAGCCCTGTTACAATATTCCTTCATGAGCCCATTTCAGTCAGACTGTAATTCCCATCATACTTTATGATGTTAGTTTTGATATATACATGAATTAAAATGAAATTTAAAAACTTAAAAGGAAATTATAACTAAAATTATATTATAACTTCAAATCAGAGAAACACCTTGTCATATCAATGCCATAATATCCTCAATAGAGCAGTTATTGCCTCAGTGTCCAACGAGGAAGTCAGTTACTCACTTTTATAATGTTTTAAACCAGACTGATGTGTTAAATGTCCCAGCTGCTGCAAAAAATGAGGAAATTAACTTGGTGTAAATATTGATGAGGAAGAATGGGATTGGATATGGAGGGAAGATGTCAGTGTGTAACTGTACTCGATTGCTACAATATAAAATCCTGCACCAGTTGCAAATCTCTCCCAGTAAAAGACATAAAATGAGCCCCAAGTTTCACCTCTGTGTCTAAGATGTAAAATCTCAGTGGGAACTTATAGACATTGTGTCTGGTTCTGTCCTAAAATCACACTGGGTGGACAATCTGCAGGATATGGAAAAAAATATTGGGGTTGCTTTGTCTCTTTACTTCTGGGTCATTTATATTCTTGATGGTTGACCAGACTAATGTTGTGCTAAGCTGTCTGATAGTGTTGTTGATAAAATGAAGACTAAATAATCAAGGAAATACTTTTTTGCTGTATTGAAAACATACCGTGACATCACTGTATCGTATCAAAGCAAACCGTGAATTTTGTGAACCATTACGCCCCTAATACATGCTACTGTTTATTTACATTACATACGTTGAGTGTGTGTGTAGTTCACAGTATGCGATGTCGGGCACAGAGATGTAGAGCGTCACCTTGTGCAGCTGGTGTTCAGTGAAACATCTTCAAAGGGTTTGATTCCTCCTTAAAAACACGATGATAAAGATCAGACCGGCTGCTGCATCAAAATGGAACTGGGTCAGCTTTGATGATGTCAAGAGTCACGGCGCTCAGGCTTGTTTAACTGACGCATCCCAACCAGCAGAATTATAAAACATCCACACAGAGGCAAACGTTGCTTCTGTTTGACTATTGCCAATTATTTTGTTATTGACCGACTGATCGATTTCTTTCAGCTCTGAAACAAAACCGGTATTTGTGTCTCTTGTGTCGCTGCAGGTGTGAAGGAGGCTGACAAAGGCCGCGCCGCATCACACACTCATATCACCCAGCCACCCCCGACACACACACACAGACACCAGTTTAATGATCCGTCTTTGGTGTTTTATGACATCTGTGAGAGGGAGGGAGGGGTTGCCATGGCAACTGAAGCTCCTAAATTTGCAGCGCCGCATTGGGTTCAGTGAATGTCGTGGGATGGAGAGAACCCGCCGGTGTTAAAACTATTATCAGTGACATTTGGATTAACCTCCACAGAAGGAATGATGATGGGATGCCACATCTACACCTTCTGGAAACTGATGTCACCGCCGCCAGCAGGGGCGCCTTTTATTTAACCAAACATTACCGACAAAGTTTTCCCTTATGCAGCTATTTCAGTCCGGGGTGTAATTAAACCTAAATATGTTCTTGATACCTGAAATAAGTCTGCACATAACTCTGGCATCACATGTTTGAACAAATTCTTCAGATAGTTCCTGATTTAAAGGTCCAGTGTGTTGGATTTAGTGACGTCCAGAACTGAAACCTCTCCTGTGTGCCAAGCGTGTAGGAGAACTACACTGGCTGACACACAAACGCAAACATCCCTATCTACAGCCAGTGTTTGGTTTGTCCGTTCTTGGCACTGGAGGAGAACATGGCAACTTCCATAGAGGAAAAAGTTTGGCTTTGGTTTTTGATATCGTATAAGCATATCAACAAAAATATTCAACTCCATACTCTGAACTAATGCTGTTTTAATTTGTTTTTCCATCACAACATTGCGAGCACACAAGCCAGGGCCGTAAATGCAGTTACACTGGGGCCCGACTGCCACCTGATAATACGTCTGTGTTCAAAGACGAGCTCACGTTAAATAAAAAATGGTGCGATTTTTTTATAGCCTATATGCCCTCAAAAAGGCAAACCCATCTCCATCATGGTTTTCTGTTTTTTGTAAAATTGTATCAACCTATAACAAATAATAAACTAATATACACTTCTTATTCGTAATTTTTGTCATATACAGATTAGGGCTGCAACGATTAGTCGACTAATCAATGACTTATTGACTTATCGGTTTGAGTCATTTTTCATAGGAAAGTACTATAAAAGTACCCCAAAATACTCTTATTGCAGCTTGTTACGTTCAATTATTGGCAGCTTTACACACTCTCCCATGACGGTGAACTAAAACCCTTTGGCGTGAGTACGAAACAAGACATTAGATGACATAATTTTGGGGTTTGGGAGAGACAGACCAATATTTTAAGACATTTTAACACATTTTTCGATAAAATGATTAGTCGACTAATCGAAGAAATAATCGACAGATTAGTCGACAATGTAAATAATCGTTAGTTGCAGCCCTAATACAGATATGTAATGATGATTGCTGGGTAATATGTATGTTGATGTTGTCCATTATCAAGTCTCTGTTAAATCATGTAACGAGACGATACGATTTACAGCAGCTAGTTTAGGTGCAAAATCTCTCAAGACTGACGAGCTGGGTACATCTGCAAGTGGATATAACATAAAACGCAGTAAGACACACTGCTAGTAATATACATATATATACATATATATATATATATATATATATGCCTAAAACTCTGTGTGTGCTTCATAACTAGTATCTCAGGAGCACTATGGCCCGTCATAACAGCGTAACGACCTGATGCCACTGACATGAGCTGCACGATATGAGGAAAATATGGGATAGCGTTTTAGAATATCGCGATAACAACATTACTGGTGATAAACAGATATTAAAGTGTGCTCAGTTTTCTGCTGCGTTATGTTGTTTGTTGAATCAAAAATTTTTTTTTTTTTTTAAATATTTCAAACATTATTTTATTAAACAACTTGAACAGCCAAATGAAAAAAGCAACCGTAAAAAAAAAAAAGAAAGAATAATAGTTAATTTTTAAAGTGCAGTTTTCTACTGATACTCTCTTTCAGCTTACTCAAAAAATCCCTGAGTACATTTTCAGTCTTTCACCATGTGTTTACTGCGAGCATGGTTATTAAAATAAGATAACAAAATAAAAGTATTTGAGGGGATCATCACAGAAGTTGTTTTGTGGCTTAAGGGTGGAACCCCCCTGTTAGCTCAGAGTGGATCTTAATAAGGTGGTGGATGGTCTAACACTGAAACTGCAGGATTAAACACCATTTAAAGATAAGACAGCTCACGCCGTGCTGTGTATAATCATAACTGATTAATCTGGCAATTATTTTCTTGACTAATTAATGGTTAGGTCTATGACAAAAAAATGGCAGGCAAAGTTTCTCAGAGGCTGTGGTAATGTCTACACTAAGCTTGTTTTTGTTGACTAGATTTTCAATTTAATGTCATATATGACAGAGAAAAACAGCAAATTATCACATTCAAGAAACTGGAACTAAAGAATGCTTTAAAAACAATTAGGGCAGCAGAATGTATCTTTTTTTTATCGCTACCATGACGCCTACTAACACAATAAACACACCAAGGAAGACCTTGATACTGCTACTGCTATACTACTACTGTTAGTTGAGAGTATCAGTAGAAAACTGCACTTTAAAATATAATATCATTCTTATTTTTTTAACTGATGGCGTTTGGGTTCAGTTCAACGTTCAGTAAAATGTTGGAAATGATTTCCTTTAATTTTCTTAAAAACTATACAAGCGATGTGTTGTATTTTAGCCTGACCCTTATGTTGTGCAGCCCTAGAAAAAAAAATCAATCAGTCATCAGTGTAGTTGATCAATTTCATGTGGATTGACTGACACATTTTATGGATTGATAAAAAGTCTTTTTATTTGGGTAAGTGTATGCACTATAATCCAATGTGTGTGACGGACAAATCACACACACACACACACACACACACACCCAAACCTCCGCTCGCCTGGTTATTGGTCATTAATTTTCAGGTCCTCTGACGGTCCCTAGTGGCCACTCAGTGTTACTGCATCAGCTGCAGCAGTGAAGTGCAGAAATAACACCGACTGTCTGTCCCAGTTTGTTGCAAAGACTAAAACACAAAACTAAATTTCAATATAGAATCAATACTGTTATCAATATTGTATATTATGAACTGGTTACAAAAGAAAACATGTCCTCCTTCTTTGGAAAAAGGCTCACATCATTGGTTATTGTATGTATTATTTAAGCAACGGAGAATGGGTAGATAAGGGTGTGTGTGTGTGTGTGTGTGTGTGTGTGTGTCTGTGTGTGTGTTGTCCTGTCTCCGACCGGTGCTGCAATCTGATTGGCCGCTCGGCTACTGCAGTCTCAGTACTCTCACAGCAGCACATGAGAGGAGGATGAAAACACAGCGTTCAAACTCTTCAGCTCCTCTTCGCTGCTCTTCACTCTCACATTTCATTTCCAGCTGAATGTGACCAGACTCCACATCTGTGCTATCTTATATGTGTTTAATCACAAATCTGACATATTATTTAGTCTCTTTTTAAAGATGTAGAAACTCCAGACATCAGACTGTGCATCTAGAAACCCCCCCTTCAACTAGTTCTCACTGTCAGCTGCAGGATCCGTCCCTCATTAGGTCTCCTTGCAATTGGCTGCTGCACTTTCTGCTCATTGGACGACGGCAGATGACGCTGCTGCTGCTGCTGGATTACAGGCACTGTGCTGATGTAAGGCTGTGTGCAAATCTATATGTGTTTGTGTGTGTGTGTGTGTGGCGATTTAAAGGTAGACACATTTTGCCAGCCCAGTGGGGAAACAGGCAATCACACAGAAACACCCACAGACAGACATCGATCCTGTCGGTTCCTCAAAGCACACACACACACACTCTCAGCTGTTCACATCTGGGTGTCAAATATACCAACACAATGAGGTCCTAAACATAAAAAAACAACAAGTAAGAAAGAAGGAAAGCTGCTGTGGCTCCGCTTGGTTAATCTCTTCTGACAGAGACACGAGCGCTGGTCATGAATAAATTAACATCTGGCCTGGACCAGAAGCACACACAGCACACAGAGCACCAGCAGGGATGTGCAGCGAGTGTGTGATGGTGCAGCCAAACTGCTCCCACAAAGACCTGCTATCACGACATCTGCAACATCTACTTTGTCTCATTATAATGAGACGTGACACAAACAGAGGAGTAAACATAAACAAGGAAGAGACAGAGAGTCTGAGAGTTTAACGAGACTGCGGTAAATATATATTGCAGCTGAGGCTGATGAGATGTCATTAGTGTTGCAGGTTTTTGGTAATAAATCAAAGTGTTGGACAAATGGAAATGTTGACATTATGATGGTGTAAAAGGAAAAGTTCACATTGTACCACATTTCATGGTAATCCATCCAACAGATGCTGGGACATTTCACTAAAAGCCTAAAATGTCAACTTCATGGTGGCGCTAGAGGCAAACTCAGAGGATTACCTGAAGTCATTAGGATTCATCATCTTAGGATCATGAATATTTGTGCCAAAATTTGTGCCACTCCATCCAGCGGATGTTGAGATATTTAACTGGACGCAGTGAAAACTTTCATCGCTATTCTCAAATGTGAGGATTAGAAATAAATGAATATTTTGGGCTTTTGGGGATTGGCTTCCATGTAGGCGCATGGAAGGGCAGACAGGTGTGCTCTCTGCCTTCTGCTTTCCTTGTATGCACGTGGAAGGGCAAAGATGTGTGCTCTCCATACTCCATACTGTCAAATATCAAATTGCAAATGGAAATAAAGTTTTCTTTGACTAAAGAGGTCCTGACTGGATTAGCCTTCTCTAAGATGTCACCTGTTGATGAACATTTTTCTGTATTTTTAAAATATATTTTCTCCCATTTCACAAACTAAAAGCTTAATTGCTTTATAAAAAGAAAAAAAGGAAAGTTAGTGTCTTTAGAATGATGACTTTGTTAATCTTTGGTATTGGTGCTAAGCTTTTGATTTTCACAGAAACATTTTCCCCTCTATGGGAAAATGCAATGACTGTCATGTAATGAAATAGCCCATTTCAAAACTTACTCCCAACTCTTCAAATACGATAGCTAAGCAGCACAATGCTTCAAACTATGACACTCGAGGTGCCCCTCTTGCATCAGTTTTGGACTCTCAGGGGTGGCGTGTTACGTCACCAAAACTACTTTAGATTTAGGCAACAAACTACTTGGTTAGGTTTTAAAAAAAGATCATGGTTTGGATTATGATACGATACGATACGATACGATATGACACAATACGATATGATTTGTCTTGAACTGAGGAGCTACACAAGAATTGCTGCCTTACAATAACAGTCCAGAGACAATGAAAGGATACATCATAAAACATACTACACATAACAGTACTGCACATCAGCCATTCATGTATTGCACACAACAGAGCGCCATATGCAAAACACAACACCCCCCCGAAAAACATCAAGCAACATTATTTAAAATCTTAATTGAGGTTGGCACAAATTAATTTTTAAAATGATTCAGTTTAAATTTTGTATCGTCTGCCCGAAGGTAAAAGCTTGTATCCAGTGTGCAGAATGTGTAGAGTCAGACAATGAAATAAGTACGTTTGTTACGTAACTTTATTTTGGAAGTAAATTTATGAATATGTCATGTGACTTATGTGACATATGTAAAATGTCTGTCAGGTGACTATGTAATGTGGTGACAAGAAAAAAACATGTGTGTTTAGTTTTGTTTTCATGCATGACAAGAATCCCAGTCTCTTAGGTGAAAGTCCTGTGTTTGTTTGACCCACCCATCGCTGCTCTTTCCTGCCCTACACAGACTTTCTCGCTCTCCATTGCCACAGATGGGTTTAAACTGGAGTTAATTAAAAGCCTGGAGTGTCTCTAGTCTCGCCACCAGGCAATCAGAGATCTCCGCCTTCTGATAGTCCCTGTCAGCTGCAGCCACTGATGCTTTCTAGACATCGTGATTTCCCAAAACTGAATAAATACCACACACAGCAACACAAAACTGCTTTGCTAGCTCAATCATGTTGTAACTAAGATATCCGCTGGATAAGATATTTTTTCATGGACCGTTTAATGAGTTATTACCTATTACAGACACCGCTAACGGCTAAAAGGGCTAAAGTAAACGTGCACACAGAAATAGTAATGTTTGTTCAATCATTGTGTTTATAGACTTTACAAACATCGGATTAGTCTAAACGGTGATACAGTGATGTGAGAAAAAAAAAAAAAATATATATATATATATATACACATATAAAAATAAGCTCTGCTGGTTTTCTACCCGGAAGTATTTGTAAACAACAAGGCGATTCCCTCTAACGTTATAGTCCGGCCGGACAGATGAGTCATGGCCTTGTAAAGGATTATGTTTGTTTCTTTTAGTTGGTGAGAATGTGTCGCCGCAAACGCGACAAACATCCACTAACTTTGACGGCGTTTTCTGCAAGCATGGCTGAGCTATTTTGTACCGCTACACGTGTTTCTAGTCGGACTGTCTTTACAAGCACAAGAGTTCAGCGAGCCACCGAAGGACCGCCCTGCAGATTTACTATTGGTTCTGCAACGTAGGGAGTTTTTTTAAACTCTGAAATTGTATCCGCCCATCTAAACACAAAATCAGGGAGAAAGTCATCAGTCTTTAGTTAAGCAAAGCGTCTAAAGACTGACTTGTGAGTCTAGAGTGTCTCTAACACTAAAGGGTGCCTTGTGCCGCCAGTGGCCCCTCTCCTCGCTCTAGTATCTGTTGTGCTGCTACACTAAATATTAGTTTTTCACTCACTGGCCCCGTTACACAATAAACAAACAGCCAGATGAAGAAACAATGAAACCTACAGTAAACAGAGAAAACAGCAGAAGGAGAGAAGAAGCACTGCACGAGCAGAGGCCTTTAGCTTTACAGCTCATAGAGTCCAAAGGCAATTAAGGAAATGCTCAGAAAATCAATGAAGCACTTTAGCTGTACATCCAACATCAGCACGGTTGTTTCCTCTCTCTGCTGACTCTCAGGCCTCGTGGCCACACTGGGCTGTGGCTTCTGTTAAACGTCCTACATTCTGTATTTATCCTTCAGTTCTCACATAGAGAGCTGAACTGAAACAAGAACTTTGAGGTTCTGTAGGAAAACCTCATTTAAAATCCCACTGACATTAGAGATAATGCATATAACCTAAGAGTATGTCATGTTGTCCATTCCTTATTTTTAGATAATGATGATAATCTAAAGAAAATAAACATTCTAATATTGTTGTTTATTTAATATTTCTGCTTTTCAAGGCCTTTAATAAACACCACGTCAGGTTAAAAGTCACAGATTACGAATAAAGACTTGTAAGATTGACCTTAGAAGAGAGTGTGTGTGCTTATCATGGTGATTTTGGAGCTGTAGTTTTTGTGTAAGCTACAAAATTATCAGCTTTGTTCAAATCAAAAAAGGTTCCAGCTTCTCAAAGCAACTGCTGTGGTGAAAGTTAATTACAGGCACATACTTTATTGTTTCAAGAGGACTGAGGATATAAATGCTGAATAAGAGACTGCATCGAACTACAGACGCTTTGTGTTGAAAACCCCTAAGTCAGTGGCTGCAAACCTTTTGCCTGATTGCTACAGTGCCTGATTGCTGGGGGGGGGGGGTTGGGCGGGGCTTAGCTGGAGGCAAAACAGTTCTCCACGGACATTAGCTAACACTAGCTAGCAAGTTCTGTTGGCTACAACAGGAAATACTTTTTCGCCTCCGTCCAGTCCTTTGGTCTTATCACATTTAACCATAGTGGTCTTTGTTGACGAGCAGTGGCGGCTGGTTTTGAGCCATGACTCCTTCTATTCTGGCTCCCAATAACACAACAAGACAAACACATTTTAAGACTCCTATGTAGCCTACAGCCCTGTGGTGGAGAGGCAGGTTTCGCCTCCAGCTAACATGCTGCTGTCACTGTGTCGTCGGCCCTAAAAGGGTCTATGTGTGAAAGATGAAGAAGTGTAGAGAGCAAACATGGACATGTATAGAGAGAGGGAGTGGGAATAGTGTAAATTAGGACAGTGTTTTTGGCTCCATGAATCCTGAGTGGCTGCACATCTCCACACAGTATTAGTGGGCCAGGACATGAATAAACTAAGAGCCCCTTAAAAACCTCTCAACAAAAAGCATGAGTGCAGCTTTACCTCACCAGAGCCACACTGTATCCACTGCAACCCTGCACAGTCTGGTGGTGCAAGCAGACTCCATGTATCCACCCAATTCTACAGTACACACACCCTCCTGTAGCGTACTTATTCAAGGTAAGAAGGGATTGAGATTTAGCAGCATGCAGTGAGCAAAAGGCGGGGAATCACCTTGGATCAGGACCCCTGGAGAAGCACCGAACTGTGAGGTGATTGTAGCATAAAAAATGTTCCTACAGTGAATCACTACAACAGAAACAGTTAGAAAACCATTAATGATGATTATGAGCAACTGAAATGATTCTCCAGCAGGAAGTCAGGAAGTTGAGGCACAAAAACTACTTGGTCATGGTTAAGAAAACATCGTGTCTTGGCTTAAAATACGTGGTTTTAGTGCCACAATCAAGGCTGGAAATGCCGCCGAGGTCTTGCTAGAAACAACCTGTTTTGAAACATACAACTGTAGTGTATCTGTGGTTTACAGAAACACACAATTCCAACCATTTCGAGTTGGTGAGCTCCTTGTTGAAGGTTCTGGACAATCAAAATGTGTCTTATGAAAACGTCTGTCCAGATTAGGATGTTAAACGAAGACTAGTCTTGAACCTGGGTACAGTCCATCCCACCTGCAGGGCAGCTGCCAAACATGAAACTCCTCTGTCACACATACACACACACACACAGACACACACACCGGTGAACTGTGTTTGAGTGTCTCTGTCTATTTCTGTCTGTCTGATCCAGGCGGGTCTCCTCCCTGCTGCTCACCTTCAAAATGTCCGCTACACCCAGAGAATACAGCCGAGAAGACTCTTCCTTTCACACAAACACACACACAGACTCACATCCTGTCTACGTCGTGACTCCTGTGCCATGCATCAACACCTCACCCACTGAGAACACACAGGGGGTGAAACATCAAATCATCCTGTCCCGCTGTTTGTCTCTCTTCTCTTATGATATGCCAGTGTTTCCCCCAGTCAAAGCTCAACTTAAAGGGACAGTTCACCTAAAAATCCCCATACTAACTATTTTCTCTCTATTGAATTACACCCACCAACCATATCACTGCACAGAAGCGTGCATCGACTGCTTGCTCACCTAGCAGCACTGAGCTAGATAATGTTACAGCTCAGTGGAGGAGGATGCCATCAACGTTTACATCTTGTGCTGTCAAGAATATAGATGGATTACTGAGCAGACCTACCGGGCACAGGGCCAGGGCCTCAAAGTATCAGGCCTCCCCTGGCCTTCCCCTACAAAATGTCACTCAAATGAACACATACCAACCAAGAAGAGACACAAAAAGACAACAGAGCGATGCAAAAGATCTGCAGAAAGACACAAAGCTACCTCAAGTAGACACATGAAATTACCTTGAAGAGAAAAAAAGAGACTCCAAAGAAACACAAAAGAACTACAAAAGGGGGGAAACAACACAAAATGACTAAAAAGGGGCAAAAAACTAAAAAGAGACATAAAAGGACTACAAAGAGACACAATAGGACTACAAAAAGGGGGGAAACAACACAAATTACTACAAAAATGGGCAAACAACTAGAAAGAGATGCAAAAGGACTACAAACAGACACAAAGGAAGTAAAGAAAGGGGCAAACAACTAGAAAGAGACAAAAAAGGACTACAAAGAGACACAAAGGAAGTAAAGAAAGGGGCAAACAACTAGAAAGAGACAAAAAAGGACTACAAAGAGACACAAAGGAACTACAGAAAGGGGCAAACAACTAGAAAGAGACAAAAAAGGACTACAAAGAGACACAAAAGAACTGCAAAAAGGGGCAAACAACTAGAAAGAGACAAAAAAGGACTACAAAGAGACACAAAGGAACTACAGAAAGGGGCAAACAACTAGAAAGAGACAAAAAAGGACTACAAAGAGACACAAAGGAACTACAGAAAGGGGCAAACAACTAGAAAGAGACAAAAAAGGACTACAAAGAGACACAAAAGAACTGCAAAAAGGGGCAAACAACTAGAAAGAGACAAAAAAGGACTACAAAGAGACACAAAAGAACTGCAAAAAGGGGCAAACAACTAGAAAGAGACAAAAAAGGACTACAAAGAGACACAAAGGAACTACAGAAAGGGGCAAACAACTAGAAAGAGACAAAAAAGGACTACAAAAAGACACAAAAGAACTGCAAAAAGGGGCAAACAACTAGAAAGAGACAAAAAAGGACTACAAAGAGACACAAAGGAACTACAGAAAGGGGCAAACAACTAGAAAGAGACAAAAAAGGACTACAGAGACACAAAAGGACTACAGAAAGGGGCAAACAACTAGAAAGAGACAAAAAAGGACTACAAAAAGACACAAAAGAACTGCAAAAAGGGGCAAACAACTAGAAAGAGACAAAAAAGGACTACAAAGAGACACAAAGGAACTACAGAAAGGGGCAAACAACTAGAAAGAGACAAAAAAGGACTACAGAGACACAAAAGGACTACAGAAAGGGGCAAACAACTAGAAAGAGACAAAAAAGGACTACAAAGAGACACAAAAGAACTGCAAAAAGGGGCAAACAACTAGAAAGTGACAAAAAAGGACTACAAAGAGACACAAAGGAACTACAGAAAGGGGCAAACAACTAGAAAGAGACAAAAAAGGACTACAGAGACACAAAAGGACTACAGAAAGGGGCAAACAACTAGAAAGAGACAAAAAAGGACTACAAAAAGACACAAAAGAACTGCAAAAAGGGGGAAAACAAGACACAATGACTACATTAAGGAGCAAACGACTAAAAAGAGACATAAAAGGACTATAAAGTGACACAGAGGAACTACAAAAGGGGGAAAACAACACAAAATGACTACAAAAAGGAGCAAACAACTAAAAAAGACACAAAATGACTGCAAACAGGGGAATGATAACAAAGAGACACAAAGAAACTACAAAAAGGGGCAAAACAAACAAAAAGAAACATGAATGGACAACAAATAGGAACAAAAGAACAAACATGGTATGAAGAGGTATGAAGAGACACAAAATACTACAAAAAAGCAAAATCACCACAAAGGTCTGTGGATTATCTTGAGTAACCAGGTCATCATTTCTGAAAGAGACATTACTGTTGAGCTTTTGAAATTGATTTTTTTTGGCCCTTTGAGCACCACAAGCTGAGTGCCATCTAGTTCCTCCAACACTCTGCAACTGACACCAAAACAATCTAGATAAATAGATAAATAGAACTTTAGGTAAGAAGAACAGTGCCTTTGAACTATATATTTCCTGGTCTTTTTTGCTGCTGTTTGCCACCACTTCTTATAGGATGACGCAGTGATTTCACACTTTTCTTCTACACATAATGCACCAAAATTTCATTAAACAAATACACAAATTATTGATTCCTGTTCACACGGGCTGCTGTACACCCTGGATAGACTGTCAGTTTATGATGGAGCTCATTTATAAACAGTTACCAACATTTGTTGCCAAGAAAAAAAAGCAATTTGAGTAAATTTGGGTGACAATAAGCAAGACAAAACTCTGCTGCGTACGACAGCTGCCCACACATAAACAAGGAGGTGTCTCGTTTCAGTCAGATTAATTCAACATATTGCGCCGAACACTAATCTGGCTGTAGAGGAGGAAAAACAAAAACAGTGGTGTGTTCAGTGAAACGAGGATGGGTTTAATCTGCTGATTTGCAAGTGTGTGGGTATGTGTGGAAATGAATGGACTGTCCCCATTCTTGGTGTCGATCTTCTTCCGTGGAGAGAGAAAGAGAGGGCTGCAGGAAAGCAGAGGGAAGGAGGATAAAAGACCTCGCTAACAACATCCTCATCTTTCTCCGTCACTTTCGCTCGGCCCACTCTTCAATTTCCTCCTCTTTTTCTGCCACTTTATCAATCGCTCTCCTCCATCTCTTGCTGCACGCTGTCTTTAATTCCCCTTCATTTTAATTTGATTTCACCCTCCTCTCTTTCCCCGTTCTCTTTTTTTTGCAGCGTGTTGGGGATGCGTTGTGTTACCTCTCCCCCCCCCACGCACAACCCCCTCCCTGTCATCCCCCCATCCACCAATCACGATGCTTGGCAGGCTCTGCACCAATCCTCCGGCCCAGCAACCCCCTCTACATCCATGTTACAGTGAGGCCTGGTGCCGCGAGGGTGGCATAAAAAACATGACTGCCTTCCTATCTGACACCTCTTCTCCATCTCCCCTCCTCTAACCTTCCATCAGCCTTCCTTTCACATTTCACGCCGGCTCTCTTTTCTGTCTCCTCTCCACTCCAGCTGTCGTTTCTGCTCCGCTCTGTAATGGAGTCATTGTATAATTCATAAACGCTCTCTCCTCAGTTGAGTTTTCCGACTTTGTCATCTTTGCTGAGTGCCGTCAGATTGTCCAAGTTGGCATCTGGTGCTCCATAGCTCGTGTGCATGCTTCACGTATGTTCCTCCCTTTGTTAAACTTAATATTAGACTGCATCTTTCTGATGACAGAAACAACTCTCTTTAGCTCGTCACTGTGCGATAACTGTTTCAGCTTGGTTGCTGCAAAAATCGGCAGCAACAAAGGAGAGAGTTTCATGTTGACAAGTCCCCGATGACTTTGTTGTATAGATCTCTTTATTGAGTTAGATCTCACATTGGCTTTCATCTGTCAGGTTGCTTCTCTCACCGTCAAACACAAAGACGTGGTGGTAAACATCTGCAGTAAAATCAGCGGCACTCGACGGAAACATTTGTCTGTTTTGTTCAATGAAAAGCAAAAAACTTGCACGGAAATTTATGAAATCTGATTGTGTGGGTTTTTATGAATGCCTGCACCCCCCCCCCCAAAACACTCAAGTGAACTTTGATTTCAGCAGCCTTCAGAAATATACATCTGACCAATGAAATCCTTGTTCCAACTTGTGTCATACCTTCATGTCACAGCTAGCTTGCTCCCAAAAGGGGGAGACAGTTTACTAGTTTGGGCTCTCAACACGCAATACTGTACCACAAACATTGCAACGATGGTGCATCAGCCAGGATAAGATAAAGACTGCGATGTAGCCAGTATGCACTTGCTAACATGAGGCTACATGTTGGTCACAGAACAGGGTATAGACAACAGCTAACTTTAACGTTAGCATCAAGTATTTGGTTAATGTTTTGAGTAGTTAACGTTAGCTTAGTAGTTAAGTTTTTGTTGTGTGGAGTGGATACGGGCAGTTTTTAGGAGGAATATAACCTCATTCAGCTGCTCGTATGATACAATACAAAAATGCACATTCTACAGTAAATGTACCCACTGATTTATAGACATCCATTTTCCTAATAGGAAAAAGTCTTTTTGGGCCCAACAGCATCACATGATGGACCCCGGAAATTGTAGTACCACTGTTTGGCCACTATGAAAATTGGCTTCAAAGCCTTGCATGCTTCCTGAGGGCCTGGTTTGTATGATGTCCTACAAATCAGCTCCCCACAGATAACGTTACGTAAATGGTAAAGTCACGTAGGTTATTAGGAATTGGGGGAATTGGGGAAAGAAAGGTTAGGACGTACTTTTAAACAGTGTTGCCAAGTAGAAAATGTAGAATTATCGTACCAGAGACTCAAAATTATTATATTTTGAGGGAAATTATCGTACATCTGTCATAACCAAAATAAAAATCCTACTGATGCGCTATAGGCAAATATAGTCACTCTTGTGACTCATGAGCCTGATTAAGCTGTAAGCGAAACGCGTTGCTCTATTAAATTCTTGATCCTCTTTCTTAGTCCTGTCTTGTGTGCGGTACGTAGTCACAATTTATGTGTTTTTTTCTTTACACGATAGTCACTCTTGTGTTTACTTTTTTGGTTAACTTTTTTTCTATTTTCCTTGCTTCTGTTTTTCCTCGTCTTCTGTTTTGAATCTCATTCTCGCTCGACTTCCTGATGGGTCCTAGCGCCTCATGGGGCGGGTACTGCTGACCATTCAGCCAATTGTGCTCATTGTTCAGAGACAAATGTCACCCGTATCTCACGCTGTCACATGTCACATGGGAACGGATGCCTTCAGGGCTCACAAAAAAACTCCAGCATACTGATTACAACCACACATTGTACGTTTGGCCTTTTTTGGGATTATTGATCGTACATCGTACAGAGGGCCATATTATCATACAAATACGTTAATTATCGTACAAATACGATAATTATCGTACACCTGGCAATGCTGCTTTTAAATGACTCAGAGTTCACACGGTTCCGAACACTGTTCTCCTGGGGAAAGTCCTGGGTTTTGTGATCCAACCACAACCCCAACCTGCCTGCTTATGGACCACTGCCGTCTTTACTCCTGTGTGCACACTGGTCATGTGATTGTAGCCTTCCAAAATACATGGGTTATGCACAAATTACTGGCTCATTGTCACAAATTTTGGTGCATTACTCTTTATAGGAAAATGTATGAACAGTGCATGACACACCCCTGGTTTCATTGGACTTCATTAAAGGTTTCTTTTTTTACACTTCTTTAAACAAAAATGGCATCAGACCAAGCGTGCATAGCTGCCAGGTTTGAAAATCTGAATGCAGATTTTCAGTATTCCTGCAATTTTTAATGATTTCTCTCTGATTTTATATTTCAGCACACAGTATGTCTCTACGTTTCTAGCCTTTGTGTTTTATCCCGTGTTTCCGTTTCACTGCTGCACATCTAACTGCCTTTTGGGGGACGGCGTGACTGATTACCTGACTGATTGAAGAGTGGATTGGATCAGAGTAGAAGCGGGAGAAATGAGGTATGAAGGCTGCGGCTAATGATTATTTCCATTATCAGTTATGAATTTAATGATTATTCTCTCAAGCAATCAATCGTTTATTGAATTAAATGTGAGAAATCCTGTGAGGTAGCTCTGTGAAAAACCAAAAGATATTCAGTTCAGTATCTCTGGAGATAAAGTAATATAGTCTTCACATCTGAGAAGCTTTAACAAGTAAATTTTTGGCATTTTTGCTTGAAATTAAAATCACTGCAGGTTAATTTTGCGTCAATTAGGGATTAAAGAAGTCCTGTATCTCAGTTGTTGTTTTTTCACTTCCCCTTTATTGTCTTTACGTGCATTTAATACACCTATGTTTTGTCTTTTTGTATTTTTTCTGTCAATTAATCAATTTATCATTTAAGCCGTGCAGTAAAATGTAAAAAAAAATGTTTAAATGTTCACACTAAACTATTTAATCAATGCATAACATAGTAACATAGTATTATAATTTATTATATGATTGGAAGCAACACTGCTCAAAAGGTTATTTGGAAACTAATTTGCATGCATTACAAGCATGACTGCTTTTTAATTGTGATAAATGCACAAAATGTAAAGCTCGATTCATCTTCTTTGAACGTATGAAAATATAAAGACACAAAAAACATGTTCACTCAAAAGTTTTATAAACTGTTACAACAATAAGTTTAATTAAACACTTTTTGCCATCAAGAAGTGGAGTATTCTAAATTTTTCCGTCAAATAAACAACCTTCTACATGCTATATAATCATAAAAGATTGATTATTCAAATGGCAGCAGATCTGGTGGCGTACAGGGAACAAAGAGATGTAGAGCAGGAAGAACGAGTGGGCCTCAAATATGAATCTTGGCTTAAATAAGTGTCAGGGGATTAAAGTGGTACAATGCCTGGTCACAAGGGACCTTTCTGTGTGTGTGTGTGTGTGTGTGTGTGTGTGTGTGTGTGTGTGTGTACATTGCTTCCTCCCCCCGCAGTCCCAGAAGCAGAAGTGTGGCAGAACAATACAGCCTCCTGCCAGCTGACGGAGATGCAGGGAGGGAGGGAGGCATTGAGAGACAGATAAAGAGAGATAGGGTGAGTGGGGGGAGCGGAGTGGATGCTGCAGATGAACAAAAAAAAAAGAAGCCTGAAACGAGTCCTTCCCAAAAATAAACCTCAGAAGACGCAGCGTTTCCATCCCCCCCTCGCTAATTCTCCTCTCGCTTCAAAATCAGAGACATCTAAATCATCCCTGTATGCTGCTGGATGTCTCCTCCTCTACTTCCTGTGAGATGTTCCACAGGATTCAGTTCACGTCTTATCTAATCTTCATATTCGCAAACACCTCTTTAATGACGTCTTTGTCTCATTTTGTTTAAATTGGATTTTCCTAAATAGCCTATAAAACATGTTTAAACAAGAAGAGTCGATAGCTGAGCGCTAGCAGCTCTGTGAGGCTGAACTTAATCAGAGCGGTGCTTTGAGCTACGTGCTAACGTCAATAGTGACAATGCTAATGCTAATATTGTTGGGTAGATATTTAGTTTAGTCTTTACTAATTGACCCTTCGCTAAGTCCCGCCCCCAGACACAGACCAATCACAGACTTCCCCTGGCGGAGGTCCAAGTGCTGGCAGCAGCCAAACACCGTTCATCTGCACACACTGCGATGCCACACAGCTGGTTCAACATCAGCAAAGTTTCCCTTTATATTCATTGTCTTGTGTGGCGATCAGCAGTGATGTGGTGGTTCACTTTTACACTGTGATCTGTAGCCTATAGTTCAGCTTTAGCTTCTAACTATCTTTGTCTTTTTAACCTGTTGTTGCTGCTGAGTCAGTTTGACATCCTGGATATATCCTTCAAACAGACTGTAGACCTCTCTGTCTGCTTCTCTCTGGAATCACTGGTTCCTTCTTCCAAAAATATGATAATATTTATGTAACACAAAATACAGCTGAGGCTGATGGGAAAGTCATTAGTTATTAGGAATTTGATGGGGCAAGTTAATGAATCACTTGCATTATTACAATTAATCCTGATGGGGACTTTTACCAAATTTCATGAAGATCTATCCTATTGAGATATTTCAGTCTGGATTTGGAATGACTGGCAGAACAACATGCCTTCCCTAAACTTTACTGGTCCAGTGTGTAGGATCCAGGGGGATATATGGGTAGAAATGGAATATAATATAATGAGTATGTTTTCTTTGGTGTATAATCACCTAAAAAGAAGAATCACCATGTTTTCGTCACCATATAATGAGCCGTTTATATCCACATAGTGAGCAAGTCCTCTTCTGCGGATAGCACCATGTTGTTTCTACAGTAGCCCAAAACATACAAACCAAACACTGGCTCGAGATAGGCCCATTTGCGTTTTGGCATCAGCCACTGTGGTAGTATAGCTGACAAAACGTTTGTCGACCAGAAAGGTCATTTGTCGACAAAATTTCATTGGTCGCTCAGAAAAGAAAAGAAAAAGCAAACATGAAACTCTATCAGGAGCTGCGCCTTGTCAAAATAAATCCAAACCTATATGACTGGACCATGTGTGACTTTAATTTGAAAGGACAGACACAGGAAGTGTCCACGCTCAGCAGTCAGACAGGAGTCAGGTTAATTTCCAGGGCTGGTACCTGCGGTTATTCCACAGGCTAGTTAATAACATGTCGGGCAGGAAATCCAAAGTGTGGGATCATTTTGAGAAGGTGAAGGACGAACCCAAGGTGATATGTAAACTCATCTTCATTGGTCAACTACAAACATGACGTATCATCTGGAACATGGAAGTAGCTACATGCCCATTAGCCCACAGCGTCATTAACAGGCGGCTCGCTCAGTGTGTGACGTGCACTTGTAGATAAAATATAGGCCTATATTAATGAAGGTTCATTAGTACGGTTTTGTATTTCTCTGTAATGTAGCACAGTGTTAACAATGTTACTGATACTATTCTTTCTCACACCTTCAACTCAAACCACCAAAATATATCATTTAATAATTACATTAATATCGTAAACATGTGGGCGACTGGTCGACTGATGGCCCTGAATGATGACTGTTGGTCGACTAGGAAAATTCTTTGTGGAGGGCAGGCCTTGTTAGCAGCATGCATATATCCATAACATTACCAATATAGCTTTATATTTTATCCCATTTTGGGCTGAATTGTACATAAATAAACTCCAATTTATATGTGACTGTTTTGTAAAACCTAATAAATACAAAAAAGGTCAGATGAGGTAAAGAAAAGGTTGTCGTTATGTCTGAGTGTGTGTGTGTGTCATTTAAGATCAAGGACGGAGTAGAGGTGAGGTGAAGCAGCCACCAATTGCTTCAGAGTCTGGAATCGCACCATCACTAAAAGGATCTGAAATGATTAAGGAAACGAGCTGGACGAAGGGGAATGATGCCAACAATTCTGACTGAGTGTTTTCATTACACTTCTCTGCCTTGAAGCCCATTTGGTTACACACACTGACTTTGTCCCGTTGCCAAATTTCAGTCCCTGCTGAAAGAAATATTGCCCTCTTCTATTGCCGGGGAAGGTCAGCACACAGATAGCTTTTTGCACCAATATCAATATTGGTGTTACAGTTTTCAAAATAAATCATGCTTCAAATAGGAGAAGAAGATAATGCCCCAACATGCACACTGCATATAAAGACTGATATGTGGTTTTATCAGTCAGGCTGCCGGACAAAAACTTAGCAGACCAGTTAATCAGCCAACCAGCCAGCCAGTCACCCACACAACCAGACAGACAACTGATCTGAAAGGCTGGACTGAGAGACATAACTCTGACACACTACATTAAATGCTTAAAAGCACAACATGTCTTCAAGTTCAATATTACATGTGTACTTGAAGCATGCAGCTTAATAGCTTTAATGGCAGCTGCTGCACGGTGCATCGGTCTCAGTGGTGCTCGTCACGCATGGCTTTTGTTTTTCTGCTTCCAGTAAGAACCATAAAACACATCATACCGCACACAGCATCAGCTACTGGATACATTCTGCAGGCCTGGAATGCATTACTAAATCAATTCAACATTAACTGTATGGATGAAAGAAATGATATGTCATGCCAAGCTGGATATAATTTAAAAATTAATGTAGAAATGAGAGGCAGGGAGACCCAAAGACAAAAAAACAAGCTCATTGTAGACCAAATAAAACAAAGAAATAGGTGCAACTTCCTCTAAAACCACAAACTGTCATTCACACATTTCTGTTTGTGTACTAAAACTAAAATGAATACAACTTGTTAATTAGTGAACTTTTGTTTCATTTTTAACTTTGGAGAGATTTAAGTTAGCTGTTTCCTCCTACTTATAGTCTTTATGCTAAGCTAAGCTAAGCTAAGCTAAGCTGATCACTTCTTGGCTTTAGCTCCAGTCCATACTTAACACTCAGACAAGAGAGTATCAAACTTCCTATCAAAGTGGGATTTATACTTCTGCGTCAAATCGATGCCATAACCTACGTCTTAGTCTGACGCGCACCTCCCCAGAAATACACGTCACGGCAACGTAGACCTCCTGTCTATTTTTGTGCGCTAAAATCATTTCCCTCAGTGGAAACACAACTTTTATTTACTTTAATTTCACAGATAAGAAACAATAAACTGTGAAGACAATAAAGCCTCCACAAAAATAGCATTTTAAGTGTGATTTATCCTGGCCTCATATGAGCAGAGGAAAAGTCCGCTAGCTGCTAGGCTAATTTATACAATGTAAATCCCATAGGCTTGTGCTAATAACGTTAGCATGTTGTATTTGTTTGGAAAAAGCGCTTAGTATAAGACAGTTGTTTTGTCAGTGAACCTTGTGAGTTGTAATGGAGCCTAATTTTATAACATTACCATTGTTAAATGTTGCTGTGCTGCCTTCAGGCCTCAAGCTAGGGATGTACCAAATATTCGGTAACCGAATATATTCGGCCGAATATTACAAAAAAACACACATTCGGTATTCGGTGGAATAAGTTAAAAGCAAGGCCGAATAATAGCGGCATGTTTTGATAACGCAATCAAACAGCGTGCTGTGACGGGCGGAGTAAAATGTCGGCAGTGTGGCGATCAGTCTGACACCGCACTCACATTTGCGACTAAAAATAGTTTTGAGCGAGCAAAATAGGCTTAAATCATTCAGCAGGCTGTGCGAGCAGCCTACAGATTTCAACCAGCAGCAGAAACGAAAGGCGAATCCCACCGATTGTGGGTTGAACGGGGGTCACAGACACAGACAGTAATGTATTCCTGTCAAATACGGCGGCCATCGGCTTACCGGTGACGGGAAGTCGGCTCCAATAATATCCTCTTCTTGGCGTCATGACTGCCCAGAAGTACCTGAACAGTCGAGCCAGCCGAACACAGGTATGTGACGTGTCAGAGGAGAAACGAGCCGTTCACGGCCCACAAACCTCACCGCACTTTAGGGACTGTTCTTTACTTATGAAGGGACTGTCAGGGGAGGAGGGTGGCTGGTTGATTCTTATTTTATTTATTTATTTTATTTTGATCCCCCCTATGTTCATCACTTATTGATGCTGTTTTTGAAGTATGAATAAGTCAATAAGTAATTTATTCCATTGAAATATCATTGATGTATTATAGAAAAGTGATTTATCTTTTTATAAATGACAAAAGGCACATCTGCCTCATTTTCACTGTGGTATCGTGATACTACTTCATTTCGGTGCATCCCTACCTCAAGCTATGTTACGCTAACACGTCCTGACTCTGACTCTGAGATAGCTGTTCCTTTAAGATCCTTTAGCTAAGGTAAAGGGGGAGACACTGAAATCTAGCTTCGACCGTATCACCTGTTAAATCTACATTTAGAAAGGCCGACAAAAAGTGTATCAATTGCAATATTTTTAATAAAAACTCATACGACACTGTCAAACAAAAAGCTAGCGTGATCTAGCTAGAACATGCTACAGCAGCAGATTAGCTTGCTAGCTGTAGTGCTAGCTAGGTTAACTAATCCCACACGTGCCCCCCACATTTCTGTTCATGTGTGGGTTAAATTAACAAGATAAACTGTGTAAATAAGACAACTTGGAGGATACTGGAGGATTTTTTAACTTAAGATAGAATCAGGAAAGCTGTTTGTCTGCCTTCAGGCTTTCAGCGATGCTACGCTAATATGCCCTGTCTCCGAATCTGAGATAGTTATTCCCTCAAGAACCTTTAACTAAGATAAAGAGGGAGACATTGACATCTAGCGTCAGGTGTATCATCTGTTACACCTATATTGTCTGAGAGGGAGACAAAAAGCCCGGAGACAGCGAGGCGGGGTGAGGTAAAGCGAGAGGAGGGGAGGGAAAGAGGAGAACGGTAATTGAGGTGATGTGATCCGATGAGGGAGAGGATATTTTTTTTTGTGCCGTGATGCCAAGAATTGGCCCGGGGCAGACAGTGTTATAGATTTACCTTGAGTGAGCCCAGGATAGCCGACACCCTCCCGCCAACATTACGCTACAAACGCCGAGAAACTGCTGATGTCACCCTATACACACACACACACACACACACATTACTACAGCAACACGTTTCCCTCACCTGTTACCATAAATCTGTGATACAGGCTCGAGTTTCAGCCTCAAGGTCAAACCTCCCTCGTCTCCTCCATTCAGCTATTCAGATTCCTCAATGTCAGAATTCAAGAAGAGCTCAGCCTTGAGTTTGATGAAAGCACGTCATTATGCAGTACTATTACTCATCCAACACACTCAGCAGGACTGATCCATTTTGATCAATACTGGAGTCAAAATCTGAGTGTAATGTAATTTACAATACTGGTGGAAACCGTGACGGATACATGAAGGGGATTAATTACAAATTCATTGTTGTTCTTTTGTCTCTAAAGAAAAAATCCACACTGAAAGTTAAACACCAAATAAAAACACTGACAATAGAGACAGTCCTCACCTGAGAAATTACAGAACAGTTTGTTTGCAATACGGCTATTAAGATGCGCAAAATTCAGATGGAGAGCAGGAAGTGACACTGTATGAACTGGATATAGAGGAAAGTGAAGCTACAGGCAGCAGGTATTGTCAGAAAATCGATACTCATGTTGAATGTGATCCATACAAAATGAGCAAATGTGATTTTTCCCACAACTTTCTTGCCAGCATTTGTATGTGGGGCCCATGTGGGAAGTAAATGGGTTGAAAAATGGGCCCTATATGGGATCGTCCATGGGCTCCATATTGGCCCCATGCTAACTGCCCACAATGATAGCTTTATCGAAGTGTGACCCACATGGTTATGCTAGGATTACCTGGCTACCGAGTGGGTATGGGCTCAAAACGGGCATCTCATCTGGGGCTCACATGTGTATGGGGCATGGGGCCAATATGTAACCCATGAACGATTCAATACATGGCCCATTTTTCAGCCCGTTTACTACTCACATGGGCCCCACATACAAAAGATGGCTGGGTTGACTGATTTGCTCGGTGCAGACACAACCATTATCACAACTTACTTCATCCTCTAGACCCCCTAACGTTACTAAAGTTGCATGGCATGCTGCTGAAAGCATAAAAGAGTCTAGTGGACCATACATGTAAGTATTTTGTGTGCTGTTGGATCCGTGATTCATCTTGTTTTTTGGCCAGGTGAGTAAATGTGCTTGTGTGTAATTCAATTTTTTCAATTCAATTTTATTTATAAAGCCCAATATCACAAATCACAATTTGCCTCACAGGGCTTTACAGCATACGACATCCCTCTGTCCTTAAGACCCTCACAGCGGATAAGGAAAAACTCCCCAAAAAAAACCCCTTTAACGGGGAAAAAAAAAAAAAACAAAAAACAAAAAACTGCCCTTTACATTTCCAATTCTGCACATGGATGCAAAGCTGTCAGGCTAACTTCACTAGCTAACTTTGACTAAGATTAGCTACTATTTTCTACCTACTAGGTCAACCATCCCCAGAGGTCTGGTCAAATGCGGTTAAAAATCTGGGTTGTAGCTAGACAAAAAGAGAAGTTGTCACAGCACATTGTTATTGCATCCAACTCGATGTGTGTTTAACACCATGCTTTAACATTTACATTTAAAATTAGTTGACTCCTCTCATCTAGACTGAAGATGGAGGTTTTTGAGCCACATCTGCCACTGCTTCTTCTCTCAGGCTTTTAACTCAGGTTGAGCTGGACACCCAAACATTTTATCTTATTTTTATCTTATTTTATAACCCTTGTATTTTATTTTATTGTATTGTATTTTATGTATCTTATGGTTGTTACTGTGGTGTACTATTGGGTGCCTCATTGTATTTGCTTGTTTATTTCTATTGACCTGTTCAGCACTTCGGTCAACCTTGGTTGTTTTAAATGTGCTTTATAAATAAAGTTTGAGTTGAGTTAAGTAAAGAGTGCGCATCATGAGCATTTGTGCAGTGTTGGTAGTTTTCGCCTTCATGTGTTCAGGGCACTGATGTGTAATGTCATATGCAAAGAAACCAGGGCCAGGTTGCGGGGGCAGCAGGCCAAGCAAAGCACCCCAGCCGTCCCTCTCCTCAACAACGCTTTCCAGCTCCTCCTGGGAGACCCCGAGGGTGTTCCCAGGCCAGACGAGATATGTAATCCCTCCAGCGTGTTCTGGGTCTGCCCCGGGGCCTCCTACCAGTGGGACGTGCCCGGAACACCTCTAATGCGAGGCGGCATCTTAATCAGATGCCCGAACCACCCCAACTGACCCCTTTTGCCATGAAGGAGCAGCGGCTCTACTCTGAGCTCCCTCTGGATGTCTGAGCTCCTCACCCTATCTCTACAGCTGAGCCCAGACACCCTACGGAGGAAACTCATTTTGACTGCTTGTATCCAAGATCTTATTCTTTCGGTCACTACCCAGAGCTCATGACCATAGGTGAGGGTTGGGACGTAGATGGACCAGTAAATCGAAAGCTTCGTCTTCTGGAGACGCCACACCAAACCGCCGATCCATCTCACGCTCTATTCCACCCTCACTTGTGAGTGCACTCCCAACCCAGAGGGGGCAATCCACCATTTTCCAGCAGTGATATATTTGTGATATTTGTTAGCAAGCTAGTTTTCTGTGTGCGTCACATCCAGCATGAATATTGCCTCAGCAGGCAACAGTGACTCGTCTGCATCGCCTATATGTGACTACACCCTAAAGTCTTTTGGCAATATTTCAAGGCGCAGATCGAAAACGTGCATAAAAACAGGTGGATAAAAACATATTTTGTATCAACATAACCAAACTTCCTTGTTTGCACCTGACAGACAAGAGTCAGAATTACTACAACTTATAAAAACACTCTTGTTGCCTGTCTTTGAGGCACAACTGCTGCCTCACAACACCCCCGACTTCCTGTGACCACAAGCAGTCACCTCTCTTTCCATGTTGACCTTGACGCAAATGAGGTCACTGCTATTGACTCGTCGTGACAGGTGGCTAACCCCAGACTAATTATGGCCTCAGGCTAGCGCTCACACACACACACATGTGCACAAGCCCAAATGTCAACATGTGCGCACACTCAGGCAAACGATTTTCACCGCGGGCCCAATCACAGTTCGTCACACAGGTCGACAAAGTTCCTCAAACACTCGACATCAGCGTCGACTTTTGTCAAACCACACTGAGAACGATTATCGATTTCAAGTCAGACCTATTTATCACCTCATATGCATGTTTGTGTGCGTCTTAACTTTGTCCTTGCACGGTGACGCATGTGCACACACAGGAACAACCCACACCTAACCGCAGGGTGTGACTGCTGACGCCTTTTGACTCCGGTGAACATTCACACACACATTTAACATGGAAATATCCAGAAAACACACGTTAGTACATCTCAGCAGAGGGAGACGAAGCAGCGGAGGTGGGAAAGTGTGTTGAGATGAAGATAAATGTTTTCATACAAGAAAGTTAACATGGAGACGTAGCGGGGGTGACTAAGGACAAGTCACACACACACACACACACACACACTCACACACAGGCGTCCTATCAAAGTGGGGTAAAGCTGAACATATAATGAGGTTTAATTAGAAAACAAATTTAAAGTGTGTGAGATTATATATCTGTGTGTGTGATATAGTACAGGGACCTTTTTTTAAAATGAAAACAATGCCACTGGAGATATTTTATAACTCAGCAGTACCAGTGAACTCGTCTCTTTCACATATTAATAGCAACACCAGTGCCTAAAATACCAATCTGCCCTCCATAGCTTAATCCCGTTATCTTTTCTTCCCTGTATGTGCGCTCTACTCGTCCATCTTTCTCTGTCTTTTCCACCCTCCCACCCCCCTCCCAGTATTCCCACCGGGACCACCCCTCTTATCACACTGGGTGTGTATGTGCATGAATGTGTGTGTGTGTGTGTGAGGAGGCTGCATCATGACAAAAGAGACTCCACTAGACCGTCACGTCTCAAGCCCTTCTCTTTCTCCCCTGTGTCAGCTCCATTACTTTCTTTTCTCTCCTGTATTTTCCTCCTCTCTCTCTTTCTCTACCTTTTTCTTCACTTCGCGCGAACGCTTCCTCGTCGCCTTCTTCTTTTCCTTCTCGTCCTCCGCAGCGTTGAGGTTCTCATCCGCCTTTTTCTTCAGCTGCGAGGCGGCGTGCGCCATGCTGCTCCAGTCCAATTAATCCTCACAGGTGGGAAACCGGAGAAGGAGGGATGGATGGAGGGATGAATGGAGGGTGGACCCAGAGTCTCCTCTTTAGCCTTTTCTTCTCAGCTCCTAATTATCTTTTTGTTCCTCCCGTATCCTCGGCTGCGCTTTTGTCAGAGGAGGAGCCCTCACAGGTGTGTGAGAAGGAAGGATTTTCCTCTCCTCGTTTTCAAGATTCCCCCTCTGTCTTTTGTTCTTGGTGTCCCTCAGCAGCTATCCACACTGTGCAGATGCAAAGGTCCAGTTTGGGGCAGGGCACAGACAGGACATACTCCTCAGGCTCCACCGCTGTGAAGGCAGCTGCTTCCACTTCTCAGAGCTCAAAGTGCAAAACAAGTGCCAGTTATAGCAAATACAAAAACAGTTAATGATATGATCCAGAGTCAGGTGAAAATGTCCTCTTGATTGATGTATAAAAACAGTTACAGGTACGTCAGTAGAGCTCCAGGGTTGGAGGTCCAAGATGGGGCTCAAGCTCCAGCCCCTAACCCAGCAGAGCGCTCTGTCGTCTGGGTAAATGAACTGGTCCTGCTGCCTGCTTGACTGGTTCCCAGAGCACTGCACCTGAGCACTGAGCCATCCTCTATGTACACACACACACACAGGCTCAGTCTGCGACGTCTCGCCGGGACATATGAACAGGAGGGAAATGACGGTAGAAAGGAGGTTGAGATAGGAGGAGGAGGAGGAGGAGGAGGAGGAGGAGGGGTGAGAAAGGAGGAGACAGAGAGAGGTAGAGAGAGCAGCTGGGACAGCAGGAAAAAAGGAGGGAGTAGGGATGGACGAATACCTCTGCTTAGTACCAGCTGGCTTTGGCTGAGAGATAAAGAGAGAGAAAGGGAGGATGATACTTCACACTGGGCTCTTACAGCACACACACACACACACACACACACACACACTGGGTGTCCAGCATCACACAGTGTGCAGCCATGATGTTCCTGTTATGAAACTTATTTCACTCAGCCTCTTCACTGTCTCCATCCAACTGTTCCTCTCAAAAAAGAGCTGACGATAAATTTACCCGTCAGTAACCTAAATTTACTTTAATCACAGTTGTTGTTTTGTTTGTTTGTTTTTGTCGCATTATAAGAAATGATATAACATATTAATACTGGCGTTACAGATCATAAAAAAAGAGGAAGAAAGGGGAAAAAAATAAATGAATATTTAGAAAAAATATATGTAAAAAAGTCAAGACAGGTAAAAAGAGAAAAGATAGAAGTAAAAAATAAAATAAAAGAACTGGTGACATAAATATCAGTTCATGGGATGTTTACAGTGTCTTGTCATGGTTTTTAATTAACAAAAACAACATGAATCTCATATTGTTAAACTGAGACAACAGTGAATGACAACTAATCAGCACTAAGTCAAGACCAGAAGTCCTGGGCTGGTGGCCAGGGGCAGCACCAGGCCTAACCTGTGTAATGGCAGCAACAGAAAGTTTGCTCATCTGGCAGGGAGATGATGCTGCCCAGTTCACCTGAGCTGGGGTTTTCACTGACTGTATTTGGGTTGCTGCAGCTGCTGACTGGGGGTCGGTCCCCAGAGCTGCTGCCTGCTCTGCTTCCGACAGAGGGGTCTGTAGCGGCAGGGAGTGAGGCGGAGGACACACTCCCCCCAATCCCAAATGGATCCCTTACAGACTCGTTGACTCAAACCCTAAGCCCTTACAGACGAAAGACCAATTCCATTTCTTCCCCTTAGCCCTTGTCTTGGCCCTTCCCCTTGGTTTTGCGCATTCACGTGAGGGGAAGTGGTGTCCCAATTCTTCATCATGGTAAGAGCTAACCTGACGGAGAATTGGGACACCACTTCCCCTCACGTAAGAAGGGCCAAGACAAGGGCTAAGGGGAAGAAATGGAATTGGTCCTTCGTCTGTCAGGGCTTAGGGTTTGAGTCAGTAAGTCTGGAAGGGATCCATTTGGGATTGGGGGACTGTGATTTGAGGCTCTAGCTAAAGTTAACTCCATAAATGTGACTTGAAGCCACAGCTGTGAGCCTTTGGCTCCAGTTAGCAGAAGGCTAAACCATTAGCAAAATTTTCTCTCCATCTCTGAGACACTTTTCTTTTTTTTTTCTAAAGCCTCAAAACAGCCAAAAGGAGAAGCATAAGTCGAGTTTCTTGGTCTACTTCAATCACAATATGCTCAATGTTTATTCTGGGATTTTTGCCCATTAATTCATTTATTCATTCTCTGTAACCGCTTATCCTGTTGGAGTCATGGCGGGCTGGAGCCTATCCCAGCTGACATTGGGTGAGAGGTAGGGTTCACCCTGGACAGGTCACCAGACTATCACAGGGCTGACACATAGAGACAGACAACCATTCACACTCACATTCACACCTACGGACAATTTAGAGTCACCAATTAACCTGCATGTCTTTGGACTGTGGGAGGAAGCTGGAGCACCTGGAGGAAACAAATTCACACCTTTCATTCAAGTTTTTATCTTTTTTGCATGATGGAAAAGAGATTCTGTACGACACAATGGGTGCAGGATATTTATACGATACGATATATGTAAATGATTTGGAAAAACCACAAACATTTTCCATCTGACTTCCAGAAATAAAAGAGAAAGGTACATGCAGGCTGCCGTGCACTTAAAGATCAATTATTGAGCTCCTGATACATTATTCACAAAACACTGATTTACTCAGATATGGAGGAATCAGACCTTCAGAGTACGCCTTTATGATTTCTGTGCAATTAACGACTTTCAGGGAGGAATCAGCTTTAAATTAATGAGAGATGCCTGAGGTGACAGAAAGGGATTTTCTCTACACACAAATTTAACAATGCTTCATGAACTAATATCAGCAAACAGTTTTGAATACAAAGATGTTCTTAGAAGTTTTTCATACAGTGTTTTCAGGGCAATCAGTTTATCTCTGCATCATTATAATGTCTCATTGTTTGTTTCCTGTGTGTGTGTGTGTGTGTGTGTGTGTGTGCTGCTATGAGCTCATGTCGGTAGACTGCAGCCTTTTAATATTAACAACACGGGAGAGGGGATTGGATTGCAGCCGGTGGCAGGGACATGTGACATCGGAGCAGGTTTGCTATTGGCTGTCTGAGGTGTGAGAAAACTGTTATTGGCTACATACAAAAGGAAGGTCCCGCCCACAAGATGAGAATAACAAAGAGGAGAGGAGAGGATGTCTCAATACAAACAACCGGCATCTTATAGTAATTAATTATGATGTTAATTTAACTCCAGCTCACGTCCCTAAATGACAAGACTCAACATATTTCATGTGCTCAATGCTTGAAGATGATTTATCACGGGAGATGTGGTGACATCACATCATGGGTATGTGCTTTGTATGTTATACTAACCTTTCAACGTCACAGCTGAGCTGCTCTGCAGCCTGTGCCCCAGATATTTCCCTCTGGGTGTGAGCCAAAGAATGAATGAAAGCTTGGACTGGACTTAAATGGCATTAACTGCAGCATCAACACTCTACGCGTAATTGTACATAATGAGCGCGTGTTCAAGTCCTGTGAATAAAACAAGACTCTCTCTAATCTCTCAAAGACGATAGGTTCATTAAGGTGATATTCCTGAGGTCAGTCAGTGCCCTGCTTTGGTTCACACTGAAATATATCAACAAATTTTGTATGGATGGACATGGAATTTTGTGCAGATATTCCTGGTCTTCCTGGTCCATGGTTATCTCCTCCTCCTCATCATACAATCAAACTTGGCCACGATCTCTATCAGCCAATCAGGATGCTACTGCAAAATTTTATATCTGCCTTTACCCACCCCGTTCACCTCCAACCATCGTATCCAGAGTCCAGGACGAACTCAGTACAGGCCCGTTCCTCTACTCATCCAGATCATCAGCACTTCTTCATCTTCTTCACATCTTCATTGCATCTTCACCACCTCTACAACCATCAGCGTCTAGACCCTGGGGGGTTCCCTATTCAACCATGGATTCATCACCCGCCTTTAATATATAACATCTCAATGGGGTCTAATCGCCAAAGACTTCACAGATTTATTATACTTATGTGCACAAGTAAATAAATATTGTTTTCACAAAAGCAAAAAAGAGTCTCTCCTGATTGAATTTCCTTCAGCACAACAATGAGGTTGATATTTGTGTGTTGGAGTTTCAACAACTACTAGATGGATGTCCATTGAATTTGTTACACACATTTATGTCTAACTAAGAATTAACATTTCATCTAGCGCCATCGCAGGGTCAACACTTTAACTTAAGACAAAAGTAAATGACAATCTCATCAGTCTCAGCTGTACTTCCTGTTTAGTGCTAATTCTAAACTGTTAGCATGCTAACACACTAAGCTAACATGGAGGACATGGTAAACATCATACCTGCATGTTAGCGTTATCATTGTGAGCATGTTCAGGCTCATGTTTGCCTAAGTACAACCTGACACGGCAGCTAACATGGCTGTGGACTTATGCCTCTTTCACAGCACGACTCGGCTCTTCCATTAGCAAAAATTGTGGCTAGTACCTGGTACATTTTTTGCTGACACCTCGGTCAAGGTTCCAAGCGAGCTGAGCTTAGGAGGTGGAGTTAAAACACTGCAGACCACTGATTGGTTGGACAGAATCGGCACTAGTGCAACACACGACATCCTGCACAAACCTGCAATCTTCTCAATCACTCAACACAGGTTTTAAAAAATGGCGCCCCACAAGACTACGCTTGGTTGGCGATGAAAAGATGTCATGGTGGTTTCAAGTGGCATCACTACAATCAGTTAAATATCTAGCCTGCACTAAGTGGGTACTGTCCACCAGTGGAGGGAACTGCCCATTGGTCCGACATCCCATTGTTCCGACCATATTAAACTCATTGTTCCAAAGTCGACACTTGGTTAGGGTCAGGAAAAGATCATGGTGTGGGTTAAAATGGAAAAGAAAGTGACAAACACATAAGCCGTGAGCCTGCTCCGCCTCAAGCCTTTCCCAGCTGACCCAGAGCCGGTTGCGGTGCACCATACACCTGCTGCGAGCCGTTCAGCACCGCAGACAGTCGGACTAATGAGATGTCGAACCAATGGGCTGTCGGACCAATGACATGGACCCCCAGTGGAAAACAAAATGGAGAAAAGGTCTTGGTACTAACTGTGAGTCAAGTCAAGTTGAGCTGAACCATGCAGTGGAAACGAACCTCAAAGTAAGGTATCGAAAAAGATTGTTCAGGTAGCGGCACAGTAACTCATCGTATCAGCTCTAGTCTTTAAAAGTCAGATGATACCCAACCCTAATACTGCAGCTGTCGGAGAACGCAACAGCACAATAACTAGAATGGACTGTAATCAACCAGCTTCCCAGTTTCTACCCATCACTGCAGAAGCAGATGTTGTCCCAGACTGCAGCTGTTATAGGAGCAGCAGGTCAAACTGACTCTGAACGTGTTTAGATGCTAATTAATGTGTTCAAACCTGCGAGGCTTTCAGCAAAAAGACATTCACTGTAATGTGTAACTGGGCGCACAAGAACTGTCTCTGCCTCATCGACAGCTGGATCACACTTCACCCAACACTCCCATACCACTGCACATACACTATCTTACCGTATCCACACTCTCACGGACCCATTCAATTATACTTGTATTGGATTATGATCATAGACAACATTTCTTTGAGTCAATGAAACACTTTATGTATCGCACTGGATTCACAGAGTTCAGGACCATGACACTAGAATCTTGGGTTCACATCCAGACGCTTGTTTTCTACAATCAAGTCTATTGCCAGTGATCAGCACCTCATTATAATTCTCGCCCTACGCTGCCTCTGATTGGCTACAGTGCACTTCTTGACGTGTCTCTCACTTGTCTCATGTGCCCATAGACTGCATATATTCAGTGGATTTGCAGTGGACACTAGTGACATAGACACAACAAGGGCCGAGAAAAGAGCCAGAGAGACAGATCTTCCCAAAAATAGAAGTTTTAATTTAGGTCTGTTATTTTTTATTTTTTTCATTTTATTACTCTCTTTTATTTTTGATGGTTTTATTCACTGAAAAATATACTTTTGAATTCTACTTTTGAATTACTGACAGAGCCAGAGAGCCGACTGAAAGAGGCCGAGACAGAGAAATGCATTAGGTAGAAAGAGGAGAGAGAAGGACTGAGAGAAATAAGTCTACGTATGATGTCATGTAATTGGAGGACATGTTCAAATGTCACAAGGTCTTCAAAACAAAAGAAGAAGAAAGTTTTAATCTAAGTCTCTTATTTAATAATAAACAGTTCAACTGAACATGTCTTCATTTCAGTCAGGAACACTTTAGTCAAAGAAAACTTTATCTCTATGTGCAGTATTACAGTATATTTGGCGGTATGGCTCTGTTCTGGGGCCTCTCTGCCTTTCCTCGGGCCTACACAGAAAGCCTCTTCCAAGCGTGGAAAGCCTGAGGCAGGGAAAGCAGCAGCAAAGATGCCCAGTTCCAATTCAATTCAATACAATTTGATTCGATTCCGTTCGATTCAGTTCAGTTCAATTCAGTTCAATTCAATAGCACTTTGTTTATCCTGAGGGAAATTCTTGTGCCAGAGAATGCTTCAAATTACAGTAACACTTAGTACAGTGACCTCAACTTAGAGTTCACAACCAGAACAACCAGAACAACCAGTGGGCTCCCTGGGCCAGGGTCACTCACTGGGCCCAGTTTAAATATAGTATTAAATATCTGACTTTTCAAGGAGCAAAAGCAAAACCAGTGCCCAATTCCACTTCAATTCAATACATTTCGATTCAGTTCAGTTCAGTTTGGTTTGGTTCAGTTCAGTTCAGTTCAGTTCAGTTCAATTCAATTCAATTCAATTCAGTTCAAGAGAACTTTGTTTATCCTCAAGGAAATTCTTGTGCCAGAGAATGCTTCAAATTACATTAACACTTAGTACAGTAACCTCAACTTCACAACCATTAACAACCAGAACAACCAGTACAACCAGTGGGCTCCCTGGGTCAAGGTCACTCACTGGGCCCAGTTTAAATATAGTATTAAATATCTGAGTTTTCAAGGAGCAAAAGCAAAACCAGTGCCTAATTCCACTTCAGTTCAATATAATTCGATTCGATTTGGTTTGGTTCAGTTCAGTTCAGTTCAGTTCAGTTCAATTCAATTCAGTTCAATAGAACTTTGTTTATCCTGAGGGAAATTCTTGTGCCAGAGAATGCTTCAAATTACAGTAACACTTAGTACAGTGACCTCAACTTAGAGTTCACAACCATTTACAACCAGAACAACCAGTACAACCAGTGGGTTCCCTGGGCCAGGGTCACTCACCGGGCCCAGTTTAAATATAGCATTAAATATCTGAGTTTTCAAGGAGCAAAAGCAAAACCAGTGCCCAATTCCAATTCGATTCAATTCAGTTCGGTTCAGTTCAGTTCAGTTCGGTTCAGTTCAATTCAATTCAATTCAGTTCAATAGAACTTTGTTTATCCTGAAGGAAATTCTTGTGCCAGAGAATGCTTCAAATTACAGTAACACTTAGTACAGTGACCTCAACTTAGAGTTCACAACCAGAACAACCAGAACAACCGGTGGGTTCCCTGGGCCAGGGTCACTCACTGGGCCCAGTTTAAATATGGTATTAAATATCTGACTTTTCAAGGAGCAAAAGCAAAACCAGTGCCCAATAGAGTAACAATAGGAGTAAGATAAGTGCCTGCCTATTTGTTTGGCTGACAGTTTTCCTTATCACAGAGAAAACAAGGACACAGAGTCAAAAAATAAAAGTAGCTTTGCAAGTAGCAAGATACCAAGATAGCCATTTTCTTTTAGCTTAGCTTCTTTGGGGATAGCTTCAATGTAGTGAAAATAATAAATAAAGTTGAATCTGATTTAAAGTGCACACAATTTTGTCTTTTAATCTCTATAATTTGTTTTATTCCTGGCCTGTGATTCACCGTGTTCATGTGTGCTCAGTTTATTGTGACAGACACTCAAACAGCCTTAAAAGGTGAAATGTTTCATCCTTCCTTTCATCTGCAGCTAATCACAGGCCCAACTCCAGTTACTGCACCATAATAATCATCAGTGTGAGAGTGACTTCAGACAGGACTTATATCACTAATCCTTCATTATCTCCATCTGTAAGAGGAGCTTATGAATTGGACGTGCAAGCCCTTAACAGCTTCCTGTCTGTCCTCAAACTGGGATTAACAGCAGGTGATTTCTCTGTGCGTGGATCACACGTTTAAAACGAGCCTGACAAAAGATGATGATGTCTAAAGGTTTAAGGCTCGCTGTCTCTGGTGGCGTCACGTGACTCTCGCCTCTCTCTGCTCGCAGTGGAAACAGCAAACTCAGGACTACTGTCAGGCTCCAGATGTGGGACAGCAGCAAAGATGCCAGTCAGCTGCATTATTTCTTTGTTCGCTCGTTCATCATCTGCTGCCTTCTCCTCCATCCTCTCTGCTCCCTCTTTCCATCCTGTTATCCATCAATCGTTCTGTCCTGATGCTGCTGATCTGACCACTGCTAATGCTAACCAGCGCCTGCAGCACACTGCTCTGTGCATGCAACCGTGAAACTGCAGTTAATCAAGTCGTGGGTAAGTGTGGCCTCCACAGGGTAGAGACAATACTGCAACTATTGGAAGGATGAACTCAGCGTGGCCTCGGGAGTTAATCAGAGAGCTGAGGATCATCTCATGAACGAAAACATGAATATAACAACAGGAATATAAAATAAAACATCATCAGGTCATTTTCAGTGGTGAACCAAATCATTTGGGGAACCCTATTTTAAATATTGATTAATGTATAAAATATTTACTCATCTCAAAATGTCAGAAAATTCTGAGAAATGCAGAAGACGGTAAATTTAATTTGCTTGTTTTGTCCAGAGCCCACAGATGATTAATTCACAATTATACAAGTCACAGAAAAGCTTAAAGTTTAACAATGAGTTGTCATTGGTTAATTGAATACTTATTTCACAAGAAAATGACCAAAATAAAAGAAATAAAATACAATAAAAGGCAAAAGAGGAGCGAGCGTTCTCCAGTAGTTAAATATTTAATAACATCATGTGACTCAGAGGGAAACTGTTGACCTTAAAAACAAACCCCTTTGGAATTTGCCTGAATTAGAGCTATTTAAAGTTATTGATTAATCTATTGTTAAAGATTATTTTTGGCATTTTGCCTTTAATTGGACAGGAAAGCTTGAGAGTGAAAGAGGGAAAGAGAGAGGGGGTGACACGCAGCAAAGGGCCACAGGTTGGAGCAGTGTGGTACGGTCGATGGGCATGCTATTGTGCACATATCGTCTCGTCGCATGATCAGAGACTTGATACTGGATAACATCAACATGCATATTACTCATCATTGCATACCTGTATATAACAAAAAATACCAAAGAACTTAGTTTAATTGGTTGATTAATAGATAGGCATATAGATCAAATGGCACTGTTTCTAATTCAATGGGCGTTCTTCTTTGAGCACAGGCATGTTTTTAAAATCGTAAGGGCCAATGCTTCACCCAGCACATTGTTGGAGGGCCCTCTTTCTCAATGGACCCCCACCTTATGGGCCCCAGTGCAACCACACTGCCTGCACTGTCTATATTTACGCTCCTGGGTTGGAGTCAAACCCGTGGACGCTGTGGCGAGGTGAGTTAGTGAGCACCCTGTGATTAATCTATTTTGCGATAGTTATTAAATGTCAGAAAATTGTTAAAAAATGCCCACAGAGATTTATCACAGTATAACAGTCCAAAACCCAAAGATACAAAAAAACAGCATTTTGCTTTTAGCATTTTTGCTAAATAAGTGACTGAAACAAAAGTTTTAATGAATTGTCCCTGATTAATTAACTATTGTTTTATCACTTTATGCACACATGAAAGAGCTAATGTCTCCGAAAGTTAAATATTCAATATCATCATGTTATTTTCAAAGGCATGCTGCTGACCTGCGACCATTAATAAAAACATAATTATTGGGAATATTTTCTGAATTAGAGCTACACTATTTAGCAATTAATCTATTGAATATATATTGGAAATAATCATTTATTAAATGTCAGAAAGCTGTGAAAAACGCCCAAACAATATTTTTAATATGCTTGTTTAGGTTCAAAACCATAAGATATTATATTCATACTAGTATAGCAAAGCATTCAAGAAGCTAGCAAACACCATTTGGCATTTTTGCTGGGAAAAAAAAAAAAAAAAAAAAAAAAGAACTGAATGAATTGTCATTGATTCATCGACTGCTTGTTTCAGTTACTCCGACAAGAAAATGTAAAAAAAAAAAACAACAACAAAATATGACAACTTTCCAAGGTGGACTATTTTACGGAAGTGTATTGCATTCCCTTGACAAATAAAAAAAGCCCTGTTTTTCTGGGGAATTTATTTATTTTTCTGTTTTTCTGAGTAATTTTTTCCCTGTTTTTCGTGGCAATTTTTTCTGTTTTTTTTTTTTTCTGTTTTTCGTGGTAATTTTGTTTGGATCAGTAAGGGTAAGGCATGTAATTAGTTACACACAGGGTATGATAATCTAGCTATGTTTTCGACTGCATCCTTCTAGTGTAGGCCTATCGCTCAATGTAACAGCTTAGGTTAGTAACAGGTTGTAACAACGTTAGCTGACAAATTTGTGATGAGTAACAATGTCCAGCATGATGGAAAAAAACTGTTAGCTTAACGTTACCTGACAACTGAAATCATGCCCATACACGTTTGTCAGCTAACGTTGTTACAACCTTACCCTTATTGATCCCGTAGTTGAAATTGTTTCGGAGCAGGAGTACGAATGCAAAATACATCCATGAGCAGGAGTCACCATGGATGCAGGGGACACTCGCAGGTGCCAGGTGGGAGCTTATCACGAGATTTTCAAGTATCTCGTCTCCTCATTCAGGAAAAAAAATACCCCGAAAAACAGAAAAATAAATAAATTACTCAGAAAAACAGGGCTTTTTTTTTTATTTGTCAAGTGAATGCAATACGCTTCCGTACTATTTACCAGCAACCAAAAACAAAACCAAAGCATTAGAGCTTTGAAAATTATTGATTAATTATTGATTCTGTTGAATAATTTTGCAATTAATCATTCTAAAATGTCCGAAAATTGCAAAAAAAAATATCAGATTTTCCATGAGCACAAGCCAACGTCTTTAATTTGCCTGTTGTGTCCAATCAAGAGTCCAAAACCCAAAATATTCAATGATATATGAATATATATATATATCTGATAGAGATCAGCTAAAAGCAATAAATCTTCACATTCAAGAATCTAGAAAACAACGTTTGTGCCAAATAAATGACTTTCACAAAGAATCCATTGATCGACTACTTTTCTCACGACTAGCCTCACTGTGTAAACTGCAAACTGCTGCTCATACTGATGTGTTTTTAAGGGTTATGTACAAAAGCTACCAACATATGAGCTCATTTCTCCGACAATTAAATACTGAACAATTATCTGAAAAGTATTTTTACATAATTTGACATTAATTTCTCAACTGTGGCTCTGATACAGCTGCACAAAAAAACTCATCCTGTCAAACCTTAAATATAAATCAAACTGCTGATGGATGAATACACAACACAGACATTAAACTCAAGGCAGATCTCGGGGTATTGATTCAGAAAGAAAGTAGATCTGATCAAAATGTGAGGCTAAAAACAGACACTCATGATTGACCTGCACACACACACACTGTACACTGACACTGGCTCGTATGTCGGCATGGATCCAAATGTGGCCAGTTGGTTGTGTTTGTTTGTGCCTAATGGATCAGGATGGGCAGTAAAAGCCCAACGAGAGGACGGGAACAAAGAGTGAGGGTGTGTTTACACATGCCAGTGTGTGTGTGTGTGTGTGTGTGTGTGCGCGCAATGATGAGATTAGATTTATCCCCTGTGAGTAGCTGCCAGTTTGCCAGCCAACAACTTCCCTCACAGCAGGAAATACTGAGCGTAATTAACAACGAAGCCGGGACACAAAACTGAAGTATTGTTGTTTACAATAAAGACATAAACATAAACAAAATGAAGACTGAATGACAGAAAATCTTCATGTGCACATAGTTTATTTTTCCTGTGGTGTTTGGCTCCCTCTAGTGGCCATCTACAGTACTACCACAGCCTCACAGAGAACATGTCAAATCTTTCATGTGTTCATAAACCCTGTTAATTATTTATGAACACATGATGGGGAGATGTGTGAAAAGCATCGGGTTGCAGCCTTAATAAATCCTGTGGAAGTGAATACAGAGTGTGACAGTAGTCAACAGGAAATGTGTCCTGTGTCTGAGCTGCAGTCAATATGAGGGAATACTGAGAGATCCTAAAGTGTGTGTCAGTGTGTGTTACTTTATTTTAAGGATGTGTTTAGAGTGTCAGTGAAACTAAACATAAATCATCTGACACAGTACAATGTGTACTAGTTGCAGTTCTTTTTTTGACCACTTGGAGGCAGCATCAGGCCACTACAGAAGAAAATGAGCGTCACAAAGCAGGTGGACTTGTTCTCAGTCAGATTATTGGATGTCAAGTTGTTAAGAGTGACTTCAGTATATGAGGCTTATTGTTTAGGACGTATGGTGAAACGTTTCATCAAGACCATTTTAACCTTCATCAGGTCCCTCCTCACTGGTGTGATGTATATAGATTTAAACTGCAGAGGAAGTCAAGTGTAGTTTGGCAGACCTGTATCTGTAAAGTCTCTGCACAGCACTCCAGTTAGCATCTTCCAGCTGATGAGCAAAACCAGCAGAGCTAAGCATTCTCTCCCAGTGCCAGAGTTTGTGAGATCTGATGTCTTTGTTTCAAAACTTTACTCTTCATCATATAACGCAGTGCAAGCAGGGCAGTTGCCCTGAGGCCCATGAGGTGAGGGAGCTCATAGAGAGAGTGGGCCCTCCAGCTATATGTTAAATTTAATGTATACACTACACTGCTAACTACAACTTAGAGCAACGAAACTCTCTTTTGGGTGGCCCCCTGAAGACTAGTACATCCTACACTGGGATTTTAGATTTTTTTTTTAGATTGCCATGTTGCACCGTCATGTTTCTACAATAGCCAGGAACAGACAAACTAAACACTGGCTGTAAATAGGGACATTCATGTTTTTATGTCAGCCACTGTGGTTCGCAGCCCCTTTGTGATGAGCGCGTCGGAAAAAAACACAGATTTTCTTTACGTGAAACTGCTTTATTCAGTGTTTTTACCAGTTTAAATCACCAGGCCTGTTTGTTTCAGAGAAGAGAAGACCTCTGTGGATACTTCAACTCCTGGTAAAAAAAAACACCTGAACGTCTGGATCTTAAAGCCGCTACAAGGAACTTTTAACTGGATATGCAAAAGTCTCTTGTTTCTGCTGATGTCTGTGCGTGACCTACAACAGCAAATGAGACCATCGGTGTGAAGATAAGATATTTCTATATAGTGTATATCCAGACCTTTAGGAAACTGTGTCCGGGTCTGCCCCAGGTCGCTTCCAGGACGAAACGATTTACGGCACTCAGACGGCACACGTCATCTTACCTAGCTGCTTACATTTATGGTGACTCTTAAAAATAGTCGCTATTCCTCCTCCTCGACCCGACGTCCGCGGGGAGTTAAAATAGCAGCAATCGTTGGGTAAAAGTTCTGTGAAAGCACTGGACTCACCAACAGTCAGCCACGTCTCAGTCACACAGAGAAAATCCAATCCTCGGGAAGTCAGGAAATCCTTCAGGATAAACGTTTTGTTGGGATCCCCGATAGGAGCGGGGGCAAAGTTTTCCCGTCTTGTTGTTTCATTCATCCCCAAAACAAACACATGCGCGAGCCAAGTAAGCGTCTTTACGACAAAACGCGCTAGAGCTCATGGGAAATGTAGGCTTCATTCCGGGAAAAATCATTCCGGCAAAACACTACCGCTTTTGTCCACAGAGTCGCCAAAATCAACTCAAAATGAAAGTTCCTTGTAGGGGCTTTAAGTTATCATAGAAAAAAGGTGAGCACACATTAGCAGGTGCTAGGCTAGCCACCCATCTCCGACCAGCCAAACAGGGTCAGAGAAACACCGATTTCCGGGAATGAAAGCGCTGAATGGTGAATCAAAGGATCAAAGTTATTCCAGAAATAGTGTCAGCCTGCGCAGAGCACCAGGTGGGTGAGGATGACAACATCAGGACATTAGCACTCTGTGATGTGATGTTCCATTAAAGTATACCTCATGGAATCACTTTAAATGATTTTCGACAACTCCCACTGTCCTGTGTGGTTCCCTTAATCCATCTGGAGCTCAGAGAAATCAAAAACAACATTTCCATCTCGTTGGTCACAACACTAATTTACCCTGCATTATGTCCCGCCACAATATCCTGCTTCAATGGGGAAGTGCATCAGATTAGATGCAATTAAAATCCTCTCAACATGCGGCTTCATTGTAGCTCACACTGAAAACTTTGCCTGTAATGTGAGCCGCGAGGAGCTGAAGTTCGAAGTCCTCGATACCCAGAAATCATTTGGCTTGGTGTCAGTAGTTAGTGTGCATGGAGTCTGAATGTAGAGACGCTCATCTCTGCTGCAGCAGCTACATGTACAGTACCAACAGGATACACAACTTACTGCAGAGGCACAAATATATGCTGATAGGGGATAAAAAACTTTGATACTGCCGAATATAATGCAACCCTCTCAAGACAAAACTCTCAAGACAAAACCGTCTCACCACACCAGCAGATTTTCTTCTCTAGTTTGAGACCAGTGTAGGATAAAACTGTGTGGTGGCTCCCTGCACTGGTGTGATTTATCTCTTTGAGTTTTTTGGTGACCAGTATCCGGCTCCATTTGTTCCTTATCTTGTCAAACAGCAGTTCACCTTATCTGGTCCTTATCACCGAGAACAGGACACACGGACGTCCTATTGTTGAACAAGGGTGCTCCTACATTTGTAAAGCCTGTTTACTCCTCTCTATTTGTATAACTGTGCATGTGTGTGTGTGTGTGTGTGTGTGTGTGGTGTGAGGGCACAGACAACCTTGCAACTGATCTACCAATGAACGAAGATAGCAACATGGATACCAATCTGAAGGCACTATGAGGCTGCGAGATGCTTCTGCCCTTCAGTGTTTTAACCCTAAATTACTGCAACATCATACGACATCATATCACTGCAACAAGCCCTTTGTCTCTAAGATCAATGTGTCCGAGAACAGAAGAGGGGAAAACAACCTTCACTGAGTGCAGTGTCTCAGATTACACCAGAATCACAGCGTCTGCATGTGAATTAATGCGTCAGGTTGAGTGTGGTGAAAATAACAAGTGAAGAAGGTGTGATTGGATCATTGTTTCACCTCAGGTAGCTGCTCAGATGCATGTTGTAATCTCAAGTGGCAACTTTCGGGGCTGCAACATTCAAGTCACAAAATCTGCAATACCTCCAATGACCACTTGAGGCTGGCTCCAGAAGCGAGTCAATCCCTGTAGACCTTCATGTTAAAATGCCTGACTTAACAGCAGAAATAAACATGTGTACAGCCTGGTACAAAAAAACTGCTTTGGTCTCTATTGCTAATTTATAGCTATGACAACTGTATGAGAGTGGTGGGGGAATTTTATATAACTCATCCATTTACATTTTATTAAAGGGATAGTGCACCCAAAAATGAAAATTCAGCCATTATCTACTCACCCATATGCCGACGGAGGCCCTGGTGAAGTTTGAGTCCTCACATCCCTTGCGGAGATCGGCGGGGGGGAGCGGCTAGCACACCTAATGGCAGACGGCGCCCCAGACTAACGTCCAAGAACACAAATTGAATCCACAAAGTATCTCCATACTGCTCATCCGTAGTGATCCAAGTGTGCTGCAGCCGCGACATAAAAAGTTGTTTGGAAAAACATCATATGAACTCTGTTTTTAGCCTCACTGTAGCCTGTAGCTCTGACTGCTTCTCTGTGCTCTGCGCTCATGTGTGCACGCGCTCAGAGTGATCGCTGATGCACGGTCTCTGAAGAGCAGCAGTCTCGTCAGTACTGATGTCCAGATTCTCAAGTGCAGGCATCGCCAATTCCCAGTCTGAGCAGCAAAGACTTTCCTCATCCGTTGGCATTGCTTTGCATTTGAAACAACTACACCACCAGGTTTCCAGTGCTCGACTCCGGTATTCTGCGGCTGGCTGAGGGTTAGGCTCATGAGCTGCGGCAGCTGCTTCGTCCAGTAGCCTGAGTTCCGTCCGTATACTCGGGCTCAAACAAATACAGCTCATCAAAGAAATGCTGTTCCTCCTCAGTTTCAAAGTCTTCAGACATGTTGGGCTGTCCTTTGCTAAAAGACCGTAGAGCAAATTATCTTTTAGCTACTGTGGTTACTGTTGTCTCTCCCTGCGGTGCACGTGTCACGTGATGTAAATACGGATAAGCAAAGCTCATGCTTTCGCTGGTCTCGCGCAAGCTCACACACGTGAGCGCAGAGCACAGAGAAGCAGTCAGAGCTACAGGCTACAGTGAGGCTAAAAACAGAGTTCATATGATGTTTTTCCAAACAACTTTTTATGTCGGGGCTGCAGCACACTTGGATCACTACGGATGAGCAGTATGGAGATACTTTGTGGACTCAATTTTGTGTTCTTGGACGTTAGTCTGGGGCGCCGTCTGCCATTAGGTGTGCTATCCGCTCCCCCCGCTGATCTCCGCGAGGGATGTGAGCCCTCTAAAACTTCACCAGGGCCTCCGTCTGCATATGGGTAAGTAGATAATGGCTGAATTTTCATTTTTGGGTGCACTATCCCTTTAAGGCTTAGAGCTGAGCATAAATAAGGGCGGCCATTTTGAGTGACTGGCTGTCTGCTGATGTCTCCTTGGCTTCTCAGTCAGATCCACCCCTTGCTCCTCCACAGCACCAACCTCTCGTCCAAATATGGTCACTTCTGGCTCGAAAACACCAAGACGAAAACAGCCAAAATGCCGAACTTCAAAATGGAAATCCACAAACCAGTGGTGGCATCACGTAGTCACATACATTAGTTTTACAGTGTATGATATGTATTACTCCAAATAGCCCATAAATTAAGGAACAGCAGTCCAACATTGTTCATTCTGCATTAGCATTAATTATTTTATGTTATTCTCAGACAGACATTTTAACTTAGAGTTTTGTAACAGTGACTCTGTCTAATCTAACATCAGTCACCAGCAGTCCAGCACTACTGAAACTGGAACAATTTGACCACATGTGATAAGCTAGCAAGATGTCGAAAAAATCAAGCGCCTGGAATAGTTTTAAAATTTGCGAAGGTTACCCCCAAAAGTCGAGTGCCAGATATGCCAAAGGAAACTGGCTTCTCACAAATCTACAACGAGCTTGGCAAATGACCAGAAAACTGTCAATGACAGTTTGGCTGTCTTGCAAAGTATTCTTTTTCCTAGCTATTATGGCTAATGTTACTGCGACCTGCTAACATGCTAAGGTAGTAGCCAACTGTCATGCTATTTTAGGCGCACCCCCTCCCTTTTTTTCACTAAAGCTTTGATGCCCAAAAACTTGTACTCAGGACAGCCCTGATCAACATCGTTAAAACTGTTAGTACAGAAACTGATTTAAAGCTGCACTAAACAATATTTCTATATTGAAAATGGGTGATTGGGTCAATGCAACCTGATCTCATTCCAAAGTCACTGAATACCAGCACTTGGGCATTCACTTCCACGTCAGAAACCGACTAAAAAGCTGTCCTTTCAAGCCGGCACGATACACAGCCTGGTGGCGTCAGTGCATCAGGGTAAACGCAGCTGGGCAACAACCTATATTAAGGTGGCAAAAAGTCTGATTAAGGCGAGTGGGAGGGGTGGTGGAAAGTTCGAACAATCACCAACTTCCATCCGGGATGCTGGTGTTCACTTCCTGTATGAATGTTAAGCCAAAACTGTTATTTTTTTCTAAACCCAACCATGTGCGTTTGTTGTTGACGGAAAACATAAATTTGCGTTGTTGTTCCGACGTAGTGCATTTATTTTGAAAGAGACTGGGTATTTTGAAAAGACACAATGCATGCAACACACAGAAGTTGACATGGCATCCCAAAACGTCACTACATACTCAAGTGGGCTACCTTGCATGTCATAAGTCGACGTATGGAAAGTCCATGACCAAACAGCACTATGTGGCGAGGTCAGAGTGAGAATGTGTTGTACAATATGGAAGATGTTGCTCGTAGTGACAAACCCACAGACAAGACAGACAGAAAATTGTCACCCTTAGCTCTATGGAACGTTTTAGCTTCTTTGTTTTGTTTTTTCAGGGCTGCAAATTAACTGTTTGTTCAGTCTTACAGCTCTCATCTATCTTATTTCCAGCAGGGGCAGTCAGCTGTTTTCAGCGAAGAAGTTCTGATAACTGTACCAGCTCAGCATCAAACGGCAGCCAGACACAGTTAGCGACTACCTAATAAACACAGCGAAGCATTTAGCTGCAATAGATCTGAAAACCTTCCACAGGAGTTGGTGGAGACCAAAACAGAGCTAAAAGGGGAGTGAATTTTGGACATGCACTCTTCAAGTGGACAGAAACACAACTCCAAATTAATGCCAACATTGCTTTGCGAACAAGCTGCCATTAAAACATTATAAGGACTCATTACTGAATATCACATTTGAGTTAACAGCCGGCTCTGCTGCCCCCAAGAGGCCAAAAAGAGAATTAACTCTGCTTTAAGGTGACATAAGCTTGACAGGTATGGATACTTGAGAATGATTTTTAAAAAAGTCTAGTTATCAAAGACGGACAAGAAATATAAGATACCACTATATTTAAACAGAAATAATCAATCATATAAATCTAAATTTAAACCTTTTTAGATAACAACTATAAATAAAACAAAACTTTATTAAACGTCAAATATATTAGACATAAAATGCATTCTTTATATGTTGCCCACCATCTTTTATTCTCCAAACTTAAAGGGCCTTCACCAGGAAGGAACTTTTATGTTGCATGTTTATGTATCAGGCGATATATTATTCATCATTATTATCAATATCGGCACTGCTCTCAGATGTCCAGCACTGGTCCAGCTCTCATAATAAACACCAATAAATTACAGAGCGCATCCCTCGAGGTGACTCTCAGCTGTCACGTCTATGAGAAGTGTTCTTATTGTTGAGACGTGACGTGGCCTCCCTCTCTGCTCCGTCTGATATTGTCTCTGTAGCTCTACCTTGTTCTCTCTCTCCCCCTCACACACACTTTATTTTTTTCTCTCGCTCTTCATCCACACTGACGAAGCAGAATCCAGACATCTGACGCACTGTAAATGGACTTAAAAACCAGATAAGAAAACATGTAAGTGCTCAGTACTCTGTTATATTCAAGTGGCTGTTGGATGATGGCTGCAGTCTGCCAGCCTGCAGGATTAGATCATATTAAGACGAGGAGCAGTTTGGGTGTGGTCGTCCCAGACGGTCCATAAAACAAGATAAATGTCCATTAACAACACGGCTGAGTTCAGGAGGGCAGACTGCTGTAATGGTAGAAATTAGACATGTATCCTCCCTCTGTTCTCCAGAGGAAATGCAGCTGATTCACTCTCAAATGTCAAAGCAGAATAATCGTATCTGAACCCAAAGCACCTCAGATAACCTCCGGCCTTCACAGAGACATGAGACAAGAGGAGGCAGAGGCAACAGTTATGATACAGTGTCATGTGAAGTGTGAGGATGGGTTTGTTTCTGTAGTCTACTGGGCACATAGTATACAGAATATATGGTATTTTGTTAGTGATTATTACAAGAATAAAAATTAAGGTTGAACCTGACTCAGCGTTTTGTTATTCATATCAGATTTATCTGTTTGTTCCTTTTTTCCATAATATTAAGCAACATTTTATTTATTTTTTGGCTGATATAAAGTTGTGTTAGGGGAGTGCATATTTATTTTGTAACACTGGGTGGTGTCTGGACTGTAAATATACTTATTTATCTAATTGGGTGGTAAATAGACTGGGGATAGTTGCATATCAGTTGTAAAAGTTAAAAGATGAAATGTAAGAAAAAGGTAGGGACATATTGTGCACGTGTGTGTTTGGACCTGTGTGTAATTGACAACAGAGTGAAAAAATTGAATTTCCCCTCGGGGATTAATAAAGTATATAAAATTTAAAAAAATGTTATGTCTCGTGTCACTATGATTATTATGATTATTATGATTATTATTATTATTATTATTATCATTTTTATTATTATTATTATTATTATTTATTTTTACTTTTTTTTATTAATTTGGTTTGAAATAAATTCATTCATTCAATTACTTAACTTCCAGGTTCTGAACAGGGTTTGGCGGGATGTTCAGGGTTACAGCGACGCTTGCATTATATAGTAAACGAGCTGAGCTAGCCCACTAAGCTGATGGCTGCGCTAATGAAGAATGGCAAAAGTACAACAATTTTTTCACCGACAGTAGATATAAAACAAAAGCCAGAGGCTGTATCGTAAGTTCCTGTAGGCTGTAAATTCACCACTTGTAACCAGAACCAAGAGGAGAGAGCACATCAGGCCAGTCTGAGCTACTCTGCACTGACTTCCCGTTACATTTAGAGCTGATATTAAGCTCCTCCTCCTTGTACACGGAGCTTTAAACGTTGCTAACTCCCTTGTTAACTATTTGCCTCCAAGACCACTGCGATCATCTGCTGCTGGTTTACTGGAGGTCCCCAGAAACAGCCAGAAGATCAGGGATGCAGCCTTTGTCAGTGACGCCCCAAAACTATGGAACACACTACCTATAGATATCAGGGAAGCTAGCTCGCTAGATATTTTTAATAGAAAGCTAAAAACGTATCTGTTCACTTTAGCCTTTAACACGCTCTGACTTCCTCATACAGGTCTGAAACTCTTCTTTTTACGCTTCACGCTGCTGCAACTCTTTAAAATCTCACCATCCACCGTCCATTCTGTCTATTTTCATGTGAAGCGCTCAGTGCTTATGCTGCCCTTATTATAAAGCACTTTATGCTGCATTTCTTGTATGAAAGGTGCTATATAAATAAAGTTAATTATTATTATTAATGATATAATCAGTTATTAAAATAGTTGCAGCAATGGCCACATCAATGTCAAAACAGTTGCATGATTTAAATTAATATTCTGTCAAACAGCTAATTGACTGATTGACAATCATCAGTGTAGCCTGAGGTGTAACTCTACATGTGACACATCACTTCACTAATAAACAAACAGCTGTCCTCACAAGTTAGCAGAGATGAATAATGCTTAGGGCTTAGAATTAAAAATTAAAACTACCAAACTGTCTGAAAGCTGGAAGCAGATTTACAACCTTGTTGCTAATTTAAATCAAAATTCTGCCAATTTTAGATGTTTTAGTATTTGAAAATTTAGACCAAATTTAGTCTTTGAGAACTTGAGCTTCCTTAATTCTAAATTTAAAAAAGGCTCTGTATAAAAACATGTTTATATCTCTTTAAGAACGACATAAAAAGACTTGTATTGAACTATTTCAAACATTAGCACATTAGCAGACTCCTTCTCACACTGAGATTCTCCTCTAATTGTTTCTAATTGGCCACAAATCTCATCAGGACCAATCACGGCGGCGAGTAACGACAAGGTGCTTTGTGTGGATTAGTGTGTCATCACCACGGAGACGGATGAGGCTACAGGATGGAGGAGTACAGCGCTGTGATGTGTGAGGACAACTGAGGACGTTTCAACGCCACCTTAAACCACCACCTTTTCACCTGCACAACACGCTCACCCTCCTCTTCTTCTGTTACTCTACAACGACAGGGATTTAGAGGTTATAATAAAACAGACACAGGTGGATCACCAGTGTTCATCACTCAACAGCTTGTTGTGTTTGTATCAGCCTGTTGGATATTTATTTATTTATTTATTTATTTATCTGTAACTGTCTGTCTGAGGTCAACTTCGGTCTCCTGCTGGCGCTCTGCCAGTTGTCTCCTTGGCAACCGGATACACGAGCCACAAATAGCAACTCAGAGCAGAGTATCCCTTCGCCGTGCCGGGGCCATATCAAACCTCATCACATCCCTTCACATTTCATATCCCTCCACAGCAACAGATAGTTCTCATTAAGAGATTGAAAAACACTCCTCTTCCATAAGTCTTAATATTCATTTATTGTTAATGTATGTTTATCAAAGAGTGGACATTTTAGGAAATTAAAAATATATAAAATAATTAAATAAAGCCTCAACTGATTAATCATTTAAAGCAAAAACACCAAACAGGACGAGGTTCTTCTTATTTTTTCACTGTTTTATTCAGATGTAAATTGGAAGCTTCCTGGTTCGAGACAGTCAGTTGGAAAAAAAATCAATTTGAAGATGTCACCTTTGGTTACTGAAAAAATGTGATTTTATTTTCCAGAGAAAAAGCTATGAAATTTGCATTTTCACACATGAAATATCCAATAAACGTGTCTGTATTGTGATTTTTTTCCACATGGCAGATGCCCCCCCCCCAAAAAAAAAAATCACATCCTACATGAGAATTCATGATATTTGAAATGCTGTTTCACATATTTTTACATTTCACGTGTAAAATATCAGAAAATCTCACGTCTCATAAATAGTATTTTATCGTATGAAAAATAATGTTACATTTTGTTCCCTTGATAGAAATCTACAGTGTAAGTTAACAATCCCAGGCAATCAGGAAGCCTTTTATTAGCTATTATATAACATTCATTGCATGCAGTCATTTCTCTGTTACATATCTGAACAGTGACTATTTATTTTTTATTTACTGGATCCTTGGTAGCAACAGCTACTGTTTCTGTTTCTCCCCTGTTTTTTTTTCGTTTGTTTGTTTATTTGTTTGTTTTTCCTCCTTCTTCTCCGCATGCACTATCACTATATAACTCAGGACTTAAGCACCTGCCCCCTCCCCCTTGCTTGTTTCCTTACTTTCCCCCTGACACACTTTGGTGTATCACGGCCCTCTCTGACTCATATTAGGAAGTTTTTCCAATAAAGGCTGATAGGCTAATCTCCAGGGAGGGTGGGTGACGGTCACAACCACGCATTATGGGTATAAAATACTTGACTGCAAGATTAACAGTGCATCAATCTTCACAAGAAGCTTACACCCTTTAGTGGCGCTAAGCTATGAAGACCAATGCAGACAAGTAAAAAAGAAAAAAAAAAAAAAAGCTACTGATCCGAGAGTCAATCGAAGAGCGATTTTCCCCTCACAGACTGTTTTATTTGGATGAAACTAAAATTGCTTGAAATTAAACATAGTTTTGTGGAGCAGAATTTACTTTATTCTTCTTTTAATCACTAGAAATCATCTGATGAGTGCTTAAGATTTATCCCTCGACGTCTTGTCTGGGTCTTGACTCTTAAGTTGGGAACCACTGAGCAAATCATGATCAATATAGAGCTGCAATCATTTAGATTTAATTAAATTTTCAATTAAAAATGCCGCATATTTTGTGTTGATGTTTCCAGCCTCTAAAATGTGAGGATACCCGTATGTTGCTTTTCTTTGTCATAGATGATAGCAGACTGAATGTCTTTGGGTTTGGACTGTTGGACAATAAAACAAGCTCTCTGAAAGGCTCACTCTGGGCTGTTAACGCAACATTATCTCGTCCATACTCGTCATATTTTGCTGCTTGGACAAAAGCCGCAGCCGTTACTAAAATGATGCTGGGGGCAGTCTTTTGTGTTGTATTTTGATGCAGAAGTGGTCGGTGGTTATGTGCAGGCAACAAAGCTACTTGGTTATGGTTAGAAAAAAATGTGGATGTCACTAAAAAACATCCGTCTTTGAGTGGGACCAACCCGGCTGGAAAGGCGAGCCTGGTCTCACTCTGAAGTCGTCAAAATCCAGTCCTTGGTCAGCGACTTGCAGCGTCAGAAACCAACAAAAAAAGGCGTCCTTTAACACTGGCATGATATTCAGCCAGTTGCCAGTATAGTTCAACGGTGCCTGGTGGCGTCAAGGGGAAACACAGCAGGACGAGGACAAAAGTGTGACTGAGGTGGGCGGGTCAAACGAACACAGACTTTCACCTGAGAGAGTGGTATTTGCATCCCAAAAGATTCTAAAGCCAAACCCTGTTCTTTTCCCCTGAACCTAACCACGTTTTTTTGTTGTTGAAGGAAAAAAAACCCGTCAATTCGCCCCTTCTGTGCGGAGTTTGCATGTTCTCCCCGTGTCAGTGTGGGTTTCCTCCAGGTACTCCAGCTTCTTCGTACAGTCCAAAGACATGCAGGTTAATTGACCCTTCGCTAAGCCCCGCCCCCCTTAGTTACTGTTGCCATGTCGTCAAGCTTTCGCTCCTAGCATAAGAAATATGGAGTTTTCAACGATATCAGTGAGAGATATTCCAAAGGAAATAACATAAAATTTCTGGAAAAACTGTTCGGAGATATCAGAGAGAAGCCGACAGAAAGGTCTTCAATATGAATGTAAAAGCTCACCAGTTGCAATGCAAGTGTCAGGCACCCCACGTCTTGACACTTCACGTGAAGGACAAAGAATGTTCTTGTACAGCAGGGTAAGTCAATATATGGTTTAAATTTAAGTTAACGTTAATGTTGAGTTATGTTTCCTCCTTGGGACAGACAAAGGGAGAGCAGCTAGTACACAAAGCTAGCGTTAGCTAACGTTAGTTAGCATCTTAACTTGGAACAAACGTATGTGTTTTTATTGATCTTTGCTGGATTCAGCTGTTCGTGTGGTCTTCCACACTGTTTTAGCCATATCTTCCTTGGGTCTTGGGGAAGGGGAAAAATTCAACACCACCTTCAACACTTTTTGGGTATCAGGTGTCGGACTTGAAGGTAACGTTGCCGTATGCACGCCGCTTCGGCATATTAGCTTCTGCTGAAAGCTTGACGGACCTCTCAGTTGCTACACACGGTTGCTAACGTAGGATTGGACAGTGACTGATTAAGGGAGAGGCTTAGCGAAGGGTCAATTGGTGACTCTAAATTGTCCGTAGGTGTGAATGTGAGTGTGAATGGTTGTCTGTCTCTATGTGTCAGCCCTGTGATAGTCTGGTGACCTGTCCAGGGTGAACCCTGCCTCTCACCCAATGTCAGCTGGGATAGGCTCCAGCCCCCCTGCGACCACTAACAGGTTTGTTGTGCGTTCGCTGCAACCAATGTTGCTGCTTCTTGGTCTCACACACTGGTCTCCTGGGTCAAAGTCCTGTGTTGTTGTATCCACCCACCTTCCCTCTTGCTCACCCTGTTGCGCTAAGTGTCTAATAACGGATTAGACAGACACTAAACAGTGTCCCCAGCATCATTATGACACTGCCTACAGTGTATTTTGACGCCGTCAGAGTGAGGCTATTTTCTGGGTAAGTCACAGCCCTGGATCTGTGTATTAAATACTCGTGGAAGCAAAAAATCGTATCTTTATTTTATGTTTTACAACCACAGCCTTTAATTCAAAACAGGAATGATGCAAGTTTCATAACTTCTGGGTCTGCTCAGTCGCCTCACGACACCAGCACAAGTAGTATATTTTTATTTTTAGCCTCGGAACAAGACAACATTACATTCAATAAATTTTTCAGGCTCAACATCACTGTAGAAGCCCCAGTGATCCCTCAGTGTAATGAGTAAACCTCCAAAACCTCCTTTAAGGATCTGGATCTGAACAGTCATCACACTTTGATCTGGTCGTCTTTGGAGAACAAATCCTAACATATCCACACACACACTCTTCTTCTGTGTGTGTGTTGATGCTGCGCTCTAATCCACGTGGAATGATAACCCTCGCTGACATTATTAAAGGTTAATTACACATGAACTTTCCATTATAGACACTGATAGCTCATCCTAATCCACGCATTCACACACACACAGTACGGCGTGTGTTTTCCATACAGACAAACACGCACACACTCGACAGGACGCAGCCACTTCAGGACGGGTATCCTGACCTGACTCTGGTGGGCATATGCAGATGACCCTGGCGATGACACCTTGGCAGGCTGTCATGGCAACACATCAAGTGGCAAGCGTGTGGCCACTGGCAGGGGACGATGGCGTGAGGAGGAGGAGGGAGAGGAGTGAAAGGATGGAGGGAAGAGGTAAAAATAAAAGAGGGAGGAATGAGAAATGGGGGAGTGGAAGGAAAAGGAAGCAGCGGTGATGAGAAAAAGATAAAAGAGACGGGAAAATGGAGGCGAGAGGGTGATGAAGGAAGCAGGTAATGATCTTGTATGCTAGGCTGTTGAGTCTTCAGCTGTCAGCCACCATCTTTGTCTCTATTTATTAGAGAGGGGTGTGATGTTTTTATCAGGGTTCAAGCACCAAAGGCTGCACTGTGTATGTAATGCAAAGAGTTATTATCCTCTCAAATAAATCAAAATTTGATTTTTGGCTAAAGGTGCTCAGTCTTGCACATGCGTGTGGAAATAATAATAAGCCAAAACATGACCTTTTTTACCATAGTTTTTGATGACTAATGTACTGTGTGCTATTACCACAGAGGAAATAAATTCATGACAAGTAAAAACGAGTCTTCTGATGAAGACTGCGTAAACATATGGATGTGCAAATCATCCAATAGAGGCCGTTCACATGGCGAGTCTTTAACCACCTTCTCAAAACGATCCCACACTTTGGATTTCCTGTGGAATAACCGCAGGTACCAGCCCTGGAAATTAGGGGCCGTAGTAATGTCACGTCTTTAACCACCTGGAAAACGTGAGGTCGGGCGCTGGGTGCTACTCTTGTGCCTTTTCTGTGCCAGCTTTAAAGAGCGTAGCAGCAAGTTGCATCTGAGGTTTCCAAGTAACCTTAACAAGCACCTTATAGCCTGTTTACCTCAAGTGCAGAGCTGATCTTCTTCCAGGAGCTGTTTGTAAGTGTGTAGGCCTGTCGTCTGTGGGACAGGTGTAAAGCTCTGGGTAGCCCTGCACTAACATGATCAACTTTTCCGTATTTATCAGACTGAATATTTACAGAAGAAGGGAAAGATATCTGTCGGCTGTGATTGGGCACTCCTGCCGTGCATCTACATCGAAAAAAATGGATTTGAGGGCACAAAAAACGTGGCAGATGTGCAGCCCCTTAAGCCGCCATGAACTGTCAGTGAAAGTCTCAAAAATTGTGTTGGAGAAAGTGTGAGTATGTGATTGATATATATGCTTTGATGAAGTATTTCATGTTGTATGTCGTCTCATTCTGGGCCCTTACAGTATATTCAATATTTCAATGCAATAACTCATTCTGGGAAAACATGAGAGAATCTATATCCCTTACCTTACCAACTAGTCCTGTGTAGGAAGTTTTAAAAGTCCATAGTTGAAACATGAGCAGACAGGAAGAAGGTGAACTGAGTTTAAAGAACAAGGTTGAATTTAAGCACAGATGCCCAACACATTCTCACTCCGACTTTCCACCTCCACGTACAACATGCAAGGTACCCTGGGTGTGTTGGTTGTTGGAAGTTCTGGGACGCCATGTCTGTTGCACGCATTGTCTTCTTTCAAGATACACTTCTGTTTTCACAGGAAATTTAACGTTTACATACAGTCTCTTTCAAAATAAATGCACAACGTCGGTACAACACCGTGAATTGACGTTTTTTTCCTTCAACAACAAACACACATGGTTGGGTTTAGGAAAAAAGAACTGGGTTTGGCTTTAGAATCTTACGGGACGTGAACACTGCTCTCTCAGGTAAAAGTCGGTGTTGGAAAACGTAACAGCCACCAGCCACATATCATGCCGACGTTAAAGGACTGCTTTTTTCATCGGTGTCTGACACCAGAAGTAACTGCCCAAGTGCTGGATTTCCATGACTCCAGAGTGAGACCAGGTTGAGACACCGCATTGATATCAATATTATAAGCGTCCGTATTAATGTTGCGGGTTTTCTTAAAACACAGTCAGCTCAGGAAAGTTGTGTTTGCACCTATTTTTGCTTTGACTGTGTAATGAAACCACTAATTTTATTGAACATGTGAGCTGTTTTTGTGCTGATTTTACATGGTGGATATTGGTGTGTGTGTGTGTGTGTGTGTGTGTGCCAAAGTTAGAGAGACAAATAGACCAAATGAGTAAAAGAGAGAAAGAGAGAGGGCATACTTTCTTCTTTGGTTGTGTCCTGTTTGTAAAGAGGATGCTTTTCATATGGCACTAAACAAGCAGATTGTATGTGTGTGTGCGTGTGTGTGTGTGTGTGTGTGTGTGTTTGTGTTTGCTACCTGCACCCTTAGCTGTAGTGTTGTTATAACATGACATGATTGATGATGACACTATTAACTGTTAGCAGCAGCCTCCACTAGTAGCACACACACGCACACACAAACACACACACACACAATGATGACGTGCGTCTCAGTGTGTGTGAGGAACAGTCTGGGTATTTCCAGCAGGCGACCTGCCAGTACTCTGAATGTTCCAGTCCAGAAACCCCTCTGCCTTCTGCCTTTCCTCACATCGTTACTGCACTTGTTCCTCTTCCTTTCTCACTTCATCATTCATCATTCCTACTCTTTCATCTGACTTTAAATGCATCACACAGTTAACCCTTACAGGACAGGACGCGGCATGTGTACGGCCCCTAATTCCCAGGGCTGGTACCTGCGGTTATTCCACAGGCTAGTTAATAACATGTCGGGCAGGAAATCCAAAGTGTGGGATCATTTTGAGAAGGTGAAGGACGAACCCAAGGTGATATGTAAACTCATCTTCATTGGTCGACTACAAACATGACGTATCATCTGAAACATGGAAGTAGCTACATGCCCATTAGCCCACAGCGTCATTAACAGGCGGCTCGCTCAGTGTGTGACGTGCACTTGTAGATAAAATATAGGCCTATATTAATGAAGGTTCATTAGTACGGTTTGTATTTCTCTGTAATGTAGCACAGTGTTAACAATGTTACTGATACTATTCTTTCTCACACCTTCAACTCAAACCACCAAAATATATCATTTAATAATTACATTAATATCATTAACATGCGGGCGACAAGTCAACTAATGGCCCTAAATGACGACTACTGGTTGACTAGAAAAATTCTTAGTTGGTGGCAGCTGTAACACGTGAACACAGTTGAAAGCACATAAAAACTAGCAGCAAACAAGCAGAGAATCAACTTGAGATTGCTGACTGAAAACAATGAATGAGTGGTTGAAATAAACGCTGGTGTCCAGGAGATGGTACGTTACCTGACAGGAGCACATTACAAACTCGCCTTTAAATACAGGGAGCGGAAACAGATGTGGGTTAAAAGGCTAAAGATGTCCGACCTATATAAGTGACCTACCTAACTGTCCATCTTTCTGCCTTCATCTGTCTGTTTTTCTACTGTAACGGAGGTAAAAACAAGCAGCAACCAGCTTCTCAGCAACTTTAAAAAAAAAAAAAACAGGCAGGAAGGAGAGGCAGAGAAATACTGGGAGGGGAGGAGGTAATGGTGGATGTGGAAACAGAGAGTGGAACAAAGGATGAGAAAGAACAGGAGCATTACAACACATGAACGAGAGACTGAAAATGAAAGAGGTGAAACAAAGGTGCGGAGGATGAAGAGTCATGTAAGGGAACAGAAACAGAAAGAGAAAGCCAGGATGAAAAAATGAATGATGATCAGTGACAAATGTGAAGGAAAAGAGATGGATGTTTCCCCTGAAACGATTACATCACCTTCTGCACGCTGCTGTTGCCATGGCTACGGAGTCACATTAACCTAATCATACTACCGTCTGGCACCTTCACTTAGCCTGTATTCCAGCTCCGTCCATGAACTCCAGGATTCATATTTGTGTCAGCCTCTTCCTGTCTTTTATTTGAATAAAAGCTGCTCTATCTTCTAGGTACTTTTCTGCCTTGTATTTTTTTTCTCTCCGCAGGTCGATGTGAGACTGCTTTAAGATATGATTTGAATGTACTTTGGAGAATGAGCTGGCAGCAAATTAGTTCTCCTGGGCAGCTTCATTACAGGAGCACAGTTTGGTAAGAGGCCAGTGGTGTAATGCATACAACATTTTCATTATCAGTTACATCAAAATGTATTGTTACATCCTGTTCAAGTCATAGACAATGGGTGCTGAACATATGAGAGGCCCAGGGGGTCGGAAAAATGGCAGCACAGCACACAAAATAAAAGTAACTGAGCTGTCCACAATCATATAACTCAACTACAACTACATATGTTCAACATGACAACAGGGAGTCTTGATTTAGTGGGAGGTGTGGCCCAGTTTGCCCAGTAGAAAGTGTGTGCACATCCAGGCAAAAATACTCAGCTTCAATCAGTACCTACAGAGGTATCAATCGAAATAACTCAGTACTAAGTCGTATCGAAATGTCTTCAGTCAAATGATACCTGCATACAAGATTGTTTTTGCACACGTTTCTGATCCTAGACTGTTCCAACAACCGGCTGTATCAGCAAACTTTCGGTTGCTGCCGTCTCTGGAGTTGCTGTTCTCCACAAACAGTTCAACATCTGCCCGGTTAGCATAAGCTAACACACAAGCAGTGGCTGACATCCAACACCGAACTGTTAAAGGGTCCCAACAAACTACCACACCCACACCAAAATAGCTCGACTCTGTTGATAACCTTCAGGTAACTTTTGCCGTGTGATGCTAACAGGTATTTCTCTCACCGTGTTTCCACCTACCGGACTCTCACAACCATCCCTGGCGTGGAGCTAACACTCCCACAGCAGCAGCTACAACCCAAACAGTCTGTGGTGTGGTGAAGTTGAGCAAGGCTCCTATGCCTTCCTAGTTGGCAAGCTAACTCGCTAATATTCTAGCCTATTAGCAAGCTGATTTGTTAGCATAGCCAACCTAGTTAGCGAGCTAACTCGCTAACCCTGCAGTGGCTTATACGTTTTTTGTTCAGTGTTACTGAGGATTTTGTTTAATTTTACTAACTTAATATTCGAAAACTAGTTTAGCTCTGAAGAAGCACAAAACAATTTTGAAAGAAGCACAGGAGCAGCACACTGATGACATCAGAGGGCTGTGATTGGTTGATTGTAATTTTGGCCCAGGAATGTGATGTGGGATGTTGATCTAGGAGCAGGTCCTACTTGGCAAAACCACGTCATGCGGTGCGGTATGCACACTCAGTACCAGAGTTGGGTATAACGCATTACAAAATAACGCGTTAGAGTACTTTGATTACTTTTTGCAGTAACGAGTAACCTAACGCGTTAGTTTGCTGTTTGAGTAATCAAATACTTAAGTACATTTTCAAACAAGACATCAGTTACTTCCGTTACTTTTAGAACGCTGGTCCTTCAGCTCCGAAACAGCAACGGCTGTCGTTTGGTTCTAATAACGGAGATAACGTTAAACCTATCAGTCTGAAAGAAGCCACGGAGCTTGTGGCTCGCTACGTGGTCGGAGAAATGCTGCCGTTGTCTACGGTGGAGTCTAAATAGGTGGAGTAGGACTCGCTGACAGACATATTTCAGACTCAGGACTTGCATTATGCCTGGTACATGCTACACGCTGGTACTCACTAATTATCCCCGGTCGTCTTTCACGGCGTGTGTGATGTCATTCTTGTCCTGTTTTTATTACTTCGACTATTATTTGAGTCACTGTGTGTGTTCATGTGCCAGCCGACATGTTGTTGTAGTCACCTAAAAGCGTCAGCAGATGGCAGGAGCTACATTTGAAGTGCCATATGTAAACTATCAAGCTACTGTATCTTCCACAGGAAGTTCTGACAAATGTTTCAGAATAAAAGCCTATTTAGAAAATGGAGGGATTCTCTCAGCTGAGGTTATAAGGGGCTTTTAATTTGAAACAAGTGTTGAGTTTGAAATGACGGTGCGATATGTTAACTTTACAAAGACAACGGAGCGGATAAAAAGTAAATATATAAACACACAGAGGGATTAATAAATAACGGACCGTCTATAATGTAGTTTGTTTCAAATGAAGCTGGGAGCCTCTGCAGTTGTGGTGAGTAAAAGCCCCGCCGCTATTTGTTAATGTTATTACTTTATGTCCGACCGTGAGGATGTACCATTGTCTGCTAGCTTGATGCTAATGACAGTAACGTTAACTCAGCGGGTTGACAAAGTGCCTCTGCTGTTTCACACCATCATTTCCCCCTTTTACTCTGTGTGGTAACATCCCTAGAGGAAATATTAAAAATGCTGGGGTGTTGTTGTCATAGCTACAGTTGTCTACGGCAGCAGATAGTTCTGTGTTTCTACTGGTCAAAGTGACGGCTGTGATGGGAGAATTGAATCTCAGTGAAGGGCAAGTGGTCCATAACTTTAATTTTGGAGACAAAAAAATGTAGGCTTAGCGCCCTGTGGTCCATTGCCCAATAGGAAATGTAGAATACTCAAAAGTACTTTAAAAGTGCTTGAGTTACTTTTCTCAGGGAGTAACGTTGGAAGTACTTTTAAAGTAACTGAGTTACTTTACTCAGGGAGTAACGCAGTAAAGTAACTGGTTACTTTTTAAAAAAGTAACACAGTAATGTACTTTGATTACTTTTAAAGTAACCCTTACCCAATACTGCTCAGTACCTTTAAGGTATTGACTGAAATGACCCAGTTCCAAATAGTATCAAAACTTCTCCAATGTTTGTCCAAAAATTGACTATTCATATGGCTTTGCTTGCAGCCAATTGCTGAAAGTGTTCAATTTAATACGGCCTGTGATTGGCCCACTATTGCAGTAGCTACAACCCATATAATCTGAGGTGTGGTGAAGTCGAGAGCGGTGTATTTCACGGACATGCTGAGATGCCACCAAAATTACATGTAGCCTATGTGGCGTCTGGTGGTAACTTATGCAATAACGGCTTCCATTCAAGTGATGGGCATGAATGCCCCACAAACAAAGGTATCAAATGACGAACTCTACTGGCATCACTTTAAGGATGCTGGTATTGTTTTTTTAATAAATGACGCCCCGCCCTAGCGACTGCTGAACAACCATTTCTAATTTAAAGAAAAGTCTCTTTTATGCTGCAGAAATACATTTTTCTGCTTTCCTATCATTATCATCACATCATGACCCCAGAGATTTATCTTGAGACCCTCAGCTGCAGAGCTGTACACTACAGCTGATAATAAATGAATGTGAGTGGAGCTACAGTACTGGACTGCTGCTGTACCGAACAGTGATCTATAGCTGACGCTCTGCCAGCTTTTCTGCACACCACGGCTCCTTCTGAGACTGCCGCTGCTTACTCAGTCACTCTAGCATTAAGCTAATTCACCAGCTATATGGCGTTTGTGCACATTTTACATTTCACTACGGCCTGTGACACAAAGTAATACCAGAGGAAGCGTTCTCTCAGCAGTAACCTTATTCAGTGACAGGATTTATTGCATTCATACCTGCTGCACCGGCTCCACGCGTCAAATAAAGATCAGGATTTAAGCTGTATGTTTGTTTTTAATATTCTGAAATGAGCCCTGGGAATAGGCTATAAAAATGACTACTAGCTCAATATGTTCACCACTGTGCAGAAACGTACTCACAAAAACTCGCTTACCTACTTTGTGTTGTGAGCTGCAGCTACAACCCTTTTAGCTCTGAATGAAACCACTAACTGTGCAACAACAAATCAAACTCAGGTCATCCTCTGTATTCATACTGAACTCTGATACTGTAAACAGAACCCCTTACATTTGTATACACTGTTGTATCTGTAACATTCACAATAAAAACATTTTCCCTCCTCGTTATTGATTATAAATACATCATTGTCCTCTGCACCAGATGGTAAAGTGATTGTAATAAATCCTGCTATTAAACTTAGTGATGCTGTCAGCAGTAATATATGTGGCCATTACAAGGGTGACAGAAACAGGAAGGACCATCACCAGCAAAGAAAGGAGGCAGACAGCTACGGGAGCTTGTATGTACAGAATAGAATTCCGAGGCGTTGAGGCTGCATCAAGGAGCGCCAACGCGAATCTAGCCTTTATCGGTGTGGGGCAGTACATTGAAAATAATATAGCTGTATTTTTGGATGCACGATGTTTGCCGCCAGTGTGTCTTGGCCTTTAGGGCTCATTTATGCTAAATGTTACCGATACAGATACAAAGACGGGGACAGAGATGGAGAAAGCTTACGGATATGGACAACAGGACAGTACCACCAGAGATTGTGGGGGCAGTGTAGCGTATTTCAACCAAGACATGACTGTAGGAGACAACGAAGAAATATAAATAATGGTGGAACGGAACTCATCAGTAATATAGTGAAAAGAATTCCTCTTGCCAGGGTGTATGTATATAATGGCCACACAGATCACTGCTGTCTACAACACCACCTCCTTTAAAGGTACAATATTAGGACCTCCTGCACTTGTTTTGTGTTGTGTGAAACTTCTGACCTCTATTCCATTGGCTGTATCTATGCCATCATAATGGACACATGGAAGTATGAGGGCAGTGATGTTTACAATTTTTGAAACATACGAATTCATTTTTGTACGCAAAGAGAATAGAACCTTGTGGCGAGACATGGTTTCACTAGCCTAGGAAACGCTTTGCGGTCATGGTTAAAAGAACCAACATCACTGTTGGTTGGTACTCTCTTGTGAGGACAGTGTCACCACTGTTGCGATCCGTGATAAAATCGTATATCGTGCTAACGTGCCTCTCTGCTTCTCATGCTGAAGCATAGGGAGCCAGTTAGCGTCTCTACATGACACACAGCTAAAACACATTGTAGCACATGGTTAATGTGGAACGGTTGCAGTTAGGTTTAGGCAACAAAACTGCTTGGTTAGGGTTAGAAAAAAGATTATGTTTGATATGTAACAATAGCGTAAATAAGTCACATGAGTGGAGTCAGTATGCGACGACTGCACAAAAACTACAGAACGATAGGGTAAAACTACACTGACTTTTGGTTTCATATGGGACACAAACAGTAGTATCCTTGATGAAAGTCCGGTGTTTGTTTGACCAATCTGGTCCCACCCTACCTGGACTTTCTCGCTCTTTATACAAAATCAGTTGCTCTCAGCGTCACACATTGGTGTGGATTGGTTTATAATAAAGTTAATTTAAAGCCTGGTGCATCTCATAAAGATGTAAAAAGGTACCTTCAGTGTCAATATCACACACCAAGGGTTGTGACAAAGCATGGGTATCTGATGAGTCATCTACCTCCCCATCCTCCCGCCCTACCCGGACTTTCTCTCTCTTTGTACAACATCAGTTGCTCCCAGCATCACACATTGGCGCAAATTGGTTTACAATGGAGTTGGTTTAAAGCCTGGTGCGTCTCATAAAGATGTAAAAAGGTACCTTCGGTGTCAATATCACACACCAAGGGTTGTGACAAAGCATGGGTATCTGATGACTCATCTACCTCCCCATCCTCCCGCCCTACCCGGACTTTCTCTCTCTTTGTACAACATCAGTTGCTCTCAGCATCACACACTGGCACAGATTGGTTTACAATGGAGTTGGTTTAAAGCCTGGTGCGTCTCATAAAGATGTAAAAGGTACCTTCGGTGTCAATATCACACACCAAGGGTTGTGACAAAGCATGGGTATCTGATGACTCATCTACCTCCCCATCCTCCCGCCCTACCCGGACTTTCTCTCTCTTTGTACAACATCAGTTGCTCTCAGCATCACACATTGGCGCAAATTGGTTTACAATGGAGTTGGTTTAAAGCCTGGTGCGTCTCATAAAGATGTAAAAAGGTACCTTCGGTGTCAATATCACACACCAAGGGTTGTGACAAAGCATGGGTATCTGATGACTCATCTACCTCCCCATCCTCCCGCCCTACCCGGACTTTCTCTCTCTTTGTACAACATCAGTTGCTCTCAGCATCACACATTGGCGCAGACTGGTTTACAATGGAGTTGGTTTAAAGCCTGGTGCGTCTCATAAAGATGTTGAAAGGTGACTTTAGTGTCAGTATCAGACACCAAGGGATGTGCCAAAGCATTGGTATTTGTTTTTTGTGTTTTTTTTAGTCAATATATTGAATATGTTAAAATAATAACACAAAATAAAACTTAGAAGCAGTAAAAACAAAACCAAACGGGGTCCTTAGCAACATATGAGCAACAAATTTGATGATCTAGGAATGAAAACTAACTGATCGTCCCATCCTAACGCATTATAAGACAAGTTATCACAAGTAATATATTTGTCCAGCAACCCGCTACCCTCCAAAATATTTACATTCTCATGTCAGCTCGTTAGTGTTGCTGTAATAAAAGCTGATCCAAATAACTAAAATACGGCAGGCAGTTAATTGACCTTACATTCACCTGAAGAATAAGTGACAGCAAAAGGATTATAAGATCTATGTGTTAATTACAAATGGACCAACAGATAAATACCCTGATATCCTTTCTTGCTGAGGATGAGGAGTTGACTAAAAGCCCTGATCTTAAGAGGAAAAGGTCTGCAGTCCTGGGTCTCAGTCAACTGCTGAGCCATGCAAACACAGCAATGTACATTGGAACTGGACCATCGAGTGCAGGCCAATAAGTGGTGCCCTCTCCCTGCTCTCTCTGTTTCTCAACACTTTGACTTTATCATCTCCAATGAACTCCTCTTTGTCTCTATGTGTGTGTGTGTGTGTGTGTGTGTGTGTGTCAGATAGGAGGTAACAACAGAGACCTGTACATTGAGCAAACCACGCTAACAGAGCTCCATCCTGTTCCTGTGAAGTGTGAGAGAGAGAGCCAAGCGCAGCACTCTGCTCCACGGCTGCCTCAGCAAAAACACAATATGTTAGCTCTGAAGGACCTCGCTGCCAGCAACTCTCATCCCCCGAACAATATCATCAGCTTCATTATACCGTGTGCTGCTTATTTGGCTACAGTATCTAGCAGGACAATAAACAAGGGAGGTGGTGAAAATCGCCGCATGATGAATTGGAAGAGTGTATTAACGCTGAGTCTGCTCCTGCTTCGTACTTTCTTTACTGTGTGTACTCTTCTTATCATCAGTGCATCAGAATTAGTTGAATTTTTTGTGTTCATGCTCACATTTGTTTTTTTATTGATTACGTTTTGTGTGTGGGCTTTTCTTCTGGGATTCAAGGACACTCGGTTGACTCAGCAGGCGAGACTACAAACTCTCACAATGTGGAGTGGCGCTTCTTGAATTAAGCTCTTGACCTTTTGATGTGTATTACTGCAGCTACTGTAACCTTTTCCACAAAGAAGAGTCCTTCACTATTAAAATCATCTTTTGAAAAAGGCACCTGATATTTGGACTGAATGGCCATTTTGTTGCCGCTCCATTATGACTAGAAGTCACTGCCTTATTTTCAGAGTTTGAAAGTAACATGTTAGGATGTTTTTAGTACACCTTATTTCTTCTATTACAGTCCCAATACGGCCGAATGTTTCTGTCTAATGTATTAATGTGTGTGACGTCTCAGGTCAGTGTGTCTTGGTGGAGATGCACAGACAACCCTACCGAAGTAAAAACAAATTATTTGAAACAGTTTTTGCCATTTTGACAAATTAAAACTCACACCTTGTGGTGATCTGTGAGATATCAGTGTAGCAAGTAACAGCCAGCTTGTTACAATGTTAAAATCTACAGTGAGAAATTTAGGTATCACTTTTGATTTTCAATTGAACTTCAATTGAACGTCAATAATCTGCCACTTCCACCTACGAAATATTACCAAAATTAAATCAGCTGTGTCTTTTTCTGACCTACAAAAACGTATTAATGCTTTTGTTTTCTCGCGCCTCAATTACTGCAATGCACTGTTGCATGCCTCAGTAAATCTCGTATTTTAACTTGGGCAAATCGTAGGTCACATACAGTACAGGCCAAAAGTTTGGACACACCTTCTCATTCAATGCGTTTTCTTTATTTTCATGACTATTTACATTGTAGATTCTCACTAAAGGCATCAAAACTATGAATGAACACATGTGGAGTTATGTACTTAACAAAAAAAGGTGAAATAACTGAAAACATGTTTTATATTCTAGTTTCTTCAAAATAGCCACCCTTTGCTCTGATTACTGCTTTGCACACTCTTGGCATTCTCTCCATGAGCTTCAAGAGGTAGTCACCTGAAATGGTTTTCCAACAGTCTTGAAGGAGTTCCCAGAGGTGTTTAGCACTTGTTGGCCCCTTTGCCTTCACTCTGCGGTCCAGCTCACCCCAAACCATCTCGATTGGGTTCAGGTCCGGTGACTGTGGAGGCCAGGTCATCTGCCGCAGCACTCCATCACTCTCCTTCTTGGTCAAATAGCCCTTACACAGCCTGGAGGTGTGTTTGGGGTCATTGTCCTGTTGAAAAATAAATGATCGTCCAACTAAACGCAAACCGGATGGGATGGCATGTCGCTGCAGGATGCTGTGGTAGCCATGCTGGTTCAGTGTGCCTTCAATTTTGAATAAATCCCCAACAGTGTCACCAGCAAAACACCCCCACACCATCACACCTCCTCCTCCATGCTTCACAGTGGGAACCAGGCATGTGGAATCCATCCGTTCACCTTTTCTGCGTCTCACAAAGACACGGCGGTTGGAACCAAAGATCTCAAATTTGGACTCATCAGACCAAAGCACAGATTTCCACTGGTCTAATGTCCATTCCTTGTGTTTCTTGGCCCAAACAAATCTCTTCTGCTTGTTGCCTCTCCTTAGCAGTGGTTTCCTAGCAGCTATTTGACCATGAAGGCCTGATTCGTGCAGTCTCCTCTTAACAGTTGTTCTAGAGATGGGTCTGCTGCTAGAACTCTGCGTGGCATTCATCTGGTCTCTGATCTGAGCTGCTGTTAACTTGCGATTTCTGAGGCTGGTGACTCGGATGAACTTATCCTCAGAAGCAGAGGTGACTCTTGGTCTTCCTTTCCTGGGTCGGTCCTCATGTGTGCCAGTTTCGTTGTAGCGCTTGATGGTTTTTGCGACTCCACTTGGGGACACATTTAAAGTTTTTGCAATTTTCCGGACTGACTGACCTTCATTTCTTAAAGTAATGATGGCCACTCGTTTTTCTTTAGTTAGCTGATTGGTTCTTGCCATAATATGAATTTTAACAGTTGTCCAATAGGGCTGTCGGCTGTGTATTAACCTGACTTCTGCACAACACAACTGATGGTCCCAACCCCATTGATAAAGCAAGAAATTCCACTAATTAACCCTGATAAGGCACACCTGTGAAGTGGAAACCATTTCAGGTGACTACCTCTTGAAGCTCATGGAGAGAATGCCAAGAGTGTGCAAAGCAGTAATCAGAGCAAAGGGTGGCTATTTTGAAGAAACTAGAATATAAAACATGTTTTCAGTTATTTCACCTTTTTTTGTTAAGTACATAACTCCACATGTGTTCATTCATAGTTTTGATGCCTTCAGTGAGAATCTACAATGTAAATAGTCATGAAAATAAAGAAAACGCATTGAATGAGAAGGTGTGTCCAAACTTTTGGCCTGTACTGTATCTCCCCAGTTCTCTCAGTCAACTTCAGAATTGATTTCAAGATTCTCAAAGCTCAACATGGTTTAGCCCCCAGTTATATAGCTGCACTTCTGACTATCTGTGCTCCAAGTCGTGACCTGAGATCCTCAAGCCTACTCTCACTAGTCGTCCCTAGATCAAGGCTGGTAACTAGACATGACTGGGCTTTTGCCATCAAGGCCCCGAGGCTCTGGAATTCTGTGTCTGCGGAGGTTAGGCTAGCTGGCACATTACCCATTTTTTTAAAATCAGTAGCCCCTTTTACACTGCCAGATTTTCCGTGAATGTTGGGCCGTTTTGCCGGCAAGCTGCGAGCGTTTAGACACACAGAGCCGGATTGGCGAGTTGATCCGAGGTGCTCAATTTTCCGCCTCGTAGGGTAGACATATTGGCGGAACCTTTTTTGTTTAAAAAGAACGAGGCGGCCTTCCGCCACGAGAGGGGCTGTTGAAGACTTGTGGGAGGAGCTGTTGATGGCAACGCACGTGTGACCCACTGGCGGTGGATAAACAAGAAACAGCTGATAGCAGGAATTAATGAGCAGCTAGTAGCAAGAGGGAAACACAAACCTGACAGACACTGTAAAGATGAGCAACTGGGAGACAAGGAATTGCGTGCTCTCCTTGCCCTCGCAAACAAAGAGGCCATTAACCGTCAGATGACGGGGACGGTGAAGAACGGGCCGACTTACATGGGAAACGCTGACCAACCAAGGACTGACCAACCGCAGCTTCCCTCCCACGTCACTGTTTACGTCACACGCTGAGCTACATGTTTTGTTACTTGCTCACGCCCATTGCCCCGAAAAAGGCGCATTCTGTATGAACAAAAGTAGGTAGGCGGCATTTTGCTGCACTCCCCGATTTTGTTTTTATACTGCCAATGCTGAAAAAAGGCTGATTGGGCTTTCCTGCAAATTTGCACAATTCATATCTAAACTGGGCTATTGTTTAAAACATATTTCAATAGAAAAGCATTCCCTTCTAATGCCTGTTATGAATACAGTCCATCTGATGCTCATTTTATGTTGCAGCTGTAGCCAGTATCTCACTATCACTATCCTCATTCATATTTTAAGAAGCTACAAATTATATTCAGCCACAAAATAAGTCTTAAAAGCTGCCAGTCAAAAGAGAGGTACAGAGAGCTGTTGCATAGAGATGATACACGGTGCAGAACGGCACATTGCAAGTAGCTGCCTGTTTCAACTCATCTCATTGTGAATCACTGGTCTGAACTGGGCTTATGGGAAAGGGTCTTCTTCAGCTACATGGCATTTGACCCGAAAGGTGTAATTCCACATTTGGCCACTATGTAAAATTGGCTTCAAAGTCCGGCGCTGTTCCAGGGGCTTGGTCCAGAACCTTTTGATCTGAGACTTAGGGCTCTGAGACAGACAGAGCCTTCTATCCCTACTCATTTCATCCATATTTGTGAACATTTTCTGAGAGCTTATGAATATTGAAAAAACCGAGCAGTACCACTGGAGATCATGGAGGCAGTGTAGTGTAGCTCAAGCATAGGAGATTACGAAGACATTTAAACAATGGCGGAATGGAACAAACCCATAATTTAGACAATACCTAGTTGAAATAGATAAAATAATTCTTCGTCCACATGTCAAGATGTATGTAATGGCCACACCGACCACCGCCTTCTACAACGCTGCCTCTGTTTAAAGCTACAATATTACGACCCCCTCAACTGTGGCCTCGTTTGTGGTTGTGTGAAAGTTTTGATTCCGACCTCTCGTGCCATCTACTGGCTGGATCTACGCCATCACACAGGATGCATGGAAGTATGAGGGCAGTGATGTTTACAGTGTTACAAATGGACATATCAATTTTTTCGTACACAAAGGGTGTATAAATGAGTCTTAATTCATATTTGTAAACTAGTCTGACAACGCCAGACCAGAGGTTCAGTTTGCCTGAAATAAAGACAACCTCCCCAAACATCGTAAGAAATGAATACATAACAGGGACAAAGACACAAAGCAAATGGCGTGAGTTCAGTGAGTGTGACTGTTGTTCTACCTACTTAATAAACTAATCACACCAGGTAGCTCTTAAGTCATCCCTCAGTTTTGTGAGGAGCAGCAGTATAAACTTCCCAGGAGGCTGCAGTGCCCCCTGGTGCTGAACAGCTCCCCTGTTTTCACTCTAGCGGTACATCACACCACAGGGTGTTACTTGAGTTTAACATTGCTGAGTTTCTGGGAGAGCCAGCAGAATTTTAGAATGGGACATCTCATCAGTTAATGTTTCACATTGCAGCCAACACTTCTGCCTTCAGAGAAGAGCCTGCAACGCGGCACCCGTAGTACAACCACGCCAAACTCTACCAATGACTCGTAATAGTGTCTGAGGAGTTATCGTGTTTCCCTGGCAATGTCTGTCTCAACAGGAATGATGAACCATGCAGGAGGGCAGCCAGCTCCATGCTCGCAAAACGCTGTGCGCCAGACATTCCAGCTGGGACTGCACCCGGGTATAGAGTAACCTGTCTGACTCCACCCAGCACCACCCACTGGAGGGAGAGGAAGCTCGGTCCAAGGTGGAATTACTGTTATGTTGCCATCACAGTGCATGAACGTGAATATGGTTCAACTGCACTCCTCACAGATGAGTCTCATTTTGTTTACTTAATTCTAAAGTACATTTCCACTGCAGTGATGTGCCACTCTCTATATGTGGACTGCTGCTGCTGTAATCCTTAGGTTCATGTTAAAGTAGCAGCACAAGAGATGTCACTGAATGGTTCGGTTACTATGAAAAATCAACATGAATTACATGCTATGGCCTTCACAGACATCACATCTCAATCCAACTGAACAACTTAGCCAAATTTTGGATTTTAGACAACTATCTTCACCACCATCATCCAAACACCAAATGAGAGAGTGTCTTTTGGATGAATTGTGTTAACTCAAGTGAAAAGATTCTCAAAGCTTTATGAATCTGCTTCAGAGACAGAGACAAGAGAAAACAGGAGAGACTGGGAGGGAGGGTCAGAGGGAACTGGAGTTACTGGTAAGCTCTGAGTTTAGTCTGAGAGCCTGGCTGCCTCACAAAAAGACACACTCCCATACACACAGCGAGTGCATTTTGCTAGCTCACAGCTGACGTCTGCAAAGTTTGTGTATTGAATTTAAAACTTTGCTTCTCTTTCTGTCTGAACCAGTGACTGTAGCTTTATAAAGATGGATGACATGTCTCCACTTATATTGAAAATATTCCTGATACAGCTGCTGCCATCTTGCACTGGTGATATAATTTGGAGCCAGAGTCTGTATAGTAGTGATCTCTGTGGTATCAAGTTCCCACCATCGAACCATAAGCAAGCAGCGCCATCGATCCAAACACACCAACTGGCACACATCCATCAATCATGACATCAAACCCACTTTTTAAAGCATCAAACTACTAGTTATAACCAACATCTCAGAAAAAAAGAACAGTTACGCAAACATCAGCATGATAACAACCTAAAATAGCAAAAATCATCTTTGGGAAAAATTAAATTTGAACTTTGATTTTTTAGTTTGGCCAATGTCCCATCCACTAACATGATTACGACCTATACAGCAGCGAGCCAGCAGGGGGCGATTGAGCTTTTTGGCTTCATTTTAAGGAAGCTGTCATGTTGTCCATCATTATACAGTCTATGCTCTGAACAAACACAAAGGGACCTTGTGCTGTTGTTACGATAGCAACACACCTGAAACAAGGGGTGTAACGATCCATTGACCTGGATCGATATACTGGGTCTGCACCATTACTACTCCGTTGCAGGCCGGCGGTGCGCTCAGTAGGTGGAGTCTGCACACCATTTGATTGCTATCACAGCCAGCAGATCTGCCACTAGTTTTGTTGAGCTAAATGTGTTCAGCGTTGTTTGATTTTTCGGCAGAGAATGTTTAACGTTAGCTTAGCCGTCAGCGGTTAACGCTATCTCTGGATGGCGGAGTGTGAAGTGAGCCCTCATGTTCGTAGTATTCTATTCTCATATGACACTGCATATAAATCACGTGTCGTATCCAAGTCCTCTTTTCCTTCTGTGTTAAAAAATCCAAAATAAGTCCAGACATTTGATTGTGATTTCTTCTTCTCTGTTGCCTCCATCTTTGTTTTGATGAACTTCCTGCCAAATGCCGCTGACTGAGATCTCACCAGGAAAAAAAACATCAGCACCATCTAGTGGCCTGAAAAAGCAACTAGTTTTATTATTCTAGGAGCGAAAGTTCTACTAAAATGTGCATTTGTGAAAATTAATAATGTATATAATAAAAGAAAGATACTTGGTGTCCGTGTATCGCAAAAATATCACAATACAATGATGTTTCGATTTTTTCCCCCATCCCGTTTAGGACCGTTTCCACTGAAGAAGTTCCTGGTACTATCTGGGGGGCAGGAACTACTACAGGAACGTCCTCTCGCTCGGCCCTCTCAACCGCCGTGTCTCCACTGAGGGAGCGGAGTAGGAGGAAGGTTCCTGTAAAGTTACTGGGCTCTGTATGTGACGTAATCGTTGCCGGGGCAACGTAGGGGCGTAGGGACGCCGTTAGCTGTTAGCGGTGTCTGTAATAACTCTGGTCAAGGTCCGTGAAAAAAATATTTTTTCCAGTGGATGTCTTAGGTACAACATGACTGAGCTAACTGGAGTAGTTTCATGTCGTATCTGACAACAGGAGGCTTTTAACAGATGACGTCCTGATGTTAACTTTGCTGCTGCTGTTAGCTGTCCCTGTCAGCTGATGCTTTCTAGACATCGTGATTTCCCAAAACTGAATAAATACCACACATAGCAACACAAAACTGCTTTGCTAGCTCAATCATGTTGTAACTAAGATATCCACTGGAAAAAATATTTTTTTCGCGGACCGTTTATTGAGTTATTAAAGACACCGCTAACAGCTAACGGTTAGCCCAGCTAATCTACGATAACCATGTTGTTATTTACAAAACGTCACATCCCGCCTTGAGTATATCCAATCAGCACCAAGTAATCCCCAAGCCCCAGCCAGGAGTTTCTCTGAGCCGTTCTGAGTACCTACTCCGAGGCAGGGACTTGTTTAGCCACTGTAAAAGTTCTGGAACTCTGTCCTTCGGGGGTGGTTCCTGCGGTGGAGACACGCACCAACGGCCCCGGCCCCGTAAATTTACCCCGAAGTTCCTGCGGTGGAAACGGGCCTTATGTGCTTCAAGACTGGTGTAACTGGTTTAACTGAGCAACATGCATGGGAGCCAGTATTTTATTATAACAGGTCTGAATTCACACCATTAAAGAAGGTGACCTTGATGGTTGAACCAGGGAGTACGTTTTAGAAAATACTGTCTGAGAATACACATTAAGATATTACTAGATAACTGGATTATGCTGCAGGAGAGGTTTGAAAGGCTTTGCTTTTTTTCTGGCGTAAAAACTTGTAACTACTGATATCCATTGTAATTAGTATGGATTGAAGCTGACCACAGTCTTGGGTCATTGTAAAGGACTAATTTACAAGTTATAGGTTGAAGTATCGCTATAAAATTGAGTATAGTTCGTGTTGGGAGTAAACACACAGAACTACAACCTGTAAGTAGTAAAACACCTGCACTGATCTGAATTGAAAATATACTTTCAGCACACAGCTCTGTCTATTTTCTTACTCTGCACTTGGGATAAATCAGATAGCAAGTGTGCTGAAGCTACCACTTCATGCCTATTGAAAGCATTGACAGTATTGACATTGGAGAGGGTGTGGGTTGAAAATGACTGAACGTGGGCAGTCATGTTACATAAGCAATAGTCCACTTCTCTTTCTAAAACAGCACAAAAACACTGACACACACACATGCATATATGTGCTGCTCACCTCCCTCGAACAGATGGATGTGTTACTGAAGTGGAGCTGTCATTATCAGATGGCAGAGAGCTGGTTACCGTGGTGAAATCAGTTCATACTTCATAAATTATTAATTATATGGATTATATCATATTATATTCTGGCAGAAGTAGGAACTCTATAGCTGTTTTCACAGATTGTACAAATATTTTGACATCTGGGTGGCATCTACACCTCGACCCTCTGTTGAGGTATTTCTCAGTACAAGCAGTGTCCTCTGACCGTCTTCCTGTCTCCCTCCTCAGTTACAAGGCTCAACCAGATGAGGATTTGAGTTACATAGTCTTAACACACACTCGCAGACCAAGAGCAGGGTGTGACAGCCCATATCAATTTGTTTTCATCCTCCTGGACGGGTTCATCCAGTTCAATCAGAGACGCGCTCACTGAGTGTGTTTACACTGAAGTGCTCTCTAAGATTTCCTGCAAACTAACTGGATATTGGATGTTGAGCTGTGTGCAGTTTCTCTACCTGATGACTAACTTCCACAGCTCCTAACTGGTTCTCTCACTTCCTCCTTCTCCCAGCGGGTCTTTGGTTGTCATAGTTACATCCATTAACACACCTGCGAAGCTCTGAGGTCCCTCATGTCTCCTCTGTCTCTCTCCTTCACACACTTTGACCTAAAAACAAAACCGCTGGCATGAAATCACAGCTATGGTGGACAGATGAGGACAAAAATATGACGGTAAATATGAAGGATGTGTCACACAGTTATCTTTGCCACTCTCTAAAACATTCTTACTTTGTTTATGAATATTTGAAATGACCTTTAGGTGAATTAAATTAAAGATGGCTTCCACATTGTTAGCTTTATCAATGAGTGAAATAACAGTAATTTAATAGACCCAAGCATCATCAATGGAACACAATCTATTACTAATAAAACACTCAGAGATCAAAGCTAACTATATATCAGTTATGTTAATCACAGTTTGACTGATAGCAGATTTTTAAAGGCTGATAATAACGATAGTTTCAAGCGGGAAAAAAACAATAGCCAATTAATCAGCCGATAACAGACATTGCTAGTGCTAGGCTTGCTACTTAATTCTTACAATATTATACCAACCATGCTTGCTAGCAGACAAAGAAAGCACATAAAGCTATTCTATGACCAGGAACCTTATTATGCATCGAATAAAGATTTGTTAACTTTAATTTAAATCATACTAAATTATCTAAAGCACACATTGCCTTGACTTTGCATGTGGGGTACTCCTTGAAAAGTCTTATGGCCGTACCCACGTAACCGGTGGAGGTTACAGCTATCAGAGCCTCGTTCTGCCATTAACGATAGTTAATATAAAGTCCTGTCAGCGCCAATTAATCAGCCAAACCGATGAATTGGTCGACCTCTATTTTAAATGATCAGATACAAAGAGGAAGATGAGCTCACTTCATTTAAAGTTTTTGCTGCCGATATCGTTTGCTGATGGTCTACGAGCAATATGGGCTGACACACGACCGATACCGATTGTTTTTTTTTGTTTGTTTGTTAGTTGTTAGTAGCAGTGGGTACAGCAGTATTAGGGTATGGTCACACATGACCAAAATTAAAATTGGTGAATTTCGCCTCCCGTTCACTTCCATTCAGTCAGAGCAGAGGGGCGAATTACACATTTGCCTCTGGTGGAAGAATACTGTGTGGAGGTCAACTTAGGTGAACTTATACAAGCGATGGTTGCTAAGGCTGCCCCCTAACAGTTGACCAAGCGTTAGTTGACCAGGAAGTAGGGTTGGGTACCGTTCATAATTGAACCGATACGGTACCGGTACCAGTATCTGGAATTCAGTACCGGTACCAAGCGGTACCTTATTTCAGTACTTTTTAAAGTCTAAACTTCTCAGTTTCAACATTTTATTGAGAACATTTAGGAACAATGCTGCACGTTAACTTTTGTCTGCACATTTTTTTTGTCACCATTGTTGCAGAGCCTGAGGTGCGAGTCATGCGCTCTCGCTCCGCATCCACCTCAGGTACCGAAATTTGGCACGATTCATTTTAAGTGAATCAGTACTCGGTAGTACCAACGCGAATCGGAACCAAGTACAAAAAGTGTAGTTTCGGTACCCAACCCTACCAGAAAGGTTATTAGTCAGCAAGATTTCATTGATTACTTACTCACAAAAAACAAACAAACATGAAACTCTATGAGGAACTGCACCTTGTCAAAATAAATCAAAACCTATATGACTGGACCATGTGGGAATTTAATTTGAAAGGACAGACACAGGAAGTGGCCACGCTCCGCAGTCAGGAGTCAGGTTAATTTCCAGGGCTGGTAAATGCGGTTATTCCACAGGCTCATTAAATGCTTTAAGTTGGAACATTTACTTGTAAGTTACTCAATGTATGAGTTGACAACATTAATCCGTCAACAAACCTTTAATGTCAATGTTTAATGTTAATGTTTTGTTGAAGGTGGCAGTGCTGTTTGGGCTGAGAAAGCCTGTGAGTTTATCTTCTCTAGCTCCTTTAACTTTAGCTTATATTGGAGTTAAGATATGTAGCATGTGAAATAGGATATGGTGAATGTGCTCGGAAAGGTAGTATCGGCACGGTCGCTACCTGGAGCTCGCATACACAGAGCCTGGGTTTGTTGAAGGTGGCAGTGCTGTTTGGGCTGAGAAAGCCTGTGAGTTTATCTTCTCTAGCTCCTTTAATTTTAGTTTATATTGGAGTTAAGATATGTAGCATGTGAAATAGGGTATGGTGAATGTGCTCGGAAAGGTAGTATCGGCACGGTCGCTACCTGGAGCTCGCATAAACGGAGCCTGGGTTTGTTGAAGGTGGCAGTGTTGTTTGGGCTGAGAAAGCCATGTGTAATGTAAGGTAAATGAGGTTGTTGGGTCGTTGCAGGGAGCAATGAGAGCTGGCATTAGGGGAGTGTCTCTGGGATGCCAGAGATCACTGTCTAGCCTCCTGGAGGTGTCGTGGGACCAACTAGACGAAACACTGGTGAAAGGAGGTTCCCACCTGATGACCCCAAAGACGTGCCATGGACACGCCTTGCCATAATAGTTTATCATAGGGCTTAGGAGGTTATTCACTGAGCGCTGATCCTTCCTCTAGAGCACAAACTTCTTGTGTTTATTTGAACTCACTGTGACCACTACCTTAGTTTTTATTGTCTCTCTGGGTGACGGACACTTTTAGCAATGAGTGGATCTTCAAACGTTCAAAAATATAAATTAATTTCGACAGATTACGTAGAACTGCATATATTTTAATCCTCATTGGAGAAAAAAAAGTTCCTGTGGGCTCCAACAACACTGAACCCCTGAGCTTGCCTGAGAAGGACTAATGACAACAACCACGCCCACATTTAAGAGGACTGTTTGTGGTGGAAACGGTAAGCGGACGTCGAGTCTAGGTACCATGTCTGAAGGGTTACTGTTGGTTCCAAAGGTACTATACCAAAAGTGTTTGGTGGAAACGGGGCTTTTCTTTTAAAATCTCCATTGCAAGTCCTACAGTTTTACGAAAGTGAACAAAATTGCAGGAATATTGCAGGATATCCCCTTTATCATCACAGTATTAACAAATAATTTCTTTAGTTTAAGAACAGAAAAACTGATTTGCTTACAGTATGTATGTTTACAGAGATGTTGAGCTTCATCTAACTGAAGCATTAGTCTTTCTGTCAGTAAATATCTCCACTACCTTAAACACACCCACATCCAAGCGTTCAATTGTTCCTTTGTGCAGGATGTGATGGTTTCTCCCTGTTTACTCATGCTCATACTGCATGTTGTCATCCACATCAGTGCTACTGTTTTTACTGCGTTGTTATCACCACAGATACCCTGTGTGCCTAGCAACAGGTGTAGAGAGGAGGCAACACTTATCTCATCAAAGCAAAAACATGCTCCTCTCTTATTTCTTACTTTCTCGTCTTCCGCTTTTGTCTACTCATTCCTTTCATAGCCTTCTTTATTCCTCCATTTTCCTCCTCCTCACTCTGCCTACCCTTCTCTTCATCTTCCTCCCTGCTTCTTCCCTTGTTACTTTACTTCTCTCCTCTCTTTTTCATCCGCTTTTGCTGTCCTCTCTCCTCTCTTCTTTCTGTCCTCCCCGACTGTCTCGTCTCTGCACGATCACAGCGACACAACAGTCATCTCTCATCAGCCGAGACGCCGTCTCACAAACAGAATCGTGAGGTTTTCATTCCTTCTCTCTTTTTCCTCTTTATCATTACAGTCCCTCCCTTCTTCCCTCCATCCTCACTCTCCCCCACTTTGACATTTTCTGCATCCCCTCCTCCTCGTCCTCCCCACCCTCTCTGACTCCTCCTCTACTTTTCTGGTCCTTTCTCTCCAGCTCCATTTCCCTCTTAGCCTCTCTGTGGCGCCCATTTGCATCCTTCAAACGGCCGACATAAAACATCATTACAGAAATAAACTCTGAAAGCTCTGTTTCTTCCAAAGAGGACGTAACGTCAATATTAAAAGATGTACTAAATCATCTACGCTGTATGTTGCCTTCTTTGTGCGCTGGGAGAGCCAAAAGCACCTGTTACACTGAATAAATAGAGAAGACTGTAGTGTGTGTGTGTGTGTGTGTGTTTGTGTGCAGGGAGACAATTAAGAACAGCTGACTAAACGTAAGGCTGAATCTTATAGAATAAAGATGCTGAGCCAGCAGCCTTTTTCACAGCAGTATAGCCTCTGCAACGAAACTCACACATACCGTATTCACAGGTATATCAATGCACAGAAACACACAACCACAGTTTCGGACATAAGAGGACAACACTTCTCAGGTATCACACACTGGTCATGGTGTGAGTCATTGAAATATAGGCTACATTAGAACTGAGAGCTAGCTGTTTATATGTTCTTTGGTTAAGTATTTCTGGATTTAAATCTGGATTTTGACATTTTTGAGTTGGTGACACCTGCATTTGGCGTAGAAATGTTGCTGTGAAATTAACTAAGAAATGGAAAGTGCATTACTTTTTTCAGTTCAACTTTCAAATACTGACAAGCTAATTTGCACCCTTGATTGACCGTAAGATTCTTGACCAGCCTCCAGGCACAGCGCCACACTTTGAAGCCAATTTTACATAGTGGACAAAAGTGGAATTACACCGTCTGGGTACGTCACGTGACACCATGGGACCCCAAAAGACTTTTTTCCCATAGATTAACATTGTAAAAGGGATGTCTGTAAATCAGTGGACACATTTTTTTAGTGTCACAACCCCCCGAAAGACTCGTTCCACTATCAGGATTTAATCCGTTTGGTCCGATTACATTTCTTAAGTCTAGAAGCTTGACTGCACTCGGCAGCATTCAGCCACCATAAGTCTCGAGTGCACTGGCGCTGGTGGCACACAATGCGGAAAATCCAGGTAATTTCATACCACAGAATTAGCCTAGCGCTTTTATGGCTTCATGCGCCACTGAACAACTGTCATAGGAAAGAGCAGCCAATGACGTGCTGATATTATCGTGCATCCCTAACCACGTAGATCACCACTGCGCAGACTTTGGCTCTGAATTATGTCACCAGAGCAAGATGGCAGCAGCTGTATCTACGATATTTTAGCTTCACATCTGTACAGTGGGGCTGAGCAGAGACGCATCGTCCATCTTTACATAAGTCTATGGTGCTGATCTTTGAGTAACCAGAGAGACAGAGTAAAAAAAAAATTAAGGAAGCTAATGTAGCTTGTCAGCTATGTTGAACCATCAACTTTTATTTAACCTCATCTGTTGGAGTATCAACTAGGCCACAAAACAGCATGGTTTAAAGACAATTGTTTGACATCCATGGCAAAAATAAACCTTTTGAAAGAACTGTGTGAACGTATGCTACCTACTGGGTCGCTGAAATGGTGAAGACCATGAATCTTACTTTTTTGGTGGATCGTAATGTCATTTTAGTTGTATAGAGTTGTTCTTCCAAATATTATAACAAGGGAAAATGCTGATATTCCGTCCCTCATCCTTTTCCTCTGTCATTATGCTTTTGTATTTCCTGCATTACGTGACCCGCTTGCTAAACTGTTAGCCTCGGTGGCTTCTAGGTGCCGATATTAGCGTCCACTTTGCCATTGCCTAGCAGCGGCCTTCACACGACTTAACCACTTGAACTCTAAGCCTATCGTGTACATGGCTTCCCAACCACAAGCTCACAAGTTCCATTTGAGGGCAGCAAAAGATCAAGCTAAGCTGCCGAGCTAATGCTAATCATTCGTTAGCAAGCCTGTTAGCTCAGATAGCTTTTTCTTTGAGAAATAAACTCTTTAAAATAACTCCAACCACTTGCATTCAAAGCATATCATGTACATGGCTTTCCAACCACAAGCTAACAAGTTCCATTTGAAGGCACCAAAAGACCAAGCTAAGCTGTTGAGCTAATGCTAACCATCCATTAGCACGCCTGATAGCTAAGGTAACTTTTTCCTTAAAAAAAAAAAAAAAACTCTTTAAAGGAGTAAAGGAACTCTTTACTGAATGAAGTGGTGTATGATCCTGACAGCAAAATGCCAATGAGCAGAAAATAGCCCAATATAGACAAAATAAAAAGAATCTCAAGGATCTATTGTGACAAGCTAACGTTAGCATGTTCCTGGCTGGCAAGCGTGTTAGCAGTTAGCTTGCCGGCCAACTGTTGCCTTTAGACTGTTGTGTTTTTTGGTTCTTAAGAGGCTGCTTGTGTTTAGGCAACTCTTAAAAATTAATTAATTAATTAAATGTGAAATGAAGGACAGGATTCCGTATAAACCATGTTTATATTTCTCAAGTTACCGAAAGAGGAGGCCTGTTGTTTTAGCATCAGTGCCAAATGTCAGATATCAGTAACAGTACCAAAAAATGTCTACTCATTAAACCAAATGTTGCATTTTCATCATGTAATCCTTTATTTGAGACCACACATCTCATCCTAAAGAGTCCTATCACCTAATAAGGCCCAGTGAATATTCCCGAACGATGATGACTTTTCCAGATTCTCTCTCGTTAGGAATATTTTGGCGGCATAAACAAAGGCGTGACACACATTCAGACCCCCCCACTCAGCCAGACGTCCAGCTAATGTAGAACTATAAATCCTGATGTCTTTGCCAAGAACAGGAAAACCCATTTTAATCACTGAACGGGCACTGAGGAGGCATTTTTGCTTTATCATCATGACAAATTAATGCCATATTGGCTCATTCATGTTGTAATGCTGCAAGATGTTGCTGTGGATTAATCAGGGCTGCTGGTAAAAAGCAAAATTTTCCATTTTGTTGTTGCCATGATTTTAAAGTAGATGTAAGAGAAAATCTGCCTGTTGTCTTGTCTTTGACTGTGACCTCCCCTCTTTCACCTCCTGTCCTACATTTGTACTTCACCTCACCCATTTTTCCTTATTCTCTCATCTTCTACAGGTCTTTTCCACCTCTCTTATCCTTTTATTTTCTGTCTGCGCCTCATCTCCTCGGCTCTCACTGAGCATATATTAACAACAGGTGCTTAATGCCGGCAATCACACTTTGTGCTGCAAGAAAAAAGGCTTTGTATTCAATTTAACAGGAACAAAACCAAGTGGAAATATTTGAAATTTCTACATAAAATTTCTGAATATAAAAATATAGTTCATGCCAAATGAATTCAGATGTATGGAAGTATCCCAGCAACATCATCACATTAAAAACCTCTTCTCTATGTGTCCTGTACACAATGATTATGATAAAAGTATGATGTTTAGAATGAATAAAATGCCCTTTTTTATTGAATGGCTGAATAACAAAGCTGCTACACCATGGTAGTGCTCCGTCATCAAATTGCCTGACAACAAAAGAGCTGCCTCCATCCACAAAATCCACAAAAACACAACTTCCAAAAGCAGCACATTTTAAATTAACACCTCAATAACAATCCTCTGATATCAAATCAGACGTATATGTGACAAATATTCTTTAACTTTCCTGTTAAAATAAAATAAACCACAGCCCTCACTTCCTGTCTGAATCCCTGAGACTGAATTATGTTTCCAGCAGCCACACCATGTTGTTTACAAGTCATTCTTTTACCTTCTTTCCTTTCTTCTTGCGATGAGCTGACTTCCCCGTAGCCTTTTCTTTAACCTCCTCGCTCATGTCAGCAGCTGTGACAGTGTGTGTGTCCCAAACAGCTGGTGTGTATGAATCCAAAAAAAAAGAGGGGTTTTCTTTTTATTTAATCCAGCATGGATGAGCGGAGAAGAGTGGAGTGGCGGCCACTCTCAACGTGCACAGCGACCAACTCGCTCAGCTGCTCACACCCACTTTCACACACACACACACATTTTGTCCGTGAGAGGAAGCCAACAAGGCTGCCCGGCTGAGGCGATGGAGACACACACACACATGCTCCCTCTCTCTGTCTCTATGATCTGATCTAACTCGCACACTTCACTTGTACCTGTCCGTGGCTGTGGTTTCCTCCCACACAAGTGAGAGCAGAGCAGCAACAAGCTACGGGGGCTCCAGTATTAATAGCAATCGATATCGGCAGTTGTTTGTGTGTCTGTGTGTGTTTGCGTGAGGAGAGAGGAGATGGTGTGTTTCTTCAGCAAGTTCAAACAGACAGAAAATGCGCTTCTACATCGACCTCTGTCTCAGGATCAATCTGAGTTTTTTGGAAAGCAAGGGCACTTTGGGTCGGACACTTCAAAGAGCTGTGGAGGGTTCAGGTCAGAATTAGGTTTGGGGAGAAGTACTCAGATCTTTTACTCAAGTAAAAGTTAAAATATTACAGTGTACAAATGCTCTGTTACGAGTAAAAGTCATTTAAAAGCTTAATTAAAAGTCCCATGTGAAAGATATAGAGGGATATATTGGCAAAAATGAAATATAATATAATAAGTATGTTTTCGTTAGTGTGTAATCACCTGAAAATAAGAATCTTTGTGTTTACGTTCCCTTGGAATGAACTGTTAATGTCTACATAGAGAGCGGGTCCTTGTCCACGGAGATCGCCATGTTGCAGCGCCATGTTTCTACAGTAGCCCTCAGCAGACAAACCAAACACGGGCTCTAAATAGCGCATATGCGTTTTTCCATTTTCACATCAGCCCAGTAACTCTCAGCTCGTCTATGATGAGAGCATCAGAAAAACACTGATTTTTTTTTCACATGAAACTGTTTTATTAAGTTTTTTTACTAGTTTAAATCACCAGGTCTATTTGTTTTTGAGAGGAAGAGACCTCTGCGGAAAATTTAGCTCCCGCTAAAAACGTTCTGCATGTCAGGATCTTAAGTTACCAGAGAAAAAAGGTGAGCACACATTAGCAGGTGCTGGGCCATTACCCATCTCCAACATGTCCAACAGCATTAGAGAAACTCTGAATTATTACGTAAAACTGTTTTATTCTGTGTTTTTACCAGTTTTAATCAACGTGTTTGTTGTTTCTGAGAGAAAGAGATCTCTGTGGATAAATCATCTCCTGCTAAGAACCCCCTGAACAATGAACACTAAATGAATTGTAACCGGGAGAAGTTTCAGCTGGTTGCAATCTGCAGTCCTCACCACTAGATGCCACTAAATCCCCATAAATCTTACACACTGTTCCTTTAAGTGAAAGTACACAAGTAGCAGCATCAAAATCAAAGTACCAAAAGTAAAAGTACTGCCTGTTTCAGAATTAAATATTATGAAACTGTATTTACTGATGTATTAATGTGGAAGCATCACATTCAGCTGGTAAAGGTGGGGTAAATTCTTACATTTGAATCTTCTTCCGAGTAGCTTAATCTATAATAATACATGATTATTTATTTATTATATTATCTATTTAATAAATAAATATATATATATTATATTTATTATAGTTTACTCATATTTTGCATTAATAATAAGGGGTGTAACGATATATCGATTCAGTGATCAATGTTTTAATATCATCGATGCAAACTGAAAACATCGGCAATCATCTTTAACATACACCTTTAGTTTGAAATTCCCATGGCACGTGTCTGTCACCATTTTGCGTCAAAGCAGACCTCCTTCCTAAACATTCAAACAGTGCTAACAGCCTAGCAACAGGCAGATAATGATAAGCAGCGAAGAAGACAATGAGGACCCCTGAATTAAATCAAAACAAAATCATGTCAGACTTTATGATATCAGCAAATATCGTATCCTTGTACAAAGAATCGATATAATATCGTATCGTGATAAAACCTGTGATTTAATAGTTTTCATAGTTTTTGAGTGTGTTTTTTGAATCTGCCATCCAATAAAAATCACTACACATGGAAACTGTGCACACCGAGGTCCATGCGTTTTATTGTCCTGCTGGGGGCAAAAATATGCGATGAGATGAAAAGACAAATTTGCTCCCCTTCTTCTCTCCACTGGTGTAACTCCCCGGCTGTTGTCAGGCAGCTGTGGCTACCTGAAGGGGCGAAGCTGTCCTCCCTCTTTCTCTACACATCCATCTGAATATTAGCATCTGACGGTCACTTATGAAACGATGCTATGTGCCCCGTACCTCTGTCTTGTTGTATCCCGCCAAGGCATTTTACACACTGTGTCTTTGTTGGACAACTCTCTAGACTTTGGACGCATGTGAAAAAACACAGAAAATTCAGAAAAGTCAGTGTGTAAACGTGATTAACGTGACGTGAAGTCGTATATTTTTTCAGACAAAAAATATGAGCTTGGTGTGCAATGGCCTTTATACCCCTATTAATAATATGAATATGGAAAGTAACCGAAGCTGTCAAATAATTGTAGTGACGTAAAAAGCACAATATTGGCTTCTGAAATGTGTATTGTCTTATAAAATGGAAATAGTTGAGTAAAGTACCAAAAAATTGCACTGACATAAAGTACTAGAATAAATATTAGGGGTGGGAATCTCCAGAGGCTCCACAATACGATATTATCATGAAACAATAATATTGCAATTTTAAACATGTTGCGATATGCTAAGTATTGCAATAAAAAATATTGCGATATATTACATTTTTTTCCAACTCTAAATTATGTCCCCGAAGGAAAACTTTCTCAACATCTGTTTTACCTGATAAGATAAAGTAGGCTACCTAAAGTTTAATTTGTATTTGTAATGTTAATAATTGATAGAATTAAAAAACGTTTTTTGGCACTGTGTGACGATACGATATTGCCACACAAAAATATTGCAATACTATGCCGTATCAATTTTTCCCCCTCTCATAGTAAATATTAAGGCTGCCCCCTGATAGTCGACCAAATGTTAGTAGGCTGACCAAATGTCCTCTTTTGCCCGGACATGCCCACTTTTCACGTCCCGTCCAGGGCGTCTGGGGCGTCCGGGGTTTTTTAATAAACTGATGATAATGTCTGGTTTTCCGTGTGTTTGTGTGTGTGTGTTAGAGTGCAGCACGGGCCGCATATTTCTGTCCGAACCCGAACCGAGCCCGACATTATTTAATGAAACAATAATGAAACAATAAAACAAAATAAGATAAAATAGGAAAAACCTGTCTCCCTCTTTTATTTTATTTTCAGTGTTTAATCAAGGCGGAGGTGGACGGCTGGTCCGAGACTTCCAGAGAGGGGAGAGGTAGAAACAAACAGCCAATGTGTGTCTGTGTGCGTTATGTTCAGGTGTTGTCACGTAAATAACAGTGCCCAAGCAATAAACAGGACAGACAATAGGATTTATTTATTTTTACACTACATTTTCACTGAAAGCTGACCGAATCCGACCCGAGCCCGAATACAATTTATAGCTCCATTTTTGACCAAACCCAGCCCGACCCGTCGGGTACCGTCAGGCTCGGATCGCCACACTCTAGTGTGTGTATGTGTCCCCTGTTGGGGCCTATCTGAATCTCTGTCTTTGAGAGATATTATTTTGTAATATAACTGAATTTTCTATCCATACATATAAATTTTAAATATATTAACATGATAAGGCATCTTTGAGTAAGCTGCGAGTATCATTTAAGTAGGCTATGTCGTGGCCGGCCGAGTGTCTCTTTTTTGGAAATCAAAATATGGTCACCCTAAACGTTAGTCAACCAGAAAGGTCATTAGTCAGCAAATTTCATTGGTCGCAAAAAAAAAAAAAAGAAAAAACACAGGCTAGTTAATAACATGTCGGGCAGGAAATCCAAAGTGTGGGATCATTTTGAGAAGGTGAAGGACGAACCCAAGGTGATATGTGACATGTTATTAACCAGCCTGTGGAATAACCGCAGGTACCAGCTCTGGAAATTAACCTGTCTCCTGTCTGACTGCTGAGCGTGGACACTTCCTGTGTCTGCCCTTTCAAATTAAATTCCCACGTGGTCCAGTCATATAGATTTGATTTATTTTGACAAGGCGCAGCTCCTAATAGAGTTTCTGTCCAAGGCAGCCCCCTTGCTCTGACATCTCTCCATTTAATGCATGTGTAGGTCCTGTTTGTCCTGTGTGTTATGACAGAGTGAAAAAATCTAATTTCCCTTCGGCGGTTATTAAAGTATATCTTCTTCTTCTTCTTTATAGCTGTAGCTACAGTTGTGTAGAAGGCACTTAAGTGTTGGGTTTAGGCATTTAGTTGTGACGAAGGTTAGCGGTTGTGTTGGTATTTTTATCAAAATGTCTGGCCATTCATTTTTAATTCAGCCTCTAATCCAATCACAGTCAGAGAGACGTTGAGGCATAAAAGGGGGATGAGTTGATTTAAATGTTCCTGATGAGTCACTGCATCGCCTCTCAGTCTGTGTGAAGAAACCTGTCAGTCACACACATCTCTTCATTTTACTGTTTCTAAAGCAAGGAAGGCAGTGACACAAGAATACAGGATGATTAGATGGAGTAACATAAGAAGAGAAAGAAGAAGTGATGGATTCCCGTCAGCCGAGTAAGAAAAAATGCTTCAACAGAGCCCCGATCACACCTCCCTCTGCCTTGTCCTATCAATAATGAACAAAGAGAGGAAAACCCCTGGTGGCAGATCAATGTGGATTATTGCTCTGTGTGTGTGTGTGTGTGTTGTGAGTGGATTATGCCAGTGTGAGCCAGTTTGCCCAGTACAATTATAACTGTATCATCCATTGAGAGAAGCGCAGGGATTCAAGGGTTGTATTCAGGACTGTTCATTACTCTTATGGAGAAGGACACGCACAATCATTGCAATGCCACGCACACACACTCACAAACACACACACACAGAGTAAGACAGTGTATCTGTCTGTCTTGCACACACCGAGCTGCAATAAGCTGCAGTATAAAAGGTGTGTATGCATGTAAGATAACCCAGGGTAATGTTGTTTATTTCACCTGCAGGCTGAGTGGAGTCGATGTCCATTGTGTCTTTATGTGTTCTTAGAGTCACTGTTCATGGAGAGAGACGAGCGTCTCAAGTTTTACTGTGACACTTCCTGTTTGAAATGAAGAGTCCAGCCTGACACCTGGTGGCCGAGGCTCGCTACAACAACAACAACCATCTGTAACGTCCTAAAAACCTGTAAAAGCCCTGATAAAATGGATGTTCAGACTAAATCACATGATAGATATTAACTGAGTACAATATGTTTAATATCCTAACTGTCACAGTGTACTGTTCTTACAGGTAATATACATTAAATTAAAATACTTTAACATTTTTGTATAAGGAGATGGACTGTGATGAGGAATAAAACTTGACAATAATAAATAAATAAAATTTGATATTTAATCTAAAAAAGTATCTTAAGGGAGCTGCCCCATTTCCCTTATTTGTTATCATTACTATTGATTTTTATTATTCGTTTTTTGTTATTATTTCATTACTTTTATTTCTATTTTTATTTTTTCCCAGGTATGAGCATCTCCATGTCTTTTGTGTATTTTTTAGCCGCAGGCTCGATTCCAGCCTGTGGAGCTTTGCTGCATGTCATCCCCTCTCTTTCCCCTCCTACTACGCCTGGACTGTCCTATCTGATAAAGGCTAAAAAATTAAGTGTTTCCCAGTCTGTATACTGAATTTTTTAGTTCTCCAATTTGGCATTGCACTTCTATAACAAGGTAATTAAAGTATCAGTATTGGATACGAATATTTTCTTGGCGCATACCATTTTTGGCTTTTGTCCGTACGTAAATGTTCAGTATGGATCCTACGCATTGTTTTATAAATGAGAGTACTTTAGGTAGGGCTGTACCCGACTCAGAATTATTTCAGTCGGATCAGATTTGGCTGTTCCATACCAATATTTGGGTATTTGTACCTTTTTTTAAAAAATCAGTTTGAGAGTTTGAACAGCGTTCAGCGGGACGTTCAGTGACAGTGACGTTCATGTCAATACAGTAAACAAGCTAACTGCACTAATGACGGATAAAAAATGTGCAACAACATTATTTGCTGACACTTGATATCAAACAAAAGCTGTATCGTAATATAGAGGACCCATTATGCTTTTTGGCTTTATAAATGAGACCTCTGGGGCCATCATTACCCACAATTCAACGAACCACGGAGCAAATTTACCTTGTTTCGTCCACTGGCCAAATGGCTGATGAATGTTCAAATTTAACCTGCCACTCCAGCATTTGGGCTGGTCAGGGCACCCTGACTCTTACCTGCAGACATATCATTGTTCATTTGTGTGTGTGATGTTAGTAATAACTAGGGATGCACCGAAATGAAAATTTGTGGCCGAAGCCGAATAATATTAAACGCTTGGCCGAATACCAAATACCAAATATCGTTGTTTCGTTTTTCATTAGTTTTTGCAGATGAACCCCCTCCAGATTAGTGTTGTCACGTTACCAATACTGGGACCCACTGTGCGATACCAGTGAAAATATCATGGTTCTGAGTAGTATCACGATACCACAGCGAAAATGAGGCAGATGTGCCTTTTGTCATTTATAAAAAGATAAATCACTTTTCTATAATACATCAATGATATTTCAATGGAATAAATTACTTATTGACTTATTCATACTTCAAAAACAGCATCAATAAGTGATTAACATAGGGGGGATCAAAATAAAATAAATAAATAAAATAAGAATCAACCAGCCACCCTCCTCCCCTGACAGTCCCTTCATAAGTAAAGAACAGTCCCTAAAGTGCGGTGAGGTTTGTGGGCCGTGAACGACTCGTTTCTCCTCTGACACGTCACATACCTGTGTTCGGCTGGCTCGACTGTTCAGGTACTTCTGGGCAGTCCACACGCCAAGAAGAGGATATTATTGGAGCCAACTTTCTGTCGCCGGTAAGCCGATGGCTGCCGTAATTGACAGGAATACATTACTGTCTGTGTCTGTGACCCCCGTTCAACCCACAATCGGTGGGATTCGCCTTTCGTTTCTGCTGCTGGTTGAAATCTGTAGGCTGCTCGCACAGCGTGCTGAATGATTTAAGCCTATTTTGCTCTCTCAAAACTATTTTTAGTCGCAAATGCGGTGACGGACGGATCGCCACACTGCCGACATTTTACTCCGCCCGTCACAGCACACTGTTTGATTGCGTTATCAAAACACGCCGCTATTATTCGGCCTTGCTTTTAACTTATTCAACCGAATACCGAATGTGTGTTTTTTGGCAATATTCGGCCGAATATATTCGGTTACCGAATATTCGGTGCATCCCTAGTAATAACTCAAGTAGCTTTGAGCCTGTAGCGCTGACTCAAGTGACCTGAGGCACTTTCACACACCTCACACTTAAGCCACAAAAAACTGTACACAACCTTTAACATATGCAGTGACACACCCGGAGACTTTAAAAGGGGACCTGTTGTGCTCATTTTCAGGTTCATACTTGTATTTTGGGTTTCTACTAAAACACGTTTACATGCTTTGATAGTCAAAAACACTTTATTTTCCTCACAGTGTTTCGGCTGGAACACCTGTAATCACCCTCTGCCAGTGACGCTCCGTTTAGCGCCTGTCTCTTTGAGGCCCCGATCACACAGAAAGTGTTTTAGCAGCTGGAGGCGGCTTTTTGTAATCATTTTTAATGAGACTGAAGGTTTTTGCTCGCTCTAGGCTCCTCGCATTTTTGCTAGAGAGAAAACTTTTTTCCCATTGTCCAATCGGATGATTTGAGAGGCGGGCCTTCTGTGGTGGTCACGACAACAAGTTTACAGTTGGTAAACAATGGAGGAGAAACTGGTGGTAGCAGCTGCTGGATACTCAGAGCTATACGGCCCGACGATAGACAGCAGGTTGTCAAACTGTCCCTGAGTCATCCTGAAATATTCCTGGAAACAGCCATCATGGAGGAGAAGCTGGACCAACTGGTGGTACTCCCCATGATCCACCCTCTTTTTTAGGGTCTCATGTACCCACACAGATCTCTGTTTATCTGCTGACAGCCTCTCACCCTCAACCAGAGCTACAGACAGGCCTCAACATTTGACAAACTAGTTGGGAACCACTGCTCTAAAATCCTGCTTTCACAGGACTTAAACCCATATTAAAGAGTTATTTCATGGTCTCTTTAAAGGTGGTTTTTAATACATTATGCAATAACAACACAATATCATAAAACAGGATATAATTTGGCTGAATATCTCCCTTGTAGTGTTTCAGTTTCAGCTCATCCACAGACACTGTACTGTCTCTACCCTTTCTGATTCCAGCCCTGTCTCTCTGATGAGTCTCCTCACCTCTCAGCCTGAATTCAATACGACAGCCTCTCTCGCACGCACACACACACACACACACACACACACGATCATGTGCCTCCACAGTGTTATACCCAGAGGTAACACAATACTTTTATAGCTAATATTCTCTCTCAGTCAGCCATTAAAGGTCAACTGGAGAAGGGAGTGGCTTTATAACTCCATAACCATAAATTATAATAGGTCACAGAGAAGTGTTGGTTACAGGAGATAGAGGCTGGTGAGCACTGTGGGTTCCTAATGGGACCAGAACAATCAGCTCGGCAGTGAGATATACAGCACGAGTATTAAGTAAATGGTTATGGAAATGTTGAGATACGGGACAGACAGAGACGGAGGAGATAATTTTCCTTCACAGAGTGAGAGGAGACAGATGGGAGGGATCACAGAGGAGACAGTAAAGACGACGCTCTATATTTAGCTGCATGTTTACACTGTGAGATTTGTATGTTACATTCCTCATTGCGGCGACGGCCGTCACACGCAGCAGACAAAACAGTAATGTTCTCATGTGCTCGGTTGGTTTCCGTCAGAGTGGGTGTGAACTTTGACCGCAGGAGCTTCTCACAGATGACTGGTTTGTGTGCTGTCAGATGTAAACACAGTCAGTGGCTCTAACTCACACGCTGAGGAGACACACAGTTAGAGAGTGGAGGGTCAGAAAATCAGTGATTAGGGTCACTACTGTAATCCTAGGTATTCTTCTTCTTTCTTCTTCCGAGGAAATCATACTTCCTATGGGTGAAAACTCACCAAACTTTGCACAAAGGTCCAGTCTCATGTCAGATATCCTCAGCTGTAAACTCAAGCCAATAGTCCTGATGGTGGCGCTACAGCAAGCGTCTGAAGTTCAAAACTTTGAAAATTCATAACAAATCAACCATACGTGCTACAACTTCACAACTTTCATCAAACTGTAGCCCCAATACTGAAGACACTTTTGTACATTTAAACCTATTAAAAATTATGAAGTTCATCACTGTTTTTTTCAAAAACTGTAAAACTTCTTAAACCTATCTCCTCCCACAGTTTTTGCTCAATTGACACCAGACTTACTACAGAGCATCTTCAGACTGTCCTACAAAAACTGTTTCTCAGATTTTTGATTTATCAAAAATTGAGCCTACAGTGCATCAAAATGTTTGACTGTAAACGGTACTGTAAACATATACATGCAAATTCTTGCTAAATAAATCTTCAATGTTCATGAAAAATAATGACAAAATTCTAGAGTCATGGTAGATGATGTGTGGCAAATTTCAGAATTTTATCTCAAAAACTGAATTTTTGACAGCATTTTGAATTTTGCTCTAATGTGAACAATTGGAGTCAATGTAAAAATGGCAATTTTAAACATCAGTTTTTCACTTATGGAGCAAATCAATCATTGTTACAAACAAATTACCAACATCTCCATGCTGTCTAGATGCAATGTGTGTATTTTCAGATTTTTGTTTCGATAACTGAATTTTTTACAGTGGTTTGAAATCTGCTTTTCCATGCATGGACGGCTGCTAAACCTGCACGTCTGGCTTAGTCAATTTGTGAAGCTACACATGAATTGTCACTGACTAATTAGCTCAGTGTGACAGAAATTGATTCTTAGTCTCAGAGGTTGTGAGTTCAAACCTCAGCTGATGCAAAAGGCAGATTGTGTTGCTAAATTCCTAAATGTCTTCCAATTCTTCTGCTTGTTGCTCAGAATTGCCTAAAAATGCCCGGACCCGACCCATCGCTGTGCAGCAGTTATAATTTCACTTAATATTTCCTAATAAAAACTGACCAGTGAGGTGAAACTTTAAGGGGAAAACTGACTTTATAAACATAGTTTGACCAAAAAGATAAAGATAACTCAAGCTTTTTCAAAGCCTTAAATGGCATCTCATTATCCTCCTGAGCAGATAGTTTGCTCTGTTGTTCAGTAAACCTTAAATTAACAGTTTACTGGCAAACACAAAAGCTATGAACTTGGCGAAAGGTGGACACTGACAAAGATACAGTGAATTTTGGACCTGCCTCAAATTGTCATCTTACACCTCCACTTCACTACCCTGGAAATCCAGAGTTCTCGCGAGAGCACAATTTGAATTTGCTCAGCGAGTCACTCTGGCAATCAGTAATGATGCTCATTACCCATGCCGTTGGAGCCGAGCTGCACCAATCACATCGGTGTATCTGATATAGGCGGGCAAGAGGTGAGCTAAATGTGACAACAGCGCTGCAACGACGAAGTCCGGAATCAGTCAGTAAACATTGCAAGATGGCTACGGATGAACACCAGTTGTTTGAAACGGCGTTGGCCACTACAATGAACGAGTTAGACTTGGCTTTTTCTCTAAAAGAGGAACAGAAGACGGCGCTCAAAGGACGTTTTTGCTGTTTTGCAAAAAGTGATTCATCGTTCGCACAGACCGAATGGGCAGTTCCACTCCCGGCCTGCATGCTCGCTGCTGAGCTCAACTGAACTGAGAAATGAACGATTCAGTTCCGGAAGAGATTCAGTTCAGTACGTTCACTCAACAGATTCGTTCTTTTGAACGATTTGTTCACGAACAACACAACATTAGAGGGAACTCATTCCGCGGCTCCTGTGGCCGCAGCACAGCGTCTCTCTCTCTCCTCTCTCGCTGTGCGCACACTGGAGTCGGTCTCGTAAAGTGATTTTGTCATAAACCTCGACAGCTCAACAAAAAACTCCATATATGTGAATGTGTGATAGTTGTGGTATCATAACAGCCTGTCACAGGTTACAGCGTGATGATTAGAGGAGAAATGGCAGAGCATAAAGGTCCAGGTGGAAAAAAAAACAACTCAAACATTTAGGATTTTACTAAAAGAAGGAAATCACCCGTTGATTTATATATATAGATCCCAGGGGACATTTTTTGTATTTGGGAGCTGCTTAAATGTGTAATTTGTGGTAGATTTTATTTAGTTGAACTATTAATATTGTATACAGAATCTGAATCTCACTCTGAGTTACTGTTGTTGTTCACAAACTAAAGAAATGAGAGATCATTTTTGTTTGGTTTTTACTGAATATTTGAAGGTAAACTGTAAAACTATGTCACTTATTTTGTTGCAAAACTGTTTTGTTTTTTTAAATCAATAGAAAACTTTTTTTTACTAATTTATCATATCATCAAAAATATCATTATTGAAAAGTACCTTGAAATATTGTGATATTATTTTAGAGCCATATTGCCCAGCCCTACTCGCTCCTCCACTGCTTCACCCTCTTGTCCAAATATGATCACTTTGGCTCCAAATAACCAAGATGGCGACAGCTGATTTGATTCTTAATGAATAGTACTAAAAACACTGCATCATGCACTGCTGTTTTTCTACAAAGCAGCTGTAAAATCAGGCGTTTTGAGCTGCAGCAATCCCAAAAATAGCCTGTGCAATCCTGGAGGGACTGACTGTTAATTTAATTACAGTGACTACAACACAACATACTGGTTGTAATGTTACATAATCCTGTTCGTACACGTGTTGAACTCAGATTTAAGGTGAGAAACTTTCCTCCTTCAGCAGATAAATGGTTAAACAGATATCTAGAGTTTAACTAAAACACTTTTTACGTGGGGTGGGACTTTAAAATGTGCCAATAAACTCACAGCACACCTTCACTTTGATCCATGCTCGTCTGACATGTGCTACAAATCCACAAGTTTATTATGTCAGTAGCCCCTAATTATAATAAGTCAATCATCTTATTAGCTTTGGGAGGTTTTGTGTGACAGGACCAAAACACTTTACAGAGCGTGATTGGGCTTGTGTCTGCTTGTCTGCGAGGGTGTTATCAACACCAAATACTTCAGTATCACTGCGAGCAAAGGCAAACTCTGATAGTTAGTTGTTTATACATGTGTGTGTGTTTGTGTGTGTGAGGTGTGGTTCTTCGCTGAGGGCTGTGATTTGTGCGTGAGTGTTTCTGAGGGAGAAAACTTTGCAGTGACATAGATGCTGATGTGAGCTAATGAGCTGCTGGCTGCGACACCACAGAAGAAGACTTGTAGTCTTTCTTTTACTGTAAATCACCATTCTGTGAAGTTCTTTACATCCCAGTGATGAGTGTGTTTGTCACTGTGATCAGATTCATGGTGTGCACACTTTCTCTGCAGCATGAAGGCCGGCTCTGACTTCAGTATGTGATCATCCTGTACATCCCGTTTCTGAAACCCCGCAGCACAGGTGTGAACTTGTCGAGTTGTGCACGTAGATTGTGAAATCCTCGGCAAAAACAATAGACAAAGTGCAAGTTAATCACACAATAAACAACATAAAGAGTGGGAAAATACAAACACTGTGGCAGCTCTGGGGTCAGATTTGCAGTTTATATGACACACAAATGAAAGCAACAATATCAGAAAGATTTGTGTGTCTTTCTCTGGTTTCCTGACATCGAGGAATGTCAGTTCCACCAAATCCACCTGATAAGATCTGCGTTTCATGTAAACGATGCCAAGAAAAAAAAAATGTTTTCCTTTTCTCACATCAAGTATCTTTCCTGTGATCTGCTGTTCATTTCCTTCACGTCCCTCCACTTATCTCCTCCTCTCCTCTCACAGGAAACAGTAGCTTTACACTAAACTTCAGACAGTTCAGACTTGGACGTCTAAATATTTGCCTGTATCAAACAGTAACCTGTGTAATGATCAGAGACACTCGGTGCATATTAGTGATATCTTTGGATATGATCTTCATATAGACCAGCCAGGAGGAAATGAGTCTGAGGTGCCATGGCAATAGATGAATCCCCATGGAAACAACCATAATGGCATGATTTCGCCATGACAACCACATTAACTGTGAGAATTTCACTGATGAACCAATCAGGGCTTCGGAAAGGAAGAATGTCACAATCATTCAGGTTTTTTTAAACTGGAGGAACTTTGTCATAGGTCTGAGAACGCCCCTGTTCGTTGTACCTGCTCCGCAAGAACTAGGAACGATCTTAGAACGCTGATTTGAGGGACTTTTTGGCTCCTATTTCAAATCAGACACTCTCTAAGGACACCTGAGTGATGTTCAGTAGGGTCAAAGTTCAACTTACTGTGAATATTTAAGCAAGTAGAAGATGAACTGATTTCCAAATGGCACATTTCTTCAATATTTTAAGCAAGATTACTTTTTAAATTTCATCTTTTACAGTTTCAAAATACCATAAACTGAGAAGGGCCTGAAGCAAAACTTTCGGCATCCTGTATGGGCAGTGCTCAGTAGCGCCCCCTTTAGCAAGTACCACAGCTTCTAAACCAGGCGTGTCAAACATACGGCCTGGGGGCCAGAACCGGCCCACCAAAGGGTCCAATCTGTCCCTCTACATGACTTTGCACACCAAATGGTGATCGACTTGTCAAGGCTAAGAGGTGTCAGGTTTTAGGAGCAAGTTAAACAGTGAGTGGCCTACTTCATGTAAAATGCTGCTACAGAGACTTCGGTAACACTTTACTTGAAGGTATCTACATAAGGGTGACATGACACTGTCATAACTATGACATGACACGGTCATGAACTTGTCATAAACATTATGTACATGTCATAAACATTTATGACTGTTGTCATTAAGTGTCATTCAGTTTTTGTAATGACAAGTTGACATTGTTTGGGTTGTCTTGATTATGACAAGTTGACATTAATCAAAGTGACATTACCAGAAGATGTCTTTATGTTAATGTCAAGTTGTCAGGACATCCCAACTTGTTATGACAAAGACAACTTCTGGTAATGTCACTTTAATTAATGTCAACTTGTCATGACAAAGACAACTTTTGGTAATGTCACTTTAATTAATGTCAACTCGTCATGACAAAGACAACTTCTGGTAATGTCACTTTAATTAATATCAAGTTGTCATAATCAAGACAACCCAAACAATGTCAACTTGTCATGACAAAGACAACTTCTGGTAATGTCACTTTAATTAATGTCAACTTGTCATGACAAAGACAACTTTTGGTAATGTCACTTTCATTAATGTCATGTTGTCATTATAAGGACATCCCAAACAAATTTAATGTCAACTCGTCATGACAAAGACAACTTCTGGTAATGTCATCCTGGTTAATGTCAAGTTGTCATTATAAGGACATCCCAAACAAATTTAATGTCAACTCGTCATGACAAAGACAACTTCTGGTAATGTCACTTTGATTAATGTCAAGTTGTCATAATCAAGACAACCCAAACAATGTCAACTTGTCATGACAAAGACAACTTCTGGTAATGTCACTTTAATTAATGTCAACTTGTCATGACAAAGACAACTTCTGGTAATGTCACTTTAATTAATATCAAGTTGTCATAATCAAGACAACCCAAACAATGTCAACTTGTCATGACAAAGACAACTTCTGGTAATGTCACTTTAATTAATGTCAACTTGTCATGACAAAGACAACTTCTGGTAATGTCACTTTAATTAATGTCAACTTGTCATGACAAAGACAACTTCTGGTAATGTCATCCTGGTTAATGTCAAGTTGTCATAATCAAGACAACCCAAACAATGTCAACTTGTCATGACAAAGACAACTTCTGGTAATGTCACTTTAATTAATATCAAGTTGTCATTATAAGGACATCCCAAACAAATTTAATGTCAACTCGTCATGACAAAGACAACTTCTGGTAATGTCATCCTGGTTAATGTCAAGTTGTCATTATAAGGACATTCCAAACAAATTTAATGTCAACTTGTCATGACAAAGACAACTTCTGGTAATGTCACTTTGATTAATGTCAAGTTGTCATAATCAAGACAACCCAAACAATGTCAACTTGTCATTACAAAAACCAAATGACACTTAATGACAGCAGTCATAAACGTTTATGACATGTACATAATGTTTATGACATGTTCATGAGTGTCATGTCATAGTTATGACAGTGTCATGTCACCCTTATGTAGATACCTTCAAGTAAAGTGTTACCGAGACTTCTCACCAGAATGCAGTTCTCTGAAAAATCAATACTTATCATGTTCATATTTAAAGATATTGAACATAGCTTAAAACCATATTGATGGATCCCTTTTGCTAAGGCAGTAGGCGACAAACGAAAAACACGGGCAAGTGGATTGACAGTGAAGTCCAGTCTTTACCGAGCACATGCGACAGTGGAAATACAACTCATCAAAACCAAAGTTGTTTCACCAAACAGAAAAAAAAGTGCATGAAGGAATGTAGCTCTCGAGTTAGCTCCCCGTGGGCGGTTCCTCTCAGAATTGTTTGGTCCGAAATGCCTAAGCAGCGGTGGATAGTAACTAAGTACATTTACTCAAGTACTTTACAGTTTTGAGGTAAGTGTGCTTCACTTGAGTATTTCCATTTTATGCTATTTTATAGCAAACCTCTATTCCACAACAATTATAAAGGAAACACTAATTTTACTTCACTATGTTTATTTGACAACTTTAGTCACTTTCTACTTTCCAGATTTAAATTAATAATACAAAATATAATCACCAAATAAATGATATTGTTATAATTATATCAATTAGACTTTACCAATCCCCAGAGGGGAATTCATAAGCAACATTATATAAAGTCATATAAATTAAAAACTAGAATTACTGCCCCATGGCTGTACGCCTCCACACACCAGTCAAGTTTTCTTACTGTACGTGCACACCAAGAGCTGCAAAAGCGACCGATTCAATTCATTTTCAAAGGGCACTGGCGACCACAGCTGCAAAAGCTGGAAAGCGTCCGCGTTTTGGCGACCAGAACATCAGATGAAAGTTGGGCAGTTGTGAACTTTATGCAAATTAGCTATGACGCATTTCAGCTGCAAATGACCAGCCACCAGTCGAAAAGTAGATGTCCATCACTTGTGTGGAACCCAGAGAACATCCTCGGAAACTGTAGTTCCTACCACACATTCGTTCCTACTTCAAAATGAGAGAGAAGCTAATCACTGCTGTAGCTGAACACCGAGTCCTTTATGATTCGAGCCTGTTTACATATAGGGACCGAAATCAAAAGGAGCAGGTGTGGGAAGCCGTGTCCAGAGGGTTAGTAGTTCTGTTCTGTTATCACTGACCAAATTTCTTTACTCATGTAGCCTAGCTTTTGGGGCTGGGCAGCCGGCAAAGGCGCTGTGCTCCAGCCAGTAACCTGCTTTGCAGCTCCTTTAAATTGACAAGCACAATTGAACGTTCAAATGTATGATGTCATGAGCGACTTGAGCTGCCAAAAATATTTTGGTTTGCAGCTTTTGCAGCTCTTGGTGTGCACGTACGGTAACAGTTCACATCCATGTCTGTGAAAAGATGGATGCTTCACACACATTGTCCCCCAGGCAGCACAGAAGATCTTATCAGTTCATTGTGCGAAATTTAGAGAAATTCCCTTGAGGAGTTCTTGAGATACAGTGTTCCCACGATGGGGTGGACGGACAGACGGACAACCCAAATACATCATGCTTTCGGCCACACGGAAGCATGAAAAAATGAAATAGGACCTAAAAATAATGTTTTAAAAATGTATGCTTATCTGTTGTTTGGGTATAAAAGAGCATTGGCTTATCTACAACCCAAAATTCAAGATTAAACGATGCTGTGATTTTACAGAATGAAGTTGACAGTGACACAGGCTTTGATATAAAGCTCTGACTCATCCACAACAGACGCCCCAGAGCTGAATGCACAGTAACACATCATGACCCTCTGCAGTGCATAAAAGGATGGAGCATTCAAATTCAGGATAAAATGGGGACAAAAACAAGAACGTTTCAACCTGGGAAAATTACGAGTGGTGTTTTATCCGTCTTAACCGACCAATCAGATGAGTGTTTCTCCACAACACCCCAAATGAACACTAGTTAAGTGTCGGATGAAAAGGTTAATGGACACTCGTAAAGTCAAAGAGGCTCATTTACACAGAGGAGAACGAATCCCTCACACACACACACACACACACACACATGCATGACTATTGAGAAAGAGCAGACACACAAACACCAGTCACAAAGAGATGGACTTTCCAACCTCCCCTGATTTACAATCTGTCTTTGTCTCTCAGGACCGGCACACTCACACAATGCTAATGGCAGCAAAAAGGACACGGTTCCACGCCTAAAATGGTCTCATCGCCAACTGCAGTGAGACGCCCGGTGACAGGAGCAGAGCTGGAAAGTTGGATCCTGACTCGCTTTATACCAGCGAGCTGCTCTCCCTGCCCCCGACACCCCGACAGCTGCAACATCTGGAGGTTTCTGGAGACTCTTCTGCAGCTACTATAGAAATATATGATGTTTAACTGTGTTTGTGGCCTGATGACGTCAGTTTGTTCAACAGGTTTAAGAGCAACAAGTATGGAATAACATTTAAGTCCATATGTAAATAAATATGCCTATGAAAACATGTACATGGCTGAACAATAAATTCCGAAGAATCTAGGCAATAAAAATTATAAATAAATGTATGTATAAATATATAAATGAGTCAGTATGGTTTAATAAATTAATAAATACATTTTTACTTCATTTTATTTTATTTCATTTTATTATATTTTATTTCATTTTATTTAAGTCTATTATATTTTATTTTATTTTAGTGTGTTTTATTTTATTTTATTTTAGTCTATTTTATTTTAGTTTAGTTTAGTTTATTTCATTTTATTTTATTTCTTAAGGACTTTTTATTTAAAGGCTACTATTTATTTCAAGGGATTTTTTTATTTGATAATTCCACATTTATTTACTTCAGGATTTATTTTATAACCATCTTTATTTATTTATGTATGTTTTTATTCAATTACTTATTTATTTAATATTGACTTAAATGGCATTCCATAAACTGGGGTCTGACATTTAAATTGTTTTAAATAATAACCACAAATAAAATACATAAACAAAACTATTAAGCTTGAAAACATTTATCAGATATAAATAGAACATGCTGCAAATAAATCAGATTTTTTGCAGCATAAAATCAGCTAACATCGCCCTGATAATGCAGCATATAAAAAAAGTGCGAAAGTGCGAAAACAGTAATAAACTGTAACACAGTCATAGTTACTTGTTATTTTTTACATTTGAAAAAATGCTGATATGATGCAGTACTGTAGTACTATCTAACCAGTAGTAAATACATCTATATATATAAATAAATATAACATAAAACATATAGAAAATAAATAATATATATATTATGTAAAAGACAACATTTTGTAAATTCTACTGGTTGTAATTACAGCCACTGCTGAAATATCACCCTTCTACAGTTTAAAATAAAAAAAAATATTAAAAGGAAAAAAGAAAATAAATTATATATAAACCAAAGAAATCAATGAAATCAAAAAAGTAAAAAAAATAATTAAAATTAAAATTAAATCAAATTAAATCAAATCGAATCGAACTGAATTGAACTGAATTAAATTAAATTAAATTAAATTAAAATTTTCTTACCTGTATTTGTTAATAATACTGGAATAATGTCATATTCTTTCATAATATAACACTTTGAAAGAAGATATTCTGCATATTAAGTAGTTTTACTTTAAATACTTTAGCAGACGGTTCTTCCATTTTTAGAATCAGAGTACATCTTCCACCAGTGTGGCAGACGTGTTCCTCGATGGCAACAGGCGTCGACAAACCCATTCATTCATGTGACTGTGACTGACGCTCAGTGTTCACGTTGACTCATTGATAAAGACATAACAGAGGCACAGATACACCCCGACTGTACAACACCCTGGTGTCAGTCTGTGCTACGACCCTATGATTCTGTCATTACACACTGGTTCTCATTCATTCATTCAGTCATTCATACGTCCATTCTTTCAATGTGCAGATGTTCTTTTGTCAGTCATGTTTTTGCTGCTCACCCACAGTGTCGTTTCCATTTGACTACTCTTTCTAAATCATGTCAAAGTTTCATTGCTGAAATGTTGCTGCATCATTTTACATTTATCAGAACAAACACAGCCCCATGTTCCTTTAAACATTTCACAACTGCAGCATCTAAATTGCTCCGTCACGTCCAAACCGTATCTGCTGACCCACCTGGAGCTTTGCCTAAACCAACATCATTATTGTTTCTGGATCCTGAAGTTTATTTGACCTTTGATATCATAAATTCAAAATAGAGCTGAGAAGTTTAGATAAAACAAACTCCCTGAGGGATCTGTTTCACATTTAACTACCACAGCACAGTCTGTTAGTTAGACGTGAGTTAAATTAAAAGTTTATTCTATATTATTGAACAGCTTACAACCTACACTTATAAAAGATGTCATCTGATGGGACAGTTTTTTGAATTGACAAACTAATCCTGTTTTTTCATATCCAACATCCAAGTCAATTTTATTTAAAGCCCAAAATGACAAAACACATTTAGTCTCAGAGAACTTTACAGGATGTAAATATATTTGTTTGGAGTGAAAACCTTCCTCATATTGTCAGTGTTTAACAGATAAAGTTGAGCTTTTGTGCCGTAAACAAAGAATAAAGCAGGTTAATCATTACTTGTATCTGCACATTTATTACTTCATATCAAAACTTTATTGGTGTCTGTGGAATAAAGGCCTTGACTGTAATGGTGACTGTTGTAGACAAGGTTCTGAACGCCTTAAAGTAAATTATTAGTTGAAACCAAACCTGGAGAAATGCAAGGATTTGTTTAAGTCTCTTGATATTAAGATGCTGCCCCAAAAAACGCATTGCTAAACTGACAGGCGAAAAATAAGTGAACTATGGTCTTTGTGTCCTAGAAACTGTTATTGTTTGTCAAAAAGGCTCTTAACCATTTGATTTTTAAAGTTACGTTAATACAGTCAAAGTCAATGGGAGTGTAGCCCACCGTCTTTAAAATCTTTCACCAAAGTTGCTTTCTTTCAATAGTGGGATTTCCGTCAATATTTAACTTGTTGATAGTTTTAATTGCTTTTCTGGATATGGGAAGAGAGTACCATCGTTTTAGACGTGTGCATGCGTGAGCTTGAGTGGGCGGTTATCTGTCAATCATTTTTTTGAATCAACCCCCCATCAGTCAAAAAGTTAGCAGTTTTTAATACAGCTATTCACTTCAGTTAGCTAGCTATGCTAACGCTAGCTAGCATCTGGGTATCAACTTCCCGATCATAATGGAATACAGTAACTTTGACCACTGCTCATTGTAGAAGGACTACTGCAAGAAAACACTTTGTTTTAATTATCGGACAATAAATCATAGTTGTTTGTTTCTGGCTGCCAGTATTAGCCAGCCTTGCTAGCACGCTAACTAAGTTTGCTTAAAAGTTGTCCATTTTCACTTAAAAATGTCAATTAATGTCCGCCTGTTCGGAGGGTAGGGGCACGGAACCCCTGGCAGAAAAAATGACAAAGTCCATGACTCGACATCTCTCTAATTTACATAAAGTGTCCCAAAATAAGATTTCATTTCTCAGACATAACATTTTAGTTTCAGACTGAGTGTTTTCTGAGAGTTTTTGTGTAAATGTCCATTCCCTCCTCCCACATCCTGCATTTTTTGGGCTGAGTAGCCCCAGACCATGATATGAGATACGATAACTGTCTCAAAAAATAGTTATTATTATAAGTCAAAATGACTCTTAAAGAAATTACACCAGAGGGGTTATTTTTGGTTAAACATATGCTTTATTACTATAATTGAAACTTGACACCTTTTTTTTTAATGAAAGTTTGTGTCAAAAGTAAAATAAAGTTGAGCTGCAACTCCTCGTGAGAACATTTTTCTCAAATGGAAGTTTTTGTAAAAAGTCTCCCTTTTGAAAATAACTAGACTAAATTTGAGATTTTCCATGTAGTTGCATTTTTTTCAATATCGTAGATAAGCTAATGTACACGGTATGATAACCGTTAATTTTAATATCACGGTACACCTTAAAACCCTAAACTCATTACTGTCTTTCTTCAAGTTTACTGGTGCAAACCGCTCAGTGTGGTTCTGTGGTAAATATGGACACATGTACTTTAAATGTTTGGTGTCTAAAAAGCTGCAAATCCTCAGTAAATAGAGACTTCATATATTCTGCCATCTTCCTTGTATCTGTGACTCTTTGTCAATGGCGACTATTCAGTCATCACAGGCTCTGGTCTGTCTCAGCACGGACTGTGTGTATCTGCCTCAGCTAGTCACAGACCAGCACATACACACACACACACACACACACACACACACACACACACACACACACACACACAACAAACAGTACAACTGATGCAAACAGAAATACATCCATATCACACTTTATTCACCTCAGTGTGTGATATAATCAGAACTGCTGTCTGACACCATCAGCGTGTGTTTACCAAGTCACATCTTCATCCTCTCCACAAACAAACACTAAACTGACTTGACATTACCTCACCACAACTGAGGTCATGTTTACTCATACCATTACAATCCCCTGCACTGAGCGCTGAGAGCCAGTGTGGGTGAATCAGTAAGCTCACCCCCCCCACCCCTCCCTGCGTGCTGCACGCTGAGTCAGCTGAACTTGACTGTTCCCACCACAATGAGAGCGACTATGAAAAGGCTCATGTAGAATAAATTAATGCAGGAACTAGAATGATTTCGCCGACTGGGCTGACCTTTTGTGTTCTCGTGACCTTTAAAAGTTGTTACTAATCATTATATTATTGGGGGGGGGGGGGGGGGGGGGTGTCGATACAGTAAAGTATCACGATACTTTGCATCATGATTTTGTATCAATACACGGACACCAAGTATCAATCTTTTATGCAAATACACATTTTAATTAATTAACTTTTAATGCTAGAATAATAAAAAATCAGTTGCTTTTTCATGCCACTAGATGGTGCTGATGTTTTTTCCCTGGTGAGGTCAGCAGAGGTCACAGTCAGCGACATTTGGCATTAAGTTCTTCAAAATAAAGATGGAGGCACCAGAGAAAGAAATCAGAAATGCAGCATCTGCGTTTAAATCAAACGTCTGGATGTATGTTGGAGTTTTTAAACACAGAAGGAAAGATGGACTTGGATATGACACGAGCGGTTAGCAAGCAGTATCATGTGAGAATAAAATACTCTGGGAATACTACGAACATGAGGCTCACCTCACACTCTACCATCACCAGAGATAGCGTTAGCCACTGACGGTCAAGCTAACGCTAAACCCAGTCCACCGAAAAATCGACACTCGACACGCTTAGCTCGACAAAACTACCATCCAACTCTTCATATTCGAGGTTTTCTCACAACAACCCTCGGAGACTGTCTTTATTCTTTTCTCTCTACTGTTCTGTTAACCTTGCTCTGGCATTTTGCTCAACATTACACAACGTCCGGTGATGGTGGCGCACTGAGTAGTCGTGGTTACACCTGCTCTACTGCTAAATCTAAAATTACTTAAATGATCTCATTCTGCATCAAGAGTGCCATGAATGTTGTGTATCGACGTGCTGCAAGTGAATTCGCCACAGAAAGGAAACAAGGACAAAAATAGGACAATCGAACGACGTTTTCAGAAAGACGACGCGCCGGGCTCAGATTTGGGAGAGGGGAGCGGTGCGAGCCCTTTGCAGACAGGTAACACTGTCTACGCAAAGAGCACAGAAAGTCCCTCCATCACGGACATTCTGTATGCCATACAATCCTACAAACAAGACTTTCATGCTGAAAAGGACGGTGTATTATCGTTCCAACTGACACTGAAGAATGCAGCGGACATATCGCCAAGGCTGAACAACACGTATCCGCCGCCGAAGACAACATTACATCACATTTTGTTCAATACAAATTTACCAAAGAGGGAAAAACAAGTGATGCAAATCGACACCTTTTACAGCCAGTTAGCAGGCGTGTTAGCTTAGATTGGTAGTTAATGCGACAATAATGCTGCATTCACGTGGTGCCAGAATAATCAGAAAAATGAGCTCCCGATTGGTAAAATTACCACCCTCAAGTCAGAACAGCTCGTTAAGTCAAAGAAAATTCTGGTACAAGCGTTGATGAGTTGACGTCATGTATGAAGAAACACAGTGGATAAAAGTTAAAGTTCAGTTCAGTTGAATATATGTTTGAGCATGTTGGCGGATTCTGATACTTCATTTTAAATCGACTGCACTTGTATAGCGCTTTTCTTGTCGTCCGACCACTCAAAGTGCTTTTACACTACATGTCACATGGCCGAGGCTACCATACAAGGTGCCACCTGCGCTACCACCACACTCGCACACCGATGGAACAGCCATCAGGAGCAATTTGAGGTCAGTATCTTGCCCAACTTCAACACGTGGACTGGAGGATCCAGGAAGCGAACCGCCGATCTTCCAATTAGTGGATGACCTGCTCTACCTCTGAGTCACAGTCGACCAATATCAGCCAACACAGATGACGTGACGATATTATCACGCATCCCAAAGAACCACATTTTTTAAACTCTCAAATATCACTTGGTATTGGCCTCAAAAATCTGTTATCAGATGGGCTGTTGCTGAAACCAGTTGTTGATGGTGACATGAGATGGTAACACTCTTACTATTTCCAAAAACTAGCCAAACCATGAGCATGAATATGACAACAATAAGGCATGAATGAGGATGAACCATTTCTGATAAGATTCAACCAGACAGGCAGATTATTTGTTTCAGGTAAGAAGTATTTGCAGTGTAATGATAAAAGGAAAAATTAATTTCCAAACACCTTGATGCTGTGTCTTTTCATCAGACCGGCCTGCGCTACATGCACACGCAGCTCTGCAGGCTGCAGGTGAAGCGTAATCACTGTGTTGCCCATTTGCTTTCAGACCAGGACATAGGTGGAGCCTCACTGTGTTTGCTCTGCCACAATAAACCTGCACAGTGTCCTGACAACAGGCAGTTATTACCAGCAGCACTAAAAAAGCTCCTATTCCCCATTACAATCTGTGGTCAAACATTAATGGATAGAAGGAGGAACCACAGACACACAGGCTGAAACACACACACACAACAACACACAGTGTGGCTTAAAGAAATCATCATGCACACCTGGTATTTTCTAAAAGGACATATGAGCTCAGGAAACAGTGAATGCTCAGCTTATATCAGTCTTTACAAAACATTCAGCAGTATAGTAGGGATTTAAAATGAATGTAAAGCTGTCTATGCATATTTATTAATTAACAGCCCCTAAATGCAGGCAAGAGGCCACTGTTTGACCTTGTCATGCATTTCCCAGTTTCATTTCACCACTTGCACTCAGCTCAAAGAGGATTCCCCTCATGAACTCGTTACCCACAACAATGAATTTGCAAATCACAACTATTCATGATGTGTTCAAAGTCTGAAACTGGCAACAATCTTCTGAGTGCACATAATATTTCCTGGTATAATAAAATGACAAAGTCCATAAAGGTCTCGTATATTCTACTCAGTCTACTACTAACAGGATTAGATTTTTCTTCTCTGATGGGTAGAATATTGTTTGTTCTGCTCTAAATAAATTGTTTACATTTTCATTCTTAGATCTTCTCAATCCTCATCCTTAAGGCTGCCCCCTAATAGTCGACCAAACGTTAGTCGACCAGAAAGGTTATTAGTCGGCAAGATTTTATTGGTCGCTTAGTGGCAGAAATAAAATATGAACAAACATGAAACTCTATTAGGAGCTGCACCTTTTCAAAATAAATCAAAACCTATATGACTGGACCATGTGAGAACAGGAAGTGGACACAGGAAGTGGCTACGCTCAGCAGTCAGACAGGAGTCACGTTACAATATGAATATTACTATCTGACCTGCTGAAAATGATACTGTAGAGTGTTCACTAATTTTCAGTCAAATAAAACAATTTGTGGGAGTGAATTACATGTAAAGTCAATGTTAAGATGCGATTTGACACAAATTCCAGTCGGGCGGCACGATGGACGCGAATTAAATGGCACAGACAAAGCAACCTGATTTCACACCATACGTTTATTCGCGAGAGTTGAAAAATCTGGACTTCAGCAACCAATTTGCGATGCGAAACCCAATTAGCACTGAGATCCTGTGGGGACGTATGACGCCAAGGATGTACCAGCTGAACTTCAGTCATTGATTTATCGATTTCATTAGCATATGACGTGAGTAACTGCCGTGTATGAAGCGAGTCAAAACAAAATATTCTTGTCATTCAAACTTGTGTAAGTAACACAACGTAAAAATTCGCAGGCTTTTGACAGATGTGAAAAATGCAAAAAATCTTGCCTGTTCAAAAACTTTAATGACAAACTAGAGATCTGGAGTGCGCAAATGTGACTGACGCAATGTGAGGTCGTACTTATTTTAACACGTACGACAATTTCAGACAAAAAAACGGACACAGTGTGCAAAGGCCTTAACTTGTGTCACAGCAGCAACATAAAGTTTGCTGATCCAGCGGGGACTTAGGATAGTTGAGAGGGCGGTCGCATTTTTATGCGTAATCAGACCCCCGGCACTTGGGCACTTGATCTTGCTCTGACTGAATTCGAGTTACTTAAGGGTGCTAAGTGAAGGTCCGCTCCACCGGGCTGCTGCTGCAAAATGTATGTGAACTCTGTGTTGTGGTGGGTGCCGGTTGTTTGTTAATGTTAGCGGACTCCATTTCTTGTCCATAGGTTGATGTGGAAGGTCTCAGCTTTTGTATATTGTAAATGTATATAGAACACCCTTAAGAAGCTAAGGTTGCTTTCACACTTGCCCTGTGTGGTTCGGTTCAATCGAACTCAAGTTCATTTGCCCCCTAAGTGCAGTTCGTTTGGGCAGGTGTGAACACACCAAAACAACTGGACCAAGACCTTCTTGAAGAGGTGGTCTCGGTCCAGTTACAATCAAACTCTGGTGCGGTTCGTTTGTGGTGAGAATGTGTTCCGACCTGGATTTGAACCAACTGCAGTCACATGACACATTGTTTGTGTTACTTCCTGGATTTTTCCCACATGGAAATTCTGACCAATCAAGAGCAGCTTTCTCACACAAGGCATTTTATCTGGTCCACTTGTAAATGTTGCCGAACCAACTCTAGGCAGTTATACAACTTTGTTGCAAAACTAGTCCCTGATTCAGACCAAAGGAGACAACTCTAGGTCTGAGGGCAGCCTGAAACTAGGGTCATCACAACACCATGATAGGGTCCTTTAATGTTATTATTTCAGCCATTATACTCATTTTTATGCGTAAATCAAGGTTCTCAGAGATGTATGCTGCAGAAATTCATGTAAAGACAATTATGTCCAGTGACATTTCATTGAGTCACATCAGCAAGTGAAAGTAAACCTCTCCTGTTGACTGGAATGAACCTCAGACTAACAGAAAAAAACAACACAAACACAGACTTCCGTCACAGTTTGAGGATGGCACTACTTCCATGTCAAAGTGAATAAGTGCATTTGTGAGGAAATAATTAGCAAGATTTTTACTATTTCTGCTTTCCCCCGCAGATGAAAATAAAACTTTCATTTAGGAACTTTAAGGAAACAAACCCGCTCCTCATCCTTAGTGTTTCACATCCACAACAAACCAAACCAGCAGTTGAATCCCGACATTAACACGGAGACCTGTTACTGTGAGCAGCAGCAGCAGAAGTTAAACTCCTCTTACCTGCTCCGCGCGGTCACCTGTGGCGGAAGAAGCCATGTTGGAGAAGCTGCTCCGGTTCACAGGTAGGATTGAATCACAGGAGTTGAGGAGGAACCAGACTAATCCTTACACCGACTGTACAGTAGTTTTGAACACATAGGAGGAGGTGACATCCGCGTGAAGCTCCAGTCTGTGACACACTGAGGGGACTCCTGTCCTCAGGGGTCCGGAGACAGGGGGAGGTGAGCGGGGAGAGCGGCGGGTTGTCCCGGTGTAAACTCCAGGTGAAGCGGAGCTGATCCAGCTGCAGCACGGGGGGACTGTCTGAGAGGAGCAGAGACAAAAGCAACCACAAGGTGGCAGCATTGATCACATGAGCTTCACATGAACAGACAGTGTAGTAACTAAGGGACTGTTCGTTACTCAGAAGAGGGGGGCATGTCAAATTATTTTAAAGCACTGAGGAGGGACTTATGGCTATTTATTTTGGCCTACTCGTTTGTCAATAAGATGTATGATTCTGTATGAATAATCTGTAGAATAGAACAGAATACAGGGTGTCTGCAGGTCCTTAAAGGGTCTTAAATTCTATTTTATATTATATTTTATAAATATATGGCCTTAAAAGTCTTTAAAAAGACTTGCATTTAAATTTGTGAGGTCACAACCAGTTTATCTAATTTATCCATGATTTAATTTCTTTTAGTCAAAATGAGTCAAGCTCTTCTGTTTGTTCACATTTCTGATGTCACAAATCTTTACGCCTACCACTGAGCCTCATACTGTCTTTTTAACTTCACACTTGCACTTACCTGTTTGCAAAATGTAGATCAGGCATGTCCAAAGTCTGGCCCGGGGGCCAATTGTGGCCCGCAGACCAGTTTTAATCGGCCCTCAGCTTGACTTTCAAAATATACCATATGCGGCCCTTTACACAATAATGGTTAATCGAGCAAGATCACTTTGCATTTTTACCCTTCACCTCACAATGATGGGACTATCATACAGTTTGTAGGCAGGCATCACATTGTAATAGTTCATTAAAAGATAAAAATGGTTGCATTTGTCTCACTTTTTTTTTAAAACCCATTTGATGCGAAAATCAGTTGGCCCCCAGGTATTTTCACCTTGTTTTATGTGGCCCCCATTCAAAAAAGTTTGGACACCCCTGATGTAGATGAACCTAACTCAATCTAAAAACCATATTCCCATATAAAACCTACCTCTGCTCGGGACCACATGTATAATACATACGTTTTTAAGTACCCATAATGCTTAAATAAGAAAATGATGATTTGTCCAAAAATCAGTCTTGAAAGGACCTTAAGAATAGTGATGGGCAAAGCAGTTCTTTAGATGTTACTGAATCACTAGAATCAGTTCATTAAAAAGATTCATTCAAAAGATTCGTTCACCGCTTGGCGGAAGGAGCCCTGACTGTGTACTGCGTAGTCCGACTCACTGAACTGATACACGGCTGAGCTGCTGCTGCATCTGCCCTGCACTGGTGAGTCTCATTACTGGCCAGCCTAATGTTTTAAGTTTATCTGGAAACTAAGTCTGTTAAAACAACATTAGCCGTTAGCTTGGAGAAAACAGTCCCTCTGAAAGTGTATGGCTGAGAAGAATTGATTTGAATCACTCAGGGATCGGGGTTACGTCGTTCACCAAGTGATTCTTTCACCAAGTGATTCGTCACACGGTAGGCAGTCCCTCCCTGCACCCCGGCTGCCTTGCGAGTGATTCATCGTTCGTACGAACCGAATCGGCAGTTCCACTACCGGACTGCATGCTTGCTGATGAGCTCAACTGAACTGAGAAATGAACGAATCAGTTCCAGAAGTGATTCAGTTCAATACGTTCACTCAAAAGATCCGTTCTTTTGAACGAATCATTCGCGAACGACACAACACTACTTAAGAAGCATTAAATTTAAGTAACTGATACCTATAGACACCCTGGAATAGAATCGAAAGCCTTTACTGTCATTGTACAACAATATAGTACAGCTGATCAGGTGATTAAACAAGTCAATAAAACAAGCATGTAAAAAAAACAGACAATATAATCATTCATAAAATCAGAAATAAATAGTATTTAGGAAAGGCTGTATTGAGCTGTACTCAACAAATGGAGTTTTGCACAAAGAAGTAGTGGATTGCACTTGAAGACTGAGATAATTTCATGTACTGCATTTCAAAACCTTACTGAGGTAAAAGTCAGTGTCATCAGCAAAATGAACTCAAAGTTTTTAAAGTAAAAGTTGTCATTATGCAGTGAAACATTCGCTGTCATTGTTTTACTATCATATAATCTACTGTGTAGTCGTTAGGTTGCACGGTGGTGCAGTGGTTAGCAGTAGCTATGTTTCCATCCAAAAGTGATTCAAATCATTGGGAAATGCGCATTAAAAGAAATATGAATCCTGTGCGTTTCCATTAAATGTACGGACTTTGGTGAAAACTACGAACTTGCGCGAGTTTTCCGCAGAACCGGAAACAAGTCTCACATTCTTCTTCTACGTTTTCTGGCGGTTGGCAACCAGCTTGTAAATGCATTACCGCCTTCCCGACCCGGAGCGTGGATATCACCATGGAGAGAGGTGCACTACGTCAGACTTAATTCGAACATAACTGTTTCTATCCCACGTTTTGCGAATCAACATTTTTTCGAATCAACCAAAACCCGGCTAAAGCGAGCGTATTTTAGTTTGTGCGAATCAGGGGATTTTAATTTGAATTTGGCGTTTCCATCATAATTTTCCTATGCGATACTTCTAGATGCGCATCTAAACAGGCTGATGGAAACATGGCTATTGTCGAATCACTGCAAGAAGGTTCCTGGTTCAAACCCAGCGGGAGTGGGTGAGTTTGCATGCTCCCCCCGTGTCAGCGTGGGTTTCCTCTGGGTACTCCAGCTTCCTCCCACAGTCCAAAGACATGCAGGTTAATTGGTGAGTCTAAATTGTCCGTAGGTGTGAATGGTTGTCTGTCTCTGTGTCAGCCTGGTGACCTGTCCAGGGTGAACCCTGCCTCTCGCCCAATGTCAGCTGGGATAGGTGCAGTTACGTAAAATGAATGAATGTATATTATTTTATTTGTGTAACAATAACTAAGATTAGCCCATAATTAATTATAATCCTCACTATTTTACGGCAAGAGAAACTAGGAGGTAGATTCACCAGCATGCAGGTGAGGGTGGACAGTGGGCGGACTCCATGAGCAGGTTGTCAGTTCAACATATTTTCGGCATGTTTGGGAGTGTTGCAGAAACGATCAACTGGACAATCCTGTACAAATGATGTGAAATATCACTGGCCCACTGATGCCATTTTGTCATTCATTTCTCTCAGTAATGTCAGTGACACAGCTAAATATACTGCAGTACAGAGATCATCTGTACCTGTAATGTTTGTGTTGTAACACATGAGGGCAGTGTGAGCAAACAAACAGCAGAAACATTTTGCCTTAGTTGAACTTTGGGAACAGTTCAGACTATGTGGATGTTCGTCAGGAGCAGTGACACTGTGTGTACTTGTATATTACATGTTTTATTGTAGTGTGGACACGAGATTTTGTCTGTTAAATGTCCGATAGAAGTTCAGCTTTGTTCTCCATCCTTAGATTACCCTTACATTTCACTTATTGTGTGTGATATTGGCTACATGATAAACATTTAAAGGGCCAGTCCACGAGGAGAATGACTCAGCCATGTGAAAACTGTTGTATATTCATGTCCTTTGTGGCTCTGAAGGTAACTGTGACATCATGTATTATTGTGTGATTTTACATGTGTCATTGCAGCTGTGACTTGTTTTGTGGCTTTACCACGTAAACCACTGATAATTTTGCTTTGAACTGAAGGCTTTTGGGAAGCAGCACTGACGCATCCAACTCTTTGATGAGGGTAAGAGAGTTTCAGCCAACAACTGTGAAAGGATGAGTCACCCAGACTGCAGCCAAAGAGTCGGTCCCCCCCCCCCAGGCTGCTCTGAAATGAGAAGATGAGTTTAACAGAATCTCATTGTCTCAGGCCTCTGAGGCCAAAACACACAACTTCAGTGTCTTGTTCTGGGTGTTTAGAGATGGAAATGTCTTCATCAGAAACTGAAAAGAAAGAGACACAAACACAGAAGATGGTGTCGCATCCATTTATTGCATGTTGGCGTACAGTTTGTCGATCTGTGGCTGGAAGAGAGATTTGAGCTCCGCCCTCTTGGCCTTGAGCGTCGGCGTTAACAGACCGCTCTCGATGGTGAACTGCTCTGGGTGCAGGTAAATGTCTTTCACCTGCGTCAGGTGGTAAGAAGAAGAGGAGGAGGAGAAGAGCAGATGGTTAAAGTTTGGGTACAAGATTCTTCTCAAGATGCAAACTGCAGAAAAAACTTTAAATGATTAGAGTCTTCGTTTAGAAGTTTAATCTTTGGAGGATTTGGGGGGATTTCTGAGCAGTGAGGAGAGGAAATGAGTCGAGTGTCTGACATCTGCGTGGTCCTGATGTTACCACAGGACATTTCTTTGAACAGAAACTGCTCATTTTAACCACTAGAGGGTCAACTGAGCCAGGTTCAGTGAGATGTGGAGCACCACAGATGTTAATAACCTCTCGAAGATTCAGCTAAAGGTTGATTTACTCTTTAAATATGGAAATAAAGCCCTAAAAAAGGACACTGTTAGAATCAGCTCTAGATGCCTGCAGAACATTTAACTGGATTTAGGATAACAGTATAATCACCAATAATTGCAAGTGTCCCCAACAACAGTGGACTTGCGTATACCTTACACATGACTCCTGATGAATTCCCCAAATAAAACAGCTGTTACCTGCTCGAAGGACTTGAGTCCTGCTTCTTTGCCCAGTTTGATCATGTCAGACAGGATGGCTTTCTTTACTTCCTGTAAACAAAAAAAAGGTGATCACTGTTGGAGTCACTGCTCTTGATGTTTGATTTGATTTGCAGGAGTTGTGTTATGAGTTTTACAGCAAGCGTGCAAGACGACTCCAACTGGCGTCTTTAATCGTTAATGATCACGTTTACCGCAGATATCCTTTGCCTGTGTGCGGGCAGCTATTCAAGCTTGAAGAGACTAAATTATATTACAGTGACTGGATTATCTGTCCGCAGCATGTTTGTTTTGTACAACGAGGGGATAGAGAGGGAAACCTTACTGTTTTTTTGCAGAGTTCTTCCATGGAGCCTTGGCACCCCAGATCCTTTGCAAAACCTGGCAGGACGTCCAGGTCAGGGACCACGATGGCGATCAGGCACGACTACAGACAGAGTACACAAGTTGGATTATCAGATTGAGAGCGTACGTACTGACTGTATATGGACAAACTGTAGATATGCTGGTTTTACCTGTAGACTGTCTCCATGCACGAACACTTGGGCCACAAGTCCGCTGTGCACATACACGTTCTCAATCTTCTCCGGTGCGATGTACTCTCCCTGAGCCAGCTTGAAGATGTTCTTCTTCCTGTCGACGATCTTCAGAACTCCACTCTGTTCACACAGCAGTCACAGAGGAGAAATCACCCTGTTTCTAAAACCTTTCAGTTATCAAGCTATCCATTATCCAGGGCTGCTCATGGGGGCAGCAGGCCAAGCAAAGCACCCCAGACGTCCCTCTCCCCAGCAACACTTTGCAGCTCCTCCTGAGAGACCCCGAGGTGTTCCAAGACCAGATGAGATATGTAATCCCTCCATCGTGTTCTGGGTCTGCCTACCAGTTGGACATGCCTGGAACACCTCTAACAGGAGGCGCCCTGGAGGATCCTGATCAGATGCTGAACCACCTCAACTGACCCCTTTCGACATGAAGGAGCAACAGGTCTACTGAGCTCCCTCCGGATGTCCGAGCTCCTCACCCTATCTCTAAGGCTGAGCCCAGACACCCCACAGAGGAAGCTCATTTCAGCTGCTTGTATCCACGAGCTCATTCTTTCGGTCACTACCCAGAGCTCATGGCCATAGGTGAGGGTTAGTTATTAAACTATTCCACCTTAAATCCCTTTTGTTCAAACACTGAAAACACTCAGCCAACATGTTTTAAGGGCTCCATCCATAAACATTACACATCTGTTGCAGAGGAACATGTTGTTATTCAGTCGGCTCATTTACATGAAGTAGAGAGAAAATTAAATTACATCAGCATTTTCCTGTTATCTGTGTTGTGGTTCTTACCGGCAGCCATTTTCCGATGTCCCCAGTGTGGAGCCAACCGTCTTCATCCAAAGCCTCTGCAGTCTTCTCGGGGTCTTTAAGGTACCCCTTGAACACATTTCTACCCTTGATACAGACCTGGAAACCACCACCAAGAAACAAAGACACAACCATTAAATATGCTTTCTTTAAAAACCTTCTTAAAAATGCTAAAGATTTGAAAAGCAGGCAGGTGGTCTGCAAGCCTCTGACCCTTCGTTTACAACACTGGCAAACTAATCTGATATATCTAGACTTTAATAAGATTAAACTGTTTTGTTTTTTCCTTTTGATGATTTATCAGGATTGTGACTCGTCCACTCGGGTCTCGGGATCCTGGCTCTGTAACATTTCTCAGTCCAGGTAGCGGTTTAATATCCTCATCCCTCCACCTCACCTGTTCAGTTCCATCATCTTACCTCTCCTTCTCCGTTTGAGGCGAAGTAGTTCATCTCTTCAACATCCACCAACTTCACAATGTTACAAGGCAGCGGCACTCCAACATGACCTGTTGGTAAAAGATCATGTCATTTTAAAAATGAAATTAATCTCAACTTTGAAGAAATGTTGCCTTTGTATTTAAAATTCAAATATAATTCTAAAGTGTTTTAGTGGTGGCAGTGGTGACGAAGTATTCCGAAGCACCACTCTGTTAAAATTCTCCATTACAAGTAAAAGTTCTGCATTTAAAATATTACCCAAGTATGTAAGTATAGTCAGGAAAATGTAGAAGCTAAACCTATTAACTGTTCACTCTCATGTAATGAAATGCTGGACAAGAGGTTGACCTTCATACCTGAGGTGGCGTCTCCTGGTGTCGTGAATGTGCAGCCAGCTGTGCACTCTGTCTGACCGTACGCCTCAAAGATCTACAGTGAGAGCACCAGTCAGGTTAGAGTAAGAAGGGCAGTGTGACCAGGTTGTCATGACAACATGAAGTGATCAATACCAGGTTGACACTGATGGGTAACCCCCCCCCCCAAAAAAAAAAAAAACATGAGTGGTAATGTATCTCAGAGTTCCTCAAACATCATCAAGTACATGACTGCTTTGAGGAACTGGGATAACACTGTCCTTCTCATTATTCACAAGATAAAACAAAAAAAAACATTTGAAAAAAATTAAATGTAAAATACAAACAAATACAAAAAAATAAATTAAAATACAAAATTAAAATACAAATATAAAATAAAATACAAATAAAAATACAAATATAAAAAATTCAAAAAATACAAAAATAGAATACAAAAATACAAAAAATAATACAAAAATAAAATAAAATACAAATAAAAATTCAAATATAAATAATTAAAATACAAAAATAAAAACAAAATTAAAAATTAAAAAAAAATAAAATAAACAAAAATAAAAACAAAAATAAAATAAAATCCAAGAAAATATTGCATTTAGCTTTATGGGGTGATAATTCTCAGGAGGTGTGCATGGGGAAAACAAGTGTTAAACTGGCATCTTTAAAAAATTCCTGAAATGTAAGACAAGATAAAATAAACTTTTATTAATCCCCACAGAGGAAATTCTGGTGTTGTAGCAGCACAAGTACAGAAATAAATACAGCTAAATCAATTAAAGTAGATGAAACATAACTGGAGTTAATAAAACCAGAAAAAGAAAAGTAAAAATAGAAACTATACATGAGCAATTTAAAAAAAAAAAAAAAAAAATCACTAGACTAATATATACTATGGTTAAGTGTTTGTATTGATATAGAAATATAATGAGTTAAAATTCTATTACAAAATATGTCGGAAATAATATAGTATAATATGTAATAAAAGTTGTTACCTGGATAAATGTTATTACCTGACAGCCCAGAGTCGCCCTGAGGAAGTTGAGCACAGAGGGAGATATGGGTGCTGCTCCCGTCACCATGACCCGCACTCTTCCACCAAGAGACTCCTATGATCAAAATAAATACATAATTAAAGAGACTCCTAAATGTAAAAATTGGGCTTGTTTTCCATTAGTTGACTCTGTTTCTATGAGAATATTCTACTGTGCTGCACCTGCACTTTGTGGAAGATGAGTTTGTCCCAGACGCTGTTGTTCCTGATGATTCCCTCCTTCACCTCAGCAAACTTCCGCTCCACGGCAAAGTTCAGCAGCCATTTCTTGAAAGGCGATTTGGCTCCACTCTGAACCTGGTGACGGGACGTTTGATTACAACATGTGAAATAAGAAACTGGACGTGTTGAGCTGATGATTAAAGCAGAGTGAGAGGAAACAGGGGGTGTTGTGTCCGAGAGGAAGAACTCAGACCTTTAACTTCAGTTAAATTACAAAACCACACTATAAAAATACTGTTACAGGAAAAAGTACATCAGTATAATCAGGAAAATTTACTTGAAGACTGTTTTATATCACATATCATAAGATTTTACTAATGTGAGTATGTAAAACTCATAATGTAAATAAAGCAGTCAGATAAATGTAGTGCAGAAAGTAAAAAATTTCCTTCTGAACATCAAAACACTCGACACAAGTACTTAAATAGAGTACTTGAGTAAATGTACTTAGTTACATTCACCCTCTGCTAATCACTAACTTTGTCATAGATGCGGTTGAGAAGTCGAGGGACGACGGGGAAGATGGTGGGCTGCAGAGTTTTCATGTCATCTGGCAGCAGTCTGATGTCTCCCTGGAAGAATCCGACCCTACCTCCAGCACCGTACATCACTGTCTACAACACACACACACACACACAGTCATTAAGTCTCATTTATAAATACATGATCGTAACATGCTTTATGATCCGAGTCTCACCTGTACGACTCTCTCGAACATGTGTGCTAAAGGCAGGAATGAAATGCTGACATCCTGAGTAGATGGGACAAACGCCACCTGTGGGACGCACACCGTTAGCGACACGTCTGTCTATAACAAACTCTGAATATTTCACTTAAGTGACACCTGATGGTTTTTAAACATACGTCAAAGCTTTTGATGATGGCTGCAGCATCAGAGACCACGTTCCCATGGGTCAACATCGCTCCCTTGGGGTTTCCTGAAAAAGAGATAAAGTTTTTTACCTTTTAAAGTATAAATATAATTTCAGGTAAATATGGAGGCCTGATGCTGCCAGTGTGATGGAGAAAAATAGATCATGTAGGTCATTATACTGAAAAACTCTCAAAATAATGGCAAAGTATCTTAAAACAGTGACTCATTTAGAGATAAACTCATTACTTTAAGATCACTCATTATTTTGAAATATTAACACATTTGACATAAGAGTCATTTTGCAATAATGAGTCATTACTATAAGATGTAATTTTTTTGTTATGCCAATTCATAATTTTGCAACAATAAGTAATTTTAAAATAGTATGTCATTTCGAGATAAATCATTTTGAAAAAGTTTCATTATTATGTGACAGGAAGTCATTATTTTGAGATCCTATATCATTGTGAGATACTAACTCAATATTTTTCATGTACTAAGTCACTATTGAGAAGGTTTCTCATAATGTTGAAATACTAAGTCGTTTGAGTCAAGTCATTATTTTCAGATATTCATTTTACAACACTCATTATTTTGAAATATGTACCAACTCATTTTTTCAAGAAGAGCAAGTCATTATTTTGAGGACACTTTTCATTATTTTCCAATAATGAGTCACTATGAGACACTACGGCACTATTTAGAAATATGTCATTTTGTAAAATACTAAGTCATTATTTTGAGTTTTTATTTTTTGCAATAACGAGTCACTATTTTAAGAGACTAAGTAAGCGCTTTGGGGTTGCATTTTTGATGTATGAAAGGCGCTATATAAATAAAGTTTGATTGATTATTTTGAGTTTTTAATTTTCATCTACTTACTTATTATTTAGTCATGATTTTGAGATACTAAGCCATTATTTTGAAATTAACAAGTCATTATTTTCACAAAGTTTTACTGTAAGATACTGAACTCAATATTTGTCACATACTAAGTCACTATGCAGAAAGTTTCTCACTATGCTGCGATACCGAGTCAATATTTTGCAGTACAAAGTCATTACTTTGGGGATGTTTCACCTATATATTTGTGATTAGTCATTTTAAGAAACTAAGTCAATATTTCAAGATACTAAGTCCTATTTCAAGTTCCTTAGTGACTATTTTAAAGAAACTAAGTCACTATTTAAGACAGTAAGTCATTTTGAGATTCAAAGTCACTATTTTGAGAAAGTTTCAAATTATGACTTACAGGATCTTTTTTTTTTCTTTTTAAAAATCACATTGGTGGAAATGGGCCTCCATAATTATTACTTTGGAAACAAGTATTTTTCATAGCAACATAGTTGACATAACGATCGCTTCTACACAAATTAAAAGCTGAATGTCGAGTAAATACATGATTTAACAAGACGAGTGTCACTACTACACTACAGCAGCTCTGTGAGGCTGTGCTTCAGGTACAGAGGTGCTTTGAGTGAAACGCTAACACCATCATACTGATTTTATCAGGTACAATGTTTAGATGAGATCAATAAGCCTTTGTTGATCCCCAGAGGAGAAATTCAGTTGTTGCAGCAGCAGAAAGGACAGAAGTACAGATAAAGAGAGAAAGTAAGAAGTAAATTAATGGAGGTATACACAACTAAATAACAGGAGTAAAAACAAAAACTGCTAACATCTGATAATTTGCCCACTGACGACAAGACGGCACTGAAGGAAAGTCAGAGCATCTCCAGAGTTTCTAGGATTCATTCTGCAGGAGACATGTCATGACAGTCAATGACTGCTGAGACATTTCACTCAAAACCATAAACGTCACCTTCATGGTGGCGCTAGAGCAAAAGTCAGGGGATCATTGAAGTCAGTAGGATTCATCCTCTGGGGACCAATAATGTCTGTACAAACTCACAGGGCAATCCATCCAATAGTTGTTCAGATATTTCAGTCTGGACAAAGAGTGTTGAACCAATCAGCTGATATTAACATCCTTAGTTTATGAGCGGTTAAAAGTGAACTCAACCATGTCTGCTCTTGCTTTTCTCAATCACAGACTTCCTTTTCTTTCTGATTTATAAACTCAAACCCTTCAGATGAAAACAAAATGATCACCTGTGGTGCCGCTGGTAAAGCAAACAATACTGAGGTCTTCAGGCTTCGGTGGCTGTTTGAGACATGAAATCATCAGCAGCACATCAGAGCAGCATGTTGCTGGTTAAATCTCAAAACATGAATATCTCAGAATTAAACTTACAACTGGCTTTTGGAGATTACTTTTCCCCAGAGCCTGGGGAACAAAGAAACAAACATGCATGTTTTCAATAATGCTTGTGCTTACTTTGAACAGTATTACTTGTGCAGAGCTGAAACAATTGAAGCCAGTAAACACGAGCAGTGACTCACCAGTAACCACTAATTCGTGTTGGACATGCTTTACCTCCACATCCTGCATTGACACAATGTCGACTCCACATTTGGTTCCCCGCTCGACCAGCTCAGAGTTGAAAGAGTCCATGACGACGATGGTTTTGAGGACTGGAGTCTGGCCTTTCTCCCGAGTCTGCAGCAGTGTTTCTGCTTTGCTCTGGTTGTCACAGAGCACTGTGGAGATCTCCGCTGGAAAAAAAAAAAAAACTTTGTGTATTACCAGTAGAATAGATATTATAATAGTGTTGACACAAGTGCTTTTATGAAGCAAGCAAATGCGCTATACAACGTTGAATTTGTCAACAGTATTGTAGTTTTAGTACCATTTCCAAATAAGTAAAACTATATTAGAAGCTGTACCAATCGTGTTCTTTGTCTTGTGATAAACTGCCCACAGATGATCACATAATTAAAAGCAAAATGAAGCACAGATTGAACAAGCATGTGTGGTAAATAAGTGAGAAAAGATTAGAGCACCCTTGACACAGATCCCTGTGGAGGCTGATGAGTTACTGGACTCTGTCATTAGCAGGATTAAGAGCGCGAGAGAAGCTCCAATTACCTCGGTCGATAATGAACACAAGAGCTTCAGGACCCAGGGTGTCGTACAGGGGAACCGCTACCATGGAGTAGGTGTAGCAGGCCTGCTCACCGATAATCCACTGTGAGTGACCCATGAAACAGAAAGAGAGCGTTTACTGTGTGTTGCTTAGATTAAAAATAAAAAAATAAAAAAAAAATCACCCCCCTTGGCAGCGTCCACACTCACCTCAGGTCTATTCTGAGCAAAGATGCCAATAAAGGTCTCAGAGTTCGGCTTCAGGCCCTTGTGAAGGAGCCCTGACCCCAGGTGCTCCGCTCTATCAGACACCTTCATGTACAGGAAGTGGGGGAAAGGTCAGCTGGAGTTCACAGCAGTTCATCTTCAACATGTTTTTCCCAGTGTTGCATTTCCAGTGTTGTTTTACCTGTTTGTACCTCAGCCACTGGTACGGCCTTCCTGGTTTTCTGTAGCCCAGACACGGTCCATTACCTGCAAGAGACAACAGTAAACATGTCATTAATTTTTTCTAATTGATTAAAAAAAATCTACACATTTCAGATTAAAAAAAGAAGAAATTAAGGAACTTGAAAGATCATCTGGCAAAACCTTATTTTCCACCTGCTCTTTAGTCATAAACACAGGAGAAACTCGAATTACTGCTCCGTGGTTGTATGCCTCCGTGCACCAGTCAAGTTTCTCACAGTTTACATCCATGTCTGAAAACATGGATGCTTAGATCCATTTTAAGGTGGACACAAAAGATTAGTGTCACCAATTCAGTATCTGACCAGGAAAGTGTTTTTGGAGCACATTATGATGTCACAGTGAAGCTGACCTTTTGGATATATATAATGTTGTCACTTCATTTTATACTGTTAAACATACGTGTAAAGTTTTGTCATAATTAACATCTGAATTCTTGAGTTATGGCCAAAAACATGTTTACTGAGGTCACACTGACCTTGACCTTTGACCACAAAATTCTAATCAGTTTAATCTTTAGTCCAAGTGGACATTTGTGTCAAGGTTTAAGAAGTTCCCTTGAAGCCCTCTTGAGATATTGTGTGTTCCCAAGAATGAGACAGATGCATGTCACACTGACCTTGACCTTTCACCTCCAAAATCCAATCAGTTCATTTTTGAGTCCAAGAAATTCCCTCACGGTGTTCTTGCAATATTGCATTCACAAAAATGAGACAAGGTCACAGTGACCTTGACCTGTGTCCTACCAAATTCGAATCTGTTTAATCAGTCCAAGTGGACGTTTGTGTCAAAATTGAATAAATTCCGTCAAGGTATTCTGGAGATATTGCGCTCAGTGACCTTTGACCACCACACACTAATCAGTTCATTGTTGAGTCCGAGGGGAAGTTTGTGCCAAATTTGTAGAAATTCCCTCAAGGCGTTCACAAGAATGGGACGGACAGACAACCTGAAAACATGATGCTTGAAGTTACAACTATCGTTGGAGCAGAGGCTTAAAAACAACCTATATCAGACTTAGAAAACGGATCACCAGAATTTTTTTTCTCCCACTCGCCTCTATAGGTCAACAAAATTCAAAGAGGAGCGTGAAGCCTTACTCTCATACCCTACACATTTCCACCCTTACTATACCCACACATCTATTTTCATTGAAATGGTTTGCATGTGATGAAGGGAAGGTGCTACTAATTGTTGCATACCAGAGAACCACTGGTAGCATGAACACCCATCCTGAGAGAGTCATCAATGAGTGTAAAGAAAGTTTTCATCACCTGAAACCTTCAGACCCCTCTGAAAGACCTCATACATGGTCTTGGCGTCACCATGGTAATACGACATCAGGTTGTTGTTGTCCTCAAGCAACGCGCTCTTCCTTGCTCCATCCTGAGGACATCAGGAAGAATCAGTCTGAGAATTAACATTTCACTGATAAACTGTGTTCATGAACGTACATAAACATGCTCATTAATAATCCCCATCAGATGGTACGGCCTATAATCACTATTTATCTTGCATTTCCACGTCACTGCATCTAAATGTATTTCAGTCCAATCGACAGGAGAAATTGTTGGCATTGTACGTTTCTGCAAACCACAAATACCAATATCAAGGTTTCTAAAGTAACTCAATATATGAGCCGACTGTCATCAGGAGGTGGAGGGGACGCTGGATGGCGTGACAACAAGGTAAGATGCCTAAAAAGCTGTACACAACTGTTTGAGACCAACACACAAACAAACTGGATGTTTTTTTGTGAGTCAATGCTGTGTTTCCAGCAGCTTTTTAGGGACCGGTCGCTGTTTTTCCTGGGGCTTTTTAGTTGCCAAAAGTGTGCTGTCATTGTTTTTCCAGCAGAGATTGTGCCACCCAGAACAGATATTTTATGCCAGAACCTGATCTTTTCCAAACCATAATCAAGTGTTTTTTGTGCCTAAACCTAACTACACGTTAACCATGCAAATGCAACTCATCCATGGTTTGCAGAAATGCACAATGCCAACATTTCCTCTGGTGATTGGGTTGTGTATTTTAGCAGAGTAAAACTCATCCTGGCACTCTTTACCTTGATTCCTAGAGTCTGGTTGTTGAGGTCCATGGGGCTGCGGAGGGGACTGGGTCGTGTGTTGAGGTAAAACAAGGTAGCAGCTCCCACGGCAAACAGGGAGATGATGGCCGGGGTGGAGAGAGGCGAGAACAGCAACTGCAGAAGGAAGTCCATGATGCAAGGTCTGCAGGGACACCGAAAAATGCTGCATCAGAAGATCGAGACATTTAACACTTCAGCATAAAGTTTTGTCTAAAACTTCACTATATTTAACATATATGATCTTATCATGCAGATCTAAGCTCCTTGACATAGCTCAATATTGTTTATATTATATTATAACTCCAGGTCAAAGTCAACATGACTTGTTGTGAAACACTTATTGATAATCACTCAAGATAGAGTCCAACCCATGAACACCCAAACATCACAGTCTGTACGTACACTACAACAAAACAGTGCTTCAATCTTTAAATCTGACAGTATTACAAATGCAGCTTTTTTATCTTCTTAATAAAGAGCGCGACATACATTTTTTTTGACCTTTAAAACAGTTTCGTGCATGTGTCATGAGTGTGAACTCCACCGAGGTCGAGGTTAATTATTTTATGAGAACACACCAAGAGTTGGGGAATGAGCTTGTTTTATGGCATTTGTGTGTCCATTAACCGCATTTATAGTCAATGTAATAAAAAAAAGGAAAGGTTGATGCTTACTTCCAGCATGAAAAATCAATTTGAATAAATAAAAAGGAGGTAACAAAAGCATGGACCAATTTTTCTCCATCTTTTCGGGTCAGGATAGGCCTAATTTTCGCAATATTATGCAGATGAAAAAATGCAGTAGGTGAGGTTTGTTTTAAATGAGAATTAAAAGACAAATCTTGATCAAATGTTACTCTGAGATTTCTTACAGTAGTGCTAGAGGCCAGAGCAAAGCCATCTAGAGAAACTATGTCATCAGATAAAGAGTCTCTGAGTTGTTTGGGGCCAAGAACAATAACTTCAGTTTTGTCTGAATTTAACATCAGGAAATTGGTGCTCATCCAGGTTTTTATGTCTTTAAGGCAGTTATGGAGTTTAGTTAATTGATTAGTTTCTTCTGGCTTCATCGATAAATACAACTGAGTATCATCCGCATAACAATGGAAATTTATAGAGTGATTTCTAATGATGTTACCTAAAGGAAGCATATATAGAGTAAATAGGATTGGTCCGAGCACAGAACCTTGCGGAACTCCAAAACAAACTTAAGGATGATTCATCATGGATGTGAACAAACTGAAAACGATCAGATAAATAAGATTTAAACCAGCTTAGTGCTGAACCTTTTAGGCCAATTAGGTGTTCCAGTCTCTGCAGTAGAATTTGATGGTCAATTGTGTCAAACGCCGCACTAAGATCTAATAAAACAAGTACAGAGACGAGTCCTTTGTCTGAAGCAATCAGAAGGTCATTTGTAATTTTAACTAGAGCTGTCTCAGTGCTATGATGCACTCTAAATCCTGACTGAAATTCCTCAAATAAATTATTATCATGGAGAAAATCACACAGCTGGTCTGCGACTACTTTCTCAAGGATCTTTGACATAAAGGGAAGATTAGATATTGGTCTATAGTTGGCTAACACCTCTGGATCCAGGGTGGGCTTTTTTAGACTTTTTGGGTTTAATTACAGCTACCTTAAAAGACTGTGGTACATAGCCTGTTAATAAGGATATATTGATCATATCTAATATATGAGTGTTAACTATAGGTAAGACCTCCTTAAGTAGCCTAGTTGGGATGGGGTCTAAGAGACACGATGATTTAGATGAAGAAATCACTGCGGTCAATTCTTGGAGAGACTGGGGAGAAGCAATCTAAATATATATTAGGTCTTACAGCTGTGTTTGAGGTTAGATAGATAGGCCTACTATCTGAGGACAGGAGGTCATGAATTTTGCCTCTAATAGTTAGAATTCTGTCATTAAAAAAGCTCATAAAATCATTACTACTAAGGGCTAAAGGAATACAAGGCTCAATAGAGCTTTGACTCTCAGTCAGCCTGGCTACAGTGCTGAAAAGAAACCTGGGGTTGTTCTTGTTTTCTTCTATTAATGCTGAGTAATAGTTTGCTCTGGCATTGCGGAGGCCCCTCTTATACGTTTTGAGACTGTCTGCCCAGATTAGACGAGATTCTTATGGGTTTGGAGAGTTATACCAAGGAGCGAACTTTCTTTGCTTTGTTAACTTCTTTTTAAGAGGTGCTACAGAGTTGAGTGTTGTTCGCGGCGAGCCTACAGCACTATCGACAAGATGATCAAAAAATACTGTGCATCCCTAACTGATACTTTTGTACTTTTACTTGAGTAAGATTTCAAACACAGGACTTGTAACAGTATCTTCCACATTGGTATTCATGGAGATAAATGTGTCTATTATTTGTGTGAACAGATCAATAATCCTTGTGTAAATGTGTGATCCTTCTTCAAATACAAAAACTCACAATACATATATTTCAAAATGAAACAGATCTGCAAATATGTTTTATGTGAATTGACATTGACAAATTGGCAAATTCATTATTAGTTTGTAAGAATGGACCCTTACAAAAACAAACACGCTGATTTAAATGCCACAGCTGTCCTACCTATTGCCGTCCTCTCAGGTGATCGACTCTGCAGATGTGTGTGTACACAGCAGATCCTTTCCTCTGCTCTGACGGGTGACACAAGGAGAATGAGGACTCATAAAAATCAGCCTGACAGAGTCAAGACGAACCTTTGAACCTTGAACATCATCATCACTTCTACTGATAAAGAAACCCAAGCACAGACGTTTAAACTGCTCCGGGCTGTACATCAAGATATTAAAGGGTGTGTGTTGTGCAATTTTTTTAAGTTTATGTTAAACCAGCTCAAACAATAAAAAAATGACTTGATTTCAGTCGAGAGTGATAAACTTTATCTGAGACAATGTCAGAAGGAGGCCAAGATGCTGCAGCTGATGAAAGGTTAACGCTCTTATCTGCTAATTATCACGTTCAAAGTCCTCACGTTTCAGCAACAAAACACCAAACCTGACAATTCCCTTTATAAAAAGATACTTATAGATAGTATGCAAAAGGTAAATAATCATCAGGTCAACATGTGGAGTCTTTCCTTTTAGTCCATCGCTCCATTGACTCAGTGAGCTTTAGCGCCACGTTTTAAAGGTGCTATCCATTTAAAGGTGGTGAAATTCTGATGTTTAATGATGTAAAATGTTTCGCCTTTTATATTATTTTCTGTTGGCTTTTCTGACAGACAGCTGTCTAACCGCTATGACATGCGGAAACATAGTGCCCACTACCCACCCTCCGGTCTCCGATCATTAGCTAACGTTAGCTTTGGCCGCCCTGTACTGCCCACCACCCTGGGCAGGTGCTTGCTAGCTAGCGGCACCGCACATTTGACGATTACCGCTCGTAATGCCGCCATGATGCAACAGCATTGCTGTGGAAACATTGTGCCCACCCTCTAGTCTCCTCCCAGGTCGCCCCGGAGAAAAAGCGTTAGAGTTTTGAGCCACAAACCCTCTTTGGCATTGTGTTTGCTCTGCTAGTGCCTTTAGCAGAGTCAGCACAGCTACTGGTGCTACTTAGTCTGAGTGGGTGGAAGTTCGCTGCATAAATCAGCCTCTCATTGGGCGAACGAGCCACCCGCTGAAGTCCCGCCCTACCACCTCCGGTTGTGTAGTAGTTTTCAACCGTTTAACATGTCCTTTACTAACTTTTGCGGTGTTTGATCTTGCAGGGATGTAGCCATTTTTCTGCCATGGTTCGCATCCTGAAGGCGATATTTTTGTGGGCGTATTACACCAAAACCTGTTTCCCCCCGGCAATATTTTTGCAAGCGACCCAGGGTGGCTACCATGTTTTTGCAGCAATGTCGTGCCACCACCGAAAGGCAAGTAAGCAGCTTCTTTTGAGCCCCAGAACGCCTTTAGCTCTGTTAAGTAGCACATAGTCTCGCTCACCAGACCTTTCTCAAGAAAAGAAAGGTCTGGCTGGGCCGACTCTCACTTTAAGATTGGAGAAAAAAACGCCCCGGCTGCTTGTATTTCTTTCAACCAATCACAATCGTTCTTGGCAGTGCCAGCAACGGTGCGCTTGCAAAAATATTGCCTATGTTTTGTGGCTCAAAATGAAGTCGCTTGCTCACCCAGGTCACACCGGTGAGCAAGCGACTTCATTTTGAGCCACAAAACCCCTTTAGCATGGTTGACTATGTTAGCACCAGTAGCTGTGCTGAGCTAAAAGGGGTTTGCAGCTCAAAACTGAGCCACTTACTGACCAGGGGGGAGACTGTAGGGTGGGCACAGTGTTTCCACAGCCACGCTGTTGGGTCGGGATAGCATTACAAGTGATAATTTCCGAAGGAGAGGCAACGTTAGCTAACTTTAGCTCCCACCAGACTTAGGTGGCACACAGTGCAGTAAACTTAAAGTAGTAAATTTAACCTATAACTGGTTTATTGTCGACAACAGTCCGATTCAGAGTCTGATTCTGATTGTGTGAACATGGTTCTCAACATGAAGGTGGCTGAGCTGGCAGCTATCAGCTAGGTATAAGTGTTCACCAGGTGGAAACTGGAGGGTGGGCGTTACCTTCTCTGAGTCTGTTATCAGCAATGATCATAGTATGAGTGTATTGCAAAGAGGTAATAATTAGCTAGCCAGTGCGATACGCACACGCGCACACACACACACACACACACACACACACACACACACACACACACACACACACACACACACACACACACACACACACACACACACACACACACACACACACACACACACACACACACACACACACACACACGGTCTCACATGTGCTAACATGCACACGCAGAGGGACCGGCTACCACAACAAAGAACAGAGAAGCTCAGTGTGACCTCATTCTCTGCTCAGGGCATTGTTTCTTCATTAGTATCTTTACATAAATAGTGGTTGCTGCTATACTGATGCTCTGAATGTCATATACAAAAAGAAATACTTCAACCTCCAAATGACCATTAGTGTATCAATTACTCACCCTGTGTTATGTTGAATTTGCGAAGACAACTTTATCTCACATGCCTCCACAGTGAACGAAGAATCCAAAAAATGGAAATAAATTCTTGATGAATTTAAGTAAACGGGGGCCACATTCAAAAACAGCAAACCATTCTACAAAAAAAAAAAATCCTTTACAAACTCAAAATATAACATGTGCAGTATAATCCAAGTCTCATTTATCAAGTCGTATGCTCAGTACTTCCCAAACAGACAGCCCTTTCCAATGAGGACCTGAACTGACACTTATCTATGCTCTCTTCAAAGCCAGACTCCATTGACAAAAACAGTAATTTTAGCTAGCTGAACACAGGCGCCGCTGGTCTACTGCTGCCTCAATCAGTCAGTTTGTTTTTGCTATCGTGTGACTTTGGTGTTTTAACGGGTTAGTTTGGACTCACCAAAGTCACACAATAACAATAACTAACTAACTGATCGAGACTGTGGTAAACCAGCAGCTCCTGTGTTCAGCAAGCTAAAATTACAGTTTTGTCAATGGAGTCTGGCTTTTAGTTCAGTTCCCCTTTGGAAAGGGCCGTCTGTTTGGGAAGTACTGGGCATATGACTGGATAAATGAGACGTGGATTATACTGCAGGAGTTGTGTGAAGGTTTGTAAGCAGTTGTTTTGACGCGGACCCCTATGACTTCAATTCATCAAGAATTTTCTCAGTTTTTGAATCATTTGTTCAACATGGAGATATACAAGAAAAACAAAGTGTTCTTTACAAAATTCGGTGTAACACGGGGTTAGTAATTGATAAACAAAGAGTCATTTTGCAAGTGAGGTATTCCTTTAAAAATCAAATGTTACATACATGTATCCAGTCTAACTTCACTGAAATGGGTTGGACAAACAATGCAAACTACAGCCTCCAAAATGAACACACTGTTCAATGAAACACTTTCAGCAAAAACTGAACATTATAACCTTCATGAATAAAATATATGCAAGTCCTTACTTCTTGTAAAACTGTCCCCAGTTGCATTAGACTGATCTAAGAGCAGAATTAAGACAGGCCTAACACTAAAGACCAGTCTAATGTCTCTGTAAAACTGACCTCAGTTCTGCACTGGTCAAATCAGGAGGGCTCAGCAAACTTTAATTAGCCATTGAACAGGACAAAATATTTTTTAAACAGCACTGAATGTTAATTTAACTGAATGAAAATAACTCTTGTAGAATTTTAGCCTTTAAACTTGATTACTTTAAACATATTCACATGTGCTCAGGCCAGAAACTTATCAGCAGACTGTGCAGTACACTGTGTCTGTGTTCTTTGATGTTTCACACTAAACTCAGAAAGATAATGTGAAATTGCACCTAACACACCTTGATCACACTGATTAAAGTGACACAACGCAACATTTTCTGGACAGCAGCCACCATGGAGACATTACAAAATAGTGGTGAAGGCTAAAATGTCTCTAACAGTAGCAGAGTAGTCATAAAGACAGCAAACTGACTCTAGCTAAAGTTTGCTAAAACTAGCCACCAGAGGCTACGGTGCATTTTCCTGCTTTTGAGTTTAACTTTTCATTTTGTAAAACAAAGATTAAACAGACACTAAATGACAGATACATCAATTAAACTGACAAACACATTGTCCACTCAAAGCTTTATATATTTACTTAACAAACACCGTGCTAAACTTCTAACATGTCGTCATGTGTGACTGATTTCTGCTGGACGGTAAGCTGAAGGTAAAGGTTCATTAGGAGAAGCTTTGAGAGGTTACCTGGTGGGATTAGCAGAGGTGATTTGGGGCCAGGTTGAGCAGGAATCTCCTGGGAAGGAAAAATAAGCAGCTGAAGCCAGCAACAGCACTAATGCACAATCTGCCCACCTGTGGTCATTAGCACCTTAAAGTGCACACAGGTGTGTGTGAACTTCTCTCGCTGCCACTGAGCAAGGCTCAACCTGCCTCATCTAGTTTCTGCAGATAACACTCCCCCGAGGGCTCCAACACAGTTTTCACTTTATTTGTCTTAAATTTATTTAAATAAACAGTCGTTTTCCACTTCCCCTCTGGTGTGTGTGTGTGTTTGAATGCAGTGGATATGAAGAGACTGTGATGAACTTTGATTGTGGGTTTATGAACATGAGTGATAACTAGAGGCAGACAGGATGTGGTACCTTTGGAGTTTACTGATTTATGGTTGATAAAATCTAATCAGTGAATTATCTCACCCAAATCTGCCTTAACAATATCAGATGAGCAGTGGTGGAAAGTAACTGAATACATTTAATCAAGCACTGTACATTTTAATTTTGGTGCGATATTGCTACTTATACTCAAGCAGTAAAGTTACTACTGTACTTAAATACAATTTTGACATATTTGTACTTGAGTATTTCCATTTTATTCTTCTTTACACTTTTACTTCACAACATTTCAGAGGTAAATATTGTCTTTTTACTGCTTTATATTTATATTTATAGCTTTAGTTACTTTGCAAATTGTAGTTATTAATACAAAATATAAATCAACTGATAAATATGATGTATTATTAAAGGTCAGGCCAGTGGTTCTCAAACTTTTTACAATAATGTAACCTCTTTAAAATAGTTTTTTTTTTTTCATGTAGGAAAATAAGAATATTGAAATTTGTCATTTATTGAACTTACATATACATTTTTTATTTAACTTATTATAATATTATTACGTTGGGAATCATGCATGACTTATACATCTTTTAAATTAGCATTTTTAAAAATCTCACATACCCTCTGCAGTACTAGAGTACCCGTACCCCTATTTAAACGTCTAACATGTACAATTTAGTCACATGTAGTGGCAACGTTGCAGAGTGAAGTGTTCTCTCGTATGCCAAGCATGTATGAGAACTAAGATGGCCAGTGCAAAAAATGTGAAAGCTCCTATCTAGAGCCATTGGCTGGTTTGTCTGTTCTGGGCTACTGTAGAAACAACATGGCGGACTCTGTGGGAGAGGACCTGGACTGAATCCAGATGTCCACCCTCTGGACTTGTCCCTCAGGGACTTCAGTCGTACGTACCGTGACAAGTTCACCGTCATCACGTATAGTCTTGCGAGGGCAGAGACCACAAGACAGGCCTCAGGTCTGTTTTACTCATTGCCATGGAAACATTCGAGCAATAATTACAATCATTGTAACTGCTGTCATATTCTGTCTGCTCATCTGCCCCTGCAGACTCTCTGGAAGTCTGCAGAAAGTCCGCCTTGTGGACCAGGTGAATTGTGGATTTGGACAGCCCTAAGCGCTCCCAGACTTCCCAGGATCATGCCCACAAAGTCTGCGATTCTGCAGGTGCGGTGAAGTCTGGACATCTAGATTTAGCCTTGATCCTCATGAACATATAAACGGCTCATTCTATGAGAAAACACCACAATAATAACATATATTATTCTGAAGTGGGCCACTGTAGGTAATGAGTGCTTTTACTTTTGGTACATTGAGTATATTTTAAAGCCACTATTTTTGTACTTTAACTGTACTTTAAGTTTGAAAGCAGGACTTTGAGTTGTAACAGAGTATTTTTACATTGCAGCATTGCTACTTAAGTAAAGCTCTGAATATTTCTAGTTAAAGAGTTGAATATCATTTTTGATTTTAGACACTTTGAGAAAGAAATGTGAGCCATGAAACCTTCACACATACAGAAATTCTGCTTCTTATTGTAAGCACTGATTTCGTCATCATCGCCCTTCAGAGAAACGCTATAAAAAGAAGTCCTCCTTGATTGCTTTAAAAACATCCAGTGATTTCAAGCAGGGGGTTTTAAACGTAATGGTGATACAAGAATACTCTCTAATGAGGAGAACAGAATAGAAATTAATGGACTTAATGCTTCTTTGTACCTCCCACCCTTCTCCTCATATTTCCATTTTCTCCTCCCTGACCAGCGTGTCCATCATCACCAGGGAGGATGGGTATTTAAACCCTGTGAACATGAAGCACCTGACAGGGCGAGAGTGATGTGGAGGGCAACGTATTCTCCTGACATGAGGTACATACTGGTTCTTCACTTCACACTGACGGCTGTCGCTGTCATCAATAACGACACCAACAGGTCTAACAAGCTGATCATTGGCTTCCAGGCCCCCTGGAATATCTCGTCCCCCTTCAGTGCCCTGCGGCTGGGCTCAGCCTTGCAGATAGCCGTGGACAAGGTGAACACCAACCCCTCCCTCCTGGGGAACTACAGTCTGGATTTTGTGTACACGGATACAGACTGTAATCCTAAAGTCTCCCTGGGAGGATTCATTAACCAGGTGTGGAGGGAGAACGTGTCTGCACTATTTGGTCCGGCGTGTCCTGAAGAAGCCGAGGTATGATTCATGTGATGTGGAAATTTATTATTCATGCATTAGATCTTTTTTTTTTTTTTTTTTGTGCATCACTTTTTTAGAGTAAAACAGGAGTTCCACAGGTGTCTAGCTTTGGTCCACTTCTCTTCAGTTTATATATAAATGTCTGTATGTAGGTATATATGTGTGTGTGTGTGTGTATATATTTATTGTTAAAGTTGATAGTCAAATGACTATACACAATAATTGAGACTCTTAAAGGGACAGTTCACCCCAAAATCAAAAATGCATGTTCTTCCTCTTACCTGTAGTACTGTTTATCAGTCTAGATTGTTTTGATGTGAGTTGCAGAGTGTTGGAGATATCGGCCGTAGAGTTGTCTGCCTTCTCTCAAATATAATAGAACTCAATGGCACTCAGTTTGTGGTGCTCAAAGCGCCAAACAATACATCTGAAACACTCAACAGCAATGTCTTGTTCCAGAAATCACGACCCAGTTACTCAAGATAATCCACAGACATTGTTCTGAGCAGTTTCATGTAGGAACTATTTTCTTTGTATCTAACTAAAGTTGACGACCGTATAGCTGCACAGAGGGAACCATCAATTCTGAACTGATATGGTTAGCAGGTGTAGTTCAGTCGAAAAAAATATCTTGAATACTCGCCAACCCACACCAAAACGATCTAGATTGATAAATAACAGACAGGTGAAAGGAAAAATCTGTATTTCAGATTTTGGGCTGAGCTGCCCCTCTAAGGTGGTGCCATAGTTGTGCAATTAACTTTCTGGATAGGGAGCTGGTAATATCTCATCACTGCCATGTTCTCAAGAAACTACCGGTAAATATGTAAAGACTGATGATTAAACTCATTCATAATCATTTCTGGTTGAGTGACTTGATGTGTGTGTGTGGGGAACTGTGACTTTGTGTCTTTCCATATAACCTCCTTTCAACAGACTTAATAGGGCTCATTGATGCTCAATGTTAGATGTGTATATAGACATGAATAGAGCCTTCAGTCCTAGTCTGCGATCATTTTGTCCATATTTGTGCACATTTTCTTAAAGCTTAAGAAGATGAAACAGAGCAGTACCACCGGAGATCATGGGGGAAGTGTAGTGTAGTTGAAGCGTGATACGACCATAGGACATGAAGACATTAAAAGATGGTGAAACAGAATAAATCGTTAATACAGTGAAAAGAATTCTCCATCTACATGTCACTATGTATTTAATGGCATGACAGACATTGCCATCTGCAACACTGCCTCTGTTAAAAGGTACAGTATTAAGACTTCTTCCACTACCGCCTCATTTGTTGTGTGAAACTTTTGCATTCGCCCTCTAGTGCCATCTGTTGGCAGTTATCAATGCCATCATAAAGGACACATGGACGTATGAGGGCAGTGAGATTTACAACAAATGGAAGTATCTAATTTTATACATAAAGAGAGTGTAAACCAGCCCATAGACAGACAGGTTATTACAGTATAGATCAGCAGTTCCTAACTGGTGGGTTGCAGTACAAAAGTGGGACGTGGGTCCATCGTGAATGGACTGCAAGTGACTTGCGAATGTATCAACTTTTTGAAAAAGACACTTTATTTTTGAGGTACAGTGAGTTATCAGCACAGAGCTCTTATTTTGAAGTGCCATTTCCTGCTGTAGAGCGAGGAAATAATGAACAGCTAATCTGTGTGGACCTTGAACTAATGACTAAGGAGAAATCTGGACCCCATGGCTGGACAAGTTGGGGACCACTGGTATAGATCATCAAGTGCTAATTTCTAATATTATTTTGAATTATTTCTAGGTTACTGGTCTCATTGCATCCACTTGGAACATCCCAATGTTTGCCTTTGTGGGACAGTCCTCCAAAATGGACAACAGTGAAATCTATGACTCCTACATCAAAATTGTGCCCCCTCTTAAAAGAAGCGCAGAGGTCCTGGTGAAGACCCTGGAGTTCTTCAGGTGGAGTCACGTAGCGATGATCGGAGGGGGGTTGGATTCAAACACTTGGGACAAAGTCGACGCTTTGTGGGACACCATTGAGAATCCGCTGAGAGAAAAATTCAACGTGGCTGCGGCAGTCAAGTTTGATACCAGCAATCCTGAGCTGTTGTATCAAAATATTCAGTTCATCTCAACAGTCGCCAGAGGTAAGAAGAGAAGTACTTTGTTTCTGGCTCTTTAAAGTCATATTTATACTGCTGATTTGGCTTCTAAATGTTTCCTGCCCTCCAGTGATTGTGGTGCTAACAAACAAAGATGATTCAATGGCTCTGTTGCTGGAGGCTGAGCGACAGGGTCTAATGAATGGCGACTTTGTGTTCTTCCTGATACAGCACTTTGAGGTCAGTGGCAGTGTGGTGAGTCAACTTTAGATATACAGTTACACACACATTTAATTGAGGTAAGTTGTTGTACTGTCAGGCAGAACCTAAACTCTGGATAAGCACTGAAAAAAGATCAAACTTATTATCTTCCATACCTCTTTAAGCTGTTTTTCATGGGTTTTGTATCCATCTTTTTCCTGAGCAGGATAACTTGTGGAAATACGCCCTGAACAACAAAATCCACCATGCCGCCATACGAGCTTTTGATATGACCTTCATCATCGGCCAGAAAGCCTACGAAGGCTATGAGTATTATGACTTCTTTGAGCAGGTTTTTGACAGACTGAGAGGACACCCGTTTCAGAGCAACTTGACATCCGAAAGAGAGGTAAGCACCCATCAACCATGTGAGAAATTGATTATTAAGATGTCTGAACACTTGACTATCATTTTATTTTTCTTATTTCAGGTTAGCCCGTACTCTGCCTACCTGCATGATGCAGTGCTTCTTTATGCGATGGGACTGAAGGAAGTCCTCAAAGATGGCAAAGACCCTCATGATGGACGGCAGCTGCTGCAGAGATTAAAAAATAAATACCACATTCGATTTGACGGTTGGTAACTGAGTGTTCGTAAAGCTTTTTACAAAGAAATGACAAGAGATCTGCTAAAAAGTAAATATGGTTTGGTACTCTTAAACTGTGTTAGAAGAAGTATTCAGATCTCTGTAGGAGAACTCATTTTGCAGAGTCAGTCTGGTCTCACTTCCAGAGTTTAAAATACGCCGCTTGGGCAGTGTCCCTGTTGTCATTATAGTGACGTGTGGTAGATGGTCCAAAAACCACAGGACTGTGACCCAGTAGACTGGTGTTCATGTCCCGTGTTTAACTAAAAGTCAATGAGAAGTTATTCTGTCACGTCAGTTGACTCACCCGATACTGTCAACCGTGTTCGTCTCTTGACCCTAACCAAGTACTTTTGTTGCCTGAACTTAACCGCTGACCCCTTCTTAATCACATGAAACGACTCATAAGATTTGCAGCCGATCCCTCTAGGTCAAGATCTGTGAGAAGGTTCCAATGGTGGACGTGCCACACCTCTTTGCCATGATCCTTTCCCAACAACACTGCCACGTGTCGTGTCTCACCACGTGGTTCTTCTCTTCTCCCTCTCTCTTTAGGGTTTACCAATAGCTCAATGACCATGCAGTGCATGAATGTATAATAACAACAGTGCAATTTTGGCTAGCTTACATTAGCTGAGATGCTAGTAGAAGCAAGTTGGTTTTTGTTTCTTTTTACTAAGATGGCAAAGACATGACCTGCCTTACTTAGCCTTTAGGGCCGTGTCAGCCAAAGCGTTTTTTTCTGAGGCAGACATATTTGTTTTAATGCTTTATAACGAGGGCGCCGTGTATTTACATTGTGCTACAAACTCCAGCAGCCCAGAAGCATTGGGCGTGAATTCTGCTGAGCTCTGCTGGTTGAATGTTTTCTTTTTCTGAGCCCCTGAGAGTTGAAAATGTTCAACTTTGGGCAAAAACATCACACTCGTCACTGTCAATTCAGCCTTCAAACCGTCACATCTTACATGAAAAGGTGCTGAACAAGAACGACAACGGAGAAGTATGTTAAAACTGGATACACTGTACATATATTTTGTTTCCTTTCATGAACCCACACAGACCAGCGGGTCCGTCTTCTCTCCCTGCAATTACTCTACCTTGTGCAGACATGTCTACTTCCACGGATATCCTGTATCATAGCAACCAGCTACAGTCATAGCATCTCAACTGAGAAAATGCCACTCCCCCAAAGCGTTCTCAAACTCTCCCAGTCGGTGTTACCAGAGGAGCACATGGCATTTTCAGCTGGGAAAAAACACTCTGGTGAAAACAGGGCCTTAATCTGCCTCTGACTGGCTCACTCTGAGATTCTTACCCTGACCCTAACCAATCGTAGCTTGTAGCTAAGATGGTAGCAGAGATGGAGTGTGTTAAACTTAAGTCCAAAATGCTAATGTTAGCTGAGATGCTAGTGCAGATTAGTTGGGGGAGGGATGTGAGGAGTGGGAGGGCACTGAGGTACAGTGGGGCCACCACCAGATATACCTGACATCATAGACCGTACAATAAAGATGGACGTCAGATGAAAACCTAAACATCTAAACCACTCCGTGGTGGCCGGCTGCAGTGTAGGTCAAAACCTCGCCCCCTCCATGGTAGCGGATAGGATGTGAGACAAACTAAAAAATCAAAGGACATGTCAACCTAAAATGACAGAAACCAAAGATGGTTTCTGTCATTTTAGGTGTGTGTTCAAGCGTTCATTTTCTCGGTAAGTTTGGTTTTAACTAGTTGTCCAGTGCTATAAAAAGGGGGTCTGACATCGCTGGATGGATGAGGCCATACTTGTCCATCTTTGTATACAGTCATCGCTTGAGATTCGTCGAACTCTCTGTGTCAAGATACAACAAAAAAGCTAATGCGTCAAAATATGATGAGTAGGAATAAAATCACGTCGGCAGAATGGCTCATTTTAGATCAGTTTATAATTACAACTAATCACAATCACTATTATCGCAGCTGGTAAAGGTTGCATTTATTTTAGTCGCTTTATCGTCTGCTAGGTGGCTTAACCCATAAAATTAATAATATGAATATGAATATATTATTTTACAAGTACAATATTTCCCTCTGAAATATAGTGTAGTACAAAGTAGCATAAAATGGAAATACTCAAGTACATACATCAGAATTGTACTTAAATACAGTGCTTAAGTAAACATACTTTCCACCACTGGTTTTCATTACAGGCGCCTCTGGACTGGTCCACTTTGACGATGAGGGGGAGAGAAATGTGGACTATTCCATTTATGACCTGCAGCATGTAGGAGACGTCACCAAGTTTGTACCCATCCTCCATTATGACAGTCACACCAAAGCTGTCCGGTAAAATATGTACATCTAATATATATTATCAAACAATCCAACTTTTTTTTTTTTTTTTTTTTTTTTACGAACTCATTTTGGGGAATAATACTAAAAACAAATGTCATTTCAGGCCAACATCTATGTTTGCCTCTGTGGTCTGGCCGAGCGGAAGACGTCCCTCTGACAAACCAGAGTGTGGGTTCAACAATGAACTCTGTGAATGGCTCAGTAATGGTAAAGGTAACACTTTTCTAATTATGCAACCACTAAATACACCAATTATCCATATATTATGTTTCCATAAAATAAACCAAACAGGCCAAGCTAACCACCGTCATGATTTGCTATCTTAATGGCTAGCAGACATAATCCTGCTGGCTCTGCTCGTGACCTTCCCCATCATTGGTGTACTGGCAGTTTTGTGCATCGGGGTCCTCATTCTGCAGAAGTTACGTCTCCAGACGAAGCTCGAAGACGCCTGCTGGTGGCTGATCAACTACAGTGATATCACCATCATCAGGGAGCACTCAGTATGAGCACCGAACACTGATGAAGAATAAAAGAAGCATGAGCATGCATGTATGAGTGTGTTTGCCTGTCTGGTTTTGTGTTTACAGGCTTGTTTGGTGTGTTTGTGTCTCGTCCAGGGATTTCAGGGTTTATCTCTGAGCACCACAGCCAGTCAGAGCATGAGCAGTGGCTCTCAGTCCACTTTCTCCAATAACAGTTTCGGCCTGAGGGACAAGACAGGGAAAGAAAACGTCTACACCACCATAGGTCTCTACCAGGTACCATCTTATTCGGTTTAACGCCAGCCAATGTAACCTGCTATATACCCTTATACAAGGGACTGTTCTTTACTTATCAGAGGAACAGGGTGGCTGGGGTGTGACTTCTTTTTTGTTAGCTACAAAAAGGTTTTCCTTGAGCCTCCCTGAGTGACTGTGGAGAAAATGCAATGACCCATCGTCCTCCATAAATTAACTTTAACAATGAATTTTTAAATATTCACATCAAAGGATCAAATGACGGATTTGGAGCCAATGCAATGAGCAAATTATCAAAACAAACAGCTTATTTCTTTAGCAAAATGCTTATCCACCTTAGAAATCACATCCCCATCACACACCTGTGTATTCACCTCAGCAAAATATGGGGGTATGACAGCAACCCCTCCAACCACACACACAACCACCTGTTGTTAGCATTTATACTTGTGCGGTGGTGTGTCTGTGTCATTCTGCAGTTACACCTCCAAAACACTAGTGGGCAGCGGGGTTTCTGCCAAGTACTGTAAAGTTTAGTTGATTCAAAACAAACATTAAACACACATTAAACATGGCTTAATAGAGACAAATTCAAAAACAAGTACACCAATCAGCTTCACTATAACTCGCAGCATTCACAGACAAACACTTGTCTTTATCTGGACACATTTTCCCCAGAAATACAACATGCTAACATTATTAGCACAAGCCTATAGCATTTTACATTGTATAAATTACCCTAGCAGCTAGCAGACTTTTCCTCTCCTCATATGAAACCAGGAACAACAGCAACATTAACAAAGGTAACGTTACAAAATTCAGCTCCATTACAACTCACCAGGTTCACTGACAAAACAACTGTCTTATACTAAACATGTTTTCCAAACAAATACAACATGCTAACATTATTAGCACAAGCCTATGGCATTTTTCATTGTATAAATTAGCCTAGTGACTAGCAGAGATTTCCTCTGCTCATATGAAGCCAGGATAAATCACGCACAAGACTTAAAATGCTATTTTTGTGGAGGCTTTACTGTGTTCACAATTTATTGTTTCTTATCTGTGAAATTAAAGTAAATAAAAGCTTTGTTTCCACTGAGGGAAATGGTTTCAGCTTACAAAATTAGACAGGAGGTCTGCAACGCCGAAACCTGGCATTACATTTCTGGGGAAGTGCATGTCAGGCTACAGCATATACAGGAATAAATGCGTTTTCCTAATTTTTTTTTTTTTTTTTTGTTCCATACAGGGAAATCAAGTGGCCATCAAGTACACCAAGAGCCCTGTTTGCACTAACTTCCATAAACCTTCAGTTATTGCGGAGTTCAATATGGTAAAGTTCCTCATGTTGTTCTTGATCAAACAAACATTTTGATTTTTTCGTTATTCTGTTTTTTTTTGTATTTGTTTAAATAAATGTAAAGGTCTAGATACAGGAAATGTAACTAAAAAGAGGTATATGTAACGTTCATAATGAAGAAGAAACATCTTCAACTTAAAGGGAAATTTCAGTTTATTTCAACCTGTCTCCTATCGTCCTAAATTTGTTTCAAGTGACTAGTGACATAAAAATAATAGTTAGCATGTTAGCCGTTAGCCTAGATACAGCCGGGGCGCATAGTAGCGTCAGACCTGTTAAAACGTAAGTGAACGGGCAACCTTCAAGTGCAAAGTTAGTCCACTAAACAAGCTTTTTTTCCACAAAGACCGCCTCATATCGTTAGGATAAATGTCAGAGAACATACAGAAAACGACATGTAAGTGTGTTATCTTACCTTACCGGTGTGCTGTTTGTTTACCATCTAGCTCTGCTTTCCAAAGCATGGCCGAAATATCGCGAGAACAAGAACCAACAGAAGGCAGAACCGGACAGTAGCCTGAAAAGTTCATTCATTTATTTTATGAAAGATTTATAGATAGCTGTATCTAGGCTAACGGCTAACATGCTAACTAACAAATTATTTTTATGTCACTAGTCACTTGAAACAAATTTAGGATGATAGGAGACAGGTTGAAATAAACCTAGATTTCCCTTTAAAATAAGGCTGCTTTTTTTTCACAACTACTCAAATCCTAAAGATATTATTCTTTAAGACATATTAGTGAACATTTTCAGCACTCATGAAATACATACAGTTGTTGTGTGCCTAACCATCTCAAACTTTTTAAGACAGATGAAAGAAATGAAACATGAGAACTTGGTGCAATTCTTTGGTGTTTGCATTGAGCCACCAAATGTCTGTGTGGTCACCCAGTACTGCAGGAAAGGCAGTCTGAAGGTCAGTGTCTCAGCCTCTACTGCATGTACACACACTTTTAATTCTTGCTGTGAAGTATCACTGCAGAACTGACACTTTTACGCTTTGTATTGTAACTCAATACCGTCTCAATACTATATTGACCAGTAATTTTAAGTGTGTAATTAGATATTTAACTTGAAAATGCTGCTGTTATTTTTTTCTGCAGGATGTCCTGAAGTCTACAGATGTTGAGCTGGACGCGATGTTCAAGCTCTCCTTTGCTTATGACATTGTCAATGTGAGTCAGTTCATTTAAGCAGCATGTTATTGTTGTTACCGATTTAGTGTTGGGAAAGACAATTTAATCATCATATGCAATCAGTGTTTCACAAATGTACTCAGAGTACGGGCTGAGTTTTTTTTTTTTTACATGGTAACGGCCAGCTAGTCTTTAATGTGTTGTGTGTTATGTGTGTTTATTTGTGTTCTAGGGAATGGATTTCATCCACAAAAGTAACTTGAAATTTCACGGGAACCTAAAGCCCAGCACGTGTCTGGTGGACAGTCGACTCCAGATAAAACTCTCTGGCTTTGGACTGTGGGAGTTTAAATACGGCAGCAAAAACAAGATCATCCCACTGGATAGCCTCAATCATGAAGGTCAGTGGCTGCACTCGAATGTTTACCAAGTGTCGTTTTAATTGTTCATGAATTTATCATAGCAGGAAACAGATGTGAGAACATGTGTGGTGATTTGTTGTAGTGATGTACTGGACAGCCCCCGAGCTTCTGAGACAAGTCGGACTCCAGGTCAATGGGACGCCCAAAGCGGACGTCTACAGCTTTGCCATCATCATGTGGGAGCTCATGTACAACGCTAAGTCTGGCCCCTATTATGACATCAATCTGGAGCCCAAAGGTAAACATCAAGCAAAGCCTTTTGTTCAGGGCAGGTCATGCCCTGCCATAGTCTTTCTGCATAATAATCAATGATGTGCTTGTATTTGGGACAATGCCATTGAAGAAAAGGCGTTCTGAGCAAGGTGTGTTTGTTTTTGGGATACTGTGCTGTTGTTGGGACTCTGAAATTATGAGCTGTTGGAATAATGGCATGGCATCGTCCAGTTTACTTGACTGAGATCATTTAAGTCTTCCAAAAATAAAAATGGCACACAGGAGGCTGGAAATGAAACAAAGTTAAAATTAATTCAACTGAAAATGACAAATAACAAGACGAAGACTGCTCATGCTAACAGTTCTGTGTTAGGCTGCAATAAGCCCAGTTCAGACCAAAGATTTGAACAAAGACAAGCTGAAACAGGTACTTGCAATGCACCGTTCTGCAACGTTCTAAAAACCTGCCAGTTCAGATAAATAATTATCTCTGTGCAACAACTCTCGTGCATCAGTTCTGATTTCCACCTTTTCAGGCTTATTTTGTGGCTGAATATAATTTGTAGCTTCTTAAATTATAAATGAGGATGCTAACATGCTCAAAATGACAATGCTGTACCATGTTCACTATCTAGAAGTTTAGTGTGTTAGCATGCTAGCATTAGCTAATTGGCACTTAACACAGTACAGCTGAGGCTGATGTGAATGTTCTGGATACTGGATTATTCTATGCCAAGAAGTCTTCTTGGGCCTAACGGCATCATATGACAGATGTAATTCCACTGTTTGGCCAATAGTTGTTGAGAAATTTCGTCTGGTTGTGGACAGTCTACCAGTGCCACACTGCTAGCATGGCCAAAAAAAGTCTCAAACTAAATTCCCCAGTTTTCCAACACCACGATGATTCTTGCTTCTTGCATCAATGTTTTCCCCAGAGATTATCATGCAGTTGCGGACACCTTACCAAGGGGAATTCCTCCGACCACCTCTGTCTGAGGAACTGTGTGATGAGAACATCAACTTACTGCTGAAGGCCTGCTGGAATGAAAACCCAGACCACCGACCACCGTTTGCTTCTATACGGAGACAGCTGAAGGACATCAGCCCAGACAGGTCAGGCTTCAGACATTTTTCTTGTTCCTTACCCATAATATGCTTTAAAATGCTGTGAGGAAATAAATTGTTCTCCCTGTCTCTAATTTAGGCCTGCAGGTGCAGTATGTAATATGGTTACATGCTTTAATTTTATTTACTTGCTTGTTGTCCTAAACTAGACAGCATTCACTGAGCGCATACCTTTGCTGGGGCTGAAAATTCAGCCATTATCTGTTCACCCTCATGCCGAGGGAGGCTCTGGTGAAGTTTTAGAGTCCTCACATCACTTGCGGAGATCCGAGGGGGGAGTGGGTAGCAACACAACTGCACACCTAATGGCTGACGGCAACCCAGATTAAAACGTCCAAGAACACAAATTGAATCCACAAAGTATCTCCATACTGCTCGTCTGTAGTGATCCAAGTGTCCTGAAGCCCCGACATAAAAAGTTGTTTGGGAAAAACGTCATTTAAACTCTGTTTTTAGCCTCATTGTAGCCTGTAGCTCTAAATACCTCTCTGTACACTGAGCTGACGTGTGTGCGCTTGAGCGAGACCGCAACACATGGGCACCGCCTTCATGTGTGTTCACATGCTTTCGCTGGTCTTGCGCGCAAGCGCACATGTGAGCACAGTCAACAGAGAGACAGTTAGAGCTACAGGCTACAATGAGGCTAAAAACAGAGTTCAAATGACGTTTTTCCAAACAACTTTTTATGTCGGGGCTTCAGGACACTTGGATCACTACGGACGAGCAGTATGGAGATATTTTGTGGTTTCAATTTTGTGCTCTTGGACGTTTTAATCTGGGGCGCCGTCTGCCATTAGGTGTGCTAGCCGCTCCCCCCTCGGATCTCCGCAAGTGATGTGAGGACTCTAAAACATCACCTGAGCCTCCCTTGGCACGAGAGTGAACAGATAATGGCTGAATTTTCATTTTTGGGTGCACTATCCCTTTACGTTAGTGCAGTAGTTAAGGAGTCAATAGCAAAAATGTTAAAGGTTCTGTATGTAACTTAACTTTAATCGTTTTTTTATTGCCCACGGGTGAACGGGTGGTAACGTAATCTAAAAACGGAAACTTTCCCCAACCTTCTCAGTTGCCTCCAGCTGTCTGTGGTCTGATTTCTATGTAAAGGACTCGAGCTGAATTTTTCCCGAAAAATCCAAAGGATATGACATGATGCGCATCCTTGAGCTTCTTTTCTCTCTTTAGATCTGCTACAGCTTTAGCAGAGTGCAACAGTAGCTAATGTTAGCTAAGAGATGGATTCCACTAGTGTGAACAAACAACTGTCACCCACCACAACACACTGCGAGTCCACACATGCCGGACATGCCGTTTCCGTTATTTTACAGGTAACATCTCGAATTCAACCAGAACAAGAGCAAGTGCCGGAGGTCTGATCCTGGGCCACCCACCAGATTAGCACACTTTGTTGCTGTTGTTGGCCACTAGCCCGATGTGAACCACAGGGTTGGTCTTTGCACTGGCTAAATTCGAGTTGCTGATGTATCTAAAGTCCGAGCGACTGTCTGCTTTTGTATTGGGGAAGTAGTGTCCTTGCAGTGGGGAATCAGGTGGAGGGTCCACAGGCTGCCCTAGCTAGCTAATTCTTATCTCATTTGTGCTCTGATAAACAGTTAATCCATTAAATTAAATTCCCCATGGTGAGGACAGAAATTCTAATGTAGAGGGGCATCGGTGGCTTAGTGGTAGAGCAGGCGCCCCATGTACAAGACTGTTGACGCAGCGGCCCGGTTTCAACTCCAGCCTGTGGCCCTTTAATGCATGTCACTCCCTCTCTCTCTCTCTCTCTCTCTCTCTCTCTCCCCCCCCCTTCACACTTGTCTGTCCTATCAAATAAAGTCCAAAAATGCCCCAAAAAATAGCTGTAAAAAAAAAATTATAATAATAATTCTAACGTTAGAAAAAATGCTGACATGTTGTTGTGGTTTTGGATGGCTAACGTTAACTAACGTTAGCTTGCTTGCTGACATAGACAAATCGCTAGCTAGGTAATATAGCAACATGCTGCTTAAATGATTACTCTCTTTTAATTCATCCAGAATCCAGGGCTGGTAAATTAGCTACCTTGCCGTTTGCACATAACTTTTTCAGCTAACGTTACGAAGCAACCAATGCCAGATAAATGCAGCATAGCTTAGCTAAGCCTACAGCTAGCTGGCTACCTTAGCGTGCCTGCTCACTCATGTTATCACTAGGAAAATACAATGTGAGTGGATTTATTGGATGGCTATCTTGCCAAACAACTTCCTAGCTAACGTGATACAGTACATGATACTAACTTATGTGTAAGGGCAATTTCCATTCCACGTATTTGTTCTTTGGTGTGTGTTCCATGTTGTTGCTTTCCGTATTAAATGTACAAATGAACTTGTCTTACCACAAGGTGCAGGGCAGGCACTCGAAACTTAAAACACAGACTTCAAAACTTAACTGCTGTCATGAAGCAGTCAAAAAACCGTGTCGCTACAAACCAGAAAAAGCACTAGACAGCTGATAGCTCCACCTCTTTATACATGGCTGCTAGCAATCACTCAGTCGATGCTCAGTCAGCTGATTGTCAAAGTAACATCTACCTGTCAGATTAACAATTATCGCAAATACAGCCTGCAACAAGCCCATTTTCATTTCATTTGACATAATTTATAATAACAAAATCCATACACAAAGTCGTTAAAGAAAAATTCATTCCAAAAGCAAAAATTTGGAAAAATCATAATCATGGCTCCAACATTATTTATCACACATTGGTGTTGATGTAACATTACAAAGCACTTCTACAAGCCAAGAATGATGTAGCAGTGAACGAGCTAACCATAACCTGAGCTAATGTTAGCAAGCTAGCTGTAACTTAGCTATTCTACATGGTTGCTCTCAACAGCAGCGAATGTAATTTGCAAGTGGTTAACTACGTAGTATCATGGAGCCAATGGTCCAAATTAAATATAGGAAGATTGTAGATGGTAACGTTATGCTAAATATGATTGAAATGTACTTTCATCCTTTTACAAACAAGATGGCAGTCAGTCACAATCAGTTTCATGTCACTTTTTTAGCCGATGCCCACTCATGGCTACCGATGGCCTCAGAGAGAGGTGTTGCTAATAACAGCTGTTTTGTAAAAGTTACATACAGAATCTTTAAGGATTTTCAATATTAAAATGAAAATTTGAGAAGTCCTACTGGTTAACAAACGAGCAAACTCAACCGGAAAACTCCTTAAAGGAGGTGATCATGATTTTCTGTACTGTAGTCATGCAAATATACTGGATAATATGGTGGAAAAGTTGGAGAAATATGCAAATCACTTGGAGGAGGTGGTGGAGGAGAGGACCAATCAGCTCACAGCAGAGAAGAGCCGTGCAGATAAGCTTCTCTCCAGCATGTTACCAAGGTACTTGAATTCAAATAGCAATGTATGGTAACCCATTCAAATCACGTGACCACGGTGGCACCGGCTGAATGGGCATCCATGACTACACCCCTCACCTTGTCAGTGCTTCATTGGTTCATAGACCGATTGCAGATCAGCTGATGGCAGGGAAGTCCGTGGAGCCGCAAAGCTACGACATGGTGACCATCTTCTTCTCTGACATTGTGGGCTTCACGTCCATGTGCTCTGTCAGCTCTGCGATGGAGGTGGTGACGTTCCTCAATGACCTCTACAGCCTCTTTGACGACATTATCAAGATGTACGATGTCTATAAAGTAAGTCACACGCAACGATTTTAGTCTGTTTTAATCTTTATGAATTGAGGGGAGTATAATCTGTAATATGTAGGTTAGAAGTTTTTGTGCACAACATAGGACTGTAGTTTCATACACACCTCACAGACATGACAGTAGTAGCAATCCTTTCACAAACTCTCCAAAATGTGAGACTTTTTTTCAATATAACTGCACTTTGCTTATTGCAGGAAAAAAAACAGCTTCCCACTGTTACTTTAAAAAACTGGTAGTAAAATTTTGTCATCTTCGTGTCTTAGGTGGAAACAATTGGCGATGCGTACATGGTAGCCAGTGGTCTACCTATCAGCAACGGCTTTCAGCACGCTATAGAGATATCCACGATGGCTCTACATTTCTTGAGTGCAATCAAGATCTTCAGAATCCACCACATGCCTACTGAGAATCTTGCAATCCGCATCGGGATACATTCTGGTTAGAGACAGATTTATTTTATTGTTAATGCTGAAGTATTTGTTTTTTTCAGGTGGCATATTTAGAAGGAACCAGAAACTTAATGAGAGTGGTTATAAACGACCAATAGTTTGCAAGATTTCTGGTTCATTCAAAGTCGTCCTACTCACTTGTCATTGAGAACTTTGCTGAAGTTTGTACATGAAAGATTTGAGACATTTGAGTGGATACACACAGTTTGTCTTTTTGCTCGTGGGTTTCATAGGTCCAGTGGTTGCTGGAGTGGTCGGCACCACGATGCCTCGCTACTGTCTCTTTGGTGACACGGTGAACATGGCCTCTCGCATGGAAAGTAACAGCTTACGTGAGTCACACCTATACAGAGGCTGTTTATTCAGACCATCAGTACTTCACTTTCATTAATCAAACCTTCTGGAGAGTGGTTTAAGCAGTTTTAAAACTATACCTTCAAAATGTTTGTCCCTGTCTTCTGTATAACAGCCCTGAAGATTCACATATCTCAGTGCACCGCTGACATTCTGGTCCAGGCTGGATCGTTTGTGCTGGAGGAAAGAGGGGAAATTGAAATGAAGGTGACTTAAGAGTCTGCATGTCTTTTTTTCCCTCCAAATAAGATGTACAGCCAATATTTTTAACATTTTTAATACCTTCATGTGTTTGTGTCTACGACAGGGTAAAGGGTCTCATAAGACCTACTGGCTGCTGAGCAAAAAAGGATTTAACCCTCCTGTCATTGCTCACAGCTCTCCACCATCTGACAGTCACAGACTACAGGCAGAGGTACAGTTAACACACCACAGTCTCTTCGTTTTGATAAAGACACTATATATCTATGGTAGTAAATGTAGTATTTCATGTAAAGCAGTGTTGTATATTGACCTTTGTTTGTGATATCTCTGCTCAAGAAACTAGGAATGGTCCGAGTCGCTGAGAAAAGGGCCCAGAAAACGCTGACCAAAGCCATGATGACAACAGTACACATTTAAGGAACAACTGCATATTCTGACCAAATTAAGCACAATTTGGTGGGTTCACAGAAACGACTTGTGAAGAGGAGACAAAATGTAGACAGAGACTGGAGTGATGATATAAAACACCGTAGAGCTGAGAGGATCACAACATTTGTGTTTTCAGACTCTTGCTAAAGAAAGCTAAAGATACTTTCTAATCTTAAAGGGACAGTTCACTCAGAAATCAAAAATACATATGTTTCCTCTTATTACAGAGTATTGGAGATATCGGCCGTAGAGATATCTGCCTTCTCTCCAATATAATGGAACTAGATGGCACTCAGCTTGTGGTGCTCAAAGGGCTAAAGAAATACATTAAAAAAAAACTCAACAGCAATGTCTCTTTCCAGAAATCCTGACCAGGTTACTTCAAGATACATTTTTCAGGCGCTGTGAGCAAACAAAACTACAGTTAAAGGAGAAGTCCGGTATTTTGCACTCATTTTCCGAGAGTTTGGGTTTCCCCCTGCCTGGCTTAACACTGCTGCCAGTAGCCATGTGTGAGCCTGTCCTAAAACCACCCCCTAAACGTTCGTTTTCAAAGCCATGAAACTCGCAGAGTAGCTCGTAGCTAACGGTGGTTTCCGTGATGATTTATGTGACATTTTGTGTAATCCATTGGTTTTCTATAGAAGCCTCATTGTCCGTTGGTGGTAATCCGCCACCGGAAACGGAAAGAGGGTTGTTTACGACAAGGTTATAGTCATTAGCCATGTTTCCATGAGCCTAATTAGATGCGCATCTAGAAGCATCGCATCGGAAAATAATGATGGAAACGCCAAAATTCGAATTAAAATCCCCTGATTCGCACAAAGTAAAATACGCTCGCTTTAGCCGGGTTTTGGTTGATTTGAAAAAATGTTGATTCGCAAAACAGGGGATGGAAACAGTTATGTTCGAATTAAGTCTGACGTAGCGCACCTCTCTCCATGGTGATATCCACACTCCGGGTCGGGAAGGTGGTAATGCATTTACAAGCTGGTTGCCAACAGCCAGAAAACGTAGAAGAAGAAGAATGCGAGACTTGTTTTGTTTCTGGTTCTGCAGAAATCTCGCGCGAGTTCGTAGTTTTCACCAAAGTCCATACATTTAATGGAAACACACAGGATTCGTATTTCTTTTAATGTGCATTTCCCAATGATTCGAATCACTTTTGGATGGAAACATAGCTATTGTAGTCTTTTAGCTCAGTGAAAGTGCCGGCTCGACAGTGCTGTGTGCGCTCCTGGAGGAAGAACAAGAACGAAAAAAAAAGTTTTGTAATAAGTTTAAACAACTGCACAATGGATTACTCGCTTGTAAACAACCTTCGCAGTACGATGCCTTTGAACACAACGCCAACCTTCTTCTTCTTCTCTGTGTCCCATTACATTGCAATTGTTTCCTGCCGGTTGCCGACACCCACGTAAAGGAGCATTATCGCCATCAAGTGGGCTGGAGTGTATAACGCTTCAGGGTCAAACGAACAATCAAGCAGAAGTTTACACACGGGTGTGACGCAGCTGAAAAAATAGTTCCACAATCGAGATGAATAGTGAAAACACGGATGGAAACCACAGTTAGCTATGATTTTTATGTCAGAACATCAGTTAACACCACTGACCACTCTGTCCAGTTTCATGGCTTTGAAAACAAATGTTTAGGGTGGTTTTAGGACAGGTTCACACATGGCCATAGGCAGCAGTGTTAAGCCAGGCAGGGGAAAGCCAAATTCTCTGAAAATGAGCAATCATCACTATTTTGGTCTTAACCACTCCATTTCATCATAAACAACCCAGAAATGGTGCTCAAAGTGCAAAATACCGGACTTCTCCTTTAAGAGAAAACGTATGTATTTTTGATTTCGGGTTAACTGTCCCTTAAATTCTGAGTGACACATCCATTCCTTCATTGAGAAGAAGTGGAGTCAATGCTAATATAAAAATACTGATTGTTTAATTCAGACTGTTCTTTGTAGCTCATATTTTAAAGCAAAAGGAAATGGGGATTTGATGTAAAAATACAAAAATGTATATATTTAGGCATATGTCATATGAGAAGAAATTAATAAATTAATATTATAATATATAATTATATTATATAATTAACAGTGATACAGGTTAAGTTTCTTAAGTTTCTTACTGTTTCTTTTAAAAAAAACAATTCTTTGTTGCATTTTGTGAGGACGTCAGACAGCCAACTTTATATATTTTAAAACAAAAATTGTTTCCTTTTAACATACAGAGAAGTCAGACTCAATGATGCTGCATGTAATCAAAATGGTTTGAAAATGTTTTGTTCCCGAGGATTAAATTTGAATGAAATAAATATTAAAGTATGTTTAACCATCTGATTTATGTTTATTATCTGATTTCAATTTCTGGATTAAAGGAAATAGTTTATTTATTCATCAACATTGTGAGGACGCCCAGGATATTTTTTCATGAGAGAATGGGGGCATGATTAAAAACAAAAAGGGACAAAGATCATTTCTTTAAAAATGTCAGTAAATCTTTATTGGAAGAAGCAGTGAAGGAATGTGTGTGACATTTCAAAAGATTATCCAAAGCATCAATAAACATGCTAATTACAAATAATGTCTGTGAGATAATGAGAGTGTGGGGGTGACACGAATACAAGTTTTTACTACATTCTTGATCCGGTTGCTAAATCACAGCACATGTTTATGAGGACCACCAGCAGGATGAATAGTGACGTGCCTGTGAGGGAAACAGGAAAAGAGAATACAAATCGGATCAAATGCAGATGAGAGACAAACAACTTATGTAGATTAGCTGAGACATAGCATGTTTCTCAAAAATGTTTTAAGATTTAATGACTTTAAGGCCAACAAATAAATGAAGTATTTTCCCACCAGGATTTGATTTCTGGTTATCTACAGAAAACAACAACAGCAACATGTTTGGGAAGAAAATATATGTGACATAGATACAGATTCAGATACATTTTACCAACAGTAGTCATCATTGCATCACATTTGTTTACCTTTCATGTGTCCATTATTGGAGGAATTAATACCTGTTGATAGATAAAGACATCATAATACAACATAAAAGCAATTACAGTAAAGACAAAAGACAAAAACAGTCAGCTAATGGATAATTTTATTTTGATAGAGGCAAAATTACAATGCTACAAATTGATATTTGTATATTTAAAGTCCCCCAAAACTCAAAACAGTTTTTAACTTACTGTTGCTTCATTTGGATGTTTGACCGGAATGATATATGTCAGAGTGGGATCTAATTTAATCATTTTTACCTCAGTAATTTAACTTTTTTTGTGGGAAAAAAAACATCAGACACAAACAAATATTCCAAGCTAAGAATTTTAAATGTCTTCAAACATGTCTGAAGGGGATGTTAAACACTGTGAAAAGTCTAAAACACCTCAGCACGTGAAGACCACATGGCGTACTGTACCTTTAATGTGAAACTCAGCTGTAAGGATCCCCCCACTTGGATCCGCCTCTGATGACAGACTTCTAAAAGAGCAGGGACCCTTGAGGGAAGAGAGGAGGAAACATGAGTTCAGTAAGAAGCACATTTTGTCAATTAAACTTAGACCAGACTTGCTTTGACCAGGGGACACTTCTGCAAAATGAGGCCAGGGTTCAGTTAGGGACATTTCTAGGATTTGAGGACAGTCGAGGATCAGACCACTGTAGGGGGGTCCTGGGAACCTTCCTGAACATTTTTTCATAAAACAAGCTCTATTTTATTTTTTTATGCACTCTTGAATCTTATTTACATTTAAAGTACGAAGAAGTCCCATCCAGTGTGAATCAAACGTCACGTAATAAACATACTTATTATAACTCAAAATATGATCATTTTTTAAACTTAACAAGCACGACCATTTAATAGAATTAACCACACTAAAGCAGTGGTTCCCAGCTGGTGGGTTGCAGTCCAAAAGCGGGTCAAAGGTCATTCTGAATGGACACAAGTGACTCGCAAACATGTTAAATTTGTAAAAAACACATTTTATCTTTAAGTACAGGGATTTTCTGGCACAGAGCTTTTATTCTGAAGTGCCGTTTCCTGCTGTAGAGTGAGTGACTGACAGATAGCTACTTAACAGAGACAACAAACTAGCTTAACACGGCCAAACACAAGTATGCACTGAATGTATTAAACTATGTGGACCTTGGACTAATGACTAAGGAGAAATCTGGATCCCGTGGCTGGACCAGTTGGGAACCATTGCGCTAAAGGGTGCCCTGTGCGTCGCTATCAGATGCCGAGGGCGCTGATAAAGTATTGGTATTCGAAAACCTGTGAATGAGAAGGGGATGGGTCCCTCCAAAGGATCATCAGATAAATCTGAAGGGACATGAGATGAACAAACCCACAAAATTACACAAACTTAAATCCATTCTGTGGACTTTTGACAGGAAATCACTTGATAATGACTTAAACGCCAAAGGGTTGGGAACCACTGGTTTAATCGTTACCAATTAATTGGATTTTATAAGCTTATCATGTATATTCTGAAAAGTAACTCATAACCTCATTTGTACGTTGCTTTGGACAAAGGCATCCAAAAATAAATGTAGTGAAGTATAAAGCAGCAGAGAGTGGAAATACTCAAGTAAAGTACCTCAAAATTGTTCAGTACTTGGCTAAATGTACTTGGCTACTCTGGAAACTGGTGCCTCATAATGACTTAAACTGCATGTGATATTTCAAGGGCAAAAAGAGTTGGAAATGTAACAACAGGGACTGACATTGATAAACAGATGAACTGAAGATATGTTGATATCATGTCTAAGTGTTGCACTCACTGGTTGACAATTGAGCCTCTCTCCATCACAGACCTGGACCTCACAGTGAAGCCAGACAGTGGAAACCTTCTCCAGACGTTGGAAGCGGAAAGAGTTGAACTTGAACATGGAGCGGCTGTCTTTGGCATTCTCAAAAATCGTCACAGTGTTGTCAGAGGAGCAGCTGGTGGAAGACAGAAACAGGTTTAATCGGAAAATTCATTTAAGTATCAAGTGGCATCCAGAGGTGTCCTTTCACATTTAACTACACTGTAAAACTTATTTGAGGTATCAGGAGCAGACTCTGAACAAATGACTCAAGTACATTTTCAAGATTTTCCACTGTCCCAGACAAACTTCCAATGTCACCCAGCTGGTGCATGCTCCATGCCCTGTTTACACGTGGCCAGCTATTTTCATAAACGGACATTTTACCATCTCCGTTTTCAAAAATAACATCGTGCACACCTGTCCGTTTTCAAAAAAATCTTCGTTTACACTAACCCGTATATATATGCTGTCAAGAGCATGCCAAACCTGTAGGTGGCAGTGTAACGAGAAGCTCAAGCCCACGTTTGCCAATCAGAATCCCGAAAATAGCAACAACAACAACAACAACAACAAGTCACTTCCTCTCTCTCAGTAATGGCGCCAGGATCATCATTCGTATGGACTGACCAGGAGGTAGAGCTCCTGTTAAATGTAACTTTAGATTACAAAGCCACAAAATTACAGGAGAACATCGACTGGGAGACGTGCCAAAGTAAATATGCCGACATACTTACCCTCTTTTTAGAGCACTACCCAACGCATCTAGCGCTACAACCCCATCAACCGATTTTCCTCATTGAAACGAGGACATCACCCGCGCCATCCTCACAACCAAGCTTAAGGCAGTTCGGGGGAAATACAGAGGCAAAATTGCTGACCTCCGAGCACTCATTCGTCTCTGCTCCTCGACATAATAGAGCAGCTGTATTTGCAAATGCAAACAGACAAGAAGGGAGGTAACCAACATAAATGTGACTGCTACTCTGAATGTATCCATGGTCACCATAGCAACAAAAGTCGCACTTTTGACACAGGTGCAAGTTCCGGCGCATACTGTGACGTCGGCTGTCTATAACTCCGTTTATTGCAGTTTACATGTAAACGTGCAACCGGAGTTTTCCAAAATCTCCACTCTGGCCGGAGTTTTTAGAGGAGAAATCTCCGTTTGCGTGTAAACGAAGGGTACAAACGAAGGAAGATGTCTCCGTTTATCAAAATCACCATGTACGTGTAAACGGGGTGTCAGTGAGCTTTAAGTCTGTATTTCTCTCATATTGACGTTCCAATAAAATACAGTATGGTTGATGTTATTGTTAATTTTTAGTCTTGGCTCAGGCAAATAATGAAGTTCAATGTCACGAACATTGTCAATAACCAACAACTGCACTTTCTCCACTGTCAAACAGGAAACAGCAAAACGGGGTAGACAGTAAACATGTACCCCTTTTCGACAGTCCGGAGCAGGCTTGGCTTGGCTTGGCTTGGCTTGGCTTGGTTTGGGTCGTCAGCCCAGTGCAGCAGGGATTTGCATCTCCATTACAACAGGGCCACACACTTGAAGGTGTGTCTTTCACTGATGACTGCTCATCTTGGGTGATGACGTTTAAAAGCAGAGTGCTGATCCACAACTAAAGTCCCCTGTTATTTCTGCTGCATGTGTCTTTCCACAGCAGGGCAGGGAAAAGAAGTTGACCTGTTGGAGGTGAGCTGTTTGCAGAGGTGCAGTAAGAGCCTGTTGTCTGCAGCTCTTCATCAACATCTCACTGCGGCGGTTTCTGCTGTTATTCTTCCTCCCTGCCGTATTATTAGATTTGTCTTTATTGAAGAAAAGCCACCAACCAAGTTCCACTAATTCAGTAATATACACATTTCATTTTCTATAGATTCTTCGCAATAAAAGTCCATCGTTATTTTGTTATGTAAGAATTTATTGTGAAGCAGCAAAATAAGGAAATGTTGATTTTTTTGGGCCGAAACTTCACATAAATGTTAAATGTTTTATGTTATGTTAATTAAATGTTAATATGTTAATGTTAATATGTCAAATTTCTAAAAGGGAGTTTCCACCAGATGGAAAATGATCTCAAAGGGAATCTAGTTGCAGTTTTGCAAATAGTGACCCCTGCAAGATACTCAGTCTTTGCAAAATCTTATCATGTGTGACTTTAGTCTTCTCAAAATCTTTTTAAAGTCTTCTGGTGTATGGTGGACACTAGCTGAACCAGTTGAAATGTTTGACTTTGTACCTGTTGATGATGAGACTCCACCTCTTCTTGTCTGTTGAGTATGGAGTAGGAGTGGCCCAGCAGTTGTTTATCACAACTTTGAATCTGAGAGGTGATAATTGAAAGATGTGTTAGACTTTGAGTGGTTGTGGTACTTGTATGAATATAAACATAATCTTTAAACACCTGGAATATTTCAATATATGCTGACATACCTGTTACTTAGTCCTTTGGCCTCGATGCCGATGAAGACTTCAGAGCCGATCTCAGAGGTGTCGATCACATACGGGGCGTCCTTGGCGTACAGGAACTTTGAATTCTACAAAATATATACATATATTTTATATTTTTATTTGCATCTTCTTATTGGTACAGCTGTTCTGCAGAGGATTTATTAAACAAATATAAAAATAGCATGACTGCATGAAACATGTTGCCTCCACTGGAGAAACTGAATCTGCGAGCGTCTACTCACCGTGAACACGTTCATAGACAACTGTGACCTAAAAGTGCCTAAACTCCCGTTGTTGACATAAACTGTAGCCACTCTGGAAAAAGCAGAGGGTTTAGTAAAAACGCTGCAAGTCATTGGGTTAGAATGCACTTATGTTCCACACGGTGACTGTGGTCGCCTCGTGTCTCGTGTCAATGCTTACCTTTGGCTGAACACTGCGTTATTTACCAGGTAGGCTGCTCGGTACATGCAGCTGAAGGTGTAGTTGACCGGCTGGTTTCTGACTGTGAGCGACGTGTCGTTGGACACGATGGAGTTGTAGAAGATGTACTTGGGATCTTTGCCGGGCATGTACTGTCAGAGGGGATGTGAAGACAAGAATATGAATAATATTTTTTTGTACTTTTTGGTTGTTTTCTTCTGTTGCTGAGGCTCTAAAATAAAAATGCGATGCCTTCACCTGAGAAACAGAGACATTGTTTCTGGTTTTTAATCAATGTAAAATGCTTTAGCACTACAGACTAAACCCCGTTGTCCTACTTTGAACTGGGGTGGTGTCAAAACTATCACAAAGCAGACATGTCAGAAACTGGGCGAATAAACAAAGTCTCCATGGCTGGATACAGTAATTGTGACCCTCACCTCAGACTGCGTGCCGCAATACGAGTGGTTTTTGGGCGTCAGGTCTGGGATGATGAAGCGGTAGTAGCCTGGACTGTGTATTCCAGAGTAGCAAACTCCACCCAGGGACAGCTGGTCGATCTCCCAGCCGTACGGACACTCAGGGACGTTGGCAATGATAGCATTGGGGAAACATGACACCATAACATAGTCTGGAATAAGATGCAAACTCTCAATAAACCTGGCAAATAATTGCTTGAAATATGTGGACATCCAGCATGAGAACAACCTGATCTCTGTACTGTGTGATGTTACCTGCTTTTTGGGGAGAGCATGTCCATGCAACAGGTAGAAGCATTAACAAAGCACCAACAGAAGCCATGCTGTGATACTGCGAAGAGATTTTAGTTACCAATGAGAGAATATTCAAGGATAACATAGAATGATGTAAGTATGTCATTAAATAAAAGATTTACCTGTTGGGGAAAAAATCTCTTTATATATTCTGATGTCAGAGGATCCTCATGGCTCTTCAACAAGCCACCAGCACCGGCAACTCTACAACTAACATCTTGACAGCTTGGGGAGGTATTTTATACCATCACAGGTGAGGGAAATCAACTTCTCCCCCATTCTCTCTTCGTCTCCCCTCTGGCAGGTTTAAGAGCTCTATTGTGTCACTGCTCACAAAAGCTTTCTGTGCTGCTCGGACATTCACTTTCAAATGACCAGCGTCTCACGGGACGAGCACTCAGGGTGCTTAAAGTCACCTTATCTGGAAACGGGCTCACAGGGAAATCTGTCAATTTCATACAGTGAATAGAGACAGTTAGGACTTGTTATAACATAGGAGGGCGAATAATTTATTTCACACTTAGCTAGCAGCATCGCTGTGGCAGCGGAGGAGTGATTATTGAAGATTTTCCACCTGTTTTCACCTTGTTACAGTTTATTAAATGTCTCCTGTCTTTCTAAATTTTATTTGTGTCATTCATATATGCTTATGTAAAGCAGAAGTTTGACATTTTGGGAAATAACCTTATTTAGTTTCTGGTGGAGAGTTAAACAAGGAGATTGATACCACACTCATACATGTAGTCAGAAAACTGTTAGCTTAGCATAGCATAACGACTGGAAACGGGGGTAAACAGCTAGCCTAGATCCAGTCACCATAGTCACAAAATCTGCTGACATGCACCTCTAAAGTTCAGAAATTATCATATTATATCCTGGTTGTTTAAAAGATGAAAAAAATAAAAACAATACAACCAAAGCAAGGATGTCAACGGTTAACCCCCAGTCAGTTAGCAGCTGACAGTATTTTTGACTGGTCATGCATTATAGATCAGTTTTGCTACTCTTCAGTTCACTGCACTGCACACCACCTAGATCTGGTGTTAGCTAACATTAGCTAACAGCGCTGCTAATTCAGCCCCCCCCCCCCCCCAGTTTGCCCCAGTCTGCCCTGTTGAGTAAGCTCAATTTGTTATGCTATGTTATCACTGCAAGCGCTTTTAGCACTGTTAGCAGTGTCAGCCTGGCTAGTGTTGCTAACATAGTTACCGATGCTAAAGGAGTTTTGCGGATCTAAAATAAGGCGGCTACTCACCGAGGTGACCTGGGGGCCACCATGTTTCCACAGCAATGTCCTTCTGCCACTGAGACGTGGTTTGCAGAGGTAATCGTAAATGAGCGGCGCCACTAATTAGCTCCCAGCCCACCTGCGCGGTTATTTACCGGTAAATGGGTGTCGGGCTATCGACAGAAAAATTAACCAAAAAAGACATTCCTTAGCCAAAGTGTAAAAATTACAATTCATTTTATAGGGAAAGCCAAACATAACTCATCTGCACACACTGTGACAACACAGAGATAGCTGAAAATTGGCAAAGTGTCCCTTTAATTAATGAGCTTGTGGTGTTGGTAATTGGATTTTAATTCCTCTGGACAGAGCCATGCTAATTGTTTCCCTCTGTTTCCAGTCTTTGTGCTAAGCTAAGCTAAGCTAAGCTAAGCTAAGCAAGTGCTAGCTGAACCCGAATATAAAGCAGACAAATATGACAGTGGTATCAGCCCTCTCATGTAACTTTCCACCAGAAAGCAAATAGGCAAACTTCCCCTGCTGTTAACCAATAAATCTCTGGAGATACAATTTAAGTGTACCTGCACACATTCACGTTTCGGGAACAGAACTTGAGGTAGACAGAGAAACAGACTGCCCTGTTCCTTCTCTTTGTCCTCTTGGCCAAAAAGGACAAAGTGTTCAGGAACACAAAACCATTTAAGAAGCTAAATAGTGCAAACAGACATGTATAGATACCTTCAAAAAGTGATGGCAGCTCAGATAAGAGCAGGCTCACACTACTAACTAGTGTTCTTAAGTGGAGATGATAGGGCTGTGTTTTGCAGCATTCAGTAATATAAGGTTTCTCAGTTTTGTGCGATCAGATATCACCTTTGTCTTGTCAGCCCTACATGTGTGTGAAACATGTGTTTCATTGGCCTGTTTACATCATTTTAATTGGTTTATATCGAGTTGCCTGAAGCCTCAGTCACTTTAGTTTGATATCTATTCAGCTGACAGTTCATCATGTTTAATTATCTGTTCTAATTATATGTTTTTTAAGAAGCTAAAATGGCTGGAAAACTGAAGATACTCAGGGGAAAAGAAAAGGAAAAGGTAGATTTGCCTCCAAGGCATCAATAAAGTTAGAACTCTTTGTTTCTAACGTTCGCTTCCGTTCACACAATCAAAAACCTCCTTGCAAAGACTTAATGATGAGAGCTGTAAAACGATAGCAAAGAGGTTAGACGCTAATGTCCTTCACAGAACAATTCAAGTCACCCAGCAATTGAGGGGGCAAACTGCAGACGATTAGCATCTGAATGGAGCGACGGAGGAGTCTGTGAAGAAGATATCGATCTAAGAACGGGTCAGGAGACAGCTAGCGTTACAGCATCTGGTGACGCTAACAATCAGGAGCCGCAAGACTCCGCCATGTTATGTAACTGCAGCCTGTCATCCAAGAAACGTGCTCACTGTGTCCACTTTGAGCTTTAAAGTGATACTCCACCCCAAAATCTATCTTTTGAGTCTTAAGTATTCATTATTTACTATAAATTTACTGATATCTAAATTAGAAAAGTGTTTGTAAAATGTTTGTTGTTATTCCTAGGTGGAAAACATGAGGCCACAGTCAGCTTTTCACAGTAGGAAAAGTATCAGAAACCTCTCAAACCACTCATGCAGCGCAATTCATTTCTCTATTGTCCATCTGTATGGTTAATTCCAAACATATTGTGTGTGTCCAAATATTTTTGGCAACAGGCTCGCCAGTCAAGCAAAAGTAAATACCACCCCAGATTTACTCTCACTTGGCATTTCATGTTTCTAAATTTGAGTTTTGGGGGCTGTGTCTCTTGGACGCTTGCTGTTTCTGGTACTTTTATATAGCCCCGACCTCACCTGAGTGCTGTGGGGGTACACAAAATCTGTTTTTTAACTAAAATGCCTGGAAATCTCTGTCAAAAAACTTTTTAATGTGTAATTATGTATTTAAAGGGGGCCTACGCCCATTTTCAAAATTCATACATGTTATGTCTGTGGTCTAAAATATTAGTCAACATGAACAACACTCTCCACAATCCAGCAACTAGAGTGCTAAAAATCGAATCTGTGAGGTCATCAGGTATCAAGTCTGGAGTTTCTCCATTGGCAATGAATGGTGAAAGACGTTCTAGACCAGTGGTTCCCAACTGGTCCAATCGCAGGGTCAAAATTTCTCCTTAGTCATTGGTTCAAGGTCCACACAGTTTAAAGGGATAGTGCACCCAAAATGAAAATTCAGCCATTATCTACTCACCCATATGCCGATGGAGGCTCAGGTGAAGATTTAGAGTCCTCACAACACTTGTGGAGATGAAGGGGGAGGGGGGTAGCAACACAACTCCACCTAATGGAGGCTGACAGTGCCCCAGATTCAAACGTCTAAAACACATAATTGAAACCACAAAATATCTCCATACTGCTCGTCCATAGTGATCTAAGTGTCCTGAAGCCCCAACATAAAAAAATTGTTTGGAAAAACGTCATTTGGACTCTGTTTTTAGCCTCATTGTAGCCTGTAGCTCTGACTGCCTGTCTGTACACCGCGCTCACGTGTGTGCACTTGCGGGCGAGACCAGGGAAAGCGTGGACACACATGAAGGAGGTGCCCACATCTCACGGTCTCGCGCAAGTGCACATACATGAGCACGGTGTACAGAGAGGCAGTTAAAGCTACAGGCTACAATGAGGCTAAAAACAAAGTTCAAATGACGTTTTTCTAAACAACTTTTTATGTCGGGGCTTCAGGACACTTGGATCACTACGGACGAGCAGTATGGAGATACTTTGTGGTTTCAATTATGTGTTTTTGGATGTCTGAATCTGGGGCGCCGTCAGCCTCCATTAGGTGGAGTTGTGTTGCTACCCCCTCTCCCCTTGGATCTCCGCAAGTCTCCATCGGCATATGGGCGAGTAGATAATGGGTGAATTTTCATTTTTGGGTGCACTATCCCTTTAATACATTCAACATCATGTGTTTGACCATGCAGTCCAGCCAGTTTGCTGTCTGCCAAGTAGCTATCCGTTAGTCACTCACTCTACAGCAGGAAACAGCACTTCAGTGTAAAGAAATTGTGCCAGAAATGTACTGTACTTCAAAATACAGTCTGTTTTTTTACAAACTTGACATGATTGCGAGTCACTTGTAGTTCATTGAGAATGGACCCACAACCCACTTTTGGAGCGTGACCACCAGTTGCGAACCACTTCTTGACAACACAGAGCACCCAGGGGAATGCTCTGAGTATACAGGTATATTTTCTGTTTCTGAGGCTAATTTGGGCTTAAAAAGAAAACAGTGTGTAGATCTAAAAAGTAAAATAAAATTAGCCTCCTGTTCATTGTCTATGGAGTAGCTCCAGACTTTATACTTGATGACATCACACATTTGAGACTTACTTCTCTGGTTTCTGGCTTTGAGAGAGAATCGTTCATGTTCACAAATTCCCAGGCCATCAAAACAACATTGGAATTCTGAATTCCCCTTTAATGGAGGAATTGCATGACACATCATCAGAGTAACACTGGAATAAATTCACTGGACAAACAAAATGCTTTACATTTGGGTTTACTGTGTCTACAATGATGATAAACATGGACTACCCAGCTGCATATTCACCACAAGAGGGCAGCAAAACCTTTTCTTCAATACACTCTTGCTGATGTGTATGTATTATTCATGAATGATTGATTGATTTTTGGCAGGTTTAAAATAAAATCATAGCGGTGAATAATTACAGATTCTTTGCTTTTGGAAAACAATCTTTTTATTCTTTAAACTGAAGGGGAATATACATTTATAGATATCATCAGTGATCACTAAATCTACACTAGATTACATACAGTAGTGCTTTTGTCAAAATTTACAAAATGAAATAATAAAAACAACCGTACTGTACAAGTCTAATAAAACATGCAGCTACACAACACATTTGGAAATACCTATGCTTTTTATATACAAATATTTACAACACATTTACACAATAAATAGCTTTAACATTGAGGCTGGCATCAAGATTTGGGGACTTGGCAGGTCCAACTGGTTTGTTCAGGCTGGTAAATAAAATCTCTCCTGAAAGACAAACAAACTGAGGTTAGACCATGAAAACATGCCATTTATTAAACATATTGAAGCATATTTTAAAAAACAACTTGTGGTGTGACTGGATTAACATGTCAGGGAGTCTTGCGGCAAAACTTTGTCGTTAGGTTCCCATTGACACCCCTCCACTACCTCACACTCCTTAGGCCTTGCGTACATATCTCCAAGTTACCATCACATACACAGAGAACTAGTGTCAGTTTGATTAAACAGGACCATGACCACTGGACACAGGTCCTCTGATTCCCCTTCACTCCTATCACATTTATTAGCACAAGCTTGTCTTTGTCTTCAAAATAATCAGCTGTTTTAAACAAACAGGAAAGATACAATACATGTCGTGCCACCGCCTGTCAAATAAAACTATGACATTGGAACGTCACTGCCAACTAAACTTCACAAATGTCACGAAAATGCTTCTCCAAAGGATTTAATTGGTGTTTTTGGCTTTCTGAGCTGTTCCTGAAGCCGTTTTACCGACACCCATAATTTGTTTTAATTTCTTCCAGCTGTGAGTAGCTCCTCCGTTTCCTTTGTGCAGTGTACTAAGGACAATAGTGTGCATCAAGTGCAGACATGCACACACACATATATAGTTTCTTTAGTGTGCATGGTAACTGTTTTGTGGTGCCATATGAGTTCACTACACACTCAAAACCTGTTTAGATTTAGAGGAAAGATGCACCGAATGATCGACAATGACCAGTGACCTGTCAGTCAGTCTCAGATCCTGTGTCAATCGAATTTACATGCATGTCACGTCACAAACAGCAGCACAGACAGTAGCTCAATAATGTCAGAGTCGCTGCAACCTAATCTCAAAATATGCCGTTCATTCCCATGCATGCTGCACATGGTTTCAAAGCTCCTGTGTTACGCTAACTAGCAGACTGGACAACACCACCCAAATCTGTTTTAATTATGGAGTTGATAAGGAGCTCACAAGTGTAGCATAGCAAAGCTAATGCTAACCATTTCATGTAAGTGGGTGGAAGATGCTAAAACACTGAGACACTCTAAGACCAGGAAGTATAACTCAATAAAAACACAAATTTGGGTGTTCTACCTCAGTCTGGTTGTACCCAGTTTGGGGTACAAAATGTTTACATAGAAAAGCTAATGCTAACCTTTTAGTATAAGTGAATGGAAAATGCTAAAATGATTAGCGCCATATTCCACGTAATATAGTTAAATAAAAACATGGAGTTGGGTGGTCTAACCGAGTTTGCTTGTTAGTTTAGTGAGTCATCGAAGTATGGTACGGTTCATCTGACAGATTTGGTAGTTCATTCTGTGGCAATAAAATGTTTTTACTCTAGTAATTGAAAGGAAATAAAATGGTGACGTTACTTGAGCTGAAAGGGAGCTGAGAAATGGTTTGAGCAGTCAAAGGAGCTGTTTTTGAACGATGTTTTCTAAACGTCGTAAATTTATTTTCACTCAGATTTCTGTGCATGCTTAAAGAGACACTCATCTTTAATGTCATGTATGCATTTTTAATATTTAAAGCCAAGGTTTAAAAATATGTTTGTCTATGTTGTTGATTACAGTTCTTAAAAGGAAAGAAAATTTGCAATTGGCAAGTCAGACTTTTCAAAAATCAGAAACTGGAATTGGCTAAAAGAATGAAATCGGTGCATCTCTAATTAAGTGTGTGGAGTCGACTTGGAACACAGTTTGAGTCTTCAAGTAACATTTTAACAAAGGGCTCTAATAAAGCAGGACCTTCCTGACATGACATTATAAGTAACGTGCAAATTCCCTCACAAATCTGCAATTAATCAAATGCTGTACAACAGCTGGACAAACAGTGGCCCTGAGGCTTTTGAGGCCATTGGTAAATCAGCTCTGAGTTGTGGTACTTTAAGTGGATAAAAACACTCTCTTTGCTGTACTCACTCTCTCTGGTGTGATGCAACGTTTTCTCGACACAGCAGCCCCTCATCACAGGGACAAATCTGGTTTATGCTGAACGCCAGACCGCCGTCGGGGACATAGCAGCTCTCGCCGCGGATCAGACGTCTTTTGCACACCTGCTCACCATGGTGTCGAGCGCAGCACATGGAAGCCCCGCAATCCCTGTCGACTTTACATCTGGCACCTGGATGAAGGAACCCCAGGTTAATTCAGGTCCAGCTGTATTCAATTCCAAAATTTACACTCTTAAATAAATGAAAATTAATTGTTTGCTGTTGTACTCTTACCCTCTTGTCCGTTGGGGATGCTGCGGTGGCACTTCCCAAACATGCAGCTGAGACCGCGGACACACTGGGCATCCCTCCGACAGTAGTGGCCCTCCCCTCGCAGGGGAACACAAAGACCAAAGTGCCGATCACAGCAGAAACCTCGCCCACAGGCCCTGTCATGCTCGCACACGGCCTGGAAATAAAATGGCGAAATGTTAAACTTGGCCCAAATTTAAGTCCTGTATGTCATAAAAATCCTGAACATGGAGCTATGTGAAGTCTAAAGTGTCCTAACAATATTTTCATATAAGTAGGTAAAAGATCTGAGGTGTAACTATTTTCTGAGCTTAAGAGGAAATATTTGACTACACTAGCTGTGATGATTTCTGACAAGATTAAATAAAGGTTGTGCTTAATTCAAATTCATGCGTAGTATCCATATATCTTACCATGGTTGCTTTCACTACAGGAGCGCTTTCTCTAAGTGCCTTTGCTCCTTCCTTTGGAGGGCTGTGGGGCATGTTGAGCATCCAGGCCCATATCCGAGCTTCGGCCCAGGAGAAGCAGAGACACAGGCAGAGCATCCACAGATTCCCCAACATTTCCACTAACAAACTGATTAAAAAAAAAAAAAAAAGAGCAAACTGAGAGAGGCTGAGAGCGATTAAATCAAGACAGGGTGACTCAAGGAGCAAGAAAAGATGAGTCACTTGTCTCTGAGTCCACACCAAATAAAAATCCAAAGCTTAGAAGTCCCAGTAAAAGTGTAGAAAAGTGTCAGGACAGCAGGGATCCCAGCAGCGACGGTGGCTGCCTGCTCTTCCAGCGGGACATTTATAGGTCACCTGGGCTGGACTCCCCCCCCCCACCAGGCTGTTTGTCCAAACATCAGGGTAGGAGGAGACAATTAGTTGTTAATGGATTAACTAAATTGCCTGAGTCACCCCCCTGCAGTCAGAAAATAGTGGCAAAATGACCAGTCGTGGAGAAAGGGAAAGAGGGGAGATGTGGGGGTGGTGGACGTGATGGACTGACAACAAGCCTCACACAATAGAGCCAAGACAAGCACCACCTCCGTGTGGTTATCTCTGCCAGACAAACAAATGAGGACAATAGCAGACAAATGCACGACATGTTTCACTGCTCACTGAGTGACAGGTAAAGTCACCGAGGGGCCCAGCGTCCAAACGCTCCTGGCCCCGACCTCGGCTGCCCCGTCGCCCCCTACCCTATCCCACTCCAGACCCCACGCTGTGAGCAATTTGCAGAAGTGCACCCTGCAGACGACCCCATGATCTCATTAAATGTAATTACCATCAGCCATTAGTACTCGGGGGGAGAAGGGGAGGGGAGACAAGTTGCTCGGGGGAAACAAGCAGATTCATTTTTGCACATTTTCTGCAGCAACTTCAGTTTCTTTTTACTTGCTAAAACGGGATCAGACCAAACATTACATAACCTTAAATCCACTGAAATAACAAAAAGTAATCACTTGATTTACGAAACATTAAAGAATCAGGTACCAAAAGTTAAACTTGCAAGACTGACAGTATGTTCTCTCATGCATGAAGTGTTTTCATACTGTGTATAACCTTCTTCCTGTCTGTCTGCGATACAGCTTTTTCTCACAACAAAGATAACAGCTGTGCTTGTACCTGGAAAGAGTAAAGAAAAGACAGTTGGCCGTAAGTGTGAATGTGAGTGTGAGTGGTTGTCTGCCAGATTTCCGGTGAATGTTGGGCCGTTTTGCCGGCAAGCTGTGAGCATTTAGACACACAGGGCCGGATTGGCGAGTTGATCCAAGGCGCCCAATTTTCCGCCTCGTAGGGTAGACATATTGGTGGAACCTTTTTGGTTTAAAAAGAATGAGGCTGCCTTCTGCCACGGGAGGAGCTGTTGATGACACCGCACGTCTGACCCACTGGCGGTGGATAAACAGGAAACAGCTGATAGCAGGAATGAGCAGCTAATAGCAAGAGGGAAACGCAAACCTGGAAGACAGTAGCTATGTTTCCATCTAAAAGTGATTCGGATAATTGGGAAATGCGCATTAAAAGAAATACGAATCCTGTGTGTTTCCATTAAATGTATGGACTTTGGTGAAAACTACGAACTCGTGCAAGATTTCCGCAGAACCGGAAACAAAACAAGTCTTGCATTCTTCTTCTTCTACGTTTTCTGGCTGTTGGCAACCAGCTTGTAAATGCATTACCGCCTTCCCGACCCAGAGTGTGGATATCACCATGGAGAGAGGTGCGCTACGTCAAACTTAATTCGAACATAACTGTTTCCATCCCCCGTTTTGCAAATCAACATTTTTTCGAATCGACCAAAACCCGGCTAAAGCGAGCGTATTTTAGTTTGTGCGAATCAGGGGATTTTAATTCGAATTTTGGCGTTTCCATCATAATTTTCCGATGCGATACTTCTAGATGCAAATCTATACAGGCTGATGGAAACATGGCTATTGTAAAGATGAGCAACTGGGGAGACAAGGAATTGTGCGCCCTCCTTGTCTTCACAAACGAAGAGGCCATTAACCATCAGATGACGGGGACGGTAAAGGACGGGCCAACTTATGAGAGAATCGCCAAAGGACTGACTAGTCGTGGCTTCCCTCCCACGTCACTGTTTACATCATACACTGAGCTACACGTTTTGTTACTTGCTCATGCCCCCCATTGCCCCGGAAATTCTGTATGAACAAAAGTAGGCAGGTGGCATTTTGCTGCACTCCCTGATTTTGTTTTTATACTGCCAATGCTGAAAGAAGACTGATTGGGCTTTCCTGCAAATTTGCACAATTCCTATCTAAAAAGGGCTTATATGTCAGCCCTGTGATAGTCAGCTGGGATAGTCTCCAGCCCTCCAGTGACCCCTATCAGAATAATGGCAAATGAATGAATAAATGATTGTTTTTAGGTGGCTAAAATATGTTTTGCTGCTGCCCCCCTCTTGCTTATTCTTATGCTGGTACTCCTGCTGGCTTCTCCAAACTGGGGGCTTGCCGACTGCTATCTACTGTTTGTTATACAGTGACTGTGGATAAGTACCTCACATAACCCCACTTCAAAACATCCAGACTATCCCCTTAGGCTATGAGGACACCATTACTCACTTTAGTCAGCACCAAAAATATTCAGCTTTTGTTAAAATGACATCGTCTAATAAGCTCATTGTCATCAATCATTTCCAAAACCTCTCACAGAACACAACAACGTCTTCTGGCAACTCGTAGTCTCTGGAGCTCCGTTACATATCAGCAGATAGAAGCTTGAAAATGCTTTTACCCTAAGGACAAAGAGAAGGACCAAATATGTGTCACTGCAAGAATTACTGGCCAGTTAGGAGTAATTTCCATCTCTGAGACACTTGATAAAACATGCATGAGTCTATGAGCCTGTTTTAGTTATTTAGCACTAAAGTGAGAACCTGCAAATCCTCTTCCTGGCTCTAAAGACGGACTCACAGCAGCGTTTATGTTTCAGTTTTTCCCAACACTACAATGAAGACTGTGAGTGTTTTTTATTAGTAGTAGTATTGATTCCTGTCAGTGTAGTATTGAGTGCTAATATTATACATACCCCATGTTTAATGAATTACAGGCCTTTCTGAATTTGTTGTGCCTATGTTATTTCATCTCCTTTGACCACTGCAAGGCTTCACGCTAAACTTTGTCTCATTCAGGTGGGATCACAAGCCTCCAGGCCACCATTAGACCCAGTACCTCACTCACTGGTCTTTATCAAGTATTGGTGATCACACTGAGGATGTTTATTTGCTTTGGAAGGAGTCCAATATGACGACTCTCCCTCCAAATAAGACTGTATGGTGTCGAGGAACTGTATCGTCAGTAATCATAACTTCTGTGTTTGAGCTTTACTTAGCATTAGCATTCATTGTTTCATTAGCATTCAGTATTTCGGCTCAGACTTACGGTACATGCCTGGATAATTGTTCATCATTTACATGTTCTTAGTGGCAGACAGCACAGATTGGTTACGTAGATACCGCAGGGTCTGCGCTTATCTCAGCTCCAGGTACTTAAGTCCTTATCAAAACAGGCTAACACAGACTAATGATGTAATGGGCGGTCAATTAGTAAACACAATAGCAGCGACTGGATCAATTAGCAATATGTAAACAAGTATTGAATCATGACTATGCAGCCATCGGAGCAGTTTAATGACATGGATTCATGTGGATTGAGCACTTAATGGCTCTGTAAAGGATGTGTCCATGGAAGAATACAAAACATTGGGGTGAAAATGCGTTTATGTCAAATTTATTTTGTCTGAGTCATGAAGATTTATGAGTTCCAATGTTTGCAGATTAATCATCAGACTAAAACTACTTGGCAACTTAGTCTATGTTTTGTAATTTATGAGCTGAAAATTTGGAGCTGTTCACTTACAAACACTGTTTTGCAGCATAAGAACTACAACTTAAACTACAACTCCCTCTCTCTTTTCTTATCACATTCCTCCAAACAGGTATTCTTGTTCTACATCTTACAGCAAGATACCCCCCCCCCCCCCCCCCCCTTTTATTTACCCAATGCCAACAGCAGATAACTGTCTCCAAACACTCCTTAACATGCTCCAACAGTGTTAATGACTCTGCTAATGACAGTCGTAATGAATGCCACAATCAACATTGCTGTGGGTCTTGCAATTAGGGGCTAACAAAAACAACGGGCAGGGTGGTTTTTGTCCATTGTAATGGACCTTGACCCCCCACAGGAGCTCTGAATGGTGGAGGCCACGAGGAGTCTGCCTTCCCATCACCACAAAAACATGCTCGGTGCTGGAGTGGATGGACGATTGGCCATCAGTGAATGTGTATTCACAGTACTGGAGAACAATGAGGTACAAGTACTGTTTCTTCGGGATTCAATAAGGAGTTTAAGTATATAGGCAAGTTTACACAAATTGCCAACAACTGCTTCACTCTAACACGGAGTGAAAACAGCCGTCACAGAGACAAAGGAGAGGTGATACTGTTTAAACATGAGGCACATTGTTGGACGACATACATGGCATTCATTTGTGCACATGAAAAGTGACAGAAATACTTAATAGGGCCAGGAATGAACAGAGAGCTGGAGAGAGAAGTTCAAACCCTGGCTACTCTCTCAGCATGAAGTAGGTGTGAATGTTGGATCGTCGGTTTCGGAAAGTTACATCCAACGTCAGCAAGGTGTGGGGGGCCGAGCACTTCTGACATATACTGGCCCCTTAATTCAAGATACTTTATTTGTCCCTTGGGAAATTTGTCTTGGGCATAAAGGCTGCCACATGAAGTACACACAATTACAATGCAGCAACAGACAAGTTCAAACATAATGTGGATTCAAATGCATTTCTTGAGTTTAGGAGATTCAGTAATGGAAGTACTATTCTGGCACCTTCTCCTGTATTTAACTGGGGCTCCTTGATAATCTTCCTGGCCTGTTTAACTACAGTCTTCTTAAAGAGCATCACAACCAGTAAGTTTATGCGTGATTTTAACTTCACTGATACATCACCAAACCAAGCTAAGATACTTTTTTGTCTTGTCCCACTTACCTGGCGTTTTTCTAATTTACCAAACTTTATTCAAACATAATTTCAGCTAGCAGGCACACAGGAAGGGAGAGACGGAATGCAAGGAGAAAATGGAGAGACACAGGCTATGTGATAGTAAACAAAATGTTGTTATACATTGATATCAGCTCCAGAAAATAAATTTGCCTTTATGTTAAATTAAATGGAAGATTACTGTAACAATTTCATTAAACAACATAATTCCATGACTTTTCAGTGATTTTTATGAAGTCCATGACTCTTCCAGACATGGAAAATGTGATGGTGAAATTCCATGACTTTTCCAGGTTTTCCATAACCATGGAAACACTGTAATATACACCTAATAACAGCATGATAAAATAACATCATTACCCTCTGTCCAACCCCAAACACTGTAAGTCTCCACCAAAAGTATGGCGGGGTATTGGTACTTGAAACCTTTAAGGTATCGATCTAAATAACCCCGTACTAGTAATATCGAAACGTCTTCGTCTTCAGTCAAAACATACCTGCATTCAGTCCTTTGTGTGTCGGGGATATGCAGAGTCTATGGCGTATCCTACGTTGTAGCCTGACGTGCACCTCCCCAGAAATGTAAGTATACATCAGGGAGATGCAGACCTCCTGTCTATTTTTGTAAGTTGAAACCATTTCACTCAGTGGAAACAAAGCTTTTATTTACTTTAATTTCATAGATAAGAAACAATAAATTGTGAAGACAATAAAGCCTCCACAAAAACTGCATTTTAAGTCTTGTGTGTGATTTATCCTGGCTTCATATGAGCAGAGGAAATCTCCGCTCATCGCTAGGCTAATTTATACAATGTAAAATGCCATGGGCTTGTGCTAATAACGTTAGCATGTTGTATTTGTTTGGAAAACATCTTTAGTATAAGACAGTTGTTTTGTCAGTGAACCTTGTGAGTTGTAATGTAGCTGAATTTTGTAACGTTACCTTTGTTAATGTTGCTGTTGTCCCTGGCTTCATATGAGTAGAGGAAATCTCCAGTAGCTGCTAAGCTAAATTATACAATGTAAAATGCCATAGGCTTGTGCTAATAACGTTAGCATGTTGTATTTGTGGGGAAAATGTGTCCAGATAAAGACAAGTGTTTGTCTGTGAATGCTGCGAGTTATAGTGAAGCTGATTTGTGTACTTGTGTTTGAAACTGTCTCTATTAAGCCATGTTTAATGTGAGTTTAATGTGTGTTTTGAATCAACTAAACTTTACAGCACTTCACAGAAACCCCACCGCTGACTAGTGTTTTGAAGGTGTAACTGCAGAGTGACACAGACACACCACTGCACAAGTATAAATGCTCACAATGGCATAGGTCACATGGATAGCCTGTGCAAAGAGCTAACACACAAGTATAAATACACCTTTAGCACAAGCTAATGCAGCAGTGGCTAACATTCAACACCAAGCACAGTAAAGAAAATCTCTTTAACTTGTGTCAGCTACAGACCTTATTTCAGACATGTAACAGAAAACCCTTTGCAAAGAAACAAAAGAAAACACAGTGTTCTCACATTTTAAGTCACATTTTAAATGAGGCGCAAGAAATGCCTCAGAGCTTTTACTGGGCAGACATTCCACAGCGTCCACACACACGGCAGATTTCAAAGATCATTCTTCATAAAGTGAAGTGAGGGGTGAATGAAGCCAGTAAATGTTAACAGCACATAAACAAAGCATTTCCATTACAAGCTGAATATTATACTCTACAAATCTGACTGTGCCGACAATTTATTTTAAGGAATGTAAAGCTTGTTTGTGATTAATGGAGTGTAGATATACTCATGAAAGAAAAATACTCAGTACTCCTCTGTAGTGTAGAATAATGTTAGTTTTCAGGACAATAATAATAATGATCATTTCTAATAACTTCTCCATTTTGAATAACATCTGCAAAAACTGTTTCACTCACTGTTTTTGTAGTTGAACAATACTGTCAAAACAAAACTGGTCTCAAAGTGACATAAAGGGAATTATATGTGTTTGTTTTGCTGTAATACCTGATTTATTTCTAACAACCAAGCATTAAAACTTAATGTTGGCCCCATTTAGCATGCTGTTGTTACCCTGACGCTCCTGTACAAGAGTCCAGACCAACCGTCACATTCAACACACAAGATTAGCCGCCTGTTCTCCTACAGTGTAAATTTCTAATCAATATAAACTGGTGCAAAGGTGATTCATCTTCCGAAAGCCTTCCTCACTGCCCTCTCACTAGCACCCCTAGTGGGTTGAATATAAAAACACTTGACAAGAACATTTTAGCCAACGACAGCTCCCTTCTAAAATGTAGAAAAACAGAGGCAAAACTGAAATCCTGCTTGTCTGCCCTAAAACAAAAAAAGAAATGCTGCTTAATAATCTTGGGAATTTAACTCCCTGGATTAAATCTGAGGTGACAATTTTGGTGTGATCCTAGATTTATATCTAAGGTTCAAGTCCCACATTGACAAGGTGATGAAAACAAAATTTTTCCACCTCAGAAACATCGCCAAGGTACGACCATTTCTAAATGGTCTACTCCACACTACTGAGGAGGCCACCGCGGTTCATGTTGTTGCCATGGATAACAGTATGACATCAATATGTCATCAACAAGTCAAAATATTGCAAATATCACAATATGAATATTTCTTATGCTATTAAAAATTACAACGGTATTATCGTGAACAAGACGATATGGCACACCCCTAAGTGTACGATCAAACCAACAGCGACCAGAGCTTTCAAAACAGCGGCGTTCGCGCCCACTCAGTCCTTTATAATGTGTCGCTGTTCAGTTACAGAGACCAAAATAAAAAGGCTTGGGAGCGCGTTGCAGAGGTAGTTGGTTGGTCTGGTGAGTTTTAAAGTGTGTAATGTTAATAAAAGAGGAGAGAATTGCAGGCTTATGTTGCGACGTAGCATGCAAGTCTTCCTTGCTTGGTTTGAATGGGATGACATACGTTTTCTGTTTTCATTGACCAAACATAACTTTCTGTAGGCCAACTATGAGCTTTTTGACTGGACAACAGCAAACAGCAACTACTCTGCTACTACTTTCAAGCCAGTTGTCCGCATTGCGGCTCCTTTAAATTGACAAGCACGATCGAATGTTCAGTGATTCACGTGATGAGTGACTAGAGCGACCAAAGCTGCCACAAATATTTTCGTGCTCCTTGGGCGTCCGCGAGAGACTTTGCCTCTTTGGAAGCTTCTGGTTTGAACGTACAGTAATAGGAGCCCTCTACTAACTGTTCATATGCTGCCTAGAAATGCTTAATAGAGTAACCATACAATCCATGATATCTCACCAGGTTTTACATACTGATGGGACAAAATCAGAAAGATAATAATGATAATCATGATTGACTAAAACTATGAAATACAGATCATTATGCCAACTTTAAAACCTTTTCAAACCCCCCGCATGGTTCTGTCCATGGTTCTTTAGTCTATAGTCTACAGATGAAAATAATTATAATATAAGGGATATTCTGATTATTATCTGTGATAATACTGGCAGTAATTGTAAAAGTAGAAAGAAAATAGAGAGTCAATGCAAGTGTGTACTGAGGTGACCTCCCATACTCTATCTGTCTGGAATGATACAGTGACGTCTACTCTAGTCATTAACTGTGTACTGTCTTAAAAGTGAGGTATCTTTATTGTTGGTGAGACAGATGTTAATTAATGACACCTGTGTTCATTGTCAGGTCCTTTATAAGTTAGTCATTGCTGCTTTTGGAAAGATTTGCATATTTCTTTTAAAAACAATACAGTAAAACTGATTTTGTGCAGCATTTTAAAGCAGGAAACACGAAAAAAAGTAAACGACAAAGGTCTTGAATTTGAGTCATTTTGGACGGGATGAGTATACAGTGTGCCCGGCCCAAACGTTCACTGGGAAACCACTACACATAACAGCCTGTCAGTTTATTATAATGGTAATAAGGCGATCTCACTGACTCATAACCAACTCCACATCTGTAATTTATCATTCAGACACAGTGGCAGTAATCCTCCACAGACACGTTTTGACAAGGGAGAAGAATTAATGATGATAAAATGTGCTCATTGTTTTTGGGGTCCTTGGACAACATAAATTCACTTACCTCATCATTATATATAACCTCATATAAACCTGTCCTCAGATGACTGAACTGCATTTCTGGTAAAGTTTAAATAATGTTCGCTATAAGCTGTTTCCAATTGGAACAAGGCAGATGAGTGTGACTCCCTCTGTAATGGGAAACAGCCCGGTGTCTTATTTGTGCCAGGTTTAAAAAAACTTGGAAGAACAGGAGAATCTGGAGCAAGGGTCACTATTGGCTAATAATCACAAATCAGGCTGTTATTAGGATTTTAAATCATTAAAACAAAGAAAACAGCGTGTCAGGTAAACAAGATCAAATCAAGTGCATATGGAGGGGTAGTGCACCTGGAGTTTGAGGGTGCTTTCACACCGGACCTGTTTGGTTCGGTTCAACCAACCTCAAGTTCGTTTGCCCCCTATGTGCGGTTCGTTTGGGCAGGTGTGAACACAGCAATTGCATTCGGGTGTACACCAAAACAGCTGTCTTGAAGAGGTGGTCTTGGTCTGGTTACAAATGAACTAATGTGCGGTTTGTCTGTAGTGAGAACGTGTTCCGACCTCGATCCGAACCAACTGCAGTCATGGCCGATCGGCAAATAAGCTGACATTCACTGATGGCAGTAGTCAATGTTTTTCTGTTGTGTCACATATATTTTGCACAGGCTAAAAAGCAGGGCTTGAAATGGCCACAAACTTAAATTAACGAGCAGGTACAAGAAGAATACAATGCCTGTTTGGTGACTGGGCTCTGTGATGATCTCACTGTTGTGTAACGAGATGGCTAGAAGCATCCAGCGTCTCTTCATCCTGGGGACGATAGAGAGTGTGTTTGTGATGAACAGAGATCCTCTCCTCCAGGACAAAAAGAGGCAGTTAACTCACTATTATTGTGTCAGAGGAAGCATCTGATAATGCGACATTGTAAATAACCAATCTGTAGCTATGTTTCCAACCAAAAGTGATTTGATCATTGAGAATTGCGCATTTAAAGAAATACAAATCCTGTGTGTTTCCATTAAATGTACGGACTTTGGTGAAACTACGAACTCGTGCAAGTTTTCCGCAGAACCAGAAACAAAACAAGTCTCGTATTCTTCTTCTTATACATTTTCTGGCGGTTGGCAACCAGCTTGTAAAAGCATTACTGCCTTCCTGACCCGGAGTGTGGCTATCACCATGGAGAGAGGTGCGCTATGTCAGACTTAATTCAAACATAACTGTTTTCATCCCGTTTAACGAATCAACATTTTTTCAAATCAACCAAAACCCGGCTAAAGCGAGCGTATTTTAGTTTGTGCAAATCAGGGGATTTTAATTTGAATTTTGGCGTTTCCATCATAATTTTCTGATGCAATACTTCTAGATGCGCATCTAAACAGGCTGATGGAAACATGGCTTGTGTTAAAATCGGCAGTAGGAGAGCTAGTTAACGTTAGCACTTAGATTTTGATGCACATCTATTCGTGCTGTTACGGTACTGGTACATGGAGCAGCCAAAAAGGAGGAAGACAGATTTGCCTTATGATATTAATCTACTTCACCTTGTATATAAATGTCTTGTTGAACATTTGACGTCACTCTTGATGTTGCCACACAGTTAACAGCTGAGTTTCCAAACCACATTACTGAGTCAGGAGGAAACTGAGATTTGGCACAGCTGTTGGATGTTGTAACAAAATCACTGAATGTACTTTTAATGAACTTCTCACATCAATCACCAAACTAAATAAAGGAAGCGGGAAAAGTCCAGTCATTTGGAACAACTTTACCGGACTCATAAAAACAGTTTCTCTCATTGTGTTTGTGTGTTAAGACGTAAGTAAATAAACATTACACAAGTTTATGAGGAGTCACAGAACAGATCCCAGTCTGCCCACTGGATGGCCTGTGTGTGCTGGATCATGACTTTTAAGAGGGTTTTTCCCCAGCCGATCACAAATGCACTTATTTATCGTATTTGTCAAGACTGCAACTTTGTTTTTTGACCATCAAGCTAAAGACATTTGACCTTACAATAACCTGAGTATCGGTAGCTGTAATGATATTGTAGCTTTTACTTTTGATTTATAAATTTAAGCTAACTTTAATATTTGTTTTTGCAGTTTTCTGCCCTGAGAGTCATTAAACAGAATCTCACATCCAAGATGCTTTAACTAGAGGGCATTTGAGCCATTTCAAATTGTGCCTTCCAAGTGAACGGTTTGGATTAGTGTTTTCATCAACTCTGATTTATATTCAGTATTTCACATTAAGGGCACTTTCACACCTATATCCTTTTTCCATCGCAGTGACCTGGTTTGGTGTGTCTTTAACTGATGATGGCGTGTCCTGAGTGATGACGTTTAAAAGCAGCAGGCTAATCCAAGGCTAATGTCCCCCATTATTTTGCTGCAAGTGTTTTTCCATCACACAGCAGGGAGGTGAGCCTGTTGTCTGCATCTCTTCATCAACATCTCACTGTGGCTGTTTCTACTTTCACTGTCCTCCCTGTGGCGTTGGTAGACTTGTTTTTATCAAAGAGAGCCACTAACAAAGTTCCACTAATATAGTGATAAACTTATTTAATTTTCTATAGATTCTCCACAGTAAAAGTCCCCCATTATTTTGTTATTTAAAAGCTTTTATTGTGAAGCAGCAAAATAAGGAAATGTTTTGCAGGAACAACACCTTCACAAAACTTCTTATATGGCTGATCTTGAACATGAAACAGTGAAATAAAGCAGATATATAAAGTTCAAAGTTCAAAGCTACAAAAGTACTGAAAGCTGAACACACAGAGACTTTTAAAAATGCCCTTTTCTCTGGTCTCCTGCAGACAGAGGTGAGGACAGTCTTGCAACACACACACAGTTTGTTTCAGGGGATGGGTCGTCAGAGGTTGGCTGCTGTCGGCCAGACGTCACTGATTCTCAGCTTTTGGACCTACCCCAGAGAAGGTCCATCTGTGGCGCACCTCAGCATAGCGTGCTGCGACTTAACTGATAATGGAAAAACGAATTGGCCCAGCATGGCACCGCCAAAAGTGGTAATGGAAAGATGGTACTATAGTTGGTTGATTGAGTGTAATTAGGGGGTGAAGTTGCAACATTGCATTTGATTTGGTTAGCGTTCACACTGCACTTTGTCAAGAGCATCTAACATTGTAAACAAACTCGCCATCACTTTCTGGTGTCAGAAATAAATGAGCAACACCATTTTTTTCTGTTTTTTATTTGTGGTAAATGTTTTGAAAGAAGACCGACAGTATGAGCAGCTGATAAGACAGTGAGTTGTCGAGCATTTTATTCTTCAAATGAGACGAGTGAGACAATGCAAACTGAAGAAGACAGCAGGCTCTAATGAGAGATTCATGGGTTCTCCTTGTTACAGAGACGAGTAACCTATGGTCATAATGTGGGATTTATACTTCTGTGTTGAATCAGTGGCGTACCCACAGCATATGCTGTGTTGACAAAGAGCCTACACTGTACGCTATGCCATCGCCTGACAAGCACCTTCCCAGAAATGTAACTATACATTGCATCACCACAGACCTCCTGTCTATTTTTGTAACCATTTCCCTCAGTGGAAACAAAGCTTTTATTTACTTTAATTTCACAGATAAGAAACAATAAATTGTGAAGACAATAAAGCCTCCACAAAAACAACATTTTAAGTCTTGTGTGTGATTTATCCTGGCTTCATATGAGCAGAGGAAATCTCTGCTTGTCACTAGGCTAATTTATACAATGTTAGGATGTAAAGTGCCATAGGGTCGTGCTAATAACGTTAGCATGTCGTATTTGTTTGGAAAACATGTTCAGTATAAGACAGTTGTTTTGTCAGTGAACCTTGTAAGCTGTAATGGAGCCGAATTTTGTAACGTTACCTTTGTTAAATGTTGCTGTTGTCCCTGGCTTCATATGAGTAGAGGAAAAGTCTGCTAGCCGCTAAGCTAATTTATGCAATGTAAATTGCCATAGGCTTGTGCTAATAACATTAGCATGTTGTATTTGTGGGGAAAATGTGTCCAGATAAAGACAAGTGTTTGTCTGTGAATGCTGCGAGTTATAGTGAAGCTGATTTGTGTACTTGTGTTTGAAACTGTCTCTATTAAGCCATGTTTAATGTGAGTTTAATGTGGGTTTTGAATCAACTAAACTTTACAGCACTTCACAGAAACCCCACCACCGACTACTGTTTTGGAGGTGTAACTGCAGAGTGACACAGACACACCATGCACAAGTATAAATGCTCACAAAGGCATAGGCCGTGTGCATAGACTCTGCATAGAGCTGATACACAAGTATAAATCCTGCCTCAGTTATGGATAAGCAGTTTGTTGTGTTTGCTTTCTATATTTGTGTCTGATCGCATTCTAACTTAAAATGAACCAAACTCTACTCTTGGAAGTGAACCAAGGTCCACGTTTTTAGGAGGACCAGAGTTAAATTGTTTGGTCTGCACCAAAGTTTGAATGAACTTATGAACAAACACCCCAAACGAACCGGTCTGGTTAAAAATGACCAAGCAGCTCAGGTGTGCAAGCATCCTAATATGGCTTTCACTGTATCTGGATCTTTCTGACATCAGCCACATGAACAAATCTTTTCAAATGGGAGACAGAACTATTCCAGGAAAATTCATGCATGTGTATGAATTGCAAAAGTCATGCATACTCAAAGTAATGTAATTTGTGTGAACAGGAACAACACTTACAGTAAGCACAGATCTGAAAGAAATAAAACTTAAAATGAGCTTAGCTGTAAGAGAGAATCAAATATTTCCTAAAACAAACCACAGGGGAAACTTTTCAAATGTCAACCATTCAACAATATCACATTTGTTTTGGTTCAACATGCTTCCACATGGGGGAGACATGCTCCTCCCATCTCCAACCCCCTTTTTTTTGGTGTGGAAGGAAAGAAAAAATGTAGAAATACATAAATATTTCCTCTTTGTGGAAGACTTGCAAAAATCCAGAGCACTGTTAGAGAGAAACACAAAGAAAGACACAAGAGACAGACAGAGAGGAGGGAGTGAAGAATCATTTCAAGGAGCAGAAAATAATGAGACTGGAGCAAAGGAAGGGCAAAGAGAAAACACCTTACTCTGCAACACTTCAACTGTTTGTCAACTCTTTCCCTGACATGGACCCGCCATCCCAGAAGTTACTCTAAAGGGCCAAACAAGGACGCAAAGCAGAGAAGAGTGACAGACAGAGGGGGGAGAAAAGCAGTAAACCTTGGCTGAGGTGAGGAAAAAGCAGTGGTGTGGGAGAGCAGTGAGCGACGAAAGTCAGGGGAGTGGAGGAGTGAGGCGCCCCGTTCCTTCCAGCGAAGTGAGGGGGGGAAGAAAAAAGAAGTAGAAGAAGAAGAGAGGAGTGATAAAGAGTCGGGGAAGGAGGGAGAAGAGTCGGCTGGACATGGGGCTTTGTGCTGTTCTCCTCATCTGTCTCTCCCAGGCTGAGCTGGGGAGAGTCTGGGCTCAGGAGCATGAAGGTAAGCCCCCGTTCTTGGATGCCAATATGCAGGTATTTACAGCTAATATTAACACTTTTTTAAACTGCGTTTCTTCAGAACAGACTGTCAAGACAGCTTCCAAAAATTCAGATTAAAAAAATATTATATGACCTGAATTCTTGCCGCTAACGCTGGCAACAGGCGAGCTTGAAATATTTTATAGGGCACTTTCTTGGGGGAGTGGATTTGCATATGTGTGCACATATGAATGTGTGAAGTTAACAGGTCCCTTGATATTTCTCTGCGTCAGTCACAGGAAGCACAAGAAAGACTGTGTGTGTGTGTGTGTGTGTGTGTGTGGGTCTGGATTTTCTGAAGAAGCCATTCCAAAACCTCTGTATTTCCGATCTGAAAACACAAATCATATGATTGGAAATCCTACAATTTGGCAGATAAATGTTTGAGGTTAACCAGTAATTTCAATTTGGCTGGTGTTTTCATTACAGCAGGCATTTTAGAAAAGTACAAAAAAAAGTCAATGAGAGCAGCAGCTGAGCCTAGAGTACTTAAAAATGTAAAGTTTCTTCTCTCTGTTGCTTTATCTTAGCTCAAGTTGTGTTTAATGGCCCAAAATACTGTGCTTAATTGTTTCTGTGCATCACCTGTATATATATATATGCTGCCTTCCTGTGTGTGTGTGTGTGTGTGTGTGTATGAGTGTACGCGCATGTATGTATTTTTGTTCTCCTTGGAGATATATTATTTTTAGCCAGCCCCCGTTATTCTGCTGCCGCTCCTCCTCCGACAATCAGTGGTGCTCCAGTTTCTCTGGCCTATCCTGTGGTCCCAGTTCCTCTGATCAGGGGCCTTGCTCTGCAGAGGACAACCCGACACACTGTGCAGAGACCAGAGAGACTAATCCCCCCCAACATAAGACAACTTCAAGTCCGGCAAAATGTCCACACTCATCTTCACCACTGAAATAACCCAAAGCCCAGGATTCAGTTTAAGTTGTCTGCCTCACCCCTGTACAGCAGGTGTCCCTATTTTAGGCCCTTTTCCCACAGCCTGAAAGCTTCATCTTGCTCACACCAGAAAGTGGAGCAGCTCTTTGCTAAAAAGGCGGTGCTGTAGTGACTACCTGCACCCTCACGTATCTGTACCATCCACTCCTGTCTCATGACTGATTGCAGACCACACCCCGTCTCTTTTGCAGAGCGGTCAGCTCGGTCAGCTTCAGCTGAGAGTGACACAAAATTGATTGCATAGCTGTCCCTGTTCTCTCAGAAGGTCAGCACCGTCAAGACTGTCCGCAACAGAGAAACAGCACAAATTCCAGTGTCAAATTTCACCAAACTCTGTTTAAAAGTTCCATGTGGATTTACTTCACCTGATTGGCTGCAACAGTTTTATTGAAATGAACCAAAATCTTGCCATTACAGAAGCTGGTTACATGTGTCTGCTGCATGTAGGTTGTGTCTGTGATAATATGTATTTATTATGCCATTCGTTCGCAAATACAGGTTGGGTTGGAAGGTACTAAAAACAACAGGACTACAGGCACTGACACAACAAGGCAACAGTTGTCTGCTGGTCAGTGTCGGGCAATCTGTGAGCATCTGTCATCCTAGCTTTTGCAGTGTGTCCCGCAATGTCGGCACCAGTAATCTTTTGTTGTCCTTTGTCATCCTTTGTCCGCTTTTTTGGCCAATTCGGCACGTTGAATTGGTGCTGGAGACGGCAGAGTCCATCAGTAAATAAAATCATTCTGACTGTCAGTTCAGCTCAGCACACAAGAAGAGAAATTGAAGTGAGGAATGTAAACAAACAGCTAAAGTCGAGAGAACATGACATCCAAACAAACTTGTTATATTAGGTGAAATCATGATTTTTAGCCATTGCTCTCTTTGCTCGGAACTGTTAGTGTTATTGTTCGCTAGCACACAGTAAATATCCTTTGTTCTTTAAACATCAGGTTGTGTTGTCAGTATGCTAACTGGCTAACTAGCATCTTGAATTCGTCCTGTCAGCCTCCTGGTTTCCCTTTTTGAATGATGAACACAGACGCCTGCAGCTATGGAGAGATATTTCTTCTCATACTATTGCAGGACATACATGCTAGTTAGCCATTGGGTGTAGTCTTTGCGGTGTGTTCAGGTGCAAGGCCAAGACACAGCCGTCATGAGGCAACAAGCAGTCGGCCTTCTTTGTCACTAGTTCTTTGATGTCACTTTGGTGCAAGAGTCAACAGCCATGCTAGCAGCTCTGTGAGGCTGCACCAAGGAACAGTGGTGCCTTGAGCTGAATGCTAACGTCAACATGCTAACAGTTTAGCAGGTGTAACTTTTACCATGTTTACTATTTTAGTTTAGCATATTGGGATGTTAACATTTGCCAATTAGCACGAAACACAAGTAAGGCTGATGGGAATGTTATTAGTTTGCAGGTATTTGGTCATAAACTTAAGTACTGATCAAATTAAAACTTTGATCTGATGATGACACTACATGAATGTGAGTGGATAAAAGCTTTCACAGTTCATTCTGAGGGGGGCATGAATATCTGAACCATATTTCATGCCAGCTCATCCAACAGCTGATGAGACATTTCACTCAAAACCAGAGAAGTATCCTGCTGGTGGCACTATGGAGGAACAGTCGAGGGATGACAAGTCATTCAGATACACTGTCTGGGGACCATGAATGCCTTTACAAAATAAAATGGCAAGCCGTCAAGTGGTTATTGAGATATTTCAGTCTGTCTAAAGTGGTGGAGGAAGTTATCTTTCCCACTCAGGTTTTGTCCCTTTTCTCAGTTACGCAGGGGGATAGCTGGAAAATCTGTCACATCTCCCAGTACAGGTTGCATGACCCGCTGTGTGACCTCGACAGTTCAGCAGGTCTCTATAATTCCTATTCACTATATGCACCTTAGTCAGCATGTCTGGTGATGCCAGAGTTAATGGTCAGATGTGTCCCTATCTTACATAGATTCATAATATTATGCAGTCTGACAATAAAATGAAAGAGAAGATGAGATTCATGTCTTTGAATTGTTTCATCAGGCAGAATAAAACGCATCTGTTCTTTATAAATTACACATCATGTTTCATTTAAGCAATTTTCAAGTGACAGACAGCAAAGATTAACCATCTGTGTGCAGCTCTTCAGTCCAAAATAATTACATTTACCTGCTGTCCACACAGATTTAAAAACCAGATGCTAACCAGATTATTGCCTGAAAAGTGCAGAGAAGCTACGTTTAGGAGTCACATGAAGACAGCTTGACTCACACTGATGGATTTGATGTGACAGACTGCTCTGATCAGTGGTCACAGTCGGCCTGAGGCTGAAGACAAATGACCTGAATGAGCTAAAAATGCCATAAAACCAATATCTTCTCACACTTTTTCTAGGTTGCCACCAAGAGAATATCTCCAGGATCTTGTTGTTGTAGCCAAAGACAATATAAACAACTCTATACTCCAAACTGTACTTCCTTCAGTGCAACATAGAACAAAGACGACAATAACCCAGTAATCTCAAAGCTGAACCCCAGTTATCAAACCTCACATCTGTTAATCTGACAGATGATACTTAAGTATAATATGCTCACTTCTGAATTGAATAAAAACAGATTTTCCTGATATTCACAAGCATATCTGACTGTGAAAAATTGTCCTATTGTAAAAACTATAAATACTGCAACACCGTAGAAACAGACAATGACCCACAACTGGAACAAAAAACATCTGCGAACTGGAACTACATGTCAGCTGCACTAAAAATGGAAAATCAGTTCCAAATGTAAACAAGAAACAACTCCATGACAGTGAATTAAACATTTTATAAACTCTAAGGCTGTTCCATTTGTCCATATTTATCTAAACGCCACATTTTTCCTTTTCTCTTCGGGTCCTTATCAGTCCAGCTGCCAGTGTTTGTGATTGTGTGTTATGGTTACTGCTGTTCCACGGAGTAAAAGGTGCCAAATGGCTTACTCCCACGCCATAAGCTCGAGGCTGGTTTTAACACAAATCACCCTTTCAGAATCTTACCACAATAAAACCACTGTGCTAAATTGCAATGACACACGCTGACATACATAGCAGGGACTCTGCGTTGTGATTACTGTTCCACTAATGGTTTGTTTGCCAGAGGACTGCAGGTGCTTTGCTATTCCTTGTCCTGAGACTACAGCACACAACATGGTACAGATACAGGGTCGAGACTTTGTTTGTAGCTAGAGATTTAATCATGTCTCCTCTGTTGTGTTTGGACGGTACATAATGGTTCACTCTCTTCAGCCTATCTGTCTCTGGAGCAAAGATGTTGGCCTTTTGTTCTCTTTTGTTGGGTCTGTAGATAATTCGCTTTTCCTTTCCAGGACTAAGTACGTGCCTTTGTGCCCTCAGTATATCCTCGAGTGTACGTCAACTTGAAAGTGTTGCACATTTATCCAGAAAGAGATTGCTTTCAGAGGAAATTTATTTTTCATCCCTGGACTTCATCCAGCTGAACAGACTGAAAGACCATTTAGCTTTTGTCTCAGTTGAGGAAACGTGGCTTTCTAGTCTAGTCTGTTTGTCCAATTGCTGTCTAGCTTTCAAAGCTCTGCTCAAATACTAAAAATGTGACCTTTTGTTACTTTGGTGTCCTGTCAAACAACCATTGATATAGTTCAAATTCTGCTAAAGACATAAAAACAAGTGACGAAAGAAAACCACAGAGCTACTGTACATTACTTAAGAAGACAAAGAGAGCAGGCGATTGGGGGGAACAGGAAACAGGCATGTGGGAGACAATAAAGGGATGAATGAATGCAATGTGTATATCAATAGCACACTGTACATGGTTCAAGATGCTGTGTCCTAGTTCTATGTGACTTCCAACACCCACTAGATTTATAAGGCGGATGCTGCAATGCAGGCACATCTGAGGAGGCAGATATAGTGGCTATCACTGCCATCCAGTATTAATTTTGGCAGTTATTTTTGATTTAGTCTTAGGCTCAATCCCAATACAGTCTTTGCCCCTAGCAATTACCCCTCCATTCTGTGCGTTCATGTCTAGGGGTAGAGTGTCCCGATTCTTCTTGGGATAGAGGGGAAAAGTCAAGTGTTAAGGCCCAGACACACCAAACCAACGTCAGAGAACTAGCAGCAACGGGAGTCCCCTGCTGCGTCTCCTCTTGTTGCCATGTCCCACCAAAAAGTTGCACATGGACACACCAAACCAACAACCGTATGTTCTGCTCCTGTGTGAGGGGACTTATCCCTCCATACCAACAGACAGCGGTTGTCTGAGATTGCAGTTCAAAAAAGGGAAACCTGAAAACCTGCTAGTCAGCCAGTTAGCATATCATCAACACAATCAAATGCTGAAAGACAGAACACTGCTGTGCTCCAGTGAATAACACAAACTATCAGAAACTATCTTCAACCTCATATAACATATAAAAAGTTTGTTTCATCCCTCTTGACTTTCCAGTGTTTCCCATTTCCCATTCCCATTTTTGCCTGCCATAGTTTAATTTGACCCGCCATAGTTTCTAAATAAAAGATTTAGGCTGCCGAAAGTATTGACTTCTCATGATAAAAATAATATCTCGAACGCCGTAGTGTTTTGTGTCGATGTGCTCAGGCTGTCAGATCCAGCGCTTGACAGTGAGAGCGTTTCACTCGACTAAAAATACGTGTGTGCGAACTGTAAAAAATATTTAGGGGCACATGTGCGCATAAAAAAAAATCAGCCGAAGCAGCCTATATTTTTGTCAATAAAAATATATGATAATCTAACCGCAAATGTTGGAGGAACTCCAGCCGCCTTCCCTCTTCCCCGTGTGACACGGTTATGGGCGGTTTTCCAAGCCACTGTCAGCACAATGAATATAAGTCCCACTGTCCGCTGGGTGGAAATAAGTCAAAGGGCTCTAGTTTCCCGGCACAGCACAGGGTGGCGCAGGGTGTGTGAACCCCGCGCAGAGCTAGTTTCGAGCAGCGCAACCCAAGGCGCGCTCAGTTTGGTAGTTTGGCAGACCGAGGTGTGCTGAGATGGGTGTGGCAGCGCAGCAGGGGGAGGTGTCGACAGATCCAGCTTGGTGCAGTGACAGTTTTGTGCCAAAAGGCTTCGCCGAAGGTGCGCTAAAAGCTTGCCATCTGAAACCACGTCTACTGTCAGCGCAGGGGGAGCGCAGCCGGTGTAAGCCGAAGTTTGGCTGACCAGCGGACAGTGCGCACACGTCACCAAAACCGCACAGAAAAGGTTTCCAGAATATCAGGCACATTAACGATGCAATAAATAGCCACAAAACCACTATTCAATGCAACTATCTGCAATCAGCACATAAATGTATCTCTATATCGACTGTCCCGTCACATCTGATGTCAGATCAAAGGGGACTGGCACCATTTGGCACGTTTGGCACGCGTAATGGAAACCCAACCGGATTTGATTAAACAGCTGCAAACTAATGAGTTCACATCCCTCTCAGCCAACCACAAACAGCCACAGCATCAGATAGGGAGTATATATTCAGCATCTGTCATCTTAGAAAAGTCAAAAGAAAAGAAACAGAGTGAGACTGCGAGAGAGAAAGAGAGAGCGCGTGCACGAGAGAAACGCAACATTGATTTACAATTGTGGTGACCTCCTCCCAGGCTACCTTTGCATCATCAGCCTGTGGAGGTCTGCTCGCAGTTCCGTATATTCGGACACTGCGAGTTTGGACCTCCCGGACCAAAACATCAGTTTCCTCCTGGGAGAAGTTTGGCCGGCTGACGCTGCTGCTCTCTTCTGCCATGGCGAATTGAGTAAACTCTCATTATGCCTTCGTGTGGCACATTTAAGGACGAGGAGAGTCCCCCCCCTCCTCACTTCCGTTTCTCTTCTTGTGCGATGAGCTGAACTACCAATCAGAGTGATTTCATCCACCAACATTCTCCACTGTACCGACACTAATTCAGCATGCCGAACCAGTGGAACAAAAGGCCAACTAATGCCAACAAGGGCCAACGGTGCAGGACACACTGCACCAATGAGGGCCACAGACACTCAACAACGGCCCAACTTTGACTGCTGGACGTCAACTTGGTGTGTCAGGGCCTTTAGCGCTACATGGCCCTCTAATGGGGCAGGCAATGTGGTCCTGAAATAATATCAGGATATTTCTGGGTATTTTTGCGATAACGATATTCTTGACGATATGACAAAATACTGAAAAATGTTACTATTAATTTCAAGACCACACAAACGCAACAAAATCAGTGTTATAGCTTTATATGTCAGCATAAACGTAACATTTCAAATTCAAATATTCTGTAAAATCTAAACAAAATGTATCTCTCCATTCTTTAGTTGGTAAACAACAACAGTAACTCAGAGTGAGGTTCTTATCCTGTATAAAATATAAATAGTACAGCAAAATAAGTCTCCGACTTCTGATCTGAATCATGGTTTTTCAGGGGGCAGCCCTACTGTACTTGCATCTCTCTAGCATTCAGTCATTTTTTTTGACAGATTCAAAGGATGATTCACAAGCACACACTTACTGATCATCATTTGAAAATTGTGACAACTAGAAAACTAGGATTTGTACAAAGTTTCAGTGTAAACTTTGACCTATCGATCCCAATGTTAAGCAGGAAAATAACGTTATTTCAGCCTCAATTCTTTCTAAATCTGTGGCACTGGAGGTTGAAAATGTCTTTTCACAGAGTTGGGTGATTAAAACTTGACTTTGGCTGGTGGCTGCTCGCTCTGCTCTGGTACAGCCACCGCTGCAACTAACAAACTCCACAAATCCATTCAACAGCTCCACTGTGGATTGTGGAGCACAGCTGCTTATTTACTGCTGAATTATAGCGTACAACTTGCACCAACAGCTGATGCTGCTAAGTGCTTTGCAGGCTTGCTAAACATCCTGGCACTGACTATTTACTGGCATTTACTGACCTGTCAGCACTCCATATTGCTCATACAGCATTACATAATAATATTGAAAGCATGTCAGTTCTCGGCATCTTATATAAAACATTCTTTTAACAAGTTTCGTAACATTTACTAGCCCACTGCTAAGTCCCGTCTCGTCTCATCTATGAAAACTACATGTTCATTTGTGATAGTTTTTATAATCAGAACAGCTGATGTATATTTGTAAATCATTCAAATTAATTCTGCCTGATTAGATGTTTCAGTCTCACTCAGGGAATCAATACCCCTGGCACTGCACCATATGTTGGATTAAACAGCAGAAAATCATCTAAATTGACATCATCCTGGCAGTTACCAGGAATATTCTAAATCTGGAGGGCTGTCAGAATCATTTCCATGCATTTCATTCTAATAGAGAGGGCATCATGATATATATTGACTGTTAAGCCACCAGCAATTCACCAGCAAATCTGTCACATCTGTCATGTTGGATTTTTGGGCCCTGTTTCAAATTCGCCATGATGTTTTTTCTGCTCCAGTTTGCACATTCCCAGTGCAGGTTCCACATACACATGTGTGTGCCAGACCTGGTGGACGGAGGTCAGCTTAATTCAAGTCCTTATGTAAAGACCTGCCGTCTCTTGAACTTTTTTTAGCCCCCTGTTTTCTTAGAAGTCCATCCAGGCACACGTGCAGATAATTAGAGAAGGTTAGAGATGTTCCAGGAAAGAAGATCAGCACTTAGGTTGTTTGTAAAGCAAAATCTGACAGTGACCTATTAAGTGCAAAGGCTGCAAAAAATGTTTCTACAATGATATACTAATGCAAAGTCCCTAATGTGCCACTTCCAGTGTTCCTCCCCCTCAAAGCGCCTCCTCGTCCCCTGCTGTTTGACGCCTCCTCAGCTGTTTAGTGATGATGAGTGCTGCCAATCTGACCCAATTAGGAGCCTCTTGTTCTGAAGCTGTAGAAACAACTTCCTCTGCACCATAATCAAACAAAATTCCTCATTAGAGCTGTCTCCCCTGTGTGTGTGATGACCTCTCTATGTTTCTTTCTCTTGTCCTATTTTGTTTAAGTCCTTTTTTTGTCTCTCTGTCTATTTTATGTATCTAACAATAGAAGATTAACTTCATTCAGTCCTTATAAAACAAGAGCAGCCCAGTAGGTATAGCCTTGAATAACTACATTTTGATTCTGATGATAAAATCCTCCAAAACCAAACTTGTTTCTTTTATCAGTGCAAAAATTGGAGTGTAACATGACAAGATATAATGTTTAATCAGTAAGATTCAGAGGTGTTGCTAGGCAGATTTTGTTACCTTTGGACAGAGCTAAGCCAACCTAACCAGCTGCAGCTTCTTATCAATCATAAAACATGAGCATGGTATCATACTTCACATCTAATTCTCTGCAAGAAAGCAAATCAGTATATTTCCCAAGATGTTGCACTAGTCCTTTAACGGTCAACAACTAAATCGTCTGTATCTAACAAAAAGCAAATGAAGAGAGTCCAGGTGCCAAATACCCAAAACATTTACATTTAGATGTCATATTCCCAATTTTTGTTTCAGCAAAGAAGACTTTTGACCACATAGGTTGAAAGTATGTTTACAACCAAACACCGTACCCAGATGTGATTGTTAAATAGCTAGCCAAAACCATGGGCGTTATTCTACTGTCATAACAGCCTCAACTGTTCAAGGGAGGCTTTCCTCTAGACTTTGGGACCTGGCTACAGGGATTAACTCCCATTCAGATAAAAGTAGGGCTTTCATAGTAACTGATAACTGGCAAACAGCTGCCACAATTGCTATATTCATATTTTTTCTTTTTTAATGGAAGCGCTGCGCATTTACACTATGCTACAAATACCAGCAGTGTGATGAGGCGCCAAGCGTCTATTCTGTTCTGAGCGCTGCTCACTTGCCATTTCTTTGTGGTTGCCAACAATATTCAACTTTGGGTAAAAACACTGCGCTTGTTCCGTCAATTTCTGTCCAATCACAGTGGAGGAGGGGCAGGACATATACCACATAGACCAACTGTCACATCGCTGTACAAGAACAGCAATGGAGGAGAAATTAATACTGAACCCAAACAGACCAGCAGGTCTGTCCTCTTTCCCTACGTGCTTCAGTCTTCCCCTCACCCAGAGCGAGCACTCTACCTTGAGCCACCATTTTTACCTGTGCGAATATTCTGTATCAAAGCAACCACTGTGTCCCTTATTGCGCCTCACTGCCCTTGTGTTCTATGAATGAACAACTATTGAATTCGTTTTAAAACTGTTATCTTTGTCATTCGAAAAGCAACAATATACCTAACAATACAACAATTTTCTAAATTATCATCGATTGCTGGAGCATTCAGATTCAGATTCAAACAGACAAAGCCAAACCAAGAAAAACAGCTCCAGACCAAAACTAAAAAAATACAAAAGGACCAGACGCAGACTGTGCACATACTTCTGGTCATGTGCTGTAAACACAAAATAGAAAGACAGAGGCTGAGAGGGAGGTCTGAAGTACCTCAGGCTGGCTCTTGTCTTTTCTTCTCTCAAGATGTTCATAAACACGCTGTTACTTAATAGCTCAGATCAGTAAACTAACAGCTCACATAAAATGTAGACAGCAAACTGGATTCATTCCCTCAACTTGTTCTCCAGTAGGAAAACAGCAGGGACCTTCATCCAGCTGAACGATCAGCGAGTTCTGCTGATCTCACAACTCTGTCTGAAAATGTGCACAGGACACTGAGTCATGGATCAGTTTACTGACAAAAAAAATGAAAGGAAAGTTCCAAATGGGAAAAAATACAAACATCCATCTCTGATCTGTTGAGCAGATGACAAGAAGCCCACACAGATGTAGGTGTTCGGCAGAGACCTGTGTGAATAGAGAACACTGGTACCAAATGAAGGTTTGTATTACACTTCACTATTAGTTAATAACCTGCTATAGTCCCGCCAAAACACACACGCCACATTATTAATTTAAAATGCAGAAATTAAAAAGCCATCACGGCACTATTTCTGCATGACAGATGTAAAGAAAACTGACTTGTGATTCTGTTTTTTTGGGTTTTGTGATTTGTTATTTTTCTGTCTTTGTGTGACTTATTGCTCAAAACATGGATTACACTTTCTGTCTGTGTGTTAATGATCCAAATTATGGTAACCATTATGGTAACCAATAATGAGCAGCTGTGACCGCAGGGTTTAAAACTGTTCCACTTCCTTTTAAAGACAATATTTTTGCCAAATAATTTCCAAGCTTTCTCACAGATTTCAATGATCATGTTCTTCTCAAAAGGCTGAAATCTAGCAATGCTGCTTTAAATGCTGAGGACCTGACAGTTTGTGTCCATTGGATAGTATAAAAAAAACATCCTGGCTCTGCAGAGTTTAAGAGACATCTGTTCTGTTCATGGATTCAATTCTCCTGGATGTCTCTGCATGCAGGGCCCACATGTGTGTTCACTGTTCACTCATAATGTCTGTCTTGTTCTAGATGCACTGAGCGGGACTCCTCTGCAGAGAGATGGGGATCTGTCCGGTTTTCACAGAGACAGTAGGGACCAGCAGACCCCACACAAACACAGAGAAGGCCGCAACACTGACGCAGGAGGAGGACTTGATATCAGTACCCTGCCTGACAACGTGACCCGCGTAGTGGTGAGATCCAAATAAGTGCTAAAAGTCTGTTAATAAAGTTTTCCATTTTAGTATGCAATTTGTTAAACACTGCATCCTTGATATCGGACAAAGGTAGACGAGAGCAGCCTATCATTTCTCGCTCATGATCATAGAGTGTGCTAGGTGAGCGACATCTATAGCTGGCCGATTTAATCAGCTGTAGCTAGCTAATACCCCTTTCAAACTGAGGGCTCAATCAGGGTTGAACCAGCATTGATGTTGTGTCTGAAAGGGTTAACCCACATTGACTGACATGGCTTCACAACCCAGGTTGAGAGGTGGGTCAGACAGGGGTTGGACAAGGGTTGATTTCAATGTGAGTGACACACCACCAGAGTCACTAACACCCAGGGCAGGACAAATTTATCACTGGTTGCAAATGGGGGTCCACAGTTGCGACGCAATTGCCGCAGATCGCCGCTGCCCATTGGCAGCAGGAATGTTTTCAGCTACCAACATCATGGCTATGTGGCAAGACTTCAAGGTGTGGGAGCACTGACTGTCCATGGTGAGAAGGAAATCGAGCGGCAAATAGCAGGGATGGTGGGGGACAACATAGTGTATGGGAACGTAACGATGCTGCTGAATGAGACAGGCAAACATCATTCACAGCAATGGGTCACAGACAAACTGAAATCCCTGAAAAAGCAGTACACCTTCAGTAATTACAATATTACAGGCCAAACCAGATACCAGTTAACTACAAAACACTAGCTCCGAATATGACATTTAAAGCCCCAAACGACAGCATGCAAGGTATGCATTGCTCCCGGGTTGTGACTCAGGTCGTACCTGAATTAACTGTGTTGGCTGGCTTGGTCTGAACTGACAAAAGAAGGGTGGAACACAAGTGAGATGACCCTGGTCATTGGTGTGAAAGAGGTATTGGGGCAGTGCACAGCCACTTCCCTGAGCGTTTCTATGGAACCATCTGGCAGTGAATGAAACATGGCTATCCTGAACTCTGAAACAGTGCTGTCTAAACGAATGGGGAGGCCATCGTCCTACATGGCTGGCCAGCTACCTACCTAGCTGCATCCATGGAAAATAGTGACAGAAATATTGCCACCAAAATGGTGACCAGCTTAGATGAGACTGACACAGCTCTCCAAGTTGTTGTAAGTTAACTTATCCCCAGTTCAGACCAAAGATTCAAATCAAGACAACTTGAAACAGGCAAGTACTTCCAAAGGTCACACCAATGCTACTAGATGAGACGGTGTATCATCTCTATGCAACAAAGCTTTTTACTTCCATTCTGATTTGCAGCCTTTCAGACTCATTTTGGGGCTGAATATAATTTGTAGCTTCTTGAAATATGAATGAGGATAGTGATAGTGAGATACTGGCTACAGCTGCATTTGTAGTAGTGATGAAACAGCTAAAAACAGAAACAAAGCCAGCATTAGATGGACTGTATTCATAATAAATACGCCACAATAAAACACCAGTTAGTTAGTCTGTAGCCCTTTTTAGAGTTGTTGCAGGAAAGCCCAATCAGTCTTTTTTCAGCATTGGCAGTATAAAAACAAAATCGGGGAGTGCAGCAAAATGCCACCTGCCTACTTTTGTTTACACAGATTGCGCCTTTTTCAGGGCAATAGGGGGCGTGAGCAAGTAACAAAACATGTAGCTCAGCGTGTGACGTAAACAGTGACGTGGGAGGGAAGCCACGGCTGGTCAGTCCTTCGGCGATTCTCTCGTAAGTTGGCCCGTTCTTCACCGTCCCCGTCATCTGACGGTTAATGGCCTCTTTGTTTGCGAGGACAAGGAGGGCACACAATTCCTTGTCTCCACAGTTGCTCATCTTTACAGTGTCTGTCAGGGTTGTCTTTCCGTCTTGCCACTAGCTGCACACTAATTCCTGCTATCAGCTGTTTCCTGTTTATCCAACGCCAGTGGGTCGCACATGTGGCGTCATCAACAGCTCTTCCCACAACTCATCAACAGCCCCTCCCATTGTGGAAGGCCGCCTCGGTCTGTTTAAACTAGAAGGGTTCCGCCAATATGTCTACCCTACGAGGTGGAAAATTGGGCACCTCGGATCAACTTGCCAATCCGGCTCTGTGTGTCTAAATGCTCACAGCTTGCCGGCAAAACGGCCCAACATTCGCCGAAAATCTGGCAGTGTGAAAGGGGCTAATAAGAATGTGTGTGAGTGTGAGGGGGCAATTTGTTTGAATGAATTCAAATGCACCTCCCCTCCACAAGAATAATGTTGACAATGGTTCATTAACTTCACAATACCAGCTATTTCAAGCTTAACATAACATTTACTTTATGTTACCAGTTATTTCTCGAGTATGGCGATCAGATACTTCAGAGCATTGTCCGTGGCAACATCTAGAACCACTTAACAGGAGATGTCAAACCCATCATGTCTTTGTTAATGTCAATTTTTTAATCCATCTATGATGACGATCCCAAAATCCTTCCACACACCACTTCTCAGATGCTTTGGCGTCATTATCATTCACTTAGGATGACTTTACTTGTCAGTGTCGTCCATTTTCAAAGCAAACAACATTACTAGCTAAGCTTGTACCAAACTAAGCTCAGTCTACTGATAGGTCAAGAAGGCAAGGAACAGGTTAAGATGATAGTGAAATTTTAGAGTGCACTTTGCTGGATCAGAAGGCAAACTACTTCAAACGGTCTGCTGCACTTAACGACTGCAGCTTTTCTAATTGGAACAGGCCATTACAGATTGAGAATTGACTACATTCTAACAGTTCAATTTGAAATAAAAAGTGACAGCCCTGAGGTCGGGACGTTATAAAAACTTAGTGACCAAGTACCAGACTGTAAGCAGAACATATCCAAGAGGTAGCTACGAAAAAACATGGACACATGACCAAAAAGCCCCACAAATATAGCAATTTGGCTGGCAATATTGTTTAGAGTTGCTGACAGTTTCGGCATAGTTTTCTGCAAACCTTTAACTGCTGCTGTAGCTTTGGTTTTACCTAAAATGATGGAGGCATGATGGGTAAGTCAATGACTCACGATGTCAGGTTGAATTGGTGAGGGGAAGCTAATAGGTTATTATAGGGTTTAAGATAAAAAGCAGGGATTTATTTTCGTGCATTGCAGAAGCTTTAACTTGACTATGGATGTGTTATTGTGATAAAACTGTGCTGAAAGGTCAGTCGGGGTCACAAAGTTTACACTCTGCCAAGCTGGAGAAGCTTTGAGCAGAGGTTATTGTTATTCTGTCAGGTGGACTCGTGCTGTGCCATTTTCCACTCATTACCTTTTACAAATATGTGCGTGTGTCTGTGTGTGTGTGTGTGTTTGAGTGTGTATGATGAGGTTTTATTTGTGTCTTCTTCTCTCATTGAATCAGCCTCAGTAAAATTCAACCCAAATAAATTGTGTTGTACATTTTTTTTTTCTTCCACTCCCTCCAATTCAAATTGAAAACAGATGATAGCCTCGTCCTGCCAACTTACAGTGTTTGTTTAAGCGTGAGCATGTGCGCGTGTGCATGTGTGTGTGTGTGCGCTCACGAATGACTCACTTGGACAAGATCACATGTAACCCTGCTGTTGCCTTTTTTGGGGGAGGTCTGATCCCAATTTCCCAAACCCCTCCACCTCTCGTCCAATGGGAATCTCTTTAATAAATCAGTCAGCTGTGAGGGAAAAGTGTATGATTGTTCCCTTCTCCTCACCTAGAGATCCCACACCCCCCTCTAGACAACATTGGCTGGTGTCAGGCAGTGGAGATGGGAGAAAAAAGTGGGTCACTTGCTGTATATGGAGCAGCCAGAGAGGCAGTGAGAGCGCTGCATTTAACTGCTCCACTTTCTGAGCCCACACTAAACCCCAGAACCATTGCTCTCTGTCACCTTGAACTGTGCCATACATTAATAATGCCATCAAGAACGCAGATCTGTACGAAGTCAAAGCACCGTGTGCAATGTGTAAACAGCTCCCCCAAGTGGAACTGTTTGGACAAAAATAGATAAATCCCAGATGTGTGGTGCGGTGCTTCCCCACCAACCTCTTAACACAAAACATCTCCTCTTATAACCCCGTTCTGACTGGTTGTATGTCTTTAATTTGTAAGCAGATCGATCAGAGGATCAAGCAAAAAGTAGAGCAAAGTCTCCAAAAGAATAAATTACTTTATGTAGCACATTTTGTTTCCCTACCTCGAGACTCCTTAGAGTGATCCTACTACTCCTCTTAGGGTGCCATTCTCAAGGTTAGGAACCACTTTCCTACTGAGGCATCAACTCTGATCCTCTCTGATTCACCACATCAAGGCTTGATCATGTCATGGAAAAATGGCTGGAAAAAAGCACACAAAATAAAATAAATACATGTTTTACTGAAGTTATTATTCATGTAAGTCAATGGTTTTCATCCTGATGATGATATTATCATGAATGACTCTTGATACAAACAGAAATATGCAGGTTTATGGAGGAAAGAGAGCGACCCATTAGAGGGAAAGGGGTAAATAAGGGTGGACATACTTTCCTCACCAGCATTTATTATATCTTTTTTTATGAAATGTGCATGAAATAAAATGCAGGGCTACAACTTTAATTTCGTTATGGACTGATCTCCTTATCTGCCAACCTCCACTAGCTAGCTGAGAAGAGGTTTTCAAATGTAAACATCAGCAAACATCGAAGGAAGATAGAGAATATGGTCATCAGCTGAACTAGCATCCTGCTAGGCATTGTACGGGCACTGGATAATTGGACGACCTCTGTGCCCACATCAGTTTTTAACAGGATATCAGGAACTATAATATTCTTTTTTTTTTCCACCAAAACTTGGCTATTTCCCTGACACCGTCATTCAACCAGGAGGCTCTTTTTCTATATGGCAATCTGACAGAGCAGAGGACTCTAGTGAGAGAACGAGAGGACACCTGTGATTTAGGGTGACTGGTGTGAGAGTAGGATTGTAAGGTGCTGTCCCGTTCCTGTTGTTGCGCCACAAAAGGAATGAACACTCTTTATTACTGCTATATGCCGTTCAGAGGTGCCTGCAGAGCGGCGCTGGCCATGTTCGGAAGAGCGACCATTCAGCCATCTTGTTGAGGTCGAGGTATGTGAACAAACTACAATGCAAACCTCCAGTGATTTGAGACATGGAGCCAGTCGGATTCTGGAACTCAGAGTCTTTAATGGATTTAATTTGTAAAGCAACAGAAGTAACTGTGCAAAAATCTACAGGTAAATTATTCCACAACCTGAAACCATGGATTTACCAGAACTATCCGGGATGCCATGAACACACACATTGCAGCTTAAAAATTAGGAATGCAGTCTAGGAAGATGCAAATAAGGACTAAATTACAATGTACAAGGAGCTGACAGGATCACATTTAATGGAGTTGTACCTTGCTTGATTCCATGTTGCAAATCATTGATTGATTTTTTGTTTCCCACAAAAAAAAAAAAGAAAGAAAATGCTCATTAAAATTTCCCACATCCCAAGGACGTACTCAAATTACATTTCATTTGACCAATGGTCCAAAATCTTGTTAGAAATTCATTTCTTCAATATGCAAATTAAAAACTCAAGTGTGTTGCACTAAAGAGCCAATACTCATTTTTGTTTTTCCAAATGGGCAACAAATGGTCTTCTTGTTACAAAATGTGTACAGTGAATTCTAGGGCAGAACAATTCGCCGCGTTCAATCACAATTTTAACGTTTTCACATCACAAGACACTCAATTTTAATAACATTATAAATTTCTTACCAAGCTGTAAAAACAAGTGAGTGTAGTCAATGACTTTCCCAACTGTCAAGATGACTGCTTCCACCAAATTTACTCAGCTGTAGCTGATTACATTTAATACTGTGAGCTGACCAAACTCCAAGAGTCTTGGCTGTCGTCTTGTTAATATCCTCTCTCCATGCCGATGTCTGTACTATATACACATAATATTATGTAGGCCACCAATACAATACAATACAATACAATACGATACAGGCCTGCGGGGTTTAATTTCTAGAAATAATTGCTATTTGAATCACAGTAACAAAAACTGGTCAGAGGATTTGTAATTAGATATTTTCCTCACATCATTCAGCCCCAAATAGTCCCACACTGGTTTAAGAACGATATGGCAACATGACATGAGTTTTGAAAAAGTGATATCATAAATAATGCAGGTCAATGGCTGTTGAACCCCCAACTCTGAACTACCTCACCATGAATAATGTTTCACGAAAACCTTCCTAATGAGTGGCCTGTTTCTCTAAGGAGGACTCCCAGAGGTACTACACATGGCAGAGTTTTGGTCCAACAGACAGACGGACTGAGGACTTGTGGGTAAATCTGAACACCCTGCACAGGAGCCAAGTCCAGATCCATGGCATACTGTCCAACGCACACCGACAGGCGGCGGTGAGATGAGCGCACACACACACACACACACACACACACAACCATCTGATTTAACACGCAGGCATGTCTGATATGTTTTCTTATCCACAGAGGGTGGCACTGTCCTTTGAGTTCCCTTTTTATGGACACCACCTGAGACAAATCATCGTAGCAACTGGTGGTGAGTTTCTCTTTATGTTACTTGATACCACAGTGGGACTCATCTACTTCCAGTTAGGAGATGGAATGTCTCCCAGTGTGCTGAAGGAGACTCTGTCCTACCCTGGGGGAAATATTCAGGCATACCAGGCTATAATGAATCTGGTTAATTGTAAATGCCTTCATTTTTTAATTATTTTAATTGCTTAAAGACTTGTCCTAAATTTTTAACCCAAAGAAAACAATCATACGAGAGAGAGAGAGAGAGAGACATATTTGTTGATCCAACATTATGCTGTGCTATGCTTATGAATGTGCAGGAGATGGGAATAAAAAAAACAAATTGTACAATACAGCGCATTGCCAATGGTTGAATTTCTTTATTGAATGGCTGCCTGGAGCATTTGGTCATCATGTTACACGACATCTCTTATCTCTGTCGATATACGAACACTATAAGACACTGTTTACATGTAGAGGTTCGTGACTGTTAAAACCAGATGATCCCACGGTCACTGATTTTAGCTTTTATCTTTATTACTATACACCCTGTATACTTTTAATCACTGCTAAGAAATCTTTTAATGCAATCTGCACTGCTAATGCCAATGTAACACCTGCGTTTCAGTTCTGGTACCAAAATACATTTTCAGGGTTTTCACCACATTAACATTTATTTGTGGCAGTCCGCAACGGTATCATCATTTGCCGCCACATATTGACTTTGTATTTTTAGAGCTAGGCCGTTCATTCAGAGCACTGTTTCAATACATATATTGTTTGGTTATTCAGAGCACCACACTCTCTGAGCACAGTGTTATTTGAGCACAGATGGAGCAGAACAACGAGGTAAAGGCGAGACTTATCTCTTCATTAATTTGTATAGAAACAGAATGCTCTTTTTCACATAATAACAGTGCTCTCATTTAAGTGTTGTCCATCGTTTTCTCAACCTGCTTTAGATGAAAGCAGCTACGTTCCTATGACAACCACACACCCAGCACCGGGTCTAAAAGGTTTGCTTTCATTTGCCTCCGCAGCAGCTGCTTGTCCAATCCATCGATCTGCTCAGATCGATCCAACCACAAACTGATCGACTGATCAATTCTCTGCCCCACGACTCAAACTGCTGCTGAGGATAAGAAAAAATTTATGAAGAGTTTCGCCTGCACTGCCTTCACGGACCAACAAGCACTTCCAAATTCATGTGATACCGAGGCCATAAGCACCCTTTATGAGGCGCGCCCTTTAGCACCTGTATGAGACGCTCAGCTGTGTCCTGGGTACAACACGTTCTAACACGTGGTTAACATTGTCAAACTGTTGGGGTGAGGTTTAGGCAACAAATCTACTTGCTTAATTTAAGAAAAAACATAATTTTTTGAGTTAAAATAAGTATGTGAAGTGGCGTAAAAACGTCATGTGAGTGACGGCACAGAATGATCGCAAAGGGACACAGGCGCCCAACAAAAGAACCCAAAGTTCTCAAATGTTAAATATTGCTCAGATCTGACCAAATATTCTATGCCAGCTTTCAGTTCTTGACAGATTTTGATACTCTCCTCCAAACACATATCTGACAATACATAAATGCATAGGGGTTTTGAATACACTTTAAAATATGAAACTACAGCATGCATTCCAGGGAAACATCATTTCTATGGTTAAAAACATGCCTCAAGATTTTAACATCTGTTCTTCCCCCCAGGGTTCATCTTCATGGGGGACATCACTCATCGAATGCTGACTGCCACACAGTACATCGCTCCCCTCATGGCCAACTTTGACCCCAGCTTCTCCAAAAACTCCACAGTGAGATACTCGGACAACGGTAAGTGAGGAGCTCCTCTGTGAGGTTGGTAATGTTTGGGAGCTCCAGGATTTCTTTGACCAGCCTCTGTATCCTGCTCTGCTCAGGGAATCTATTTGTGGTGCAGTGGGACAAAGTGCAGCTGAAGGACCGAGAGGCTGAGGGAGCTTTTACTTTCCAGACAATCCTCCACAGAAATGGAACCATTGTTTTCAACTACAGAAACGTAAGTTCAGCTTAACTGTTTTCTATATCACCTCCACAGTTATACAGTGGGGAAGCGATCCTAAAATTGCACGCCATGTGAAAAAAAAATGCTGCTGTTATTTTTCAGATCCCCATACCAGTGAGTGAAATGAATTCTACTGAGCATCCAGTGAAGGTGGGACTGTCTGATGCTTTCATGGCACTCTTCCCCTCCTCACAGCTCTCAGGTCAGCTCTCAAAACATTTCTCCAAACACACTTTTTAATGCAAAAAAATGTAAGGAAATGTATTGCTGCCTCTGTAACAAAAAAGTGTTTCTGTTTCTTGTTACAATATATGTTTGTATTTTTCTTGTTATTATGAAATGCACCGATCAGCAACAACATAAAAGAGAAACTGATAATTTTTTGCGTCTAAGTGACTAATAGAGACAGCAATTTTTGATTGGTCCTGTTTTAATTGGGACTGCTGCAGCCAGCCAATTTATGACAACTAAAAATGCTTGTTTTTGCCTCTGACAGGCTCAGATCCCTACAGAGATAGACCCTTTTGTTAAAGAGTAAGATTAAAAAAACAGCCCATAAATGCCATCACCAAACCCACCAGACTCTATTCAAATAAATCGTAATTTAAGCATGCAGAGTCAGCATATTTTCACATCTAACTGGGTGAATTAACGGTTTATTAGAGTTGGTGATTGTTGGAACAGTGGAAAGACGAACCAAAATAGTTTTTATGGGTTTTGTTTTGTTTCCATTGACTTTAAATTATATGATAGGAAGTTGACTTTAATTGATATGATAAAGTTACTGTTATTTTAATGACGACTGGTGGGTTTGGCTATAGAAATTTCAGGGCTGTTTCTGGTTGAACAAAACGAAACACTACTTACTTCTAGAATGAATGAATTTTGTTGAGAGGTGCTCACTAGTCCATAAATAACAGCCTTATTTGTATAAATTGGTTGTTTCACAAATAAGGAAACTGCAAATCTTCATTTAGGCTTTGACTGTAACTTTCGACATATGAAAGCTTCTAACTTTTCTAGTTATAATGATAAAGTTTCTTGTTATAAGTGGATGTGTTGGTGTAATTAGATTCTTTTGTTTACTTACATAAATCTTGCAAACATACTAACGTTTTATATTTGTCTTAAAGAAGCGAATCGCCGCACTATCTATGAGTATCATCGTGTTGAGATTAACATCACAAAGATTGTTAGCAAATCTGCTTTTGAGTTCACACCTCTGCCCAGTAAGTATCCTCACACACCAGTATTTATACGAGAGCCAAGCCTCATTATTCACCTCTCTAACTTCAGCACACTGTGTATCCGATTCCTCCAGCTTGTCTTCAGCACACATCCTGCGAACTCTGCCTATCATCCAACTTGACAACTGGCTGCGGCTGGTGCAACACACTTCAACGGTAGGATGAATCTCTGAAAGATTTACCTTGTAATGAAGCTGCGGAGAGCCTGGCTCTTCTCATTTTGTTCTCACTGAGTTTCAGATGTTCCGACGGAATTGACCGGCACAGACAAGAGTGGTTAGATTATAACTGCCCTGAAGAGGTGAGGTACACTTCCCTTTTATACAACAGAGAAATGAGCAGCTATTAAATGTCTTCTAGAGTCATTCCTTTGGGTATTTTCACAGGCAAAAGGCACATGTGAGGACTACATCCCAATACTACCTGAGGGGTCTATGAGCTCCTTCAACCAGTCCTCTCCAGGTCCAACACCTTCTTCAGCAGAGATCGAAGACCAGCCTGTCACTAAAGGTAAACTTCTCTAAAGCAGAATCTAGGGGGGCACATAGTGAGGTATGTCAGCGAAGGTTCATCTCAATCATCCAGATGTACTGATCCGAAACTGATCGAATATTGGGCTGATACTGACTCAAACAGCTGGACTGGATATTGGTGATAATGGGACCAATCATTTAAATAAATTCTGAATTTACCTCTGATTACACACGTGTGTACTAAGGTTAGGAGAGAGATGTTAAAGTTAAGCCTGATCTTTCCAACACTCTCTTCCCAACACTGATATCGGAATGGTACTCAGTTTTAGCTGATACCCAAAGCCCAGGTATTGATGTCAGGACTGAAAAAGTCAGATTGGAGCATCCATACAACACTGTCTGGACAAAGAATAATCCAGCACCAGACAGGACTCATGTTTAGCTTTTTTGTTGAACCTACCAGGTCCTGAAATATCTCAACTGACATGTCCTCCCTACCCACTGACTATGGATCCCTATCAACACAAGAAAAGAGATAAAAACACAAAGCAAAGTTCGACTTTTTTAGTAATTTCTGAGTTATAGTCATGGTTGTAGATTTGGAGATAAAGGTCTTCACATTACAATCTATGATTCTGAGTAACTGTCTCTTCACTTTTGTTTGACAACTGATGCGTGGATTTGATTCAGCTTTCTCTAGAAATAATGAAGACTTCAAGGTTTGCTTTGACAATATCATAATATATATTTATAAAAGTACAATATGAGACTTTTGTCAGGGACAGAACGCTACATGTCCTGGACTTCTTCCATTGTTGTACCTGGTGTTTACACAATCCAAAAACCTTTGTCAAGACAGAGACAGGCATTCGATATCTGACATTAAAGATATATCAGAGAATAAGAATTTAAAATGTAATTGTCTGACCACTAGATATATTTTTTTTAGAAAGCAGAGAGGATCTGACAAAAGTTAAGAAGCCAAAAAAAGTAACCACATCTTTAAAGACAACAGTTGTGTGACAGAGTTCAAGGTCCAAGATAAATGCCCCTCTGCATAACCAATGCGTAACATTTGATGCACGAAAGAAAGTAAAGAATAATTTCTGTTTTCTTACAACTCGGATCTTATTTTCTTAGTTTTGGCCATTGTTCCAGTGATAATAACTTTGTACTAATCAAGTTAATTGAGATCTGAGAACGTGGCACATCACTTAAGTTAGCTGGGCCAAGAAACACAAATAGTCAATCAGACAGGTTTTAAACAAATTTCCAGGTTAGCCAAAGTTATTTGAGGAGAATGCAAGTTTATAAGCAAAATATTACAATTATTACACCCATCAACTTTTATAGACCTGTTTCCTAGTTCAACTTTTATCTATTATACTTACTTTAGTCAGGCACACACAGGTTTCCTGTGCAAAACGAGACTATTTCAGGGAGTTTTACCTCCAAATGCAGCTGTTTAGATGACTTGGTTACACTGCTAGATGGTTTCCAACCTGTTTGATTTTGTGACCACGTTGAACCTTTTTTTTTTGCCACGTTGGACATTGATCACAGTGTTCCCAGATCTCAGCAACTGTTTGGGTACACTTTTATTATCATCAATAGGAAATGGCTAAAGCTATTAAATTAGTTCCATGTTGTAATAAACCAGAATTATCCCTTTAACCTTCTGAGTAATTGTTTTTACAAGCTGGCTGAGACCTGTTCCAGGCTTTATTTGTCAATTTATTGGTTGACGGACTGTGCTGCTGCTAAAGTGTCACAAGTTTTCTTTGCACACACATAATGCAACACAGATAAGTTTGTCTTTTGTTCTGGTTTTCTCTTGAATGGGCTATGATGCAGTGCTGTATGAATTAAGTTGAGCTGAGTGGATGTTTATGACAATATGTTGTATCTTAAACAAACTCACATTAGCTGTCAAGTACAACAGATCTCTTGTGGTCAGTTGCTTTGCAAGGATGCCCATAGTGTCCTAGCAAGTCAGACCTACATATTAGCAATGTCTGTAAGGTTAGAGCCAACTCTTTAGTCGGCCACTTCTACATAATTCAACAACAATATCTGTTTTCTTTCCTTTTAGATATACAGACGAGTCCTCCAAACAATAAGGGGATAACAGAGAACACGGCCATCATAGCAGGCGTAGTGGCTGCACTGGTTCTGCTTGTAGCTCTGACCTTACTGGCTGTCTACTACATCAACACACACCCCACAGTTGCTCCACCGTTCTACCTCATGCAGGTGAGAAACACAAATTCATACAATCCTATAGAGTGGACAGTTTCTGTTTAAAGATATCCTACATGCATACTCATGTTTGCAGAGGTGGAAAGTACATTTACTTAACTACAAATCTGAGCCACTTGTATTTGAGTCTTTTTCTGTTGATACTTACTTTTATATGTAACATTTTTGCAGGACTTTTGCATGTTAAAGAGTATTTTTTACAGTGTGCTATCAGTACTTTCTCCTAAGTAAAGGATCTGAATGCTTCCTCCATCACTGCATGTTTGTCTGCTGCCTGGCCTTTAGCAACTACTGTCTGTTGTTCGTAGCGACGCACCAATAATTACTGGCCCTCCATGAAGTTCCGCAACCAGGGCTGCCACTCCAGTTACGCCGAGGTCGAGCTTGGGGGTCATGAAAAGGAAGGTTTCATTGAAGCTGAGCAGTGCTGCTAAGAGTCCTGGACTGACAGGACTCAGCCAGAAGAAGAAAGGGCACCATCTTGAGGACTGCAAAGGTATTACTAGGGGATGAATATGGACGATCAGGCCAGACATCGACACAGGGTGTCCCGACTCCAACCTTGGCGGCTGGACAGTGTTTACTGTAACTGCTCTTGTAGCTCTTGCCAGCTTTCTCTGTGTCTTTTGCTCTTTGCCATTACACAGGGGATTTGCCATATGATTCAAGGGTTGGAGGGTCTGAGAGGAAGACGACTGTACAGAGATGATGAGATGCAAGCGTGTAACTGTACAAAAACCCATCAATGCAAGGGGATGTCAGGGAATGAATCGAACTAGCCTTCATACTGCAAACCAACATACAGCTCAACTTAATGTGTTTCTGTTTTTATTCAGTTTATTTTTGTTTCATGAAACTTCCACACGACCAATGACTGGTTCATAAAATGTTATATCTCTGTGGACTTCACTATAACAGATATTTAGCTATATAACTGATAGTGACTATAATGGTCATCTTGAGCTTCTCTGGAGAAATTCTGTATGGATGAATTTTAGTGACATCACGTTATGAGAGTTTTCTTTTAACCTTTCTGTTTAAATGTCTTCTAATAAAAGCTGGTGGTGAGTGTTGATATAAATGTCATGCTTGGTGAGGAGTTGAGAACAAATGGTGCAGACCACTTTGCAGACATTTAGACCAGGTAAAGAAGATGCTGGTCAATGTCAGGTGAGTGCTATCGGGTAACATACAGTTTAATTTACATGCCAATATTTAATTCTGATAATTGAATGAATGAGCTCTAAATGCACTCATTCATTTAAACTGATGTAAAGGTACTATTAAATTAGTTCTTATAGTTGTTGCTTACATGCACATTAATACTTGGGACATGGACTGGCATGTAATTTAATACGCCACTAAACCTTTGAACATTTACACCTACTGTCTAGGCTAGGGTTGCAACGTTATGAGATTTTCATGGTATGTTAACCATCCCAGAAAATACTGCAGTGTCACCGTATTACAGTGCTGATATTATTGTATTGTGGGGTGATCCCAACCCCTAAATGATATGCATTGTAATATTATAATTTTGTGATCCACTTTTTTATTTCCTTATTTCTACCTAAACAAAGGAATACAAGTATACAATGCATATTTATTTTAAGGGTAATATTTGGCTCTCCTGAAGCTAAACTGTGCCGTAACAGGCAAAGATTGGAAAATAAAAATTAGACGATAGATAGATAGATAGATAGATAGATAGATACTAATTATTATCATTTACATCAATTCAGCCCACCACAAAAGTGATTAGTGTAACCATCGACATTTTACATAGAAATAGAGGAATAAAGAAGCAAAATTGAAACTGCTTACTGACTATCTTAAAATACCCCCAAAAGTTTACACTAGATAGGTACGTTCTTGAGAGTAAATGCTTCCTTATTGTTAACTTACATTTTCTAAAAACATATCCAAAAAAATTTAAAAATATAAATGAAGGTCATTAAGGCCTGAAAAGAAAATCAGTCATTACTCAAATAAAGTAATGTCTCGTATGTAGTTTTTACATTAAAACAACATACAAACAGACCCAGCCACCATTAGGGATTGAGGACAATTACAATACACTGCCACAAGATGGAGCCAGAGACTACACGACAGCCAATAACATATACAGTATCTCACATAAGTGAGTACACCCCTCCCATTTTTGGAAATATTTTATTCAGCTTGAGGATGGCCCACAGGTGCACAGGTGAGTTTAGGGCTGGATACATACTTGGCCAGTCCATCACCTTCACCTTCAGCTTCCTCAGCAAGGCAGTTGTCATCTTCTAGGTGTTTTGGGTTATTATCATGTTGGAAAACTGAATTGTGGCTCAGTTTCCTAAGAGGGGCGATCATGCTCTGCTTGGAATTCATGTTTTCCTAAGTATAGTACCAGTCAAGTATAGTGGTGGCAGCATCATGGTTTGGGGCTGCATGAGTGCTGCCGGCTCTGGGGAGCTCGGTTCATTTAGGGAAACATGAATTCCAAGCAGAGCATGATCGCCCCTCTTCAGAAACTGAGCTGCAATGCAGTTTTCCAACATGATAATGACCCAAAACACACCTAGTAGATGACAACTGCCTTGCTGAGGAAGCTGAAGGTAAAGGTGATGGACTGGCCAAGTATGTATCCAGCCCTAAACTCACCTGTGCACCTGTGGGCCATCCTCAAGCTGAAGGTGGAGGAGCACAAGGTGTCTTCACATCCATCTGCTCCATGATGTCATCATGGAGGAGTGGGAAAGGATTCCTGAAGCAACCTGTGAGCTCTGGTGAATTCCATGCCCAAAAGGGTTAAGGCAGTGCTAGATAATTATGGTTGGCACACAAAATATTGACACTTTAGGCATAATTTGGACATGTTCGCTGTGGGGTGTAACGTTACTCACTTACGTTGCCTGCTGTTTAGATGTTGATGGCTGTGTTTTACATAATTTTCAGAGGAAGGTAAGTCTATGCTACTATACAAGCTGTACACTGACTACTTTAAGTTATATCAAAGTGTCATTCCTATAGTGTTGTCCCATGACAAGATATAATGAAATATTTGCAAAAATGGGAAGGGTGTACTCACTTATGTGAGATAATGTATATTGATTGTATATTAATTGATTGATATATTAATGTTAGTTAGGTCCCACAGACCAACAAAACAGACTCTTTGTAACGTGACAAAGAGTTATAAGAGCTGAATTAACATACTGATATGTTGACTGCTCTTAGTTAACAAATTAACGTTTCAGAATAGGATTTCCAATGGCAAATCAGCGGTTGAGAGAGGTAATGAACACAACCTCCACACAGCTAAGAAGCTAGCTAACATTGCTGCTAGCTGCTCTAATTAATTAGCATGACCAGAGCTAGCTGCACACCAGAAGAGTCCAATTATCTTAGCAAATAACCAACAAACAAGTATTAATTATATCAAAATATGACTTACAGTTCGATGTACAGACATTGAAGCGAGGATAGTAACACTTGTGAGATTAATTAACAAGTTTAAAAACTTTAAAAACGTCTCTCCATCCTCAAAGCTGAAGTAGTGCAGGTGGAACGTACCATTCTAAAAAGGGGGTGGAAGAGTCCAATTGGTGCTAGCATTAATGCTAACATAAAATGATTTAAAGCATATTGAAACGATAATTGAATTGCTTAAAAAAGGTGAATAAAACATATTGTTGCGTTTGTTATATTTTAGCTGAGGTCTCATGATGCAACGAAATTGGCTTCCAAGGCGGGTAAGGCTTGTACAATAGCCGTTAACCGGCAAATTACGGTGGCAGTTGGTCGTAGATTCACCTTTACCGTGTATTTAAACGATAACTCAACAAACACAAGACGTAATGGCGGTTGGAAAAAAAAGAGGGGGCACCCGGATTTGAACCGGGGACCTCTTGATCTGCAGTCAAATGCTCTACCACTGAGCTATACCCCCGATGCAATATAAAAGGAAAACACATAGTATTTATCTATACATGTTACTGTGTTTCTGGGTGGTTTTTGTTTTATGTACCAGACTACGACGTGTGTTAGCACCGATAAAACTGTACGATGTAAGCCGCAACGTAACATTTAGCTTTTTCACAGTGTAAAGAAAATGGCCGCTACAATGTCCGCCATTCCCCGGCAGAGTGCGCCAAAATAAACTGTTACTCAGGGGTCTTGCAGTGTTATATCTCACCCACAGTTTGTCTGAATTTGTCGTCAATGGTTTAAAGTGTTTTAGTTTCACGGACATTAATATGTTAATTACATCATTATAGTGTTAAAATAGAGCACTGGGGTTACGGTTACGTTGGTGTAACAGTCGGTAAGTTGCGGCTCCTTTTAAGGTTATTACAGATGCATTTGAAGCTGCCTTCAGGTGCACTCGTAATTCACAGTTTTCCCGTAGGATGATGACAGTTGTTGCTGGGATTTTCCACGCTTTACTTAAAGTTGTGATAAACGTCAGATAAAATCTTATTTGGATCAACTAGAGCTTTTAACAAAATCTGTTCAGTAGGTTACTTTGAAGCTTCATATTAGCACAGTCTGGTTTCTTATCACCTACACACAACATGTGAAACTTCCTATATCCGATGGTTTTGAAGGCACCGTGACGGCTCCGTGCTTCACGCTTGACTCCTCCTCGCCTTGAGCTCCAGTCCGTATATTAATTGACATGCCTGCAGGCGAAGAAGAGGAGGACGGTTTGTGTCCCAGCTGCTCATCACAGCCTGTGTTTAAACTTTCGGATACTTTTCTTTTTAATCAGTAGGTTAATTGTTGTTTTTGTTATTTTGTGGTGTGAGGAATCCCTGCGCCATCATGAATCCGCCCTGTGGAAGATGCAATAAACCAGTTTACCCCACAGAAAAAATAAATTGCCTTGATAAGGTAAGGTGATACAAGTCTGACCTCATTCACTGACAAAATATCACTTTGATATTAGAGATTTCACAGGTATTTGTTGAGCTATAGTCTTTAATAATAACCTGTCTGATAATATGTTTTATATATTGTAGTAGGCACTCTTACAGGTGGAGGGAATACTCAGATCTTGACCTTAAGAAGTGGCAGCGCTGTATTAGAAATACTTTATTACATGTAAAAGTCATGCATTCAAATTTCTGCTAAAGAAAAAGTACAAAAGTAGGCTATTGGCATCAAAATATACTTTAAGTGCAATAAGCAAAAGTACTACTCATAATGTAAAAGGGCCCATTTCAGAATAATGTATATTAAATGTATAAATATGTTCATCATTTTTAAGTAGCAGATGGTGAAGGGGCTCATTTAACTACTTTATATACTGTATGGAAGAGATATAAGACTATATATCATCTTACATTTTGGATATCGTTGTATCGTGATATGGCATAAATGTTTTTTTGCCCTTGTTTTAATGTTTAAATTACAATTAAGTGATGTAAATTTATTAACTTAACACACTTTTTATTTGTTTAAACACTTGCCTTAACCCAGTTAGTCATTACATCCACATTATTGATGATTATTGAAGACAAAAATAGCCATCCCCACAACTTCTTTGCATCAGAGAGGGTATTTCATCACAGATATTATGTTTGATTTTGTCTACAAGTCCTAGCATTAATGAAGTGCTTTTGAGGACATTTAAAATATCTAGATATATATTGTGTATCGAGATATAGCCTAAAAATATCGTGACATATCACCCAGCCCTACGTGGTACCTTGAGAAGGAATCATTAAAGTTCTATCTTAATCTATAATATTATACAATAATTTATTTTTTTGTATTTATTTTTTTAAGACATGTAGAGTGGCAAGAAATGGAGATATTTAGTAAGTTACAAGTACCTCAACATTGCTCTTAAGTTCAGTATTTGAGTAAATGTACTTAGTTACTTTCCCCCACTGCCTATAGACCACTATGTATTTTCTTTTCCTTGACTATCACTGTAGCTTTTTGATTTCTTCAGGAAAAATCTGTAGTTGGTTTAGCAAAATGAAATTACAGTAAAAGTTGTCACTTGCTTTTAAAAAGTACTTCAGTGGTCAGTGCTTGAGAGGCAGATGTCTCTCTCTTGATGTTTATTTACTGTCACCAACTGTCTCATTAGACAAGCAGCTATTGTTATCACAGCATATGTCTTATTTTAACCCACAATGTTGTACATAAAGCCACAGTATCTGCTCTGCAATGCTTTACCACTATATAAAATGGACAGTGTTGTGTAAATTACATTAAAACTGCAAACTGCAAGTTAATTCACAATGAAAACTAGTTAAACTACATCTTAATTACTCTAAAAAATAGCAGGTCAAAGTAAATCTAGTTTCAGAAAGTAGTTCAACTACACTTTGGGAAATGATCACAATCTGAGTCTGGAGTGTCATATTGTGACACGGAGGTACAACTGAACTAAGTAAAGTGTAGATGTGTTTGATTTAGGGACTGGGGCCAGCCAGTTGTCACCCAGGCAGCAAGGATGTGTTTTAAGGAAAGGATAAGGAGCAGTTGTTGAGGTGGAATCAGGAAAATGCCACACTTAGCAGACCTGTTGACTGAAAAATGAGCTGATTTTAAACAATGGCAGGTGATGGTCATTAAACAATAATCATGGCCAATAAGCTCTGGCAGTGTGCCACATGTTATGGCAAAAAAAACTTCATGGGAAAACTATGAATATCGTTTTTAATTAATTATATAAACTACATGACCCAAGGTAAAGCTACTGTGATTTGAATATCATTTAACTGCCACCCAACTACTACAAACTGTAGTTAGACGAGTATAGAAACTACATGTTACCACATGCACAATAACATACAATACATAAAAACTTACACTGTATGTACACCAAAAAAACACACACTATAAGGGAGTGATGAGGAGGAAAACCACATCCGGTAGATAAACATGAGCCAGAAATCTCTACATGTTGGAAAAAGGGCATAGACTCAGTGTGTGTGTGTGTGTGTGTGTGTGTGTGTGTGTGTGTGTGTGTGTGTGTGCGCCTGTGTTTGTCAGTCATCATATCAGCTTGTTTACACATACTCTGATAAAGTGACTGCAGCCAGATAAAGACAAAACTCAGATTACTGCAACAGTCCAGTTTGATTAAGTGAATTTAAGGAGACAATAAAAGCAAAATTGTCTAATTAACTCACCAATTTTTGATTATTTCGTCTGAGTTGGTGCATAAACCCAAAATTCACGGAGTGAACCTTAGGGGAAAGTGTTATTTTTATGCACCTTTTATATAAGGAACTCGCATTAAAGCACTCTTTAAATTTCTCATCGCAAAACACCAACAAAGTTTTTCCATTCTGTGGCACTACAGTGTGTCAGATAAGTCATGTGAGCAAGTGAATTGAGGAGTTGGCGCACTGTAATCCACACTTTAATCTGGCAACTGACAATACACAGGTTTTAATATGCACCTAAACCAGTGGTTCTCAAGCAGGGGTCCTTGAGGGAGTTCTGGGGAATCCCCAGAAAAATGGCGAATATTTTATTTTCACTTTTGAACTCACTATAGAAGGGAGCCCAGTGTGAGTAAGAGTCATTAGAGTGACTATTCTGTTCATAGGTTTCACTTTCTCGATGGTTATCTCCTCAACTGTAACTGATAATTCTGGTCTCAATGACATCTAACAACCAAAATCTTATCAAATGGGGGTCCATGACCTAATATGTATCAATTAAGGGGTCTTTGACACGAAAAAGGTTGAGAACCACTTATCTAAATTAATTATAATCATTCTGATGTGGTATTTTCTGTAATCATCTCTTGTTATTGGCACTTGCTCGGTGCAGAGGAGAAACAGCTGTGCTCCCATGAAGAGCAGTAAAGACATTCTCTCACTCTGTCACTGCAAGTTATATTAAAGTCTTCTTTTTTTTTAGCTTAGAACAAATACATAAATCCAAAATGTCACTGAGACTGGATAAGAATTTCAAGTATTTGAAACTTATCTCTGACTTGTTTCTCTCTCCAGTATTGGCACAAGGGTTGTTTCAGCTGCGAGGTGTGCAAGATGGCCCTGAGCATGACCACCTATAAAGGCTTTGAGAAGAAACCTTACTGCAGTATGTGAGTGTTAACACCACACTGATCATTCTCATGGTTAAAGGGACAGTTCACCACAAAATTAAAAATACATACCTTTCCTCATACCTGTAGTTTATTTATCAGTCTAGATTGTTTTGGTGTGAGTTGAAGAGTGTTGGAGATATCAGCCGTAGAGATGTCTGCCTTCTCTCCAGTATAATGGAACTAGATGGCACTCAGCTTGTGGTGCTCAAAGTGCCAAAAAATACATTTAAAAAACTCCACAGCAATGTCTTTTTCCAGAACTCACGACCCGGATACTCAAGATAATCCACAGACCGCACAGAAGGAAGTGTGCATCTCCTGCTAGCTCACCTAGCACCACTGAGCTAGTTAATGTTACCGTTCACCCGAGGAGGACACCATTAATGTTTACATCTTGCACTGTATGGAGCACGAGCCTCTCATCCATGAGGAAGTGCACGCTTCCCTCTATCCCTTGAGAGGAGTTCAGATAGTCCCTTAGGGCCCTGAGACACCAAGCCAACAGACAGCTGTTGGTCGATGTTGGGCCATTGGTGAGAAAAAGAATAGAAATGGAAGTGAGGAAAGTAAACAAAAGGTAAAAGTCAAGAGGCTGTGAGATCAGACGAAACATGTTATATTAGATTTTTTTTAAATTGAGCTCTGTATCAGAAACAATTTGTAATTGTTTGTATTATTGTTGGCTAGTAGTCTTTAAATATAATTTATCCTTTCAACATCGGGTTGTGTTGTTAACGTGCTAACTGGTGTCTTTAATCCATCCTGTCGGTCTTGCGGTTTCCCTTTTTGAATGACAACTACAGACTACCACCTGCTGATATGGAGTTATTTACTCTCACATGGGCGCAGAATATATGTGCTAGTTGGCTGTAGTCTTTGCGGTATGTTCATAGTTACAATATGCAATATTGTAAATCTACATTTCATCTTTTACTTGTTTACAGTTAAAGTCTTTACAGCCAAAGCAGCAGAATTGTCATTTTTGGGAGCTTTTGGTCATGAGATGAGTAGATTTTTAAATTCAAAAACATGTTTGAACATTTGTTATTCTCCTCCTCTTCTTTCAGGCATTACCCCAAAACCTCCTTCACCATAGTGGCTGACACCCCCGAGAATCTGCGTCTCAAACAACAGAGCATGCTCAACAGCCAGGTGAGAGCCACCCACAGATCAGTCCTCTGTCTCAGCTATCACTCCTGCTCCTGCTTTCTGTCACTGGCAGAGATACTCATCCTAATCTTGCTGTCGTCATCATGACTCGCTGTATCTTCCCCTTCTCTATCTGTCTGCTCCACTCAGCTGTCCGTCTGATTCAAAAGAGAAGATGAGGACACATCTCTCAGGACAACTGGATTCCTTTAATTGAATCAATTGAGCCCTTTGACCGTATACTGCAATGAGAGCACGCAAGCCTGACTTTAATGTGAAGCTCTGAGAGTGGACTCTAATAACCTTACCAAAAAATGGAGCTTTATAAGTTGAAATGTTTCTCCTAAGTGATCGTAAACTAGACAGTGGTTTTAAAATACTTAATCTCTTCTTCCGTGTGGCACCAGCTCAACTCAGCCTCCCTGCCTGCCTGTACTGTTCTTAATCTCTAATCTAGTCACACTGTTAAAGACAGCAAATTAACCCGATCAAAGGATTAAGTCCTCCAAGTCACGCAAAATTAAAGAGAGAGTTCTTTACAGTTTGAATTTCACTTAAGGGATTGTCTTGTCACTCAACGTGTGGAGGCGAAGCTTTCCTTCCCCTGCACTATGTCCACTAGAGTTGCAGCGATATACCAGTTTCAAGTTATATTGTGATATAAAAGTTGACGGTTATCATAACGTGTATATCATACCCTTCTGTTTTCATTCCTTTAAGGGTCATTTTACTGGTAATAATATAAACTGTATAATATTGTGATACTGTGAAACTAGGATATTTTCTGAGACGGTTATGGTACTGTAAAAATTTCATACTGCTACAAACCTAATGTAAGTAAGATTCTTTCTGTTTAGCTAGAAACAGCTCCAAAATAACCATAGCCAAACCAACCAGACTCCATATAAATAAATAGTAATTTTATCATTGTAAACACACTTCATGTAGAGTCAACAGAATCGAGAAAACTGTTTTGGTTAATCTTTCCACTGATCCAACAGTCATCAACTCTGGTTTTGTTGGGGGAAAAAACTCAATCTACCCAGTTAGATGTGAAAATATCCTGGCTCAATACATGCTAAAACTACTATTTTTTTAAATGGAGTCTGGTGTGTTCGTCAATAGCGATTTTGGCTCTGTTTCTAGTTTAACAAAAAAAAATTTAGTCTTGAACAAAAAGGTCTCTCTCTGTAGGAATCCTTTCCATAATGTTGTCAGACACATAATAATAATCTGAACCTGTCAGCGGCAAAAACAAACACCCTTAATGGATGTAAATTGATAGTGCAAAATGCTCCAAGGGGGTTCCATTGCAGACTGTGGCAGCGGTCTGACTCAATATTGGACCAGTTTCATAACTCCATTAGTCACTTAGACACAGAAACATGGGAAAATAGGTTCCAGGTTGAAAAATACTAAAGTTAACCTTCACTGTGCAGCTGATGCTTCTTTGTTATGTAATCTTCTTTTGCTTCTCAATTTCTCTTTAAAATCCATCAACATCACCCTATTTTTCAACCAGATGATGTGTCAGCATGCACTAAGATAACAAACCACCTGTTAAATATTAGCATGACTGTTTGGTGGTGTGAAAACGAACCAATCTCTTATCTAATGTCACTGAAACTTTTTGAAACAAATTAAACAAAAGGCAAAAAATATATAAATAATTGCATGTGAGGGTGTGGTACACGCTTATATGTAAACCAGGATGTTTTATAGAAAGGAAGATAAAGATTCTGGGCCTCTCTAGTTGTGTATTTATGGGGTTAGTATCAAAATAATATCTAAAACTACACGGTAAATCTGTAATCTCATATTTCACTTTGAAGAAAAATGTACAGATTTGAGGAATATTGATGGAAAAAATAGTCAACAATTGCAATTTAAAAAACAGGGGTGCAAAAGGTCGCTAATCTAACAAACTGTCTCTGCTACAAAAGTAGTTTATACAGATAAGTTTGAAAAGAACTCGTTCATACAATATTGCAATATATTAAATATGCATAGACATCAATAAACAAGTACTGTGTTCAAAAGAGTCCCAAGAGATTTAGTGACCTTATTGCAGACAAGACCAACCTCTTCTCTCCAGGAGTTTATCATCCATCATAATACCTAAAAAAACATGTCGATGAAACTTGATGTCTTCATTATGAATGTTAAGTTTAACATGCTCATTGTCATGCTTCATATTTCCTGCAAACAACATGGAACTAGACTTTTTGACATTGAGTGACAACTTGATTTAGTTGTCTCATGAGACTTGTTAAATCTCTTTTAGAGAGAAAAAGGCTGGTGTCATCTGCAAACAGAACATAGCATTAGATACAGCAGCATCATTAATATGAATAAAGAATAATAAGGGTCCTAATATGGCTCCTTGTGGTACACCATGTTGCATTATATTACTTGTTGACTCATTACCATTACTAAAAACATATTTAAGATACCAAATGATTTTCCTGAAACACAGTGACAGGAACAAGTATGATGTAACCACACACATGAAGCAAGAGTGGGTCTATTTTTGGTTAAAACCCTTTATAGTATCATGTGACATAATGTTATTTATGCTACATGACTGTTACGATAACAGGGTGATCAAATTTACACTAAAAGCTGTTTCCTCCAATCTTTTTTTCCCTCTTCTCCTCTCCTCTCCTCTCTCCTCCTTCCCTCTCCTCAGTTCATTGTTTATAACCATAAAAGTCTCGGTGGTCAAGCACTCTTACTGAGGGAGCATATTCCTCATAGCAAGAACATGACTCACTGTGTGTGTGTGTGTGTGTGTGTGTCAGGATCTCAGATTTACTTTCAAGTAAACATTTTGGCTTTATTTAAGGTTGCAAGTGTTTTCCCCCGCAGGCCTAAATTTACAAAGGAAATCTGACAGATCAAAGCACAGCACGTGTGTGTGTGTGTGTGTATGTATATTTGTGAATCACATTCCGCAAAAGTGTGCATGCAACCTCAAAATATCTAATCTAGCTTTTGTCATCTTGAGGAATACCACTCTGTTTGGGCTGAGAAGTTAACCTCAGGGGTTTTACACTGAAAGTTTCTTGAATCCTGATGAATAACAAATTTCCAGGCGCTCTATAAGGAGGAGTTTGAAAAGAGCAAGGGAAAAGGTTTCAGCGTGGTGGCCGACACTCCGGAGATGCAGAGAGTGAAGAAGACACAAGACCAGATCAGTCACGTATGTCCGGTTCGCCTCAAAAACCGCAGAGCATCGAACAATCTAATAACAATAAATCTTCATACGTCTCTTTAGTCATAACAGTTAGTCGAAGTTTTAGTTGTGACGTCTTTCCAACCTCTGTGTCTTTGTATAGTATGTATGTGTCTGCATGTCTGCACGCACTTCTATAAAAATCTTTCCTTTTACATGTAAACTTGCTTGTTAAATTATTTCTAAGTGTTCCTTTTTAACCAATGCTGCATTCAGGTTATGATGAATTTATCGTTGTTGACTGACTCAAGACAAAAAAATTACAACAGCCTTCAAATGCAGTTGTTCACAACCACCCACAAATAATAACAATGTCCTTATTTCAGATTGAATCTCTATTTTTTGTATGTTCTTGTGAAAGTTTTACCTCTTCAGACCTCTAAAAATTACCAAGAGCAATAATTGTTCTTTAATTGAGCTGCACACAGTTCATATAAATGTACCCTTTAACAAGCGTGTTGAAAAATAGACATAACTTCAGATTGAAGGTTCACAAACAAAAAAGTTGGTGGGAATTACAGACAAGAGGATATGGTACTTTTTTCCCCATCATTTGGTGACAGGAAGATGTCATTCAACGAATACCAGTTCACCATGAATGCAGCTCATAACTCCACGTGAAGGACAAAAATGTGCATGAATTCAAAATATAACAAATCTAATGAAACTGTTTCACTCCATTTGTGTCATTAACATGTTTGTCAATAGTTGTCTGATATTATTTGCTTTCTTATTGAGAGTGAGATGAGAAGATTGATACCACACTCACGTCTGTACATTGACTATGCCAGCAACTGGTTAGCTTAGCATAGCTTGGTATAGGATAAGGCTGTAGCCTAAACCTAGCCTGGCTTTGTCCAAAGGTAACATCTGCCTACCAGCACTCCTAATGCTGTGTTCACACTATGAGCAACAAAGCAACAGGCCACAAGTCAATTTCAATGAAGGCCGTTGACATGACGCTAAAAACTGATGCCCGACACCATGCTACGTAACAGGCGTGATGTGCTACAAATGAAAGTTGAGCTGGAGTCAACTTTTTTTAGCGTTCCGATGACACACCAAAGCATACATTAAATTAAATGTTTTTGTTTTTAGCTGTGGTCAAACACTTAAGCTAAAAACATGCTGCCACGACAGCGCATCTAGGGCTACAAGTCATTTGCAATGGAAGCCTTCAACATGAAGCTAAAAACTGACACATGACATGTTGCTACGTAATGGGTGTAATGTGCTACAAATCAAAGTTGAGCTGGACTTAACTTTTTCACAGTTCTCAAATGATACGCTAAAGCATCAACCTAATTATATGTTTATGTTTCTAGCTGTGGTCAAACACGTAAGCTGAAAACACGGGAGCGCTGTATTTGTTCCCAACCCATGTAACTACAACTTCCGGGTTTGTTGCATGATGCCATCAAAAATACTTTTTCCCATAGTGTCAGGCTATGTTGTAAAAGAAACATTAGTAAATCAGTGGATACAGATTTTGAGCACCATAACTCCCACAAAATGACTCTGTCACTATCAGGATTTAATCCATTTGATATGTTGAAAGATTAGAGGAGCCACACGATTAAATAACTTTATCCCTGTTCAAGTTAGCGGAGGGCTAACCCAGGAGTTGGCCACTTGGTTAGCAAAGTCTCTAGTGTGTTTGGCCTCACGATGCAAAAGATCCGAACAATTTTATACCTGGAAGATCTAATTTTTTGTCTTAAAGTGGCACTGAGCAACTTTGATTGAAATTATCGGGGCCCCGCCTCAAACGCTAACTTAGCTAAAGTAGCTGACACAATGCTAGCTCTCTGTGTATTGCAGTGCACACAGGGATGCAATGGGGCTGCGAAATGTGACATAACAAAGGGGCCCAGATATTGATGAAGAGCACAGATATATTTTTGGCCAGATGCTGACCTTAGATGACATTAAATCGAGGTGCTTTTTTGCAAACACAGACACAAAAACCCATGGTAAACGAGCGCTTTAGCAACACTTCAACCTTGACTCTGTAATAATGTAGCTGGTCATGCTGTTGCTTTGTCAGCAGTAGTGTGAACAGAGCATAAAAAGCACAAGCCATATCTAATTTATTTACTTTATACAAAACATAACAAGTTGCAGTGTTACAGAGGCTAGCTGTTCCCCCGTTTCCAGTCTTTATGCTAAGCTACGCTAACCAGCTGCTGGTTGTAGTTTCATATTTAGCGCCCAAACATGAGACAAGTGTTCATCTCCTTATCTACGTTTCTATAAGGAAGCAAATAAGTGCAGTTCCCAAAATATGAATCTATTCCTCTAACATAACATTGATTAAATTAACTGTAAATTTCAGGCTCTTTACAAGGAGGACTTTGAGAAGAGCAAGGGGAAAGGTTTCAGCGTGGTCGTCGACACTCCGGAGATGCAGAGACTGAAGAAGACGCAGGATCAGATCAGTAATGTAAGAAACACTTGGTTCACACAAAATACTAAACATATTCTCACCAAGACAGTTTTAGACACACTGCAACACAACAAATGTCGTTTATGTTTTTGTAACGTGGGTAAACCAGTCTTTAAAAACTAGCTATCATAACGAGAAAAAACTCCTCCCTTATTTAACTTCACAGTAAAAACAACTGAGTGTTTTTTCTGTCCGTAAGGGACAAAAAAAAAACATGGGCAGATGCAAAGCAGCAAGTCGAGCGATTTCCCCTAAGACCCAACAGGAACACGTGACAGTCCAATAACAGGACGGTACATTTCCACACTGGCACAGAGAGACGGAGCAGAACAAACTGCTGCAGTGAAGGATGTCAGAGAGTACAGATCCTGCAGAGGCACATTTCAGACATTTCTCCTCGTCCACTGAGGAGCAGCTGCCCTATATGGTCAAAGTCTCTCAGCTGTGGACACAAAGTGAACGTCCGCTCTCTCCGCACACACAGGCACACACAGGCACACATACCACACTGAAACACACTTTCTCTTTTTTGTCTCATGGGAGATCTGGTTGCAGAAAGGAATGACGGGTGATAAGCTGCATGTGAAAAAGGCAAAATCTACTAACTGCTTTTTCCACTGGGCGCTTCCTTCCTTCCTTCTGTCCTTCCTCACTCCTTCCTTCCTTCCTTTCTTTCTTTTTCTTCCTTTCTTCTTCTATCCTCCCATCCTTCCCTCCTTCCTTCCTTCCTCCCCTCTGTCCTTCCTCTCTCTTTCTTCCTTTCTTTTTCTTTGTTTCTCTTTTCTATTCTCTTTCTTCCTTCTGTCCTCCCCTCCTCTCTCTCTTCCTTCATTCCTTTCTCAGTCCTTTCTTCCTTCTGTCCTTCCATACCTTTTTCCTTGCTCATATCTTTCTTTCTTTTTTCAGTCTTTTTCCTTCATTCCCTTGTTACTTTCTCCCTTCCTCCCTCCCTCCCTCCACAACTTCCTTCCTTCCTCATTCCTCTTTCGTTTGCCCTTCCCTCCTTTCTTACACCCTCTCTTCTTTCTTTCTTCTTTTGCTCATCTTTTTTCTTATTGTCTTTCATTCTTCCACCCTTCCTTCCTTCTACCCTTCCTCACTCCTTCCCTCTATTCTCCCTTTCTTCATTTCTTTCTTCCTTCTGTCCTCCCCTCCTCTCTTCCTTCCTTCCTTCCTTTCTCACTCCTTTCTTCCGTCTGTCCTTTGCTCCTTTCTTTATTTCTTTCCTTTTTCTTTCTTTCTCTTATTACCTTTTCTTTCATTCTCTTTCTCATTTCCTCCCTCCCTCCATCTCTTCCCTCCTTTGTCACTCCTTTCTTTCTTTTGCCCTTCCCTCCTTTCTTACACCCTGTCTTACCTTCTTCCTTTGCTCATATTCTTTCTTTCTGTCCTTTCTTTCTCCCTCCCGTCCTCCACCCCTACTTCCTTCCTTCCTTTCTTTCCTTTTCTATATTTTTTTAAGGCCTCACTCTCCTCCAGTCTTTTCCCCATCACATCGTGTCTCTGTTTGCTCCTCCTGAGGTCTGGTGAGGACACATGGAGGCTGCTCTTTCTCTTCTCTTCTTTTCCTTATTAAACATCCAGTTAGGTTTCCTCCCTCAGCGCCTAAAGGCCTGAACTGCAAGTGATTAATGTGACAGAGGTTGTGTCGTCCCCTCTGTGTCGCTCTGTCCCCTGGTGGACTCACTGTGCACCGCCACAAACATCTCACTAGAGTTTATCCTCTGTAAAATGTGGAGCAGTATGATGAAGAAGAAGGACGGTCACAGTCAGTTAGTTTAAGATGCGAAAACAAAGTGCACCATATCTGAAAACTTAAAAGAGAAACTCCTCAGCTGTTTGATGGTAGGAGGTTTCTTCTGCACAGAAAGAACTCCCCTCATCATCTCTCAGCACCTCCTAAAATGGTGAGCTGCTCGAGGCTCAACGGTCAGATTTGATGTGGTTTTAACATGCGTGTGTTGCTGCCTGTGTGTGCAGATAAAGTACCACGAAGAATTTGAGAAGAGCAGGATTCGAAGTGACGCGCCTCCTCCTGAGAACAGACAAAGTAAGAGATAGACTCCTCTAAATAACTGCATTAACTGTATGTATATATATATATATATATATGTGTATTGACTGTGTGTGTGTGTGTGTGTGTGTGCAGACTATGAGGAACAACCATCCAACCCTGAGAGACACAGTCAGCCGGTGGGACAAATGATGCGCCCTGCTGCTGTGGCACCACCTGGTGGAGTGGTAAGACTACTACATAAACATACACTTTGTGGCCAAAAGTATGTGGACACTCACCATCATATGTGATTGTTGAACATCTCATTCAAAACAATGGGAATTAATCTGATTTGCTCCCGTTCAGCCAAAACAGCATTCATGAGGTCCAACATTGATGTTGGGTGCTCCAGTCTGGCTCACAGCTGATCTTCCAGTTCATCCTGAAGGTGTTGGATGGGGTTGAGGTCAGGTCTTTGTGCAGGGCAGTCAAATTCTTTTACACCAAACTAGGAGAATCATTTCTTTATGGAGCTGTCCCTGGGAAAAGAAAAGGAACAGGAGACAGGAAAAGAACTTCCTCCAACTGTTGACACAAAGTTGGAAGCTCAGTATCTAAAATATCACTGTGTGATGCAGCATTAAGATTTCCTGTAATTGGAACTATGAGTCTTAACTCAAGCTATAAAAAACTGCTACACAAGTACACAGAAATACAAAAGTATAAGGCGAGGGTGTCCACATATTTTTGGCCATACAGGGTAGCATGTGTAGTATGTGTACGATGCAAGGTTATTATTATTGTAATATGGATTTTCAGTTTTGTTCTGTCCTTTATTTACATTTATTTATTTAGGTGCAATGACTTGTAGGGACGGGATTGATTGGAATCAAGCCAGTTTTCATGCACTGTTTGTACATATGCACCACAATTAGTATATAACCCACATAATCGGAAAGGCTATGATCAAGTGATCAGTGTGCTGACGGGAGTAAAGAAGGAAGTATTTTAAAGAGAAAAAGTCTGCGCAAGGAGGCAGGTTGGGGTGGTGGTTGGATCAGACTTTCTCCCAGACGACCTGCGATCAAATCATTGTGAAACTAAGTGAACTTTGAGTTTAACGTACGTCATCATGTTTCCTTTCCTAACCCTAAGCAACCTACATAACTTTACTTGCCTAAACCTAACAAAGGTAACTTCATGTTAAGTGCAGAACGTGACAATGCCCAACCATGTTTCTTTTCTTAAACCTAACCTACGTAACTTTGCGTTAAGTTCGTAACGTGACAATGCCCAACTATGTTTCTTTTCCTAAACCTAACCTACGTAACTTTGCGTTAAGTTCGTAACGTGACAATGCCCAACCATGTTTCTTTTCCTAAACCTAACCTACGTAACTTTGCGTTAAGTTCGTAACGTGACAATGCCCAACTATGTTTCTTTTCCTAAACCTAACCTACATAACTTTGCGTTAAGTTCGTAACGTGACAATGCCCAACCATGTTTCTTTTCCTAAACCTAACCTACGTAACTTTGCGTTAAGTTCGTAATGTGACAATGCCCAACTATGTTTCTTTTCTTAAACCTAACCTACGTAACTTTGCGTTAAGTTCGTAACGTGACAATGCCCAACTATGTTTCTTTTCCTAAACCTAACCTACATAGGTTTACTCGCCTAAACCTAACGTTGGTGACTTTACATTAAGTATGTAACGTGACAATGCCCAACCATCCACCTTTTACTAAACCTAACTTAGTAACTTAACTTGGGTAACCCTAACCAAGGTAACTTTACCTGCCTAGACCTAACCTACATAAATCTGCAATAAGTTCGTAACGTTATGACACCCAACCATGTTTTTTTTCTGAAACCTAACTTTACTTGCGTAACCCTAACCTACACAACTTTATGTTGAGTACATAACGTTATGACACCCAACCATGATGCTTCTCCTGAACCTAACCTACATAACTTTATTTTCCTAAACCTAATCTAAGTAACTTTACTCACCTAAACCTAACCTACATAATTTCACGTTAAGTACGTAACTTAACAGGAAGTACAAGACACGATGCCATTCATGGGCTGCTAATTCGTCAGATATCATGCTAACTGTTGTACGAGGATACGTTTCCTAATGATTTGTGCTTGATAAAAGTATAGCTAGTTTAAGTTCATACAGAAATTGTGTTCTTTCACAATATGTGTTGCTGTGCGTGTGTGTTCCATGAGTGTATTTATGTGATCTGAGTGTGTACCAGCTGTCAGTGTAGCTGTGTTTGTACAGTCTGTGTTATATGAGTGCGTGTACATGCGTCACTCAGTATGGAAATCCGATACAAATCATTTTGACTCTATGTTATACGTCAGTGCATCTGTGTGAGTGTGTCTCTGTTTATTCATTCCCTGTGTGTGTGTGTGTGTGTGTGTGTGTGTTTGATTTATCTCCTCAGAGACGTTACCAGGCCATGTACAGCTACACAGCAGCAGAAGCAGATGAAGTTTCCCTGCAAGAAGGCGACCTGCTCTTAGACGTGGAGCCCATAGATGAGGGATGGATGTTCGGGTGCAACCAGCGCACGGGGCAGCGGGGCATGCTGCCTGCTAACTACGTCCGACCCGTGTGAACCAAACAGACAGGAAGGGATCCACCTGCAGCACGAGCTGCTCTGTGAATCTGCCCTCACCTCCAACAACCAGGCTTCTTTTTTAAAATCAACTTCTGCAAATGAAAAAAAATCCCCAAGTAATTCTGCTTTGCCTTTTTTGTTGACGTATGATTTTCAAATACAAGAGAAGGTGTCAGTGAGAGTTCTTGAAAAATGAGACTCATCAGAGTGAAGTTTCACTTTAGGGAAGAACGATGGTACTAAAAGTTTCGGTGTTTGTAACAGAAACTCATAAGAGGAAGTAAGAGAGGAGAGGAGGAGGAATTAATTCACAAAACGGAAGAAATAATGTTAAATATACCCACAGTTTTTACTAAAATACTTCACACATGTAAACTATTCTTATCTGTCTCAGGTAACATTTCCCTTTTTATGTACGTCAGCAGTAAAGTGCAGCCCAGACAGAAACAGATGCATTCAAGTGTCATATGATGAACCAAAGAATTGATGACTTCTTGTTCGATATTATTAAAGACAATCATGATTTAAGCTGAACTGATTAAAAGTGGAATATTTGAATTTGTGAGTGAGGGGTTTTTTTTAAGTCAAAGATGATTATTTTGCCTAATTCTTTTATCCTAAAGCACACAACTTCTATTACATTGTTAATTGAGGAAATGATAAACACCACAGTGATATAATATATCAATACCTTTATTCAAAAAACAGACTGCACATCATGAAATCACTTTATGGATTAAAATTTAACCAAATCCAAACGTGTTGTTTAAAATAAGGCAAACTTAAGTTAAAACAATGAAACTGTAGCACCTTTTTTTTAAATCATTAAACACAGAAAAATAACACATATTCCCAACACACAGAAACATGAAAACAGTTTTGTAATAATTAATATTTGTAACGGCTCAGATTCTTGTCACTCTTAAAAACTGTAGTGCTCTTCAAGCTGTAAGAATGGGCTCCGTCGGGGAGAAGAAGGCAACTCGCTTGGCCACTCTGTTGTATAGTTTTGACGGCAGCCAGTTCAGATGCTTCCTGAACAGCTCTGGGTTTCTTCCTATGAAGTCTTCACACAATCTAGAGAGGACAGAAGAACACACAGCTTGTTCAGGTGCTTTAAAATGACTTCTGTCACATTAAATAATGAATAGCTGTAGCCCTGCTCTGACAGGAAGTGGTACATGTTACATATCTGACAAGCCCTTCTGCACACTGGTGTATTGTACTGTTCATTTGCATGTTAATGGTCTACCTGTTGGTCTCCTCACTTTCAGGTGTGTTTTTGCCCTCCGGACTGCTTTAAAAAACAGGACTAGGTCAAACTCTCGTTTGCTTGGTGTCCTAATTTCTGGAAGCCCTCGAGACAATTTGCAACATGTTTTGAAGCCTGTCAGTTTTCCCAAAACACCCATAATCTACCTTTGCACTAGTTTCCAACATCTCCTGGACTGATGTTTTGTGAAATTAGGGTTCATCTTCTATAAAAAAACTGAACGTGTGCACCAAATTTAATGGCAAGTCATGCAATAGTTGTAGAGATATTTCACTCTGGAGAGTCAGACCAACAAATTGGGGCCAACAGTGGGCTAACTGACCAAAATGGCTGCCACAGTGGCTAAAAATAAAACACCATTCCATAAAATCATTCTGTTGGCTGCAAGAAGTACATAAAGAAAGCTGCTAATTTTCAGGTGTTTTGAGGTGGATTTAGAGATCGTGATGGACAGTGCACCAATTTGTTCCAGATTAAAATGTCTCAATATCTACTGGATCGATTGTGATTAAAGTTCAGACATTCATGTTCCCCAGAGGATGAATCCAAATGACTTTTGATCCTCTATCGTTTCCTGTAGAGCCATGATGTGGTTTTCATGTTTGGTTTGTAGCTAAGTGTCCCTCCAACTGCTGAATGGATCACCATGAAATGTGGTACACACATTCATCTTCGCCTCAGGATTAATTTGAATACTTTTCATCTCAAAATTTTTCCTCTAGTGCCATCATCAGATTAAACTTCTGCTTGATCCAATTCTATTACCAAGTACAGCCTCAGTTTTACTTTTTTTTAAACCACTAATTAGCAAATGTTAGCATGCTAACACACTAAGCTAAAGTCCTTTTGTCAATGCACAAAAACCCGCTAACATCTGGCTTTTGTATTTAATGGAAAAGTTACCATTAGCATTCAGTTGTGGGACAAATAACTCAGCAGCAGTCGTGGGTACTCTTTTATTGACTCCAGCTCCAATCAGCAGTGATGACAAAATGATAACCAGGTGGACACCCTAACTTTATCCATTCCTCTGGTGCAATACAGTGATACGCATGCAACCACTAAATACCATTCATCTCCATTCAAACAACACTCTGACATTGTAAAATAGTTGGCACCGAGTTTGAAAGAGAGACTGAGTAAGTAACAGACATAAAAGAAGTAACCACCATGACATTTTCACTGACCTCTAAGCTGCTTTCTGCTGTTTACTAACCTGTTTTTCAGCTTGTCTGACATTGAACACAACACAACAGAATAAAAAAAACAAAGAAAAGTCGTACATGTTTTCTGCAAAGCCATGTAACTTTACACAGACTCCTTTCCTATTGCCAGTAGATCAGAGCTATCACCTACTTTTAGCGGACTCTCATGTTTAAAAAAAACTTTCATGTATGCTCTAATTTTGGTGGGAAAAGTGTACGAGTTGGTGGACATGGTAAACATCACACCAGCTTAGCATCAGCATGTTAGCATTTAGCTCAAAGCACAATCTAGATATACAGAAACGTAGTTCGGTTCATTTGATCAGGTCTGGTTCGGTCAGGACCCACGTGAGGGAATCAAATCCTGGTGACTGACAGACGATTATGCAGCAGCACGTCAACGCTTCTATAGTGTTTTTATTTATGTTGTTTGGTTTCACAAACAGCTCAAAGAGAAATAACTGATTGTACGCATTATTAGTGGGCTATTATTAGACTGCAAATTAATTGCATGTCATGAACAATGACTAACAGAGACGGGATGAAAAATCATTCATGGTCACACACTTTTTTTAATGGACTTGAGCAGAAAAACTGCAGCTGGATGCAAAGATGGCAGTTTTAACAGCTTTTCAATCAGGGAAAATACCCTCACTAAATTGCATGTGTGTCACCATGGTTACATGTATGCATTAGCCTTTATCAGGATCAATTATGAAATCATGGACAGATTTCATGATCAGCAGATGGATTTATCATTGGTTTAGCAATTGCTATAATCACATATCTGCCGACATGAAATCCTGTGCTTGGTTCGTTTTCTTTAACACCACAAGTCAGTCAGTTTGAGACAGCCTGAAAAGGTTGGCCTCAGTCTGCTTTCAGTTTGGTTGTTTGGTCCGCACCACGGTTTGATTGACAGCTTTCACCCCAGCCCAAAACGAACCGTACCAACCACACAAACGGACCTGAGTTCATTTTAACCGACCCTTAAACTGTGCATCTGTCCAAAAAATAAACTTAAGAGAAAATTAACTTTGAGGGTCAAATGAGCAGGGTACAACTTCAATATTTTAATCTCCAGTGACTCATTTTAATCTACTTCACATTAACATACCAAAGTCTATTGCCTAACTGCACATAATAATGTAAAGCTCATTAGCGTGACACCATGTTTTCCTGCACACAGGTCCAACAGAGTGAGTATAAATAGCTCAGAGCATTTAAAGGGTCTCTGTGGACTTTGTTAAAACTGCTTAATCGTGTGTGAACGCAGACGACACAAACACGCTCTCACATGCTGCTAATGTACACAACGTGCAGTCGAAACAGGACACGCATGTGACCGGCCACAAACACAACAAAGTAAGCCATGTTACACAACACCCATGACGAAATATGTATTCAGAGCTGATAACTATTCAGGACAACAGATGTAAGGTTCAACGTACCTGTAGAGGGAGTACGGCTGGGTCTGAAACACGAACACGTCTTTGCAGTGAGTTTGTGTTGGAGACCTCAGAACAGCCACCTGATGAGAGGTTTGACAGTAATCACATGAGGATGGATGACAGATGAAATACTGGTTTTATTTTTTAGACTTATTTGTTTCAAGTGACTAGTGACATAAAACTAATAGAGATTTCAGGCACGCTATGAGATCGCTGCTTGTTCCCATGATATTTCGGCCGCGCTTTGGAAAGCAGAGCTAAATGGTAAACAAACATGGCAGCACACCGGTAAGGTAAGACAACACGTTTACATGTCGTTTTCTATATGTTCTCTGACATTTATCCTAACAATATGAGGCGGTCTTTGTGGAAAAAAAGCTTGTTTAGTGGACTAACTTTGCACTTGAAGGTTGCCCGTTCACTTACGTTTTAACAGGTCTGACGCTACTATGCGCCCCGGCTGTATCTAGGCTAACGGCTAACATGCTAACTCTTATTTTTATGTCACTAGTCACTTGAAACAAATTTAGGACGATAGGAGACAGGTTGAAATAAACCGAAATTTCCCTTTAAGAAGTTTTCTGCCTCTTAAAATGGTGAAAAAAGATTTTTTTTGTGGAGTGAAAGCAGCAAAATGTGGGTTACGATGTCTCTGTGGACGGAAACATTGATGGGTCCAAACTGGGTCCACAACTGCTGTACGTACTGGCGCCAGATTTTCTACAAACGGTCATGGTCATCAGAGGATAAAGTCACATGATGGTGACTTTTCCTCTACCGTCACTATCAGGTCCAATTTTTACTTTGTCCAAAACTTTGGTTCATACCGGAAAACTCAGCTGTTTCTTTGTGTGCTGAATGCTAACTAGCAAGTGTTAGCTTAGCCTGGAAGCGTGCTCAGATTGAAAACATTATTAACAGTATACCTGCTAACATTAACATGTTTTTCATGCAGCTAGTGTGGCCGGAAACTCTTTCCTACACACTTCCCGAGCAGATTATTCTACGGTTTCCACAAGGTGGCGACACGTTTGCACTATTTGCAAATTTTTGTAAATGGAAGAGAGACAAACATTAATGGTGTCCTTCTTGGCTGAGCTGTAACGTTAGCTAGCTCAGTGGTGCTAGGTGAGCTAGCAGTAGATGCACTCTTCCCTCTGCACAGTGATACAGTTGGCAGGTGTAGTTTGGTAGAGGGAAAATAGTTCCTACATGAAACTGCTCACAACAAGGTCTATGGATTATCTTGAGTAACCAGGTCATGATTTCTGGAAAGAGACATTGCTGTTGAGTTTTTCAAATGTATTTTTTGGCGCTTTGAGCACCACAAGCTGAGTGCCATCTAGCTGCATTATATTTGAGAGAAGGCAGACATCTCTACGGCTGATATCTCCAACACTCTGCAACTCACACCAAAACAATCTAGACTGATAAACAGCACTACAGGTAAGAGGAAAAATATGCACTTTTTATTTTAGGGGGTGAACTGTCCCTTTAAAGACAAATAGAATAGATCACATTTTTCTTATCAGTTCTGTTTTTGTCGGCAACATGTGTGAAATCATTATGACATAATGTAGGTGCACTTCATACTTTGAGTCCTTAAACCACTTAAGCTTTCTTTACGTAACTCCTGTTGAGCTATATTTGGTTCACTCGAAAAAATTACATCAGTATTACAACAGTATTCCAGAAGGAACGAGGGGTTAAAAGACAAAATGCTGCACATTTTACTCAGTAAGACCTCGCTGTGGAACTAAATATAAAGCTTTCATGGCGGCCTCTAGCTCAGCAAGTAGTGTCCGAGTCCTTTACAGCATCCAAAGTTTGACTCCAACCCGCGGCCCTTTTCTGTGCGTCATTCCCATTCTGTCTCCCCTTAACATGTCACTCTCTAGCTGCACTGTACTAATGGCAATAAAAGCCCAAAAAATAATCTTAAAAAATAAATAAAGCTTTTGAATAACTATTAAGAGTTCAGTTTAACTAACTGTATCCTTCACATAATTTGCCCATGAAAGCAGAAATGGCTCTAAAAAAACAAACGAGCAATTAACAAGTTGTCATCACATACCGTGTCCATGAGGATGCACATGTTGCTGCTTCCCCCAAACACGACGACATCATTGTCATTTCCCAGACACGCTGTGTGACACACTCTGAGGGAGACCGACATTTGAGTGACCAAACAAGCAAGCACACACTGGCTTTCAAAACACTGAGCTTTTCTCTAACAAAACAAAAAGTTAATGAACTTAAACTGACAAAACAGTTTACCTGGCCTTGTCCTTGTGTGGGTTCCTCATCTTGGTCCAGTCTCTCTTCTGCGTGTTAAACTGCCAGGTGTCGTCTAACAGACAAAGAGAGACAAAATGACGACAAAGAGATGCAGTTATCATAAAGACACACAAAAGTGTCTGCAGCCGAGACTTACTGAGTGTTTTCCCCTCTACGCTGAGACCTCCGTATACGAAAAGCGTGTGGTCTGATGTGGGCGTCATGGTGAACATAGAGCGCCCCTGAGGTCCAGAGGATGAGGAGATGTCACTGGTGGAGAACAACAGAATGCAATAGACGTCAGTGCGTCACTGGAAAGAAAAGCTGTCGATAATAATGGTTATAATTAATGTGTGAACATGTGGAGGACGCTTTACAATTGAGTCCAGGTCCAGGTCTCCAGGTCCAAGCAGAACATGTCCAACACTGCTGTTTCCTGAAAACATAAACTTGATTTTACATAAAGAAGTAAAGTTTACTCATCATTAGAACACTATGAATGTGCACGGCTAAAAGGCTGCTACACATTTACATGAGCAAGGTGCACACAACACCTGAACTTTTAGAAAACAGTAGGCATTCATCCACTTTTCTGGTTTCAGTCTTTGCACAGATTTTGAGGCCTGGCTGCAGATATTCACCCATTCAGCCACAATCGAGTCAGTGAGGTCGAATAGTGACTACGATTACATGCACACAATATTCCAACTGTACAGCAGGTTTCTCTCTCATGTCTTACCTATAAACTTACTAGTTACTGTATGAACTATCGAAGGGCTGTGGGTGTAGTAAGAGCACGGGGACAGCTTCTCTGGGTCACTTGATCCACTTTAATTCCCGAAAAAGAACGTAGGACAACTGAATATCGACAACAATAGTGGCATCTCACATCACTCAGCCAAACTTAATCATAAGTCTCATTAGCTGCACTTAAGGTATGTGATATTAAATAGTTCCCTTTTGCCATTTTGCCTCTTTGCATCAAGTGTTTTTTCCCTACTGGTACGAACACAGCCTCCATCTTTCATTCCTTTGACCACCTTCTTGAAAAAGTCTTTCATGATGTTTAGAAGTAGATGTGTTTCTTCTTCTGACCTAAAACATGGGCTCTCTTTTGGCATGCATCTCTACCCCACAGCCTTGCAAGCTGTTGGCTGGTTGGTTTGTGTAAATTGCAAAAAGCTGACAGTAAACAGTGTCTCAAACTGTGGTTAAAAACCCCAGTTTAGACATACCAAAAACACTGTCCAAAGAATGCTCCTATACCCAAATAATACTGGCATATCCTCCATGTATTAGTCGGAAAATGCTACTTCATTATTGTCAATATTCAGAATAGTAGTGGAATATTAGGCCCAATCCCAATACTGCCCTTGCCCACTACCCCTCAGCCCTTGGCACCACCCCTTGGCCCTCGAAATGAAGCAACGAGGGTAGGGGTTGAAATCTTTCCCTAGGAATTGGGCACCACTCACTACGTCACCGCTTCGGTTACGTTCACGCATACGTAACTATTTTAAAGAGGAAGCTGCGAGCCATCTACATTTCCAACCGGCATCTACAATGGAGTCTCCAGTTGAGTTCATCCTACCTATCACATTTGCTCTATTCATCAGATGACAAAATGATACCTGTAAAACAGGGGACTTCTGCTAGCTACATAGCTAGCTAACCAGCTAGCATTACGAGGCAGCATATTTATACTAGCTGGCGTGTTATCGTAATGTGAAAAATCCGACAATTTTGCAGAACAGGGCAGATGACAGATGCCAGATAGTGCGAGTAGCTAACAAGCAACCTGACGAGGGTAACGTTAGCTAGCTGGCTAGCTCTCTGTCAACTCCAATCTAGACATCGTGAATAGCAATAAAAAAATTGTTATACTGTTCTCTACAAAAATATGCCATTATTCGAAAACGTTTTTACAAAACTTCCATGTTTATTTGTGAAATTATATGCACATGTATGAACTTTTTTCCCCCCGTCTCTTGCTCTGTGGTAGCCATGACGACATCTACACCTTGCTGGCAAGTCAGCATCTGAAATCCCTCGCTCCGAAGGGCCAGTTTCATACCCACTACCTCTCGTTATGCCCCCTACCCCTACACGCAAAAAGGAATTGGGACACCACTACCCTTTGTGGGAATGTGCAAATCTATGGGTAGGGCCAAGGGGTAGGGCTAAGGGGGGGTATTGGGGCGGGCCCTTAGTGTGCATGTAAACGTAGTCACAGATGTTGGGTCATAAGTTCTGTCTCAGAGTCAAGGTGAGGTGTTGGATGGGGCTGAGGTCAGGACTCTGTGCAGGACAGTCACGTACCTCCACCCAAAACGCAATGAAATGCAGTTTTTAAAATAGATCTGGCTTTGTACACAGAGGCGATGTCAAGTCACAGTAGTGTCCACATATTTTTGACGATATGCGGTTTATGTCCAGTGAATTAAACTCACCACACCACCAGAGATGTAACCTTTGTTGCCCAGAAGGGCACTGGCATGGCAGCCTCTGGGCCCAGGAGCAGGACCCTGGACAATACAACAACGTCAAACTATATTCACACCACACACACAAACAGTAGACTTATATAGTTATATCAATGTCTAAAAGTAAAACGCAACATTCTCAGTTAAAGTCTTACACATGAAATCATGTCTCACTCACCTGAGTCTCTGGCATGCTCCACGTAGCCGTGTGTATGTCAAAAACACAGACTTCATTGTTCCAGCCCCAGCACCTGAACAATGTGTTTCCAATCGTCGACTGAAAGACAAGATCGAAATATGATCATGAGTACCGAATAAGCACTATGCTAAGGTTTGCATAAAGAATCACTGCATGCTTTGTTCAGTGTTGGTCGTTGTTTCTTACCCAGGACATCTCCTCCACGACAAACCTTGATGTGTTTCGTACCTCCCCTATGGTCTTACATCCATATCCACCAAAGTAGATTAACCTGCAGCAAGAAAAGGACAAAACACTGATAATAAAAGTGAAATGACAAAAAAATTAAAGTATTTTTTGAAAAATCTCAAGAAATCTGATAAAATCCACCTTTTCTCCAACATTTTGTTCATACCAGCTCTTGAGATATCCCTAAACCAGTGGTTCCCAACTGTTGGGTCGCAGGTCCAGTCTGAATGGACGGCAAGTCTAACAGACAGCTACTTGACAGAGACAGCAAACTAGCTTGACGACATGGCCAAACACAAGTATGATGCTGAATATATTAAACTGTGTGGACCTTGAACTGACGACCACGGAAAAATCTGGACCCACTGCGCTAAACTAAACTTCACAAACCTTTTTTGAGGTGTTAAGCCTGCGTTTCCACCTGTGGAGCAGCCATTTGAAAAATGCAAACTGACCAGTTCTGAGTTAAAAACCTCCCATGTCGAGGATGTGAACAGCTGCTGGAGCTCATTTTCAGTTGTATGTATATGTTGGCTAAATTATTCCTCATGGAGCAGTTGGTGTGGTGTGATTTCCTACAGAGGCATCACTGACCTGTCTCGATGTACCCAGCAGGAGTGTTTGTTTCGTGGCGAAGGTGTCGCTCCCTTGGTGTCGGTCAGTTTCTTCCACGAGCAGCTCGGCTCTGTGAGGTCAATGCTGTACATCTGCAAATTAAATTAATCAGATCAATTAAGAGGTCGTCACATTTATGGAGTGAGACGTATGAAATGACAAATGCGTCATGGCTGCTGAGGATCTCTAACACTAAAAGAAGCAGTGTGTAGGATTTAGCAGCATCTGGTGGTGAGGACTGGAGTTTGTGACCAGCTGAAATTTCTGTGTGCCAAGCGTGAACTCCCAGTTAGAATTTTTCCAGCGTTTATTGTTCAAAAGGTTTTTATTGGGAGCCGAATTGTCTGCTAATGTGTACTCATCTTTTTTCTCTGATAACTTAAGATCCAGAGGCCGGCTGCACAAACCACCTTAAGTTTGCTCCTTAGGTATGACACATAAGGTTTAGTTTTTACTTTACTTAAGGGTGTTGAGAAGAATCTCTTAAAAGGTTTCCTTAGTCGAGGAAAGACATTAAGGTATTTACTGCACTGAAGGATTTTACAGTTGTAAAATCTACTGTTTCCATGTTTGCTTGATCATGTGCTTGTGATAGCCGAGGCTACCTGTTGTCACACCTCGTCTCACAACGTTGGCCTGATAGTAAAAAAGATGGCCGAAGATAAGACACAAAAACCAAATTGGTCGGAGTAAGAAAAAAAAAACTTTTTATTTTAATGCACATTTCATTTCTCTTCATTTCATTTAGTGCTCTATATTCATACTGAATCATAAACTGACCTCCTGTCTCATCATTAAGGGCACCATCAGATTCTCCTCAGGATACCTTTATTCTCCTCACTGATCACCATAAACTCAGCCATGCTGCTGTTAAGATGCAGTCAGAGGTGCCTCATCTCTTTTTCGATATTTTAGTAGCCAAGGTCCTCTGTGCAACAGTTTAATGAAGTGTAAGACCAAGATAAGGAGAAACATTTCAGGAAACCCGAAGGAGGAGGAGACTTGGGGAAGTTTTGTGCAGCTGATTTTATTTAAAAGGAAACCTTAACTCGGGTTTAAAAGGAAAATCTCACTTAAGGTGCTTTGCTCTTTTAAAAAAACAAACAGCAACAGAGATTTAAACCAGCAAAACACTGAATAAAGCAGCTCTACAGAAAGAAAACAAGGAATCAGTGTTTTCTGACGCTGCTAAGACCATGGTGGTGCAACATGGTGGATAAGTATAAACAGCTCATTCTAAGGTAACAAAACCACAATGATAATACACTTAAGAAAACACACTTGTACTCCATTCTGCCAATATATCACCTTAAATCCCACACTGGACCTTAACAAAAGGCCTATAAGACTCAAGCTGTCCTCTTAAACCAAACTGAAAGCTCCAGTAGAAAAAGGATGTAAGGTTTGACCCTGTTTGATCTCCATTTTATATTTATTGTCCTCTTTAAAGCCATTGTTGCAAACTTCCTGTTGACCTCTGAAAAATGCTCTGATCTGTGTCAGACAGCCGTCAGACCTGATGATCGAGCTGAAGCTGAAGTCTGGTATGACCCTGACAATTTCTCTAGCTGGGCTTGGCAAAATCTACCAGACAAACTTGATAGCTCACATTCAAGACATGTTTTAAGACTAATTATTTTAAAGTTCCCCTCCAGGCATTCATTAAAGCCTTAAAAACCCATCCCTGTTCAACAACACCTCATGCCTTAAACTCTACTGTGAACTGTTGACATCCCATAACTCCTGGGATGGGACACCTGAGGTCTGTACTATGAAGCAGGATTTGGAGTTAGCGAGGTAACTTCAGGGTTAACTCTGGGTTTTCAGTACTACGAAGCTGGTTCTCTTTTTAAATCATCATGGCAACTTAGGCTGAAGAGCTAACCTGCTCCGGAAAATGTTGACTTCAGGGTATCGGATCACAGCCTGTCAACACCCCGATGGATCACTGTAGTATCCATGGACGAAGGTCCGGAGTCTCAGGTAAAAAAGAGGAGGCGATATGTTGTTGATTTGAAGTAGCCTTCATTCATAGTTCTGATGACGTCGCTCGTAATCAACACCCTGCCTCTTTCACATGAATGCGCTCGTGGCTGGATGGGAAAACCCAGAGTTGACTGAACTAGTTGATAACCACATTTGTAGTACCGGTTATCCAGACGGCCGATGTTAGGGTTAGTCAAACCAGATAATGAAAAGATATCCTGGTTCGTAGTGCAGGCCTCAGCTCTGACAAGTTGGAGTTAAAGTTAGCTTGCAAAATACAGTCTCTTCTCTAATGGTGCGTTGGTTTTGTACTCGGAAGTTGGAAATTCCCAAGTCCCAGTCGGAAGTTTAAACTCGTACGCACCCTGAGATCGGATTTCCAACTCGGAAACTCGGAGCAACCCCATCAACCCTGACTTACGCATTCAAGATGGCTCCCGGTCACATACATAGTGAGTAAACACTCTGCTAAAGTACTGTTTATAGCAATGTTATCTTATTTGTTTTACATTAGGTCAGCCTCATCTGCGGCGGAGTGCGTGATGGTTTTGAAGCTGTCTATACTCCGAAAGTGCAAGGGCAACAAAGACTTTCATGCGGGCGTCAACTAGAATGCAAAAACTTGTCAACTCGGAGGTGACGTCATTCCCACTTCCGACCTCCAAGTACAAAATGAACGCAGCATAATGCCCTACATTCTGCTGAAGCATTGTGGGATTGGTTCCTTATAATGAACATTTGTCAGCAGATTTGTTTCAAATCTTGTGCGTCATTGGCTTTTTACACGTTCTCACCACAAACGAACCGCACCAGAGTTCGTTTGTAACCAGACTGAGACCACCTCTCCGAGAAGGTCTTAGTCCGGTTGTGCAAATCCGAGTGCGATTGCCGTGTTCACACCTGCCCAAATGAACCGCGCTTAGGGGGCAAACAAACCTGAGTTCAACTGAACCGAACAGAACAGGGCAGGTGTGAAAGCACCCTTAGTTTTGTTACAGAACAAAACCCTGGAAGTCAGGATCCGTGCTTCGAGGCTGTCAGTAGTTGGGTTTCCATTCAAATGTGGTGCAAATTTTGACCAAACTTTTAGAGAACTGCCAAGAAAATGGGAATTTATGTGCTTTTCCATTCACTGCTGTTATACAAATATTGGGGGTCGAGATAAGCAGATGGTGGTGCTTATTCTCAGGTCAGGTGCCAGGTGATGGGATTGAAAGAGGCCCAGTCAAATCTTTAAGTATTACAGTATTCTTGCAACTGCTCTGTGTACATAAACGAAATCCAGAGACGACGAAGAAAGCTCGCAGTGGCCTCTGCAGTGATGCTGTATCATGACTGTACTTCAATATTCATCACTGAATCTGTTTCCATTGCACTTCGTCACATTTACCCTAAATTTCATGGCAATCCATCCGATAGTTGTGCAGAAAAATACAACTTTTAAATGTAGGTTTGTCACACTACTACTATCTTTGCTTTGTTTATGAACTTGAGTCTCAAACTTAGGAAACAGGTTAAAAATCCTCAGAAGAGAAGAACAAAAAGAATGCTGGGTGCTTATCTCTCAGAAAAACAGATGCTCAGCTCCGTGACTCCAGTGTAATGATGATAATACACGAGGGCCACAAACTGTAAAAGCAGCTCAGAGACAAACAACAAGGTCCGACTTGTTTAGTCCGCAGCAACTCACCTGGTTTGTGTATCCGACGGGGTCGCATCCTGCAAAGATGTAGAGTGTGCCGTTTACATAAGAGCCACAGAAGCCTGATAAGTCTGAGGGTTTGTCTCCAGTGATCTCCCTCCGCTCCCTGTCACATACAAACACACACAAATTAAAAAGGGCCAACCTGAACACTTTAAACTCCACTTAGTGGGAGCTTTGGTTTCAACAAACAGCTCCCTTTGACTTTAGCCTTTCACACAGTCGCTGTATCTTGTTTGCACTATTTTTAAAAGAACTAACAAACATGCTGCAGCCCGACATCCATAGCTTAAATGTCAAGGTGACACAGTGTGCGCATCAGCTGATAAACAGGCCTCTTCCTATCTTACCACGTCCCGCTGTCTAAATCACAGAGCCATATCTCATCACTGGGCAGCATGACGTCTTCTCCAGCGACTACCTGTGAGGAAGAGATAAAGTCCTGGATTTAAAAAATACACTGTGCTATTATCTGCTGCACAAGCCGATAAAAACACAGCTTTGGATGTTTAAGTGTGATGTGTGCAAACATCAAATCAGACTGTAAGGCTCGTGTTCATTTGTGTGGTGTAAGTGTAGATAGATACTGTTCTCATGGCAACAACATGATACGGTCTGGGAAATGTTTTTGTCACAACATGTTCACGCAGGTAAAGTTTCATATAATGTAACGTTGAGCATGTTCTCTAATCCGTTCCTGCACGTTTGCCAGCTCAACATATTGTCTATATGCAGATATACGCTTAGCTGCCAGTTTATTAGGGACACCTGACTCAAACTAACGCAGCCCTACGATAACTCCTTAATGATTAGTTTAAATTTAACAGAAACACAAGCGACAGCCTCAACAAAAAATGAACATTATAACTTCTTGTGTGTGTGTGTGTTAGGGTGAGTTCAGGTAAAGTGGGACAGATAAGCACTGTAATGATTTGACATGTACAAAATCAACAGCCAATCAAAAAAGCTGATGTTGAATTAGTGGTTCCACTACATTTCAGTGTGCCTATACTGCTCAACATGTAACGGTGAGGGCCGGGAAAGCTGAGTGTAATCTGTCAGCTGACAAAACATCAACGTCTGCCTCCAGGAAAAAAGCCACAGTAGCTCTCCTAGTTGGTAAATAATTGCCTGCACTGACAGTAATGTTCAAAGATTTTATGTAAGCCTGAATGACATCATCCGGTGTCTCATTTTTAAACAGTGTACGCACAAAACGAGGCCTGTAAGAGGCGTACACCACTTCTCACGCACAAGTTGTGATGTATAGAAACAGACTTTGACCCACGCTTATGAATATTTTGGAGACAGGAAATTGGCGACGCAGATGCTGAGGTGGAAGCCTGACTGTCAAATATTTTTGGCACACACCATTTTAGGCTTTTGTCCGTCTTATAAGTCTCCCTTGACTTATTTGTATGTGGTTGTGGCAAAATCTACGCTGATCTCACTGCTCAAGTTCAGCGGTGGATTCGGTTCATCTGCCGGCCACAATACTCGTCAAATTGTGTGCAGACTCCACCTACTCTGCGCACTGCAGACATACGCCAGCTTGGTCATGGTGCGGACCCACTGCTACAACATTTCTTGCCACTAAACAACAGTTAGGATAGGTCTAATGTCATCGGGGTGGGCGTGGTCTGTCTTTACAGGTAGTCTGTGCAGTGCGAACACAGTCAGTGTGTCCCTTACTATAGATATCTGTGGGTAAACTTCTTAAAATATTGAAATGACTGAAATAAAGGTGATAAAATGGAGCATAATTTTGGACGAGAGTGACCGAGACCTTCTTGAAGAGGTGGTCTCAGTCCGGTTACAAATGAACTCTGTTGCGGTTCGTTTGTGTTGAGAATGTGTTCCGACCTGGATGTGAACCAACTGCAGTCACATGACACATTGTTTGGGTTAAACATGAGCATGTTACAGTCCTGGAGGATTATTAATGTGCACCTCCTCCTGTACTGCCTTAATATGCACATTCAGCACATCCAATGCATCAAAACATTGTTTTCTAGTTGGAGCCGCGCCTCGTTTTCAAACTGTATGCTTTGACTAAAATGAACAATGACAGCAATATAGTCCACGATGAGCAGCGCTAAAATCAGCCTGTGTAGTTGTCCCTCCATTGTGACATTAGAAAGTGTCACATTTATCTTGCAAGTGTACTCTTCTTCAACGTTTGCTTTACTTCCTGGATTTTTCCCACGTGGAAATTCTGACCAATCAAGAGCAGAACATGAACCAACTCTAGGTAATTATGCAGCTTTGTGACAAAATTAGTCCCTGACTCAGACAAAAGGAGACAAGTCTAGGTCTGAAAGCAGCCTGAGTTGCAAAGAAACCTGTTTTTGATCTACTGTCCCACATCACCTGAATATCCTGCCTGAGTCACAGAGGGGTTATTGTGTGTATCTTCTAAAAAGGGCCTTAAATGATTTATAGAAACATTTTTTTGTTGGTCTACCGAAGCAAACACCAAAGGAAGTGTCTCACATCACCTGTATCCACCTAAGAAATGTGCAGCTGAGGGTCACAACTGCATCAAAGTGTTAAAAAATTAAGTGGTCCATTCTTAATATACAGCATGCTGTTATACAGAAATGAGCATTAAATTAATATTGGACACACACATTAAGTTCCCACACGAGAAACAAGTAATGGCGGCTTTAACATGCAGAAGTACCTGCACAGGTACAGGCACACATTGATGTTTCCTACCTGGTAACCTCCCCACACATACAGCCTGTTGTTCTCTATGAACGCCGTGTGGCTGCTCCTCTCCAGCCGGCTCACCGGGGCGTCTCTCTCAGCAGCATCCATCCCCAACACCCGGGCTCTGCTCCTCCACACTCACCGCTCAGATAAAAACAAGTAAAATGTTTCCCGGGAGTTGGGAATGCTCTCAGGAATGTTGTGGCGGCTCAGAGAGCAGAGACCCGACCTGCTGCAGGGAGGAGAGCAGACTGAATTGGAGGCTTTGCGGAACGAGTTTTTCAGGCTTGCTGTCCTGAGTTACTCCTCCCATCAGCACGAGCCTGGTGTTTGTGCCACTTTATCGCTGTCGTGTGTTTGAGGAAGAAACCACTTGAACTCATTTAACCACTTTAGGGCTGCACACATCTTTAGATGATCAGATTAAATGTACTGAACAGTTTCATTTGATATCTGGGTGGGACACATGCTTGTTTGTTTGCTTTATAATAAACGTCATGCTTGTTTTTTCTACAGTTTTTTAAATAGTTTTTTATTGTCTTACAGTTTGCTCATAATTTCTGCAGCTTAATAAAGTGAAATAAATCAGCTCAAAATTAACCGACAGAAATAAACATTTTGCCTCTCAGTCACAGGTGTAACTGATTAAATCAATGATGGGTGCGAAACATGTGTGAGGCACTTTCAAGGCTCTGTTGTTGTGCATGTTAGGTAAAAAAGAAGCAATCATTATGTGATGAGTTGCACCTGTGCTTTGAGACTAGTCCAGCCCAGGGGCGGAGCAGGGGGGTGGGGGTGGCCTCTGGGGCTGCAGCCCCAAATATGTTCTTAAAAGCCCAAAATCTTTTAGGTTATTAACCCTTCAGAATCCAGTTATGTTCCAAATAAATAAATATTATAATGGTGGATTTTTATTCTAAATACACTCATAAATCATTAGCAAATAAATAAGTAAATAAATAAATAATATGGTATTGGTGGATTTTAACTCTAAATGTTCTCATAAATAATTAGCAAAAAAACCCATAAATAATTAAATATTGTAATGGTGGATTTTTATTCTAAATGCGCTCATAAATTACCAGCAAAAAAACAAAAACAAAACATAGATAAATAAATAAATATTGTAATGGTGTATTTTTACTCTAAATGCACTAATAAATCATTAGCAAAATAAATAAAAATAAATAAATAAATATTGTGATGGTGGATTTTTATTCTAAATGCACTCCTAAATCATTAACTAAATAAATAAATATTGTAATGGTGGATTTTTACTCTAAATGCACTAATAAATCATTAGCAAAATAAATAAATAATATTGTAATGGTGGATTTTTACTCTAAATGCACCCATAAATCATCAGCAAAAAGAATCTATCCTAATCTTTTGATTAGGATACTTTAGTATGTGTTGGGGTTGTTTCTGTCTATTCTAATGAACAAAGAATCTTTATGAAGAAAACACTTTATAGTAAAAATGACGATGAGTCGTCTTAACAGACAGTATTTTCACAAAAAACATCTGAGATTATTTATTTTTCATGAATATTTAACTCAAATCAATGAATAAAGTTGTGTTTTAAATCACATTAAAGCCAAAATACACGTGGTGAACAGTGCGCATCAAAAAATATGCCCCTATCTATTAATGTGTAACCCCACACAGATGGCAGCTAGACATATCAAATTAAACAATTAAATGCATTTGTCCTGAACTCATTCTCTGCTTGTACATACCAGCTCTTGTAGCAGCTCTTTTTTTCTGCTCCTGTGGCAGCTCGACTCCTCTCCTCACCATGGATGCATAAAGAGAACTGTGTAGCTGTTGCTGTGTGTCGTGTATGGTGCCTGTATGGTGTGTCCTCCAGCTCTGACCATGATCGCCTAAAGAAGGACGAAGCATGGCAGGAAATAACGGCAGAGATGCAGCTGCCAGGTGAGCAACCAAGCAGAGTATCTGTGAATGGCTAAATGAGATAAGTTGATGTTGGATTCATCTTAATTTGTGTTTTCAGACATATTCTAATTAAAAAAACAAAATTATCAGACAATAATGTGGCATACCCCCGCAGTAAGAGTTACTGTTGAAGACCAAGGCTCTACAAGATCATTTTCCCCCTTGGCAACTGTCATGTTACTTTTTTTCTCCATCTCAGATGACTTAAACAGTCGTGAATCTAGCTGCTGTAAACAAGGGGGGAAGGGGAATCTCCTTGTACAGTCGGCGGACTAGGACTTAAGTTCACCCCGGGACTTTGAGATGGGTGCAGACATTATTTTGGCAGTCATCCATCAGAATGTGATGATGTTGACGACCTTAAAGACCCTACAGGGTGTGTTGTTGACACCTGTCCTCTGTTTGTATAAGCACGTCACCACAGCGCTGAGTCAAAACAAGACCAGGCCAGACAAGCCTTGGTGAACTGGGACACTAAGAAACAGTATACTGCCAACTACTGCTGACTTCTCTTCCAACATGTGTGAAGTCAGTCAGTAGAGTGCCGAAATAGTTAGACGCTCAGATATATGTACAGTTACATAGTGTGTTTAAAAAACTACAATACAGACTATTAACAAAAGAGCAAATAAAGAGGCTGTGTGTAACAAGAAATAAAAACAAGCATCAATCAAATATCTGGAGACAGAAACAACCTCCAAGGTATGCAGACCTGTATCATCTGAAAACCCCAAAACGAATGGAGACTTTCCTACCTCACATCACCTTCGAGCTTCGGAAAGGGACGGACGGACAGACAGGTATGTAGGTAGGTAGAGCGGTAAATAGGTAAATAGATAGATTGGTAGGTAGGTAGATAGAGACATCGGTAGGTAGGTAGATAGATAGATAGATAGATCGGTAGGTAGGTAGGTAGATCAGTAGGGAGATAGGTAGATAAAGTGATCGGTAGGTAGGTAGGTGGGTAGATCGGTAGGGAGATGGGTAGATCAAGAGATAGGTAGGTAGTAAGTAAGTAGATAGATAAATCGGTAGGTAGGCAGATAGATTGGTAGGTAGGTAGGTAGGTGGGTGGGTAGGTAGATCAGTAGGGAGATAGGTAGATAAAGTGATCGGTAGGTAGGTAGGTAGATCGGTAGGTGGGTAGATAGGTAGGGATATCGGTAGATGGGTAGATAGGTAGGCAGATAGGTAGATAGAGAGATCAGTAGGTAGGTAGGGAGTTAGGTAGGTAGGTAGATAGAGAGATCGGTCAGTAGGTAGGTAGGTAGATAGGTGGGTAGATCGGTAGGGAGATGGGTAGATCAAGAGATCGGTAGGTAGTAAGTAGATAGATAAATCGGTAGGTAGGCAGATAGATTGGTAGGTAGGTAGGTAGGTGGGTAGGTAGATCAGTAGGGAGATAGGTAGATAAAGTGATCGGTAGGTAGGTAGGTAAATCGGTAGGTGGGTAGATAGGTAGGGATATCGGTAGATGGGTAGATAGGTAGATAGAGAGATCGGTAGGTAGGTAGGTAGGTAGGTAGGTAGAGAGACCGGTAGGTAGATAGTCGGCCAATATACAACAGGACTGTGACTACTGACATCAGAAATCGAAAAATAAAAACTCTATGACCACCAACGAGTTTGGCCTGAAGTGGGCCGGCAGTTTAGGTCTTCCTAAATTTCAGCGTGTTTTTCAACAACAGGCCTTTTTCAGAGCAGACATGTTTAGTTGTCAGAAAAAAAAAATCACAGGTGTCACTGATGATATTAAAGGCCCTGATCCAGGGTTCAACAGAAACGGCAGCCATTTTGAGAAAATGATAACCAATTCTTGGCTTTCGGTTACCTTCAGTGGCAGCCACTTTACAACTTACAGAAAACAGAGACTGTTGTAAACAGCAAACTGTGCACCCAAAATAAAGACATTTTAAATATTTGTTGCATTAGTGATATTTAAATACTGCTGTTTAAGTCAGAACTGGACAACTATTCTATATATTCTTTTACATCATATTTTTAGTATTAAGCTGGTGACACAAGGTGACTAAAAGACCTGGACTCAGTGTCTGTAGTGTATGAAGTGAAAACCAACTAAATACACACATAAAAATCTATAATTTATAATCTATAATGATCCATAGTGTCTGAAACAAAAGAGATTCATAAAATAACACACCGACATTTATTTATAATGGTCATTTATACATCATACATAATAAATGAGATGACAAATAAAAAATATACAAACCAGGAAAAACAGTACTGCATTATTCTCACGTATGATATGTTCTGCATATTTAAGTAAACCTTCAATGTTCTCTGCAGATTGTTAAAAAAAATCTATGTCTGTGTTACGTCTGAGTTCAACTCTACATCAGAGTCAAATCATCGAAACATGAAAACAAAATGAAGCAAAGTGAGAATAAAGACGCCAGCAGAGCAGGTGTGTTTGTTAGTTTAGGGCGAAGTTCATGTGCTAGAAGATATTACAACTTAAATACAGTTGAAATATCGTTAACAGTCGGAGCGAAGTGCAAATGTGCAAAGTAGGTATATGAAATCCAATCGTTTGTTGATTCTGCCACGCAGTATTTCAGATAAACTTGTGGCTCACCACACAAGCAGCAAACGGCCAAATATATTTTTTAATTAAAATTTTAAATTAATGTCTGAGTCTGTGAGTTAATATATGGAGAGAAACATTCCACTAAGTCTCCTTGGTGACTGATTTTTACAGGGTTCCCACAAATTCTCACTAATCAATTTCAAAATATTTTCCATAATATTTTACCCCATTTCAATTACTTTATTTAAGTAGCTTAAAACTGGTGGGCCGACAAAGTAATACATTCATTCATTCATTTTCCATAACTGCTTATCCTGTTAGAGGTCGTGGGGGGGGGCTGGAGAATATCCCAGCTGACATTGTGGGCGGGGTCAGCCAATTTAGAGTCACCAATTAACCTGCATGTCTTTGGACTGTGGGAGGAAGCCAGAGTACCTGGAGAAAACTCACGCTGACACGGGAGAACATGCAAACTCCCACCCTAGCATAAGCATATAAGCAAACAGCTAGCGCTTGCTAACCTTTCGTGCTCATTAGACATTCCCGCTGCCAACTAGCTACTTGTGTCAGTCGATCAGACCGGCACATACGGGTACTTCACGAAACATCGAGGCCACGCCCCTTTTTGGGGGACAGAAAACTGAAGACACGGTAGATCTCAGTGCAATTTGACGCATTTAGATTAGAATTTTGAGAAGTTTGTCTGCGTTTATTTCTTGTTACAGGCATCTAATAGTTGTTCTTTGACCTTGGCCTGAACCTAAGCTTTCGCATACCTTAATGATCGCTGTCATGACCTTTTAGATGATCTTTCCCTCAAAAGGGCGGCGTGGCCTTGGTGATAAAGCAATGCCAGTCTGGCCTGTGTATCACATGATACTAGTGACGTTTCAACAATCACGCAGCCCGGCACAAGAACAAGAAATACGAGGAAGATATTTTGTGTAACATTAGACTTGTTATGAGATTTTTAACAACATATTTTAAACAACAGCCAAAACATTCTGTTAAATTAAAAACATTCCCAGGCCTGGTAAACTTTTTTCGTAACTGTATAGGAACCCTGTTATTCCTTTTCAGCGTTGCCCACAGAATTAGAAACCATTTGTGGCGGTAGCTGCCGAGGAGGCTAACTTTCCGTTTTTTTTTTCTCAACTGTGTGTATTAGTCTATGTCCCTTCTCTGAATCCGGAGGTTTTGTAGGTTCCTGAACGCAGCACAGGCGGAACTCTTCATGAGTTCATTTTTTTCCTCGGTAGCAGTTTGTGGAGTTTTAAATCACAAGGGTGGATAACTGATCAGATCAGATCGATGGACGAGAGGAGCAGCTGCTGCAGAGGCGAGTGAAAACACACTTTAAGACCAAGTGCAATGAGTGGTCAAGTGTCACTTTCAATGCACCTGGCGTTCTGCTGCTCCGTCTGTGCCCAGAGTACACTCTGCCCTACAACAATGTGGAGAAATGAAAAACCAAAGACATACCAGTAGCACTCCTAATGAACAGTGGCAGCAGATGTTTTAATCGTGGCGTGAATGTGTGGGAAACCCTGTTTTTACTTTAACATAAATGTATTTGATGCAGCAGTCTAACTTCCCCCTCTGGGAGTTGAACAGAAACCAGCTGATGTGATGCTTTTTGGCCCGGTGTTACACACCAAGAGGAAAACAGTGTAAAGCTTAAATTAAAAAGAAGGCACAATCAAAACCTGTTGATTTGAACATTTCAAGTGCTGTTTTTTGATATTTTGCATGTGTAGTAACCAACCTCACTGCTGTATGGTGTTTAAATATGTGCATCTGAAGCAAATGCAGAATTATCCGTGGAGCACTTCTGGTAAACATGATGGTGACAAACTTTGTACAACAAGACAAAGTAAAAAACAAATGTTGGATGCAATTCTTGGCAGCAACCTTCACCGTCATCCTGTCCTTCGTTTGATGCCGTGGTGGAGTCTGAATTCAGAGAGGTATTAGAGTCACTGGTCAGTAACATTTGGCTGCATTATATCAGGCCTCTAAATTAGTGCAAGAGATTCTAGCTACTGCAGCGCTGTCGCTCATCCTGTTCGGTTTTAAGGTCAGTCATGCAAATCACATTCATAATTGCACTTGAGGTTACTTCATGTAAAAGCTAGACTTTGTGTTATTCCTCTCTTTGCTCCTCTCGCTTCCTGAAGATGTGGCTACATGTCCTGCAGATCTCTCTCCAGGTATTTCTTCATCCGCTGACAGCGAGGACACGAGTCCCCGGCAGCCTTGCAGGCCAGGTGAAACACAGCCTTACAATCTTTACATCTGCGTCAGAGAGAAAAAATAAACATAAAAAAGTGAATGTTAAGGCAGTTTGAAATACAAGCTCCATATCATGTCAAGAACAAGTAGAATTACCACCCCACGGTTTACATCCATGTCTGTGAAAACATGGATGCTTCACACACATCTTCCTCCCGACAGCACAGATCTATACAGTCAGTACAGTTTCAAGGTGAACACCCAAGATTAGTGTCACTAATTCAGTATCAGACCAAATGTCTCCCCTTCTGCTCCTGAGATATGATGTTGAGAAATGACCAGAAAAGTGTTTTTGCGGAACATTATGATGTCACAGTGAAGCTGACCTTTGACCTGTTGGATATAAAATGTCATCACTTCATCATTTTGTACCATTAGACAGCTGTGTGAAGTTTTCTCATAATTAGTGTAAGAATTCTTGAGTTACGGCCAAAACACCTTGACCTTTGACCACCAAAATCTAATCACTTCTTCATTGAGTCCAAGGAGACGTTTGTGCCAAATATGGAAAAATCCCTTAAGGTGTTCTTGATATATCACGTGACAGATAGACAGATGTGCAGGCGGGCGGACGGACAAACAACCAAGACTTTAAGTACTTTTCCAAGCACTCATTTTTTACTTTGCATATTTTTTTCTAAATCTGACATGTTAGCCTGGAGGTTTGACACTGGATTCCTCAAAGAAAACTGAGAAAGAGTTCAGCCTTCTACCTGTCTGTCAAACCTTATCGAAACAGTACGGATCTGAGTGGAGTCCTGTTAAGCATGGCAGCTGCTTGCTCTGCCTGCAGGCTGCTGCTGCAGTTCAATGGCTGGAAAGCCGAGCTAGCTGCTAACTGCTATCGCTGCAGACACATCCCACAAATCCATTCAAAAGCTCCACCAGTCAAATCAGACACACGGCTGCTTTTTTTACTGACGAATTACAGCTTATAACTAGTGCTGCTCAGTGTAAGTGTTTTGCAGGCTAACGAAACATCCTGGCACCGTCTATTTACTGGCATTTAGTAACCCAGTTGGCACTCTGATCTCATATCACTGTTCTCTGCTTCCTTATTTAAAACATTTTCCTGATACGTTTTCATAAAATCTTTTAACATTCTGTTCTTTCAATTTTACTTCAGTACTTTTTCAAGGGCCAAGTAAAGAAATGTCAGCTTTTCAAGGTATTCCAGCACTTACATATCTGAACCTGAAGGACCTTGTGTAAACCCTGAATAATATATAATTCTCTGGTTGACATTTTATGTGCATCCACTGTTGTTTTAAGATACATTAAGGTAATAAAAATTGGTCAGTGTTTCTTTGACAAAATCAACTTAAACACGATAAAAAATTAAGGATTTAAAACCTCTTCATTTTATTTGATTTTAATGTGGCGTGACACAATGAACACAATGTATTCTGTTATTAAAGGCATAAAAACCTGAATAATAGGTTTTCATATAATCATGACACAGTAAATACATATATAAAAAGAAATATTTTATGTCATGTTTCTTTCTTTGAAATATTTAAGATGCCTAAATAAAAACAAAGCTTCAAAAAAATCGTTACTTCTCTCTTTAACAATCCAAATTTCTTTGACTAATTCCTATAAAAATCCTGTTTGTTTTTTTAATACCAAGCCATAATTATGAAGCTCAAACTGTAGTTTGGTCTCAGTATGTAAAAGACAACTTGACTTCTGCTGCAACAGAAGTGAAAATGTTTCAGCACACATTCGTTTTTTTGTCTCTGAGGGTTATTTTTGTCATTTATCAACACCTGACCTCAGTGGGAGGTGCATAAAAGTAACCAGAAGAAACTGGAAGTGTTAAATGCAGACGAAGAAGTGAAATAAAGACGCATCTTTTGCGCAAGACAACAAAAACATGGCTTTTTGTCCTCTAATACTGTGTCCGCTTTTATAAAATGTTTCCTTTTGACTTTACTCTTGACATGAAACAAATACTGCAAATGAAAAATAGTACTTGTGAGGATGAACTACTCAATATGTGCGTGTGAAGTGGAAGATAACATACCTGGTGGTGGTGTCAAACTGGAAGGGGAAGATGATGTCATTAGCGTGACATATCTGACAGATGAAGCCACGCTGCGTGCACAGGTCACAGTGGAACACGTGGTTGGAGGCGTACTGCAACAGCGTCATCAGGTAGTTTGCATACTGACCCTCTGCTATCTGGAAAAAAAAAAAAAAAAAACACACATGAGGATGTTTCAAGGTGGCGGACGACAGGTGCCGTAACATAATGAACACAGCAGGATACCTGTCGCAGGTCCATGACACTGTACAGATGGCTCGACTCCAGCAGGTACGTTCGTTGTTCCATTCTGGCAGAGAATTAGAAACTATACATGTAATAAAATGTCGTAATAAAATACGATAAAATGTAAAATGCATACACACACACACACACACACACCTGGCGTGGAGTTTCTTGCAGGCTCCGCTGCGGCAGGTGAGCAGGTAGTCGCCCAGCAGGCGTAGCCTCTGCCGCAGGTTGTGGGCCTGGGACATGGACTCAGCGTGCCTCACCAGCTCGGGGTTCAGCAGCTCCAGGTTCAGCAGAGGCTCCTGCTCCACCTGAGCCAGCAGGTGCATGGCCTTCTTAGACACCTGGACGGGAACACACAGGTCACACTCACGGAGTCAGAACATGTTGAAGTTGTGTGTGTGGTAACTGAAAGTGAGTGCTAAAAAAAGCACTGAAACTAGACTTGAAAGACACTCTGCTGGAGCAGTACCAGGGTGCCTACATTACCCACAATGCAACTCAACAGGGCTTTATACAACTTTTATTCCTCAGACCTGTGAACAGACTTTGATGTATTAAATCAGAGCAGCCGCCCTTTAAATGATTTCACCCTGATATCTGACAACTGCATGTGTATCTGTACTTCGTTACGAAGTCATCTGTACGTGCTGCACCTACCTCTCGCTGCGTCAGGTCCCAGTTGTGCACCATGCGTGAAGGGATGATGGTGGTGTCTCCTTGGTGACAGGAGTCACAGTAGTACTGGCCTGAGAACTCACACAGCCTGGCTCTGCCCCGAGACGGTCCGATCTGCTGAGGACACCCTGCGTACGATACACAGCAGAGAAAAAATCAGCCTCTGATTCACATCCACTAAACACATACAAACTTTCTTAACAAGCAGAACATGCGCATCTCACATCCCCCCTGCCCCTACTGAATGGCACTGGCATGACCCGCTCTGCTCTCCCTCTAATTGGCTAGTACTTGTTACCTTCGTTAGTTACGATTAGGCATGAGTAATGGGATTGGCTAGGGTAAGAATATCAGGGTAAACCAATCAGACTCAATCATCATGCCAACACGCAAAAAATACGTCGGTACCTGTTTTTTTTCGGTATCGTAAGTACCAGATACAACTTAACCCTCGGCGGGCCGTGTCAATTCCTGTCGGAACCGACGGGGGCAGTAGATGCACGCCAGTCTGTGCCGAGGACGAGCGCAGAAGAAGAACGCCTGTTCTCCATCGTCTTTGCTAGAAACAATGGCTTCTACAACTGACAGAGCTCAGATCAGGCCCAAAAAATCCAGCCCGGCCCCACCCGAGCCCATGCATGTTCTGTCTGAGCCCGGCCCATCACTCTAACTGTAATTATAAGCCTGAGCCCGGTTTAAACCTGACTTTTTTTAAGGATACAAACTTGGACATTGAAGGCTGACTCTCATCTTTCTTTTCATGGCAAGCCTTCGCCATGTGCCTCTAAGTGTCGAGGTCCCCGTCTTTTTGCTGTCATAAACCAGCATCGCGCTGCACTTGGTACACTCGACGAAGCCGACACACATGTTGTCACTTTCAACAACTCACATGTGGCTAAACACTTAAAAGACAGACGCCCTGACTTGTTTAAAGAATTCAGGGTGAGTGAGTTTCAATTTTTGTTTTTTTTATTTTTATCATGGTATCGAACGAGTACCGAGAATCGTGAAAATTCACTGGTATTGGTATCGACTACTGCAATTCTGGTATCATGACAAGCTTACATGACACTCATAAATAAGAGTTTGCTTTGTTATTTTATGCTGTGATTGTGTGGAAAAGGGGATGAAACAAAGGAAAAATACTAAATTTGAATGAGACAGTTGGACGGATGAGGGTATCATGGACTATGAAGTCTAAATAAATGCTGTTAGTTGGTCATTTGGAGCTTTACAACTCATTACCTGCACATTTGAAGCTCTGAGTGTCCAGCCCCTTCTCTGAAGGCACAGTGCGGAGATGAATGAGAAGTGCTCCATCTTCTTTTAGTCTGTGCTGCACCAGTCTGTTGAGATTTCCAGTCAACCCCGAACATACTACAGGTGGCTCCCCAGAGCTCCCATCCTCCCCACTCTCCAGGTACGAGTCCAGAGCACCTCTGATCAAAACCCTCCAAGAGCGAGCCTCCTCTGTGTTCTCCGCCCTGAGTCTCAGCGTCTCCCTGACAGTCAGGAGTTTGAAAAAGGCCGGTCCTCCTGAGGAGACGTCAGGCACCACGTCTCGGATCTCCTCAATCAGGTGAGTTTGCCGCAGCAGCTTTCGTCCCTCTTGTACCCGAAAGCCTCTCAAAGCTTCCAGAGAGAGGGAGAAGACCAGAGGTGACCATGTCCGAGCCTCAGGATCTGTGGAGAAGTACAGAACAGATTCTTTGATGGAATCCGTTTCCAGATCAACACTCCGAGTCCAGTCGAATTCCTGTGGTGGAGGAGGTGCCTCCTGCCCTCCACATGTCCCCGTGTCAGATGATGGACCACGCTCAGGGCTGGAGGGCGCCGAGGACGGGGATGACACATCCACACCGTTCTCACTGGTGGGTTGCAGCACCTCCCACTGCTCATCAGTACGAGATGCTGGTCGGCATTTGTTGACGGCTTCAACTATCCGGTCCACCCAATCCTCAGCTTCGTCACGATTGGCTGCCCGGAGGTAGAGACGCTTCCCAGGAAAGGCCAGCTCGAAGCGGCCCTCGGGTGAGGCGATGCGAGCATCCTCACACCGCACCAGGGAGCAGTTCTCAGAACATGTCCGCTCCTCTGCGTTGAGATACAGCCGGAACTCGAAGGGCGACAGCTCACAGTAGTAATCACGCCACATTCCCATCGCACCTCGTCGCTCGAGATGTCCGAGTTTCAGCAAGCCACGAAAAGGGTTGGACAGGCCTGACAGACGAGACAGACAGACACAGGTAAGATAAGAGTCAGCAGGAGTTATTTTACATGATCTTTGGTCTATTTTTTGTGTGAAACTAGTTTTGTCAATACTGCTTTTACATAAATGTTTGATCTTAAAGTCACAAGAAAAACATGATAAATATGAACAACATTTAACCTCTTCCGTTCCGCTAGAACGCCAAAGTCCATGTTACGCTAACTTGCTGATTAAAAGCGGGGATTAAATAACACTCTGACATCAGGCTAAATTTTGGCAAGGGAAAAACATTTTCACAGGGGTCCTGCTGCCTCTCACCTCAAGATATCTGAATCAAAATGGGTTCTTCAGGGACCCACAGGTCTCCTCTTTGCAGACATGCCCACATTATGCCAATCCCATGCAGTTTTTCTCATGCAGTACAAATGTTTTTTTTTCTTTCACCTATTGTATTTCTGCACACTGGGGTCCCTAAACAGTTTTGGAATTGCATAAATTGGACACCACTGGAAACCAGAGCTCCCATAGTTGCCATTTTATGTAGTAAGACTTGACCTCACTGTATAAAATGACCAACTGTGACCTCTACAATAATCACAGCCTCATGAAACTTTACAACCCAAGCTAGAGACGTATATTAGCAATAAGGTGGTTTCTCAGCAGTTTCCAGAGCAGATGTGCTCACCATCCATTCACCAAAGAATGCAATTCTTATATAAATCTAGTCTCTGCTTACAGATTACATACACCACTTCTGTTTGGAATAAACTGTTGACCTGCTATCTCACTAAAGATAGCAGATAAGATCATACTTAAGCAAAACAGTGAAGCCTGGAGTAAACTAACTATAGAGCTATTTTCAACAGTTTTTACTACAGAATTGACATTAAAATTTTCATCTTTACCGCAAAGCAACTTTTAGAGAACTTAGGAAAAGAGTGGAGGAGAGTGTTAAGGTGATTTCAAGCCCTGATCACACAGAAAGTGTTTTAGCAGCTGGAGGCGCCTTTTTGTAATTGATTTTAATGAGAATTAAGGTTTTTGCTCGCTGTTTTTGTGTTGCAATGCTCCACACAAACTTCAACTCAGAGCATAAAACCGCACACTGGTCGTCTATGCTTTTTTCCCCATTGTCCAATCGGATGATTTGAGAGGCGGGCCTTCTGTGGTGGTCACGACAACAAGTTTACAGTTGGTAAACAATGGAGGAGAAACTGGTGGTAGGAGCTGCTGGATACTCAGAGCTATACGGCCCGACGATAGACAGCAGGTTGTCAAACTGACCCTGAGTCATCCTGAAATATGCCTGGAAACAGCCATCATGGAGGAGAAGCTGGACCAACTGGTGGTACTCCCCATGACCCACCCTCTTTTTTAGGGTCTCATGTACCCACACAGATCTCTGTTTATCTGCTGACAGCCTCTCACCCTCAACCAGAGCTACAGACAGGACCCTCTGCCTCAACATTTGACGAACTAGATACTAATTACTGTGATCACACAGGAAGGTTAGTGTAAGGACGTGATGGGGTGGCTGCCTAGCAACAATAAAAAGGCACAGCAAGTGTTTTTATTATTAGTGGCATTTGATTTTTTGTGGTGCGCCCTGTGTTTTGCAACCTGCCGTAAAGTAGTGGTCATTTTCATGATCCAATAGTCTATAGTAAATATTGTGCTCACTCTCATTGCCTCATTAGATGATGAAATAAAAAGGGTGACTTGTAATGACAAGTGAAATGTAGCAGTGATGACAGTGATATGATGTCGTGAAATAATAAAGTACTTCCCCTGGTGATAGTGTGACAACTACAGCTCCATAGTCCATACACTGAGGTGACGTTGTGCAAGAAAGACATAATGTTAATTACATTCCAGTGCAATCTGGCCACATCCCAGTAAATGATGCAACAACAGCAGGTGTGTTTTCATTTGACAGCTGATGGAAAACACCTGCTGTGATGTCACTGTTCGGGGAGTGATTAGAGCCGCAAAGTTTTCATTCAAGCTTCCGGTGCTGCAGGAATTTTCTGTCCTATGTAAATAGTGTGGTTTATTTTTCAATTTCACTTTTTGGCCACCTTGACTGACCAGGTGTGTTCACACTTAAGGCACCTTGGGGATTTTCCTGAAGACGACAGAGGAATGTTTTCACACTATCCCACTGATCTACAGGTGGCAGTCACGCACCAAGTACACAAACATGTTGCAAAACATTTAGAGGGAGGGAAATGCATTCAACCTCAAGAATACACTGAATGTGTTTTGCTGAGTAACACTGAATGTAAACAGGAACTTTGATTGAATGATTTGACAGATAATTTTAAAGTGCTTATGTAAATACCTGAGGCTGCCAACTTTTCACTGTCGTTTAATCTGATTATTTATTAATTAATCGATTGGTCAAATGTCTTGCTTTGTTTCACCAAAACTCCAAAATTCAAAGATATTCAGCTTTCAGTGATATGTGACAAAGAAAAGTAAGAAGTCATCTCATTTGAGCAGCTAGAAGCAGAGAGCTGTTGGTATAATTTCCACAGTTTATGTTTAAAAAAAAGACTAAAACAATTAATCAATCATCATGGTAGCAGATGATTTTTCTGATAATTGACCTATCAATTTATCGACTGAACATTTCAGCTCTAGATGAGATGTGCAATCTCTGTCTTTTAACTCACAGAGATAGAGTGTATATAGAGAATAAAGTACCTATTTGTCTGCGATGGACGACACTGGGAGGTGACGGGGCGACCTTCGGCTCAGCTGTGGGAGCAGGAGGAGGCACCTCTTCATGGTCTGACTCCTCCTCCTGGTGGGGCTTGTAGATGTCGTCCTCAGAGATCCAGCAACGAGAATGCTGCAATGGAAATGACACAAGTTTCTCAACCTCTCGAGGTAAAACTTTATTTGACTTAAAATCTTAACTTAAAATCTGTGTGTTTCATAGTTTATTAAAACTGATTTGATTTTCTTTGTGCATTTAACCTCTCTCTGCACATTTAATCTTGTGTGCTGCTGCAGCGTTTATGTTAATATGACAGCATTCGGTTCAGACACGTGCCATCCTAAAAGTGATATGGAAATTTTACTACAGCCGACATACTAAGATTGCTGTTGTGACTGTCATGTAAAAGAAATCAGGGAGCTTATTCAGACGTGAGACTGACACGTTCATTGACAACAGATTAACGCAACATCTGTGTGAAAAGGGGCTACAGGGTCCTTTATAGCACACCATGTACATATGGAAGACGAAATGACGTTAAGTGTCAGGTAATAAATGAATGAATAAATAAACACAGGAATAAACAAATATGGAAAAAAGCAAATAAATGAAAAAAATGCTTAAATAAATGAGGAAGTAAATAAATAAATGTTTAAATTAAATTTAACTTCCTGTCTCATTAACGTAAAGACACAGCAATAAATACATTTAATTTTACAAAACTGCTGAAATAAATTAAAGATATTTATATGTATATTTATGTCCTGTTTAATTAGCAACTTTTATTTATTTATGCAGTCTATTCAGTTTAACACAGAAATTAAAAAATATTGAAAAAAGCAAATAAATGAAAGAAGGAATAAATAAATGCTGAAATAAATAAAAGCATGAATTTAAAAATAAATGCAGGTTAGAATGTCCTGCCTCACTAACGTACAGACACAGTAGAAATATTAAAAATAACTACATATTTTTCTCCTTTCCTGTATTTATTCATGCATTTATCTATTTGTTTCCATATTTATTTTAACATTTATTTATATGTTTTTTTATTTCTGTATTATTTTTTCCATTTATTTATTATTATTTTCTTTTATTTTCTTATTTATTTATTTCCTATTTTTTTATCTCTGTATTTTTTCTATACTTTTTTTTAATTATTGATAAGTAAGTCGTTTTGTGTCCTCCATATATACGGAGGAAATAAAATCACCTGGCACTGACTATTTAGGGCTGCGACGATTAATGGAGTAGTGGACTGACATAATTAATCGGCAACCACTTTGATAATTAATTAATCAATTTTCTTAAGACCAGAGTGGCAAACATTATCTGCTTTCACCTTCTCAAATGTGAGGTTTTACTGCTTTTCACCGTTTTATTTAATTCTAATACAAATATCTTTGGGTTACAGACTTAAAGGGAAAAAACAAGACACATGAAAATGTCAATTTGGCGACATTACACAGAGCAAACAATTAAGATTAACCTATGATAAATTATTTATGAGTTGCAGCCCTGGTTTCATTGCTTCCCTATAAATACGACTTTTAGATCAGATTAACTTATCAGTTCGCTGGAACACGGATAACACACTCAGTGAACAGACCACAGTTTGAATAGTTCCTGTTATCATGTGTCTGTGGGGTTAATAGTGTGAGAACTGTTAGAAACTATGATGAATGATCTCTTTCTTTGTCACTGTCTAAAATAACCCGTGTGTAGCAACCACAGAAATTCCTATAATTGGGGGAAATATTGTGACATAGCCTGGAGCCGTCCCTGCTTGGACATCACGTGTAAAGACACAGAATTAAGGTTTTTGTGCTGCAGGAAAATAACTTTAATCTACAACAACCTGCCACTGAAGCGCTTTCATTTCATTCAAGATCATTGTAACACAGCAGGGCTGACGTGACTACTCATGATCCTCTTGTGTGGGAAAACATTTTTCATGACACAGTGACTTCCAGTGTGAAGAGTCAGGTGTCTTATTCGTCATTTCCTCATTAGGAATGCGGCAATTTTGGAGCAAGGGCAATTCTGCATTTCCCCTATTTGTAAAATCCTGAAGTTGTACTCAGGAGCCAGAGCACAGTGAAACACAGGAGAGTGTGTAAATACACTTACTGATAGAGAATCTGAGGACAACTTCCTGCTCAGGATGCTGGTAGAGCGACGTATGCCTTGATGCACTGAAGGCTCCGAGATCTCTGCTTCCTTCTCCACCTTGAGAGGCTCAGGACTCTCCTCAACAACCGTCGTATGAACGTCCTCTACAGGCTCCACAGATTCAACAGGCTCACTGACTGTAGAGAGAACGTCTGTGTCCGAGTGCAACTCAGAAGAGTCGCTAATGCAAACTTCAGATGGAGAGAAGTTCACATGGTTGTCATCAGACGTTGGCAGTGGCTCTGAATCAGACAGCGCTGAGTTTGGAAGCGGGTCCACGAGGTCTTGGGAGGGTGTAGAGGGACCGTGAGTCTCGCTGTCGGAGCCACTGGAAACAGCCGTCTCTGAGTACTGATCTGGACCTGTGCTGGAGACAAAGGAGTCTTCACGCATGGAGTCCTGACTGCAGTGGCCACTCTCTCTGAAGTCTGTCAGAGAGCTGCGGAGAAAAGGACAAGTCATGATATATTTTACTGCACGTGTATTATTATCGCTTTCTAATTTCAAAGGATAGAGCTGACATTATTCTACATTTTTCTTACTGTCAACAAACCTAAAGAAAACCCCCCAAGCCCATTCATTCCAAGTGAATTACAAAAGTTCATCCAATCAAATGAGACATTGGGCAACTAGTTAGCCTAGTCATAGAAATTTGTATTCTACTGTTTGTGAGTCTACTAGCTGAAACTACTAGAAAAACAATGCACACTGTTTTCAGTTTGAATGTGCCCCAAGTGAGGAAGGCGTGTGGACTTTGCTGAGACTTTAAAGACAGCTTCAATATATAAAAAGGCTCAATAATTTACCAGAACAGCTGAGCAGTGTGGTTTTTATCAAACGTTACTCATACAGGAATAAATAGCACATTTGTGGGGGACTATTTTCAGCTGTGGATTAATCCACATTTGGTGCAGTAGTGAGTATTTACAGCAGCAGGATGGTGTATGTGGGATTAACTCAAAATAAACTGCAGTGTGTGTGTTCATGGTAATGAAGGCGAATGATGTGACTCATTGAGGAAACAGATATATCCGGATTATGGGATGAATTCTGTGCTGTTTTTTCCATCTTTTCATGTAATCTGTTGACAATTAGATAAATATAGAACATCACCAGCCTAATTCTTCAACACAAATCTGCTCTTGTGCTCCTACATATCCAAAGACACAGCTAGAAGATGCACTTACTCCTTCTGTGGCCCCTTGGTGCTGATGCTGACGTTAATGGGCATGTCCAGGTCACATGAAGACCACTGCTCTCCTGTCGGGCTGCGGGGGTCCTGCCCCTGCAGGAGGCTGTCAGAGCTCAAGCTGGAGGAGAGCTGAGAGGAGCCTGTGGTGTCCAGGCTTAAATTAGACGAGTTGAGCGCAGTCCTGCCACCCTGTAATACATTTGTCCCTCTCCCCAACATAGTCACAGGGCACCCTCTCTGCATGTCCAGTGCATCTGACGAGCCTGACGACTGGGACACTGTATCCCACGATTCTTTATACGTGGGTTTGGAGGTGGGAAGGTCTCCGCCGTTGAGAGGCAGGTCGAGTGAGTCCGCCTGGGCCATGGGGCAGAGTCCAGCAAGAGCCAGAGGCGTGGTGGTCCATTCGTTGAGGACAGCTGACTTGTAGGAAAGGCTGAATGTGAGAGACGCCAGACCCTGGAGGTAGCTGAGCAGAACTTCCCGCTCCTCTGTGTTCAGGAGCAAGGCACTGGGCTGGTAGTGGGCCCGCAGCTTGGAGCCCTCACGGAACAGCGATGCGAGGTAGCACTCCAGCAGGCCGTGGTTGAGGGCCAGCCGCAGCCAGGCTCGGCAGCGACCCACGTCCGTGCCCACGAAGCTAATCTTCTCCAGCTCTGTGATCACATCACTGGGGATTTAACAGAGAGTTATTACACTTCATGAGTTGTCACAGAATAATTTAATGTGTCTATGGCTGCAACTAATGCTTTTTTACCTGACCTCAAAATATCTGAATAAAATGGGTTATATGGTTACCCATGAGTCTCCTCTTTACAAACATGCCCACTTCATGAAAGTCCCATTCAATTTTGGGCACAAAAAACCCATGCAGTTTAAGCATGGAGTACAAATGTGTTATTTTCACCTATCTTATTTGAATATTTCTGCATACTGACGTCCCTAAACAGTTTTGGAATTGCATAAATTGGGTATGACCGGAAAGCTGAGACTTTTGTGGATTCAATGAGCCCAATTTTATCAATGTGTAATAGTGTTAGCCTCCATAGTAGCCATTTTATTGTCGTAATTTAATTTTTTTGTGTGTTTTTTTTAATTTTACCTCACTGTATAAAATTACCTATAGTGACCTCGAGAATTATCACAGCCTCATGAAACTTTACAGACACAAACTAGAAATGTGGAGCATTCAGAAGATGGATGTTTTAAATCCGTATGTTGACAATTAGGGGGTTTCTCAGCAGTTTCCAGAGCGGAAGTGCTCACCATCCAACCACTGAAAAATGCAATTCTTACAGAAATTTCAAAATGTCAAAAGTTTTTGATACCAAGTCATACGCATGGATTTTTCTGTGGTGTTCCACAACTTCTTGGTGTCTTACTGTGGTATTTCAGAGGGATTTTTGACCAATTTTAATCAACTCTCGAATGGTAAAAAATGCTTACATTTAGCATCAAAACTGAGTAAGTAACAGTGTCAACCCCAAAAATGCTGCGACAACTTATGAGAAACTTATGAGAAATATGCCACATACTGTTGACCTACTATGTCCTCGTGAAAAGGCAAAAATGGGAGAGGTTAATGAGGGTTAAAGAGGTTAATCTAATTGCTTCAGTAATGATGTCTTTTTAGTATAAACATGCTCTTACCGGTGGGTGACGGTCTTGAGGAGGCTCCAGAAGAAAGGCTGAGGGAGGGGTCCTCTGTCTCCCTTCCTACTCCGGCTGCCAGACTCCGAGCGGATGTACTTGCTCTTGATACCGTGGATGAAGATGGCCTCCAGGGCACAGCAGAGGAGGTTCGCATCACTGTCTTCGCTGGTGACCACTGCGTCCGACGTCACATACCGCTTCTGCAGGGCCTTGAGCGACTGCGCCAACTTCTCTTTGATCTACGTGTGAAAGAGCGTGAGAGAAGGAAATATTGTCAGCTTCCTCATTTCTTTGGAAGAGAGATTAAACTGAGGCGTGGTTCTGATTATGAGAAGCAGGTTGGCAAACAACTGCTCAGTTCACCAACACACACATTAAGAGCCACATTTTTATGTGCAGTAAATAAAACAGACGGCACATTTTCTGCATTCCAATCTGCAGTGTGATGAGGACTAGGCGGTGAGGTGGCCATGCTGTTATGAAACATAGATTACCTACGGTCACATGACACCTACTCAGCTGACATGGAAACACAGAGATCTAGGACACTACTGCATGGCTGAAGCTTTTATTGAGGTTTTTAAAAGCTTTGAGTGACTGTCAACACATTTCATCAACCTAAAAAAAGTCCTTGAATGAAATCCTCAATTTGAATAAAGTTATCCATTGGATTAAATGAGTTTGTCTTTTTTTCTACTAACTAAATCAAATTTCTATATAAAATAAATGTAATTAATGACGCTGTTATAGTGCCCTATTAATAAAGGAGCATGCCGTCTTTTATGTGCAGCAAGTGGGAGAGCAAATCGTTTTTTGAATGTTGCTTTTTACAGGCTTAATGCCAACAAATATGGACTTAAGTACAATTTTGTCAGATAAAAAAATGCCATCAATTGTGGAAATGCCTGCGTCTATCTTCTTCCAATAAATTGTGACTTTTGGACTTTAACACTGTGGAGTTATTGGAAATGTTTGGAACATATCAGTCTGAGACAATCCAACACAGCCGCCACTGGAATCTTAGACTGCTTTCAGACCTAGAGTCGTCTCCTTTGGTCTGAATCAGGGACTTATTTTGTTTCAAAGTTGTATAATTGCCTAGAGTTGGTTCGTGTTCTCACGGCAGCATTTACAAGCAGACCAGATCAAATGTCTTGTGTGAGAAAGCTGCTCTTGATTGGTCAGAATTTCCATGTGGGAAAAATCCAGGAAGTAAAGCAAACGTTGAAGAAGAGTACACTTGCAAGATAAATGTGACACTTTCTAATGTCACAATGGACGGACAACTACGCAGGTTGATTTTAGAGACCACCTCTTCAAGAAGGTCTCGGTCTGGTTGTTTTGGTGCAGTTCTGAGTGTGATTGCTGTGTCAACACCTGCCCAAACGAACTGCAAACTGAGGGCAAACAAACTTGAGTTCCACTGAACCGAACCAAACAGGGCAGGTGTGAAAGCACCCTTATTCTACAAATAATTCTACTGTTTATAAATCATAGGTTTAAACAGAACTAATAAACATGCACACAAATAAATGAATTAGAATTTTAATGTCGACATTATGAATGAAGCTTCAAGGATTCAAACTCCTCAGCACAGCCCTACAGAGAACACATAACAAGCTTACATTATGCAATATGTTGCAGGGTACAAATTGATCCTTCAGCAACTCTTTGAAAATGATGGTCTCAGTGTTCACGTCACTGAGCACTGACGCACTCTTCTTTTACTGTGCTTCACTTAGCAGGACTTGAGGAACAACACAGCTAAGAAAACATTCCAGGGGACCAATTCTCTGCCTGCTTCCCCAGCTTCCTGACTCATATACATTAACAGCAAGTCAGCAGTACATTGTACACTGCCATGCTGTTTAATACATCATGTTACAACAGTGTACTCTGCTAACCATTAACTAAGCAAGGCCTGCACTCATTCTCCGCTGCTTTAAGATCTGCTATTGTTCAGCCATTGAGTCTGCATCTTATCTTGTGTCTTTAAAAGACTATGTTAAACGTTTTTTAACGACACGGCAAGAGAATGGATCACCAAGTTCAGGCCTGAAAGTGCTGTAATGTTGAAGTAGTTACAACAGTTAAATTACAACATGCGTTACATAAATGTCACAACCGGACAAGCAGAGATCCTTCCAAGAAGCTAATAGTCAATCTGACACTGACACTTGAGCTCTCACAGAGACAAAGAAAGAGTAAACAATGAGAAGTCTACAAGGAAACAAGATATTTGCACACAAGGGGAAAGCTTGTGGTTTTACCTGTTTGACATCTTTAGCCTCAGGTGGCGAATCTGGCATCTGTGTAGCTAGCATGGCACCTCCAGGGAAGGTTTACTCCCACATGGCACGCTGAAAAACAAAAAGTATTCCTTTGACATGTGCAGAATGCAACAGGCTTACCAAACAGCGTCTCTAACACCAACTATATTGACCCCTGCTCCACTGCTGACATGACTTTTAGCATATAAAATGGATAAACAAGTAGTGCGAGCTTGTGAGCCCTGACAGACAAGCAAAGCATGTGATAATAAGGAAGCTGTGCTTTTTTTTCCTTCCTCACTTCATGCTAGCACATTTGCCACTGAGATATCATTACATTTTCCATCACAAGACTGTGTGCTGAGACATATCTGCTATTTCATGGTTTCAGTAAGTCGACCGCGCTGCGACTGAGTCATGTGAGCCGCTGATTAAAGAGGGTGTCTGCAGGGAAGTAGCTACAAACTGCTTCAGGACTGACTTCCCCAATCAAAAAGCACTGTGAAGGGAAATCAGATCTGAACAGGATGACACTTAGAGTCCCTGACACGAGATAAGATAGCTCTAAATACCTCTAATGCCAAGCTACTGACAAAAATAGGATTACTTAACAGCAGATAGACAAGTGGTGTGAAGCAATAGTCTTCCAGTCAGTGCTAAGATAAATGTCCTTTGTTATATCACTCAGATCTAAAGTACAAAATCGAGGTAACAGTACTTTGCTTACGTATTCACATTTTATGCAATGGTATACTTCTACTCAGGGGTAAAGACTGTACTTTTTACTCCACAACATTTGTCTGACAGCCGTATTTTTCATAAACTTCCTGCCCTGTGAAAACCATGTCTTTCCAAAGTTGGTGCAACAGAAGGATGACTTCTTCTCAAGACAGAAAAAACTCTTTAAAACTAATTTTGGAACAGCTGGAAAATACATTGTCGTTTTTTTCTGAGCTCATAAATGGTCGACTTTTTAGGAAGACGTGGTTCTCACAGGACAGCGACACGACAAACATATGACGCAAAGACATTTTTAGAAAACAACAATGCAGAAATGTCACGTTTTATGAAATGTTATGTTTTGTGAAGTGTCATTGTGTTTTCTGACATTTTACGTTGTCGTGTGAGGTGTCATTCTTTCTGCAGGGTGTCCACAGATATAGCAAACTTGAATTTTAGACTATTTAAGACCTTTTTAATACCACCTTATATGACATTTAAGGCCAAACCTGCAATGGAAATACACATACACACACAAAAAATGTCCTTGCTGTCATCAATGCCATTTATTATTGCAATTATTCGGTCTGTCCAATGATTGTCAACAGTCATTGGGTGTGTCAGGCTGGAGACATTTTCGCAGTAACGTAACTGGAAATATTTAAAATCCATTGAATCTGAATTGAAGACAATGTAAGACTTTTTAAGGAGCTGCAGACACTTCTTCTTCTTTCGGGGGTCGCCACAGTGAATCATCTGCCTCCATCTAACCCTGTCCTCTGCATCCTCCTCTCTCACACCAACTGACTTCTTGTCCTCTTTCACTACATCCATAAATCTCCTCTGTGGTCTTCCTCTAGGCCTCTTGCCTGGCAGTTCCAACCTCAACATACTTCTGCCGATATATTCACTGTCCCTCCTCTGAGCATATCCAAACCATCTCAGGCTGCCCTCTCTAACATGAGCTGTGACCCTATCCATCCTCATCACTCCCAAAGAGAACCTCAACATCTTCATCTCTGCTACCTCCAGCTCTGCCTCCTAGTGCCACTGTCTCTAAACCAAACATCACTGGTCTCACCACCGTCTTGCACACCTTTCCTTTTAGTCTTGCTTAAGGAGCAGTAAACACCCTGCTCTGACATGGTGTTGTATTTTGTGAAATGATGTTTTCCTGTGTGAAATGTCAGTGTTTTCTTAAATGTATTAGTGTTTTCTGACATGTTCTTGAGTTTTATAAATACAGTAAAATGCAACATACAAATAAATGCAGCAGTAATATTACTCCAAAACCATCATATATAATAGTAAACCACTAACAAGAACCATTTTACTGCGCAGTGAGTGCCTACTCCACATACTTTAAATACCTTTAGCTGATAATGCTAACATACAGTCACTATAGTAAGATTTTAAATGCACTACTTTCACTTTTAGTGGCGTGTTTTAACAGTACTTTTAGTATTTTACTTGGCAAAGGATCCAGACACTTCCTCCACTACTGCTCACAGTAATGTAGCGGTCATTTAGTTTGCATACTGATAGTTTACTGTCAAAGGTGACATACATTTGAACATTTTCCTCGAGCTGACTGGCACCAAGTTGCCAAATGTAACGTTAGCTTGTGTTTTGGGCGTGTGACGGTATTCAGGCTCGACAGGGAAGGTCGAGACATGTTTACAACACAACAATAGACATTTATGAAAAGCAGCGTTCATGTAGCAGTTAGGTCAAAACAGTGAAACATGACACTGACAGGCAGCGTTAGTCTTACTGAGACATTAGCTACGGATGCTAACGAGCTAGCTTCTTACCGAAACAGGTCGGCTAACTTGGCATTAAGGTCCCAACACACCCGCTGTGTCCGCCGGAAATTATTATTCACTCGGTAAATATCCGTTAAATGCTCCTCAGTCCGTACAGTCGCTCTCCATCGCTCACAAAACACCCAAAATAATAAAACCGCAGGGAAATGAGCGTTTACTCGGATTTGTTTCCTCGAGAGACGGGACGCTCTCTTGCCACTATCCGGCTGAGGTGAAATGCATCATGGGAACTTGACTCGGTGATGCCTTCAGGCTCTGTCAGAAATACGGGAATAATAACAAAAGCTTTACAGGAACTTATATAAACGATATTTTCCTGAAATTAGTTGCTCATATACAGATTAATTTATGTAGGATTGTAACTGAATACACTCAATGAACTCCTGGAATTAAGTAAAACGTTCAGGCACTTGTTTTTTTACTCTAGTATTTCCTTTTAATGCCACTTTATACTTCTTCTTCACAACAATTCAGAGGGACATATTGTACTTTTTCCTTCACTACAACTGCTTGACAGCTCTGGTTATTAATTTATTTAAAGTCAAGACAGGACAGCTGAAACTAATAAATGGAGTGACATAAAGTTAATGGCAACTACTCTTCAGAAATAATTATTTAATTATTTTTCATGTAAAAAATATCCCTGTTTCAGCTTCAGAGTTGTTGTTTTTTGCCTCTTCTTTTTATTATTACTATTATTATTTATTATCATTATTATTATTTATTTATTATTATTATTACTATTATTGTTGGACAAAATAAGCATTGTGATCTTGGGCTCTTGTAAAGGCACTTATCAGTACTGTCTGAAACTTTACACACCAAACAATAAATTGATTATGAAAGACAATAATCAGCAGATCAATACGTAACGAAAATGACAATTAGTTGCAGTTCAATACGTAATAGTTTCAATATCTAGAAATAATCTGATAATACAATATATAATAGAAAAACAGCCACAGGGGGCTATGCAAATGAAGACAGTTGAAACAAATTAATAGACTTACATAAACGTAATGGTGACTATTTTATTTAATAATAATAATTTAAATATTTTTCATACATTTTCATTTTCATTATTATCATTATTGTTGTTGTTATTATTTTGATAATAATACTAATTATTATTATTATCATTATCATTATTATCATCATTGTTCATAGTATTATTAATATTATTATATTTTCAAAACTGTGTTTATTTATTCATTCATTCATTCACTTATTTATTTTTTTATTTTTTTATTATGGCTGAAAAAAACAACGTTTTCACTTTGGGCTCTTGTTCAGTATTTTCTGAAACTTTACACACCAAACAATCAATCAGTTAATCCAAAAAATAATCAGCAGATCAACACATAATGAAAACTATCATTAGTTTCAGTCCAATACAAAAACGTTTACATAATCTAATGACATAATATATGATGGTAAAACAGCTGTAGGTGGCATTTCTTTACACTGATTACTTTTAATACTTTAAGTACATTTTCCTGAGTACACTTACATATTTTTACATGAGGAACATTTTCTATGCAGGACTTTTACTTGTAGCGTATTGTAGTTTTATTGAAGTGTGGTTTTAGTACTTTTACTTTGGTAAATAATCTGAGTACTTCCTCCTCCACCACTGGTGACCGCACTAATGAGTCCGTGGGCTGCCTCCTTATATCCAGCAACACATGTGCAGAAATACCTAGTCTATTAAATATGCTTTATCCAAAAAAAAACAACAAGCTATAATTGTCACCAACATTGCCTGATCTGACCCTCAGTGCAGTAGAAGTAGTATGACAGTGGCATTTGTAGTTTCCGAGCAGCACTCGAAGGCAGCAGATCTTTTGAGGCGTGCTGATGTTGTTGTTCTGCTGTTGACATGTGAGGACCGTCAGGACTTCATGTTCCCGGACAGAGTTCCTGTTGGGCCAACAGTGAAGCTCAGACAAGTTTTAATCACACACTCCACAGCCTGGAAATTGTGTAACTCCACCACAGCACCCCACACTTACAGACTGTTAACAAAGTTTGTGTTTGTGTCAACTAATTAACAGAATTACCTTCAGTGGCCAAGTATGTGAACCACAGGGGTAAAATATTATTGGTTTCATAATTTCATTGTGTTTGATGTGAAAAGAAGGAACACAAGGACTAACAAAGTTGGGCAAATAAAAGTTAACAAAAGATTGCACTATTATGTGCACAAGTATGTAAAAAAATAGGTGAAAATATAAATATTATACAAACATATAGCCTATAAAAAGCATAAAAATAAAATGTTTATATGCAAGTTAAGTGTCCTCTAAGCTGTAAACTAATTTTAAAAAATTTATACTCTGATGGGAGCAGTGCATGTTGTTGTGTTAAAGGGTTATTGACTGTGTGTGGCTGATTTAACTGATCATCAGAGTGATAATGAGTTCTTTCAGGGGGTGAACAATCCATTTCTTGTGTAACTGTACTGCGGATATACTGTGATTTAATATTAAGTAATCAGATGGTCCAACAGGGGGCGCCATAGTGCAGTTATGGATCTGATTACAGTTATCAATGAATGTGAATCATACATTTCCTGCATGTGTGCTCACACTGTGTCACCACTCATAAAACACTGTAATTTAGACTTAAATTGTCCTTGTATAGTTTATTTTATTTCTATTATCATCTTTATTTTGAATCAGGTTTTCTTCCTTCCCCAGATTTATCTGTAGCCGACTTATTTTTGCCCTTGTGCTGTTGCAACACCAGGGGTCTGTTTCACAAAGCAGGTTTAGTGAAAACTCAGAGTCTGTTAACCCTGAAATGAGGGAAACTCTGAGTTTTCTGTTTCAAAAAGGGAGGTAACTCAAACCAGAGAAAGAGGGGTAACTCTAGCCTGTTTCAGAGAGAGAGGTAACTTAAGTTCTCGGTCAGTTACCGTAGTAACAGACTCTGTGAACCTAACCTGGTCAGGACCAGGTTTTTCTCAATGAACCTCGAGTTTCTCTCTGTCTCCGCCCTCTTTCAGAGCCACACACTCCATTTGATTTCCTCATTCATTCAGTCAGCAGGCGAGTTTTGGCGTAGCCTAGTTCTGCCGTCTGTCATTTTAAAAAAATCATTTAAAAAATCAGAGTCAGTATATTAGAAGTCCATTAGGCACAGTAGGTGGCGACTTTTTTCACTAACATGGCATGTCCTTTTGATAACGATCCCGTGGATGAAGGTGCAGCATTACTGCGCAGAGAATTAAATATTCGTCAGGAGATGGTTATCAGACCGCGCATAGATGTTTTAGCATTTCCACACAATTATCTCTTTGAGCGGTACTGTTTCACGTCACAGTCCATCATCTACATACACAACCTAATCCGTCCTTATATTTGCAACATTACCAATCATAGTCATGCTCTCACATCCCAGCAGATATTGTGTGTTGCGCTCACAGACTGTATAAAAATGCGCTGTGTTTCTTTGCAAATGGAAGTTTTTTGTACAATGTCGGAGACGCTGAGCACTTGAGTAAGGCAACTTTATGCGGGGCGGTCAGAAAAGTGTGCTCGTTTTACGGGCATCTGCCTTCTTTCTGTTGGCTGAGTAGAAGTCTGTGTTAGTTTAAATAGGCTTAATTATTTAACAGAACATGATATAGATGAGAAGACATTTATGTGTGTGAAAACAGCATTATGTTGGGGATACAACAACTGCACAGTCAAACAGCCACTTAATATTTACTTTACAATGTATAGCGTGATCAAAATGAAGTACCCCCATGAGATTATGCCGAGGTCTTACCTGTTTGAACAATGTTTTTATATTTCATCCTAAACTGCTGCCGAGTGCGCTTCTCCTCCGCGGGATTGCACTTAAATGAAATAAATTAATAGGCTACCATTCAAGCAGTTTTCCCCTGTAATATTATTGTGATTGCAAAGGACTGCATTTAAACTTATGCATTCTCCCACACCGTCTCCCTCTCTTTTGCAGCTGCAGCGGTGTTGCACTTCTTTTTGAAAACGTGTGCAAACTCGCCGTATGAGCGCATTAAGATTTCTAATTCTAGTGGGGTGAAAAACGCAGCCCTCCTCTTCCCCGTTGCCATGGTGACTCGTCGAATCGGGGCTCCATTGATGCTGGCTTTTTATAGTTGTGGTGCACGCGCTTAACTCCAGGTGAAACTACTCTGAGTTGATTAAACTGATTCAAATCAGCTGTTCTGGAACCGGAAACTCAGAGTTTCCTACCTCAGAGTAGATCAACTCAGAGTTCAGGATTTGACTCAGAGTTTGTTGAACCTGTTTTGTGAAACGGACCCCAGAATTTCTCACCTTAGGATCAATAAAAGTTTATCTTATCTAACAGTGTTTAAAATGTCCACAAACTCCTCTGAGTGCACATGGAGCTGTTTATCCAACTTACATAAGCAATGGAGGATAATAAAGTTAAAACAGTCACATATAGCCTATATTGTTAGAAAAATATTCATACTGAAATAAATAAAGATGACGAGCAACAACAATAAACAATAAACGGGCTCATAATAAATCTTAATAATCCCACAGCAGTGGCTTCAATGATGAAATGTCAAGGAAACAGCAGAATTCCCCCTCTGGAGATCACTGAAGGCTGATCTGTCCTCTGTCTGAAGCCTCCCTCAGAGACGTCATGACGTGTGCTGTGATTTTCATGTTGCAGCGTGACAACGTGACACGTCACGTAACGCAGGCCGTAGTCGTTTCCACTTTCACTTTGGGGGAAGCGCTTTCTCTTCATGGCTTCTTTGGTATGTGAACGCACTGCAGTCATCAATCATACATCATGTATGTGATTATGTGAAGGCAAATAATAAAAAAAAAAAAAAGTTTTTTTTACACTTTTTTTTTATCACAGATGGAGGTCATGCGGACGGAATGAAAACTAAATAAAAGAACTTAATAATTATTCATATGTTTAATTTATTTTTCTGCTTTACATACCATCCTTCATGATGCATAATCATTTCTGTATATGATATAACATGTAATATGTTGAATTTTGTCGATATATGCTCAAGTTTTACTTTCCCACCACCTCTATCAGCGATACTTTCAAAATGTGATTTTATAATTTATTTAATTATTATCATTATTATTATTAGTAGTAGTAGTATCATTATTATTATTATTAGATTTTTATTTTCGTATTTTTTTTCCTCCATGTTACTGTTAGAGTACTTGCTTGATCTCCTTATTATTTATTTATTTATCTATGTCTAATAACAAGGCCTATTTATTTTATTTTACTTTATATTATTTTTTCCCCTCTATGTTACTATTAGACTGCTTGCTCGCTTTCCTTATTGTTTATTTATTTATTCATTTATTTGTTTATTTATGTCTAATATCAAGGCCTATTTATTTTATTTTATTTTACTTTATTTTATTTTTTCCCTTCCATGTTACAGTTAGACTACTTGCTCGCTTTCCTTATTATTTATTTATTTATTCATTTATGTCTAATATCAAGGCCTATTTATTTCATTTTATTTTACTTTATTTTATTATTTTTTCCCTTCCATGTTGCAATTAGACTACTTGCTCGCTTTCCTTATTAATTAATTTATTTATGTATTTATTTATGTCTAATATCTAGGCCTATTTATTTGTATTTAATTTCATTTAATTTCATTTTATTTTACTTTATTTTATAATATTTTTTCCCCTCTATGTTACTAATAGACTGCTTGCTCGCTTTCCTTATTTATTTATTTACGTATATATTAAAAAAGAGGATCACAAATAAAATTTTCAATCAGCGACCACTAGAAAAAAATTCACATTTCTTGCTTTAAAAGTCGCCAAACACCCCGATGTTGCTCCAAAATGTTTCCTATCGGACAAATCTGTGTGATGATGAAAAGTGAGTTGTTTTAATGCTTTTATTAGAGATCATATATGAATTTTATCCGTTTAAACTCAGCGCGGGATTTCAGATTTATACATCATCTTATTGTGGTGAAAATGTTTCATTAGCAGATTAATTCGAATCCGAAATATGTGTGTGTGACATTATACATGTATGAAGGCCTGTGCGGCGGCTAATTGTGACGTGAAAGCTGCAGTGATCCCCAGGTGATGGGAAAGTGAAAAAGGTGCGCCCTGCAGTATAAATGAGGCTCTGCGTCTCTGCTCCATCACAACAACTGGTTGACAGGAGAAATCACTATTTGCTCCATACAAAGAAAACTTGTAGCTTCCAAAGCAAAATGCTCAGCAGGATCTTGTTGGTGTTGCTGTCTCTCAGTCTGTACAGTGCAGGCTCCTCACTGAGCTGCAGATGGGTGGATCATAAATTCAGACAGCACAGTGAAGACTCTTTGGCTCTACTGGACACCATGGTAAGTGCACTTCTTCTGTTGCTGCTGCTGTTAAAAGTCAGTCAGTGACGTTACTGTCTCTTTACTTCATGATGTGTGTTTGTGTGTGTGTGTGTGTGTGATGCAGGCTAGTAACTCCACTAACAGCACTGAGGATGCTGAAGTGGACGACACTGTGTCCTTCCCGAATCATCTGTACAGCCAGGCGTCCAAAGCATCAGTAAGTCACACTCAGCTTTGCTAATGAACATGAAAGAGACACACAACTGTTATAAAGTGACATAAATCTGTCCCTGTTGTAATTCATGATGAATGTTCTTCTCCAGGCTGAGGACAAAGTTGCTTTCACAGTTCAGATTCTGGAGGAGATGGTGGCCCTGCTTGAGGGGGGTTACAGCTCTGCATCATGGGAGGAGAACACAGAGGAGAACTTTCTCAGTGTTGTAAGCAGGCAGGCTGTCGGCCTTCGCTCCTGTGTGAGTCTCACTGTGGATTAACCTCAGATTTATAAACCTAAAGACATGAATCACTGATGTCTGTTTGACTAAATGTTGTTAAGTACATGTGCAGAGTTAACAGATCCACTGTGACTGTGTAGTGAAGATGGTTTTAATCATTGTTTTACTCTAACTTCATTTAGACTGTGCACCACAAGGAGAGCAAGAAGCTGCACATGTACTTCAAGAGACTCTCAAGCCATGTTCTGGAGCAAATGGTAAGTCTACCTATCAATGTATCAATCAATCAATCAATCAATCAATCAATAGTATTTATCATGTCTGAATGCTGATGATATTCTTCTGTGTGCAGGGCCACAGTGCTGAAGCCTGGGAGCTGATCAGGAGGGAAATGAAAAGCCATCTGAAGAGAGTCGACCAGCTGATTTTATCTAACTAACATCTGTCTGTCACATTAACAGTGTGTCACATGCAGTCTGTTTATTTATTTATTTATATTTTTATTTATTTTATTTATATATTTATTTATTATCAGTTCATTAAGGTTTTTATTTATTTTTTATCTATTTATTAAAATTTGTATTGATCTATTTAAGTATTTATTTATCTATTTGTTTATTTATTTATTAAAGTAATTACTCATTTATTTATTAAGAATTTATTTATCTGTTTATTAAGATTTTTTAAATTTAATTATTAAGTTATTTATCTATTTATTGAACATGTATTTAACTTTGTTTATTTAACATGCTTATTTCTTGAATTTGCATTGAACTAAATTTTATATTTTAGTATATTTTTATGCTATAGTCAATAAAAATAACATTTCTTCCAGCAAATGGACATGTGTTTATTGTTTTTATTCCTGTTACTTGAAAAAAAAAGAAAAAGAGGCATTCTTTTGTGTTACTTCATAATGAGTACAAATCAAACACACAGGAAGGTGTGTTTCTACTAACTAGGGGAGAGTGGGGTCGGTTGGGACAGATGGAAAGTGGCTTTTTAGCCAGTTAGAAAGCGACTGCGCCTTTACCATGCTCATACTCAGCATCATACTGGCCTCCCAGTGGGACGAGCCCGAAACACCTCTAACAGGAGGCATCCAGGAGGATCCTGATCAGAAGTCCGAACCACCTCGACTGACCCCTTTCGACGCTAAGGAGCAGTGGCTTTACTCCCAACTCCACACCCTATCTCTAAGGCTGAGACCAGACACCCACAGGGGAAACTCATTTTGGCTGCTTGTATCTGCGAACTCATTCTTTCGGTCACTACCCAGAGCTCATGACCATAGGTGAGGGTTGGGACGTAGATGGACCAGTGGTGGTCCGGTGTAGTGCCCACATCACTACGCATCAAACTGCCGATGGAAAACTTGTCACATACCACCACTCAGTCAGTGACTTCCATGTCAGACATCGACAAGAAAATCCATCCTTTCATGGCAGTATGATATGCAGCATTAGTTTATAATGCCACCCGAAATCAACGTAACTGAAGGAGCTGGAAAGTCCCTGTTAGACAGGTGTGAGGGGCGGTGGATGGGTCAAACAAACACTGGACTTCCACCCGGAAGCCTGGTGTTCGCTTCCCATATAAATGTTGAGCCAAACCATGATGGCTTTTCCAAACCTAACCACATGCTTTTGTAGCACAGTGAAATAAACGTAAATACGCTGTGTTTTACAGACATTGTTAGTTTATTTTGAAAAATACAGTATGTATGTAACGAGCAGAAACTTCACAGATCCTGTGAAACCAGCACATTCTCACTCCGACCTTGTCATACACCGCCTGGCCAAAAAAAAAAGTCGCCACCTGGATTTAACTAAGCAAATAGGTACGAGCCTCCTATTGGATAATTACTGCATGGGCGATTATCTTTCAGCTGGCAACAAGTTATTTAACCCCAACTGGTGCAATGAGTTGCTTCTCATTTCCTAAACAACCATGTCGAAAGACACATCCCGTGGTCGTGGAAAAGATGTTAGTCTGTTTGAGAAGGGTCAAATCATTGGCATGCATCAAGCAGAGAAAACATCTAAGGAGACTGCAGAAACTACTAAAATTGGGTTAAGAACTGTCCAACGCATTATTAAAAACTGGAAGGATAGTGGGGACCCATCGTCTTCGAGGACGAAATGTGGCCGGAAAAAAATCCTCAATGATCGTGATCGGCGATCACTTAAACGTTTGGTGAGATCAAATCGAAGAAAAACAACAGTAGAACTCAGGGCTAAGTTTAATAGTGAAAGTAAGAGCATTTCCACACGCACAATGCGAAGGGAACTCAAGGGATTGGGACTGAACAGCTGTGTAGCCTTAAGAAAACCACTAATCAGTGAGGCTAACCGGAAAAAAAGGCTTCAGTTTGCTAGGGAGCATAAAGATTGGACTCTGGAGCAATGGAAGAAGGTCATGTGGTCTGATGAGTCCAGATTTACCCTGTTCCAGAGTGATGGGCGCATCAGGGTAAGAAGAGAGGCAGATGAAGTGATGCACCCATCATGCCTAGTGCCTACTGTACAAGCCTGTGGGGGCAGTGTTATGATCTGGGGTTGCTGCAGTTGGTCAGGTCTAGGTTCAGCAACAGTATGTGCTCAAAGAATGAGGTCAGCTGACTACCTGAATATACTGAATGACCAGGTTATTCCATCAATGGATTTTTTCTTCCCTGATGGCACGGGCATATTCCAAGATGACAATGCCAGGATTCATCGGGCTCAAATTGTGAAAGACTGGTTCAGGGAGCATGAGACATCATTTTCACACATGGATTGGCCACCACAGAGTCCAGACCTTAACCCCATTGAGAATCTTTGGGATGTGCTGGAGAAGGCTTTGCGCAGCGGTCAGACTCTACCATCATCAATGCAAGATCTTGGTGAAAAATTAATGCAACACTGGATGGAAATAAATCTTGTGACATTGCAGAAGTTTATCGAAACAATGCCACAGCGAATGTGTGCCGTAATCAAAGCTAAAGGCGGTTCAACGAAATATTAGAGTGTATGACCTTTTTTTTTGGTGGTGACTTTTTTTTTGGCCAGGCAGTTTATATCAACGTTTGGTCATGGACTTTCCACGTCCACATACGACGTGCAAGGTACCCTGGGTGTGTTGGTTGTTGATGTTCTGGGACGCCGTGTCAAGTTCTCTTCTTTTAAGATACACTTCTGTTTTCACAGGAAATTTAACCTTTACATACAGTCTCTTTCAAAATAAATGCACTACGACACCGCAAATTGACGTTCTTTTTCCTTTAACAACAAACACACGTTTGGGTTTGGGCAACAAAAACACATGGTTAGGATTAGTAAAAAATAACAGGGTTTGGCTTTAGAATCTTACAGGACGTGAACACCGCTCTCTCGGGTGAAAGTCGGTGTTTGTTGGACCCATCCATCACTGCTGCTGCATTCCAACTTTCGCCGCCTTAACATTCATCCTTGTCGTTAGAGGATGCCTTCTTTCGTTGGTTTCTGACGCCACAAGTCACTGCCCAAGTGCCAGATTTCTATGACTTCGGAGTGAGACCGTGCTCGTGAAAACTGACTTGCATTTTGAAAAGACAGAATGCAGGTAACAAGCGTAAAGTGACACAGCGTCTCAGAACGTCAACAACAGACGCACTAAGAATACCTGATAATGTAATATGTAGGGGATACCGGGGATGATTGTAACACTTTTTGTTTGAGCAAGTGTAACTCAGTGGGGTTTTTTTGTTAGAGGTCTTAAATTTTGATACGTGGTACCCATATTTGTCTGCTATAAATAACACAGACTGTGACCTCTACTACACCATCACAGATTATGGAAATTAATGTCGAATACAAAGAGGTATGTTGTTACAACGTACCCCAGTACTGGGGTGAGTTGCAACACTAGCTGGGGATGGATGTAACAATTAAATTATTGTGCTTAAAAAAGATTCACAATAGGCTAAATGTATTCAAGCACTTCAATGAATAATAAAGAAGGAACAATAAACTTGTAAGAATACAGTAATTATAATATTAAAATAAACAGAAATGTATAACATAAATACAAAAAAGGTTTACGTTTGAACAGCATTTTAACAGTTGAACAATAAACATTTTTGAAGAGTAACTATTATCTGAGCAAACTAAGGCATAATACCTATAGCCTATTTTTAATCTGATTGGCAGCTGTGGCAAATGTAGATGTCCTTGCCTGGGGTGCAGGCTTCGTGGGCCTAAAATCCACACTTTTTACGAACTGTTACAACCCTCCCCATGCCTAGCAGCCATGAAAGAGCTAACAGTTTTTAGCATTTAGCTTCAAAGCTAGCACTAATGAAACACATCAAATTAAACTAGAGAAACTACTACTTGAACCTATGTAAGTGAAACAATTGTACATACAACACAATGGACACTATGCAAAAAACATGTGATGACAATGTTTGGTTTCTCACCTGAAAAACTGTTTTTTGGCTCTAGAACAGACAAATTTGGACTCAGTGACATGCGGCTTCACCAGTGAGCTCCAACTGTAAATGGGCATGGACTATGTTGATGATGTCACCACAGCCCGTTTCTAATTGGCCAAACTGAGAGTGTTACAACTATCCCTTTGTTACAACCATCCCCGGTCTCCCCTAGACGTGAGCGTCCACTGACCAAGCGATGATATGTGATGAGCTGGGAGTTCCACCCAACCTGATCTCACTCCAGAGTTGTCAAAAACTGGCGCTTGGTCAGTGACTTCTGGCATTTGACACTGACGAAACAAGCCATCCTTTAATGTTGGCATATGTGGCTGGTTGCTGTTGTTGATTATCGGTGCCCGGTGGTGTCAGGGGGGAACGTGGCAGGACAAGGATGAAAGTTAAGGCGGCAAAAGTCCAAGTAGGGTGGATGGGTCCAACAACCACTCACTTTCACCCGGAAGGCTGGTGTTCACTTCTCGTGTGATTGTAAAGCCAAACCCTGTATTTTTTCCTAAACCTTACCATGTGCGTAAGTAGTGTTGTACTGACATAGTGCATTTATTTTGAAAGAGACTGTATGTAAACTTTAAATTTCCTGTGAAAACAGAAGTGTACTTTGAAAGAAGACAATGCATGCAACAGGCAGAACTTGACACGGCGTCCCAGATTGTCAACAACCAACACACCCAGGGTACTTTCCACATGATATCTCGACGTGGAACGTCCCTGACCATCATCAAAATAAACTAACAATTTCTGTAAAACACAGCATATTTACGTTTATTTCACTGTGCTACAAAAGCATGTGGTTAGGTTTGGAAAAGCCATCATGGTTTGGCTCAACATTTATATGGGAAGTGAACACCAGGCTTCCGGGTGGAAGTCCAGTGTTTGTTTGACCCATCCACCGCCCCTCACACCTGTCTAACAGGGACTTTCCAGCTCCTTCAGTTACGTTGATTTCGGGTGGCATTATAAACTAATGCTGCATATCATACTGCCATGAAAGGATGGATTTTCTTGTCGATGTCTGACATGGAAGTCACTGACTGAGTGGTGGTATGTGACAAGTTTTCCATCGGCAGTTTGATGCGTAGTGATGTGGGCACTACATCGGACCACCACTGGTCCATCTACGTCCCAACCCTCACCTATGGTCATGAGCTCTGGGTAGTGACCGAAAGAATGAGTTCGCAGATACAAGCAGCCGAAATGAGTTTCCCCTGTGGGTGTCTGGTCTCAGCCTTAGAGATAGGGTGTGGAGTTGGGAGTAAAGCCACTGCTCCTTAGCGTCGAAAGGGGTCAGTCGAGGTGGTTCGGACTTCTGATCAGGATCCTCCTGGATGCCTCCTGTTAGAGGTGTTTCGGGCTCGTCCCACTGGGAGCCCAGTATGATGCTGAGTATGAGCATGGTAAAGGCGCAGTCGCTTTCTAACTGGCTAAAAAGCCACTTTCCATCTGTCCCAACCGACCCCACTCTCCCCTAGTTAGTAGAAACACACCTTCCTGTGTGTTTGATTTGTACTCATTATGAAGTAACACAAAAGAATGCCTCTTTTTCTTTTTTTTCAAGTAACAGGAATAAAAACAATAAACACATGTCCATTTGCTGGAAGAAATGTTATTTTTATTGACTATAGCATAAAAATATACTAAAATATAAAATTTAGTTCAATGCAAATTTAATAAATAAGCATGTAAATAAACAAAGTTAAATACATGTTCAATAAATAGATAAATAACTTAATAATTAAATTTAAAAAATCTTAATAAACAGATAAATAAATTCTTAATAAATAAATGAGTAATTACTTTAACAAATAAATAAACAAATAGATAAATAAATACTTAAATAGATCAATACAAATTTTAATAAATAGATAAAAATAAATAAAAACCTTAATGAACTGATAAATAAATAAACAGACTGCATGTGACACATTGTTAATGTGACAGACAGATGTTAGTTAGATAAAAGCAGCTGGTCGACTCTCTTCAGATGGCTTTTCATTTCCCTCCTGATCAGCTCCCAGGCTTCAGCACTGTGGCCCTGCACACAGAAGAATATCATCAGCATTCAGACATGATAAATACAATTGATTGATTGATTGATTGATTGATTGATACATTGATAGGTAGACTTACCATTTGCTCCAGAACATGGCTTGAGAGTCTCTTGAAGTACATGTGCAGCTTCTTGCTCTCCTTGTGGTGCACAGTCTAAATGAAGTTAGAGTAAAACAATGATTAAAACCATCTTCACTACACAGTCACAGTGGATCTGTTAACTCTGCACATGTACTTAACAACATTTAGTCAAACAGACATCAGTGATTCATGTCTTTAGGTTTATAAATCTGAGGTTAATCCACAGTGAGACTCACACAGGAGCGAAGGCCGACAGCCTGCCTGCTTACAACACTGAGAAAGTTCTCCTCTGTGTTCTCCTCCCATGATGCAGAGCTGTAACCCCCCTCAAGCAGGGCCACCATCTCCTCCAGAATCTGAACTGTGAAAGCAACTTTGTCCTCAGCCTGGAGAAGAACATTCATCATGAATTACAACAGGGACAGATTTATGTCACTTTATAACAGTTGTGTGTCTCTTTCATGTTCATTAGCAAAGCTGAGTGTGACTTACTGATGCTTTGGACGCCTGGCTGTACAGATGATTTGGGAAGGACACAGTGTCGTCCACTTCAGCATCCTCAGTGCTGTTAGTGGAGTTACTAGCCTGCATCACACACACACACACATCATGAAGTAAAGAGACAGTAACGTCACTGACTGACTTTTAACAGCAGCAGCAACAGAAGAAGTGCACTTACCATGGTGTCCAGTAGAGCCAAAGAGTCTTCACTGTGCTGTCTGAATTTATGATCCACCCATCTGCAGCTCAGTGAGGAGCCTGCACTGTACAGACTGAGAGACAGCAACACCAACAAGATCCTGCTGAGCATTTTGCTTTAGAAGCTACAAGTTTTCTTTGTATGGAGCAAATAGTGATTTCTCCTGTCAACCAGTTGTTGTGATGGAGCAGAGACGCAGAGCCTCATTTATACTGCAGGGCGCACCTTTTTCACTTTCCCATCACCTGGGGATCACTGCAGCTTTCACACGGTTCAAAGGTCACAATTAACCACGACACAGACCAACATACATGTATAATGTCACACACATATTTCGGATTCGAATTAGCGCCTCAATTAAAAAAATCTCCCACGATAAACACAAACAAATATCACAGCAAAGCGAAAATATCACGCGCGTTAAAAACTCTCATGTGTTGTAAAACAGTAGAAAATGCAAACAACATAATGACAAACACAACTCACTAATAATAATATTAGAATGTATAAGATAATATTCGATATTAGGGAATTATGGGATTATTTCAGGAATATTTTTGCGATTTTTAAAGGCCAAATAGAATATTGTAGACTTAAATTAAATGCCATATGACTTTATTTTAATAAGAATAACATATTTATGATTTCATACATGAGTTTATTTATTCAGTTTTGTTACTTTGCACTTTTTATTGCAGATTTCATCTCATGTTTTTGATGCAGTCACCTCCACGTTTTTGTGATTTTTAAACGAACCTGAACACAAATGTAATTTTCTTTAATTAAATCCGTGTTGTTGGTCAAATGTTTGATTGGAGTTATTTTTGACTTGTTTTCAAAAATTAAATCCATTTCGTATTTTGGAGATTTTAGACAAGAAATTGTCTTTATCAGGTTAATCTTACTGTAGTCTGCAGCTCTTTATGCGATGTGAATTACGTGTTAAAACGAACATTCTGTTTATTAGAGCTGCCATCTGTAGTATAATATAAAGCATAATTTATATATAATTCATGAATGAGTCTGTGACTGCGTGTGTTCACATACCGAGCATGCCGCAGGAGGAAAGCGCTTCCCTCGAAGTGAAACTGGAAATGGCTGCGGCCTGCGTTACGTGACATGTGACGTCCTCACGCTGCTATGTGAAAATGACAATCTGGTCAATGTTCGATTACCTGCAATCTGTTTATCTATTTATTCACTTTGTTTTATTACTATTAATTATTTTATGAATTACTTCTTCCAGCAAATGCAAATGTGTATTATTTGTATTCCAATTAATGGCGAAGATTTGTCTTTTTACTGAGTACAAATCTATAACATAAAGGAACATGTGTTTCTACTGTATGAGATTAAATATTACAGAATTATTAAAATAAGATTATTGATCCCACACCGGGGAAATTCACATGACACAGCAGCTCAAATATCAGCAGGTTGAATGGCAACAGAATAATTACAAGATAAAATAAAAAAACATATATGTCAGAATCAGGAAAATATAAAATATAAAGTACTAAAATTAGACACAACTATACACGTACTATTATAAGTCATTAAAAGAATGCAACAGAGGGGTTATCTTTGGTTGAACAAACTTTTTATGACTATAAGTGACACTTTTTAATGGAAGTTTGTGTAAAATGTAAAATAAAGTTGAGATTGAAGCTGCAACCCTACTGGAAACATTTTATTTATTAAATTGGTAGTTTGTGTAAAAAGTCTCTTTGTTGTAAAAAATAACTAAAATAAAGTTGGGATTCAATATTGTATAATAACCGCCAATTTTAATATCACAGTACACTTTCAAACTGGTGTACCGCTGCAACACTAGTGTCTATAGCCTTGTAATAACTCTCACAATACTTACACCGACTGAAAGTACAAGATAGAGCTGGTGTTAAATATCCAACTCAGATAAAACTGACTAAACAAAACAAACATGTCTATATTACATCAGACAGTATGAATGAGCTGCTGCACTGGAATCAGTTGCATCACTTTGCTTGTGCCACATAGCTGCAGGTAGCCTACAGCATAGATTTCAAGGAGAAAACTGGGGACAAGCTCCCTTCAATATTTAGAACATTTTCATTTGTACCCCCCAATAAAACATAAAATAGAAGACTTTCATTTTGGAAAAAATATATATAATTACACTTTAAATCAACGCCACAAATTGATGCATAAAAATTTTCTAATGGAGTGTGTCTGGGGAGGATTTAATCCCCTGGAGGATCGAGCTAAGCCCTGAATGCCCTTAAATCCATATGATGAAAGATTTAAAACAGACTTTTATTATATCTGGCCTATATCTATATCTATGCATTAATGTATGTTTATTATCTGGCTCCCTGGTCTCCTGTCATTCTGCAAAGTGGCCCCTGGGCAAATCAAGTTTAGTATCCCTGGTTTGAGCCCTAGAAAACAAGAATTCAACCCTTGTTACTGATCATAATATTTATCATTAGTTTGGCCCTTTAATTTTTGTTCCCATTATCTGGTTCACATCTCTTGTCCTTTTGGGCTTTTTGGAAATAAAAAATAATACATGCAATGTATGAAACACAAATTACAATCAATTTACCATTAAAGAAATAAAAGCCCAGAGCAAAGGCAAACGATATTTGTCCAAACTCTGCAGCCACTTTATGAATCACAGGCCTGATGGATGGTTTATAGTCTGATTCTCACACTCAGACAGTGTGCTCTGATCTGTAGGAGAATCCCCTCCTCAGCAGGCTGTCCGGTTCTCACGTTAAAAGCCTCCATGTTCTAGTTAAAACAAGGCGAAATGTCACTGACCATTTCAAATGAAGGTGCGTCACAGCACGCGCCGCAGTCACGCAGCCGCTTTCATTTTCTCTGGATGGGAACTTCTCGTTTTATGGCAGCGAGTGGACACAGGTACAGAGCCTGCAGTCCTATATTGATTAATGACTAACGATGATGACGAGTCCGCACAGAATTATGATGCAATTCAGTTTGGGTGTTTTGTTTGTTTATTTGTTTATTCAAATACACACAGAATCGTGTTTAGGAGCGTGCAGACTGACTGCATCAAAAACATGAGATGAAATATGCAAAAAAAAAAGTGCATATTGACAAAACTGAATAAATAATTTAATGTAAAAAAGCCTAAAATCATAATTATGTTATTCTTATTAAAATAAAGTCATATGGCATTTAATTCAAGTCTACAATATTCTATTTGGCCTTTAAAAATCGCAAAAATATTCCTGAAATAATCCCATAATTCCCTAATATCGAATATTATCTTATACATTCTAATATTACTATTAGTTGTGTTTGTCATTATGTTGTTTGCATTTTCTACTGTTTTACAACACATGAGAGTTTTTAACGCGCGTGATATTTTCGCTTTGCTGTGATATTTGTTTGTGTTTATCGTGGGAGATTTTTTTAATTGAGGCGCTAATTCGAATCCGAAATATGTGTGTGACATTATACATGTATGTTGGTCTGTGTCGTGGCTAATTGTGACCTTTGAACCGTGTGAAAGCTGCAGTGATCCCCAGGTGATGGGAAAGTGAAAAAGGTGCGCCCTGCAGTATAAATGAGGCTCTGCGTCTCTGCTCCATCACAACAACTGGTTGACAGGAGAAATCACTATTTGCTCCATACAAAGAAAACTTGTAGCTTCTAAAGCAAAATGCTCAGCAGGATCTTGTTGGTGTTGCTGTCTCTCAGTCTGTACAGTGCAGGCTCCTCACTGAGCTGCAGATGGGTGGATCATAAATTCAGACAGCACAGTGAAGACTCTTTGGCTCTACTGGACACCATGGTAAGTGCACTTCTTCTGTTGCTGCTGCTGTTAAAAGTCAGTCAGTGACGTTACTGTCTCTTTACTTCATGATGTGTGTGTGTGTGTGATGCAGGCTAGTAACTCCACTAACAGCACTGAGGATGCTGAAGTGGACGACACTGTGTCCTTCCCAAATCATCTGTACAGCCAGGCGTCCAAAGCATCAGTAAGTCACACTCAGCTTTGCTAATGAACATGAAAGAGACACACAACTGTTATAAAGTGACATAAATCTGTCCCTGTTGTAATTCATGATGAATGTTCTTCCTCCAGGCTGAGGACAAAGTTGCTTTCACAGTTCAGATTCTGGAGGAGATGGTGGCCCTGCTTGAGGGGGGTTACAGCTCTGCATCATGGGAGGAGAACACAGAGGAGAACTTTCTCAGTGTTGTAAGCAGGCAGGCTGTCGGCCTTCGCTCCTGTGTGAGTCTCACTGTGGATTAACTTCAGATTTATAAACCTAAAGACATGAATCACTGATGTCTGTTTGACTAAATGTTGTTAAGTACATGTGCAGAGTTAACAGATCCACTGTGACTGTGTAGTGAAGATGGTTTTAATCATTGTTTTACTCTAACTTCATTTAGACTGTGCACCACAAGGAGAGCAAGAAGCTGCACATGTACTTCAAGAGACTCTCAAGCCATGTTCTGGAGCAAATGGTAAGTCTACCTATCAATGTATCAATCAATCAATCAATCAATCAATCAATAGTATTTATCATGTCTGAATGCTGATGATATTCTTCTGTGTGCAGGGCCACAGTGCTGAAGCCTGGGAGCTGATCAGGAGGGAAATGAAAAGCCATCTGAAGAGAGTCGACCAGCTGCTTTTATCTAACTAACATCTGTCTGTCACATTAACAATGTGTCACATGCAGTCTGTTTATTTATTTATCAGTTCATTAAGGTTTTTATTTATTTTTATCTATTTATTAAAATTTGTATTGATCTATTTAAGTATTTATCTATCTATTTGTTTATTTATTTGTTAAAGTAATTACTCATTTATTTATTAAGAATTTATTTATCTGTTTATTAAGATTTTTTAAATTTAATTATTAAGTTATTTATCTATTTATTGAACATGTATTTAACTTTGTTTATTTACATGCTTATTTATTAAATTTGCATTGAACTAAATTTTATATTTTAGTATATTTTTATGCTATAGTCAATAAAAATAACATTTCTTCCAGCAAATGGACATGTGTTTATTGTTTTTATTCCTGTTACTTGAAAAAAAAGAAAAAGAGGCATTCTTTTGTGTTACTTCATAATGAGTACAAATCAAACACACAGGAAGGTGTGTTTCTACTAACTAGGGGAGAGTGGGGTCGGTTGGGACAGATGGAAAGTGGCTTTTTAGCCAGTTAGAAAGCAACTGCGCCTTTACCATGCTCATACTCAGCATCATACTGGCCTCCCAGTGGGACGAGCCCGAAACACCTCTAACAGGAGGCATCCAGGAGGATCCTGATCAGAAGTCCGAACCACCTCGACTGACCCCTTTCGACGCTAAGGAGCAGTGGCTTTACTCCCAACTCCACACCCTATCTCTAAGGCTGAGACCAGACACCCACAGGGGAAACTCATTTCGGCTGCTTGTATCTGCGAACTCATTCTTTCGGTCACTACCCAGAGCTCATGACCATAGGTGAGGGTTGGGACGTAGATGGACCAGTGGTGGTCCGGTGTAGTGCCCACATCACTACGCATCAAACTGCCGATGGAAAACTTGTCACATACCACCACTCAGTCAGTGACTTCCATGTCAGACATCGACAAGAAAATCCATCCTTTCATGGCAGTATGATATGCAGCATTAGTTTATAATGCCACCCGAAATCAACGTAACTGAAGGAGCTGGAAAGTCCCTGTTAGACAGGTGTGAGGGGCGGTGGATGGGTCAAACAAACACTGGACTTCCACCCGGAAGCCTGTTGTTCGCTTCCCATATAAATGTTGAGCCAAACCATGATGGCTTTTCCAAACCTAACCACATGCTTTTGTAGCACAGTGAAATAAATGTAAATATGCTGTGTTTTACAGAAATTGTTAGTTTATTTTGATGATGGTCATGGACGTTCCACGTCGAGATATCATGTGGAAAGTACCCTGGGTGTGTTGGTTGTTGACAATCTGGGACGCCGTGTCAAGTTCTGCCTGTTGCATGCATTGTCTTCTTTCAAAGTACACTTCTGTTTTCACAGGAAATTTAAAGTTTACATACAGTCTCTTTCAAAATAAAAGCACTACGTCAGTACAACACTACTTACGCACATGGTAAAGTTTAGGAAAAAATACAGGGTTTGGCTTTACAATCACACGAGAAGTGAACACCAGCCTTCCGGGTGAAAGTGAGTGGTTGTTGGACCCATCCACCCTACTTGGACTTTTGCCGCCTTAACTTTCATCCTTGTCCCGCCACGTTCCCCCTGACACCACCGGGCACCGATAAACAACAACAGCAACCAGCCACATATGCCAACATTAAAGGATGGCTTGTTTCGTCAGTGTCAAACGCCAGAAGTCACTGACCAAGCGCCAGTTTTTGACAACTTTGGAGTGAGATCAGGTTGGGTGGAACTCCCAGCTCATCACATATCATCGCTTGGTCAGTGGACGCTCACGTCTAGGGGAGACCGGGGATGGTTGTAACAAAGGGATAGTTGTAACACTCTCAGTTTGGCCAATTAGAAACGGGCTGTGGTGACATCATCAACATAGTCCATGCCCATTTACAATTGGAGCTCACTGGTGAAGCCGCATGTCTCTGAGTCCAAATTTGTCTGTTCTAGAGCCAAAAAACAGTTTTTCAGGTGAGAAACCAAACATTGTCATCACATGTTTTTTGCATAGTGTCCATTGTGTTGTATGTACAATTGTTTCACTTACATAGGTTCAAGTAGTAGTTTCTCTAGTTTAATTTGATGTGTTTCATTAGTGCTAGCTTTGAAGCTAAATGCTAAAAACTGTTAGCTCTTTCATGGCTGCTAGGCATGGGGAGGGTTGTAACAGTTCGTAAAAAGTGTGGATTTTAGGCCCACGAAGCCTGCACCCCAGGCAAGGACATCTACATTTGCCACAGCTGCCAATCAGATTAAAAATAGGCTATAGGTATTATGCCTTAGTTTGCTCAGATAATAGTTACTCTTCAAAAATGTTTATTGTTCAACTGTTAAAATGCTGTTCAAACGTAAACCTTTTTTGTATTTATGTTATACATTTCTGTTTATTTTAATATTATAATTACTGTATTCTTACAAGTTTATTGTTCCTTCTTTATTATTCATTGAAGTGCTTGAATACATTTAGCCTATTGTGAATCTTTTTTAAGCACAATAATTTAATTGTTACATCCATCCCCAGCTAGTGTTGCAACTCACCCCAGTACTGGGGTACGTTGTAACAACATACCTCTTTGTATTCGACATTAATTTCCATAATCTGTGATGGTGTAGTAGAGGTCACAGTCTGTGTTATTTATAGCAGACAAATATGGGTACCACGTATCAAAATTTAAGACCTCTAACAAAAAAACCCCACTGAGTTACACTTGCTCAAACAAAAAGTGTTACAATCATCCCCGGTCTCCCCTACATATTACATTATCAGGTATTCTTAGTGCGTCTGTTGTTGACGTTCTGGGACGCTGTGTCACTTTACGCTTGTTACCTGCATTCTGCATTCCGAAGTCATAGAAATCTGGCACTTGGGCAGTGACTTGTGGCGTCAGAAACCAACGAAAGAAGGCATCCTCTAACGACAAGGATGAATGTTAAGGCGGCGAAAGTTGGAATGCGGCAGCAGTGATGGATGGGTCCAACAAACACCGACTTTCACCCGAGAGAGCGGTGTTCACGTCCCGTAAGATTCTAAAGCCAAACCCTGTTATTTTTTACTAATCCTAACCATGTGTTTTTGTTGCCCAAACCCAAACGTGTGTTTGTTGTTAAAGGAAAAAGAACGTCAATTTGCGGTGTCGTAGTGCATTTATTTTGAAAGAGACTGTATGTAAAGGTTAAATTTCCTGTGAAAACACAAGTGTATCTTAAAAGAAGAGAACTTGACACGGCGTCCCAGAACATCAACAACCAACACACCCAGGGTACCTTGCACGTCGTATGTGGACGTGGAAAGTCCATGACCAAACGTTGATATAAACTGCCTGGCCAAAAAAAAAGTCACCACCAAAAAAAAAGGTCATACACTCTAATATTTCGTTGGACCGCCTTTAGCTTTGATTACGGCACACATTCGCTGTGGCATTGTTTCGATAAACTTCTGCAATGTCACAAGATTTATTTCCATCCAGTGTTGCATTAATTTTTCACCAAGATCTTGCATTGATGATGGTAGAGTCTGACCGCTGCGCAAAGCCTTCTCCAGCACATCCCAAAGATTCTCAATGGGGTTAAGGTCTGGACTCTGTGGTGGCCAATCCATGTGTGAAAATGATGTCTCATGCTCCCTGAACCAGTCTTTCACAATTTGAGCCCGATGAATCCTGGCATTGTCATCTTGGAATATGCCCGTGCCATCAGGGAAGAAAAAATCCATTGATGGAATAACCTGGTCATTCAGTATATTCAGGTAGTCAGCTGACCTCATTCTTTGAGCACATACTGTTGCTGAACCTAGACCTGACCAACTGCAGCAACCCCAGATCATAACACTGCCCCCACAGGCTTGTACAGTAGGCACTAGGCATGATGGGTGCATCACTTCATCTGCCTCTCTTCTTACCCTGATGCGCCCATCACTCTGGAACAGGGTAAATCTGGACTCATCAGACCACATGACCTTCTTCCATTGCTCCAGAGTCCAATCTTTATGCTCCCTAGCAAACTGAAGCCTTTTTTTCCGGTTAGCCTCACTGATTAGTGGTTTTCTTAAGGCTACACAGCTGTTCAGTCCCAATCCCTTGAGTTCCCTTCGCATTGTGCGTGTGGAAATGCTCTTACTTTCACTATTAAACTTAGCCCTGAGTTCTACTGTTGTTTTTCTTCGATTTGATCTCACCAAACGTTTAAGTGATCGCCGATCACGATCATTGAGGATTTTTTTCCGGCCACATTTCGTCCTCGAAGACGATGGGTCCCCACTATCCTTCCAGTTTTTAATAATGCGTTGGACAGTTCTTAACCCAATTTTAGTAGTTTCTGCAGTCTCCTTAGATGTTTTCTCTGCTTGATGCATGCCAATGATTTGACCCTTCTCAAACAGACTAACATCTTTTCCACGACCACGGGATGTGTCTTTCGACATGGTTGTTTAGGAAATGAGAAGCAACTCATTGCACCAGTTGGGGTTAAATAACTTGTTGCCAGCTGAAAGATAATCGCCCATGCAGTAATTATCCAATAGGAGGCTCGTACCTATTTGCTTAGTTAAATCCAGGTGGCGACTTTTTTTTTTGGCCAGGCGGTGTATGACAAGGTCGGAGTGAGAATGTGCTGGTTTCACAGGATCTGTGAAGTTTCTGCTCGTTACATACATACTGTATTTTTCAAAATAAACTAACAATGTCTGTAAAACACAGCGTATTTACGTTTATTTCACTGTGCTACAAAAGCATGTGGTTAGGTTTGGAAAAGCCATCATGGTTTGGCTCAACATTTATATGGGAAGCGAACACCAGGCTTCCGGGTGGAAGTCCAGTGTTTGTTTGACCCATCCACCGCCCCTCACACCTGTCTAACAGGGACTTTCCAGCTCCTTCAGTTACGTTGATTTCGGGTGGCATTATAAACTAATGCTGCATATCATACTGCCATGAAAGGATGGATTTTCTTGTCGATGTCTGACATGGAAGTCACTGACTGAGTGGTGGTATGTGACAAGTTTTCCATCGGCAGTTTGATGCGTAGTGATGTGGGCACTACACCGGACCACCACTGGTCCATCTACGTCCCAACCCTCACCTATGGTCATGAGCTCTGGGTAGTGACCGAAAGAATGAGTTCGCAGATACAAGCAGCCAAAATGAGTTTCCCCTGTGGGTGTCTGGTCTCAGCCTTAGAGATAGGGTGTGGAGTTGGGAGTAAAGCCACTGCTCCTTAGCGTCGAAAGGGGTCAGTCGAGGTGGTTCGGACTTCTGATCAGGATCCTCCTGGATGCCTCCTGTTAGAGGTGTTTCGGGCTCGTCCCACTGGGAGGCCAGTATGATGCTGAGTATGAGCATGGTAAAGGCGCAGTCGCTTTCTAACTGGCTAAAAAGCCACTTTCCATCTGTCCCAACCGACCCCACTCTCCCCTAGTTAGTAGAAACACACCTTCCTGTGTGTTTGATTTGTACTCATTATGAAGTAACACAAAAGAATGCCTCTTTTTCTTTTTTTTTCAAGTAACAGGAATAAAAACAATAAACACATGTCCATTTGCTGGAAGAAATGTTATTTTTATTGACTATAGCATAAAAATATACTAAAATATAAAATTTAGTTCAATGCAAATTCAAGAAATAAGCATGTTAAATAAACAAAGTTAAATACATGTTCAATAAATAGATAAATAACTTAATAATTAAATTTAAAAAATCTTAATAAACAGATAAATAAATTCTTAATAAATAAATGAGTAATTACTTTAATAAATAAATAAACAAATAGATAAATAAATACTTAAATAGATCAATACAAATTTTAATAAATAGATAAAAAATAAATAAAAACCTTAATGAACTGATAATAAATAAATATATAAATAAAATAAATAAAAATATAAATAAATAAATAAACAGACTGCATGTGACACATTGTTAATGTGACAGACAGATGTTAGTTAGATAAAAGCAGCTGGTCGACTCTCTTCAGATGGCTTTTCATTTCCCTCCTGATCAGCTCCCAGGCTTCAGCACTGTGGCCCTGCACACAGAAGAATATCATCAGCATTCAGACATGATAAATACTATTGATTGATTGATTGATTGATTGATACAGTGATAGGTAGACTTACCATTTGCTCCAGAACATGGCTTGAGAGTCTCTTGAAGTACATGTGCAGCTTCTTGCTCTCCTTGTGGTGCACAGTCTAAATGAAGTTAGAGTAAAACAATGATTAAAACCATCTTCACTACACAGTCACAGTGGATCTGTTAACTCTGCACATGTACTTAACAACATTTAGTCAAACAGACATCAGTGATTCATGTCTTTAGGTTTATAAATCTGAAGTTAATCCACAGTGAGACTCACACAGGAGCGAAGGCCGACAGCCTGCCTGCTTACAACACTGAGAAAGTTCTCCTCTGTGTTCTCCTCCCATGATGCAGAGCTGTAACCCCCCTCAAGCAGGGCCACCATCTCCTCCAGAATCTGAACTGTGAAAGCAACTTTGTCCTCAGCCTGGAGGAAGAACATTCATCATGAATTACAACAGGGACAGATTTATGTCACTTTATAACAGTTGTGTGTCTCTTTCATGTTCATTAGCAAAGCTGAGTGTGACTTACTGATGCTTTGGACGCCTGGCTGTACAGATGATTCGGGAAGGACACAGTGTCGTCCACTTCAGCATCCTCAGTGCTGTTAGTGGAGTTACTAGCCTGCATCACACACACACACACATCATGAAGTAAAGAGACAGTAACGTCACTGACTGACTTTTAACAGCAGCAGCAACAGAAGAAGTGCACTTACCATGGTGTCCAGTAGAGCCAAAGAGTCTTCACTGTGCTGTCTGAATTTATGATCCACCCATCTGCAGCTCAGTGAGGAGCCTGCACTGTACAGACTGAGAGACAGCAACACCAACAAGATCCTGCTGAGCATTTTGCTTTAGAAGCTACAAGTTTTCTTTGTATGGAGCAAATAGTGATTTCTCCTGTCAACCAGTTGTTGTGATGGAGCAGAGACGCAGAGCCTCATTTATACTGCAGGGCGCACCTTTTTCACTTTCCCATCACCTGGGGATCACTGCAGCTTTCACACGGTTCAAAGGTCACAATTAGCCACGACACAGACCAACATACATGTATAATGTCACACACATATTTCGGATTCGAATTAGCGCCTCAATTAAAAAAATCTCCCACGATAAACACAAACAAATATCACAGCAAAGCGAAAATATCACGCGCGTTAAAAACTCTCATGTGTTGTAAAACAGTAGAAAATGCAAACAACATAATGACAAACACAACTCACTAATAATAATATTAGAATGTATAAGATAATATTCGATATTAGGGAATTATGGGATTATTTCAGGAATATTTTTGCGATTTTTAAAGGCCAAATAGAATATTGTAGACTTGAATTAAATGCCATATGACTTTATTTTAATAAGAATAACATAATTATGATTTTAGGCTTTTTTACATTAAATTATTTATTCAGTTTTGTCAATATGCACTTTTTTTTTTTTGCATATTTCATCTCATGTTTTTGATGCAGTCAGTCTGCACGCTCCTAAACACGATTCTGTGTGTATTTGAATAAACAAATAAACAAACAAAACACCCAAACTGAATTGCATCATAATTCTGTGCGGACTCGTCATCATCGTTAGTCATTAATCAATATAGGACTGCAGGCTCTGTACCTGTGTCCACTCGCTGCCATAAAACGAGAAGTTCCCATCCAGAGAAAATGAAAGCGGCTGCGTGACTGCGGCGCGTGCTGTGACGCACCTTCATTTGAAATGGTCAGTGACATTTCGCCTTGTTTTAACTAGAACATGGAGGCTTTTAACGTGAGAACCGGACAGCCTGCTGAGGAGGGGATTCTCCTACAGATCAGAGCACACTGTCTGAGTGTGAGAATCAGACTATAAACCATCCATCAGGCCTGTGATTCATAAAGTGGCTGCAGAGTTTGGACAAATATCGTTTGCCTTTGCTCTGGGCTTTTATTTCTTTAATGGTAAATTGATTGTAATTTGTGTTTCATACATTGCATGTATTATTTTTTATTTCCAAAAAGCCCAAAAGGACAAGAGATGTGAACCAGATAATGGGAACAAAAATTAAAGGGCCAAACTAATGATAAATATTATGATCAGTAACAAGGGTTGAATTCTTGTTTTCTAGGGCTCAAACCAGGGATACTAAACTTGATTTGCCCAGGGGCCACTTTGCAGAATGACAGGAGACCAGGGAGCCAGATAATAAACATACATTAATGTATAGATATAGATATAGGCCAGATATAATAAAAGTCTGTTTTAAATCTTTCATCATATGGATTTAAGGGCATTCAGGGCTTAGCTCGATCCTCCAGGGGATTAAATCCTCCCCAGACACACTCCATTAGAAAATTTTTATGCATCAATTTGTGGCGTTGATTTAAAGTGTAATTATATATATTTTTTCCAAAATGAAAGTCTTCTATTTTATGTTTTATTGGGGGGTACAAATGAAAATGTTCTAAATATTGAAGGGAGCTTGTCCCCAGTTTTCTCCTTGAAATCTATGCTGTAGGCTACCTGCAGCTATGTGGCACAAGCAAAGTGATGCAACTGATTCCAGTGCAGCAGCTCATTCATACTGTCTGATGTAATATAGACATGTTTGTTTTGTTTAGTCAGTTTTATCTGAGTTGGATATTTAACACCAGCTCTATCTTGTACTTTCAGTCGGTGTAAGTATTTTGAGAGTTATTACAAGGCTATAGACACTAGTGTTGCAGCGGTACACCAGTTTGAAAGTGTACTGTGATATTAAAATTGGCGGTTATTATACAATATTGAATCCCAACTTTATTTTAGTTATTTTTTACAACAAAGAGACTTTTTACACAAACTACAATTTAATAAATAAAATGTTTCCAGTAGGGTTGCAGCTTCAATCTCAACTTTATTTTACTTTTTACACAAACTTCCATTAAAAAGTGTCACTTATAGTCATAAAAAGTTTGTTCAACCAAAGATAACCCCTCTGTTGCATTCTTTTAATGACTTATAATAGTACGTGTATAGTTGTGTCTAATTTTAGTACTTTATATTTTATATTTTCCTGATTCTGACATATATGTTTTTTTATTTTATCTTGTAATTATTCTGTTGCCATTCAACCTGCTGATATTTGAGCTGCTGTGTCATGTGAATTTCCCCGGTGTGGGATCAATAATCTTATTTTAATAATTCTGTAATATTTAATCTCATACAGTAGAAACACATGTTCCTTTATGTTATAGATTTGTACTCAGTAAAAAGACAAATCTTCGCCATTAATTGGAATACAAATAATACACATTTGCATTTGCTGGAAGAAGTAATTCATAAAATAATTAATAGTAATAAAACAAAGTGAATAAATAGATAAACAGATTGCAGGTAATCGAACATTGACCAGATTGTCATTTTCACATAGCAGCGTGAGGACGTCACATGTCACGTAACGCAGGCCGCAGCCATTTCCAGTTTCACTTCGAGGGAAGCGCTTTCCTCCTGCGGCATGCTCGGTATGTGAACACACGCAGTCACAGACTCATTCATGAATTATATATAAATTATGCTTTATATTATACTACAGATGGCAGCTCTAATAAACAGAATGTTCGTTTTAACACGTAATTCACATCGCATAAAGAGCTGCAGACTGCAGTAAGATTAACCTGATAAAGACAATTTCTTGTCTAAAATCTGGACACCATGGTAAGTGCACTTCTTCTGTTGCTGCTGCTGTTAAAAGTCAGTCAGTGACGTTACTGTCTCTTTACTTCATGATGTGTGTGTGTGTGTGTGATGCAGGCTAGTAACTCCACTAACAGCACTGAGGATGCTGAAGTGGACGACACTGTGTCCTTCCCAAATCATCTGTACAGCCAGGCGTCCAAAGCATCAGTAAGTCACACTCAGCTTTGCTAATGAACATGAAAGAGACACACAACTGTTATAAAGTGACATAAATCTGTCCCTGTTGTAATTCATGATGAATGTTCTTCCTCCAGGCTGAGGACAAAGTTGCTTTCACAGTTCAGATTCTGGAGGAGATGGTGGCCCTGCTTGAGGGGGGTTACAGCTCTGCATCATGGGAGGAGAACACAGAGGAGAACTTTCTCAGTGTTGTAAGCAGGCAGGCTGTCGGCCTTCGCTCCTGTGTGAGTCTCACTGTGGATTAACCTCAGATTTATAAACCTAAAGACATGAATCACTGATGTCTGTTTGACTAAATGTTGTTAAGTACATGTGCAGAGTTAACAGATCCACTGTGACTGTGTAGTGAAGATGGTTTTAATCATTGTTTTACTCTAACTTCATTTAGACTGTGCACCACAAGGAGAGCAAGAAGCTGCACGTGTACTTCAAGAGACTCTCAAGCCATGTTCTGGAGCAAATGGTAAGTCTACCTATCAATGTATCAATCAATCAATCAATCAATCAATCAATCAATAGTATTTATCATGTCTGAATGCTGATGATATTCTTCTGTGTGCAGGGCCACAGTGCTGAAGCCTGGGAGCTGATCAGGAGGGAAATGAAAAGCCATCTGAAGAGAGTCGACCAGCTGCTTTTATCTAACCAACATCTGTCTGTCACATTTATTTATTTATTTATTTATTTATCTATTTATTAATGTATTTATTGATCCTATATTGATCGACATATTTATTTCTTAAATTTGCACTGAGAAAAAATTTAGATTTTGTTTTTTTTCTACTGTAGTCAACAAAAATAATATTTCTTCCCGCAAATAGACATGTGTTTGTTGTTTTTACTCTGGTGGAAAAACATAGTGCGAATTTTGTGACTCCAAAATAGAAATTTATACACCAGGGGTCTCAGGGTGGGATGAATGATGGAGGCTGAAAACCTTTACAAAGTACTTTTGGCCAATAATGACACCTTTGGAGCACACCTTAATAATAACAACAATAATAATAATAATAATACATTCTATTTGTATGGCGCTTTTCAAAACACTCAAATACACTTTACAAAAACAGAAAAAACAAGATAAAAACAACATAAGAGCAGCAAAACACAGTTAAGAGAAGGAATTGGGACTGAATGCAACCCTGAACAGATGGATTTTGATCAAAGATTTGATGGAGTTTAAATCTGTACAGTTATGGATGTGTTGGGGGACAGAATTCCAGAGGGAGGGGGCAGCAATGGAGAAGGCTTTGTCCCCCCAGGTTTTGTGCTTGGTCCTGTGTGGGAGAGAGAGGAGATTTGCATCAGAGGAGCGGAGACTGCAGGAGGGGGTGTGATGGTGCAACAGGTCAGGAGGTAAGATGGGGCTTGGTTATGGAGGGCTTTGAAGGTGAGGAGAAGGACTTTGAACTGAATGCGTTGAGGAATTGGGAGCCAGTGGAGGACAGGCCTGATATGGTCGCGGGAGTGAGACTGGATGATGAGACGGGCAGCAGAATTCTGGATGTATTGTAGTTTGTTGAGGACTTTAGAAGATGAACCATACAGAATGCTATTGCAGTAGTCGAGTCTGGATGTTATGAATGCGTGAATCAGAGTTTCTGCAGTGGAGAAGGTGAGTGAGGGGCAGAGCCAAGCTATGTTTTTTAGATGGAAGAAAGCGGTTTTGGTGATATGATTAACGTGCGGTTCAAATGAAAGGCTGCTGTTGAAAGTGACTCCGAGGTTGCATAAATGTGGAGATAGAGAAAGTGTAGAATTTGCAACATTAAGGCTGAAATTATGGATGGTTTTAGTAAGGGAACTGGGGCCGATTAGGACCATGTCTGATTTGTCACAGTTGAGTTGTAGAAAGTTAGTTTGCATCCAGGATTTTATTTCAGTGAGGTGATTTTCAAGTGTGGAGCAGATTGTTGCAGTGATGGATTTGGTGGTGATGTAGATCTGGACGTCGCTGGCATAGCAGTGGAAATGGAGGCCATATCATCAGATGATGTTACCAAGCGGGAGGATATAGAGGATGAAAAGGAGAGGACCAAGCACAGAACCCTGGGGGACGCCTTGGGACAGAGGAGCGGTAGAGGAGGTGCAGTTATTGATATGGATGAATTGTTGTCTGTTGGAGAGATATGATCTGAACCAGGAGATAGCCGTGCCAGTGATGTTGTAACAGGTTTTAAGACGGGAGAGGAGGGTGGAATGGTTAATCGTGTCGGAGCACTAATGAACCAATGACATCATTGGCCTTGTGAAGACCTCCTCAGAGGTTAAATACCTGGGTTTTTCCACACCAGGTTGTCAGACTAGTTCCAGCCTAGTCAGACAAGCATGAACTGATGAAGCCTCTTGGATAAGAGGTCAAACGTCTTCTAAGACAAAACGAAGTCCAGTTGCGTTCGATTCAATTGCCTTGAGATATATATACTGAGCTGTTTGCTCACGTATTTATTGATCGGTTGATATTCTGCACAACCAGTATCTTTATAAATTAATACATAGTTGATCAACTTCTTATTTTCTACTTATTTATTTATGTATTAATTTATGTAATTTTTACCTTAAAAAAAAAAACAATAAAAAATACTTTCACCAGCAAAAGGAAATGTGTTTGTTTTTATTCCTGATACATAAAAAAGACACACATATTTAATATAATCAAACAGGATTAAACATTGTGTCTGATGCACACACAGATATCAGATACCATATTAAGATAAAACAGACATCAAACTCAGAGAAGTCATTATGAAATCATACACAACACTTTTTATATTAAAAAATTCTCTTGAAGCACCAAAAATGTCAGCTGAAATCTGTCGAGTCTGAACTGTAGAACGGTTCCTTTACACTTCAGTGGACCTCAAATCACATCTGATTAATTCACTCCAGTGTTACTAAATAGCATAAAATCAACAGCCGCGTATCAACCCTGTCGCCAGAAGAAATGTTGGCATGAACCATCTCTGCAACCAAGGACACGTTACTTTTTAAGCCTACGTTACATATGTTAAAACTTTATGTTTCAACCATGTGGTTAATGTGTTGCTAGGTTTAAGCACAAAATCCACTTGGTACGGGTGAGGAGAGGACAATGTTTAGGCTCAAAATACCTGGTGTTGTGACAGTTGGATGTATCACTAGGTGTCGTTAAAAATACCTGTTTTGGTGCACAAACATAGCTCGAAATGTCTGGATATATATAAAAATTTGCGGTTTTGGTGAACAACCACAGCTGAAAATGTCAAGATGTGATGTTGAAATTATTCAATTTTGGTACAACAAACACAGCTGGAAATGTCCCGACATACCGTTTAAAATACCTGGTGCGACAAGCATGACTGGAAATGCCTTGACGTATCACTAAATATACCAGGTAATGTTGGTAAAAAATATGGCTGAAAATATCCCAAAATCTCATTAAAAATGTGCAGCTTTGGTGCAACAAACATGGCTGGCAATGTCCTGACGCCTCGTAGAAATATCCATTGTTGGTGGAACAAACGCAGCTGAAAATGTCCCAACGTGTCGTCAAAAATACGTGGTTACGGTGCGACAAACATGACTGGAAATGCCTCGACGCATTGTTAAAAATACCTGGTTTTGTGCAACAACCATGGCTGAAAATGTTCCAACTTGTCAAAAAAACCTGGTGTTGGTGCATCAAACAGGGCTGAAAGTGTCCCAATGCACCAATAAAAATAGCCACATTTGGTGCAACAAACACTGCTGGAAATGTCCCGACGTCTTGTTAAAAAGACCCAGTTTTGGTGCAACAAACATGGCTGGAAATGTCCCGACTTCAAATTAAAAATACCTGGCAATGGTGCAACAAACATGGCTGGAAATGTCACAACGTCTTGGTAAAAATACCCCGATTTGGCGGAACAACCACAGCTGAAAATGTCAAGATGTGATGTACAAATTACTCGATGTTGGGGCAACAAACGCGGCTCAAAATGTCCCAGTGTGTCTTAAAAAATATCTGGTTATAGGGCAACAAACATGAATGGAAATGCCTCGACGTGTTGTTAAAAATACCATAGGTGAAAATGTTCCAACATGTTAAAAAAAAGCCGGCGTTGGTGCATCAAACACGGCTGAAAATGTCCCGACGCACCAATAAAAATACCAACTTTTGGTGCAACAAACATGGCTGGAAATGACCTGACGTGTTGTTAAAAAGACCTGGTTTTGGTGCAACAAACATGGCTGGAAATGTCACAACGTCTTAGTAGAACATGTTAAAAAAACATGTTAAAAAAAAGCCGGTGTTGGTGCATCAAACACAGCTGAAAATGTCCCGATGTCTTGTTAAAAAGACCTGGTTTTAGTGCAACAAACATGGCTAGAAATGTCCTGACTTCAAATTAAAAAGACCCGGTTTTGGTGCAACAAACATGGCTGGAAATGTCCTGACTTCAAATTAAAAATACTTGGCAATGTTCTGCCTTCCGTTAAAAATACTTCGTTTTCTTTACATCAAACATCTCATTAAAATTACCTGTTTTGGTGCATCAAACATGCATGAAAATGTCCCAATGCATGAATAAAAATACCCGGTTTTGGTGCAACAAACGTCTGGAAACGACAAACACGGCTGGTCATGTAAAGTTGTAATGATAAACTCAATTTTGGTGCAACAAACACGGCTGGAATTTCCTGACGTCTTGCTAAAAACACCCAGTTTTGTCGCAAACAACACAGCTGGAAATGTCCCAATGTGTTGTAAAAAAATGAGTTTTGTTGTTTGTTGGTCTCGAACAGCCTTCTCACTGAGGTGTCTCATGGAGGCCTCATGCCATCCGCCATCCCCTCCTCCTCCAGATGAGACACTTATCTCATATAGACGCAATCTGGACCACATCACTTAAGAGATATTAATCTAATGTGTATGAAATGTGGCAGTGTAACATATACATGGTTTTCAGAGATGCACAATGTCAACATTTTATTCTGGAGAACGGGCTGCGTATGTAGCAAGCATTTTAGAAGTAACATGTTGCACGTTTATAAACAAACACTGTACTAGAGGAAAATGACACATCTCCACATCTGAGCAGGGCCCACTGAGGACTCCTAACAACACATGATATGTACATTTAAAACCAAGACCTCGTACGTTATTGTGTGGATGTCTTACTCCCACGGGGCCTCAGCTACTTCAGCCTCGGCGTACACAGAGAGTTCCTCATACAGACCTCCTCCACATGTCTCAATCGCCAAACCCTGAAAGATGAAAATAAGTTTTTTTGCATAGTCAGTGATTCAGGCAGAAGATAAAGATATGCAGCTGCTAAATGTCACAGCAGAGCAACTGACATTTAAATATTTTTCATATAATTTGTAATGACACTCCTGACTCTTATATCACTTGAAAATTGCAGTTTTAAAATGGCCTACAAAGAAACTGTGCTCACAATTAAGTAATTATCATACCTAAGTAGTAAAAATTGATGTCTGCATTCATAAATATGTCATCACTGGTGTACTATTACCTCCACCAATAATCTGACTTATTCTCGTAAAAGGAGAATTTCGGATTTGTTTGTACATTGTGCGGGTAAGTCGTCTGTGGGGTTCCACTACGTTTCGCCATCTTGAGACTACACCCGCCAGCAAGGGACATACAGCACCGCCTTTGGCGTTTTCGTTGAGAGCCAGGCCAGCACTGCGTGACTGAGGAGCTGAAGGAGAGAAGCAAGAGGCGCTTCGCTACTACCCTGGCAAATATGAAACAAAGTCCCACTCTTTGAGCAATGTAATGCAGGATCATGCATATGCAGCATCATGGGAGACGGAATCCTTGTCGCCAAGAAAGTGCAAAAGGGAATCAAAAAGGCAGCGTGACTGGCGAATTAAAAAAACAAAGGCCCACATCGGGGTAGCCTTTCCCAGGTAGAGAGAGCTGCTGAGGGAGAATGGTAATGCAATCACAGGCCAGCGCCGCTGTTGGCTGTTAGCCGCTGTTAGCGGCCAGTCGCTAACAGCCTCATCCCTCTCCTCGCATCACTGCGCCGCTGTTTGCTGTTAGCCGCTGTTAGCGCTGGCCTGTGATTGTATTACCTTTCTCCTTCAGCAGCTCTCTCCACCTGGGAAAGGCAACCCCGATGCTGACCCTTGTTTTTTGAATTCGCCGGTCACGCTGCCTTTTTGATTCCCTTTTGCACTTTCTTGGCGACAAGGATTCCGTCTCCCGTGATGCTGCATAATACATGATCCTGCATTATGCTCAAAGAGTGGGACTTTGTTATGCGGCAGTAGTGCCGCTGGCCACTAACAGCTGTTAGTGGCGCAGTAATGTGAGGAGAGGGATGAGGTGTGTGAGGTTGAGCCACTTGTCAGTTGTCAAAGGACAAGACGTGATTGGTTTGTTTCAATTTACATCCGCCCCAACAGTCCTACGTTGTACACACAGCCAGCATAGTGAGTAGGGGGTTTGTCAACTCGCGTCGCATGTGTCTGTGTAGGAGCCTGAACGAATACTCCATGAAGTATCAGATGACATGGTTTCATCAGTGTTATCATAGCTTTTTGGTACACAGCGGCTACAGTTGTTGCAATACGTGTTTGAAACAGTGAGGCGCTAGAGTGCGCCATCTGTTTGAATGCAATATATGATTTCAGCGTTAGATGGGAGAAATTCCTACACACTGTGGCTTTAAAGCAATTAAAATCTATGTCCAACCCACAAATGCTGTTTTCCAAAGTTATGGTGACATTATTCTTAGTGTATAGTGGTTGCATGATGTTTTAAACTGTATATTTTTAATAACATCTTAGATCTACATGTAAAAGCCCAACTAGGGACAAGAGATGAAAATTAGCATCAGCTCTAAACTCTGAAATATGTTAAACTGCATTGTCCCTTTCATATAAAAAAATAGGCTAAAAAATAAATTCAATTTAAAAAAAGCAAACAAAAGTTCAGCAAACTTGTGGTTCCTCCAAAGAGCATATAAGCTGTGTTCATATTCATAAATGGAAAAAAAAAAAAAAAAAACTGAGAGCTGCACTGACAGAACAAGATAAAATTGTGGTTATGAGCTTAGCGATGCGAGGCGACTGTGTGCCTCCTGGTGTTTGTTACATGTGTAAAAACACAGCTGTGTCTTTACAAATACAACGACCACTTATAACAAAAAGTACCTTCTACAGTGGTGGAATGTGACGAAGCACTCAAGTACTGTACTCGAGTACAAATTTAAGGCACTTTTTTTTGTTATTTATTACTTTATACTTCTACTCCACATTTGTCTGACAGCTTTAATCGCTTTGCAGATTCAGGATGTCTACAGGTATCAGACAGTTAAAGTTAATGCTTTTTAAGACCCGTTCAAGACTCCTTTTAACTAAATTTGGGACATATTTTTGGATAAATCAGGTTTTACTTCATTAAGCATCGCAGGTTACCATTACAGGCAAGTAGCATATATGTGATCTTATACAGAGTAAGTTTTATGTGGGAATATGGTGATTAGAGTGAGTTAAGTTAATCTACATTTTGCCAGCAGGTAAGTGCAAGTATGAGGCAACATGGCAGTATTCTATTTTTTTTTGTTTGTTTTTTAAAGATTTGTAACATTATAAATGTGGACTTTAGCATAGAAAGGCTTTACTCATTTTCACAGAAATAAATTTAAAATTGGATAAATGACATTAGATTAAATGTCTGTAGCAGACCTCACAAATTCAAATTGAAGACTATTCAATGACTTTTAAGGCCTTATTGTTTTAACATTTACGACACTTTAAGACTTTTTAAGGACGCGTAGACACCCCTAGATTACAAATGTACATCCCCTTCCTGTCCAGTGAAAACCATGTATCTCCAGATGTGTTAATTGTGAACGTCTGTGATAAAATGAAGGACAAAGTGCTCCTTCATGTGTTAAGAAAATTCTCCTACTTCTTAAGCTAAGTAAACTTTTTAAAAACCCTATTGGATCAGCTGGAAAATGCAGCGTCACAAAGATGAAAACAGGGTGCTGAGCTCCTCTGCCCTCTCAGATACTCAGACCAGTTGCCTCACGAAAGCTTTGGAACAGCTTTACCTTTTCAATTAAGAGCTCCCCTTGTGTAGACACGTTTAAATCTAGGCTGAAGATCCAAATGTTTGATAAAAAGTTGACTTTTTAGAGATATGTGGTTCTCAAACAGAACAGACAGCGCGATGATCTTATAGAATCTGAGGCATTGTGTAGATTAAACGACCCAACAGCACATAAAGGAGTTAAAATGAGCTCAACCTTAAACATCTACATCTAATAGTACAACATATATATTAATGTAATAGTGATATTAATCCAGAAGCATCATATATAATAGTAATAATAATAGTACTTTTACTTAAGTGAAGTTTTGAATGCAGTACTTTCACTTGTAACGTGTCCACAGTGTGGTATTAGCACTTTTACTTAAGTAAAGGATCTGAATATTACTTCTACCACTATCTGTCTTTGATTAATATTACTGTAAGAAAAAAAATACACTTTAACAAACCTCATAGATGTGATCAGTTTCAGGCTCCTCATATATGCTGTCTCTCTTTTCCCACTGTTCATAAAAAGGAGAAATGAAAAGGAGAAAAGTTAAAGCAGTTACAGAGTTAGTACCAACTACTGATAAACACACTGTATACTGTACAATACACTAAAAGCGAACAATGATAAACTGACTGGCTGACTTGAAGTGTGATGTTCATGTTCAAGAGGACAAGACCTATTGATAAAAATGGCTACACTATTTTAATTTTAATTATTTTAATAACACCTGTTACACTGGCATACCCTGCATCATATACCCACATGATGATAACTGTAAAAAGAAAATGATGCACCCCTTTAAAATTAGAGAAAGGACAAGAAAGTGCATCGAAGTAGGCTACAGTAGCAATTGTGGTGACATTTAAGCAAACTGTTGAAAAGCTGTTGGTAGAAGCTGCACTGGAGCGCTTCCTTCACAGGGTCTAGTCAAAAAAAAGGGCTTTCAGAAGTTCATACATGGAACTAATTTGGGTAAGTGTTATCTTTCAGCTTGAGCAGCTCTGTTAGCTTATCAAGACTGATGCAAATTAAAGGCAGCTTTATACATTGTGCGGTGGGGTTTCTGTGAAGTGCTGTGAAGTTTAGTTGAACACACATGAAACACACATTAAACATGGCTTAATAGAGACAATTTCAAACACAAGTATACAAATCAGCTTCACTATAACTCGCAGCATTCACAGACAAACACTTGTCTTTATCGGGACACATTTTCCCCACAAATACAACATGCTAAAGTTATTAGCACAAGCCTATGGCATTTTACATTGTATCAATTAGCCTAGCAGCTAGTGGGTATTTTCTCCGCTCATATGAGACCAGTGACTGTGTGTGAAAACAAATGTCATAATAAAGTCATAATATAGTATGTCAAAAAAAAAAAATCATAATGGGGTAAGTAGGGGGCGGTTGTGGCTCAGAGGTAGAGCGGGTCTTCCACCTATCGGAATATCGGTGGTTTGATCCCCAGCTCCTCAGGCCCATGTTTTTGTTTTTTTTTTAAAGATTTTTTTTGGACATTTTTCCTTTAATGGACAGGTAAGCATGAAGGGCGGAGAGAGAGAGGGGGATGACATGCAGCAAAGGGCCACAGGCTGGATTTGAACCCAGGCCGCTGCGGCAACAGCCTTGTACATGGGGTGCCTGCTCTACCCACTAAGCCACCAACACCCCCTCAGGCCCACATTTTGAAGTATCCTGGGGCAAGATACTGAGCCCCAGATTGCTCCTGATTGTGTGTGAGCATGTAAACTGTTACTGAGTAGCGTGTGGCACCTTGTATGGTAGCCTCGGCCACCAGTGTGTGAATGTGCGTGTGAATGGGTGAATGTGACATGTAGTTGCACAGAGTTTTGAGTGGTCGGCAGACTAGAAAAGCGTTATACAGTACAAGTGCAGTCCATTTACCATTAAGTTATAAAAAAGTCTTATGCTGTGTCTCAAATCGCGTACTTCTGTACTTAGACTTAATATTTTGAGTGCATAAGTGCGTTCACACTGAGAAGTATGTAAAAATGCAGTGCACTATGAGTACCCGCATGGTACACTCAAAATGGTCAAGAAGTTGAGTGTGGAACTACGGACACTTCTCGCCCTCAAGATGTTGTCGGGTATAAGCCAGCAGTATGATTATTGGGTTATTTTAGCAGTCTGTAATGATTTGGTACCACGAACGATAACGCAAATGCTAATGCTAGTTTGCTAACTAGCTAATTTGCGGTAGTCATTTCTGGTGAGTGCACAACGGCTGTGTTTGGTTTGAGACAACACTATCCTGTCGAGAGTCGCACACTACGCCAATGAGTACATAGTGCACATAGTATACTACATGGAAGTGTACTAACGGAAGTATGTGATTTCAGACACACCTATAGTGTATGCCATTTTCCTGTACGGCCCTAAATCACACGCTGGCTCTCTAACATGGCACTCAGTCATCAAAACTTTAAAAACCCCTGATCAAAGATATTTGTTTAAAAATGTTAGAAAATGGTTGGAATTCCCCCCAGACCCCCCTGGAGGACTGGGTCGCAAAAGGTGTTGATTTTAAAAATGACATGTCCTGATATTTATTGACAACATTGTTGTTTTGTGCAGTAGGACACACAAATGAAAAACAACTTTAAATATCCTACAGTTGTTGAAAAAATTTGTTGATCCGCAGAAAATGGACTGACAACAATTTGGATATCTGATTAGGGCTGCAACTAATGATTATTTTAATTATATATTCATCTGCCAGTTGTTCACGATTGACTATTTGTTGTGTCTATAAACTGTGAAAAATTGTGAAAAATGCTCCTCACAGTTTTCCAGAAATTGCTTCATTACTGTTTTCTCAAACCAGAGGACTTGTTGCTTTTCTTCATTTTATGAAACTGTAAATTGAATGTTTTGGCCTTTTGGACTTTTGGTGAAACAAAACAAGCAATGTTAAGACATCACTTTGGCCTTTAGGAACTTGTTTATGATTAAAAGCTAATCTTTATCAACAAATGTATGAACATAATCATTAGTTGGATTAGCTGCAGGTAGGCCTTTGTTTTGGCTGTGACCTGGAAACATGTTTAAAGTGTTGGATATCTGTTTTATTCTAAAGAGCTTAAGTTCGATAAAAAGTATGTCTCATCTATTCCATCTAATTCAGCTAAACTCAGCAGTGCACTCTGGTGATCACAGATTTATTTTGGGGGCCTTGTTCCTCACCAAACGTTGTTTGCGTAGCAGTAGAGCAGCAACACACACAGCCAACACCAGGCCCTGGAGAATGATGAGCCCATCCTTCATCCTGGTCCTGTGCAGAGCCTCTTTCTCATTAAGGGGTCCTGTGAGAGGAAAGGTGTGAGCTGGTACAGACCTCTGTAAATCATCTTTGCATAATGTGTCTGTGTGTCTGCACAAGATATTTGTTGTCCCAGCCACTTACTGGCAACTTGAACCGCAGTCCCAGGTCCCCATTCATTGTTTATCTTGCAGAAGTACAGTCCGCTGTCATTTATGTTCACCTTATGGATTTGGAGGAAGGCCATTTGCTTCACAGTGGTGTTACTATAGTGAAACTTATTGTTTTCTGTCATTAACTTGCTTCTTTTTTCAGGCGCGTCATACTCATCAGCCTTGTACCACTCTACGCTGACTAGCCGAACAGTCCCAAAGGCGGGCACACAGTAAATGCCCAAGTTGCGTCCGACTGGCACACCATAGAACCGGGGCTTCTGGATGATCAGTTTGGGAGAGTCTGAGGCCACTGAGCAGACAAAAGAAGGTAGAGGGATATTGTGACACAGTTACAGCAGCAGTTTCTTTAAATCTCTTGAGACAAACATGTATGCAGATGATGTGGCTGTATTTCGTCCCTGCAGCTGTTGGTAAGTACACTGCCTCCGACATGATCCTGGCTTTGACTTCACATTTAATACCAAGAAGACAAATGTCGTAATGTGAAGAGGATAGAAAACTCTTTCAAGAGTTCTGCTTTGGCAGAGATAAAGTCTCTGTTATCATGGTCATAATCTTACAAATGATGATGGATGAATTAAACAGAATATTGACATAACAACTGGCAATTGACACTGAAAGTAGGAAGTATGCAGAGACTTCTAATTGTTTACACTGCAGTCATTAAGGTTGCACCTAGGGCTGCCAGCAACTAACAATTATTTTCATAATCAGTTAATCTGCCAATTATTTTTTCTAACTGATTGATCGTATAATAGAGTGAAACATGCTCTGTAAATTCCCCAGGACCCATGGTGACATCTTCAAATGGTATCTGACCAACAATCCAAAGCTATTCACTTTATTATCATGTATGACAATGAAAAGCATCAAATTCTCACGTTTAAGAAGAACGAAACAACAGCTTAAAACAATTACTAAAACAATTATTCGAGGATCAACATATTTAAATTTTCTGTTGATGACCTTGTCTATTGATTAATTATTGCAGCTCTAGTTGCAACTGATTAGCGAGTTGTTATTTTTTTCAAATGCTTTAACAAGTTCCCAGAGCCCATTTTTATTATTTTGTCCAACAAAAGTGAAAAACTCAAAAATATAAACTTTATAAAGACATAAAACAGAGAAGCAGCAAATTCTTTTTCTATCTGAGAACCTGCGATTAGAGAATGTTCAGACCTAAATTAATGCTTTTTCTGTAAAATAAATGATTCAGCTAATCATGTCAGCTCTAAACACCAAACAATTATTTTAGGTTAAGGCAACACGGAGTTATCATGGACCAGCAATTCAGGCCCATGAGCCAAATCTTGACTGTGTCAGGGTGCTGGGTGGCCTACAGACCATTTTCTAACTCATGATGAAAACAAATTAACACACACTGGGATTTTGTTCCTGTAATTTTAATGTAAATAAGGTGCCAGAGTGCATAAGGCTGGCTCCGGAAGTGAGTCAGTCCCCATAGACCCCAATGTTAAAATGCCCAACTTTACAGTGGAAATAAATTGTTTACAGTCTGATACAAAAAACAGTTTTGGTCTCTATAGCTAATCTATAATATGTGACAACTGTACAGGGGGTGAGTCTTTATATAACTCATCCTTTTACATTTTTTTTATGGCTTAACGCTAATGCTGAAGTTAACTTCCTCGAAATCCCCAGGGCCAAGACTTGAACCTTGGGTGTCAGGGCGTTCTCAGTCACTGTTCCCTGTTTTAATTTCCCCAGTTGACTCTATTCAAAGTCTCTTTTTATTTTATTGTGTTTGTTAACTCTAATATCCTCCTCCTTGTCCTACACCTACATTTATACAAAACAGTCCTTTTTACTGCCTGACATGATGGCAATAAACATCCTTAAATGATGAGTTGATGAACTTAGGGCTGCAACTAATGATTATTCTGATTTTGAGTAATCTGATTGTTTTTTCGATGAATAGATTCATTATTTTATCAAATTAAAATTCCAAATATTCAGCTTACAATCATATAAAAACAGAGAGCAGCCAGTCTTTACATTTGAGAAGCTGGAACAAGCAGATTTTTGCTTGATAAATGACCTCATTGGTTACTGAAATCGTTTTATGTATCATATTCTATCAATTGACTGATCCAGTGGTTCCCTACTGGTCCAGCCACGGGGTCCAGATTCTTCCTCCACAGTTTGACATATTCAGTGTCATACGTTTGGCCATGTTGTCGAGCTAGTTCACTGTCTCTGTCAAGTAGCTGTCTGTTCTCTCACTCACTCTACAGCAGGAAACGGCACTTCACAATAAAAACTCTGTGCCAGAAATTCACCGTTCTTAGAAATAAAGTTCGTTTTTTACAAACTTGACATGTTCGCGGGTCACTTGCAATCTAGTCGCAGCATAGGCCAGGTGTATGCAGGGGTGTTTCTAGGATCTAAGGACATTCAGGGCTTTTCCAGCCAAGACTTCTGTCAGAGGCTCCAGGGTATTCTCCCATTACACTTATTTAAATATTTAAATATATAAACAAGCTTTTTTTATCGTGGACTGAATAAGATAATGGATGTAGCTACCATGACGTCACCCACTGGTTCGTCGACTCCCATTTTAAAGCCTCAAGTCTGGCATTTCAGTTTTCGCCATCTTGCTTTTTTGGAGCCAGAAGCGACCAAATTTGAACAAGAGCGTGGAGCTGTGAAGGAGCGAAGGGGTGGATCTGGCTTAGAAGCTGAGGACACTTTTGGCAGGCAGCCTGTCACTCGAAGCAGCCCCGCCCTTAATCATTCATAAATGCAATAATACTAGTAATAACCAGACATGGGGGAAAGTCACACATGTGCAAGTCACAAGCAAGTCTCAAGTCTTTACCTTCAAGTCTCAAGCAAGTCCCAAGTTAGTTGTGGTGAGAATCAAACAAGTCAAGTCCCTGCTATAAGTCAAGCAAGTTAAGTCGAGTCATTGCTCAGGTCAAGCAAGTCACAAGTCAAGTCATATGTCACATACAGCAAACATCTCCTCACAATCCGCTAGCTACATGCTAGCTACAATATGCTGTGAAAAAGTCCGGTCTCTGTAGGCAGCCCAGGCTCCGCAAATGGCAACAAAAACATTTGGGTTCAGGCTGCACCACCCAGCCAGCACGAGAACAGCGAAAGCAAGCACACACACATGAACGCGGTGCCCATGTTGCACGGTCTCGCGCAAGCGCGCACACGTGAATGCGGTGTACAGAGAGGAAGTTAGAGCTACAGGCTACAGTGAGGCTAAAAACAGAGTTCAAATGATGTTTTTCCAAACAACTTTTTATGTCGGGGCTTGAGGACACTTGGATCACTACGGATGAGCAGTATGGAGATATTTTGTGGTTTCATTTATGTGTTTTTGGACATTTGAATCTGGCGCGCCATCAGCCTCCATTAGGTGGAGTTGTGTTGCTACCTCCTCTCCCCTTGGATCTCCTCAAGTGTTGTGAGGACTCTAAAACTTCACCTGAGCCTCCCTCGGCATGAGGGTGAGTGGATAATGGCTGAATTTTCATGTTGGGTGCACTAACAGGTGTGCAAATCCAGGGTAACTAGCAGGTATCTCTTGTTCATGACAGAGTCACAGAGGACGAGGGGAGGAGGGGGGAGAGTCGAGCTAGCTCTGTTGTGTTTGATAACATTGTTGAACGTAAACAGAAGTGACGCCCAACGGCGCTTAGCGTGCCTTTAATATTGAATTAAAGCAAAGTCCTTTCGAGTCATCTGTCTCAAGTCAAAGTCAAGTCTCAAGTCATGAATACAAAGTCAAAGTCAAGTCGAGTCTTTTATCAACGTACGTCAAGCAAGTCTCAAGTCATCATATTTGCGACTCGAGTCAAGTCATGTGACACGAGTCCCCATCTCTGGTAATAACAGAGTCAAAGATGCTTTACATAGAACAGGGTAAAAAATAGTATTCACAAGGTATGTATTCTAACTCTTTAATGCATTGGTTAATCCAACCTAAAGCTGCATCACTGTATACATTAAAGTTGTGGTGATTTTGTTGTTTAAGTCTATTTAAGTCTGTATGTGATGGTTTGTTTTTAATGTTTACTCCATTATCTTTCTCGTATAAGCAGTATATTAAAATAATAAGTCTTTGTCTCAGAGGACAACTTCCTCTTTCCCGCCAGATGGCCAGGAAGTAATGGTACTGTGGAGTCAAAAATAACATGCAAAACACTTGTATGCATTGTATCCATGGTTAAACAGTCATAAAAAGTACCATTAAATAACTACGAAAAGCATTACCAAACAATTAGTCTAATTTAAGTGCTGCACTAACATTCAGCGTTTCACAAATGTTAATATAAACACCAAGACTGTTGTTGTTTTTTGCATCATTCTCATTTTTCAGTCACTTATCAAATTGATCATATTGCATTAAGAGTTTATATTTACCTGAGATACTGATCAAAGCGAGTCCACAGCATCCAGCCAGTAACCAGCGCATGATGACATGCAGAAGAAGAAAAAAGCTATTTCAAATGCTGCCGTCCAAACGTTCGTCTACGTCTCTCTGCAGGCATGAAGGTGTTGTGAACCAGAGAAGAAGTGTCTGCACCAGTGAGTGTGCTGTCTGTCACCACACAGGCAAATAAGGGGAAGAGCACTGTAACGTTGAAACCAAAATAACTCTGAACAGCCCACACTTTTAACATTAAAATCCTGTTTCATTCACGCTGTGTGCCATTTTTAGGGACGAATGACGCAGTGTTGTTCACCTGAACATTTGCGGGGTGAAAGATACATCTGGAGGCTTTTGAGACGATTTGCGGGAAAACAACAAACACTCATGTGATACCAAATTGTTAACAGAACTAGGGCTTGGTTTTGTTTGACATTTTTCGATACTCATACCAAAACAATAGCTCAGTTTCAGTATCAATACTTTTTTTGTGGTGCCTTTCTTTTCATTTAGAAAAGCAGCAAATGTTCTCAAATGTTAAATGTTGTTATACAAGCTGTCTGACAAGACTTTAAAATAAAATGGATATTTAAGTTTCTAACATGACATAGTGTTTGAGCTGACTTTGTCATCAGGAGCTGAAGAGGATGGTGGATGGTGTGTCACCAAGGCAAAATGCCTGCCAAGCTGCAGCTCACTATTTAAGACAAACAAGCAACGAAACCGGTCATGATTTGGCGAGCCATTGTTGTGTTTCCAGCAGGTTTTTAGGCCCGAAAAGTGAGACACTGCTGCTTTTTGTTTCCTAACCATAAACATGGGTGGATTATGAGACAATGGACCCCTGGGCACAGATGTGTGAAGGGTCCACCACCTCTCCTACACAGGAGAAAGACACCCAGACTTTGTGGTGGTTTTGCATCTCTTTTCACTCATTGGGCATCATTGTCTCTTTTTGTGGTCATCTTGTAGTCATATTTTTGTCTCTTTGTGGCTGTTTTGCCCAGTTTTGTAGTTTTTGTGTCTCTTGGCAGTTCCTTTTAATCCCTTTGTGGCATGTAATGTCTCTTTTTGGTCATTTTGAGTCTTTTCCTGGTCAGTATGTGTTAATTTGACATTTAACTTTTTGCAAGTGAAGGCCAGAGGGGACCCTCCTGACACTTGGATCCCTGGGCCTGTGCCGATAGGCCCTTTCAGTAATCCATCCATGACCATAAGCAGCCTAAATCTAACCACATGCTAACCACAGCGTTGTTGAAATGTGAAGTTTCAACGTATAGCATAAATTGCAGCATAAATTGAACAGACTATATCTTGAGGTGTCGAACAGAACAATGTGAAAAGGAAAAATAATGCCAAAGACAACGCCTTCTATTCTTGGATCAATTAATGGATGCACAAGGATGCAATTTTAATTAGTATGGTAGTCACAGAGCACACACAAAAGCAAGGACAGTTCGTTTACTGGTCCATCTACGTCCCAGCTCTCACCTATGGTCATGAACTCTGGGTAGTGACCGAAAGAATGAGATCGCGGATACAAGCGGTGGAAATGAGTTTCCTCCGTGGGGCGTCTGGGCTCAGCCTTAGAGACAGGGTGAGGAGCTCGGACATCCGGAGGGAGCTTGGAGTAGAGCAGCTGCTCCTTCGCGTCGAAAAGGGGTCAGTTGAGGTGACTCGGGCATCTGATCAGGATCCTCCTGGCCGCCTCCCACTGGAGGTGTTCTGGGCACGTCCCACTGGTAGGAGGCTCCGGGGCAGACCCAGAACACGCTGGAGGGATTACATATCTCGTCTGGCCTGGGAACGCCTCGGCGTCCCCAAGGAGGAGCTGGAAAGTGTTGCTGGAGAGAGGGATGTCTGGGGTGCTTTGCTCAGCCTGCTGCTCCCACGACCCGGCCCCGGATAAGCGGATGAAAAATGGATGGATGGATGGATGGATACTTCAGAGTGAATTTTCTTGTCTTGATAACTTTATCATTTTGTTTGTGAACGTGTGTTGAGCCATGCTAGCAGCCAGCAGCTTGAGAGTGTCTGTGTGTCATCCAATTAGTCTGTCAATCCAACACTTTGGCATGTAGGATGTAGGGGCATCTCTTGGCAGAAATGGTGTATAAAATTCTGAACTATGCTTTCAATAGTGTATAATTACCTTAAGATAATAATCCTTGTGTTTTATTACCTTAGAATGAGCTGTTTATATCTATGTACGTAGCCAGTCCTCTTCCAAGAAGCTGCCATGTTGTTCTACAGTAGCCCAGAACGGACAAATCAAACACTGGCTCAGGGCCATTCGCATTTTAGTGTTGACCACCATAGTTCTTCTACATGCTTAGCACCAAGACAAGTTTGAGTTCTGCAACCTCACCACTAGATGCCACTAAATCCTACAGGACCTACTGGTCCTTTAAATATCTCAACAACTATTGGATGATTGCAGTGAATTTTGTTTAGACATTCATGGTACCCAGATAATTTTTCCTATTTTTTGCTAATTCTATAAAATATCCAACACATTCTCACTTTGACCTTGTCACATATCACCGTTTGGTGTTATCGAGATATGTCGTGCAAGGTACCCTGGGTGTGTTGACATTCTGGGATGCCGTGTCAAGTTCTTCCTGTTACATGCATTGTCTGTTTTCAAATTACACTTCCATTTTCACAGAGAATGTAGTTTGTATAGTCTCTTTCAAAATAAACGCACTACGTTGGTACAGCACCGCAAATTTACGTTTTTTCCTTCAACAACAAACACACATGGTTGGGTTTAGGAAAAAAGAACAGGGTGATATTCGATGGTTGTTTGACCCATACTCTGACTTTCGCCCCCTTAACTAACATTGTTGTCTCGCCACGTTTTCCCCTGACGCGTATCATGCTGAAGTGACAGGACTGCTTTTTCCGTCAGTGTCTGACATCAGAAGTCACTGACCAAGCGCTGGTTTTCGACGACTTCGAAGTAGGACCTGGTTGAAATATCTCAACATGTACTGAAGAGTCTGGCAAAAAATTAGTACAGATGTTTATGGTTCCTAGCAGATGTATGAGAAAATGTTAGCATGCTAACATGCTAAACTAAAGTACTGACTATGATAAACATTATACCTGCAAAGCATCAGCCCCCCAGAGCTGCTACAGCATAGCTAAAAATTTAAGATGGAAGCGAGACAGAAAAATTCCTGAATGTAGTGTGTGTGTGAACAGTGAAAATCACAAGTGGTGCCTGAAAGGTTATTGGGAACTTTGTGTGAAAGAGACTTTAATCATGTGCAGTCAAGAGTAACGTTTTAAGGTCAGCCAAACTGGTCACATTCCCCCAAATTCCCAAAGCAAACATGCATCTTACAGCTTCTGTATGGAGCTTAGTCAGTTAACACAGTGTGCGAGCAGCTGCCTCAATAACATGTAACCCTGACAGGAAATACTGAACCTCCCTTAGTTTTAATGAGAGGTGACTCAGAAAACCAGTCAAGCTTAGGGCCTGTCATTTTTTCATTTTCAGTCACTGTTTTTTTTTATAAGCCATGGTAGCTGCCCCAAAATGTTTTACAAATGTAAATGTCAGAGGTGGAAACTACTGACTTTTAGAACTGCAACTACAAGTCCACTGATCAATCAGACAATTGACAGAAAATAATTGGCAGCCATTTTGGTATTTCAAGAAAAAAAGCCAAACCTTTTAAGGCTCCAACATTTTGCAGATGATGTTACACTATTATTATAATATTATTTTATTTTTTCAATCTAATCTGACATTATGTTTGTTTATAAGGACAGAAGCATGGAAATACAATGTCTTGTCACCTTTAAGAGGGGTGCTTCGGGATCAACAACATTCAAAACAAAATAATTATTAGTTGCAGCCTTAAGTGTTTGCTAGACATTCAGGCATCCTGATGAAAATAAAGCAGCACAACTCATCCAGACAGCCAAAACTGAAAGCACCAACAAACACTTGCAGAGCAACGGAGCTCACATCCCTCTTAAGTAACTTCAGTCAGCACTGGGCAAAGTACTGAGCATAGCGTGCAACCACAAAGAATATGCAAATAAATCCAACACCCTACCTCCTTAGTTCTTGTAAGAGGCAGTTTTTTGTCTGATGACACTCAAGCACAAAAAACAGCAGCCAAGCAAGCAAGCGAGCCAAATGAGTAGTTCTGTTTAAAGAGAAACTACGTCCATTTTTAAAATTCATACGTGTTATTCCTATGGTCCAAGACAGCCCAGAAATGTAAGCAAACATGAAAAAATCTCTCTGAAATCCAGAGTGCCAAAAGCCAAACTTGTGATGTCACCAAGTATAAAGTCTGAAGCTGCTCCATCTTTGCAAATGACATCATGCATCAGTGTACTGCCCAGATGGAGGGCAGGAAACTGGAGGCAAGGCACAAATGCCCATGATTTGCGCCGTTTATGGCTGTTCCAATAGCTCAACCTGAACGGCTAAAGACTCTTAAGCAGAAGCAGTTAAGCAGGCAGATGGTGATGTGAGTTGGATTGCAGAGGAGGATCTAAGAGTAGCGTGTGGGTAAGGTGGGGAGTGTGGATATGAAGGAGTTTTGGGGCTTGTTTGGTGAGAGGCAGAATCTTGAAATCAATGCGATATTTAAGAGGAAGCCAGTCAAGCTGCTGCTGAACAGGAGTGACATGATCTTCTTTTTAAACATGAGTTAGATGCGATTACAATGTGCTGTGACAACTTCTGTGTTAATTGCCACCTGCCAGATTTAAGGAGAAACCAGGACCCTGTAGCTGGACCAGTTGGGAACCACTGTTCTAGATGACACTGAGACCACCCAAGGGAATGTACATTCTCCGTTTAAGGACTGAGACCACTATAATAGAATAAAGCTCATTTGGGTATAAAATAGATAACAAACATTCTGTGGGTTCACAAAATCTGTCGCCCTATTTATTGTCTATGAAGCAGCTCCAGACTTTATACTTGATGACACAAATTTAAGACTTACTCCTCAGGTTTCTTGCTTTGAGAGAGAGTCGCTCGTATTCACAAATACTGATTGAACTTTCCTAGACAATGGAAATAACATATTAGAATTCTTAAGTAGAGTTCCCCTTTAAGATGAAAAATGCCAATACTGGAGATGAAAAGATGACAGATGTAGCTTATAAACTACATTGCTTATGTCATATCATCCATTGTTGCCCAACAACATATTCATTTTTATCATTTACTTATTTATTAACATTAATGGCAGTGTTTAAGTCACATACATCATCCTGCTGCTGTAAACACTCACTGACACACCAAATGTGTGTTCATCTGTTGCAACAAATAGTCCCACACAAATAACATGATGCAGTATTTCACACATAAAATTCACTGTACAACACTCTGGGTTGTTTTTCCACATGTCTACTCCCAGGTTTAAAAACAGATGTGACAGAATTGGGAGTGTATCGTTCGGCAGTGAGGCCTGTTCACTGTACACACCACCAGAGGGCCTCAGCGCTCCAGTGTAGTTTCACATTATACAACGTGCAACAACATAAACTCACAACCTACTTTTCCCTACAAGAAGTATTTTATTCTCACAATATAGATACACTTTTTACAATAACAAAATGATATAAATATACAATACAGAAAGAAGAAAGACAAGATGTATATACAGGCAACACTGACTGTGGGTGTACCGGTAAAGCTCTCCCTCCAGTAGAAATGTAAACAACAGGAGGACACTGTGTGTGTTGTGGATCTGACTGAACTATCAGAGGAGACTACAGCTAAGTGGTGCAGCAGCGTGTCGATCTCAGACAGGATCGCTGCAGGTCACATTACAGAGTAACTGCCATGCTGCGGCAGCAGGATAAGACAAAGAGACCCCTCGAAGAGGAAACATTCATGTTCTTTTTAATCCCCCAGGGCTGATGTTAAAAACAGTGTTGAACACATAAACAAGAGAAGAGACAACCCTCTATAATCTATTGTAAAAAAAATACTAACTAGAAAACTGTAAAAGTGCTTATGTTGTTCATTATGTTTAAATATTCAGAGTAAGACATTTTAAATTCAGTTAAGACTTACACAACAGCAAGTGAAGCAACCTTTCTGCATGAAGACAGACTTTAGAAAACGACTGCGCATAAAGTTTTTTTTGTAAATATGTAAATAGGTGTTGATTATCTACACGTTGGAAAGTGGGGTTTTCCTTTAACTTCAGACTCATGTAAACACTTTATAACAACCATCATTAATACATGATATTTTAAGTTTAGTTAATAGTTGTTTACCGTTAACAAATAATGAAATGATAATTACTAATTTCTAATTATTTAAGGTTTTTTTTTAACCAAACTGTTCTCTTTCCCATCTCGTCAAATACTTGGTCAGCAGCCATATACGTCAATCTATGATGCTCTGGGTACCCCTCCTGCATTGGTTTTGGACGTTCAGGGGCCGAGTGTCAATTTACACTTATTACGTGCATTGTGTCTTTTCAAAATAAACTTCTATTTTCACAGAAAATGTACAATTTCTGCTTGTTAAATGCATGAAGTCTGTTTTTAAAAATAAACTTGGAACGTAGGTAACTATAGGCAACAAAAGCGGTTTACAAAACAACATCATGGTTTGGCTTAAAATACAGGGTTCTCAAATATAATAAAATATAAACATGTCTTGCCAAACTTGCCTATCGTTTTTTAAACATGATAGATTCAAGCTCTATTCAAACATAATTTTAGCTAGCTGCCATACATTAAGGAAGGGACGGAACGTGGGGAGAAAATAAAGAAACGTACATGATGGTAGACAAAACGTTGTCACATATTTACGCATATTAGAGCTATGTTACTTTGAAAGCTACAGAAAATAGATTTGCCCTGATGTTAGATCACATACAACATTATCCATGGAAGCTTACAGCAACAATTTCACTACACACAACAAAATTCCTGACTTTTCCAGGCCTGGAAAATGTGACTGTGATATTCCATGACTTTTCCAGGTTTTCCATGACCAAGGGAACCCTGAAAAGTAATATGTCCCTGACTAATTTAATGTCACGTCCCTTGACATATGTCACTGGTGTAGCAGGCGTCACATACTAGCACACTACACTGTTACAAAAATAACTCAATTGGCATTTGGTTTCACACAGGAAATGAACAGTGGTTTCATGGGTGAAAGCGCAGACCACCTCCACTCCCACCTGTCCTATGCAGATTTTCTTGCTCTTCATACTACAGCAGGTGCTACAAGCATCAAAAAATGCTGCGGCCCAGTTTGTCTCATACTTTGTCTAAAGGCTGCCTCTCTGCCCCAGTATGGGACACTGATGGTCGCTGACCAAGTGTTGATGTTTGGTGAGTTGGGAGTGAGACCAGGTTGTTTTAAAACAGTTTATTGTTGCAGACAATCTAATATTTTATATACGAGATTAAGTACTTGTTAATGGTTAATAACTGGTTTGTCAACAGTCTATAAACATTATTAAGATGCTTTTTTGAAGTTCTCATTTATGATAATAATACCTTGTTAAATGGCTGATGAATAAATACTGTGTGGTGTATCTATTAACATTATATTGGTGACCATTACAAAGTTGTTTATAGATGCACCACACAGTATTTATTAACCATTTAACAGAGGTAGGACCCAAGTCATTCTTTTGCATCTATAACACAGCAACTTCGTAATGCCCAACCAAATAATGTTAATAGACGCATCACACAGTATTTATTCAGCAATTAACAAGGTATTATAATGTTTATAGATGCTTTACAAACCACTTATTAACCATTAACAAATACTTAATCTCAGATCCACCTTATTCCTAGCCCCCATGATACCTTGCGTGAATTACGGGCTCACCTTCCGGCTGCGAACTGGAATCAGCTTTTTCCGATAGTAACGATACATAACGGTACACTCATCCTCTTTTCTAAGGCGATCATGCAATAAAACGTAATACACACCTTCTGTTACACCTGTTCAGACGGGAAACCGCAATCTTACCTCCAACAGCCATCTCAAATCGTTGTTTTTCTTTTTCAAGCAAGCAGTGAGTGAGCAACAAGTTTGTCATGCTCTAACAGCATGTTGTTAAATTTTAAAAAGCCAGAGCTAGCTTATTGTAAACATCTACTCCATCTAAAAGATGATTTATAATTTCTCACAAACGGTCACTAACACAACATTTAACACGTATTAATTTTAGCTCCATGTGAAATCAATAAATGTGATGTTTACCAGCTAATGCTCCACTCGTCTGCCTTAACATAACCCTATTTATCCCGTAGTCAATAAGGAATAATGAATTTTATTTTCTTATACTGGACAATCCAGTATTAACACTGTACAGTACAGGTGGCAAGCTATTCCTCTCTGTAGGCAGGTGATTAAAACTGTACCACTGGTTACAGGAACAATCTCTTTTTGTTCTGGCTGCATGTTCAACACTGTTGTTGGAGCAACAAATTTCAGTCTGGTTGTTAGTAAAGTTACAGATGTGGACAGTGCTAAAGGCACCAGAGCTGCTCAAAGACATTTTTAGAAAATGCTAATTTAACGTATCCGTAAAAATACAAAGCAATTTTAGCTAAACTGAAGGCAAATTACTTAAAAAAACAGAACTGCAGTTGGTGGTTAGTCACCAAGATTAGCCACTGAAACCGACCATATACAATCAAAGTGACTAACTACTTCTGCTGTCGCCATTATCATTTCTACAGAAGTGCCCTCAGGAATAAGGTGGATATAAAACATTAGATTGTGTGCAACAATAAACTGCTTAACGAACCTGGTCTCACTCTCACCTCATCAATCTGACGCTTGTTCAGCAGCCCTTGGTGTCCAATACCAAGGTACAGAGGCAGCCTTTAGTGGCAGTATGAGACAAACCAGGCGGCAGTGTTTTTTGATGCTCGGAGCAACTGCTGTAGTATAAAGAGCAAGAAAGTCAGCATTGGGTGGGTGGGAGTGGAGGTGGTGCGGACTTTCACCCATGAGACCGCTGTTTGTTTCCTGTGTGAAACCAAAAGTCAGTTGAGTTTTTTTCATAATAATGTAGTGTGCTAGTATGTGACTCGTGCTATACTAACGACGTACAGTACAGGCCAAAAGTTTGGACACACCTTCTCATTCAATGCATTATCTTTATTTTCATGACTATTTACATTGTAGATTCTCACTGAAGGCATCAAAACTATGAATGAACACATGTGGAGTTATGTACTTAACAAAAAAAGGTGAAATAACTGAAAACATGTTTTATATTCTAGTTTCTTCAAAATAGCCACCCTTTGCTCTGATTACTGCTTTGCACACTCTTGGCATTCTCTCCATGAGCTTCAAGAGGTAGTCACCTGAAATGGTTTTCCAACAGTCTTGAAGGAGTTCCCAGAGGTGTTTAGCACTTGTTGGCCCCTTTGCCTTCACTCTGCGGTCCAGCTCACCCCAAACCATTTCGATTGGGTTCAGGTCCGGTGACTGTGGAGGCCAGGTCATCTGCCGCAGCACTCTATCACTCTCCTTCTTGGTCAAATAGCCCTTACACAGCCTGGAGGTGTGTTTGGGGTCATTGTCCTGTTGAAAAATAAATGATCGTCCAACTAAACGCAAACCGGATGGGATGGCATGTCGCTGCAGGATGCTGTGGTAGCCATGCTGGTTCAGTGTGCCTTCAATTTTGAATAAATCCCCAACAGTGTCACCAGCAAAACACCCCCACACCATCACACCTCCTCCTCCATGCTTCACAGTGGGAACCAGGCATGTGGAATCCATCCGTTCACCTTTTCTGCGTCTCACAAAGACATGGCAGTTGGAACCAAAGATCTCAAATTTGGACTCATCAGACCAAAGCACAGATTTCCACTGGTCTAATGTCCATTCCTTGTGTTTCTTGGCCCAAACAAATCTCTTCTGCTTGTTGCCTCTCCTTAGCAGTGGTTTCCTAGCAGCTATTTGACCATGAAGGCCTGATTGGCGCAGTCTCCTCTTAACAGTTGTTCTAGAGATGGGTCTGCTGCTAGAACTCTGTGTGGCATTCATCTGGTCTCTGATCTGAGCTGCTGTTAACTTGCGATTTCTGAGGCTGGTGACTCGGATGAACTTATCCTCAGAAGCAGAGGTGACTCTTGGTCTTCCTTTCCTGGGTCGGTCCTCATGTGTGCCAGTTTCGTTGTAGCGCTTGATGGTTTTTGCGACTCCACTTGGGGACACATTTAAAGTTTTTGCAATTTTCCGGACTGACTGACCTTCATTTCTTAAAGTAATGATGGCCACTCATTTTTCTTTAGTTAGCTGATTGGTTCTTGCCATAATATGAATTTTAACAGTTGTCCAATATGGCTGTCGACTGTGTATTAACCTGACTTCTGCACAACACAACTGATGGTCCCAACCCCATTGATAAAGCAAGAAATTCCACTAATTAACCCTGATAAGGCACACCTGTGAAGTGGAAACCATTTCAGGTGACTACCTCTTGAAGCTCATGGAGAGAATGCCAAGAGTGTGCAAAGCAGTAATCAGAGCAAAGGGTGGCTATTTTGAAGAAACTAGAATATAAAACATGTTTTCAGTTATTTCACCTTTTTTTGTTAAGTACATAACTCCACATGTGTTCATTCATAGTTTTGATGCCTTCAGTGAGAATCTACAATGTAAATAGTCATGAAAATAAAGAAAACGCATTGAATGAGAAGGTGTGTCCAAACTTTTGGCCTGTACTGTATGTCACATGACGTTACATTACATTGGTAAGAAACACACTTATTTTAAGCCAAACCATGATGTTTTTTCTAAATCTAACCACATGCTTTTGTTGCCTAGACCTGAGGGGAACTGCCCATTGGTCCGACAGCCCATTGGTCCAACATCCCATTGTTCCGACCATATTAAACCCATTGTTCCGAAGTCCGTTCCGAAATCATCATGATGCCCTGTGGTTAAGGTCTGGTTAGGTTTAGGCACAAAAACCACTTGGTTAGGGTCAGGAAAAGATCATGGTGTGGGTTAAAATGAAAAAGAAAGTGACAAACACATAAGCCGTGAGCCTGCTCCGCCTCAAGCCTTCCCCAGCTGACCCAGAGCCGGTCGCAGCGCACCATCAAGGTAGAAATACGCCCGCCGGGAGCCATTCAGCACCGTGGACCGTCGAACTAATGGGATGTCGGACCAATGGGCTGTCGGACCAATGACATGGACCCGACCTGAGGAAGTAAACCTAAAAATTAAATTAATTACCTACATTTAAGTTTAATTTGAAAAACAGACTGCATGCATTTAACAAGCAGAAATGGTACGTTTCCTTGGAAAACGGAAATCTATTTTGAAAAGACCCAATGTGCATAACGAGTGAAAATTGACACACTGTCCCTGAACATCTGAAACCAGCACAGGAGGGGTACCTAGAACATCATAGTTGACGTTTAGGAAATGAGAATGGGTTGGTTAAAAGAACACAAATAATAGCATTACTAATATAAGCAAACATCAATAATTATCATTTAATTGTCTGTTAACAGTTCAATAAATTATTGATTTACCATTGATTAATGATGGTTATTGTAAAGTGTTGTCTGTGTATTAAACTAAACCATCACTCAGCTGTGTTTGAGATTAATTTAAGATCAAGAAAAACTTGATACAACCTGAGGCAAAACTTCATTTAAAATGTACAGCAAGTGAGAGCATTACTGCTAGAATTATTGTTGAAATTAAGTTAAGCTTAGCAGTTCTGTTAATGTAAACACATCTTAAGTTAACAGTCATGGCGTTTACATCTAAATGCTGAAATGTAAAACAAGTGTTTGACGTCTGAGAGGGGACTGAAAAAATAGACATAACATTTATAAGACATGCATACATCAGGGATGAAATCATCTTAGAAAACAGGAAGGTCTCTCAGTCTTACACAGTCAACTGCTCTAACTTGACCTGGAAGGGATATAAATAGTGCAATATAAACTGGGCCTTCAGATGTTAACTGCATTAACTGGCCCGCGTTATAAAGAATAACAGAGATCAGGGTTTCACTGGCAGATAAACGTCATCACTATCAGCCTTGTTTTTCAGTTATTAATTTGATAAATGTACAAACTCCAAACTTCATATTGTGTCTGATTGAAAGAATTAGCATGCAGAGCCCTCACATTGATGAGATTCCACATAAAAGTGACTTAAAGTAAGCAGGAATAAGATTTTGCTGTTTTGACTTTTCAAAAATGAAAACAAATGACTCCCGATTGCACGGTTTTAGCCATGAAACGGTTGTGTGTATATTAATTCAATTTTTAAGTATCATTCTGTTGGAGTTGGATAATAGCTCTGCGTTCATGTCACATCAGAGGAACCAAAAAAGACTGGATATCTTGTTGCTTTAAATGCACACTCTGTGTATGACATTAACCCAGCCTATAAAAGGATCACCAAGGTTTTTTTGCCATATGTTGTTCAAGCTGCTCTCTGGTTAGAAACTGGGGCACATAGTTTGTTTTTCTGGTAACAGCCATATCATGAGAGAGGTTATTGAGGCCTCAACCATAGCGTGCATTAACTTCAACTGGATTGCTCTGTCTTGCAAATTAAAGATGAATTTGTCACTAGAAAGAATCATATCACAGATCTGGTCAACTATGATGATTCATTAGCAAGCTGTTTTAACAGCTGACAGTAAGTGATGCAGTTCCCTGAAAGCGAGTGTAAATTTAAAGAGGACCTATTATTTTCAGGTTGTATTTTAGGTTTGTACTAGAACCTGTTAAAAAGCCAGTCTAAGTTTCCAGGTCTGCCGTGTCTTGTTAAATGTTTAAATGTTTCCCTGACGTTAGCATGTAGCTACATGTAGCAGCGTAGATTATGTAATGTCTTTGGCCCAGGCCCGCCCTACTGTGCTGTGATTAGCTAGTACTTGTCACATTGGCAGCGTCCAGAATGGAGGCGGTCAGGGCAAAAAGGTCATGTTCGGGTTAGTACTGGCCAATCACAGCACAGTAGGGTGGGATTAGGTGCAACACGCTTGGGCAAAAACACAGCTTGCAGTAGTATGCCTGGAGCAGACGAGCGAGAATCCATCACGAGCTAACGTCAGCTCATAGGCAAAGAAGAAAAAAAAAAAAAAACATTGGAAAGCCTGAGGTTACTTTTAAGTATGTTTAACTAATTATCTGAAACTTTGGCCACGTTTAATATGAACATATGGCATTGTAACATTATAAATATGGCAGATAATTAAAAAACACATAATAGGTCCCCTTTAAATGCTGAGAAATCATCTCTACATGTGCTTTTTAATTTGGAAATGTTAATTTGAGTAGCATTTACCCTCACCAATACACAGAGAAAAGCATTGCAGGCACAGACATTAGTCTCTACAGTGGGACTTACATTAAACACGTACAACTTGTAATTGAATATTTCAGCATATTACTATTTGTTTTTACAGCCAAATTTATTATCATGTAACATGCTAACTTGTTCATTTTTAATCGTCTCGCATTTAGCATTAATGTTGGTTTATATTTGCTGATGTCTTTATGGTTACTATCAGAGAAAACCATGCCCTCCAGTTTCACTTTTAACCAAAAAAGACACTTGAATATCACATAGAAAAATAGAAATTGTTTGTTACGGTCAATGATGGAAAATGCAGTTTAAATATTCATTAGCACTGTGTAACCTCTTCTTCTAATGTGGAAAAATTCAACTGCTAACACTACTTCCTTGACTGGTAAAAAAAAAACAACAGGGAGGAAGACAATTATTTGTCTTCTGCTGTTTGTTATACGATCGTCTCTCTCAGATTTGCAGGGAGGGTAAAGAGGTGTGGGTTCGGGGCAGAATGTAATAAAACCTCATTAGTAATCTCTACAGGAACAACCATGACATTTGGCTCGGGGGGCTCCTCTGGACCACTCTGGGCCCCTGTGTCATGTGACACTGTCTCAGAAGTAGGAGGCTGTTGGCTTGCTAGAGTTTCTAAATCAGCCTGCTCCATCGCCTCTGCAAGGTCCACGTTGCTTCCATAGAGCACTCCCATCCTTCGAGCGAGCATGCCCTCTTTCTCCGGTGCATCTTCACCTTCGTCCTTTCTACCCATCCTCTTACAGCGGTACATAAAAGCAGCATGGTGTATGCAGCGTCTCAGCAGGTGGGTGCGGTAAGCCCTCTGAATGACTACAGCAGCTATCCTCTCTTCTTTGTGGCGCACCGTCGTGGTGATCGGTGCAAAGGAGTCTGAGGTGGGGTTGCTCAGGATGAACTTGGCCTCAATGCTCTCCCGCATGGCCACCATCTCAATTGTGTCTCCCAATACCATCTGCGTGACGGCCGACAGGACATCCAGGCAGTGGATCCGGTCCCCAATGACCAGGGGTAGATCCATTTCAATCAGGCGGAGCCTGTTGGGCTTGGCAACCCTCAGTGGCGGCTGCAAGGTGTCACAGAAATCTGAGAGCTGGCTGTACTCAATGAACTGAGTTCCATCTACATCAAACTTCTCCCATGTCTCATTGAACATCTCAAAGTCTTCCTCACAGAGAGCGTCGCCACTCTCCTCCTGCGCCACATTGAAGTTCTCTAAGATAATGGCGATGTACATGTTGACCACCACTAAGAAAGAGATGATGATGTAGCTGCAGAAGAATATCATGCTCATGCCCGGGTTGCCGCAATTCCCCTTTACATCCGTGCCCGGGTTCTCAATGTCTGGATCGCAGTCTGGATACTCCTTGTTCAGCATTGGAAGTAAAAGCCCATCCCAGCCGGCTGACGTCGTGATCTCAAACAAGCAAATAATGCTGCCACCAAACGTCTCAAAATTAAATATATCGTCAATTCCGGCCTGTTTTTTAACATAGGCAAAGTTTGACATGCCAAATATGGAGAAGATGAACATAATGAGGAAGAGCAGAAGGCCAATGTTGAATAGGGCAGGAAGTGACATCATGAGAGCAAAGAGAAGCGTCCGAATGCCCTTTGCTCCTTTAATAAGACGCAGAATCCTGCCTATTCTGGCAAGTCTGATGACTCTGAACAGAGTCGGTGACACAAAGTACTTCTCGATCAGGTCAGAGAGCATTGTACCTGAAATAAAAGGAGAAAATATGTGAACCCAGATTGTCTGTTTGAACACAATTTGCAGTTTCTAAGTAATAATTCACCCACCCGCTATGGACAAGATGACCACAACAAAGTCAAAAACGTTCCATCCGTTGGTGAAGAAGTATTGTCGCAGGGCAAACAGCTTCAACACGCACTCCCCAGTGAAGACGACAATGAAAGCCACGTTTAGCTTAAACAGGAAGTCTTCCTTCTCCGGGCTCTGGTCGTCCGTCTCCACCATCATGGTCACCATGTTGAGGCAGATGAGCACCATGATGAAGATGTCAAAGAACTGCTGACTGATGAGGTCAAACACCATTCCCTGGATTAGGTTCTGTAGGTCAAGGAGAAGGCGAGGAACAGAAACACAAATCCAACAGGGTCATTTGGCCTGTTCACACCAGCAGTGTGCAGAAAGGGTCAGCGCAGGGGTCACCAGTGACCTCGTCATGCCACGCATGCCGAGCTGATGTGTCATTACTCCGGTCACCTCGTTAATACTTTTCAACATCAAACAATGTAGTTTAGGGCTAAACTAATGATTATTTTCATTATTGTTTAATCTGCCCATTATTTCAGTTGTTTTTTTTGTCAATTAAATGCCAATGTGACGTCTTTACATGGTATGTTTTTTCTGATCAACAGTCCAAAAATAACAAAATGTTGAGTTTATTATCATATATGACAAAGAAATGCATCAAATTTTCACATCTGAGAAGCATGAACCAGGCAAATATTTGGCTTTTTTGCTTAAAAATGTCTAAAATGGTAATTAAATGACCAAAATAGTTGCCAATTAAGTTTCTGCTTATTGACTAATCAATTGATCGAGTTTTTGTTGCAGCTCTAAAGTTGTTAAAATGCAGTTGTAGTTAAAAACTAATCTTGAGTCTTTACCAAACAATATAACACATGTTGTTGGTTTAACTATCAGCTGTAAATGAGTAGCAAACCGTTGGACGTGGAATTGGCTTCTGTGGCTTCTTGGAACCAAGTTTCTTCATGGCGTCGTAGTACTTCTTTTGTTCCTCAGTCATGAAGATGTCTTTATCTCCAAAGTGCAGACACAACATAATACAAACGTCATTATACTGTAGGTATTTGAATGATATATAGATGTAACTGTTCAGTTGCTTTTGTATTGGCGCAGAATACTTCTGGGGGAAAAAAAAGATACTTATCTTTTTCTTCTGTTGGTTGAAATTGTCGATGATGACACCAATGAAGAGGTTGAGTGTGAAGAAAGAGCCAAAGATGATGAAGATGACAAAGTACATGTACATGTAGAGGTTGATCTCATAAGAAGGCTGCTCCTCTACCTAGGAAGCGACAAAACATTTAAAGCATTAGGAAAAAAAACAAGAGTAGGCATTCCTTTCGCTCTTAGCAGATTTAAAGTATATTTAATCACAAGAAGAATCACAAACGCAGAAAATTCTTGATGATTTGAAGTCCTAAAGGTCAGCATTTAACAACAGCGAAATTGTATCGTAAGATCTGTTTAGAAACTGAAATGACAGTGAAACATATCAATGCTCTTTTCAATGCCAGACTCCATTGACAAAAACAGCAACTTTACATCACTGAACACAGGAGCTGCTGGTCTACCACTGCCTCTATCAGTTTGTTTGCGTTATCGTGTGACTTTGGTGTTTTAAAGGATTAGTTTGGATTTACCACATGATAACAAAAATAGACCCAAACGCATTGATCGAGGCAGTAGTAGACCAGCAAGTAAAGTATAGTAAAATTACTGTTTTTGTCAATGGAGTCTCGCTTTGAAGAGAGCATAGATAAGCTGCACTTCCAGTTCAGTTCCCCGTTGGAAAGGGCTGTATGTTTGGAAAGTACCAAGCATACGACTGGATAAATGGGACTTGGATTATATTGTGCGAGTTGTGTGAGAGGTTGTAAACAGATGATTTGATATAGTTTTGCTTTTGTTAAACGTGGACCCCTTTGAGTTCAATTCATCAAGGATTCTCTCCATTTTTGGATTCTTCGTCCACCATTGAGAAAAACAAAGTCTTCTTTACAGATTCAATGTAACACAGAGCGAGTAACTGAGACACACATGTTCATTTGGGGGTGAAGTATCCCTTTAAGTAAGAAAGATGGTTGAGAAGACACGGGATAAAAGGTTATACTGGAATATGACACTAGTCAGGAGAGGCAGTTGTTGATCCAAAGACTCACTTCACCATCACCATCTGTCGCATATATATTACATATATATTCAATTAACTTAAAGTGCAGGGGGCTGGTAGAGAGGGAGGGAAGAATATATGAACTCCCGACTTGGATTTCTTGATATCATTTATTTTATTTCTATCAATACCCAATACAAAAGTACATTTTTTTAGTATAATGTTAGTTAAGTTATTCCAAAGTTATTTGGGATTTCTTATAAATAATTCCTCCATTTTCATGTGTCGCCACGATCATTTTTCTAATTATCATTAGATAATATTGTAATTCACTAAAAGTATCCATGAACAATGGAACAATCGATTCTTTACTTTTTAATCGCTGAAATTTAATATCTCTTATGTCATTCTTGCTTTCTTTTATATTCGTGAGGTCTTATAAAACACAGTATTTGAGGCCGATGTTACTGCAGTTTTGTTGTGCTTGCATCATGACAATTAGGAAAATAGTATGAATGAGGGGTCATCTCAATCTGTACACAGACTCATTTAAATTTAATTAACAAATGTTTGACCTTGTATTCAGCACTGATACATATGACTGTAAAACAAAGGGCTACTAACATATTTAATACTAAATATAATATTTCAGTATACATTCAATATATATTTCAATAATTACCTCTCTTGAGTCAACGGCAGCATACATGATGTCCATCCAGCCTTTAAAAGTTGACTGAAAACACAGCACATTGTTTCAAAATCACTGATCACAAACATTTTTTACAAGAATTTAATTTCCAAGTCTATAATAACAGAAACAGCACTCCTCACCACTTGAAGCAGAGACAGGTAGCCTTGTCCCACATTGTCATAGTTGACTTTGACGTTGACCCAGCGGGCCTCCGCTGTGGCCTCTTTCACGGCCATGCAGTCGCTCTTGTTGTTGACCTCGTCCATGGGGAAAAGCTCATCCGAGGTGGTATTGATACAGCGGTAGAACTTCCCAGCAAACAGGTTGACTCCCATGATGCTGAAGATGAGCCAGAAGATGAGACACACCAGCAGCACATTGAAGATGGAGGGAATCGCTCCAACGAGAGCGTTCACCACCACCTGCCCAAAGAGAGGACTTTGTTTAAATTAAGGGATTACATATAGAAATGTATAGAAATGTTTCCTAGTTAGTTTAGTTTGGAAAAGTGAGCAACAAAGTCAGCAAGTTTTACCAGTATCCTTACCTCAGGCAGCGCTGGTACAGCAGCCACGGTAAAAGCATGCAGTCAGCACACATTGTAAAAAGGAAGCCAATCAAATCAATGTGAATATGCACTAAAGATCACAACAGTGTTAGTGGTGGAGGAAACATTCATACTCTTTACACAGGTAAAAGTACCACTACAACAATGCAAATACACTCAATGAGTAAGGGTGTTTTCACACTTGGTCCTTTTCAGCCCCCTAAACAGAATCAGAGCGAGTGACACTCCAAGAGAACTCGGACCCCTCTGAAGTGAACCAAACTCAGACCACCTCCCGAGACAGTTTGAGTTCTGTTTGCTTCAAGTCCGCAGTGCGGTTTACTCAACCTGTGCCTTGTGAACACAAAGTGCTCCAGGTTCGCTTTGCTCTTTGCCATTGTATTCAGCCCTCTAAATCACATGCTGTTGCACTGGGACACTTGAAAAACCATATGAAACTACGTTGGCCTGTAACACTTGCAAGGACGCAGGACGAGTAGTTTGGTCCACAGAAGATACTGCACGTCTCCAGATGTGAAATGTAGAATACATCAAACAGCAACCGTCTGAAGCACAGAAACACTAAGGTTTTCCTCCAGTTTTAAGTTCATCTGAAAGTGAGGGGCTTCATAATGTACAGTATCACGTCAAAGTAAAAAAATTTAAAAAATTCGTCTATATATATTATATAGACTATAGCGTGAACAGAAAGAGGACTGAGGCCCCATCAGAGCTGAAGTTGACCAGAAAGAGAACTGAGTCCGCTTTCAAATGAACTGACAATGTGAACACAAAAAGTCCCCTTTCTGTTGGTCCACTTTTTGGTGCACTTTAAGAGGACTGAGATCGGTTCACTTAAAGAGGACTAAATGTGAAAACACCCCAAGAGTCCTGCATTTTAAACCATTCTTATGTGGAAGTACCACTACAACAATGCAAAAATACTCTATTACAAGTAAAAGTCCTGCATATCAAATCCTACTCAAGTAAACGTACCACTACAACAGTACAAAAATACTCCATTACAAGTAAAAATTCTGCATTGTAAATACGACTTCAGCACCATTTAAACGATGCAAAGAGTCTATTACTAGGAAAAGTTCTGCAGATTAATTCCTACTAGACTAAAAGAACCATTTAAACTGCTTAACCTTACCAGACAGCCTTTTCAACAGGGAAATGAAGCCGTTATGTTGCTTTCTTCAAATCACAAGACTCCTCTGACAAAAATAGTAATTGTTATTGTGGATACGGACTATCGCACAGCACTTTCGTTCGCTTCCGTGCCTGTTAGAGGGTTAGAGGAATATCGTTTCGGAGGGTTGTCATGGATCAGTCACAAAGAGGCATGTGAGCCGGGCTAGGGATGTTTAAATGTAGCAACATCATCATGCAGAAACCTACGTCAGGTTATGAGGGACAGTGTAAAAAAAACCCCAAAAAAACACACACACATTACGACCAAATATTAATGTCTGGATTTCAGTACATGAGGAATACTGCTGGAAAGCTGCAGAATAATATCAAAACCTCAAAAAATAATGGACCCACCATGTAATCTATTGTTTCTTTTTCATTTAAAGAACGTATGTGTGATTAATGTAAAATATTAATCTGAAAAGTAACTCTAGCCGTCACTTAAATGTAATCCTGTGTAAAGTAATGTAATAATGAATGTAAAAAAAAAAATACTCTGAACCAGTAAGTATAGCTGTCAAATAAATGCATAGTATAAAGTAACATAAAATGGAAATACTCAAGTGTACTTAGTTACTTTCCATCACTGGTTAGCCATGCACATGGTTCAAACATGGTCACACAGCCAGAGACTCACCCTCATCCCTTCAAATCTTGACAGCGCTCGAAGAGGCCTCAGCGCCCTGAGAGTCCTGAGGGATTTGATTGGTCCAAGCTCAGCGTATCCCATCCAGTTGGCAGCTAAACTAATCAGGGAAATCTGTGACAGAATCAAAACATTTCCTATTCAAGTGTTACCACGGATTCTATCTGACATTAAAACAGGTTTGTGCACATGTTCTGTTGTTACATACATACACACACACACAGGTCAGCTTTAAAATGAGAAATCAAAACTTACATCTACGATGAAAAAGTCTAACCAACACCAGGCATTGGTGAAGTAGGTCTTGAAGCCGTACGCCACCCATTTAAGGAGCATCTCGATGATAAATACGTAGGTGAAAACTTTGTCTGCGTACTCCAGAATAATTTTGATGGTTCGGCGTCTTTCTATGTGTATGTCCTCAAAGGCCTGCCAAAGGGAGACATGAGACACCTAGATACAGGTCCTAACAGTAATAGAGTATCTTAACACTCTCATAAAACAGTCAGCATTTCTAAATGTGTTGCACTGATGACAGCATGACTCACCAGAGCTCCGCTGCTAAGGAGGATCATGAAGATGATGAAGGTTTCAAACCAGTCGTGCTCCACAATTGTGAAGCAAGTTCTGCGGAGGTTCCACCATTTCTTGCCTTTACCTTCGGTGATGTCCACAGTCAGACACGGCCAGCGCCTGACGCAGTCTGATGGGAGAGGACACCAAAGGGTCACTGTCTGTCATTTTACAGTTCATGGTTACAGGGACGGTTCACCCCCAGATCAAAGATAGATATTTTATCCTCTCACCTGTAGTGCTATTTAACAGTCTAAATTGTTTTGGTGTGAGTTTCAGAGTGTTGTTATCTGCCGTAGAGATCTCTGACTTCTCTCTAATATAATGGAACAAGATGGCACTCAGCTTGTGGTGCTCAAAGCTCCAAAAAAATACATTTCAAAGACTCAACAGCAATGTCTCTTTCCAGAAATCATGACCTGCTTACTCAAGATAATCCACAGACCTTGTTGTGAGCAGTTTCATGTAGGAACTATTTTCTTTCTACTGAACTACACCCACCAACTGTATCACCACATAGAGGGAAGGGGTGAACCTACTACTAGCTCACCTAGCACCACTGGGCTAACGTTACAGCTCAGCCGAGGAGGATGCCACAAATGTTTACATTTCATGCTTTCACGAGCACAAGCCTATCATCCCTGAGTACATGCACGTTTCCTTCTGTGTGGTGATACTGTTGGCAGTTATCGTTCGGTAGAAAGAAAATAGTTCCTGCGAGAAACTGCTCACAACAAGGTGTGTGGATTATCTTGAGTATCAGGGTCATGATTTCTGGAAAGAGACATTGATGTTGAGTTTTTCAAATGTATTTTTGGTGCATAGAGCACCAGAAGCCAAGTGCCATCTAGTTCCATTAGGGCTCATACACTTGCAATGTCTTCTATCGCCTGGAAAACACAAGGTCGGGCACTGGGTGCTACTTTTGTGCCAACTTTCAAAGGCGCAGATGTGGTTTGCACCTGATGTTGCTAATTGACCATAACCAGCACCTGGTCATAGCTTACTTAGTAGAAATCCTGAGTACAGAGCTGATCTCTTTCCAGACGTTTAGGCTATAATAAAATATTCTCCATGGAACGGATGTAAAGCTCTGCGTAGCTCTGCACTAAAATGATCAATATCTTCTCCATATTTATTTTAGACTGATATTTACTGAAGAAAGGAAAGACGTCTACTGGCTGTGATTGGTCGTTTCTTGTCACATAATTTCCAAAAGTTTGTTTATCTCGTGGTGGAGCCGTCTCACCCTGAAAAACAGGCACATGGGCAGGGTAGCTTTTGAGCGCACCTCCATGTGTCTACACTGACAACAATGGATTTAAAGGCAGAAAAACACACCCTGTGTCCAGGCCCTTATATTGAATAATAAAATATAACACTACAGGTAAGAGAAAAAATATGTACTTTAGATTTTGGGGGGAACTGTCCCTTTAAATGATTCTGTTTTACAGTGGTTGTTCATACCGTCAGTGAAGCAGGCCTCTGGCTCCTCAGGTTCTGGCTCTTCTTCCTCCTCTTCTTCTGGTTCAGGCTCAGGTGGCTGATAGTCCACTGTGCTACACACTGAAGAATCCCCATCAGTCAAAGCACCCATCAGCTAGTCAAGAATTACAATTAAAGCTCAGTTACAAAGCCAACATGCAAAATATACATTATGAATGCATCAAACTACAGATGAAGATTTAGTCACAAGGGTCCTTTTGTTCACGTGAGTCTGAGGAGTTACTCACTTTGACATTTCCCAGCGTACTATGTTCTTCTTCTAAGTTTTCCTGAAATAGCACGGGAACAGAGAATGAACTTCAGTAAGCATTCATGATGAGCAGTGAGACGAGTTTGTCTTTCCAAAAATATACTTTGACATTTGCTTTTGGTTATTTCACAGTAAACAACACAGCTAAAGGTCCTGCACAACACCTCAACAGGTGTTCTCACTTACACTGCCTGATTACACCTCATCTCTGGACTGTGGGGGCATATATAGACGCTGCAGCACACCTCCCTCATACTCATCTTTACCACTTATATTAGCACAGAGACTTTATTGATCTCACGTGTAATCTAATAAAAGTAGTGCAGCCATAAAGGCCCTGCTCATCCATACAGGTATTTTCATTTATTGTAGTTGATGAGACCTCTACTCAAGTTGTTCTGTGCTTTGCTGGGAATTGTGTGGGGTTTTTAAATTACATGTACCAATAAAAATGATACAAGTGTAAGTAGCAACATCCTACTTTAACAACATACATAAGGTGTAATTAGAAATCAATTTCTCATGAACTTCTCCTGAAGCCTGAATGATGGACAAAAAATGTGACTTTACGTCCATTTTAGGATCCAAGTGTGGGTGCATTTCATTGAACGGAAATGTAATGTAGTCGTGCTTTACTGGAGTGTGACGGTGTTCCTTAGTTGTGCAGAACATTTCAACAATGTAGTTCAGGAGCGCCTCGGGAGCCGCATGGTTACAGCACATGCCAAATAACAGCTATGGCCCGATCTGATCCCAGCCGGGGACCTTCGTAGCATGTTGTACTCTGCTCTTACTCCCCCCGTTTCCAGTCTTACTCTTCTCAGTCAATTATCCACAAAAGGCAAAAAGGTAGTAATAATAATGTATTTCAAAAGGCTGTGCATGCTTATAGTGTTTCGAAAGAAAATCAGCAAATTTCCTGAGTAAGAAATCAGATTTTTTTTGAATAGGCAAAACTTGTGGTCACTGTTGATGAGGTTATAATGAGGTCCGTTTAATACATACAATTTGCAGCTGAACTCCCGCACATTGTCTAACTGAAGGTGTGTGGGAGTTTTTCAGCAAACCGGTCCTACTCATCCCTCTGCTGTGCACCTGTTTTGAAATAAATGTATGAAGTATTCTTTTGTTCTCATTTATTACGTGCCACAATATATCTTCTAACTCCTATTTCTCAGCTTAATTTGTGAAGGTATGTTATCAGAATGGATAATTGTCAGATGAAGTGTCCATGATTGTCACTGTGGCTTTTAGTCAGCTCAATTCAATAAGCTTTCTTGGCATGACATTTCGTGTTAAATGTTGCTCTGTCTCGACCAATCTCTGAGGACAGAGCTGACACAACCGGTCTTCTTTAGGCAGCCTGTGCCTGCCAGTCGCTATGTCCAGGCTGTCCAAAGTCAGTCTGATCTGTCACGGAGGTCAGATAGTTTGCCCTTGTGTACTGTCAGTTTAGGGCCAAATGGCAGTGAGGTTTTTTTTTTAGGTTTTTCAGGTAGATGTCAAATAGTTGATATAGTTTTCTTCTTCTTAAGCTATAATTTGGTTGGGCTGGATTGTGCGAGGGTTGTCCTGCATATAATGTACAGCATACTGTCAATGTGCCCAAACAGATGAAGTACTCAGTGCTGAAGAGGCTCATCCTGATGGTGTTTTCAAAAAACTCAATTTATATTGTTTAAACTATCATTTTAAGATTGACACTGAAGTAAAAGGTGACACATGTTTAAAATATAGATGCTGTTGGTAGGTGATGCAGTGCAAGTGTACGTAGATGAATGACTAGACTGAACTGGTTGATTTATTTACTGTACTTACCGAGAAGTGTTTGTTTTTTTTCTCATCTGAAGTCTCTGAGTCATTGGCATTATCACCATCATCCTCTTCATCCTCGCCCAGGTTTTCAAAGTCTGACTCTCCCTGAGCGATCGGCACGTTGAGACTGAGTTCTCCATCCACAATAAATCCAGAGGGCCGGCCTTCAACCAAACAATTAGGTATCCCATCTGCCATTTTGAAATTCTGACCGGTGTCCAAGTGGTTCATTTCAATTTCCTCTGCTTTAGGGTCCTCGTCGTCCGTCGGACCCCGCTCGGGCTCCTCTGGCTCTTTGGGCTTCCTGCCGAGAATCTGCAGGACAATTCGCATGGCGAAGGCTTTGAACCAGTCGATGCCTCGCGTGATCCTGCCGATGGCAATCTGGAGGTTGTTCATCTCTCCGTCGTCGTCCCCCGCAGAGAGGTTGTCCCCGCTGAACGAGCTGAGCAGCAAGGCCAGGAAGAGGTTCAACACCTGAGGAAAGAAATGTGAAGAAGTGATGGAAGGTCACATAATAGAAACAATTTCCTTTTTCACCTCGAAATGACAAACTTTGCCTTGCAATAGATGCACAGTCCTTTCAATATACAGCTACAGTATATGAAATATCTACAATTATTCAGTTAATATTAACGATTAATTTGTGGGGGGGTTTTTAGGTGAAGTATTCCTTTAAGAGTGATTGACTCCATTATAGTATAAAATGGATCCCTGTTGGGTCTGTAAGTTAAATAAATGTTAATTTTCCTTATTGCTGCATCAAAGTGAGCCAACATTGCTGAACTAAACACAAAGCTCCAAACTATCTCAGACACACATCACATATGGAATTGGTCCTGGAACGGCACATCAATGAACATTATTTCGTTTGCCTCCTGTTGCAGACGCAGCTATCTTTAGTGTCTAAACCTGTTAGTCAATTTCTCGGTTCCTATTTCCCAGGTTTAGCGGGAGATCATGGTTACACGGCAGGCTGATCTCCCTCATTCCAGGGTGGGAGCTGTGAATCAGTAAAGATGGCCGAGGGGGGAAAAGATGAGCTGCACAAACACAAACCCGACAGTGGAGGAGTGGGAACAGACATGCTGTTAGATTTAAATAAAAAAATGTACTAAAACAACTGTAGCAGAGGTTTTTTTAGTGTTAGTAATGATCAAATAATGCTCCAAGAAGAAATATAGATAGACATAGATATAGAAATATCAATGAGCTGATGTAAAAAGTTCTGTCTTCATCTAAAAGGAATGGTTTAACATTTTGCGAAATACACCTATTCACTTTCTTGCTTAGAGTCTCTCATGTCTATCAGTCTGAGGCTGGTTAGCTTAGCTTAACATAATGTCTTCAAGCACGGGGAAACAGTGAGCCTGGCTACATCCAAAGGTAAAAAAATATCTGCCGACCTGCACTTCTAATTTACATGTAGTATCTTGTCAGTTGAATTACACAGTGCGTCTTTTAGATACTGTAAGGTTGCCAGGCAATCAGCAGGTTAGACACCTGTTTCCTCCTGCCTCCAGTCGTTATGCTAAGCTAAGCTAAAGATTTAAAGGAATACTTCAACCACAAAACGATCATTTGTTTATCAGTTACTCACCTTGTGTTTATTTTTCTTGCATGCCTTCATGGTGAACGAAGAATCCAAAAACTGAGAACATTCTTGATACATTTAAGTAAAAGGTGATATGTTTAACATTAAAACTATATCAGAGCCTCCATTTATCAACTCTCACACAACCCATGCATTATAATACAAGTCTATTGATCCAGTTGTATGATAGGTACTTCCAGAACACATGCATTTTTGCTAAAGTTTTTAAATTAGACTTGGATTTTACTGCACTAGTTGTGTGAGAGTTTGTAAACTGATGTTTTAATATAGTTTTGCTGTTTTAACACGGACTTCTTTTTCTTCAATTCATCAAGAATTTTCCCAGTTTTTGGATTCTTCGTTCACCATGGAGGTCCTTGAAAAAACACAAAGATTTATTTCATAAATTCAACATAACATGACCTCTTCACAAAACTCTCCGCAAGGAAATGGCTTATCAAAATGCCGCTCTATTCCTTTAAGATTTCCAGCTTTGAGAATCAATTCCACATGTTTTAATAATGATTGTCTGAGCCGTTTAAATACATAAAATAACATTAAAACTTTAGTGGTTTCCTTTCTCTTTAAAAAAAGAAACTCGTATTCCAGGATTCAATAAAGAGAGAAGATGAGAGCGTGGGGATTCAGGAGCATTTTTGATCTTGAGTGGGCTAAAGAGAAAAGATAATGAGCACAAAATTATCACATGCCCCTAAATATGCAAGTTAAATCCACTCCATATGCTGTGGCGCTGATGGCCTAATATGATTACCTCTCCATCAATTACGGTTCAATCTGCTATCAAATGACTTTTCCTTAACACCCAGTCCCCCCTGCCACCTGAGCCCTGCTCGCTCAGCTGTCTGTGCTTGTTCCATCAGTGGCAGCGTGCTTACTTGAGCCGGATCTTAGCACATACTCAAGGTCAAAACCACTGTTTGGTGGCTCAAGTCATTTGATTTAAATAGAACCCCCCCCCCTTCCGTGAAGTGTGGAAATATACGATTTGCATTTATGTCGGTGCAGATAGTGTGCATCACAAAAAAGCCATCAAAGTTCTGGCACAGTGTGGCCGTTGCAATACTTTTGTCAGCTTGACGATGAGCCATTTCCTTTCCGTTTCTATGAATAACCTAACAGGAAATGGTTTTGGCTCTGGTCTTTAAATATGATGCTGAGATGATGTCTGAGAGTGATCGGCTGTATTATCTGTCCTACGTCCTTGTTCCGTGAGGCCAAGACAAAATGTCAGGGACAGTATTTCACCAAGTTCTTCACCAAGTATCACAAACTGCTGCCTCTTCACGCAAATTCACCCAGACACTGTGTGAAGAGGTTAGTAAGTCAGATTACCAGTAATATGAAATAATACATGGTAATATTCTGTTCGAATCTGTATCTGTGTCCACGTTGTAGCTCAAGCCACCTTAAACTCCAAAAACCATGCAAATCTAAGTTGTATTCTGTCTTGTGTGCTCTCCGTACTCATACTATGATACCTACAGTGCCCCCTGGTGGAGACAATTTTCTCCCCCAGCTGTATCTGTCTAACAATAGACTGCTGAGACATGCAGGCCACAAAATCTCCTGGTATTATAATAAGATAACTGTTAGATTTAGAAAGATTTTACAAAATAGTTTGTCAGCTTTACAGCTTCACAGCCGTGACAGTTGCATGTATAGTTGAGCGTCAGCACTTGTGAGCTCAGGAATGATTGTCTCCTGAAGATTTACTATATGCTGATTTAAGTGCCGACTACAAAGACGCTGACAACACAGCCACAACATAAGAACCATCATTTACTCTGATCGCAGCCAGAATTATTTTTATCTGAGTGAAATCGAGCTGAGTAACATCATCTCTCTTTCATTACATGTACAGTACAGGCCAAAAGTTTGGACACACCTTCTCATTCAATGCGTTTTCTTTATTTTCATGACTATTTACATTGTAGATTCTCACTGAAGGCATCAAAACTATGAATGAACACATGTGGAGTTATGTACTTAACAAAAAAAGGTGAAATAACTGAAAACATGTTTTATATTCTAGTTTCTTCAAAATAGCCACCCTTTGCTCTGATTACTGCTTTGCACACTCTTGGCATTCTCTCGATGAGCTTCAAGAGGTAGTCACCTGAAATGGTTTCCACTTCACAGGTGTGCCTTATCAGGGTTAATTAGTGGAATTTCTTGCTTTATCAATGGGGTTGGGACCATCAGTTGTGTTGTGCAGAAGTCAGATTAATACACAGCCGACAGCCCTATTGGACAACTGTTAAAATTCATATTATGGCAAGAACCAATCAGCTAACTAAAGAAAAACGAGTGGCTATCATTACTTTAAGAAATGAAGGTCAGTCAGTCCGGAAAATTGCAAAAACTTTAAATGTGTCCCCAAGTGGAGTCGCAAAAACCATCAAGCGCTACAACGAAACTGGCACACATGAGGACCAACCCAGGAAAGGAAGACCAAGAGTCACCTCTGCTTCTGAGGATAAGTTCATCCGAGTCACCAGCCTCAGAAATCGCAAGTTAACAGCAGCTCAGATCAGAGACCAGATGAATGCCACACAGAGTTCTAGCAGCAGACCCATCTCTAGAACAACTGTTAAGAGGAGACTGCGCGAATCAGGCCTTCATGGGCAAATAGCTGCTAGGAAACCACTGCTAAGGAGAGGCAACAAGCAGAAGAGATTTGTTTGGGCCAAGAAACACAAGGAATGGACATTAGACCAGTGGAAATCTGTGCTTTGGTCTGATGAGTCCAAATTTGAGATCTTTGGTTCCAACCGCTGTGTCTTTGTGAGACGCAGAAAAGGTGAACGGATGGATTCCACATGCCTGGTTCCCACTGTGAAGCATGGAGGAGGAGGTGTGATGGTGTGGGGGTGTTTTGTTGGTGACACTGTTGGGGATTTATTCAAAATTGAAGGCACACTGAACCAGCATGGCTACCACAGCATCCTGCAGCGACATGCCATCCCATCCGGTTTGCGTTTAGTTGGACGATCATTTATTTTTCAACAGGACAATGACCCCAAACACACCTCCAGGCTGTGTAAGGGCTATTTGACCAAGAAGGAGAGTGATGGAGTGCTGCGGAAGATGACCTGGCCTCCAGTCACCAGACCTGAACCCAATCGAGATGGTTTGGGGTGAGCTGGACCGCAGAATGAAGGCAAAGGGGCCAACAAGTGCTAAACACCTCTGGGAACTCCTTCAATACTGTTGGAAAACCATTTCAGGTGACTACCTCTTGAAGCTCATGGAGAGAATGCCAAGAGTGTGCAAAGCAGTAATCAGAGCAAAGGGTGGCTATTTTGAAGAAACTAGAATATAAAACATGTTTTCAGTTATTTCACCTTTTTTTGTTAAGTACATAACTCCACATGTGTTCATTCATAGTTTTGATGCCTTCAGTGAGAATCTACAATGTAAATAGTCATGAAAATAAAGAAAACGCATTGAATGAGAAGGTGTGTCCAAACTTTTGGCCTGTACTGTATATCAGCTTTAGGTTGTGTTCAGACTGACAGTAGTAAGTCGTAGTAAACAGGGTAACTCTGCTGTTTACCTCGCAAACCCCTAGATGGAGACTATAATGACTGTGATAAAATACTGCCTTGGAGTATTATAAACCGCTGTCCAATGTTTTGGCGTCTGATAACATCCTACTCGCCAGAAGAAAATGTTGACAATGTACGTTTCTGCAAACCACAAACATTTGCACGTTTCATATCATATCAACATTTCTCAAGTGATACAAGCTGATTTTCTCACTGGGAGGTGGAGAGGATAGGGGATTGCGTGTTACCAAGGTGAGACGCCTGCCAAGCTGCAGACCACTGTTTGAGACCAAAAAATAAAAACAAACAGTTGTGTTTTAGCAAGTCATTGCTGTGCTTCCAGCAGCATTTTAGGCACAAAATGTGGGTGTTTTTATGGACCTGTCACTGTATTTCCTGCCGCTTTTCAGCCGCAAAACATGGGTGTTTTTTTAGGGACCAGTATTTCCTGCAACTTTGCAGCCTCCAAACGAGGATGTTTCTGATGGACCTGTCACTGAATTTCCTGCGGCTTTTTGGCCTCCAAACTTGGGTGTTTTTTAGGGACCAGTCGCTGTGTTTCCTGCTGGTTTTCAGCCTCCAAACGTGGATGTTTTTTATGGACCTGTCACTGTACATCCTGCTGGTTTTCAGCCTCCAAATGTGGATGGTTTTTAGGGACCTGTCACTGTATTTCCTGCAGCTTTTTATCCTCCAAACATGGGTGTTTTTTAAGGGACCAGCTGCTGTGTTTCCTGCTGGTTTTCAACCTCCAAACGTGGGTGTTTTTTTTTGGACCTGTCACTGTGTTTCCTGCAGCTTTTTATCCTCCAAATGTGGGTGTTTTTTAGGGACCAGTCACTGTGTTTCTTGCAGCTTTGCAGCCTCCAAACATGTGTTTCAGCAACCCATGGCTGTTTTTCCAGCAGGGACAATGCTACAAAAAGCGGTTGTTTGTTACAGGGACATCGCTACGGTTTCTGCTGGGATAATGCCATGAAAAGTGGTGGTCTTTTATCAAGACATCCCTGCATTTCTAGCAGAGATTGTGCCCCCAAAAAACGGGTATTTTAAGCCAAAACATGATCTTTTCCAAACCAGAAATTGCCTAAACCTAACCACAAGTTAGCCACAGCATTTTTGGAATGTAAAGTTAAAGGTATCTGCTACATAATATGGTGCAAATGTAATGGAACTGCCGTTTGCAGAAATGTACAATGCCAAAATCTTGAAAATGTTTTGCATGTATCTTGATAAGACCCCAGGCCCCTTAACACCTCTTCCTGAAATCTTTAAAATGACAGCTCTACAGAGTCACACTATTGCACTCGCACTATTTTAGCCAGTCAACTCATTTTGTTAAAAGTTGGACACTCCACCACCTTGCTGCAAACGGGTGTGGGATGTTTTATATAACCTAAAACAAGGAAAATTACATTTGCCCCTAGACATAACCCTGTACTTTTTAATAAAGCTTAGAGCCCTTTTTTAGATTACTTTCAGGAGACAAATATTCAATAGCTACTATGCATTAGTGTCTTTTTCTATTGCCCTGTTATTCATTTCTTTACTGATGTCATTGTCATTTTGCTCAGTTTGGAGTCTGTACTGCTTTTTCATTTTATGCTTTATATATGTATACCACCATTTTGGATGTGCTTACACTGATGTATCCTGAGAATTTTCCGAAATGTATCTACCCTTTGCAACCCTAATTGGGATCCAAATAAAGAATACAACTCAAACTGGCCTTTCTGGATAGAACTTCATTGTCTCTTTGGTACCTGAAACAACCCATCCCACCAGCACAGCTTCATATTTCAGATTTAAGATGGGAATCAGCATTGAATGACCAATTGTTGCACTCACCACTAGATTTCCGATGACCATGACCATCAGGAAGACGACCAAACACATCCCAGCTCCGGCCACCTCCATGCAGTCCCACATGGTCTCGATCCATTCCCCACACAGGATGCGGAACACGATGAGGAACGAGTGGAAGAAGTCATTCATGTGCCAGCGCGGCAGCTCGCACTCTGTGGAGATCTTGCACACGCAGTCCTTGTAGCTCTTGCCAAAGAGTTGCATACCGACCACGGCAAAGATGAAGACGATGATGGCCAGCACCAAAGTCAGGTTTCCTAAAGCTCCTACTGAGTTACCGATAATCTTGATCAGCATGTTGAGCGTGGGCCAGGACTTGGCTAGTTTGAAGACACGAAGCTGTCTCCAACACAGGACAGACACACATAATAAAGACAGTGAATAACAATGTAGGAAGTAAAGTCATTGTGGTAAATGGATACAAATATTATTTCTCACCAGACGGAAGGACCTGAGGACAGACAGCCCCTGGACATTGGCCAGCCCCAGCTCCACCAGACTGAGAGTGACAATGATGCTGTCGAAAATGTTCCAGCCAACTTGAAAGTAGTAGTAGGGATCCATGGCGATCAGCTTGAAGAACATCTCCGCTGTGAAGATCCCAGTGAAAACCTATGGGGGCATACATATCTATTTAAATCAGGTCTACGATGTACGAACATATCTGCCGTTTAATTTAATGAGCACAGACTGTATAAATAGAGTTGACATGGCCACTGTGACGCGACCCATCAGCAGGGGAGGGCAGTCACTCATTAAGAAATGGTCATACATAGGCGAATGCAGGCAAGTGACCGTTGCCTCCCAAAGCAATATTCCTGCTGAATGTGGGAAGTGCCTGATGTGACAGAAATTCCACAAAATATGATGTCATTGTTACATTTAAATTTTCCTGACTCTGTATGCCTGTCTCCTGTCTCACTGTCAACCAGCAGCATCTCTCGTGTGGGGCAGTTTATATTTTTCTCATACAATATTGGCTGCTTAAGCATGGCAACAATCAGTATTTCCTTCACATATACTCTTTTGCTTTTGTTTGAGGCTGCAACTTCGCAGGTCAAAGTTCACCAAAGTTGAAATCAACGGGCTATGAGGATATGAATTTTCTTTGCCCCCAGAAGCAAATCTTTATAGCCTTTTTACTTGTATCTAAAACAGGAGACGAATATTAATTGCGCTCATGTGACGGTGCCCTTACAAATAATGTACATAAGCAAAAAAGTAGGTTTTTAAGGTACGAGAACTTTCATGTTCCTTTTTTTTTGTACGTCTATTTTTTACAAGTATATTTTTGAGCCAGCAGTCTACTTTTTTACCTCACTACATTTGCCATTTACACCTTCGTTACAACTAGACTGCTCTCTGAGTTTAAGGGGGAGGGGAGGGGACACGAGGAGCACCTCTACTGCAGATACCAAGACACCAGCTGCCTGGACGAAAAAGAAGCACTTCATATCTTTTGACCATGATGCGGTAACAAGCGGCAGCTTCCAGCGACAATCCCTGGCCACATCTGGCCACACTTTTAATTCCAAAATCTAAAAAAGACAACAATTACACGATGAAGTTTTGCTGTGCCTCCTGAAACCACTGAGATCTATGCTTTTAAAAACTCCTCTTCTAACCTCCACAAGCACACTGAATTACACTGCACATACTGTAGGTGAAACTGTTATTAGCTAGCTAACATTAGCTATGTTAATTTTTCATATCTATCGTATATCTTTGATTTTATAATAAAAAAATAGACGGGCAGAGATGGAGAGAGTGGGGGACTGTTCATGTCTCAAATACTGTACATAGACTATCTTTACTTGTTTGATTAGCTGACCCAAGGTGCTGTTTTTTCATTATTTTGTACTGGAAAGTAACTTCTACCCTGAGTAACTTATTAATCAGGTACTTTTTCCACTTCTGCTTGAGTCAGTTTTTATGGGAGAAATTGTACCTTTACTTGAGTCAAGATTTTCAGTACTCTACCGTCTGCTCATTGGTTTGTGGACCTTCCGTTTTGAAGCCTCCAGTTTGCCCTAAAGCATACCCTGCTTTATCGTCTAATTTATTCTAAATGGGACTATAATATACAAAATGAACATATTGAAGAAGACTTAGAGCTAGTGGTTGAGACCATAAACTTGTTAGGAAAAAGTTTACTGAAGTAATAAATTAAGTGAGAAGTAGGCTCATTTTCTCACAATCTGACTTCTTTTTTGCAACCAGTGGAGTCGCCCCCTGCTGGCCATTAGAAAGAATGCACATTTGAGGCACTTGCACATCAGCGTTAGGGCTCATTTATGCTCAACGTTAAATACGGATCCGGATATGGACGGAGCCTTCTGTCCATGCTCCGCGTTCATTTCGTCCGTATTTCTGCACGGTTCCATAAAGCTTACGGATACGGGCCAAACGGAGCAGTACCACCGGGAACCGTGGGGGCAGTGTTGCTGTCACTACCCGATACGTAGCTCTAGTGAGACACGAAGAAGAAATAACAATTCAATTTCTCTCATCGGCAGTACTAGAGAAAAGAATTCTCCGTCCTCCAGTCGCGATGTATTTAACGGCCTCACCAACCACCGGCTCCTACAACGCTGCCTCTGTTTTTGTCATTTATGCAAGAGGTACATTATCAATATCTCCTCCACAGTCGCCATGTTTGTTTTTGAGTTTGTTGTTGTCATAAACTTTTGACTCTGGGCTGCCTCCTGGTGGATATATTGGTCAACATCCATGCCAACGTAAAGGGCGCATGGAAGTATGTGGGCAGTGACGGTAACATCATTTGAAACGGATGTATACATTTTCGTACATAAAGGGAGCATAAATGAGCCCTTACTTTTCAGACCCGCGAGCTATGTCCACTCAGTTTTACACAGTCTGTTATTATGGCAGATATTTACCAGATTCCCCACTGAGAGCATGTGGTCAAACTGCGGGGTCATTGGGTAGTGCTCCATGGCCATGAAAAGGGTGTTGAGCACGATGCAGATGGTGATGGCCAAGTCGACAAAAGGGTCCATCACCACAAAGTGCACCCACTTCTTAAAGAGCACCCACTGCGGGCAGCAGTCCCACTTGAGGAAAATGTCGGCAAACTTGTACCAGCCCGGTGGGCACGGCCTCTGAGCCTCCTCCAACTCTGGACAAAGAAAAACAATCAGGTAGTCTACTGTCAGGTTATCAAAGCTTTAAACATCTTTAAATGATATGCATGATACAGCTAACAGAGAGCTATGATGAGTGACGTTAAAATTTATGTCTGTGCCAAGTTATAGTTGAGCTGAAATAGCCCAAGCTTAGCACCACGAGGGCGCGACACTGAATGTTGACAGGGATTTCTCCGGCACACAATGTGATTATGGCGAGCTAAAGACAATGCTACTGTATTGGCCTTGGATATAACTAGTGTATAATGTTAACAACTGCTTGATAATCTAAGCAATTACAGCTCACATTAGAGCATCTCCTCTAAGAACCAGCAACTAAGCCTTGTGTATTTCTTCATTCCCTGGAGGAACTTGACACTTCTAGACGCTTACAGGCTGCTGCTGCTGTGTCGTCTACTTGTTTTGGTCTAATCAAAGCTATAAAATAAATCCTATATAACAGTCACTGACAATCGCCGGTGCATTATCAGTGTTGAGTACCTCCATTGGCACTGTACCTTCCATAGCAGCTGCAGTGAGCACAGTGAGAGCACTAACAGACTTCTGTGTCAGGCCCGGTTCTTCCAGATGAAGCATGCTGTGCACAGAAGAGCCTATTGACTTCTCGCTGAGTTCATACTCTGTAGTGGGCTGTAAAACAGGGTGAGAAAAATCAGTTGCAAATCAAAACCAAAAGCTTTTGGTTTTTCAGACTGACCAGATTAACTGTGACCGGAGGGCGACTGATTTACCTTGACCATGGTGGGCGCTCTGACTAACAGACGGGGGATGATTCTCCCGTTACAATCCTTGATATTCTCGTCATTGTTAGGGCTGGATTCATCATCTGTCATCTCAGACATGGTGTGATGACTGAGTGACTTACTAGTTAGAGTGAGCCGGCTCCCAAGAGTGTGAGCCTGCTAGATTTAAAAAACAACAACAACAAACAAACAAAAAAAACCCTGTTGCTTAAATTTTACGACCAACAATGCGATTTACACTTATTTTAACACTTAATATTAACAGTTTTGGTTCCAAGTTTGGTTATTTTCTCACACTTAAATCATGAAATTACAGGTATTTATTTTAATTCTTCATTAAAGCTGGGGTAGGGAGTTTAATTTTGGCTTCATCAGGGCGAAACCCCATAATAAACTTGGAGCTCATTGTAATTAAGTGGTCTGAGAGAACACCAGACTTCTGCTTCTCCTCTTGGCTCAGTTTTCAGGCTTTAAGGTGCAGACACACCAAACTGACATCAAAGAACTAGAGGCGACAAAAGCCTACTGTTGCATCGTCTACGTCGCCTCACGTCGTCCTGTGTCAGTTGCATTTGAACACACTACACGGACGGCCGCCGGCGCCAAAGCGCCGACGGTGCAGGACTCACCGCAAAAACTAGGCCGAATCGACGGCCCAACTTTGGTCGACGGCCGACCGTCGGCTTGGTGTGTCAGGGCCTTTAGTTGATCTAGCCTGTGACGGGAGACTTTGGCCAATCACAGGTCGTCTCAGAGAGAGGGTGTTCTTATTGGCTGTTCTTCAAACCCAATCCCTTTGATGAAAGGCTGATTCAATGGCGGAGAATCCTGCAGAGAAAGTTGCTATTCCAGCATTGGTAACAATTTCCTACACTGCAAACCAACCCAAAAGAGGCAATAAACTAAACTGACAATAAACTAAATAACACACGTCAAAATCAGCGAAGTGTTTCAGAGATGGAGAGAAAATGTTGCAGATAGTTAAGCCTTCTGCTAACCGGAGCCACGGGCTCACGACTGCAGTTTCAAGTCCATGTTTATGTAGCTAACGTTAGACAGAGCCTTGAAGAGCTATGTCCTCCGCCTCAAAATCCACTGCTACAGACCACCACACTGTGAGGTAGCATCTCCGGAAACAGACCTCCAGTCAGCAGCTGCAGCAACTCGAATCCAGTCGACACAAACCCCAGTTCCGGGGGGACTGGCCAGCCTCCGACTCCCTTCCGGAACTTTGCGTTGCAGTCATTATACAGGTTAGACCAGGTGTTGTCACTGGCCACCAGCCCACTGTGACATCTGGCGCTGGAGGGATTTGCACTGGCCCAATTTGAGCCACCAACTGAGGGTCCCTTTCCCATGCTGCTGCCTGCTCTCCTCTCAGAGAAGCCGTTCACAGCAGGAGGGGGTGAGGTGGAGGGGTGGTGGGGTGGTTCTAATTCTTGTCTCCTTTGTGGGCTGAGCAAATGAGCTACGCAACTAAACAATAAAATAATTTTAAATAAATCAACGTACGGGAAACACTTGGGTTACTGTTTGAAGAGCGTAGAGCTTCAGAAAGAGTGTGTATTTTGAAATTCTGCTGTTTTTGCTTGTTTTGTTGCATTTTCCAGATCTCTACCTACCCCAGCTTTAAGGAACAAAACAAAAGGTCTTTAATTTTTGCCATAAGCTGTTACATGGCAGCAACCACAGTCATCAAGTTAAAAATAGTTAAGCAAATAACTTCAACACAGCTCTAGTGGAAGTCATGAGCAGCTATGGTGCTTATTGCTTGTAAAAGTTACCTGTTCCTGATTCTTGAGTTGCTCTAGTAGCCGCTGGAACTCCTCCTCTTTCTCTATGGCCTCTCGCTGAGTTGCCTGATTCTGTTCATCATAAGCCATGGCTACCACGGCCAGGATGAGGTTGATGAGGTAGAAGGAGCCCAGAAAGATAATCACCACAAAGAACAGCATGTATGTCTTGCCAGCCGCCCGCAGGATCTGTGTTTGGAGCAAAAAAGAAGCTACGAGAACTAAGGACAAATTTGTTTGCATGACTTTATTTTTGAAAAACTTTCAAGCTATACGTCCTATTGAATCTGTTTGCAATAAATGAAAGAAGTGCCAACCAGCTGGAAGAGGTTCTCCCAGTAGTCCTGGGTCATGAGTCTAAAGAGGGCCAGGAAGGCCCAGCCAAAAGAGTCAAAACTGGTGTAGCCAAAGTTGGGGTTCCTCCCAGCCTTCATGCATGTGTATCCTTCTGGGCACTTTCTATCAACAAAGATGAAGATTCAACATGCTATAATCGCTCTCCCAGCCTCCAAATAACACTCAGACCAGACTGACCAGACAAATTATCATGGTGGTGTCAGCGTGGATGATACATACCCAGCATCAGAGCTGTTTCCACAAATCAGAGCATCCGGGCTGCCATCCAAAAAATAGTGATTATCTGTAACCAAACAAGAAGACATAGTGGAATCTTTCCCACTGAGGATCCACAGGCAGGATGATATCAGCTTAAAATACAAGATCTAATATGTGTTAAACATACCTGTGTTTTCAATATACTCAATGAAATTGAAGGTACTGTTGGAATATGCTGTCTCATTGACGCCCATGGTGTTGTTGAAGGACAGGGTGTCGTTTAACGTGGTGGTGGTGTTAAAAAATTCAAATGCAGTTTCATTTGTGTCGATGGGCCACCGCACACATTTGTGACGCAGATTTCCCATAAACAGCTGAAGGCCGACGAGGGCGAAAACAGCGAGGGCGAAGACGGTCAGAATCATGACGTCCACCATTTTTTTCACCGACTGGATCAAAGCGGCCACAATGGTTTTCAAACCTGACAAAACACAAGTTATATGTGGGGGGCATGTTTCTGAATCAGGTAAACAAATTATTTGTATTCCATTGTCACAAAACATAATGCCAACATCAATAGATGTAAATAAAAACATGAAATTTTAAGTGAAGCAAAGTCACATACAAAAATAATAAAATTCATATACAAAATATTTTAAATACCAGGAATCACAGTAATTGTTTTGAGGGCTCGAAGTACACGAAATGTCCTGAGGGCTGACACGTTGCCAAGGTCAACAAACTCAGTGACGTATCTGTGGAAAGACATGAAGCAGTTAATCAAAGGCATTATCTACATAGGAGGACTGTATTCATTTTCCTTTTTGTATTGGTTTAAAATGCACAAAATCTGCACAATATCAGGTTTCGCATTAGCTGATAGTTTGTCACTTCGATTAGGCAGTGTACTTTTATGACTGTCTTCTTTCAGACTAGTGGAGAGAAAATATCTAAACTACATATTTAGTTGTTTATTTTAGTTAAAATTTCTGTTCTGGAAATGTATATAAAAGGGCAGATTAAATCAGAGAATGCCTCATTTGAATATTTTAACATAAAACTTCAGATGACTTGTAATACAAAAAAATAATCGTCTTACTGCGTGTAATCAGCCGGGGAAGTTTCATGGTGATATCTTTTGGTTAGAATTTTTACCCTATTTACCTATTTTTTTGTCTAAAAATTCCGGCTGTTCTCATGCACTGCTTTTACATACATCTACCAAAAGTAATGCACCAGAATTCGTATATAACCCACGCAGTCATTAGCCAATAATCTCATATTCTCACATAGCTAGAAAGGCTGTGATCACATGACCAATGCACTGACAGGTGTAAAGAAGGAAGTAGTATAAAGACCAGAAGTGATGGATGGGTAAAACAACACAGAATTTTCCACATGAGACAAATGTTTGTGTCCCATGTGAAAGCAAGTGACATTTGAAATATTTTACTTTACATGGTCATCGTGTTTCTTGTCCTAAACCTAACCTATGTAACTTCATGTTATGTATGTAAAGTGACAATGCCCAACAGTGTTTCCTTTCCTAAATTTAAGCTACACATCTTTAATTTGAGTGCATAACTTTACATTATATACATAATGTGACAACGCCGAATCTTTTCCTAAACCTAACCTATATAACTTTATTTGGTAACACTTTATTTGAAGGTATCTACATAAGAGTGACATGACACTGTCATAACTATGATATGACACTGTCATGAACCTGTCATGAACATTATGTACATGTCATAAATGTTTATGACTGCTGTCATTAAGTGTCATCTGTTTTTTGTAATGACAAGTTGACATTGTTTGGGTTGTCTTGATTACGACAACTTGACATTAATCAAAGTGACATTACCAGAAGTTTGTGGTCATGACAAGTTGACATTAAATTTGTTTGGGATGTCCTTATAATGACAACTTGACATTAACCAGGATGACATTACCAGAAGTTGTCTTTGTCATAACAACTTGACATTAACAAGAAATGCAACTCTTTTTGTGTTTATGACACGCTGACATAATGATTATTATTGTCATGACAAAGACATCTTCTGGTAATGTCATCTTGGTTAATGTCAAGTTGTCATTATAAGGACATCTCACTTGTCATGACAAAGACAACTTCTGGTAATGTCACTTTGATCAATGTCAAGTTGTCGTAATCAAGACAACCCAAACAATGTCAACTTGTCATTACAAAAACCGAATAACACTTAATGACAGCAGTCATAAACGTTTATGACATATACATAATATTTATGACAAGTTCATGACCGTGTCATGTCATAGTTATGACCGTGTCATGTCATAGTTATGTAGATACCTTCAAGTGAAGTGTTAAACCTGACGTCACCATTTGTGGGGTGCACGTTAGTTGTATATCATGCCAACCACTGCATTTGCATTTTCATAGGATATCATGTGAACCATTTGAAGAACGTAAAAAAAAAAAAAAGGACGAAAATTTACAATACATATATTTAGAGGCCATTTTTCCTCAAACGTTCTGCCTGAAGTCCCCACTTCAGCTGTACTTAAATACACCAGTCTTTCCAGTTTACTCCTGCCTTTATTCTCGGGGTTTTTGCAGAGGTGTTTGTTCATATATGATGGTGAAAATATATCTATATATATATATTTTGGCTATTAGCAGTATTTAGATGAGTGATAAAAAGAGATATACAAACTAATGTCTCAACAAAATGATATCTATTAGTTAAAAGTTCTACTCTGAATGTCAAGACGTTTAGAATATGTAACAATAGGACCATTTTTCTGATATCAAGTGCAAGTGCACTTACGCCATGCTGATCACCATGAAATCCAGCCAATTCCATGGATCTCGAAGGAATGTAAAAGATCCAACACAGAAACCTCTTGATAACACTTTGACTGTTGCCTCAAAGGTATAGATTCCAGTAAAAACATACCTGGGAAGAAACACAAGTTAGCATAAGCAAAAATGAAATGTACTGTGATGCAGGAATGACTGAAAACTACAATAAAGGAGCACTCACTCGACGGTTTTACTCCATGCTGGTGGGTTGCTCATCGTCATGAATACACAGTTCGATAGAATGGTAATCATGATGAACATGCTAAATAATTTAATTCAGGATTAAGGAAACAAACACAGACATTTTATGTGTAAGTCAACACCCCCTTTAAAATCTGCATCACTGTATGTCTAGTTCAAACTTCTTTACATTTAAGAATACAATAGATAAAGCATAAATAGTTCAAAGGATATGAATGTATGAGAATTCTGATGGCTCCTCTTCTAATCACACTAAAGGGGCTCAGAATGTAGCAAGCCGGTTCAGCGTTGAACCTGTAGATTGTGTTTCCTTTGGTGATCACAATGAATGTCTGAAAAACACAGACGGTCTGTATAAATATGAGACAGTCTAAAAATACTTCCTACATTTCAATCAATACTTGGCGATGACAATCTTGAAATGATACTTTAACATTTAACTGTAACATATGCCACGAATGAAATGGTGTACATTGCATAAGGTATACTGTATGCAGCTGAGGTTTATGTTAAGTAATACATCCTCTAGGTTATGTAGGGACAGAGTTGTCGTGTGAGACCAGGATGTGCTCAGACTGACACTCTGTGCTTTGTAGAAGGGGTCCAGGTCCTCCAGAGGTGTGTTGAGCAGCTCTGGCGGAGGGTCTCCGAATATTAAGGGCAGACTCTTGCCCGCCTCCAGATCAGCATTTGGGGCCGTTGGCTCTTCCTCCTCGTGGCCCTCTTCTTCCGTGGCCTTTTTTCTTTCCACATGGCCCTCTACTTCTGCTGGCTTTTTTCTTTCCTCCTTGAGCCTCTCGATCTCCGCCAGCGATTCCTGGGTGAAACGGCGGAACATATCGGTGCCTGGGGGAGGGAGCAGGGGCGCCATCTTCGCATCGCGAAGGGATACCACCACACCGGGGTTTCCCTAGAAGGAGCTGGGGGAGGATGAGGAGGGAATACAGAGAATACAGTACATTTTGAGATGCTATGCACACTGTTACATCAACCATTTTTAATTCAACTGTTAACATTTTTAGTTGAATTAAATACTCTATAAACACCTTCTTCAGTGTCCTAAGCTGCTTCGGTTGTTCCACCCTCTGCCATACACTAATACTCTTTGGTAAATGGGGACAGCTACTGATAGCTACCACAGAAAACAAAAGGACTGTCTTCCTCCTATTTTGGTTGCACAACGGCCGACACAGTTCCTGCCTTCCTTTTAAATCAAGCTTTCATTTTCCCTGGGAATTGTACCAAGTTGCTCCGATGGTGACATTTTTCTGCAGCTATTACACTGTGAAATCAACATTTACTTCATGATGATGAAGCAAAAACACTTGTCTAAACTTGACTAAAAATAAAACTTACCAGTGCTCTCCTCAAAGCCAGACTCCACTGACAAAAACTGATATTTTACCTTGCTGGACATGGAAGCCGCTGCTCTACGGCTGCCTCAATCAGTTAGTTATTGTGACTTATTGTGTGACTTTGGTGAATCCAAACTGACCCTTTAAAACACCACGAGTCACATAGTTACACAAACAAACTGCTATGCGAGACAGTGGTAGAGCAGCAGCTCACATGTTCAGCAAGCTAAAATATGTGTTTTTGTCAGTGGAGTCTGGCTTCGTAGAAAGCATAGATAATTCCACTTTTAGTTTCGTTCCCTATCAAAAAAAGGTTGTCTGTTGGGAAGAACTGAGCATACGACAGGATAGATGAGACTTGCATTATGCTGCAGGAGTTGTGTGAGAGGTTGGATTCTTCATTCAAAATCAAAGTTTTATTCACAAATTCAGCGTAACATGGGGTGAGTGACTGCAAATGGTCATTTTGGGGGCGAAGTGTTCCTTTAAGACTCCTCCGATTCCAATCAGTATAAAATGTAGTCCATGCATTACAAATTACCACTACAAGTCCCGAGACCCAAAAACAAAAATTACTTATTTGAGTTATTAAATAAATAAAGTAAAGCCCGACCATTTTATCGGCCGGCCGATTTAATCGGCCGATTATAGCCATTAGAGAATAATCGGCAATCGGCCAAAAGTTGCCAGGCTGACGCTGATGTTAACACTTATATTTTCATCACTAATAAAATGCAGGGAATATGGTGTTTTACTTAGAAATGATGTCCTTGTGTTACTTTTTGCACTATAACCTACCTCTGTTAAATTGGCAATAATAAGAACAACTCTGGTACTGTGAACATACATGTGAATGTCTTAATTCATATAGACTTTGCATGATTATTTTATTTCCCAGAGGTTTACTGCCTTTTTGCACATCATATTTTTGATTTATTTTGTCTTCAAATTGTTCATATGCTGCTTGTTCCACACAATTTCTGATAATAAAAGTATGTGAAAATAGTAAAATGTTCTTCCTTCAAATTATATCTTTGTAACGAGTGTTTGAACTATATTTAAGCCATCAAAAGCAGGTATTTTGGGGTTTTTTTAAATTGAAAAACGTAAAAAACTTTTTATTCCATAATATCGGAATCGGCATCGGCCCCAAAAAATCCATATCGGTCGGGCCCTAAAATAAAGTATTAAATTTACGGTGGTATGAAATAGAGAAATGTTTCTTCAGACAGATGGCAGTGGACAGATGACAGAAGAGAGACGAGGAAGAACGTGCAGCAAATGTCAACTTAATGCTGAGGCCACCAGGGCAACCCATGTTTGATATTTCTATTCAATAAATGATTGAGGGAAAAGCACTAATCAGTTTTCTGATGATCAGTTGATCGAGGGATTTCCTAGTCTTTTAAGCATTGGTGTGTCACAGATGTATTAAAACAGTGGTTCTCAGCCTTTTTTCTTAAGGGGCCACTTTTCTATTAATGAATGTTGCATCAGAGATCAGTTTTCGTGACATTTTAAAAAGTTTATATGCGAGCCTCTCTCTGTATTTTTAATTTTCTTATTTGTTAACAGTTACTCAAACTTATTGGCTTCTTTTTTGACAAATTCAGTGTTCTTTTTCACCCTGACACTTGGCCATTGTTCTGTTAGCTCTTGGGTTGTTTTAACTGCACACTTTGCTAATGCAGGAGGCTGTGTAGTAAAGAGTAAAGGCTCTGTGAGTACAGCTTGTGCTCAAGTCTTAACTGTGACCTTGTCCTGTGAGATTTTTTTTAAAGTTTAGATCTTGAATAACAATATAAACTTTGAAAATAACAATTTCATTTAGCGTTCTTCACAGAAATGAATGAAATGCTGAGATATAGGCCTCCTGTACAAATATACACATATATTCTAAAGTTTTCTTACACCCCTTAAAATCAAGAAGGCCTCACGACCCCCTGTGAAGATCTGGTGACCTCTAATGTGGGTCGGGACCCCAGGTTGGGAGCCAGTGTATTAAAGCAGTGATGGGGTTGTGATGAAAAAGGTTATACTAAACAAATTTCTACATATTTATATCATATTTTTTGGTTAAATATCAAATAGTTTGACCTGTTCTTGTGTTATTTAAATGACAACTGCTTAAAATATTTTAAACCCGTGATCAGGGGTCACATGTAGACACACCTTTGTCTTAAGAGGTCAAAAGCCAAAAAGGTTAGGAACCACTCTGCTAAACGTCTATGTCTCCATATGTGTCTGTGACCTATGTCCAAAGCCCTCACCCTCCTGCCCTCCACTCTGTGCCCCACATCTCCGACCCTGCACCCCTCTCTACACCACGAGTGCTTAAAAAGTGTTTAAGATGGCACCTAAATGACTAGATGCACTCGGGACGAGGGCTCGGACTTTCCCACCGTTCTAAAGAGACCATGACATTACTAGTGTACATCAGATTACTTATTAGCTTAGCAGACGCTCCATATCAGGGTCCAAGTGGCGTTCGCTTACATCCTTTGATGTGTTTAGCAACCAGTCTGGTTTCGTCTGGAGCAGCTGAGGTTAGGCTCCTGATAGTACAGACACAGTGGTTTATTCTCCTTTAAACTGGTGGATCCTGCCATATAAAACAAAAGATACTACTTCTTAAGTTGTCACACTTCCTGCTATGTAATTTTACAACAACTTAACCTGAAGATGGTATGTTATTGTTAAATAGCTATGTGGATCTTGACTGGAACAAGTTGAGAGGGAAAATATATTTGCTAGAGAGCAACACAATCAACATGCATTCTGCAAATGTTATATATTTTAAGTTGAATGAGTTGCAAATGAGCTTTGATATGTATTTGAAAATATTCTGAGGACAAAGACACAATTACTACTGTAAAGGTGGGCCTTGAAGGAGCAGTGAGGATTCTAGATTGCAACCAGCTGAAACTACTCTGGGTTAGAATTCATTCAGTGTTCATTGATCAGGAGGTTTTCACTGGGAGCTGAATTATTCGCTGAGGTTTCTTCCTCTCCAAAACATACAGACCAAGTGATTGAAATGTATAGTGTCATGATTTTTAGCATGTTGAAGGCGGGCTGCTAGCCCAGCACCGGATCTAGACGTTCAGGAGGTTTTTACCGTGAACCAAATTGTTAGCAGAGGTCCCCCTCTCTCTGAAACAAACTGACCCGCTGATTTAAACCAGTAAAAATAATGCATAAAGCAGTTTCAAGTTACAAATCAGTGTTTCCAGAGTGCTATTTGGCATGGCAGACACGGGCAGCTAGCCCAGCAACAGCAGGTGCACGCTCTTTTTCTATTTCAGACGGTGATTTAAACCCGTAAAAAAACTGATAAGAGCAGCTTCTTGTTAAAAAAAAAAAAACAGTGTTTTTCTGACACTCTAATTGCGGAGGGGCTGCTAACTACAGTGGCCGACGCCAAAATACAAGTGGCCCTATTTGGAGCCAGTGTTTTATTGTCTGCTTGGGGCTACTGTAGAGACGTGGCGGTACAACATGGTGGTCTCCATAAACGAGGACCTGCTCTGTATGTGGATTAAAACATCTCATTCTAAGGTGACAAAAACATAGCGGTTCTTATTTTCAGGTGACGATACACTGCAAAAAACATACATATTATACTATATTCCTTTTCTGCCAATATATCCTCCTAAATCCTACACAATGGACCTTTAAGCTAACAAGAAATGGGTTAAAGGAAAGGTTTTTTTTGCAAAAATCATGTCAGATTATTTAAAAGTAACTACAAAGCATCTCATTTTGGCTGTCGCCTTCAGACGTCACCACTTGCAATAAAGTCTGTTAAACTGAAGTTTAATGTCTTCATGCTCTGAAACTAAGATACAGAGACTAAACACAGAATAAAGACATGCCATTTATCACCGGAACAGACAAACGAGCTGGTATCAGGCTGCAAAAAGAGAAGAGTTCACAGACACAAGAGGCAGTGATAGCCACTGGTTACACACATTAATATAGGCCCCCTCAAGCCACCTCACTCAAACAGAAAATGATGCATTCACACACTTGTGAGCAGACGCACACGCTCGCACAGATACGGTGGCTGCCCAGCTGCTCCAGGCAATCAAGAGAGAGCGTCGTGTTTCAGAGGCCCGATGACTCTGCTCATTCCTTCCTGGCTGAGCCTTCGCTCTGCGCCTCACATCCCTCCGATAAACAGGACGGCATGCCAACTTATCTTTCCGAGCTGACTCTTCTCTCCACTACCTTCTATTTTACACGGGGGCCCCAAACACACTAAGCTTCCGCCTCCGCACCCCTTATGCGCTACTTTACAACCCCACCACCGCCTATGTGACACTTGAGGCTCTGAATCCTTCTTTCAATGACTTCAATCATTTCATCATAACCCTATCACTCATCACAGCCGCCATCTTTAATCACTCAAACACAACTGACAGGGCTCCTTTCTCCTTAAGCAGTAATACTACAGGGGTCAGTTTATCTTACCCAAAAAAACTTTAGATTTATTACCAATATCAAGGCAACCTGCACAGCCCAACACCTTCCAAGCCCTAGTTTCCCCCCTCATCTTCCCCTTTCAAAACTCCATTCTGGGAGGCCGCACTCAACCGTGAGCCAACCTTAAAATACACATCCTGAGAATGGATGTGTTTCTGCGCAGCTTATGGTGAACATTTCCTGATTGCATTACATCACACTGTTACTGCTGAAGCCATCAAACGTCCTTTAAAAAAAAAAAAAAAAAAAAAAAAAAATTGAGGGCCCGCCAATCTCAAAAAAGTCCACCCCAAAGAGGTTGTTGCCTTGTCTCTCGCGTCAGTCAGGTAAATAATACGCTTTGGCGCCGTGTTGAGTTTTGTAGCTACATTTATCAGCGTGTGTTTCTTCGCACCAAAGAGCCAAGAGTGCAGCAAGAGTGATATTCAGTATCAGTCAAAATAGATTCTGTGTATCACGCTTAAACTCGCCATAAAACACGTCCAGAAAATACAGTCCTGTCTGAGACGCAACTTGTGTAAAGAGTACACGTTGCGCCAGTGTTTGATTCAGCGGTCGTCAGATCTGTTACTTAAGTTACAAGTAAGTCCTGCAATGAAAATCTTAACATAACAGAAGTATCAGAAAAACATACATCAGATCAAAAGTAAAAGTAATCATTCTGTAGCAAAATGGCCGCCTTGACTTATATATTATAATACATAACATTATTAGATTATTAATACCGATACATCAGTGTGTAAGTCGTGATTTCTGGAAAGAGACATTGCTGTTGTGTGCTCAAACATATTTTTTGGCCGCTTTGAGCACCACAAGCCGAGTGCCATCTAGTTTCACTATGTTAAAGAGAAGGCAGACATCTCTACGGCCGATATCTCCAACACTCTGCAACTCACACCAAAACAATCCAGACTGATAAACAGCACTACAGGTAAGAGGAAAAATATGGATTGTTGATTTTTGGGATGAACTGTCCCTTTAAGGGTCAGCAGATATATCTGAGGGGTCATGAGATGATAATAAAGTTCAGCTACACCCTTTTTTCAAACTTTTCTATCATCTTTTTTTCTTCGGGCCTCAAACTATTATCTAAATAAAATCATTTGAGCAGTTTAAAGGGGAAATGTGTCTTTGGTAGAGCTGCTAACAACATCTGAAACATGGCAACCAGATGCTGTTTTTACAGCTGGGAACCACAAGTGTAATCTTGTATGTGTTGTACTTTATGGGCTTATCGTACATTCTAATTCTAACTTGTAAACTGACTGTCAAATAAATGTGGTGGAGTAGAAAGTACAACATTTCCCTCTTAAATCAATTACCTCACACTTAAGCTCAGCTCTTTAGTAAACCTACTTGATTTTAAGAGTCTAGCTGAGGACAATCAGCTCATTACACAACCGCGCTCCTGCAGTCGCTCTGAGGACAGGTGGCAAACTGAAACTGACTGAGGGAGTGAATGTTAGATTTCAGAAGCTTTCCCGACAGTAATATATATCTCACTTTGCATGTCAGCTTGGGCCATGTGACCTGTGACATTCCGGCTGAGGATATAGACGATGTAATGTAGACACCTCTTCGTTACACTAGCCGGCCGTGGAATGCGAATGCCAATATTCACCTCCGGAAACTAGCCGAACTAGCTTTTGGCTTTTGTCACAAGGGTAGCTTGAGTTCATACGACAAGAGAGGTTGTGCAGGGGAAACGTTTAGGTCGGTGAACCAGTGAAGCACAAGCAATTAAATTATTGACAATTAACTTGGAGGCAAGCAGAAACTTTCCTCTATAGTAGGAGACAACTTACGTGTTGTCAAGTGTTACAAACCTAACAGTTAAATCAATTTTAATGACTTGTTTAACTCGTAACTCTGGTGCCCTGAGGAGTTCAAAGTCCTGTGACAACATGACAAACATCTCAGTCCCCTCACTACGCAGCTCTTACAGCTCCTGGTATGTGGTTAAGTTGTAAACAACAGATCCACAGAGCAAACAAGGGCTTTTTATTCACACGTCCTTTGACATTTGCCGTGCTCCTGTTCCCCCTGTTTTCTCACGGGGTCAAATCGCAACACAGTGCTTCGCCCTCTCCCAGCTTGCTTCAACACCCTGTCACCCAGCAGTTAACCTTGTATTTCAAACGCTATAGGGAGCCACATTAAAACAGGCCTCTCCACCTGTTCCTACTTCCTGCACCGTGTCATTGTACATTGCCAACAGACGCAGTTTTTGCACGACTGAAAATGATCAGCCTGTTCATGGCCTCACTAACTACTCAGGGTCAAGCCCTTGGAGTCTTACTCTGATGTCTTTATCAGATGTGTGCACAGTGGACTCAGTCTGCACCACATCCCTTCATGCGTTATGTTGCTGCTAAGAGGACAGCTGCCGTCATTCACGGTATGCCTCTGTCGCTGCATACCGAGGAGCTGCGAAGACCTAGCATAATCTCCCTGGTGCGTTCAGATAGTTGGATGGCTAACAGAGACATATAGGCCTGCTGATCTATACATCCAGAATTTTATTGGAGGATGCAGCCAAATAATGTATCTCCAGCTGCCAAGCAAATGTTTCACCACAAATATCTTGGTCTCCTGGATAAAGACCAAATGTTGGCATTAGGCCTACATCTTGCTGCAAACCACAAATACATTTCATTTGCATGTTTCATACGTATCATATCAATGTTTCCAAAGCAAAGTAATATATAAGCTTAGCTGACTTTCGTCATCGGGAGGTGGAGGGCATGGTGGGTAGTGTGTCACCGAGGTGAGATGCCTGCCAAGCAGCAGACCACTGTTGGAAACCAGCAACACTCGTTGTTTTTTACAGACCCTTTGCTGCAGTCCCACTGGTGTTTGACATTTGTGGCACTGAGCCTGGGCATGTTTTACGGAACCTGGGTGTTTTAGCAGCACTTCACAGCGTTCCCCAGTGGCAAGTGAGCCACCGAACCTGGGTGTTTTTTACCAAAAAAAACTGTGGTGTTTCCAAGAAGCGTTCGAGCCACTGAACCTGAGCGTTTTTCACAGAAACACTGCGTTTCCAAGTAGCATCTGTGGCACCAGACCTGGGTGTTTCTTGCCAAACCTGGGTGTTTTGCAGCGACACATCACAGCATTTGAGCCACTGAACCTGGGTGTTTTTTCACAGAAACATTGCATTTCCCAGTGACAATCGGTGCACCAAACCTGGTTGTTTTGCACCAACACATTGTAGTGTTTCCCAGCAGCGTTTACACCACTGAGCTTGGGTGTTTTTCACCATTTTCCAGCAGCATTTGTGGCACTAAACGCAGGTACTTTTCCCAGGGGCGTCTGAGCCACCAAACCTGGTTGTTATTCAAAGATCAGTCCCTGCTTCCACAGCGGCGTTCATGCCACCAAACGTGGGTCTTTTAAGCCAAAACTTGATCTTTTCCTAACCATAACCAAGTGACTTTCATGCCAAAACCTAACTACACCTTCACCACTGCATTGATGAGAAAAGTTTCAGTGTATCTGATACAAAATTATGTACGACTGTAACCGTATCTGTATACACATCTGTATTTGTGGTTTGCAGGAATGTACAATATAAGCAGTTTTTCTAGAGTTTTAGTGACAGTATAACAATATGATGTTACTAACAATTTGAGCCTTTAGGGCACTAATAAACAGTCTTGGATCTAAACTAGTAAATGACTTAAAAAGTAAATTATTTTTGGGAATACACCAGGAATAATGTCAGTCTTTGATATCGTCTAATGCAGCTCTCTAAACAGATTTCTGCTGCTTTGAACTGACCCATTTGGCCTTTGCACTGGCTGCACAGAAATCTGAGTAGATTACATGTGAAAATGATATGGAGAATATTCCATCCAGCTTGTGAGGGACCTGAGGGACCTATTATCATATTCATAATGCCAATCCAGTCCTTAAAAAACACGAACGTCCACGAAGGAGCTGTTCATGTTCGAACCATATAGTTAAAACAGAACTTCAACATAATGTGTCACATAATTTTGAGCTGGGGAAAGAAACAAAACTGTACGTTGAACGCAATTATCAAAATGGGGGAAATGAACAAATGAGATTTTAGGAGGGAAAAAAAAAGTTTAACTGATCTTTAACCTTATTTCACCTTTTGAATACTCTGGAAAATACAAGAGGCCTGGCCAAGCAGTCACATGGGCTCACTTGGTGAAAGAAACTCAAAACCGACACCTTCTGCGTCCAAGAACATGTGATGCGAGGCACACAAACAGACTCAGGCAGAGGAAGACCACTGACACATCTTCACACGATTTTGCATGTTGAAAGCTACAGAAATCCATATTTTATACCACCTGTCACACATGTGATGACACAAGTAAGGCTGTCAGAGGAGAATACAAACATATTTAAGAGAAATGATGCAATGTGAAAACACAAAACTCACTCTAAGAACTCAACAAACACCACCTGATGAACCCCATCCACAACTCCTGGGGCTCCACTGTAAAAACCCATTCTGTTAAAATCTGCAGTGTCCAAAAGATCTGCCTTGCCTGCATGGAGCCAGGCTGTCTGTAGTCCCACACCTCTGATTTAGGCTACATGGATTAACGGCAGAGAAATGGTGGGGTATGAGCATCCACAGCATCACAGTATCTTGCCCATCTGCAATGAAGACATGAGCTAAAAATAAAACGTTGTCCTCGTGGGAGGAGGCATAGTGGGGATTGAGACGGCTGCAAAGTGTCCACACTGGACATTGCAGCCATGTGGCTCCAGGGAGATTATTCACCTGGCAGGTGAAGCCCTGTTATGATGCTCATGCGCAGTTTTCCCTCTCATACTGTACATACTGTAGCATAATAGAGTAGTAAAACACTACTTCCATGCTACATGTGCAACTTCACAACACAAACACGTTGCTCAAACGCACATATAATGCTGAGGAGCCGTAAATCTACCAAATCCAAATCTGTCCGAAGCTCAATTACAGGTCTGTGTTTATTATTAGAACAATAGCGCACATATCAAAACGCATCTTTGCATTTAATTTCTTCGGCAGAGCAGCTGATTATTTTGAGCAGGCCTCGCTTCATTTAGTTTGCAAACACACTTTTCATACCTTTAAAATGCTCCTTATCAAACGGCAGCCGAGTGAATCTGCGTTACTCGATAGAAAAGCGTTCAAGTTTCACCACAGTCCAAATAAGGAGGAGAAATTAACACCCTACACCAAATAGCTGAACTATAACCTTAAAATCGGGAAGATGCCTTCATCCACCACAAAGGTAAGAGGTGTCAAACTCACAGCCAGTTATGAGATAAAACAGCAGCAAAACGTAAAGAATCAAGTCAAAGCAAAACCTTTGAGTCTGCAGCCTGACAGGAAACTTTTATGTTCTGAGCTTCATGCGGGAGTCCTGTAGGCTCCTGTAGGTGCTGGGTTACCTTGCACGGTAAAGCAAATATTCCCACAGAATCCAACAAACTTGAAAAAAAAATCAAGTCTTCCGCGAAGCCTTCCACCGAGGACGTAATTCTCCCCTTCTGGCAGCCGGTGCGTGGCTGCAGGACAGCTGTTGCTGACGCAGTGGCGTCCCGCAGTGAAACCGGAGAGTCGCTCCAGGTAGGATCAGATCAGACCTTTGACACTTCAGCACCGGAACCGCTTCCCCGTTCCCACACAGCTGGTGGCTCCTGCGCGCATTTCCGTCGGCCAGGCGCTTTTACAACTTTGTAGTGAAGTGAAGCCAAACGGTGATCGAGCTGAAGTGAAGTAACCGCAGCGCACATGAAACGTCCGGGATGATCCTGCTGCAGCAACCGGATCTCTGCAAACTCCTCTCATCATGACGTTTTTTTTATTCTGCTGCTCTGCTCCAGAAATAATTTGTTATCACATATTACAAAACTACGGAGCCCCTATGGTCTCAAAAGATTATTATTTTTTTTTATTTCTTGTGCGCACAAGTTTTTAAATAAAGACCTTTTTGGACTTGGCAGACTCCGTACACAATGTATTAACTCTGTTATTGTTATAATGAAGTCAACGTTTTATCACATTCTTTATTCATAACTAATTCACTGGCCTGCATGTTTTATTAAATATATGTCATGTTGAATATTGGAATTTGTGCAATTAAATAGCCCAAGTGCCCAACACTTGCCATTTATACAGGAGACTTTTGTGATTTTGCAATTCAGTATTGCCAATGCTGACAAAAATAGTGAGCAACATTAGCTGGTTTTAACGTTTTTGAAAAGTGAGGGTTGACAAAGTCTCCATGGTTTTCTAGGTGATGAATTTGTTGCTGTTGTCCAGAGAGAAGTGGAGTGACGTGAGGTGAAGGATGACATCCTTTCTCTCTGTCAGGACATGTTGAATTATGAAAAGTTCCTTGTGTGTTTGATGCTTTGTGACAAACAAGTCTATATGAATAGCTTTACAGCACAAACAGATCGACAACAAAATTATTTGCACAAATAATTATTAAAGAAACAAGTCATAAAAGCACAATATTAGAAACTAAAGTCTGTTGCCGATAAAACCACCAGGGGGCAGCATAATGACGTTTTAGTCCTTTTATTCAAACAAACAATTGTATAAAACTTAAACCTTTATATCTTTTGATTTCTTCTGGATAGTAGGAAAAAAAATGTATCTTGAAAGATGTGTGGACACAATAGTAAAATATCAGTACTTGCACCCTCCTCTGACTAATGAAACAGTTAGTTGACATGCTCACAGCTGCAAAAAACGCCTTAAGGACCAATATTTGACATTCTGGCTCACAAATAACAGAAACAATCCATTTAAAGATGTTGGATTGAAGCTATTAAAGGTCAGACTATGCAGATGTTTGATTTTATTTGATCAAGTAACCTTTATATATGCAGTCAGAGGGAGAGGCCTGCACACAGTCTGATTGGGCGAGTCCTCCTGTCGACGTGAAGGCTATATTTGGCTGAAAGGTGTGTAGTATGATTATACAAGGAAAATGATATCTGTGATTACAAATGTTAACTGGGTGTCATCTGTTTCTTGGAAATGGAGCCTGCTGCAGATTTTCCCACCTTCTCCCCTCCCCGCTGTGAGCAAACTGCCCCAGTTTCAGGACAGGGTGCAAATAAAATGATTTTAAATATTGAAGAAGTTTGGCTTAAGCTTTGTTGCTATCAAATATAATAAACAGATAAGAAGAAAAATGTTCCATAGTCTACTCATGCAAGTCTCAGTCTGGGTTACTATAGTGCTGGAAATGGCCTTGGTAACATTGGTTTAACTCTGCCTGCAAATCATCTGACTGATTTGTTAGATTTTGTTGGGTTGGTGTGGGGAGCAGTGAGAGCTGGCATTAGGGGAGTGTCTCTGGGACGCCAGAGATCACTGTCTAGCCTCCTGGAGGTGTCGTGGGACCAAACAGGCGAAACACTGGTGAAAGGAGGTTCCCACGTGATGACCCCAAAGACATGTTAGTTATCACTGCTCATTGGTCTGTATAGGTAAGCCTCACCATAATAGCTTATCATAGGGCTTAGGAGGTTATTCACTGAGTGCTGATCCTTTTCTAGAGCACAAACTTCTTGTGTTTATTTGAATAAAGTGCTGCTTCTGATACAGTGGACATAAATTTATGCTGTGCTGTAAAGGTAAATATACAGTGCATGTGGTGGCCTGGAAAGGTAAATTCTGGGACATCTGTTCAATGTGTTCATGCAATCAGAATGGTCACATTATCAAAAAATAAAACAGCTATAATAAGTAGACATATTTCACTTTCAAAAAAAATACAGTAACTGCCTGAAATTTGTTTTCTATTCAGTAATATTAAGAACCAAGTCCTTCTACAGCCTAAAACATAAATGCATTTAGTCTCTTCTCTTCTCTGAGAGCTGTGACAAAGTTAAGGATTATTATATCAAATGACCTGGCACCAGCCTCTCTCTCAGACATGCTTTTTAGATATGTACCTCATAGGTCCCATTAGATCCTCGACTGCTGGCATGCTCATGGGGATCCACTGCGGCCCAGGTCTATGGAACAGTCTATCTCAACATCTGAGAAACTCCACCTCAGTGGACATGTTTAAAAGAAACCTTAAGACTTATCTTTTTCGCTTGGCTTTTACGTAATGGTGCCTCGTCTTTTTTTGCCCCTGTTTTTAAGTCTCACCTTTGGCACTTTCTACTTTTTTTTAAATTAATTTGTTCTTTAAAATGTTATTTATTTAAAATACTTTATCTTTTATTGTTGTATTGTCTAGCTGTTCACTTGTTACTTCCTCTGTGCTGTTTGACTCCTGCTCTGTGAAGAACTTTGGGCTGCATGACTGAATGAAAGGTGCTTTGTAAATAAAGTTTGATTTAATCTGATTAATTACAGTTCAGATCTAACTTTTACTCCACATAATAATGTCTCCAAATCTGCTTTTTATTAACTGAAAAATAAACTCAGTTTTCCGTCTGAGTGCTATTTTTGCATGTTTTTTTGTTTTTTTTAAATATCACTTGTGCTTAATTCTGTTTGGATTATATTATATACATAAATATATAGGCTATGTATTCACATGCAAATTGCATTCTGTGTATATAGGTTAGTAACACCTCAATTCCCTGTGGATGATCAATAAAGTTGAGTTAAACTAGTCAATGTAAGATTACCAGACAAGTCTAACTGCAACTGTTGTGTTTAATATTATCATTGGTGATCATAGTCGTGATACAATAGTAGTAGTAGTCGCAGTCCTATCACTGAAAGTAGGAACCACTTTCAAAGTATTGAGGGAAGCATTAATGGCGTGACACCGTTGCCATGGAAACGGTGTGTTTCGGTGACGTCCTCGCATTTGTTTGGTTGCTAACTTGATTAAATTGGTATTTACATCTTTAACATGCGACATAACAGCAGGAACCACTTTATAGAGATTGAGGGGGACATTAATAGCGTGACACCGTTGCCATGAAGACATCACCGCTACACCCGGACGCCCCGTTAAGGTTTAATTTGGTGATGTCCTCACCTTTTGTTTGGTAGCTAAATTAGTTAAATTAGTGGTTACATTTAGCTTGCCAAATAACAGTAGGAACCAGTATTAAAGATTGAGGGGGCAATAATAGCGTGACACCGTTACCATGGAGACACAACAGCTACATCCGGACGCTCCGTGAAAAAGGTTTGTTTTGCCGTTATAGTTAAGCTACGCTTCTCTGGTTGCTAAATTGGGAAACGGGTTGTTACATTCAACGTACGATAGACAGAATACACAGTAAAAAATACAAATTTGTACTGTACAGCTGAATATTAACGGCAAACAGGAAGTTAACTTTAGTTTTCTGGGTAACATTTTGTTAACCGACGCTAACTGACGAGGTCAGTTCCTGCCTTGAAATCGGCGCACTGTTTAGTGTTATCAGTTTATCATTCATAAAGTAAATTTAAGCAGTGTTTCGCTTATTCACGCAGGTAGTAACATGGACTCTGAGTATATAAAGAGACATCTGGGGAAGTGTCTGGCAGACGGACTCGCTGAGGTGGCCGAGCAGCGTCCTGTGAACCCCATCCTGTATCTCGCCCACTGGCTCTACAAGTACAACTCAAACGTTAAGTACGAGACAGAGGTAAGCTGCTGTTCTGCTTTCTGTCAGCAGGGGGACACATTACACAATAAAGTCTGTATATGCTGCAGTGTGCTGCAAGACTCAAATCTACTCAAGTACTCTACTTGAGTGCACTGATGAGGTACTTTCACTTTAAGTATTTCAAATTCTCTGCTAATATTTCTACTCCACATTTTCTGGGACAAATATTGTACTTTTACTTTACTTTTAACTTGGTACATTTCAAAGGTCTGTGTGGCACTATAGTTATACATATGATAACATACAAATTAATAGTAACAAAGTACACCAGGCACTGTACTTGAGTACAAGTCTAAGATACTTGTACTTTCTTTGAGTACTTATTTTCTGCTACCTTTACTCCACTACATTTGAAAGCAAATGATTGGAGCAGATTAAAACACTAAATACATATACCAACAATACGAAATATGATGCTAAACTTTATTAATACAGCACTTTCCAAAACACAGTTACAATGTTGAACTGGGATTAAAACATTCCAGGACTGTAATGAGGCTAAAAAAGTCAGGTAGTCGAAATAATACAAGAAAAAATTTAAAAGATAAAAACAATAATAATACAACAGATAAGACTTGTTGGAAATAAAATGATGCACAATTAAGGTTGCAAGGATATACTGGTTTCAAGGTATAACATGATATAAAAGTTGGTTATCATATCATGTACATAAAATTAGCTCTACCTCTGTTAGCTCCAACATTAAAATGCTGACTTTAGGTTCATTATTAAAATCTATAGTACTGGTCCATTAAACATATTGGTATACTAACGGGTAATTCTGCCTGCAAAGGTATTTCAGTAAATCACAGCCACTATAATCAATATTTTAGATTAATAATAGAGCACAAGACAACTCTGCATCCTCTCAGGCTAATTTTCTTGATAATACAAATATATTTTCACTTCAGACAAGTTTGAATGCAACACTTTTACTTGTAAATATCTACGTTTACATTATACTGCAGTATTGCAACTTTTACTCAAGTAAAGGACCTGAATACTTCTTGTCCCACTAGCTACAGGATAGAAAAATAATTTCCCTAATCATAAGTTATCTTATGAATGAAGTGCTGCTAGCTATAAACCTGCCAATGCTAAAGCTACTTCCTCTACTACTGCCTCAAAGCCCTGATCTTCAAATAGCTTTGAAGAGCTGCAGCAAAGGGTGACACAGACTTAGACAGTCTAAGCTCCCCAGGCTGAGCGCTATAAAGCTCATAGGGGCTGTGACAACAAACACCCAGTCACCTTTTACCTTTAGCTTACATTCACAAACTAACAGAGCCCTGCATGTCTGGAGGTCTATGGCTCATGATAAATGAAAGGTCAGTGGGTCAAACTCTTAACAAGGCTTAAAGGTGTTTGTAAAACTACAGGTATCAAGAATGCTAAAAAGGTGTGGTATGGTCTCTTTTCTGAACCACAGGCCTCTTTGTTTGCACAACTTTTTTATTTGCAGAAAAAGGCCAATTTGGCGCTCCTGCAGCAGGAGCAGGCGAAAGCCAGAGAAGAGGCGTCGCACCAGGAGAAGCTGAGAGAGGAGGAGCGAAAGATCAGTGAGGCCTTGGAAGAGTCTAAAAAAGTAGGTTGTGTGACAAAGTCAATGTTTTAACTTTGAGCCTGATTACAAAGAGTTAATGTTACTGAAACTACATTTACCTTTGTACTTCTGAAACCTCCTTCTGATAGTTTTCTTGTTCTGCCAGAGGTCGCCTTTGTTTTGTTAATAAGTCACGTTTGATAATTTTCCAATATTGATCAAACTAGCATTATTTCTTTATTTCTGTTAAAATGAAATTCAACAAATTAAAATTCATACTAAAATTGCAACTCATATTGCGAATACAATATTTGTCAAAAATAATCACAGTAATTTTTTTTTGCGTATCGTGCAGCCCTATTTTTGTGAAGTTAATTTTAAGCAAAGAGCCAGAGCTAGAGAGAAAAGTAATCTCTGTGATGTATTCTACTTACATATGTTCCAACACTTAACATGACATTTTGAGCAAAATCCTTCAAGAGCATATCAACATCACCACATCAGCAGATCTCTGAGAAGGATGCTGCACCCGTGTCAGCCACACCAGGGGCTGCTGACGACAACAAACCAGAGACAGAGGAGAAACCAAACACCCCTGATAAAGAAAAGCAGCACGACACAGACGAACACCAAACTGAAGCTCAGGAAAGTGTCGCTGAACCGGAGGTGATAAAAAAGTAGATCTCAAATCTGTGTGCTTCTGGTGGTGGTGCCTCCTTCATCCTTTGCAGTCAGTTCTTTGGTTTGGTTTTTGGTTGCTGAGCTTTTTTGGTGGTGGGGCGCAGTTCTTTGATCCTTCAAAAACATTCTGCGAGTGACTCTCCTTGTGTGGTGTGGATTAAGTCATCAGATGATTTCACAATGGTTTAAAGGACATGGTGTGTCTGCCAGGTGAAGGTCACAGAGAATGTAACCAGTCCAGAGTCCACCGAGAGAAAACCTTTGGAGGCCAGCACCTCTTCTCTCTCCGAGGTCGTCAGCACTGAGGTCAAGGAGGAGACTACAGATAGGCCTGTTGGAAAAGACGAAGTGGAGCTGAGGACCGATCAAAAAGAAGAGAAAACAGAGGCTGAGCTGAGGGGAGATCAAGAAGAGAAAACGGAGGCTGAGTTGAGGACCGATCAAGAAGTGGAGAAAACAGAGGCTGAGATGAGGAGCATTCAAGAAGTGGAGAAAACAGAGGCTGAGCCGAGGACGGATCAAGAAGTGGAGAAAACAGAGGCTGAGCTGAGGACGGATCAAGAAGTGGAGAAAACAGAGGCTGAGCCGAGGACGGATCAAGAGGTGGAGAAAACAGAGGCTGAGTCGAGGACGGATCAAGAAGTGGAGAAAACAGAGGCTGAGCCGAGGACGGATCAAGAGGTGGAGAAAACAGAGGCTGAGCTGAGGAGCGATCAAGAAGTGGAGAAAACAGAGGCTGAGCCGAGGACTGATCAAGAGGTGGAGAAAACAGAGGCTGAGCCGAGGACTGATCAAGAGGTGGAGAAAACAGAGGTTGAGCTGAGGAGTGATCAAGAAGTGGAGAAAACAGAGGCTGAGCCGAGGATCAATCAAGACGTAGAGAAAACAGAGGCTGAGCCGAGGATCAATCAAGACGTAGAGAAAACAGAGGCTGAGCCAAGGAGCGATCAAGACATGGAGAAAACAGAAGCTGAGCTGAGGACCGATCAGGAAGAAAACAAAATGGAGGCTGAGCAGACAAGCAGTCAAGTAGAAGAGAAAACAGAGATGGAGCCCAGTGATAATCATGTAGAAGAGAAAACGGCAAACACAAATCAAATAGAAGAGAAAGACGCTGACCGAGATGAGAAGGTGATGAGACACTTTTCGTGGCCAAATTACATCAATACCATTTTAGTACCATGATACACAACAAATGAAAAAGTAGCTAATGTTAAACACTGTGAGAGCAGATGGCAAAACATCTGCTTACTTTTAACTGTGGTGCTAAATTTACATTATTCTGTCTCACAACTGCTCTGCAGGTGGTTGATGAAGCTGACACAGCTGAGACTGAGCAGACTGAACCGTTCCACTCGACTCCCAGTCAAGATCCTGACAACTTACAGACAGACAAAACTGAAGAGCAACAAGACAAACAAAGCCCTCGTTCCCCTGATCTTCAAGACACAGACAAGGTGATTAAATACAGGTTATGTGCATGAGGTCTTAAGTTGCCATGTATACAGATGGAGGATGCTAGAGATGCAGGATAAAGAGCAAGGGAAGATGATGTAGAGACGATGTGAGGCAAAGTCAGCTGAAGATAGGCCAGATGACGACAGAAGAGTTGAGGAGAGTAAGAAGATGCTGCATGTACACAGGTGTTCAGGTGAAGAGGATACAGACAGAGGTCAGGCTGACAAAAGACAGATCTACTAACTGTTTGCATCACACCATTTCACCAGCAGGTTGATGAAGATGAAACTGGTAAGTTGGAGTCGGCACCACGGGGTGAAGGTCTGAAACCAGAGGAGACATTTTCTACTGAAGAAACTAAGCAGGAGCCACAGAAATCTGGTTCTCTGCCTCTTCAGAACCAGGACAAGGTGGCTAATTTCTAAAGAATATTTCTTATCCCTTGAAAAATTCTGACACACAAAAAAGGAAAACATATCCAGAAGGAGGCAGCAGTGTTGAGATTGAGAGTGTGATTTTTCGAGCAGCAGTGGACAGACAGCCAGACTGTGATAGAATCAAGTGATACAAAAGCAAATTTGTTTAATGTTTAACCAGCGCTGTTCTCATCACCTCATCCCAGGAGGCGGACGGGCAACGCACAAGTGAGACCACTGATGGCTCGGCTCCAGCTGACAGTGACGTAACAGCAGAGGGGACAGTGTCGAGTGAGATGCTCGTGACTTTACAAGAGGAGCCTGAAAACTCTCCTGACACGGAGGACGTCCAGGACAAGGCAGAACTTGTGGGTTAACCAGACAACAAGTTATACTGAAATAATTTATACTATATAACTGTGAAAAAATCCCAAATAAATGTACACACATTTCATATAGTTGGCATTTTTATTTGTAGCACTTTCTATACCATTTCCAATAGGTGGCACCCTAAATTCATAAACTTAATTCCCTAGTTTAGTTAAGTTACACCCTTATTCCTGTTTTCTTTTAGATTGTAGTTTAAAATGTGAGTCTATTAACTACTCCATCCCTTATTTTTGTGACTTAAAGGAATAGTGCACCCAAAAATAAAAATTCACCCATTATCTTCTCACCCATATGCCGATGGAGGCTCAGGTGAAGTTTTAGAGTCCTCACAACACTTGTGGAGATGAAGGGGGAGGGGGGTAGCAACACAACTCCACCTAATGGAGGCTGACGGCGCCCCAGATTCAAACGTCCAAAAATAGGCTACAGTGATGGTAAAAACAGAGTTCAAATGGCGTTTTTCCAAACAACTTTTTATGTCGGGGCTTCAGGACACTTGGATCACTATGGACGAGCAGTACGGAGATATTTTGTGGTTTCAATTATGTGTTTTTGGACATTTGAATCTGGGGCACCGTAAGCCTCCATTAGGTGGAGTTGTGTTGCTACCCCCTCTCCCCTTGGATCTCCGCTAGTGTTGTGAGGACTCTATAACTTCACTTGAGCCTCCATCGGCATATGGGTGAGTAGATAATGGCTGAATTTTCATTTTTGGGTGCACTATCCCTTTAACAATGAACACTGTGGGAATGATAACTGGTTTCAGCTGGTTGTAATTCACAATCCTCACTGCTAGATTCCACTAAATTCCCTCAACGTTTAACCTTGCACACTGGACCTTTAATGCAGTAGCTGACATTAAGTAAACACAAAGCTGTTGTCCTAACAACAGAAAAGCAATGAAAATGTCCACAGTGTAATACCTAACAAAATTTATCAATTTATTAAAAGTTGTGTACTTACAACAGGAGAGTTAAAGCCACAGAGGCTAATGTTGGACCTCCTCCAAGCAACCGACAGGAAGTTTCCAGGATTTAGCCTGTGCCTACCTGGGCAGTTCAAACGTCTCTACCGGGCAGCTAAGCTAACGTTAGTTAGCTAAAGAAGCTAATCACACAATTTCAGCTACTGCGTCGATATTTACTGAACTACTCAAAGCTTTTCACTGGTCTGAAGTATTAACACATTATAGTTTATACAGCACTGTAACGTTCAAACAGAATAAACACCGAGATATGTCTTATTATTACAACATTTCTTTCTTTCTCCTGCTAGCGTCTCTGTAACTGCTGCTAGCCTAAGGTTGACCCACACTTCTCGCGAGGTTTCACCCAACAGCCAATCACATCACAGGAAAAGTTTAATATCGCATAAACAACCGACATATAATAAATTCAACCTCATTCAACACTGCAAATAAAATGTGCAGAAAATGGATATGTTAATTCTAACCACATCTTATTTATACTGAATAAAACACATTTAATCTGAGCAGAACATATAGAGAATTAGTTGTGTACAAGAATAAAAAAAATATGATATTTAGGACCAGATAAAATTGCCCTAGAGGCTTTATATTAACTTTCACTGGTGAATTAATTCTTAATAAGTGTTGTGCTGCTTTTCAGGAGGAAGAGGAAGGAGAAGGCCACACATGATAATTTCATATCTTCATGTTGTTTGATGTGCAAATACAAATATGCAAAAATAAACATTTAATAAATCGCACCAATATTTTTATTTTTGCATTTGGTTTATTTCAGTATTTCTGTGCCTAAACTGTGACGTGTTTCTTTATGATTAATCTCCACCAGAGCAGGCAAGAGATGGAACTGTGCAGGCTGTGGTAATGGTTCATGTGACTTATTTCCTGCCACTTGTACACAGTTGAATAACCTCCCCCCCGGTTTTGGAAATAATGTAACACTGTGCTGTTATTATGCAAGCGTGCACATTTCTGCAGCCATGTGTGATATTTTAGCCGCATGACGGTGCAGATTTCAGTGACCTTTGAACTGCAGGAGAAGGGTCACCGCTTGTGCATGATGGCTGTTAAGCATTTAATTTTCCGGTATCTGCCGCAGACTCGATGACGGCGTCACTGATCAAACACAGCTGCTTTAATCATCAGACCAGTGCCTCGGTCCAACAGTAGGCTGGGTCTGAGAAACACTGGGAGGGTTAACTTCAGATGGAATTTAAATGCGCTTATAACCGCGCGTTGCAGCCAGAGAGGGCATGTTGAAACCAAGATGCACTGACTCAAAACAGACACAGAAGCGAAATGGTACTGGGACTTATAACCAACGCTGCGGCTGCAGTCGGCGGCCTCATCACTGGTGTTATGAACTATTTCACCGACATGTTCCTCACTCCACCGCTGAAAGCAACCCTCAAACATTTGGAGGAGACTGAACTCCAGACTCTGAAGGGAGGTGAGTCCCAACGTATTTCATCCACCAAAGAAGTTCTGTGAGAGTAAGTTTCTTTTATCAGTGGTGAACTAAGCATGGGTGTGTTCAAAGGAGCTTTTGTTTTTGCTGGAATGTGTTCTGCATTTATTCTGTTGCTCAACTCCTAAACCCTGTCACTTCATTTCTTCACCCAGAAACAAGGATCATAAAAGCAAAAGCTCTGTGGGAGAGGTCTGGAGCTGTCATCATGGCAGTGCGGAGACCTGGATGATTTTTGTGCAGAGAGGTAATATGTCAGCTCATCACTGTGTGGCTGAATGTCTTTATGAAACAAGGCAAGGCAGCTTTATTTGTATGGCACATTTCATACACCAGGGTAAATCAAAGTGCTTTACAGAACAATAAAAGTTAAAACAGTGCAATAAAAGAGTGAAGAAAGAAGGTACAATTATTTCAAGTTAATTAAAAATAGCAAAAGTGCAGACAAGAGGTGCAAAGATAAAAAGATTATTTAAAACATCAACGTCATCTGGGAGGTTATTCCAGTTTTGTGCTGCATGATGACAAAACGCTGCTTCACCATGTTTTGTTCTGACTCCTGGGACGGTCAGTAGGCTGACCCCAGATATCCTCAGGGTCCTCAAAGGTTCATCTGTCACAAGCATGTCAGAATCATATTTGGGTGCTGAGCCACAGAGTGATTAATGCACAAGCACGTAGTCAGTGTACGGATTTTAAAACGAAACAAGTCAAAGCATGTCTCTCATATTCAAGGATCCTTTGTTTGAAGGACAGGTCCTTCCAAGGAAGGGTCCAACAGAGGCAAGGTAAAAATCCCTCATTGGAAAGACTCTGTAAACATACATTTGAGCAGACTAATGAGTCTCCAGGTGTGCATCATTAATCCTCTGGGGACTGAGGGGGTTTCAGATTACTGTGATAATTGTGTCACTCTCTAATGATGTTGTATAATTTGAACAAACGTAACCAGTATTTTCAGAGTCACATGACTTTTAGGACTCTTGATTATACTTTAAAGAACAGGTAGACTTGATGATGGGATTTGATGATGTAGCATCCTTGATATTCAGCCATTTAAGGATCCTTCCTTGACTTTGAGAAACACCCATTGTCTTCATAGTGGCGCCCCCAAGGCTGATTGTGCGCTCGTTTTGTACTCGGATATCGGAAGTCGGAAGTGGCGTCACCTCTGAGTCATTCTCAGAACCCATTGGCTGTATTCGGCGTCTGACTTCTGGCAGAATTATGTTCCGCCTCGTTAGTTCACCGCATGGACCGTTTAACCTGGCAACAACTGCAGCCGGCTCAAACGTGATTGGTCAATATCACGTGGACTACAAACAGCCTACAACCGGAAACCAGGGCTCTTCCGCTCTTCTTCCAGAGGCAAGATCTCTCCGGGGTTTGCCTACAGACTCTACATTCACTGAATGTATGTATGTGACCGGCAGCCATCTTGAATTCATAAGTCGGGGTTGATGCGGTTGCTCTGAGTTTCCGTGTTGGAAATCCGATCTCAGGGTGCGTTCCAGTTTAAACTTCCGAGTGGGAACTGGGAATTTCCGACCTCCGAGTACAAAACGAACGCACCATGAGGCAGAGAGGACCTCCAAAACAATTAAAAGTAATTGGAGACCAACAATACTGTTTATAAGAGGCTGTGGCATGCACATTTTTAAGCTACTGCAAAGGTGGTGATAACTTGTGAAACTGGACAACCTACGGCATCCATTGGTACCAACCATATCAGTATAGCTTGCTGGGAAGAGGGTTAAATAACACTCCAAATTAAGGCTAAATTTTGGCGAGGGAAAAATCGGCATGGCCATTTTCAAAGAGGTCCCCTTGAACTCTCACCACAAGATATCTGAATGCAAATGGCCTCGAAGTACCCACGGGTTTCCGCTGAAGTTGAGAAGGCTTGTTCCCAGTAAATGTTTGGTTCCTTACAATCAGTGTACTCCCTTAAATTAAAGCTGTATATTTGTCTTTTTAAGGACAACCAGCCTATTTGAAGAACATGTCGATACATGACACATTAAAAGAGGATTGTTGTAGAACTCAAAATGTTAACTGGGCTGGTATTAGTCTGTGCACATCAGATAAAAAGTAATATTAACCGTAAAATAATAATAATTTTTGGTTTTGGTGTGCTACCACTATGAAGGATTTCTGGGGGTGCGCAACACCCTTTTTATTTTTTACTTAAGTAGCTAGTAAAGTCCTCTTATTCCTAAATGTATGTCAGATATTCTGCTTTGAAGCTATTGTACATTTACAGAGTGACATATTCAAATCCTTAACTCAATCACATTAAAATATTCATGTCTTCTACATAGTTTTATAAACATTTACCCAAAAGTCATCTTGGCAAATTTGGTATCTTTGGAAACGTTGGGATCTCCACTTTAGTTTAACTGCTGTGGGTTTAAATAAAGTCTTTGCTGCATAGCATGAGTTTGGCTTTAAATCTTTTACTAGTTAGTGCATGCGGTGCCTTTGTATTTTTACTGCATACACACTGTTTCTGCTCACCTGACAGTTTTATATGCTCACTGTCTGCAGGAGGCTGCAGAGCTGTCCTCTCTGAAGCCTGAGCTGGATGAGCTCGGGGTCCCTCTGTACGCGGTGGTGAAGGAGGACGTCGGCACCGAGGTCCAGAACTTCAGACCGTACTTCAAGGGGGAAATATTCTTGGATGAAAAGGTGGAGTTTTTTTTCTGTCATGAATCAGTGTTTTGTGTGGTCTGTTGTGCCCTCTTGATGCTGAGGTTTTTCCTTTTAATAAGAGTTATTCAGGATCTGTGGAAAATCCGTTTAGCTCTGCATGAATTAATTCAAGGCTTCCTATTTGTGTGCTTGGATTGCAGAAGCATTTTTATGGGCCCCGTGAGCGGAAGATGGGTCTGCTTGGGTTCCTGCGTGTTGGGGTGTGGATGAACGGCCTGAGGGCCTTTAGGAATGGTTTCATGGGGAACGTTTTGGGAGAGGGCTTCATCCTCGGTGGAGTCTTTGTCATCGGACGAGGACAGCAGGTAAAACCTCTACAGTCAAATGCATGTGTGGCCTTACGAATCATGTCAAAGAGGACTGAACCAGGAACACTTATAACTGCATAATGCATCATGTTTTTATTCTCCCACAGGGCATACTGCTTGAGCACAGAGAGATTGAATTTGGAGATAAAGTCAACACTGAAGATGTAATCCGAGCTGCCAGAAGAATTTCACAAGAGCCTCTGCCTTTAGAGAGGAAATAATACTTTGATATGAATCTCATATCTGTAAAACACAGAGAGTTTAGAACAGTATAAATGACATCCGGCTCTATGAATGATCATATTAATGCTGAAGTTGTCGAGAAAAGAATCTTTGTAAAGTGCACATTAGGTGTGTGAGTTTGTTGGTGTACTGGTCTCAGTTGGGGGGCACCAAGATGCATTCTGAGGTGTAACTGCGTAGTTTGAGGCTCTGAGTGTGTTAATGATAGTCTGTCTTTAAACTCTTGAGAGGGAGCAGACCTGATATCTAACACTCAGTTTCCTGTATTACTCTGTGATACTGATGTGCTATCTTGGGAGCCAAGAGACTCTGACCTTTGACTAATAAAACACGGCTTTGTGCTCTACAGTTTGTTTTTATTATTACCCACAGCTTGGAAAAAGTTATTCAGATGTTCGACTTCCTGAGATGAAGTCATCTGACATCCAGGATGGGAGAGTTTTCCGAGCCAACATCACCATGTAAGATCAGTCTGGTTTCCTGCTCGAGCTTCCTGCACATTCAGTGTTTATTGATGTCTCCGGTCTCACTCAGCATGTTCTATTGGGAGAGGGAGAAGAAATTTGGAGACAAAGATGCTCTTCTGTCCTGGAGCCTGCAAAGAAAATTAATAAAAGTTAATTGGAGAATATTTTTAAATTCAAATGAGATGAGACACCAGACCCAACAGTGCAGATGAGCTGAAGGCTGCTATCAAAGCAACCTGGGCTTCTATAACACCTCAACAGTGCCACAGGCTGATCTCGTCCATGCTATGCTGCATTGCTGCACTAATTCATGCAGAAGGGGCTGAATATACTTTTCAGAGGGTCGACATTGCTGTATTATAAATCCTTTTTTTGTATTGGTCTTAAGTATTATCCTAATATTTTGAGATACTGGATTTTTGATTTTCATGAGCTGAAAGTTGTAATCATCAAAATTAAAACAAAAAAAATTTAATATTTCACTTTTTGTGTAATGAATCTAGAATATATGAACATTTCTTTTTTTTTTAAATAAATTAAGAAGAAAAAAAAAGAACTTTTCCATGATATTCCAGTTTTTTGAGATGCCCCTGTATTTGTTCACCGTCAATGTGCATCCACTATAAGTGCTTGTTTTGCCACTGACAGGCTCCAATTGTTTTTCTAAGGGTTTAAAAATGTAAAGGAAAGGATCCCCACAGAGATAGATTCTTTTAGTTGAATTAGAAACAGCTGCAAATTTGCTATTACTACACTCAGCAAACTCCATTTAGATAAGCATTAATTTTATCATTGTAAAACACCCTTCACTCAGAGTCAACAGAAACAAAATTAAACTTACAAAAGATGTTATTTGTCTTTCCACTGTTCCAACAATCACCACTTTGGTTTGGTGGAAATAAATCCTTAATTCACCCAGTTAGATGTGAAAATTTGCTGCCTCTATACAAGCTGAAATGATTCTTTATTTAAATGGAGTCCGGTGAATTTAGCGAGGCGATTTCGGGGCTGTTTCTGGTTAAAAAGCATCTTACTCTTTAACAAAAAGCTCTATCTCTGAAGGGATCATTTCCATAATGTTGTCAGACACTTAAAGGGATAGTGCACCCAAAAATGAAAATTCAGCCATTATCTACTCATCCTCATGCCGATGGAGGCTCTGGTGAAGTTTTAGAGTCCTCACATCACTCGCAGAGATCCAAGGGGAGAGGGGGGTAGCAACACAACTCCACCTAATGGAGGCTTACGAAAGCACGTGAACACACATGAATGCGGTGCCCATGTCTCACGGTCTCACGCAAGCGCACACATGTGAGCGCGGTGCACGGAGAGGCAGTTAGAGCTACAGGCTACAATGAGGCTAAAAACAGAGTTCAAATGAAGTTTTTCCAAACAACTTTTTATGTTGGGCCTTCAGGACACTTGGATCACTACGGACGAGCAGTATGGAGATATTTTGTGGTTTCGATTATGTGTTTTTGGACGTTTGAATCTGGGGCACCATAAGCCTCCATTAGGTGGAGTTGTTTTGCTGCCCCCTCTCCCCTTGGATCTCCGCAAGTGTTGTGAGGACTCTAAAACTCCACCTGAGCTTCCCTCGGCATATGGGCGAGTAGATAATGGCTGAATTTTCATTTTTGGGTGCACTATCCCTTTAAAACAACAATCTGAGCCTGTCAGTGACAAAACAAGCACATTTATTGGACATAAAATGATGGTGAACAAATGCCCCGAGTGTTTACGTTGCAGCCTGTTTTGCAGCTGCTGAATCTCGCTCAATACTGGACCAGTTTCAAAAACTGTTGCTCCTATTAGTCACTTAGATACAAAAACATGGGAAAACAGGGAAAATGAAAAATATCTAACTTACCCTTTAATGTTGGTGTGTTCACTAGAGTCTGTGTAGACAACTACAGAGGCAGGACTTCCACTGAAAACCAATTCAAACGCAAAATTCCAATTAAACGTGTACATTTAATATGATAAATGCTTTATCAGAGTAGATTTAATGCGTGTAAGATGCATTTGTGTGCACTTACATGTACATAAAGGTCAGACTGTCAGTTGATTGGTATATAAGTTGTCCAATCAAATACTCTGAATTAACTACAATGCAGCCAATCAGCATGGCCGAGGGGCGGGCCTTGTTACAGTCGCAGAGATGTCCCAGCCAGGTGAGCTGGATCATTTACACAACATGGACTCAGGCAGGCTAACCAGCTGACTTTAATTTATGTACAGAGTATGGGATGAAATTAGAGGATACAAGGACACTTGTTGCCGCCTCCTGTCAGGACACTGTTCCTGTTAGTGTCTGTTTGGTGTTATTTAAGCTGAATACATGAGAGGAGCTGCCTTGGTGTCTGCTGTGTTCTCAGCCTGACATGTTTGGTAAGTATATTTTGTTTGTCTACATTTGTTTCAGATACTTTAGCGGAATAAGTGCTGAAGTTGCGCAGTAAAGTGAAGTCGTATATAAACTTAATTAAACCTCTCTTTGTATCGATGGTGACACTTTAAATGTCGCCGCTGTGACGCAGCTTTGCACGCTTTATTAGCGCCGCTATCCGGGGTGCTGAAGCACCGTGAGCCTGTGGGGAAACCCCGGGGTGACGACATGAGGGCTCACTGTTATCACGGGTTAAGTTTAGTGACATGTAACCATGGCAGCAGCACCATGTGACATCGTGACTCTTAAGTGGGTCAGGTCTGAGCTAAATAAACCCATTAAATCCTGTTTCTGAACTCACCTGCAGACAAATGCAGGATATTTGTTTGTCTCTTGTCTGTAGTGTCATGTGACTTGCAAAGACTAGATATTTCAAGGTGTCTCCAGGTCCTTTACAAGGTGTTAAATTTAATGTTACAACAATTAGGCCATTAAGCAGTCTTACATTTGAATGTGTGAGGTCTTAACTTCTATGAACAGGTCTTAAAAAGCATTAAATGTAACTGACACCTGCAGACACCTTGTATTTAATGTGTGTGCTTCACTTGTTGATACTTCTGTGAGACTCAGACAGGTGAGACATGCAACATGGGCAGGAATGGACCAAAGTGTGACTCCAGGAAGAGTCAGCTATCATGTCATGCAGCAAACTGCATCGGTGAGTTGGATTATTTGGCCATCATGTATCCAAATGTTCTAGACACAGCCAGCTCACCTGAGGATCTCCTTCCCTCTGCTACAGGCTCCTCCACTCGGAGCTGAGCCGCCGGTGGAGTGTGTGTGAAAGGGGACCCCGCCAGCCTCCATGGCTCACTCGTCAGACCCGTCCCGCAGGGAGAAGACCCCCGGGACCCATGGGACCCACGGGTCACACACGGCTACACGCAACCTCTTACGGAAGAAGGAGCAGCGGCGGCGTGGAATCCGATCCTCCTCGCCCATGGGCCGGGTCATCCTCATCAACTCTCCTGTGGATGGTAAGAGGTAGTCAGCCTGGCTGCTTGTGTAGTGCACATGACAACCTGCAGACTGCTGAAGACAGAACACTGGTTTATAAGAAAAACTGTGGGTATTTCTTAGAGAAATTTAGGCTGGATTAGATTTGGATACTGCTAAGTCTAGACTTACTTATCAGGGTGTATTCAGTATCTTACACTTGCATTATACCCACCTGATCTCAACATTTTTGTTTCACAATAATCATTTAAAACAGTGGTTCCCAACTGGTCCATCCACGGGGTCCAGATTTCTCCTTCGTCATTAGTTCAAGGATTGTTGACAAGGGATCAGGATCTCGAGGCGCAGCCAGGGGGAGGAAACGGTCGGGTTTGGGGACCTCAGAATTGCATCCCTGCTTTTCACAGATGATGTGGTTCTGTTTGCTCCATCACACCGTGACCTACAGCATGCACTGGAGTGTTTTGCAGCTGAGTGTGAAGCAGTTGGGATGAGAGTCAGCACCTCCAAGTCTGAGGCCATGGTCCTCTGTCGGAAAACGGTGGTTTGCCCTCTCCGGGTTGGGGGAGAGTTACTGCCTCAAGCGAGGGAGTTCAAGTATCTTGGGATCTTGTTCAAGAGTGAGGGTAGGATGGAGCGTGAGATGGATCGACGGGTCGGTGCAGCTTCTGCAGTAATGCGGGCGCTGTGCCGGTCCATCGTGGTGAAGAGGGAGCTGAGCCAGAAAGCAAAGCTTTCGACTGACTGGTCCATCTACGTCCCAGCCCTCACCTATGGACATGAACTCTGGGTAGTGACCGAAAGAATGAGATTGCGGATACAAGCGGTGGAAATGAGTTTCCTCTGTGGGGTGTCTGGGCTCAGCCTTAGAGATAGGGTGAGGAGCTCGGACATTCGGAGGGAGCTCGGAGTAGAGCCGCTGCTACTTCGTGTCAAAAGGGGTCAGTTGAGGTGGCTCGGGCATCTAATCAGGATCCTCCTGGGCGCCTCCCACTGGAGGTGTTTCGGGCACATCCCACTGGTAGGAGGCCCCGGGGCAGACCCAGAACATGCTGGAGGGATTACATATCTCGTCTGGCCTGGGAACACCTTGGGGTCCCCCAGGAGGAGCTGGAAAGTGTTGCTGGGGAGAGGGATGTCTGGGGTGCTTTGCTTGGCCTGCTGCCCACACGATCCAGCCATGGATAAGCGGATGAAAATGGATGGATGGATGGCATTAGTTCAAGGTCCACGCGGTTTAATATATTCAGTGTCATACTTGCATTTGGTCATGTCATCGAGCTAGTTTGCTGTCTCTGTCAAGTAGCTGTCCATTAGTCACTCACTCTACAGTGGGAAACAGCACTCCAAAATAAAAGCTCTGTGCCAGAAATTCACTGTACTTAAAAATAAAGTGTGTTTTTTTCAAACTTCACACGTTTGTTATCCACTTGTGGTCCATTTAGAATGGATCAGAGGATGTCCGAAGACTCTTCAGTATCTCTCTCTATCATTCGGTACAGAGTCAGAAACAAGCCTGATTTCTACAGTATTAATATGGAACATGAATTTCCCCCAAGATTTGTGACCATTAACGTCTCATTTACATATTAACAGCATCCATGTGATTTCCTTTAGGCGGAGATGACAGCGAGGACCTCCACACGATCACAGTGGATAAGAGTGTGGACGGCAAGCTCGGCTTCAGCGTGCGAGGAGGCTCAGAGCACGGCCTCAGCATCTTTGTCAGTAAGGTGGAGGACAACAGCACAGCAGGTAAACTAACGTAACGTACTCATGTTGCTCTTGTTACAGTGTTTGGGTGTATTTTCACACTTCTGTGTGTGTGTGTGTGTGTGTGTGTGTGTTCACAGAGGAGGCAGGTCTGCTTGTAGGAGACAAACTGGTGGAGGTGAATGGCATCAGCCTGGAGAGCATCACGATGAGCAGCGCGGTGAAGGTGCTGACGGGCAACAACAGGTTGAGGATGGTGGTGAGACGTGTCGGCAAAGTGCCCGGCATCCGCTACTCCAAGGAGAAGACTACCTGGTGATGATGAACTGCTCCTCTTGATTTTATCTCAGTTTTATACATAAATATGAGATTCTGACTGGCTGTGGAAAATCTTCCAGGGTGGACTTGATACACAGACGTATGGTGGTGGAGGAGAGCGGACGGACACCTTCGGATGCCAGCTCAGGAAGCGCCCTCCAAAGGATCGTCCACCTTTACACCACCTCAGACGACTACTGCCTCGGCTTCAACATCCGAGGGGGGAAGGAGTTTGGTTTGGGCATCTACGTCTCCAAGTACGTTCCTCCGCCACTCACTTGTTTTTGTATATCATGTCTCTATAAACATTTATTAATTAAATAATTTCCTGTGCCGGTGTTTCAGACTGGATCCTGGTGGTCTGGCCGAGCAGAATGGAATAAAGATGGGGGACCAGATTCTGGCGGCCAATGGCGTGAGCTTTGAGGACATCAGCCACAGTAATGCTGTGGAGGTGCTGAAGAGCCACACGCATGTCATGTTGACCATCAAGGTGAGAACGGGCGGTGACGCGCAACATTTGACCTTCTATGTCCACTGCAGCATGATTATGAATTCTTAGCAGACAGCATGGATATAACCATGGAACTGTCAAAGTCCAGAAAGAAGTAATTTTCCAAATATTTTGAAGAACGACATCTTCGTAAATGAGCAGTCTACAATTGTAAGCCAATAGAAATCTGGTGCTTAGACTCAGTCCTGGCTCTGTAAATGGAAAACAAACGCCCCTTTCCCACTGGACAAAAACCCACTAACACCTGGCTTTTGTATTTAAAGGAGAAGGTTACAATTTGGATTCACTCCCGGGACAAATGACTCTGCAGTAGTCACAGGTGTTTATCGGCCTCAGTTATGATCAACTTCGATCGTCAGTGATAGAAATACAACTCCCAGGTGGATGCTCTAATGTTAGCCCCTTTGCTGGCGTGATGCAGTGACACTCTCCCTCCTGCTCCCCGTGGTGTTCCCCAGATTGAGGTGACATTTGAAATTGATGTCAATGGTATCATGAATGTCTCTGCTGTAGACAAGAGCACTGGCAAGGAGAACAAGATCACCATCACCAATGACAAGGGTCGTCTCAGTAAGGAGGACATTGAACGCATGGTCCAGGAAGCTGAGAAGTACAAGGCTGAAGATGATGTCCAGCGTGACAAAGTGTCTGCTAAGAACAGCCTGGAGTCATACGCTTTCAACATGAGGTCGACTGTGGAGGATGAAAAGCTTGCTGGCAAGATCAGTGAAGACCACAATTTTTTTTTAATTTAATTTGGTGGAGAAAGGGTTAAAGTGACTCAAACCGAGTCACACACACTCTGCTGGCTAATCTCCCTTCTCCACATCCTCGCCCAGGAGAAATGTAGCTACATCATAACGGCAAGGGGACAGGGTTGTTAAGAAATTAAAGTACTTCATAAAAGAATTACATTTCCAAGTAAACTTATCAGTGAGCCTTTCACTGTTAACTTACTTTCTCAAATTCAAGAAACGACATGACATCGTTATCCCACAGCAATACAGATGGGGGTTTAGGAGATCTCCGCAGGAGTAAAATGCGACGTCTTGCCAAAAGGGAAGTACAGGCTAATATTTCTGACTGTGAGGAGTTCATTTGGAGTTTTTCAGATGATATATAGCAATAAAAGGATCCATTTATACCTGGACTCCTAAAACTTTTGTTAAAACCATAAAAAGGTCAGTCCAAAATGTATGTAGTCTGGGGCAGAAGAAGAACATATGACTCAAATTACAAGACGAGGCATAGCGTCTGTCATAATGGTCCACAATATTAAGATATATTTCAGATTGAGAACAAATTTTTAACCTCAAGAGAATCCGCTTTTTTTCTGTGTCTGTTCCACGTTTTTTTCCTCAATGACTTGGTCAATCCATGTGAAATTTGGCACAGTGGTAGAGGGTCATGGGAGGATGCGAATGGAGCAATATTGCATCAATTGGCCAAAGGGGGGCACTATAGCAACCGAATGAAATTGCAAACTTTGAATGGGCATATATCATGCCCCGTATGTCGTAGAGACATGAAACTTTGCACAGAGATGCCTCTCCTCATGAGGAACACATTTGCCACAAGAACCCATAACTTCCAGTTATATGGATTTTCCGCCATTTTGAATTTTTTGAAAAACACTTCAAATGGATCTCTTCCTAGGAAGTTTGAGCGATCTGCATGAAACTGGGCGAACATAATCTAGGGACCAATATCTAAAGTTCCCTCTTGGCAAAAGTTGGAAAACTTACTAAAACTGAGCTTCTATAAGGCAATGAATATTGTGGAGGGCGTGGCTCATCACATAAAGGTGTATAACATCTCAAGGGTTTCACCCATCACCACGCAACTTTGTAGGCAAATGACCACACATAATCTGAGGGGACCCCTCCATTATTGACCCCATCAAACAAAATGGGGGCGCTAGAGAGCTCATTTCTTATCTAGGCCTAACCGCCATATGGATTTTTACTAAACTTGGTAGATATGTAGAACAGGACGCCTCAAGGTGACTGGAGAAATTTAACTCTAATTGGCAACTGGGTGGCGCTATAACAACAGAAAAATGCTTCAAAATGGCTAAAATGCGACCGATCGCTGTGGCTCCCCCTGTGGACCAATGTTGTTGGTTTTTTCTAATTTTTGGTATGACTAAGTCATGGCATGGTATGCTGTACATAATCACGGAAACTATCAGTGTGTCATTCTGTCAGTCAGTCAGTTTTAGCTCATAACTATCCCACTATTGGTAATGGTACTACTGTACTTTCAATAAAGCAATCGTACTATCAAATTCACAAAAACTCTGAATACATTGCTCTTCTTAATGGGTTCAGTTTACTATTTAATCTGTAATTTCCTATATGACCTGTATCCCAAACACACACCATGTGAAACTGTATGTGGGCAACTGTGCACTAAATGGGTATGGACTAGTATGATTAATTGTCAGAAGTCATCACGAATAAATACAATTTTACAGTGGATAAAACTAATCTAATTGAGTAACAAACATTGTTAGTAGTAGTGAATATTTTTGGTGTTGAATTCAGTGTTAACCACAAGCTAAAGTATCACACTTCGTAACGACTCTCAGTTATTAGAAAGCATATTGGTTCCTTCATTATCACCTCTGTTAGATGACCTGACACACATTAACTCTCTGACCCGTTTCCTCCCTCTCATCTCTAACTCTCTCTCAAACACAAACCCCACGCTGTGCCGCATCGCTGCACAGCGGACGTAGCTGCGGTTTGTGTGGCAGGGCCCGACAGCTGGCACGCAGTCGTAATATTCCTCGCTCACTTTACTTGTCGCAGCTTGGGTTTCGCGCTGTGAAAAATAGCCAGGCCGTGTGCATTATTCACCAGGCAGCTGGGATCAGGTGCTGATCAAAGCTTAGAGCCGTGTTGCCTGTTTAAGGTTTGCTCCCTGGCTTTGCCCCGTGGAAACTGAAGAGTTAAAAAAGCATCCCAAGTATCAGAGGTTACTAGAAAGTCAAGAAGGGAAGTGTGTTTGTCTTTAAGGGGGAAGAGGTGTGTGGTTTTGGGTCTCTGTGTGCTTCTAGGGTTACTCTTTATCAAATATAGCGAGCCCATAAAAGTTTCAAGGTCTCTACTGTATCTCATTTGCATATCTGTGTCCATATCTTGACAGGAAGCAGGACGATACCCTGCCTATAAGGAGATGGTGGCAGAATACAGGTGGCTCAATAAGCGTATGTATCTGTTTTATTCTCCAGTGTTTCATTATCTAGAGAGCTGCAGCCTTTCTCCTTGTGTTTGTTGTCTCAGTGAATCTGTAAAGAACACAGGACACTTTGTGGTATGCTTGAATAAACTTGAGTTAGATGATCTCTTTCTTTCCTCCTCAGTGGCCAATGGTACCCAGAAATCTTCCTCTCAGGGTTCAGAATCCAACTCCTCTGCCTCCTCTCTGTCATCCGGGACCCCGGTCAGCTCTCTGAGCGGCCTGTCGCAGGTCATGTTCCCTCCCAGCCTGCCGTTTGGTTCAGACATGGTGGACGTCTGCATCTCTACTGAGGACCAGAGGTCAGGCTCAGCTTTCTACTTTTGGTTATATTCTCCTAGATTTGGAGGAAATACCAGACCTAAACAGCTCAGTATTTTATTGAACCTTATACCTGCTTTAGGCTTTCAAAACTCCCTTTATAGTAGGGCTGTTGGGAAAACCCCAATACTGCCATACTGTGCTATTGACAAGCCAGCTGCAGGGGGTGGCAAGCAACCACTGCAACTGCTGTGTTCACGTTTTTTCATGGGAGCACTGCATGTTTACACTATGCTATAAATGGCAGCAGCTTGACAAGGTGCTGAGGGTCTACTCTGCGCTGCACGTTTGGTATTTTTATGGTTGTGAAGTCGAAAAATATTCAGCTTAAGGAAGATTTAAACTGCTGCGTTGAATTATAGCTGTACTTACAGCGTAGGCTCTGTGTAGACGTGTACCCTACACCATAGCTTGACATCCTCCCTAGCAATGTAACAACGCAGAAAATACTGACCTCCTGTTTATTTTTGTAAGCTGAAACCATTTCCCTCAAAAGCAAAGCTATTATTTGCTTTTAAATAGACAATAAAGATAACTAGTGCATACCCATTGGTAGCTTTGTCACCTTCTACCTATGCCAGTCCTCAATGCCTATGTGCAGCTTCACATAGATTGACCACGTCAGTGAGTAGAAAAACGTGGAACAGACAGAAAGACTGACTGACAGAATGACTCACTGACAGTTTCCGTGATTATGTACAGCATACCATGCCATGACTTAGTCATACCAAAAATTAGAAAAAAAAAACCATTGGTCCACAGGGGGAGCCACAGCGATCAGTCGCATTTTAGCCATTTTTAATCATTTTTCTGTTGTTACAGCGCCACCCAGTTGCCAATTAGAGTTAAATTTCTCCAGTCACCTTGAGGCGTCCTGTTCTACATATCTACCAAGTTTAGTAAAAATCCATATGGCGGTTAGGCCTAAATAAGAAATGAGCTCTCAAGCACCCCCATTTTGTTTGATGGGGTCAATAATGGAGGGGTCCCCTCAGATTATGTGTGGTCATATGCCTACAAAGTTGCGTGGTGATGGGTGAAACCCTTGAGATGTTATACACCTTTATGTGATGAGCCACGCCCTCCACAATATTCATTGCCTTATAGAAGCTCAGTTTTAGTAAGTTTTCCAACTTTTGCCAAGAGGGAACTTTAGATATTGGTCCCTAGATTATGTTCACCCAGTTTCATGCAGATCGCTCAAACTTCCTAGGAAGCGATCCATTTGAAGTGTTCTTAAAATCTCTTCTTAAAAAGTGTTCTTAAAATCTATATAAGCGGAAGTTATGGGTTCTCTACGACATACGGGGCATGAGATATGCCCATTCAAAGTTTGCAATTTCAATCTGTTGCTATAGTGCCCCCCTTTGGCCAATTGATGTAATATTGCTTCATTCGCATCCTCCCATGACCCTCTACCACTGTGCCAAATTTCACATGGATTGACCAAGTCAGTGAGGAGAAAAACGTGGAACAGACACACACAGAGTTTTCGTCATTATATAGTAAGATAAAGTCCCCACAGAATAGCTTTTAAAGTCCTCTGTGTGATTTATTTCAGCTTCATATGAGCAGAGGAAAGTCCACTAGCGACCAGGCTAATTTACGCAATGTTAAATGTCATAGGTTTATGCTAGTAACGTTAGCATGTTGTATATGTGGGTAAAACGTATCTGATTTAAGAACGAAAGCACATAATGAGGTGCCTGACTGAAAGTACATGAAAAAAATGTTGTTGAAATTGTGCAATTTAAATTGATTTCTCCGATCTGATATGACAGCATCATTATGTCAGGTCAAAGTTTAAGGGTCGGGGTCGTCCATGGGTCAACAAAACTTGGTGAGAGATTTGGGGTTGGGAGATAATCAGTAGCACAGACAGACTGACAAAGAGCAGAACATTGCCTGGACAGTTCTTTTGGCACTGCTTTTTAGATCCATAATATTTCTTGGATGTGAGGGACTTCGACTGCAGGGGCAGAGACATCAGGATGGAGTTTTATGGTTGCTAATGTTAATGATGGAGCGGACGATGGGCGGATGTAACATAATGATTTGCCCAGGGGAAGTGAGTGGCTTCAGCGAAGAGACAATGTGATGTCCGACACTCTATATTTGACATTTTTACACATGCAGTCCAGAGAGAAACTGTGGTTTAGGCATGGGAACGTGCGTTCTTTGGACTAACAGCTGATGGAACCACCAGTGTAGGCTTTAATTCCTGTAAGTGTGTTCACATAAATACTGTGCAGCACCCCTCAGCGGAAATATGTTCCCATGGACTTGTATAAATGAAATAACTTGCAGAATATCTTGACAGCCCTACTTTACACTGCAGTCATACAATACAGCTTCAACATATGCACACTGAAAGACTGGACCTAGACTAGACTCGATCATGGTGGTTTATCTGTCCAGGTCTGAGTCAGAGCGAACTGAGACCGCCATGCAGACGGACCTTCCCTCTCAGAGGATGGGTCCTGAAACCACCCGCAGCCTGGGTCGAACCACTCTGCTCAAAGACACAGTGATCCGTGGAGACGAGGGTGGGGGGAGGCGAGAGTCCACCAAGACGGCTGTGCTGATGGCTCTCAGCAGGCCGAGCCGACCAATCAGCAGATCCCAAAGCCAAGTCACCGTGGCAGGTGAGGCGAGTGGGTAACATCAAAAGACAGAATGGCTGAGCTGTGTAAATGACCAACTGTTTGTTATCCCATCATAGAGATCACGCAGAAGAAGGAGAAGAAGCAGAAAGGGAAGGACCCAGAGGAGAAGAGCACCCTGCAGCGCTCAAAGACCTTCGTCAACTTGCTGTTCAAGGGTGGACGCCGGGGACGCTCCAAGTCTCCGTCCACACACAAGGCTGGCAAAGGTAGGTGAATTGTTTTGGATGTTTTATGTCCTGGTGTACGGTAGTTAGGATGGGCCAGTGCACGTTTCTATGACAGGCCGTAGTGCCAGATTTTGCATTGAAACAGCTACTTTATATGGCCTGTGAAGATGCTGACACCTGCTCAGGTTGTTGTGTGAAGAACTTTACACTCTGAGCAATCAAGACAATAACACAAATAAACAATTCACAATAGCTGCACCCACCAGTTCATGCATTCACAAGACCAATCTTTCCACCAAATCTTGTGTAAAGCTGTGAGTCATTTGGAAGTTATGCGCCTTGTTCTTATCAGCCACTCCGACTTCCCCCTTTTAGCCAATTGGCATCGACACATGCACACACTTTCACACACACACACACACACACACACATACTTGACCTCCATGCCAAATCTCAGCCTCCTCAGGCAAAATCTGTGAGTGGTGACTGACTGACTGAGCTACTGGTCGCAGCTTCAAATAAAACCACATGGGAAAGGTTTTACAACAGCTGCTGTTATTTTATGTGTTAATCCATCTCTCAACACTCTATGTCCTCTCTATCTATCCATCTTATCTTCTAACTTTGTAAAAGCAGATCTCCCTCCTCAGTCTGTGGCAAATTAAAACCCTAGAAATATGATCTTAAATTCGTTCCGTGACTTCTTCTCCATGCTAAGAGGTTTCATATACTTTATGAGCAGTGAGTTATGATAGCTTGTAACCCAGGTAAGCACGAGGATGTTTACAGTCTGTATCGTGGACATGTGTACACAGATAGAGCAGATTTATTGAGCCTGTAACTACTGTGCGTCATTCAGTGACATAAAGATTTAATTTACTTTTAATATGTTCGACTGCAAAAAGACATTTCTGGTCCAGAGGACACAGATCGTGAGACTGAACAACGATTCTCCCTTGTGATGTTTTCAGGAGGACAGCAGGTGAGTGCGATGCCAAATTCAGAGATGCTCGGAGTGGTGGAGGACATGGCCCGCAGGCTGCTGACTGAGGAGGAGGTGGCTGCTGTGATGAAGACGTGCCGAAGGGTGAGAGTCTGTATTTATCACGCAGCATCATTCATCTATCAGTTCCCAGTCGTTATCAGCTGGATACTACTGTGAATCGATGATTTTTGTTATTGCTCTTTACCAGTATGTGGCCGAGCGGTCAGTGGAGAACTTGATACGCCACCTGCTGGCCGTGCTGGACAGGCCGGAGAAGCTGCTGCTGCTGAGAGAAGTCCGGTAAGGAAATCAGTTCAGCTTGGGACTAGGTGTTACAATCCCTTGATGCACATACTTGAGACTATGAGTGGGAGTAATAGTGCTGTCTGGGGGTCTGAGTGGGAGCCAGAGAGTTAGATGAATATGTCGGTGAAGATTCTCAGTCATCCAGGTCATGGTAATCGTAAGTGCTATATCGTAGGCAACTGGACTTGCTTGAGTTTCTTGAAGACATTTCACCTCTCATCCAAAAGCGTCTTCAGTTCTAAATGACTGGTGTGGAGTCGCAGGCTTTAAACTTTAAACTCTGACGTCCATGGCTTCTTTCGTGCCTCCTTCAAACCATCTTTCTTGTCTGGCCAAGATGTGAACATTGCTGTCCTTGAAGGAGTGTCCCTTGTCCTTTAGCTGTAAATGGACAGCTGAGTGTTGACCTGACGAGCTGGCTCTCCTGTGCTGTGCCATGCGCTTGTGGAGTGGTTGTTTTGTTTCACCATTGTACAAATCTGTGCTGAACTGCGCACACTACATTACTCTGCGTACGGCTGGGTGTTTTGTCCTTAGGGTGGACAAGCTTCTGGCTCAGTGTGTTACTGGGTTTGAAGCGCAGAGGGATGTGGTGTTTAAAGCCTGCGACTTTGCACCAGTCCTTTAGAACTGAAGAAGCTTCTTGCATAAGAGGCAAAACATCTTCAAGAAACGCAAGCAAGTCCAGTTGCCCACAATGTAGGACTCATGGTTAGATGGATAGAAAAGTAGGGAAGAGCGAAGGTAGGTAGAAAAGTAAGAAGGAGCTTAGGGAAAGAGAGACTTCTGTGCGGTCTGAACTCCCTCATTTTGATGAGGGAAGAGAGAAGAAACTAACAGGAGAAAATTGTTGTTGCACATACTTGCTATTGTGAGTCAAAGTTGGAGCCATGCTGGGGGAGGGGCGAGAGTTAAGGGGGGGTAAACGCTTCACTGGGGTCATCAGGTGGGTACCTTCCTTCACTGGTGTTTCAATGAAAGGCCCACAACACTTCTAGAAGGCTCACTGATAACACCTGGTGTCCCAGGTGCCCCCTCTGCTTTTACTCCCTCGTACCCTGCTGTTGTTAGTGGTATTTTGGGGCCCAAGTGGCGTCGTCCCCTTTGTCCATAGCCACCAACTTGTCTGTTCGGCTGCACCAGATGATGGCCTGACGTTGGACTTGGCCTCAAATTCCCACTTTTTCAAGCAGCCTGGTGTAACTCCAGCCAGAGAAAGTGGAATTACAAATTCTGCCAGAAGGGGATTATTAAGGACTTTTCAGGGTAATCTTCTCAGATCCAAATGTTTCACAATAAAACACTGATGACTCAGTTAAAAATGCTTTGTAATATAACAAACAATGAAAATAATGACTCTGTTTTGACTCCGTTGTCTCGTCTCTCAGGATGCTGCTTCCTCCTGCTGACCTGAGTGCATTCAATAACATAGTGACACCGATTGAAGCTGAGGCCTACGAAATCCTCAAGTATCGTTCAAGTGCGTGTGATACATGCTGAGATTTGTCAGAATCAGTGCTCTGAAATACAGATCCACTCTAAAAAGTCCTTCTTACACTCTTCTCTGTAACATTTTATCTTTCTGTCCTCTCTGTAATATAGTCCGAACTCCTCCTCTCCGCTCTCCCACATCTGGTCGAGCACCCAAACGGCGCCTCATCACTCCCATCCCGGGTCAGTGCCTTCCACCTCAGCTGCAATACCACTTCATTTTTCAGTGGTTTTTAACTTTTGGATTTTAGTTTTATGTTTAATATGTTTAAACAAGGATTAGACGAGGAACCTGGCTGTTTGTTTCTACTTAAAAAGGTGGTTTTGATGATTTTAAATTGGTGTTTTTCTGCAAATGTTTTCTTATAATAAAAGTGGTGCTCTTGATTTTCTGTTCTGAGGGTAATAACATCACTGTGGAAGTCTGTTTCTGCCGAGAGAAGAAAAAGATAGACATGATGAAAATAAAAGTAGTCACACAAGTCAGTCAAAATTAACAGACACTGAGACAAAACAGTGATTCAGGGGAGTCAAAATTATGAGATCTTATGCATCTGGTTTCCGATTTATATTTTTATTCAATACCAGAACAACCAAAACAGTTCCCCTTTGAAAGCACAAACAGACAACACAGGACAACTTGAAATTAAAGTGCACACAGCACCAGAAATATACTGATACACCCTGTGTTTTCCCTTCAGATTACAGAGGAGGCTTTGAGCTCCACAATGCCGAGGAGGTGGAGAAGGAGAGCCACCTGCTGGATGAGCTGGAGAAGCTCAGTCTGTTTGGGCCCCGAGGATCCAGGGAGAAGCCCCATACCTCGAGGTCCTTCACCCCACTGCTGGACATACCAGTGGACGGCTACAACACAGAGTCCAGAGACCTCAGACCCACCTCTGCCAGACCCATGCTCCCCAACTGGCTGCTGGCCCGCAGCCACGAATCCCGCCCTCCTTTCCGAACAGACATCGGCACCATTCGCTCCGTCCACTTTGACGAGGTTTCACTGCACTCGACTTCAGACACGGCCTCAGAGAGAGGAAGGTCCACGTTTAGAAACGGCCACTCCAAAAGCGAAACGGAGAAAAGTGGAGACAGGAGTGAAGAAACTGTGTTCACGCTGCAGAGTGCTGCTCGCAGGAGTCGGCCACTGTTGTCGCAGGTGTTCAGATCGAGTCCAGATCAGGGAGGGAAGGGCGAGCAGGTGAACGGACATCAGGCTCCTTCTGAGAACGGACTCAACGGCTCTGAGCCTGAAGAGGACCACGAGCTCAAAACTGTCAGCATCTCCAAGACCAAACAGTCACTGGGTAAATGTGTTTGATTGATTCATTGTCTGGACATTTATTAGTAGATTCCGTTCACACAAATTACAACCAAACTGACCTCTGAACATGTTTTGGTTTTATTTATCCAGGTTTTGAGATATTTGTCTGAGATTTCTATCTCCACCCCTAAAAACATCCCCCAGTTTATTAGTTTCATCTGTGGGTGGTGTTCACATCTTTAAAAAAAACTAAACACATCAACATGTCTTTCCAAGAAGAGTGAAGAGAGAAGAGAGTGAGACATATAGTCTATCAAAGGTCCAGTGCACAGGAGTCAGGGGGATATATTGGCAGTTTTCTGTAGTTTATAATCACCTGAAAAAATAATTGTTGTGTTTTCATTGGCTTAAAGTGAGCTGTTTATATCTACATTGGGAACAGGTCCTCATCTACGGAGATCGGCAGGTTGCGCTGCCATGTTTCGACAGTAACCCAGATTGGACAAACCAAACACTGGCTCTAGATAGACTTCATATTTTTGTGTCAGCCACCATCCTTAGCAGCCCCTCCATGACAAGTGGCATCGGAAACACACTGAGTTTTTTACGTGAAATTGCTTTATTCAGTGTTTTTACCGGTTTAAATCACCTGGTCCATTTGTTTTGGAGAGGAAGTGACGTTTGTGGACAATCCGGCTATCTGTATTTTTACCGATTTTACCGGTTTTGATTTCCTGGTCCAGAGAGAGGGAGACCTCTGTGGATAATTCAGCTTCCAAAAAAACCTTCTGAACAATGAACACCCCAGTTCAGACCAAAGATTTGCGACGAGATGAAACCGTTTTAGAACGCTGCAGAGAAAAGTTGCAGGGATGTGAACTGACCGTCTGAGCTCAACTCAAGCCGGCTGATGGTGTCACCTGCAACTCAGCTGGTCAAACGTAAAGCACGTTGTAGTGAAGTCCACCAGTTGAGTCAAAATGACCACAGACAGCGTGCTTGCTTGCTGCGGCAGGAGCTCTGTCCCTGAGCCCTCTGTTTCAACTTGTCTCATCCCGAATCTTTGGTCTAAATTGGGTTTAACTTGTAGAGGTTTCAAGTGGTTGCAATTTGCAGTCCTCACCACTAGATGTCTCTAAATCTCCAGAAATCTTACAGTGTTCCTTTAAATGAAGGAAATGGTAGTTACATACAACACATAACTAAGACCTCCAGATATGAAAAGCTTATATGTAAACCATCTTTGTTCTTTTATATTTCTCCTCTTCACATGTAGACTTATCTATATAGTTACATGCAATATTTTCCCATTGTTAACTTCAAAATGTAGCTGCTCATCTCCTCTTTTTGCCTCTTTACTTTTATATTTGTGTACTTACAGTGCCAGGTGTTTCTCATCACTGAGTCCCACTCCTGTTGTTTTGCTGTTTCAGGCATCAGTATATCGGGTGGGATGGAGTCGAAGGTTCAGCCAGTGGTGAAGATCGAGAAGATCTTTCCTGGAGGAGCTGCCTCCACCTGCGAAGTGCTCAAGGTGACACGACTGTTAAAGGGAAATTTCGGTTTATTTCAACCTGTCTCCTATCATCCTAAATTTGTTTCAAGTGACTAGTGACATAAAAATAATAATTAGCATGTTAGCCGTTAGCCTAGATACAGCCGGGGTGCATAGTAGCGTCAGACCTGTTAAAACGTAAGTGAACGGGCAACCTTCAAGTGCAAAGTTAGTCCACTAAACAAGCTTTTTTCCACAAAGACCGCCTCATATCGTTAGGATAAATGTCAGAGAACATATAGAAAACGACATGTAAACATGTTGTCTTACCTTACCGGTGTGCTGCCATGTTTGTTTACCATTTAGCTCTGCTTTCCAAAGCGCGGCCGAAATATCGCGAGAACAAGTAGCGATCTCATAGCGTGCCTGAAATCTCATGAGAACAAGCAGCAACAGCTGGAAGGCAGAACCAGACAGTAGCCTGAAAAGTTCATTCATTTAATTTATGAAAGATTTATAGAATAATGGCTGACTTTTTGCCAGACTTCGACTTTGTGGAGGAGGAATTCGATTTTGCAGAGTTTGATGGCCGCCCTTACTTACGTTACGTTGTTACGTTTTAACAGGTCTGACGCTACTATGCGCCCCGGCTGTATCTAGGCTAACGGCTAACATGCTAACTGTTATTTTTATGTCACTAGTCACTTGAAACAAATTTAGGACAATAGGAGACAGGTTGAAATAAACCGAAATTTCCCTTTAATAACCAGGGTTTCTGCAGAGTGCAACAAATTAAATACTATTTTTTTATTCCACATAAAATGCAGTTCAATACTTCACACAAAGTATGAAAACATGATGGAAACCCAGTATAATGTATTACTATTTTTTGCAGTATAAAATAATAATTTCTGATGATTAAATAATTTTAATTAACAGGGTGACCAAATTGAGCAGCAGAAAATGGATTAACCACTAACATGAAAAAATTATTTAAGTTCCTTCAAGTTCAAGGTCTTTTAGATTAACAGATGAGCGTCCTGGCTGCTGTAGCCAGCTGTAGCTACAGTGTTTGCTGCAGGTGTTTTCAGGTGTATAACACCTCCTGACAGCCTGAAAACAGACACAAAACAACTTTATAACCAACATTACTGACTCTGTAAAGCAACAGTAAGCATTTAAAACCTTAGTAAATTAAATTTTAGACCTTAAATACTTGCTAAGGCATTGGAGGATACTACATTAAGTGCAGATACCCTGCTTACACACACAGAAGTGTTTGTACTTGAATGTATTTGTTCCATTTCTTACTGTGTCTGACTCCTCTCTCGCGTCCTCAGGCTGGATTTGAGTTGGTGTCTGTGGATGGAGTCTCCTTGCAAGGCGTGACCCATCAGCACGCTGTCGACATCATCCGAAAAGCCTTCAGCAATAAGGCCAAAGACCCCATGGTGTTTGTGGTCAAAGTCCCCAAAAACATTTTGAAAGGAGACTGAGACTCTCATCATGACTTTAGGAATATTCCCAGTGATAAGCAGCTGTTGGGACTGAACACAGAAACAGAGACTTGAAACACACTGATCTGAGGTCAGGTATGTAATTTTGCCATTCGTCTTAAAGTTTGTTAGAGTTGGGAATAATTGCGTGGACTCTGGTGACTGTTGAGCAACTAAGCTGAAAAACCGAAATGGCCTGAAGCAGCAGATGACGGCGTTCAAGGATGAAGCAAATGAGGAATACTGTCACTGAATTATTTAAAGACAAAGTGAACACAGAAGCAGCAGATTACATTTACAGTAAGAGAGTCCAGAAAGCCTGAAATCATGAAAATATGGTGCTCCTGATGCCTTAATATTTCACTTTATCACAACCCAGGAGCCAATGCTGGCTCTTTTTACTTTTTTTGTCACATTGTGTAGAGGCTGCCAAAATAAAAAGTAATAAAAATAAAAATACTCTTTAAATAAATTTGTCTTTAAATTTACAAAAAAAAAATTACTTTTTTTTTAAAAAAAAATCTAACGTAAATACAAAATCAAAGCAAAACTAAATACATTTAAATATAAAAAATTCAATGGGGAAATTAAATAGGAGAGTAAAGAAATACATAGGAGAATTAATACAAAGGTAAGTAAATATTAAGTCTGCAGTTCTGGAAAAAAAGAGTTGATTGTTGAGTCTCCCCAACAATCAACTCTTTCTCCGGACTTAAACACTGCACCTTGAAAACAGAAATTTATTCAATTTATTTCATTTTTTTGATAATGGTACATTTAACGGCATATAAATGAATTTACTGAGTTATTTATTTTTTATTTTGGCAGCTTCCGCCCTCCATAGAATGACAGTCCTCTTAAAAAAGTAGTGCAGAACTATATGTTTATGTTTCTGAATTTCTGACTGACTTCATCACAACCCAGGAGCCAACACTCATCAAGAACATTTCTTTTTACTATTTATGTCACATTGTACAGAGGACAGGAGGTGCCAGAATAAAAAAATATTTAAAATAAATTAAAAATTACTTGATTAATAAATTTGTCTGTAAATTTAAAGAAATAATAAATAAATAAATAAACATTTAAAAATAAATCTAAAGTAAATAAAAAAATCAAAGACTAAATAAATTTAAATACTTAAAAAAAAAAGAAAAATTAAATAGTAAAGAAATACATAGGAGAATTAATAAAAAGGTACGTAAAAATAAAGTCTGCAGTTCTGGAAAAAAATAGTTGATTGTTGAGTCTTAAATTAATTTATTGAGTCATTTATTTTTTATTTCGGCAGCTTCTGTCCTCCATAGCATCACAATCCTCTTAAAAAAAAAAATAGTGCAGAAGTCTGTGTTTATGTTTCTAATGTCCAGAGAATCTGAAATCATGAAAATATGGTGCTCCTGATGCCTTAACATTTCACTTTATCACAACTGAAATGAATAAAAACATTTAAAAATAAATCTAAATAAAACTACATATATTTAAATACAAAAAAAATAAATAGGAAAATTAAATAGGAGAGTAACGGAGAATCATTACAGAGGTATATAAAGAAGAAAATTAAAGATTAAATCTGTAATTCTGAAGAAGAATAGTTGATTGTTGAGTCTCACCAAGAGTGTCGGATGTTGACAATCTGGGAATAAGACTCAATGATCAACTCTCTTTATCCAGAAATATGAACTGCACTTTTAAAACAGAATATAAAATCTTTTAATTAATGCCTACATTTATTTTTAATATTATTTTTGATACATGCAATGGCATATTCATTTATTTACTGAGTCATTTATTTTTTATTTTGGCAGCTTCTGTCCTCCATAACAATGACAATCCTCTAGAGAAAAGTAGCACAGATTTCCATGTGTCTGAATTTTTGAATGTGCAGAATGTAACCTGAGTGCCTTTAGCAGCCCTGTTGACTGAAAATATAATGCGGTTAAGCTGTAATGTAGATTCTGACCTGCAGAGGGCAGACAGGAGACATTCAGAGACATTTCTGCTGTGCAGCAGCTAATGAGGAATACTTTGAACCCCTCATGAAACCACAAACCGTAAAACATCACCTAAATATAAACACAATGAGAACTGAAGAGCAAATAATCCAGATTGTTGCAGGAGGGAATGCAACCCAGAGTAAATGGTCATTGCACATACTGGAATTTCAACACAAATAAACTCATATTTCAGTAAAAACTCGCTTTACAAAGACATTGCATTGGAATGTATATAATTTAAGTGAAAAAACAATCTGCTGTCAGGTTTTCAAGTTGTATGATGTTGAACAAATCTGAATGTTCCACACACGGCTACTAAATTGTCTTTTTTTTAATTAAAAACATAGTATGTTTGTTCAAGAAATGTACAGCATGAAAATATACATTTAATGTCTTCATACAAATATCGTGGATTATAAAATTATACTGAGGAACCGGAACAAACATCCACACGAACATTAATATACAGGCGTCGTATCTGCAGGAGCAAAATATAATGTGCGACATTGCTTTGGTCTATTCACAGTGGCTATGTTTTTTATTTTTGAGACGGACAGACATCTCTGGAAGAAATCTGAATGATTTGTCAGGGTTATTTACAGAGGACGATGAGTCAATCAGCAGTAACAGATGAACAAAAAAGGGAAGTAATTACACATGGAGCAGATCGTACACTGTAAAGGTTGGTGGAAAAACAGTCATGGTCAAAGTAGTTTGAATTTACACCAAAACACCCAGAATTCAGTGCATGATTTCCCTTCAGTGATGTAAAAATCACCCACACACACTAATCAATATTTCACCATGTCTTAGCAGGAAGTATTTTCTCCAGTGAGCACCATGCAGCAGGAGGACCCTACTGAAATGCAAGGAATTATTCTTGTTATATAACTATAATACAACTGATTGTTATCTCCCGAGGACTCTCAACTCCCAGCTGACACTGTGGAAAACCTGGGACTAGTTGCCAGACATAGAGACAGGCAGCCTGTTATTCACACCTACGGGCAATTTAGAGTCACCACCAGTCACAACAACTTAACCTGCATGTCTTTGGACTGTGGGAGCAACCTGAAGAAAACACACGCTAACATGGAAAGAGTATGCAAACTCCAAACAAGGTGTGTCTCCAGCCACCTTTTTTCATGCACATTTTCAATTCTGCACATTAAAAAACAAACACCAGAAATTAAAAAAAAAAAAAAAAAAAAATCTCAAAATGATGGTGTAATAGTTTTTATGCTTAGTTGGCACAGATGGAAAAGTTAGTGTGTCAATAAAAGGTAAATGCCGCTACGTGCAATGGAAACACATTCAGCAAATAAATGATGACATACATAAGTGACTGCAAGCTCTCGTCATCGTGGCTGGAGGCTTTTAACATGCTTATGTATGTATACAGGGCTGTTATCAGAACTCTTCCAAGAGCACATAGTTGTTTAAAACTTAGCCCAGGGTGCTCTTTCTTTTTATACATAAATTTGTTTCCCTTAACTTGAGGGGTTTGACTGGTGCTTTTTTAATTACGTCATCTTGTTGAACCCTCTTCTGCAGTGGCCCTGGCTGGAGAATTAGTGCCACCTACTGCTGATATTGATGAACCAATTCCCTAAACTCAAATAAAAGCACATAAATTCGCTTTTTGGGGGGAGATTTTCTTAAAATGTGGTTAAAATTTGAGCTACATTTGGATGGAAACCCAACTACAGAAGGGACCAAGCTGGCCAACAGGTTCCCTTTGTCCTTTCTGATTTGGTTTCAGGGTTCGGCCCATAATCACTCTCTCATTCTCTACTCCCTATACAACAGCCACTCTATAGTTTACTCTGTAGCAGTGCTTCCCAACTGGTGGGTCGTGGTCCAGAAGTGGGTTGCAGGTCCATTCTAAATGGACCGCAAGTGACTCGAGAGTGTGTCAAGTTTGTAAGGAACACACTTTATTTTGAAGTACGGTAAATTTCAAGCACAGAGCTTTTATTATGAGGTGCTATTTCCTGCTGTAAGGTGAGTGACTAACTGACACTTGACAGAGACAGCAAACTGGGCAAACACAAGTATGACACTCAATTTATTAAACTTTGTGCACCTTGAACTAACGGCTAGGGAGAAATCTGGACCCTGTGGCTGGATTTCAGATACCTGTGTGTCGTCATGTGATGACATGGATTGTACTGTGGGATTGTTGGCAGAAAATAGTGTAGAGGCAGTGTTTTTTGTTCCATAGCTACAATTTTGAGGACACTAAATAGTGCGTATACAGTAAATACAGTGCACTAGGGATTTTGGACAGCCCTGGTATAGATCATTTTTCCACAGCAGACATTTTGACTCATCATAGCAGGAGAAACACAGGTGACACAAACATTAAGTGTCGATACGAGCCACGACAGTGAGCCAGTTCGACACTTGAGCTGAATCTCCTTATATTTCTTGTAATGGGAATGCAGTCGTTATTAATATTAATTACACCTGTGCTTTCCCTGCTATGACATGTCAAAATGTCCGTTGTTAAAATAACTTTTCCTGAATATTTAGGATTGTATCCACATCGCCCACTCCTACACTACAGGAAAAGCGATTTAAAACAAACTGTGTGTGTGGGAAAAGCTGAAGCGTGCACTGGATGAAAGGTGTTAAGGTCGTATTCAATCTAGATGTTATACTGTTTAATTACACTAGACTGTACAGATGTTCATGATATTATTTCCACCGTTGAGGGTAAAGAGAGTACGATCAAAGGAGACTTAACTTTGTTCTTTCAAACTGGACCTAATATTATAAAAACAACAAATTTGTGCCATACATGACTGAAAATTAGTTTTTTGTTCCTACACATGTATGTCTGTACCCCAGTTAACAGGAAGTCGACATATTTTGCTTGTCATGATTAGAGTGCAGTCACCTCCATCAACGCCTCACTCTGATTCGCTTACTCTTATCATGACATGCCGATTGTGTGGTGTCCCACGTTCACCGTCAGCTGACACCGAGCGTGGGCTCCGGCTAAATTAACGGTACTAATGAGAGCTGACAGCTAACACAGAGTGGGAGTGTAGTGTCAAACCCAGCATGGAGGGTCGATTCATAACTCACACAAGAGGAGGAGTGAAAGGTTGGGAGCAGTTACTCACACACAACCGAGTCTCCCACTGATGCCTAAAACTGTCTGGTTAGTCACACAGACATTAAAGGGATAGTACAGGTTTTTTGAAGTGGGGTTGTATGAGGTACTGAATCATAGTCAGTGCATTACATACAGTGGATGCTGGTTGGCATGTCCAAGTTTGGAGAAGCAGGCTAGAGTACTGACACCAAAGATAAACGATGTACTGCTGTGGACAGGGGCACACAAATAGTTCAGATTCACCAAAGTCACACAGTAACAGCCGAGGCCAAACTCCTGTGTTCTGTGAGGTAAAATTACTGTTTCTGTCAATTGAGTCTGGCTTTGAAGAGAGTCTCTGTCTGATGGCAAGGTAAAGCAATTAAAATATTCAAAATATAGTGCCCACTTAAACGGATTCTGATTTTTTTTAGATGGCTAAAATATGTTTTGCTGTTACCCTCATCCACAGCAGTACACTGTTAAGCTCCCATGGCGGTACACCTGCCTGCTCCTCCAAACTGGGGGCATGCTGACCCACCATCTACAGTAGGTAATACACTAACTATGGAGAAGTACCTCATACAACCCCACTTCAAAAAATCCAAACTTTCCCTTTAACAGAAGGGCAGGAGACTGAGGTGGCCTACTAATGACTAATAGAGGTCACTGACTTTCAAGTGGGACTCCTTGGAGAATAGACCAATGAGGCAGAACTAAAGAGTGTCTCATTTGAAACTGCAGATTTTTTTACTGTGATGTAGGTGACGAAAAAATATTTAGCTGACAGTAGTGCAAATCAAAAGATGGAGAGACACAAGGGTCAGATTTCCGTAGCGGCGATCTCATCAAAGTTGATCTCGTTGCCGCTGCCCTCATCCTCCTCTCTGCTCTCCAGTTCCTGACTGAGCTCCTGCAGGAGCTGCTCCAGCTCTCGGTTCCTGCGATACATCTGCACATAGTTCTGCTGCAGCTGCTTCTGGTAGCGGATAACTTTGTCCTTTTCCTCCTGCCATATCCTGCGCTCCTCCTCGAAGCCTCCCGTTTGCTCCTCGGCTCGCTGACGCTCGAAGGCCAGCTCAGCCCTCATTCTGTCCATCTGCACCTTCATGTTCTGCAGCCCCTCGCTGCTGCTCTGCCGCTGGGCCTTCGCCTCATCACTCTCATAGGCCAGCAGGTGCTCCTCTGCTTCCTGGAACACCTGACACTGTCTGTTTCCTGGGCCCTGATTGGCCAAAGCATCTCTGAGATGAACCAACTCTCCCTCGAGGCGACCTACCTTTTCTCTGAGCAGCTCCGCTTCGCTTTTGCGACGCTGAAGCTCGTTTTCACACACCTCCAGCTCCAGGGTTCGTGTGCGGGTTGTGCCGTGGGCCTCCTGGAGCAGGACCTGGGTGTTTGTGAGCTCGCCACGAGTCTCTCTGAGTTGACCTCGCAGTGAGACGATCTCTCCCACACGTTGGGCTAACTCTCCCTGCACCTCCTTCAGCTGCTGCTTCAGCAACGAGATTTCCCCTGACTTCTGACAGACCTGAGGAAGAAGAGAAACAGTTCAGGATGTACATGTGGCTCAGTGAAGCAAAGACAAGTACATTTCTTTTTCTTTCATTTGCACATTATTTTTATGAATTGTTTGGTTTGTAAAATGTCAGAAAATGGTGAAAATCGTCACAGTATTCAAGAGCATATTTTGCTAGGCACATTTTGTGTGCCTAGCATTTAAAAATCCAAAGATATTTAACTTACTATCATAGCAGGCAAATAAAAACAGAAAAAAACAGGCATTTTGCTTAAAATGTGTGACTTTATTAGCTGATTATTCAGTTAATAGACATAATAATTAATCAGCAACAAGTCTGATAGTTACCAATATTTGTTGATTAATTTAATGCTAATGGACTGATTGAATCAAACTGATAGTTTCAGATCTAAAAACATATAAAATCTAGTGGCGGTCTAATTGAAAACCTTTTCAGAAGGTTTAAGTAAACCAAAACCTAACGCACAACGTATTGAGCAACAAACACATCTATTGATGTTGGATCTTTGTCTGGTTAAAGTAAAACTACCTTCTCACACTCAGCTGAATTTCAATACGTCATTGAGTCTCTACGCTGATGACTGTTACACTCCTGGTCTACAAAACCTTCTTTGAACAGCACAGTGACTCATGTCTTTCTTGTCATCAGAAGTCAGTAACAGCAGCTGAGTTATCAAAGAGGCTTCATGTATCCTCCCTTTTATGAAAAAGACAATGATCAATTAATCAGTCTCGAGGATTAAATACACTGAGAGTCTCAGATCTTTAGACTTACAGGAATTATTCCTTGTGGCACAATTAATTATCTCAAACAGCAGAGAGGATCAATTTTACTATTGATCTGTGTCTGGAGCTCTTAAAGTCGCAGAGGCAGCATGTACTGTTCGTCTGCATGACTGATGACAACTGATTATTTGCATCTTATTAAAGGTTTGTCCCCCTGCTCTCACATGGACAAACAAACCCCTAATTTTGTTGCAGTTATGACAGTGATGACGCCCCAAAAGATCACCATCCACAAGACCATTTTAACCTCTTGTATCAAATGAACGAATGAGTGATCTTTTTATTATAGAAATAAACATAACCATATATGTGTTATGGAGATCTGCCATGGTCAGATTGATGCTTTACAGTAGAAGTCCTGGTTTAATATGTGCTTATAACAGCGCTTAGAGTAATAAGAGTGAGTTTAAGGCAGGATGGGAAACTGTTAAATCAATAAGGGATGTGATGGCACCATGATAAACTTTACAGCCCAAAGCTTTTCTTTTTCATTGTGGTCATAACCCTGCAACTCATAGCAAGTTGGAAGTCGATAATTCCGACTCAGCTTTCCCGACCTCCGCTCTAAATGGGTACCAGTTCACTTGCTTAGTAAAACATGGACTCCCACAGCAAACTGATATTTGTATGTCACGTTTTGAGCCTCAGACGCTTCATACATCCGAGTACAATGGATTGCAACATTACTGCACTTGCTGAATAAAATTTAAGTTTAAGAAACTCCAGTTGTGCCACTCACCTCCCACTTGCTCTCCTCCAGTCGAGGCCCCAGCTGGATCTTCTCGTGCTCATAGGAGGTGCAGCGCTCCTCTAGCTGCTCCCGCTCCTTCAAAAGCTGAGCAAAGTCCTCCTGCAGCTTCTTCTTCTCCTGCTGGAGCTGAAAAACCTGCAGCCATAAACACAGCCAGGATCACTACAAGGTGACTCAGCAGTTCCTACAGGGAGCAGGGGTCTCATTTGTAAAACAATGAGTAGGAACCGTACCAAAAATGGTGCGAGTGCCAAAAATTATTCGACAGTTTCTATAATCAGGCTTCCACCTCACCATCTGCGTCGCCAATTTCCTGTCTCCAAAGTGTTCGTTAGCATGGGTCAAAGTTTCTCCCATATATATCACAACATTGGCGTGAGAAGTGGTGTACGCCTCTTTCAGGGTTTGTTTTGTGCGTACGCAATGTTTATAAAAGTGACTCCAGGTCTTAAAAAATAGTTCTGAAATGAGACCACAATGACCAAAACTCAATTTGATACGATTTGATTTTTACAATTCACATTAACTTACAAATATTACTTTCATGGCTCCGGCAAGCACTGATGTTTTGTTTGGTCATGTTTTACTGTGTTTGTAGAACAATGACAGCACCATTTTTGTGTAGTAGAACTTGGTCAAGCTTTTAGTCAGAGGTTCTGACCTGCAACTGAAGCACCTGCTGTGCACGCTGGGACTTCTGTGAGGCGACCTGCATCCTGGTGGCACAGCTCTGCCTCAGCTCCTCCAGCTCCAGCTCAAAGCGCTTCTGCTTCTCCTCATAAACCTGCAACCAAACACAGGACAACAAAGTCAGTACAACGCAGAGGTTCTGTCTTTGAAAGAGGAGTTTGTAGTTGTTCACTGTGTTGATTCTCCAACGCAGCTTCATGTGTGTCTCTCTGTTAAAACACTGATCAAGATGTCAAGTGAAGTCTGAACCACACCATCTACCAACCTGACAAATTGCAGCTTCATTCTCATCCAGGTTGTCTCTGAGTTGCTGCAGCTCCTGCTCTCTCTCCCTCAGTTTATCCTCCAGGTCCCTCACCACCCCCTCGTAACCCTCCACCGGGCCAGGGGAGCGCCCGGTGGACCCGCTGTCAGACAGAGGTTGTCCTCGGCCACTTAATGAGCCAGAGCCTGTACTCTTACTGGAGGACGAGCGCCCGCTGTCTGAGTTGGAGTGTCCGTGTCCGCTGACTGGTGGGGCGCTTTTCATGGGCTCCAGGTGGCCAGCAGAGGCCTCTCCTGATGCCAGGCTGTAGCCGGCGCTGCTGTAAGGTGGGAGGCTGGAGAGGGAGTTGCGTCCAGAGTCGGTCAGTTGGCAGGAGTGGCTGCTGCCGCCTCCGCTGTTACGGGCTCTGCTGTGCGCGCTGCTTTTCTCAGAGCAGGAAGGCGACGCCTCTATGTGTGTGGGGCTCAGCAGGTTCAGATTGTTTTGGCTTTCGGATACATTGGCACAATGGCGAGGGGAGAGGTATTGCATGGAGGTACGGCTCTTGGGAATGACGGGTTTGAAAGCAGTGGGTCGCAGCACTGTTTTCTCCATGTTCTAGAGAAGGAATACAAAATGGGAGTGTTGAGGCAAGAACAAGAACATCTGAAATAAAGTACCAGAAAATTAATATCACTTCAAACTAATTTTTGGATCACACTGGTAATGCTAACTAAAATGATCACTAACTCAACTCATGATTTTCACTATTTAGAAGTTTAAGTCAAGACAAACTCCATCCGCTGAGAAAATATATCTGGATATACACTCAGTTGACAGTTTAGTCGACACAGCAGGCTAAAACTAATGCAGTCTAATACAACAGTCCTGCCATAACTGGCACCTTCATCAGGTTTTAATTTTCCGTTTTTGTTGAAAAGAGAGGTGAGATGGGTGTTTCTCTTATTTTGTCCACACCATTTATATCCATGAGGGAAGGTAAATAAGAGAAACATATTCAATACACTTTATCAGCACCACAAACTATCTGATTTTGACATAAAATGTAAAAGTAAACTTTTCATTTATTCAAAGACTGACCTTCTCAAGTTTTCCTGACACAGGAATCAGTTTTGGAGGAGGTCCGCCCATGTTACCATTCAACCCTGATCCTTTAGTCTCATCAGCGTCACTTCCTGGGCTCGCGCGTGTTGCATGGTTTTCATTCCAGTCACCTACGTAGTCCTCATTCAGATAGGTATAGTTCCCATTCCCACTCTCCTTCTCCAGCCCCCTGCTGGATGTCGTGGAGCTCTGTTTCTTCAGCGGCGGGATGTTCTGCAGTAATAAGGAATCCAGGGGTGAATCGGAGCCCAGGCAGGAGGCGCCTGGTGTGGGCCGTCGGACCCTGGCTCCCAGCTCACCGATAGGTCGGTGGTCCTGGTAAGGACCCGGGCGGCTGGCGATGAGGCTGCTCACAGACCCCATAGGATCCAGAGTGGAGGATGGTGCGTTGAGGGGGGGTGAAGAGCCAGAGGGGTGTCTCCTGCGGGGTCCTCCACTGAGGCCGGGGTTGTGGGGCTCAGCAGATATGGGCAGAGCCTGAACCAGGGCCATGGTGGCAGCTCAGAGGGGTCACTCGCTCTGGGAGAGAGAACATTACAAAAATGAGGCTTTAATTCATGATAATACAATTATTCTCAACGACAGTTATTTTTTACCAGAGCTATTTTCATGTCCTTGAGAGCAAGTCTCAAGTCATTTGAAACAAGTCCAAGTCAAGTTTTGTCAGTACAAGTTTTGTCAGAAGACTTGACTTTGACTTGTCCTTCAGGACCTGAGACTTGCAATTACAAGTCTAAAGTTTAGTCTGAAGTCCTCCAAGACAAGTCCAAATAGGTGTTGCAACAGCAGGTCTCTAATTCGTAAGAACAAGTTGTTGAAGTCAGAAGTCATACAATAAGAAGTCTCAAATCTCTCCCCAGCTCCTCCTGGGGGACCCAAAGGCGTTCCCAGGCCAGATGAGATATGTAATCCCTCCAGCGTGTTCTGGGTCTGCCCCGGGGCCTCCTACCAGTGGGACGTGCCCGGAACACCTCTAACAGGAGGCGCCCAGGAGGATCCTGATTAGATGCCCGAAACCACCTCAACTGACCCCTTTCAATGAGAAGGAGCAGCAGCTCTACTCCGAGCTCCCTCCGGATGTCCGAGCTCCTCACCCTATCTCTAAGGCTGGGCCCAGCCACCCCACGGAGGAAACTCATTTCGGCCGCTTGTATACGTGATCTCATTCTTTCGGTCACTACTCAGAGCTGATGACCATAGGTGAGGGTTGGGACGTAGATGGACCAGTAAATCGAAAGCTTTGCTGTTATCATAGTGCCTGGTCTGTTTCTTATTGTGTATAACCAAGTTTTGCTAATGGGGAAGACTCGTTCTGAAATCTCAAGAGAGGTGACTTGTTGCAGTAAGACAGTGGTGGAAATGTTAGTGAGAGGAGTGCCAGGAAAAATGTGTTGGAGTACAGAGAGCAAAGCTTCATTGTGCGCTGCTGTCTTGGCCAGGTCTCCCTTGTAAAAGACATTGTTGATCTCAGCAGGACTTGCTTGGTAAAATATGGGTTAAAGAAATAGAATAAATATTTTAAAAAAAAACATGAGAAAATAGGGTCCACATTCACAAATACCAAAGTTGTCCTTCATGAAAAAGTCTCAAGGAAGGCCTCACGTCATTTGAGCAAAGTCTAAGTGAAGTCTCAAATCATTAGAGACATTCAATGATGAGTCTAATGTAATAGAAAACAGATATAAGACAAGTCTCAGGTTGTTAAGGATATGTTCAAGTCTTCATAAGCAAATTGCAAGTCATTTGCAAGTGTTTAAGGCCTCTGACTGCTGACCATTAAAATGACTAAGTATTTGAACATTTTTCTGTCCAAACTGTTGTGTTGGTTTTTTTTTTTTTTTTTTTTTTTTTTACAGAGCTGAAACAAAGACCGTCCTCTGATTTTTAATAATCCCATCTCAGACACTAAATACTGGTTGAAATTGCATGTTTTTCTCTGTCTTTCTGATAAGGTCAGATTCTATCTGTTCAATCACCACACCAGGGTGCTTTCAAGGATTTTTTCTACTATCAACTACAACAGAAGCAAAGCAGAGATGATATACAGTAGACTGAAGCAAACAAATGTCCCACAAGACCATGGTGGCCCACACACAGAGAACCAGGACAGGCCATTCATGAAGCCCATTCAAGCAGCACAAACAGGGCTCTAGGCGTGAGGCAGCAGGAGAAAAGGGTCTCTTTTCATTTGAGATGTAAAATGGCTCCTTACATGCTGGCATTTCCCCTGACAGCAACAAAGGCTACTGTCTCCACATATCTGATCAGCCCGAGGAATAACTAAAAGTTCATAACTGTGGATAATAGAAACACAGAGACGAGGAGACAGGTTGAACTTGCTGTGATACTGTAGCAGTGGGTGTTTAAAGTTGCTGAGTAAATCCTACAGTGCACAAAAAAATATAGAGTTGTGAGAAATATAACGACGTAGGAGGCACTTACTGTTTCACTCCCTCGCTCTCACAGGAATGCTGGTAAATATTGACACTATTAACAGGCGCATACCGACTGTGATGACAACACTGAGTCCCGTGTATGGTGAAGAGTTGAGTGTTGTGTGGAGAACAATGGCCAACAGGACGCATGATGATGAGGTCATGGTGCACTCAGACAACACCAAACAACAGAGCCAGTTGTGCTCTTAAAAACATCACATTGACTCACAGAACATGAGGATATCCGACTGACGGGTGCGTCCTGTTCTTGAGTTTCAGGCTCGTCTAGCAAGTCGCACAAGATATGACAAAAGGTTTTAAAGTATGGCAAGACTGCAGTTCACACTACATCACTCGCAAATTTAGTTTGTTAGAAAATCCCCGCTATGTAGAGAAAAAAACAGGACTTTCTCCTCTTGTTCCACCTAGTCTGCACACCTCTTCACCTGAGGGGAAGACTGTCCGTGTTCGCTAATAAGGTGACTGACAGCAGGCATGCTGGCCAGACACACTTCCAGACTCCACCTGCCAGGACAGGACCATGCCAAGTCATTTTCCAACCTGCCAATTTTGCTAAGAGCCTACAAGACTACCGCAGTGATTTAACTGTGATTACCACACGTTAATTAGCTCATTTATTGTCAGGCTGATCCCTTCTTAAACTCATAATAACTGACTGAGACAAATCTGTTGCAGCAACATGTTGTTATGATATGCAAACACTGTGAAACGACAAAGAAATTTCATGTTCTAGTATCATGTGTGCAGCAGCATCTGTTATTGATTGTGGTGCTTTTTAAAATGGGATTCTTCCTCTGTCATAGGCGTGGTACAAGTTTAACAAAAAAAGTGTTCAGTACAACCATGATGGGTTCCTCAGCCTCTCCAGATTCAGTGCAACCTTGTCCAATCATTGCAACTTTTCAGCACAATTTACCAACCACCATGGTGTGCAATGATGTTGCCAAACTAATTATCTTGTTGCTGACAAGGACACCAAAACAGAGGGAAGGGTCATGATGTCACATTTTGCGTTGGTGCAGACTTTAGTGCCACTTCTACTGAAGTTAATGAGGCGGGCATGGCAAGTCCTTCTTGCACTGTGTGCAACGTTGTGATGGAACACACCAGGAGAGTGGCTGAAATGCGTGGACAACAGACAAAGACAAACGCCACGACAGAGGCTGTTGCATCCAGGGGTAGGATCCGTAGGATCCATACTACGTAGGATCCATACTGAAAATGTACACATGGATAAAGCCAAAAATGGCGTGCACCAAAAAATGTTTAACAGTTTCTACAGTCAGGCTTCCACCTCACCATCTGCACTGCCAATTTACCATCTCCAAAATGTCCGTAAGCGTGGGTCAAAGTTTCTCCCATCTAGTCTGTTTTTATACATCACAACTTTTGCGTGTGACATGATGTACGCCTCTTTCAGGCCTCATTTTGTGCTTACACAATGTTTACAAATGAGACCCCAGATCTGTTGAAAGTGCTGAAAGAATCTAGGCAAGACAGATTAAATATGCATTGTTAGTGGTAATGTTAGTGTAGTATAAATCACACTCTCGGAACACTGCAGTTTAATTGCCATTGGAACAATTCGCCTTTGATTTTTAATGAATTATACAAAAATTAATAAATAAATGAATAAAATATCCCAACTATTCTTCTTCTATTCTATTAGAAAACGCCTAAAATTGCAAATTTTTAGAAAAGCTGCTGTAAAATCCAGCATTTTAGGCCTCAACAATCCCAAAAAAACAATAGCCTTCAAAATCCTGGAGGGACTGATACCTGTATTACTGCATTCAAACAAACAACTGCACAGCAGCAAATTATTATCTAAAATCCATCTGCTCATTGTCTCGTGGGACAGAATTTAACACGTGTCATCAAAGACTCATGCTGCACACTTCATTTACTACCTCAGTGTCTGTATGGAGGAGAACGCAAGTAACTGGCAGCAGGCGCAGCATGTGGTGTTTGGGAGGCAGAATTAACGGTGCTAATGAGCAGAGCCAGCAGGATTAATCTTATGTGATTTCTCTATGCACTGAGAAAAGCTAATTAGTCCGTGACAGTATTTATTACAAATAATCCTTTCAGAATAGGAGGAAATGAGACTAAGTACGGCACTAAGCTAATGGCAGGAGTTTGTTACAAACTGCAGCTGTCAGAAGGAGCCAGTTTACTCAAAATGTTTCAGTCATAAGTGTCCTCCTTGCTGGTTTAATGTCAGTGAGCTCATGTGGTGTTGAGTAGGAAGAACAAAAATAATCCCTATCAGACACAGAGTATGGAGAGAAGGAGAGGCTGCATCACTCATGCCTGTTTTGCATCATCCCCTTTTTTTCACACACTGTATGTGAAGGGCTCTGCTGGACATTTATTCCTTCATCCATGCAGCTGGCATGAATGGAAATTAGACATATTGTCAGATTATTACTTTGGTTGTACAAGGATTTTTTTAATCTTATTTGCCCGGGAAAAATAGTTTTTACAGACTGATCTGATGAGAAAAATCTCAACTTAAGATTGGCTGTTTTTCAGCATTTCATAAATTACTGGTTTTACTTTCTTTGTGCAAACGAGATGAAGACTAAGATAAAACTTTCATTACAATGACCTTCGAAAGCATAATAAAATGTGTATTCAGTCTTTACATGTGTGTGTTTCACTTCGTGCTGCTGCATGTTATTCTGATCATATTTGGTTCATCGGAACTGTTATGTTAAAGATAATAATTCGCAACTTTTCTGCATTAAAATGTCTAAAAACAACAAGACCAAAGTTATATATTTTATTGAGCTGTGCAATTATGTTATCCCAAACTATGTTCAAACCCAGAAAATCTGTAATTTTAATCAAGGATATCATCTGTGTCATTTGGTGGGTGTCGCAGACCATATCAGCATCATATCATATAAAGAAAAAAGGTGAGCATACATTAGCAGGTGGAGAACCATGGATTTGTAACATCAAATTGTTTTATTTAGTGTTTTTACCAGCTTTAATCACCTGGTCCATATGTTCAGGAGAGGAATTATCTGCGGATAATTAGGCTCCCTGTGAAAGACTCCTGAATGATGAACACTATGGGAACATAACCAGGAGAAACTGCCTGCAATGACGACATTGCTCCATGTTCTGCTATTGTTTTGACTGAGAGAACCATAGTGACAGAAAATTACATATTGTACATTTAAGTGACCAGGGTGCTTCCTCAAACGTGAGACGAACATGTTAAATTGCCAACAGATTAACATACAGTGGCGCATGTCTGAAATGGGCTGTGACGTTGTGCTCTTAACCCTCCAACATAAAACTTTACCACACCGTTGGTTTACGCTCATGGTTTTCTTTTTAGTAAGAACTAACCAAGATATGTTGCTGTTACTGTTCTCAAATCAGTATTTCTAGTCAGGGGGAGTGGGTTTGTCGCCCTCTGACTCTCTCCAGATAAGTGAATAAGCTCTAATCCCTCTGGACTCGAGATGACTGAAACTATGCAGGAGGGGACTCTACTAAGGAAAAGCAGAGGGCTCTCAAACTGGTTTTAAAGCCCCCGTCATGATCATGCGATCCTGGTCTCCCTTTTGTTGTCATGGTGACCGGGACTTCAAAACATTAGAGGAGGGAGTAAAGGAGAAGAGGGTCAGAGGGCTGACAGGGAGGCCAGGACCCCCTCTTTAGCATCTTAAAGCCTTCAGTCGTTCTATAGCTCTGACGATCTTCCATACGCTCCCCGTTGGCTCCAATAAAAGATTAATGCACATTAACAAACTAATGACTAGTGGATGAATCCATGACAACTAAACAGAAGGGAATGGAGACAGTATTTCTATTACATGGTGTGAAAATATACTGTAGCATGGCTGCAACTAGCATTTATCTTTGTCAATTAATGTGGGGTATTTTTTTCTGATAATTTGTGCAACTGTTTGGTAAATAAAATGTCAGAAAATAGTGAAATATGCCCAAAGTGTTGTCTTGAGATTGCTTGTTTTGGCCAAACGAAAGTCCAAAGCCCAAAAGATAAACAATTTACAATCATAAATGATGAGTAAAGCTGCAAAACGTGACGTCTGAGAAGCACATATTACAAAAACAACACATTTACTTATCATATCCGCAGCAAAAATGTCACGGCATGGCACATGAATTATATTCTAACCACCCCCATAATGTCTACAGTGTCAGCTGACTGGCTGTGACCAGATTGTTTTTGTCTGGGAAAGCCCTTCAAAGTTTTAATGCCCCTCAGTCGGACAGCAGACAGACGGACTCAGTCACTCCTCCAGCAGGAGGAATGTGCGGACACACCGGCTAATGAGAGTTAAGACTAAACATGGACAATACTGGTCAGTGTGAGGCCGGGGTGACTCTACAGCCAACTGTTTTCCTGATGTCTCATCATTCACATTGCCGCATGCTTGAGAGAGGAGATTTTAAGTAATATTTCTCCTGCGTCCAGCATTTTGCCACGCGAGCAGCAGCCAACAGCAGCAGCTCTGGGGATCTGCTGTCACACCAAGGCTTCAGGGTTTTATCCCCGAGCTTTCGGCACTGACACTTTTATAGAATTACTCACAAGAAAAGCAGCACAGAGAGAATCTGCAATCGCTGCAGTTTTTAAAATGTGATCGCTCTGCATAAAACTGTAGAGATGTGAATGTTCCCTACAAACTAAAAGCCAACACACGCTGCAAGGTTCACCCTGGAGTTCATTGTTTAACTGGAACTGCATACTGTTGTCATGGCCACACAAATACATTCAGGATTATGGACCTTAAACTGTTAATTGCATCAGACAGCTCATAATGCAGGACCTGCCGTAAATAAATACTTCACCCACAAAGTGACCATTTGTATATCAGTTAATCTTGCTGTGCTACCTTGAATTAGTGAAGAAAAACTTTCGTTTTCTTGCATGCCTCCACAAAAAACAGTGAATATATGGATTTGGGACCACAACTATATCATAACATCCATTTACTAACTTTTACACAACTCCAGTAGTTTAGTTTTATGGTGAAAATAAATGTGTTTGGGAAATACTGAGCAACCGACTGGATAGATGAGACTTGGATTATACTGCATGAGTTGTGTGACAGTTTATAAATGGACGTTTTGATCCAGTTTTGCTCCTGTTAAATGTGGTCCGCAGTTAATCAACAAATCAATATGTTCGCCTTTTACTATGTAAGAAAAAGAAAATTGTTTGCCCTTATTATCTAAGTTGATTTTGAGCTTTACGGGTGTTTTATTACCAAATGAATCTGCAACTGATCAAATTATACACATGGCACACACTAAATATGGGGCCTCAGAGCAGTTGCCTGCTTTGTCCTGGTGGTAACCCCTAACCAGCTGATAATTTGCACATATTTGTAAAATAAATAAAGGTGTAATCAAATCAGAGTCTTGTACCAAATCTGCTTATGAAATGTGAGTCTATTTAGATTCATCTTCAACTATAAAGTAATGAAATGTTGTAAATTACACCATATTCAAGCTCATGAATCAAGATTTTGCCAGCAGATTGTGCATTTGTTATTAAAGGGATACTCTGTCGATTATCAAGCAGCTTTGTATCATAAAAGTGACTGTAGGATGTGTAAATGAACTGTGTTCAAGCACTCAAGCATTCAATCCTCCTCATTTGCCAGTGAAAATCTGTCGGATGACACGCCAGGGTTGTTGCTCAAACTACTTCCTCATTTCTGTGCACCCGCCACCTCCACATTTTCTATCCCAAACTCAGATCAAACAGTAAAACTAGGCAGTGCTGATCAAATATTAACCAAGATGCTGTTAATGAAGTGCCTATTTCTCACCTAAAATGTCTTTATACGGGTATTTTAGTGCACTGTTTGGCTGTCATACCAGAGTTTTTGAACAGGAAGTGGGCGTCATGCTGCTTTCTGCATTGTTAGAACAGAGGCTGAAAAAACAGATCAAACTGCAAAACTAATCAGTGCTGATTAAATATGAAACAAGATTCAGTTACTGTGTTGCCTATCTCTCACCTTAAAATGTTTTCAGAAGCACATTTTAACTGTTGAGGCCCTGACACACCAGGCCGACAGTCAGCTGTCAGGTTATGTTGTTCAGTTGGTGAGTGTCTGTCGCCCTAGTTTTTGTGGTGTGTTCCACGCGGTTGGCCCTGGTCGACTTTTATAACCATTCAAGATGCTGAATCGGCAGCAGGAAGATGGCAGCCCCCGTCAGCAGATGAAATCACTCTGATTGGCTGTTCAGCTCAGTGTTCTAGAAAAGAACTGGAAGTGAGGAAAGTAAACAAACTGCTAAAGTCAAGAGGTGGTGAAATCTAAAAACACTTGTTATATTAGTTAAGATCTTTTTTTTTTTATTTATGGAGCTCTTCAGCAAAAACTGTTCATACTTGTTTGTGTTGCTGTTCGCTAACACACAGTAGATATACTTTGGTCTTTCAACATCAGGCTGTATTGGTAATGTGCTAACTGGCTAACTAGCGTCTTGAGTCCATCAGCCTTCTGGTTTACATTTTTTAATGATGAATACAGACTACCGCTGTCTGCTGGTATGGAGAGTTATTTCCACTCACGCAGGAACAAAAAGTACGTGCTGGGTGGCTGTTGTCTTTGCGGTGTGTTTAAGTGCCACCTATTTGACGAGACACGGGCGACGTGAGGGGATGTAACAGTCAGCCTGTGTCGCCACTTGTTCTTTGATGTTGGTTTGATGTGTCTGGCCCTTAATACGAGATCGTTTGTAACCAGCCAACTGTCATATTGTTTTTTGGACAAGCAACTCACATTACATCACCCACTAGCGTTTATTGGCACAGGGCATTCTGGTAACTGTACGTTTACTACCTCTTGAGCAAAATGGCACGGCCCTTTTTCTGTTTCCTCTGGTCATGTAGCACAAGTTCCAAAAGTATTTGCGTCTCCCTACTGCATAGACAGACCATTTTATGAAAAGATCGTCTTTCCAGCAGTGAAATACTTAATTAAGAAAAGTAGCTACCTGAAGGTTTTGTATAATACAGTACTCTCTGCAAAAAAAAGGAGAGATGAGATAAAAGTTTGGGATAAGGGATCTATCAAAATTAAAGGATATCAAATTCCACATATTCTCTAAACTAGTCCCAAAATGTCTTATTACACGTCTTCTGTCTGTGGTGAAATGAGAGCCGTAACAGAGATGAGAAATCCATACGCTGAGATCAATACATTTAAAGATTCTTGCTGAGATTTCAGTCTACAAAATCTCACTGAATATGAAATGTGAAACAGAGTGTGCAGTCAGAGGCCTGAGATCCCACACTGACAGCCAGGTCACTCCAATCTCAGCAGTGTATTTCATTACACATACAGCAGTAAGTCTAGATAAATTCTGATGACATTCATTGGCATGCAGGACAACCTCTCGGCTCAGATTGGCAATCAGAGAAGCAAACAGTATAAAAGCCTTTTTATAGAGGCCGTATTACAAAGATACAGTATACACAGTTTACAGGCCCTGCCCTGCAAGACTGCAACGTCACACAAACCTGCTTTGAGACACACTGAGAGAGCACTGCACTAAATCCTTCTTTGTTAGCACCACGCCATAAACACACATCCACAGCCTCAGAGGTGAGCGTCTAAAAATATTCCCCATACCAGTTGAAGTGTTGGGATTGTGTGTGGGGGGGGGGAGAAACTCCCTTTATACCGGCCCTCATCACTGAGAGCAACACCACCTCTGACTCGAGGAAGATGTGGAGAGAAAGAGACAGAATGAAAGGCAGGAGAGGGGTCTCAGTTTTCAGCAGGGAGCGTCTGCATGAGGGAACAAACAAATGAGTCTGGAGATCCCCTCCTCCACTCTCCATCTCTCTCTGTGCCCAAACTTCTGAATCCCACTTCCCCCCTCCCGTCTCCTTATTCTGCCCCTTCTCTGGAAACTGGAGCACAGAGGGAAAGTGTAACAAAGCTATTTTAGTTTTGTAGACAACCTACCTTTCTACAGGCAGACACCTCACACCCCAGACACAACGGTCACCGTGCCAAATGTTACTGTCCCCAACTGGAGCTGGATTAACTTTACTGTTTCGTCTATTCAAATGACAGGAAATAGTGGCAAGTGCTCAAGGTGACATCGTCAAACAGATATTAAATTTACAATCCTCATAATTGAGTTGTTAAAAACATAAAATGTTTCCTGTTTTTGCTTGGAACTGACTTAAACAAATAAGTGATTATCAAAACTCGGTGAATACTTTAGTGGATTCACTAACTGGTTTTTCGACGATTTGTTTTGACACTTATTACATGCACCTTTTGTGATATGTTTTGCGTTACCAGTGTTATTGCTGACTTTCTTGGACAGGATTTTTAATGATTTTCCTAGTAAACAAAGGTCAAATAAACAGAAAACCATTATCTTTTTGATTATAACGTACATGGTATATTATAAACTACGTGGCTTGTTTGGATTAACAGAAGTGGCGGCCCACATAAAAAGAAAACTGGATTAAACAATAATTTACTGTAAAAACTTGGCGATTACTTTCGTGGATAGTCTAACCGGTTAATCGACTATTTGTTTTGGCACTAATTACGTACACCTTTTGTAACATATTTTGTGTAATCTGTCAGTAACTCACTGTTATTGCTGCCTTTGTTGAACAGGATTTTAAATGATTTTCCAAGTAAATAAAGGTCAAATAAACAGAAAACCATTATCTTTTTGATTAGTAGCCCCTTTGGATTAACAGAAGTGGTGGCCCACAAAAAAAGAAAACAGTTAACTAAACAGGCACTTCTAATGCAGGCTGGCAGGTTTGTTTGAATGGTGCACTGAACACCGTCAATGATTATACTGCACTGAAAGAGAGCAGAGGCCTCCCAACACACATTCAGGGCTGCAACTAGTGATTCATTTCATTGTCGAATCATCTGTTTTGATCTAAAAAATGTATTGTTTTGTCCACAACCCAAAGATTTTCAGTTTACCATCACAGAGGAGCAAAGAAACCAGAAAATGGTCACATTTAAGAAGCTGAAATCAGAATTTAGACTTTTTTCTTATGAAATTACTCAAACTGATTAACTGATAAATCAAATAAGTTGGCAATTAATTTGATAGTTGTCAACTAATCGATTAATCAATTAATCATTGCAGTTCTACACACACACTTCTGGATTAATGAGCAGTAAAGGAGAGCGAAAGTCAGCGTCAGCTTGTCCATTTTTTACTTAATGCGACTGATGATTTTTTTTCATTATCAATTAATCTGCTGATTATTTTCTCTTATAGTTGATCAATCATTTAGAAACATTAAAAATATTGAAAAAGCAGCATTCACGATTTCCCAGAGGCCCAAAGTATTCAATTTACAAGAAACAGCAAACTGTCACATGTGAGGATGGAGACATTTTTCCATTTTTGCTTTAGAAAAACGCGAAATGATGAAACCTGATTAACCGATTATCAAAATAGCTGTCAATTAATTTTGTCAATCAACTAATATTTTAATCAACAAGTCATTGCAGCTCTAAACCTGCACAACACATCTTTATGGAGCAAATTATTCTTTCACAGTGACAGTAAAAGGCCAAACATTGGCTGAAACACAAACCTTCCTGTCACCTTGATTGCCACAGTAATAAAGTCAACTTCCCCTTTCTCCAACGTTCCTCCCTTCCAGGTTTCTTACCCCAGTTTGCTCCCTGCATATCTGCTCTGGTGTCCTGCCCAGCTACTTCTTATCACCCAGCCTCAGCTCCTTCAGCGTCTCAGGTTCAGTCGGCTCAAACATTCACCATGCTCCTGTTCTCCTGGATGTTCGGCTCTGTTTCTGACCAACCCTCCTGAGGAAAACTTCTCTAACTCCCTGGCTCATTCTCAAGCCAAATGCCGCCAATGTGAATGGGAGCACAGTCTCCTCCCCTTCCTCTCTCTTGTGCCCCCCTTTCCTGACTCCCACCTCCTCCTCCTCTCAACACAGCCCAGCCTCTCTCTGACAGATACACCTCCTCTCTCCCTGCTCCACTCCTCCTCTCCCATTTCCTTTGACCAAAGAAACTACACTCTGCAAAGTCCTCCGCTGCTTTTGTCAGGCAGTAAAAAGAAGAGAAAGGAGAAAGGAACGGAAAGCCAGGGAAAGGCGAGCTGTCAGTTAAAGACCATTCTACTTTCCATTCCCATTTCAAGTAGAAAGGAATGGAGAGTAAAAAGAAAGCGGAACTGCATGAGGGTATCATCTCACTTTAAAAAGTCTGCATTTGCCACAGATGTGCTTCCTGGATTTCAGCCTTTTCATCTGTCAAAATTGAGTCTTCATCTAAGGGCATTAAAGACAAAAACTTCAGAAGACGTGAGTGAAAAGAGGAGGAAAAAAAGCTTGTGAGGTTTAGGGAGAAAGAGGGGAAACTGGTGGAAGCGAGACTAAAGTTTCAGGATGCAGACGTTATAATAGGATTCATCAAACACTGCAGTCCTGCTTCTCATCTGTCAATCTGATCTAAAAACATAGATAGGCACACATCAAAGCTCAGTTAATTACTGAGCAAATTCTTAATTAAAGAAGCCGTCACTCTGAATTAAAGGAGGTAAACCTGTCAAACATCAGTATCGATGTTCCCTAAAAGCAATGACAAGAGAGGATTGTAATATTTCAAAAGGCAGAGCTGGATGTATGACTAATGCACATAAAGTATGGCTGTGTTTGAAGTCACACACTAACACAATATTCATGCCTAGTATGACGTAAAATCGATTATGCAGGGCATTCACACTGCTTTGTATGGATATTTTGTGAATGCGAGAAGTGCCCAGATGCATACAGCACTAGCAAGAATTTATGAGTATGAGACAGGGGTTTACTGGACACACTCATCTGCCCCACAATGCACTGCAGAAATGGCGGAGACTTTGAGCCAGGTTAACAACTGTTTTTCAGGAGTTATAGTCACTACACTGAACAAAAATGTAAACACAATGGTTTGATTTTGCTCCCATTTTTCAACGGTTTAACTTAAAAATTTAAGAATTCTGGGGCGTCTGTAGCGTAGTGTAGTGTTGCACGGTATGCTGGTACCAACGGTAGACCGCGGTACTAAAACACCACGGTACATATGATACCATAATGTTGGAGTACCATAGTACTGTGGTACCTAAGTTCCGTAGTACAAAGTCCAATTGCAAGAGGGTGAGTGTCCATGCGCCGTCCAATAATGGTGCACGCTGGCCACCTGGCACTCAATATGCTGCTGCAGTGGTTTGTTTTCCAGTGACATGTCAGGTATTAGCTGAGCTATCGAGTATCTTTAAGCAGTGAAAGTTATTATTCATTTATTTTTACTTGTAGGCTAGATTTGTTTATATATGCTACAGTGATTGGTTTTCCAGTACAGAGCTCTACAGTGCGAGCATTTGACTTGCACTTGCGACTAAAAATAGTTTTGTGTGAGCAAAAGAAATCATTCAGGGTTGAACATGCATGTCACCCCCCGCTTTCTCTCTTACCCTGTTTCACTCTGTCCTGTACATGAAAGGCAAAAGCCCCCCCCACCCCCCACCAAAAATAAATCTTAGAATTCTTTTAAGTGCACAAAAGACTTTTTTTCTCTTAAATTTTGGTTGTACATTTGTTAGTGAGCCCTTCTCATTTTCAAGATAATCCACCCATCAGACAGGTGTGACATATTTATATGCTGATTAAACAGTGGGATTACTACACAGGTGTGTTTTGGGCTGGTCACAACAAAAGGCCACTATGAAATGTCCAATTTGATCACACAACACGATGCCACAGATGTCATAAGTTTTGAGGGAGCATGCCATTGGCTGGCTGACGAAAGGAATGTCCACCAGAGCTGTTGCCAACTAAGTGACCGTCATTTCCCTATCATAAGCTGTCTCCAATGTTGTCTCCATGAATCTCACCAGCCTCACAACCACAGAATAGACCAGACCACATCCAGCGTCTTTACCTGCGAGATCATCTGAGACTATGCACCTGGACAGCTGATGCAGCAATTGGTTTGTACAGGCATAGAATTTCTGCACAAACTGTCAGAAACTGTTGCAGAGGCCCACCTGCGTGCTCGTTGTCTTTACCAGGGTCTTGAACTGACAGCAGTTCATCGTTGTTACAGACTTGAGTGGGCAACTGCTCACAGTAAAAGTGTTGTGTTTAAATTTATTTAAATCTTATTTAGATAACATCTGTTTGGAAATTTACTGTGACATTTTCAGAGATGTGAGAGTCACTGGCCATGTCAGACCAGCCCCTTAGTCATGTGATACAGTCGTGATGCTTGAGTATACTACTACTATAATAGTCTGTTGTTGATGGCATGTTTAATCTTTCATTTACTAAGTAGTATGCAATACATACAGATTGAGTATGTAGTCGGCAGTATAATAGTATGCAAGTCTGAACACAGTCTATGTCTTCATTAGCTTGTGGTGGTTGACAGTAGCTAGTGTAAGAAAACTCCAGCTTAATATTGTTATATAACGGACACATACTGAGTCAGCTCACTGATTTTATGAATCTCTATGTTATCTAAATACATGAATGGCTATTGATGAAAAATGCTGGTCATAAATATCAAAAATTAGGTTTAATATGTACATTTTAAACTTGCATTAACAGTTTTTTGGTCACCTGGGGGGAAGGACGACAATCTGCAACCACAACACCAACTAGTTATCACCTTATTAAGTTGCTATATAATCATTTACAAATCCAGCAGACATGGAGCAACATTATTATTCATTCTGAGTTGTGTTTCTGGGCACCTGATGAGTGTAAGTCCGATATTCACTCAGCTCTGCTTTCGTCTCCAGTAACTCGTGAGGGAAGTATTTGGCTCTTTAGCAGCTAAAGCTAGCTGCCAACAGTGGCAGAGGATTTTCACTGAAAACAGCTGCCTGGTGCTGCTGGAAATCAGGTTGTTGAAAGCAGCCGGAGTCAAACAAAATGGCACAGTTGTAGGTCAGAAACCCAAAACAATGAGCTGAAAAATGCGATGAACAACCCCTTTCACATGACATGAAGTCACAAACAATTGTTACTATAAAAATATTGTTAATTGTAGCTTTAAGCACAAGTTTTGACGTTAAATAAATAAATTCAAATCTCATGTTTCTCCTGTTTGCTTTAATTAACATGGGACATTCATGTGTGAATTTGTGCCCTGGTTAAACCTAGAAACATCTTTGATAAGATATTTAGAGTCCCTACAATCCTGAGTAACCAGTGGATCACCAAAATAGTATTTTCTTGTCACAGCGGCAGCATGCAGCCTTTGCCTTGACCTGTAATCCACCATCTGGCCAAAATGAATTTAAAAAAAGAGAAACAACAGGATGAGATGGTGTAGTCAGAGCTCAGCTGCTCAGCTCCGTGATGAAAAGAGGGGTAAAGTAGGGTACGAGAAGTAGGCTATGCCCTGCCACCGCCTTACACACACACAAACACAGATCTGTCCCTCTCCCTTTATCTTCTCAACTCCCCCTCTCTCTCCTTGCTCCTATAACTGGGTCACACTGGTAGGCACAAAGTTTGTCCTTCAAGCACTGAGATGGAAGAGGAAGGTCAAGGTCGTTCTTGGGCACGTCTCAACGGGAGGTCTGGAGAACACTGAATGTGCCACAAGTCCTGTCTCCCTGCAGCCAAAGCCACAGAAACGACTCTCAGTTGGAGTCCGAGATTGGACGACAAACACCATCAATCAGCCGCCCCGAGGCCACCAGTGCTGGGATAAAGAGGCAGGTTGCAAATCACCTCTGTGAATGCCACCATTAACACTGCCTCTTTATAGGCTGGGGGGGGGGCTAACATGACTCAGCCCCTTCTGATGGAGTTGATTTAGAGGCTGAAGCAGCAAAGTAAAATGACAACTCTGTGGCTTCTTTCCCCGCCGAGGAAAAACCATGAAGGAAACTGAAGCAAAATTCCAGTTACAACACAAAATTCCAGTGTGGCTTTGCAGTAATGCTGGGTACATCTGTCTGGTGGTTTCTGGTTTATCCTCATAAGTCACATAAAGTTTATTATCCTTCAGAGATACACAAAACATTTAGGAGTGCCTTCTGCGGGGCCAATTTCTGGTGAACATTGAAAGCGGCTCCTCGGAGGCCACAATTCTAGTTTATCTGTATCTATAGCGGATGCCCAGCAGGTGGTCATCCATCACAGGCCGAGCTGCCGTCTCTCTGCAGCCCGTCAGCCTGCTTCCTTCTATATTTTCATAACAACGCCTCACGTCTGGGACCAGAAGCCGACAGAAAGCTAGGCCATCCATCAATGTCCTGCATGGGGACATCACTCCCTCTGGACACTGCAGCTAAAAGTGGCCTCAACCAGCCGGCCCTTTGGACCGCTTACTTCCAAAATAATCCACCACGGTGCAAAGCAATCCAGAAACACCTCCGAAATAAAACTAGTGCGAAGGTTTAGTGCTTGGCAGGGGGTGGCTCATCAGTCTCAGACACAAATGAAAACAAAGGAGACAGAGGGAGAGCTTTGTAGATTGAAATAACTACTCCTCGTAAGTCCAGTCATAAATCCACAGAAATGGGATGGCTGTATTGAGTTGGCAGGGACCCGATTTAGCCACACTCTGATTTACTGTATAATGTGCCAAAGAGATTAGGGTTACGCTTCCAGCTCTGGAATTACAGCAAAACCCCATCCATGATTAAGATCTGTTGCTAACTCCCACGCAGCAGGAATGTGTTAACATCCACACATAGTGGGATGCACACTGCAATGTCCGCAGCCAATTCTTAACGTCAATAAAGAAATTCTCGGTTTCAGATGTCATATAATTAACACAAATTAAAGCAGTGACTTTCCCGCAGTTATCCGAGAATGTTTGTAAACCCTAACCCTAAAATCAAACTTTGAGATCAGAGAAAAAGATGGTAGGTCTCGTTTCACATGTCAGGGAACAGCCAAAAAGTTCAGATGTCTCTCTTGTTCAAATTTAAACCACATTTCATCCAAAAGACTCCACTTACCTGTTAATGACACCCTGTGTTTCGCTTCTGGAGGCCTTAAAAAAGCATGAGGTTCAGGTCGCTCGAGCATCCCAAGAAGTCACACGGCGAGCAGCTCTTCATTCTCTCTTCGTCTCCCTCTGTTCTCCCAAACTGAGGGGATGAAAGGCAAGAAACAATGCATGTTGTTGAATCAGCAGAAGAGAGGCAGTGAGACTACTACCACTGTGGAGAGTTGGAAAACCTGAAATGTGACAAGTGTGTTTATAGAAGTCAGCAGGAAAGAGGAAAATCTGAGTCATGACGTTAAGAAGGCTTCACATGGTCGGGACTGAGGGGGATTTTCCATGTCAACAAGAGCAGAGACTGAGCCCAGAACTAGTACCCTGTTCACTAAACAAGTATCCCCTGGGTACAGTAAAAACGCTGCTGTTGTCCCAACAACTTAAAGTCATTTTCGATGGTTACATGAGGTTTAAACTTCAGACAAACACAGCTTCCAAGTGGAAAAATACCTGTTCCTCAAATGAAATAGGAAAAATGTGGATCAAATTCTGCCTTTACATCCAAAAAGACAAAGGAAGGTAAGAAGCACACTGCCACCATCTGGAAAGAAGTACAGAGTCCATCTGTGTCTCATTAAACTGGTGTATTAGCGGTAAAGTAATATTTAAGTTTGGAGGAGAAGAGCATGAGAAAAGACGATGAGAAGTGCCAGAGGTGAGCAGACCAGACAGTCATTATTTTAGACTGGCTATTCACATACCTTAAATTACAGTTGGCACAATCATGTTTTCTGTAAGCAATATCCCGTCAGGCAGAACGAACTACCAACACTAACAGAAGAAGAAATACAGTAATAGCAGCATATGGTGCTGGAAAAGTATACAGACAGTATCTGCTGTATGGGAACCAAACCACTGCGTTAAACCTCCCAGCTACAATTCTGCAGTCTCCCATTTCCAGGCCAATTTTCAAGGTGTAATTTGTCCCTCTTATTGTAAGAGTATCATTGAATTTCATATAAATCTGCAGAACCTAAGTGCTGAACTAACTGCCAGTTGTGCCTTAAGAGATCATATTTCTAAGAATCACTGTACATGAGTTATTTACACAGTATTTAGAGACTAACTGACAGGGACAATGTGCTTACTTATGCTATGCAATAAAAATTTACATTATGATTCTCTTACTTACTGTATCATATCACAAGTTGCGATAAATGTCTGTAAACTGACAAAAGTTCAGGGTGTCTACAGATATGACAAAGGTAAATTTAAGACTTTTTAAGACCTTTTTAACACCACCTTATATGACATTTAAGACCAAATCTGCATGTGACACGTGTGTAAGCACTCTTTCCAAGTAAACACACTGATGTCAGTTCAAAATGAACAGTAAAGAAAAATAACAATTGGGTGAATTCAAGTTTAATGTGTTTAATGTAAAAAGAAAACAAAATCTTAGCGCTGTCATAAATGATATTTATAATTGCAAGTCTTCAGACTGTCCAGAGATTGTAAAGAGTTATCGGGTCTGTCAGGCTGGATAAATTTTCGCAGTAATGTGACCAAAAATATTTAAGACCCATCAAATCTAAACTAAAGAATTTTGAGACTTTTTAAAGCCTTACATTAAGAAAACTTAATTGAAGACATTTTACGACCACCTTGAAATTTCAACAGAACAACCCAAGCAACCAGTAGCCCTGTATCTTAAACTTAAAGATATTCTGTTAACAGGATTAGCGTTCAGTCACACGAGTGAATATTCGTCTCCCAATTACTTCCATTCAGTGTGAGCAGAAGGGCGAATACAACATTCACTTCGGGTGGTAAAGGAGTTCAACTTTGGTGAAGACTGACCGGCAAAGTTGCAGCCTCAACCAACAGCAAAGGAAGTATGCATGGAAGGAAATGAGTGTTTCCATATCTAACCAGCAGATATTGTATGATATTCGCCAGGAAAAATACAACAAACTGACCAACGTTAGAGATGCTGCCTGCCTGGCAGTGAGTCTGGAGACAGGCATAGAACCAGGGCTGCATAATATGCAGAAAAAAAAAATCATCTTGCCGTCATTTTGACAGATATTGTTACTGCGATACGAGTTGCGATTTTAGTGGGAATGGTCATTTTGGCATTTAATTTTGATTTTTGATGTGGTGTGTGCCAAAAAAACATCTTCCTTACCATGTGGAATATGACTTTTAGGCCACACACAGTCTCTTGAGCACCACATTGTTTCATTTATAATATATTGTGAAACATTTTACCTTTATCAGTTGTCACTGTACCCTAAAGCAGTGGCTCCCAACTAACTGGTGGGTTGCTGTCCAAAAGTGGTTCGTGCTTGCAAATGTGTCAAGTTTGTCAAAAACACACTTAATTTTAAAACACAGTAACTTTCCAGCACAGAGCTTTTATTTTGAAGTATTTCTAAGTTTGATGTTTTCATACTTTCAGGAACAATGTTATTTATTTTTGGCGTGGATCAGGGATTTTTAAAAATAATTTCTATGGTTCCCAAGAGTTGAGATGCGCCTTAAAAACTGTCATTTGTCTTCTTCTATGGTGCAGTGGTCAGGAAAAAAAGTATAGTGCAGCAAAGGAGCACTACCACATAGAAAATAAACAGATTCAGACTTGCAGATTTGAAATGTTTGTACATTACAGGGTTTCTGTACAGACAGTGAAAAAAAGTGCAAATGCTTCAGTCCATGTTCGTCTGTGTAAATGAGGCATGCATGATGAGTCACTCTATGTGTGGGTTACTCTACATGTGAACCCAACACTCAGTCATCTTGGGCTTGATTAAACACACATGACGCCAATAGCCAGCAGGTCAAGTCATTACAAACACATCAGAACAATACACTCTATAGCATCTGAAATATTCTCATACACGTGATGGGACCCACTGGTAAAGAACGACGATAAGATGGTAGTAATTACTGAAAATGAAGCTGAGACAAAAAGCTTTAAAATAACACTGGTGCCACTTTGTAATGAAATATTGCATGCTGAGAATTTCTAAATAAAAATCTGGCACTTATAAGGTTGTTTATTTGATGCAGATCCAAGTTTTCTCAACAGTTTATTGTATTTAAAAACAAATTCAGAGGACTGTAAAGACTTTGGCAGAGGCATGCACACTCTAAATGCCTCCTAGTAATCTCTGTAATAACTACGCCTTATGCGTGGAATTGTTTTGTCTAAATAATAGGATAAAACAGCAGTATGTGAGTCAATAATTTAATAACACTAAGATAAATACCATCAGACTGTGGTGCACTGACTAGGAGCTGAAACACAGTGAGAGTGGAGTAGCAGCGAACTGGTTAATGTGCATCCTGTTTTATCAGCAGCATCAGGGATGTTTGCTAAAATTAACGTTACCAACTGCCTGCAGGGTTATTGCAACTGTATGGGCTTTACTTAAAGCTGAACAAGCCCTCAGCTCGCCCATCTGTGCCGAACATACTGTATTAATATGTTACAGACAGATGGAATTGCTGAGGAGACTGTGGCTTCCCACATGTAATGTAGCTCCATCCAGATGGCTTTAAGACGGTTCCTAACTGTAAATGTTGCTCTGAGATAGTGCCAAAATACAGTGTGAACTCTGAGCCCTGTAAAGTAATATCTGAACAGTTGTTTTAAATACAATCAAATTACAAATCATAAACTGGTGTTTAAGGGTGGGCTGCTCCCCTCACCTGCTTGTCCACATTAAAAAAAACACCAAACAGCAGAGGGAGACATACAGAGAGCACTGCATGACAACAGGGCAGATTACCATTTCATTACATTATTCATACGCTGAACGGGCACCTTCAAAGACAGATTTCAATACCACTAAACCTCACTATGACCTGCTAACTGACCCACAAATCAATCAACAATCAATGAAGTGGAGCAGTGAAGATGAGAAGTTACTTGTTCTTCTCCATCAGAGGGCAAAGACGTTTCATCAAGAACAAATTTGTACGAGTGAAGCCCTTTCAGAAAGTTCCTTTGAAGGAGACATGAACTGGTTTCATGAAAATTCAAAGCAGATAATGAACAGACAAACACCTGCAGTGGACGGAGACTTCTGTTTGAAATGGTGATAGATGAAACAGGTGACCACCAGTCAGTATAGAGAGGATTTTATGTCCGCATTAAGTGTTTCTATACAAATAGATGAATTGATTAAGCCTGGCCCACACTTAAAGATTTTCAAATCTTAACTAATGTTGAACATGTAAGAGACACCCCACACATAATGACATGTAATGTTAAATTCGAGAAGAATTCTGTCATTGTGGCGGCACCCATTTCAACATTACAACACTTTATATTTACTTCAGTTTCAAATAGTGAGTATTAAACATTTAATATTTGCGATTTGAAATGGTTGAGACTGAGGGGGATTTTCCATGTCAACAAGAGCAGAGATGCACTGGCTTCTCTGCACTGGCCAGGATGGACTTCCAAGCAGATCAGGGGGTATAAGAAACACTTTTTTTTTTAAAAGATATTTTTCTGGGCATTTTAGCCTTTAATTGACAGGACAGGTGAGTGTGAAAGGGGGAGAGAGAGAGAGAGAGAGGGAGTGACATGCAGCAAAGGGCCACGGGCTGGACTCGAAGCGGGGCCGCTGCGGCAACAGCCTTGTACATGGGGCGCCTGCTCTATCCACTGAAGGCCCGTTTCCACCGCAGGAACTTCGGGGTAATTTTACAGGGCTGGGGCTGTTGGTGCGTGTCTCCACCGCAGGAACCACCCCCGAAGAACAGAGTTTCAGAACTTTTACAGGGGCTAAACAAGTCCCTGCCTCGGAGTAGGTATTCAGAACGGCCCCGAAAAACTCCTGGGTGGGGCTTGGGGTTTACTTGGTGCTGATTGGATATACTCAAGGCGGGATGTGACGTCAACAGAAAGCGACAAAATAGCCGGCTTTTTTTTTTGATAATCGTCTTTCTTATGTCTGCCTTCTTCTTCTAACTTCTGTTTTGTACTTCTGCTTCTACTTCTTCTTCTTTGTTGTTCTTCTTCTTTGTTTGTTTCTTTGCCGCGTCGCCCCGGCCATCAAACCCATTTAGCTCTGCTTTCCAAAGCGCGGCCAAAATATCGCGAGAACAAGTAGCGATCTCATACCGTGCCTGAAATCTTGCGAGAACAAGCAGCAACAGCTGGAAGGCAGAACCGGACAGTAGCCTGAAAAGTTCATTCATTTATTTTATGAAAGATTTATAGAATAATGGCTGACTTTTTGCCAGACTTCGACTTTGTGGAGGAGGAATTTGATTTTGCAGAGAGAGAGAGAGGCGCAACAGGTAACGTTAGAGGACGAGAGAGGAGGAATGGCTGCTGCAAGGCTGCGTAGCTCTGGAGATTGGTGGTGTACCTGTGAATGCTGTGCCCCAGTGCCCACAGAAGAGGAATGCTTCTGTTGCAAGGAATGGGACCGGTTGCAGCCTTATTTTCAAGGTCTGGATGTGACCGAGGACGAGACACCTCCACCTGGAGTAGTATCCAGCTGGGCTTTATCTAGAGCTGGCGAGATATATTTCGGCCATGCTTTGGAAAGCAGAGCTAGATGGTAAACAAACATGGCAGCACACCGGTAAGGTAAGACAACACGTTTACATGTCGTTTTCTGTATGTTCTCTGACATTTATCCTAACGATATGAGGTGGTCTTTGTGGAAAAAAAGCTTGTTTAGTGGACTAACTTTGCACTTGAAGGTTGCCCGTTCACTGACGTTTTAACAGGTCTGACGCTACTATGCGCCCCGGCTGTATCTAGGCTAACGGCTAACATGCTAACTATTATTTTTATGTCACTAGTCGTTTGAAACAAATTTAGGACGATAGGAGACAGGTTGAAATAAACCGAAATTTCCCTTTAAGCCACCGACGCCCCAAGTAAGAAACACTCTTTTAATACACATCATACCACAGAAGGATCTGACAAGAAGATCTTTAGAACCATTAAAAAATTGGGGCTTTGCTGACGATTGTCAGGAGGAAAATTAAGCCCAAAATCAGCTTGATTCTCATGTAGTCTGTGCCCGGCTTTACTGATCATTTTACCTTCAATATCTTTGGACTGTGTATTTGGGAAAATAAATAAATACATAAATAAACAAACAAACTGATGCTGCATGGCCAAGATGGCATTCCAAAAACACCATAATGACCTGAACATGAATGATATTTTTACTGGAAATTACTTTTGAAAAAGAGTCTCCTGACATGAACTGCAGAAACAGACCGGGGACCAAATTATCTGTCAAGCAGCCAAGAACTGCTGCTGTCACAGATGATAAAAAACCCCTCAAAAAACCAGACTGAAAAATGCTAGCTCTTGGAAAAACAAAACAAAACAAAAAAACTTCTTACAGAGAGCCTATGTGTGAGTATGTGACTGACACAAAGTGGGACTGACAATATAATTTAATTAAAGTATTTCATGTTTTACTTTTATGTCTTATGGTCGAGGTTGTCTAATATTTGGGCCATTATGATAGATTTCTTTTCTGTGTGATTGCTTGATCTGGATCAAGCATACTACATTACTACTCAATCTATGAAAAGAATCAACATCCCAGCTTTATCCTTCTCTCCATTTCTATTTAGACTATCAAATAAAATCTGCCTCCTCCTGTCTGTCACCATCTTTCCTTCACCTTTTCACACCATTCACAAGCCTCTGAACACACAACAGTAAAGCCAATCAGTCGATGGCCTGTGAAAGCTCAGAGTGTCGACCTGAATAAAGGCCAAAGGAGAACAGAGGTAAGGTTTGTGCATCTGTGCAGTCCTCAAATTGCTCTGCATATCTACATAACATTTGGACATCTATATGGGTGTCCTGGAGGATATTCAGAGCAAAGACAGTTATTATCTCCTAAAACCTGACACTGGTGATAGACGGATGACAGATGAGAGAACACAGAACACAGATTTAGGTTTAATCTGTAGGCAGAGGGGTCAGCAATCTCCCAGCTGACCAAAGACGTAAAAGAAAAAGAGCCCTGGGAGACAGAGACGGTCGCCTGTTCAGTATCTCACCATGAAATGCAAGATTAAGCCTGTTCAGACAAAATAAGCAAATACACATAATCTAAATTTATTTCAACAGGCTTTTGCAACTATGAAATAAAAGTAACGATTACTTTAATTACCAAAATCAACATATAATGCATGGCATAGCTCAGGGGTCTTATGGTGACAACTGGAGGTTTCATAATACACAGAAAAAGTTCAAAAACAAGATATAAATACGCTCAAAGTGACTTCTGGTAACACTTAAAGCTGCGTCCCACCAGATGAGCACGGTTATATGCACACGCTTCATACAGTAACCCATTGTTCCTCATACACTGATTTATCTAACCTTGCTGAATTGCACAGTTGCACACAGCACATTCATTCAGACCCTCCTTTCCCACTCTCGTTCTGTTCATCACACCACAAATGAGACAAGAATTAGCTGCTAGCCACCCCATAGTCCCTCCACCTCGCTCCTCGCCACTGTGGACTGCTTCAGCGGTAGGAGAGCGGGCAGCAGCTTGGGAGACGGCCTTTGGGTTGGCGGCTGCAGCAGCTTGAATTTGGCCAGTGCAAACCCCCAGTGCCAGTGTGGCCAGTGGCTGCGCTCAGGAAGCAACAGAAAGTTCGCTGGTCCAGTGGGGAGGCGCGGCTGGAGCTGGAGTTTGCACTGGCTGGATTCAGGTTGCTGTGGACACTGAATGGGGATACGTCTCTGGAGCTGCTGCCCGCTCTCCTCGCAGTGAAGTGGTCTGTATGACACGCTATGCTGAGAGGCTCTAGCTAACGTTAGCTACATAAATGTGACTTAAAGCCGCAGCTATGAGCCCTTAGCTCCTGTTAGCAGAAGGCTAAACTATTAGCAACATTTTCTCTCAATTTCTGAAATGCTTTGCAGATACTGACGATTATTGTCAAACTGTCTTTTTGATCAGTCCACCCTCCTTTCTCTGGGTTGCTCTACAGTGTAGGTAGTTGTTGTCAATGCTGGAATAGCAACTTTGCCTGCAGGATTGTCTGCCACTGAATCAGGCTTTTGCCAAAAGGCATACACGCTTATGTGCAATTGTAGGGCAGCCAATAGGAATGCCCTCTCTCTGAAATGACCTGTGATTGGCCAGAGTCTCCCTTTACAGGCTAGGTTACCTAAAGCCTGAAAACAGAGCCATGAGGAGGTGCAGTAGTCTAGTTTTCTCTCAGGCAACTTGAATTACAATGTGCTCAAAGGATGTAATGGGATTTTTGCCCAATGAAGCCAAACTTAACCAGCCACCCCCAGCTTTAATGAGCATTTCCAATTACTTTTTGCTTTTTTAGATAAGAGATTTGGTCACCTGTGGCCGGCAGAAAAAAGCAGTAAACACAACAATGACCTATTATCATCCTATAAAGCTGATATGGTGAACTTGTTAGCAAACAGTTACCTAAGTTACCACTTATCCAGAAGACATGGCACAACACTAGCAATCATTTAGAGTCATGTTTGGGTCCAACTGACGAAAGCAAGTCCAATATTTACTCTTCTTTTAGCCCTGCTTTGAAACCCTATGGAAAACATAGCGGTGCAGAGACACCAGGATTTGCAAAGACAATAAAAAGGACAGCTGGAGATTTACAGTCTGATTACACTTACAAACATGTGATATTAGTTTGTGCGGCCTGTTTGAGAGTCATGGCATACAGTAAGTATTAAGCTGCACTGTGCAGTGGTCAGGAGGTTTCATTAAATAGGAAGGAAAGAAAGGAGGTACAGGAAATAAATTTAGATACCTATTGGGAAGGGCAGCGTAACAGAGAGGAAGAAATGAGGATAAATGAGGTTCAGCGTTTGCCAAGCTATCTCACACACACACACACACACACACACACACACACTGGACTATTAAAGTGGCGGCCCACTTCTTCCCTATCCAAACACTGCCACCCCACAGCACTTAGGTTTATTGTCCTAATGTTCAACCGTGTGCCAAAGGTTCCACACAAGTTAACAAACCCAATAAGAGATGGAGGAACCAACACACGCTGAACAAAGGCCGCTCAGAAAATAGGGAAGTGGTGCAGCATAAAGACATATTGTAGATACAGACGTGTTGACAGCACTGTACCCTGGATAACTGAGAAAATGATAAAGAAAGCACACCAGGCTATTAGGAACAACTAAAACATGCCTTTCATTTTCATTTTACAGCTGCTTGCATAACAGCATAATTGTAGAGGAAAAACAACGTATAGAGAAGACTGGACGTTCATACAGCTGTTTATTTTATAGGAGAAAATGGGCAGAGGGTGGGAAGGGAATCCACTGGGGAAACTGGCATGCCTGCCTTGTCTGGACAGCAAGAGATGGCCCACATGGAAAGCATCACATTCCATCTTGCAACAGCACAAAATCTCTGTGTTTTCACAAAGATCCTCATTTAGGATCATCCAGGCCAAACCTCAAACATCCTCCCACATTTTAGAAACCTACAGAGAGAAGACTCCATCTATTTCTAATGTGCTGCTGAGGATGAGGAGGAGACGAGGAAGGACCAGGGGTGCAGCTGTCAGTGAAGAGGTGGTGGGTTTTTTGGCTGGACTGCAGAGGCGAGGCCAGCCCAGCCCTATTAACGTGAAAGGCTGTGAGTGAGTGAGTGAGTGAGTGAGTGAGTTAACTGTGGTTGGATGGATAAACTGTGCATTGTTTGAATACTCAACATCGCTTGTCTTCTCCAAGTGCGCAGGCAGGACCGACAACTCTCCACGCTAATTTCTTCAGATCCACTTCCCCTCCGCCTGCATAAGCCCTTATGCAACACTGTGACGCAGCTACTGCCCAACCGTGCATCCCACCACCCACGGAGCTTCTGATCCACACCCTCGCTCTTCCCTGCCACCTTTCCACCTCTCAGTCAGCCTGCCTCCCACCACATGGCCAGCCTCTCCACTTAACAACCTCCACTTTAGGACTGCGTGTCTTCTATGTATTTATGCATGTCAGTGCCTGTGTTTAATGGAGAGTGTGTCTGTGTGCCGTCCATCTCGTGGCCTCTCAGCAGGAGATTATAACCAGGGCAGAAATCACACCGAGCGCGAGGAGAAATGTATTTAAAAATACCCAAAACAACCAGCCTCAGGGAGGGGTCGTCCCACTTACACACTGTACCTCTAACTGCAAGAAAACTAAATGAAAGCGAAAAGGATGGAGACAGTTACAGCAGTGTTTCAAGAGTGGTAAAAACTTTCTTTTCTGATATCCAAGCTTTTCAGAAACAACAAAGGACACATGGTGAAGTGTTACCCTTCAAACTGAAATTGAATTTTTTTAGAAAACCTGTCAAATAAAGAGTAATATGACCTTGTTAGGTGAGAGTGAAATGAAGGAAAATGTGGAGAAAACTAAAGTAGAGTTTGAAACAGAGAAGAGGGGAAGAGAGGTGGGTAGATGTCAAAGGTTTTTAAGAATGATTACAGATAACTTGGGTCTTATTTTCATAATTTGGGCTATCTATGATAGATCTGTACTCACCAAAGTCGAGGCAAGAAACGGATGATCAGAGGTTGTACACAAGCCAACAGTTTAGCCAGATTCTGCATACCACTTAACTTCAAGGTGGAATCTACGTAACATTTCAGAAACTGTGTAAGCATAACGACAAAAAATTGGAGGTAGATGTTCAAAGATTTATCGTCACTGACTCACTGACTACAATACTGATTCCTACTGACTTCAGTTTAGTGGTACGTACAGGATGTTGCTGGTTAAGGCCCCGATCAGACAAAGCATACACCACACTGCCTTTTTGTTGAAGCTTGCCTCGATCAGACAGAGCACTTTTTGCTTTTTTATATTGTTGCTAGTGCAATCACTGAATCACCTGTCCTTAGCTTAATCGCTATTTTGCTGTGAGGTAAACTCACAGACCTGTCCCTTAAAAATCAGCATAAAAACTGAACAGGTGGAGGGCATATGGGGACAGGACACAGGGAAACAGATATCAGTGTTGCTATATGAGACCGTCAGAAAGAGGAGAACTCAGAGGAAGTACCACGAGCTCCCCCTGGATGAAGGGGACAGTTAAATAATCTGATGGGATTCGATGGGCCTGGTAAAATGTGAGAAAGTAGTTGGTTATAACTCATTTTAGATGTGTCTTGTAGCTTGCCTAGTTAGGCGATGATGAGTGAGCTAAAATTAACTAAACACTGTAGGCTACCAGATAAAATCAACATAAACCACCACACACTGAACTGAATTACTATGATTTTATTTAACGTGTTTCGCCCGTGGCTTATTCGGGTTTGCTCAACAGAATCACATGAGCACTCACAGGTGTGCTAAATATACATGGATCACGTGACTAATTATCGTAGTTATTTGACTTTTCTTTCACATTCTTCAAAAGATAATTTACAATTCATCCAAAGAGCAGAATAAATTTACACAAAATTACATGGATCAAAAAACAAAGCAAGATTCATAAAGAGTTACAAGGCTACCACTTGACTTGTCAAGAGTTGAAGTTTTCTCAAAAAATTGAAGATACCCCATGCTAAGCCGTGCCTCTCTCCTGGGTGCAGGACACATTACATGAAACAAAAAGGAAATTAAAGCTCCAGCACACACCAGATTACAAAAGTTGACGCATACTGGCAGCTAACATTAAAAACAAATACAGAGCGAACTACGCTGCAGGCTGCTAAAAGTGCTCTGTCTGATTGGGGCCTGAAGCTACCACAAAACTAGGCCTACAAAATCAAAGTTTAAAAAGATCAATAGCTCAGCAGACATCTGGTGCAACAAAACACACATTATAGTACTTCTACAGCTTTTGTAACCAACTTTATATCTCAGCTGAAGTGAACATGGTGCTCTCAGTCACCAGTGTGACAGGAGCTGCTAAAAGCCTCCGATTCAGTCAGCACTAACAGTGATTCGGTATTCTCAGTTCAGTTTGAAGATTCGCTGATAAAGATTAGGTGGTACATGTACTCAACATTTCTACAGCAAGTACAGTGAGTCAAAGCTGAAGCAAGGATTCGGTATATAAACTGTGATGGTACAGACAATCAGACATTCGGGGTATTTATTTTTACGGTTTGCTTGTGTTTCATCTTCCAAATAAGTCTAGTTGACCTGGAGGTTTGTTTAAAACCTGTATGAAACCTCCAATTTCTTATCAAAACTGATATTAATTTTAGCCAAAACTATAAAAATAAGACTTAGGTTGTAATAAACTGGACTTGCTACAGATGGTTAGGAAGCAGAGATGTGTTTTTTATTTGGTTGGGGACATTTTTTTAATCTGATACAGAACTTAATCTCAAACTGCTGACCTGTTTGTCTGTTTTTTTTTATTGCTGTGTTTTCTCATGTTCCTGACCACAGTGTCTGAGAATGCCTGTGGGCTTCACCACAGCCAGAAGGTGCGAGATGGATTACAGCAGGATACCGGGCAGTTGACACAGCTGAGGAGTAAGTGAGTGGGAAAATGATGATGAGAGGAGAAAAAGAGTGTGAGAGCCGCAAGGCAACATGTAATAAAAAAAGAGGAGAGAAGTAGGAGTCATGGAGGCTCCAGGCCTGTACATAAGCACATATGGGCCTCCCTGCAGCAGCTGTGAATATCATGATCACACTAACTACCTCCGCCAATCACAGCTGCTCATGGGAACGGGGCACATTGTTTTTCATGCTCTTTTTCACAAACGTAATCATCCACAAGTGACAACAGATGATGCAGCACACTACGCATACATGCTGTTTAAAATATTCTCCTACACAACTTGTCTCTGGGATCAAGGCCAAACATAGCACAATTGTGCCTCCGTCCTGCTCTGACTAAACATGACGTCTGTGCCCATGAAATCCGACTGAGCGGCAACCTTTAAGGCTGACAAATGAAATCAAAGCAGAAGTGCCAAAAACTGCAGTTCCCTGAATGGCCATTTCAGGCCGGCTCCGGAAGCAAGTCAAGCCCCATTAACACCCATGTTACAATGCCTGACTTCCAGCAGAAATAAACATGTTTACAGCCTGGTACAAAATATGGTTTAGGTCTCTAAAGCAACTTTCAACATTCATGACTGTTGTTCAGGGAGTGAAATTTAATATAAGTCACCTGTTTACATTTTATTAAGGCTTAAAGTTCCGCATATTTAAGAGCTTTAAGGACTGCTTGAGTGACGGGCTGTCTACAAGGCATCGCTACAGTCTATGAGTCAGATCCATCCCTTGCTCCTCAACAGCTCCACCCTCTCATCTAAATATGGTCACTTCTTGCTCCAAAAAACCCAGATGGCGATGGGCGAAACGGGAGTCCACAAACCAATGGGTGACTTCCATTATTTTATACAGTCCATGAATCTGACCAGTAACACTCTACCTCTCTTTCAGTCAAACAGAGAAATACTTTAGCTTTCTGAAGGCTTAACTTTAAGCTAAACAGTAACGTCAGCGTGCTAACATGCTCATAATGACAGCATCTCAGTTTGGGTTGTTAGCATGCTACCATTCGCTATAATAGGAGTCAAAACACAAATGTAGCTGAGTCTGACAATAGTTTTGCAGGTATTTGAGCTGAAACTAAAGAACTGGACAAATTGTTTTACCCAATGATGATGCTAGAGGTCAGGTGATGACCAAAGTTTTATCCAGGGGGTGCCCACTAGCTCACCTAGTAGAGCCGGTGCCCCGTGTACAAAGGAAGCTAAGTCCTAGCCGCAGCAGCCGAGGGTTTAATTCCAACTCTGGCCCTTTGCTGAACGTCATCCCCCCTCTCTCCCCCCAGTTCACACTCGACTTTCCTATCTAATAAAGGCAAAAATGCCAAAAAATAATCTTGACAGGGATATGAATGTCTGACCCAAATTTAACGGCAATCCATCCCAGAACTGTTGAGACACTTCACTCAAAAGAACAACTGTGAGCCTCACAGTGGCACTAGATGAAAAGTAGATCACTAGTATTTCCTATCGTCTGGGTACCTTGAATATCTCTACAAAATTTTATGTCAGTCCTCCTAATAGTTGAGATTTTTCAGTCTCAACCAAAGAGGTGCATCATCTAGCCAACAGAGCCATCCTGGAGCCATGCCACCACTAAACTGCTCAATAGAGGTCCAACCAGAAACTGATGCAGTCTGAGTGATTCAATGACTTCTGAGTCCACTTTTTCCCCTGGTCACAGAGTGACGTCGATGGCGGTGACTTTGCTGTGAAGGCAGCCGCTCCAGCCGCTCTGGTATCTTACGAAACTGTAAATCTAATCAGCACCGCGGCCGTTCATTCGGACCCATTCATAAAGTGGGTGAAGGTAAAGATACAGCAATGTGGTTTAATACTGAGGGAAAAAAGAGCACACGTTTGGGAGAGATTTAAAAAAAATAATGTGGGTAAAGTAGTGGAGCAGAGAGGAGGATTATTTTTTATTACAGCTGTAAGTGTTCAAGGGATGAACGCTGAATAAAAAACAGCACTGACTGCATTATTTCCACTTTTTCATCATGGCCAGATAGAAAACAACTTTCTAAATACAGTGTGTGGTGTGTTTAAGAGTCAAATTCAGCCAAGACAGGGCAAGTGGTTAAAACTGAAGTTTGATGCACCAAGTAACTGACAGTTATTCTGCTGACTGATAAAATGAAGTTAATTTTTGAAGACCACATAATCAATCTGAAAAGAAATAATAAACGAATCCACAATTGAGCTGAAACAACTGGACAACAAAATTATTCGTCAACTGTTTTGACAAGTCAAGTTGTTTTTTGGGTTGTTTTTTTTTTTTTTTTATATTTTTATGGGTATTTTTTGCCTTTAATTGATAGGATAGTGAAGTGTGAAAGGGGGAGAGAGAGAGGGAGAGACAGGCTGGAGTCGAACCCGGGCCGCTGCGGCAACAGCCTGCTCTACCACTAAGCCACCGACGCCACGTCAAGTTGTTTTTCAAACAAAAATGCCCAAACATTCTGTGGTTAGAGCCTCTCAAAAATGAAGATTTGAAGTTCTCTTTTGTCATTTATGATAGTAAACTGAATGGACTTCGGATTTTTGGTCAGTTATGATGGGCATGTGTCACTATTCTGGAACATTTTATAGAAAAAGGGAGTCATCGAGGAATTAATTTGGCACATTTATCCATACTGTAAATAATCAATAGTTGCAGTCCTAAATCAGAATTTGAAAAATATTAATTGGAGCCATAGCTGTATAATAATAACTGGATACCACACGCCAAAACGGCACTTATTCAGACCAATGGAACTGCTCCCCTCAGCATACACCAAGTTTTTAGCTTCCAGGTTTACTTCTACGATATGCGCCCACTGCAAATGCGCAGTAGTGTTTCTAAAAACTTAAAATAAAGAGTCATAGCAGAACTTGTTTGCAGTTTGAGGTGTCCTATCAACAGTTTTACAGACAACTCTTTAATAAAGGTGGCCTATGGTAAAAATGCTTTTTGGGACGCAGGAGTTTTTGGCTGCAATACCGCAAATGGCCACTAGGAAAAACTAGACTTGTTCTAGTTGGAAAATTACAGATATTACTTATAATATTGATGATAGCTCTGTTCTATTAAAGTGTCCAAGTGAGCCAGTATGTACAATACCAGGACCCTGAAACTGAAGCAATTAACTGGAGTCACTTATTTTATTTTTTGCATGTGTGCTTGAAATCAATTAGCACACAAGCTAAATCCAACTGTATTATTTAAATAGAGGGTGAAAACATAGAGTCGATGAAGAATCACATTAAAATGAACAAACATCAAAATATATGCACTGTGACACTGTACAGAATATGTTCCAGTTTCTTTACTGAGATGGTGAAAAGGTTATTGTGCAGGAAAACGATGACAGAAGTTTTGGTGGGCTCCATTAGAGTAACTTTTGACATAAGTTAGTCATTGAAGCAAAAAGACAGAAGAAGCACAAGACTGGACTGGCATTAAGGATACTAAAATATTTAAGGTACGGATGGTGGGTGTTTTGGTGCTATGGTCCATTTGCATTGAAATGGGGCCATTAGTCAAAGCTCCAGGAAAGGAGTTGACAAAATATGGCATTTTGGGAGGTAAAAGATTTTGAGAGATTAATGACCGCTGTGCTCTGTACCTGAAAATTAGGCCAAGGCAAAAATCCCATGAGGTCTGACCAGAGAGAATAAAGTGGGAGGTCTGTGTGTGTGTGTGCGCGCATCATACATATGTTCCTTAATCCTCTAAATACTCTCTATCTGATATAGAGATATAATATCAGATATTCATAATCACAGACGTCACCTGCTCGGGTCAGACACACACTCATTTTTTCATAATCACAGACGTCACCTGCTCGGGTCAGACACACACTCATTAGAAAGAAAGGGAAGAGAAAACAGGAGTCCTGACCCATTCCCAGACTCAGAGATTAGGGGTCTCTGAAACCTCGGCCCCCACCTCCCAGTGCCCTCAGACAGCTGTGCAGTCCAGCTGTGCACCAAACTCTGGAAAGGAATACCAAACCAACCTAGGAGAGGAGATAAGGTCACGAGCCACTGTCTGAGGTTAAAGGATGGGAAACAACTTCAAATGCAGATCACTGTTGGGACTAAAACTGCAAGACATTTCAATTAGGGCTCATTACTTGATTAATCATTTGGTATTAATCACAGTGTTTTTACAAGGAAATGCTCATCACAAGTTTGCAAAGCCCATGGTGGCATCTTTAAATGTCTTGTTTTTTCCAACAAACAATCTAAAAGCTCAAGATATTAAGCCAAAGATATTCAGTTCACCATCATATACATTTTTTAAAAAGAAAACATTCACATTTAAGAAGCTTGAAGCTGTGATTTGCTTGAAAATTACTCAGTGACTTGACTTATTGATTCAACTCTATATATCTATATATATCTCAATAATATATTGTGATACAAGGCTAGGTAGATAGAGAATGTTTGTTCTTATAGTGTACATAGAATAAAAGGTACTCTATGGAGAAATGTTTTGATGAGCAGGTCTCTGTGTTGTTTATGTCTCGTTCTCTACTATCATGTGGATGAGTGTGCCGACGTCACCTGTGAACTAAAAGAGGAGCTGCGTGATGTCCCTCGGCAAACGGAGACAAAGAAGACCGCTGGACGATGTAAACACGGTTGTAAAGAATGCTAGTTCCAAAAAAATATATATTTTAAATCAGCTTTGAAAATGACTTATGGACGAAAAAAGGCGATCAACACAAGATTTTGAGAAATAACTGCTGAGTGAGAAGAAATGCAGACAATTCCCTTTCACCCACCTCTTGTTTTTAATAATTTAGTTCATTTACACCAGTTTTCTTAACGTGGTTACAATGTGAGATTTAGAAGAAAGGTCAGGGTGAACTGATTAAACAACAAAACAGATTTAACAAAGCTTAAATCTATGAGTAGAGTTTATGATTTAGACTTTCGCAAGCTCTCTAAGTTCTTGCCCTTGATGTGCAATCACCAGCCAAGAGTCACAACATACTGACAAAATATTTTTCAGTCGCTATCAGACATCCTGAGTAGACCTGTGGATCCTGATCCACTGACTGCACTCTTTGACATTAAAGGTTCTGATCTTGTGTTAACCTCCAACATTAAATGTTCCAGTAAACTGGAAGCAAACACAGGCTCCTGCCCATTCTGCTCTCGTGACGGATGTGATGCACCACCTGCATTTGGATGAAAGTCTTATTAGGAGGATGTGAAAACAAAATCTACCAGATCTGGCAACCCTGTATAGACCACCTTAAGAACAATGCACTAACTCTTTCCCCTAACTAGCCAAGTATAAATGACACAAAAGATGGTCAGTCTGACATCCTTCTAAATCCTCCTTATGCAGATCTATTTGCTCCAAAGAAGAGGAGGAAGGAGTGACGGTTAAGGCCAACTGCGCTCACTATGTTTTGTCAACATACTGAATGTGTTGTGGATTCAGCATATTGCCTGGGCTTTATACAGTGTTGTGACACTACAGCAGATCTTTAACAACCAGCAGTCTGACAACCACACTGTGAAACCCTCCAAGCAGATACAAATCTATGCACAGCAAGTCTTCCTTTCGCAGAAGTAGGAGCTACACAAAAAATGTAAGTTTAACTAATGATGTAATCCTCCTCTTGTCATGTACAGACTAAACACAAATAAGCCTGACGCCTTCTTTGCCTCATAGCTCATTGTTTGATAATCCTCCTAGTGTCATTATTTTGGACTGTTTTAAACAGTGCGGTGTGGGAAACTGTGCAACATCACTAATTACAGCAAGCAACCAGCGACAGCAGAGTAAACTCAACACAATGGGACACTACAAAAACAAAGAAACCCACAAAACACTAAATCAGCATTTCATGTGACATGATGGGCCCTTGGGAAAACTAAAAACACAACAGAGTCCTCATGTTGCCTGACAGCAAAACACCTCCCACTATGTTCCCATTGTTATCATGTCTTCTAAAGTGTCCCTCTTTCTGTTTGTTCTTCAAGGAGACGGCTTTTGAAGCAGCAACACAATGAATGGAGGGACTTGACCTCCAGTTTAAACAGCTCAAGGGCAAAAATTCACAGCCGCAGCACGACAGAGAGGTATCACTTACAGAAAACACATTATCTATTATGAAACAGGGGCTTTCAGACTAATAAATACCCACACCTCCATCCCTGTCTCCCTAATTTCACAATGTCAAACAACAAGGTGTGTTCCTACAAATAGATGATTAAAAATTAAACTGTGCACCTGAGGACATACACCCACATGTCATGAGCACACAGTATACACACACTCAGGTATACTTAACCCTTTACGGTGGCCTAAATATCACAGGAAAAGGTGGCGCTGCTGCCTCAGAGGATCATTTGATGGCTTTAATCCTCAAGGCCAGAGTATTATGTACATATTTGCCACCTTGAATTACAAGCATGTATTTTCTATTTTACAACGGGGAGTGGTGCAAAGATACAAAGTTGTCTCATCTCTGCCAGCTCTGACATAAACAGGCTCAAAAGCAAAGCAGGTTATATGCTCATGAAGGAATGCAAAAGGGAATATATTAAAAGAGGAAGTGAGCAAAGAGCTGGTGGGAAAAGATGAAAGAGAGCTTGACATGTACATCAAAAGATAATTATAGTTTATCACTATTTGGGTCCTGTTGTCATAGTTTTGCAATCATATATATGTTAGCTATGATAGCATCATACATCAAGATGTAGGAATGCGGCAACATCACTAACAATAAGGTCCAGCGGGGCAAGGAAACAAGCTTTAAGAGATCAGACAGGTTGTAAACCAGCCAAAAATCTAGCCAGTTTATCTAAACCATTTGATTTGGCAGTAGACTTAAAGTAAGCACACCTGAAATGTTTAAACAATCTCTCATGGCACAGGTAAATTAAGTAGGTCAATGCTGAAGCAGGAAGTTGGTCTGTAAACTGTGATGGATGTTGACAAAGGACAGTTTCGATCATAATCTTTCTGTTCAGCTTTAGTTTTTCTTTCAAATAAAGTTAGTTAACCTGGGTGGGTGTTACAAACCTGCCTGATTGTCTGCCTGTTTGTTTATCTTGTCCCATTCAACTTCTTCTTAGCCATGTTGCCATTAACAGACTGGTCCCCAAACTACAAAAGATTATAATGGACCAGGATTATACTTTAAAGCCCGCAAAGAGAATCTTAACTACTAAAGATGACTTCAAGTTGTTAGGCGTTTACTTATTCTGTGATCAGATGATCTAATCTGACCTAAATCTGGAAACTGTTAAGATTACATTTCAGTTCTTTGGACTTCTTTCTTTAAACTGTTGTTTTAAGTTCTCTATTTACGACTGAAGCATAAAGCAGTTTGGCATGTTTTGTCAAATTATCAAAAGGGTTAAAAAGAGGAGGTTTATGGAGGGGTGAAGTTCCTCCTCTACCGGTGTCCCCCATGGGACGGAATAGTCAACTACAAGAGACAAATAATTGTTTGATCCTGTTCAAATTGTGCCATGAATTACACATGTTTGTCAATTTCAAGGATAATTTTTCAAGTCAAGAACGTTGCAGTCTGTTATAGAACCATTTTGTTCTGTGTGCACCAGCTAGCTAGGTAATTTAATGTTCCCCACTCAAGTGTAATGTCATTTCACTTGATGTATTTTATCCAGCGACTCCTGATCTTCCTGGGGGAAGATCCCCAGAAGGAGCTGGAAAGCGTTGCTGGGGAGAGGGACGCCTGGAATACTTAGCTCAGCATGCTGCCCCCATGGCCCGACTTCAGATAAGCACTTGAAAATGGATGGACTCCTGATCTTTTCATCAGCGTGGAAGTGAAAGAACAAGCAAGACCTGTTGCTTGTTTGAGCTAAACACACAGACATCGTAAAGCTAGAGATAAAGTTATGACATCACCTACACGACTTTTGCAGTCATTCTAATTACGTGTTTTCACAGTCTCATACTTCAACAGTTTTACAACAAATTATGGCTTTCTTGACATGACTTCTTCTTTTAATTTGATTGATTGATCACATGTGTAATTCATGGCACAATTCAATCAAAAAAGTTAAGTATAATTTTGGTTTAAAAGAATATCGAGTCCAATTTTTTTTTTTTTTTTTTTAAGATATTTTTGGGGCATTTTTAGCCTTTAATGGATAGGACAGACAAGCCTGAATGGGGGAGGGGGAGAGAGAGAGAGAGAGAGAGGGAGTGACATGTAGCAAAGGGCCACAGGCTGGAGTCGAACCCGGGCTGCTGCGGCAACGGCCATGTACATGGGGCGCCTGCTCTATCCACTAAGCCACCGACGCCCCATATCGAGTCCAATTTAAGATTTGATGTAAATTGTTATTTTGTTAAATTGTCTCCTCCTCAAACAAACTACATGAGTTGTTTGACAAGAGGCCCAAATGGATGCTGATTTATTACTAATTAAAACGTAGCCCATAACTTAACTTTGAGATAAAATGCTGTGAAACTCTTTTAGTAAACATGCAGACTCATAATCCTGTCATGCAGAAGACCAGAACTCGAGAGCTCTACATGGATGCTAACACCATGACATGCTGATAAAGCTGTTCCTCTGAAGATGTTCGAGCTCGCCATGTGCTTCACTTGAAGCATTATCAATACAAATAAACTGTCAAGGCTCACAGTCGTCCTTTTCAAACTTGCTGAGGTAAGCATTTGACCTCTGTGTGCCTTTAGGCTGAAGAAAATTTGAATACAACATCCTGTGGAGTTGGGGATTGAGAGCTGGAGCTACTCTGCTGTTCAGTTTGTTTGCTCTTCTTTGTCATGTTATCATCTCGCTCCAAGTATGTGGCCTTTGTTTACAAATGAGGCAGCTGCTGCACAATAAATAGACGATGTGCTTTTTTTAGCCTCATTACATAAATGAGCACACTTGGGGATTTCTTTTTTGTATCAACACATTACAGAGCTGCTGTGCACATGTGCGCCATAAATCCCTCTTAATAGAAATCCAATTTACCAACAAGCAAACTTTTGTGAATTATATTCGTGTTTCTGCTGGTAAAACATAAAACTGTGGAGCTCTGGTCCCACAGTGCACCTGGCAACGCTATAATACCATGAAAAGTGCCTCTGTGTCGAGTAGCTGCAGACAGCGTCAGATGGGGAATGCCATTCATTTTAAGAATTCACATATGTTATTGCTGCGCCCCAAGGCAGGGCAGCCAATACTGGTGGACCACTTTCCCTTACATACCAGCTAGAAAAGAGACCCTGGATTGTTATGTGTTGTCACTGGGATGTAAAATCTGCCACACAGACAATGAGTGGGAGATCTTTTTTAAAGCTCTTGCAACCAAAAGATTTCTACATTCTGGTTCATGCTTGTCAACAGAGCTAAAATGTAAAACCTACTTTGGTATTTAGCATTTTTATCTCCTACAAAGTCAGCACCTCTATTCATTGGCTATGGAGCAGCAGACCTAGATTTCAAGTCCCAAATGATGCTTTAAGGATTTACATTGTGCTTTTCATTTCTCAGCAACACTGAACAAACTGTCCTAGACTGGAAAGAGAATATGCAAGTCTTACATCCATTTAAAGATCCAGTGCGTAGGATTTAGGGTGATATACTGACATAAATGGAATATAATAAGTATGTAAGAATAAGAATCATGTTTTCATTACCTTAGAATGAGCCATTATAGGGAGCATGTTCACATCCACAAAGACTGCTATGTTGCGCTGCCATATTTCTACAGTAGCCCATAACAGGCAAACCAAATACTGGCTCTAGATAGGGCTGTTTGCATTTCCACATTGGCCACCCAAGTTTGCAGCCCCTCTGTGACCAGTGTTGAAAAAAACACAGATTTTTTTAAACATGAAACTGCTTTATTCAGTGTTTTTTTCTGGTTTAGATCACCTGGGATCTCATTTATACAACAATACATAGGATCCATACTAAAAATGTGTGCCAACAAACAAAAGCCAGAAATAGTTCAATGGTGTTCATTATGTCTTCAGTTTCTGATAATGACTTTAGTTGTTCTTTTATCTCAGACATGTGTTAGGATGTTACATACCTTGACATGTTTTGGCAGAAACTTCCGCCTTCCTCAGAAGTGTCACTTGGTGGTGGTTGTTGTGATGCACCTTTATCAGCTGATCTGTCAATCAGCTGAAATAAGGAAGTGGGACGATGAACAGGGACGAGGGGGCATACATGTTCTCCCACACCTGGAGCAGCGTCCTGGAGAGGCGGCGGACGGACAGCAGGTGCCGTGATCAGTCACGCCTCTCTAATATCAGTTGATTGACAGATCAGCTGATAAAGGCGCGTCACAACCACCACTAAGTGATACTTCTGAGGAAGGCATCCTAACACATATCTGAGATAAAAGAACAACTATTTTGGAGAGAAGACGACTTTGCAGATAATTCCTGGTAAACGTCTTTAATGAATGGATCTTGTATTACCAGAGAAAAAAGGTGAGCACACATTAACAGATGCTGAGCTTGCAGCTGCCTGCAACATGCAGAACAGCATTAGATAAACACTGATTTGTAACATGAAAATGCTTTATTCTGTGTTTCTACCAGTTTAAATCACTTGATCCATTTGTTTCTAAGAGAGGAAGACCTCAGCGGATAATTCAGCTCATGGTAAAAACCTCCTGAACGTCTGGATCAGAATTAAGATGAGCACACAGCGGCCGTCTGCGACATGCTGAACAATGCAGGAGAAACACAAGCTATGTTTCCACCTAAAAGTGATTCGAATCATTGGGAAATGCGCATTAAAAGAAATACGAATCCTGTGTGTTTCCATTAAATGTACGGACTTTGGTGAAAACTACGAACTCGCGTGATTTTTCCGCAGAACCGGAAACAAAACAAGTCTTGCATTCTTCTTCTTCTTCTACATTTTCTGGCTGTTGGCAACCAGCTTGTAAATGCATTACCGCCTTCCCGACCCGGAGTGTGGATATCGCCATGGAGAGAGGTGCGCTACGTCAGACTTAATTCGAACATAACTGTTTCCATCCCCCATTTTGCAAATCAACATTTTTTCGAATCAACCAAAACCCGGCTAAAGTGAGCGTATTTTAGTTTGTGCGAATCAGGGGATTTTAATTCAAATTTTGGCGTTTCCATCATAATTTTCCGATGCGATACTTCTAGATGCGCATCTAAACAGGCTGATGGAAACTAGGGCTGCCATGATTAGTCGACTAATCGATGACTAATCGACTATTAAAATAATCTGTGACTATTTTAGTAGTCGACTAATCGGTTTGAGTCATTTTTCATAGAAAAGAACTATAAAAGTACCCCAAAATACTCTTACTGTAGCTTCTTACATTCAGATATTGGCAGCTTTACACATTCTCCCGTGACAGTGAACTAAAACCTTTTGGCATGAGTATGAAACAAGACATTAGATGACGTAATTTGGGGGTTTGGGCGAGACAGACCGACATTTTTCAACATTTTAACATATTTTTCGATGAAATGATTAGTCGACTAATCGAAGAAATAATCGACAGATTAGTCGACAATGAAACTAATTGTTAGTGGCAGCCCTAATGGAAACATGGCTACTGATTTCTAACATGAAACTGCCTTATTCAGTGTTTTTACTGGTTTTAATCACCTGGTCAGTTTGTTACAGGGAAGAAGAGACCACCGCAGACGATTCAACTAAGGGTAAAAACCTCCTGAACAATGAAAACTGAAAGAAACCTAACTGGAAGAAGTTTCAGCTGATTGCAATATGCAGTCCTCACCACTAGATGCCACTAAATCCCCTTATATCTTACACACTGTTCCTTTAAGTGTGGATACAAAGGAACAACTGTTTAAAGAAGTTAAATACTTCTGATAATGACAATGAAAGTAACTTACTTCTCAGACAGCAATAACGATCCATCGACTTAAAAACTAGGACAAAATGCAGAGCAGTGTCCAAGACTATATTTCTATGAAGATAAGACAGAAGCAGTAACTTTGTTTTGTGGAGCTGGATGCAGAGAGCATGATAAGGGAAACTGTTGATTTATGATCTGTAATGGAGCTGAAGCCTGAGCAGGAAATGAGTCTGTATTTACTGTAGGAGGCACTTTGTTATGTCTAAACCCAGCCAACCTGCCATGTCTGATGCACACTGATAACACGGAGACCAGGGAGGACCACAGAGACTTGAGGGGGGCTCCAGGTGGTATTTCATTGTAAAGGACCAAAAAGACTACACTTAATTTCCTGAGTAATTTTCAGATAGTGTGTGTTGTTAGCTAGAAGGGAACAACAGCAACCCCGGGTAATTAATTTAACCTTCACACACCTGTGCAGAGAGACTTTATACATTACTTTCAGGTGTCTGTAAACTTACAAAAACAACACACACATAGCTTATGTAGTTTTACAGCTACAACTATTCCCTTTAAACCTTATATTGTTCATATAATTTAATACAAATCCAGTAAAAAGCTTAACTTACCGTGTACAGTGGAGTGGACAGTCCGGGACAGCTGCTCTGCTCTTTACAAAGTCTGCTCAGAAAATCTGGATGCGACGTGTTCTTCGTCCTTTTTATGTCGTTTCATCCACAAACTCGTAACTTTACCGAAGTGTCTGTTCATATAACTACATGTTAAATGTCTTTCTTTCTCTCTGTGGCGTCTCTTCCTGCCGTGGAAAGCGCGTTTGTTGTTGTGAGGAGGTGCTGGACAGGCGGTGCTCGTGTGTAGAGAGCGGAGGCTAAGCTAGCATGGACAATAACGGCTACATCCGGTTGTGGATTTCAAAATAAGAGCGTAATATCCCCCCCCCCAAGTATATGAACAGGAGCATGAGCCAGTGGTTATCATCCTTTCTAGCCTGTAGTTGTTTAACTTGTAATTTTTCTTACTTAAATTTAGTACTTTTGTGGCCTGAGGCATTAAAAATAGCCAGGGTTTCACAAAATGAATAAATACATAAATACAAATGACATAACAGGAATGTGTGTTCCTCTCGTGATCTTTAAGATTTATCTCCCAAAATCCAACCTGGGTGTTTTTCTAAACACAGGAAATATCTATATAGTGAAAAACAATAAATCAAAATTCAGTTTTACCCTCCTGAGACCCTGTGTCCTTATATGGTACAATAACCATTTCATTTTGGCTAGAAAAAGATCATATTTTGGCTTAAAATACCCAGATTTGGGGCTCGATCACTGCTGGAAAAGCATGTCTTAATTAAAACACAACTGCTTTTCATGGTACTATTCCAGCTGGAAAAACAGCAACATCCCAGCACAAAACACCTTCGTTTGGTTCCTGAAAAGCCACTGGAAACACAGAGCAGGGTCACTACATGACATGCCATCCACCCACCATCACCTCCATCTCATGACAAAAGATGTCATACATATGAAACATGCAAGTGTCACGTATTCTGGGTCTGCTGGTGACTGAGCTGGGAAAACATTCCCAAAGATAAATTAACATGTCATGGCATACTTTTGACATACCAGTTAAATAAACTTTCTGCATGTAAAGCAGCAGCTAACAAGATGAGCATACATCGTTAAAGACAAACACACTTCTCTGTGTTTGCTCATTCACTTTGTGTGTCTTATCCTCCTCAGACCCTGTGTCTTCATATGAGGACATTTCATTTTGGGCTTACCTGAGCCTTATACTGCATTCTACTCAACTTAGACTTGTTGTCCTCGTTTGTGAACACTTTTATGTGCCATCTTGTGGAAGTAAGAGCACAACACACTACTCCACGTAAAGACAAGATGGCAGCCATCTCTGCTGCCGATCCCGACACAAAGGTGGACAAGGTCTGAAACCTGATCACATTTTATGATTAAAACTTATCACCAATTTTAGCAACAGTAACAACCTAAGACACAGATAATTAGGAAGTACTTATATGAGGACATTGGGACTTAATTATGGTCGACAGTGGTTAGTTTTTTATATTCAGTGGGTACTATTGATCCCAAATGGCGAGGAGAAGTTACAGTTATGGTTAATGGTAAATATAGTCTACACCGAGGCAATTCAGAATCGGAATTAGGATCAGAATAAGAATTAATAACAGGTAGGTTTTTTACTGCAAGTAATTTGCTTTGGTTTTTGGTGCATACATTAAACATACTATAAACCATTACGAGGCAGTAAAAATAAAGGCAAAGTACCGCAACACCCAAGAACACACACAATAAACAACATAAAAGAGACTTTAAAAAGTACTACAACATAACATAAATGTACAATATAGCTGTTTCAGAATAGGAGAGCTGTTCAATTTTGGGCAGGATGTGAAAAAATATTAATCAGGATGTGTGCAGAAGATCACAGTAGAGCAAATATGTGCAACGTGTAGAGATAATAGTCCAAGATGTATGTAAATGTAATGCACATGGACAGTGTCTATGTAAGCAACCAACTAGCTTTGGGTCTTTATACTGAGAAGTGACTCTGATATTAAGCTATGTTAACTACACACATAAGACTCAATGACATAACATACAAATCAACATCTGGGGATCCAAGTGTGTGACATACACACAGAAATGACTCTTCATGCAAAATGGCATGCTTTTATTTTGAAAGCCAACATTGCCAGCTTGTCGTGTGTGTGAGTTGCTTGACTCACCTGGACTACTCCATCTCTCTCTCTCTCTCTCTCTCTCTCTCTCTCTCACACACACACACACACACACACACACACACACACACACACTGCAAAGACAAGTCATAGCACACTTTTTGCATAATCTGTCCAAGGACACTCTGAGCGCAGTAACATCTGTTATAATTAAATGATAAACATAAAAAACCCTATGCAAACATTTCATATAATATTTCATGATGCATATGTTAGAGGCAGTGATACCACCAGCATGAAGAACACTTGAGCACTGTTAGACACATTATGATATTTGAGCAGCCTCTGATAATGTCCAGATAAACACACTGAACCAGTGTGGTTGGGTTGTAAACGGATTATGGTACAGATGCCTGCAGTACAGTGGTTTATGGTGGAGATAAAGTACCCTAGATTCACAGCCTGTTCCAGCATAACCAGTTCTTTGCTCTGCATTCTCAATATGTAGAATGAGGTCATACCTGACTAACCTCAACCCTCTCAGGTGAGCCTTTCTGCTCCAGAGGAGTAAAACAAGGCTATACATAGTCCCATTGAGGGGTTTGAATCTGTGGTGGTGAATGTCACCATAAGAACCATGTGAAAAATAATTAAAATTCCCTGTTTGTTCTGCATTTTTGGAGCTAAACTCTGACTGCCCCATAAACCATATACTTCTTGAGCATTCTTGCTACTGCATAATTAACATTAATTCAATCACGTTTTTTAAATTTTAAGTGCAAAGACACTATAAAGCAACATGCTAGCGGCCCTTTAAGGCTGAATATAAGCATGTTTCTACTTTTCCAGGTATTTGATCCCAAATTAATGGATATATTACATGCAGTGGGGGCATCAAACTTATTGCAATCAATCCTCTCAGACCATGAATGTGTGTTGCACATTTTATGGCAATCCATTCAGTGGTTGTTGAGATATTTTGGTCTGGACTGAGGCTGCTAGCATGGCAAAAATCAGCCAATTAAAAGCACAAAAAACCTAGTAAAATAAAGGATGTGACTATAAAACAGAATATAATAGTACGGAAGCATATTGCATTCACTTGACAAAAAAAAAATCTGTTTTATTGAGTATTTTTTTCTGTTTTTCGGAGTAATTTTTTTATTTTTCTGTTTTTTGGTGTAATTTTTGTTCTGTTTTTCGTGGTAATTTTGTTTCTGTTTTTTGTGGTATTTTTTTATTTTTCTGTTTTTCGATTTAATTTTTTCTGTTTTTCCTGGTATTTTTTTTTTTTTTTTTTTTCGGGGTAATTTTTTTCTGTTTTTCTGAGTATTTTTTTCTGAGTTAAGAGAGCAATAGAACAACAGACGCTTTCATTCCTTTCTTGAGAGATCGATATAATGGAAGCAAACATGACCCGCTTGTTTAGTTTAATCCAGTTTTACTTTGTTTTGGGTTTGAGACACTGGGAGATACTCGTCTTTAAGTCATATAGATGGTGTTATCATTAGTTTGTCGACTTTACGCGGGCACCTTACAAAACAAAGTAAAACTGGATTAAACTAAACAAGCGGGTCATGTTTGCTTCCATTATATCGATCTCTCAAGAAAGGAATGAAAGCGTCTGTTGTTCTATTGCTCTCTTAACTCAGAAAAAAATACTCAGAAAAATAGAAAAAATTAGCCCGAAAAACAAAAGAAAAATACCACGAAAAACAGAAACAAAATTCCCATGAAAAACAGAAAAAAAAAATCACCACGAAAAACAGAAAAAATTACACCGAAAAACAGAAAAATAAAAAAAATTACTCCGAAAAACAAAAAATTACTCAATAAAACAGATTTTTTTTTATTTGTCAAGTGATTGCAATACACTTCCGTATAATAGGGTTATTTATACAAAAAAAGTAGATAAAGCATATTTAAAATTAAAAAGTAAGGGCTTGTATGAATAAAATGGTTTATTAATGCAATGAACACAAAAGCAGAAAACACAAAAGAGAAAAACATCTGGCATTTTACTTTTCTACAAACCCTGAATACATTACATTTGCAAGTTATTATGTAGCAGATAATTGAAGCTTTGTTTTTTAACAATGGTGTTATTAACATGTGGTTAGGTTTAGGTTCCAAAAAGACGTAGTTATGGTTAGGAAAAGATCATATTTTGGCTCAAATTACCCGTATTTTGGGCTTAAACCCTACTGAGAAAACAACAATATCCTGATTGAAAAACAACCACTTTTCATGGTACTATTCCAGCTGGAAAACTGCGACAGATCGGCACAAAACACATACGTTTTGTGCCTAAAAGCCACTGGAAACACAGAGTCCCAATGACAAAATCTGCTCACGTCACTTTAGTAATGTCATACATATGAAATTTAGACATATATCCTATTCTTGGGCTGCAGAAATGTAAAACGCCAACATTTTCTTCTGGTGACTGGGCTGGGAAAACATCACCAAAAACAGATCAACATGTCATTGCATACGTTTGACACACCCCTTAAATAAACTTCCTGCATGTAAAGCAGCAGCTAACAAGATTAGCATACATCCGTCAAACACAAACAACTGGTGGGGCTCCAACAATCAGCGCTGATAGGACTGGAGGGAAAATCGTCCTGCACTTATCGGACCACTAGAGATTTTGAGAGGAGTTGTTACAGTAATTGATAATTGTCTGTGGGTTGAATGTAGCATGTCAGTTGATGATGACTCCCAACATCAAACCTCTGAGTCTGCTCTCCGCCACTCGAGCATGATGGGGGACATTGTGTTCCTGCTGCTCTCCGCTGCTGGCTGTGCCCGGGCTGTGTGTGTGTGTGGATGCCCAGAAGATGCCTATCGCTGCCCAAAGCAGCCAGCATATCTGCAATTATGTTGTGCTGGCTGATAATGACCTCCCCTCTGCTCTGCGTCCACTGTGAGCTCATTTTATCCACAAACATGCCGGATGGAGATAATTGGTGAAAAGTAATTGGTCGGTGACGCTGCAACTCATTTCACTCAGAAATGGCCCCTAGATCTGTGCTATTTGAGAGTACATTTCCTGAACGTGAGACTGCAGTACTTTCCATTATGATACATTAGGGAAGTGCAGAGGAAGTCAGGAAAATATTTTTTTAAGGTTTTCCCAGGTGCACTATAATGGGATTCATGTGCTTACTTGATAATCCCATTCATGCAATTTGCATTTGACTGACATGATGTCAAATATTTTCTGTAGAGCTCTCTTTACTTGCATGTCTTCATCACCTCACAAGTAAGAAAAACAGTAAAACTAATAACAATCCTGCAAAGACACAAGTAGGCACTCGCATCCAGAAACCCCAGCCGAATAGAGTCTAACTGAACACAATGCTCAGCAAGGAGGGAACAAGCTTAACCACACTGCATGCATGACAAATAGGGGGAACAAGGGGAATGACCTGCTGACACCTGAACCCAAACACGCTGCCTGTTTTACCTTTATCTGCTCTTCTAACTGTGCTGGGAGCTCAGCAGAGGAACAAACAAAGCCATGATGTATCATGTGCATTGTGCTCCCTGACCTGCCTCTAAGCCCAGTGACTCAGTGGGAAATAAAAAGGTTGTTACGATATGAATGCTGACAGATTTTTACCACAAGCTGCTGGAGAAAAGGTAACTTGCTTTATCAAAAACAGAATTGTGGTTTAAAATTCCAGTTTATTACAATTTAGGTCCTATTTTCATAGTGTTGGCCATCATGTCTATCAGCTATGATAACATAGTACTCGCCAAATTAATTAATAAGATCTAGGAACACAACAACATCAATACAACAGAGCAAGAACAAACAGAGACGTTGTAAACAAGCTAACAGTTCAGCCTGATTATCGAACACTTCCTTATTTGAATATGAAACTGAAATTTAGATTTTACTTAAAGGAACGGTCAGAATCAAATAAAACATATTTTCCTCTTATCTATAGTGTTATTCATCAATCTAGATTGTTTTGGTGTAAGTTGTTGAGCGTTGGAGATATCAGCCATAGAGATGTCTGCCTTCTCTCCCATATAAGCCAGTATGTATGGAACTAGATGGCACTCAGATTGTGGTGCGTAAACCGCCAAAAAAAAATTTGAAAAACTCAACAGCAATGTGTCTTTCCAGAAATCATGGCTCGGTTACTCAAGTTAATCCACAGACCTTGTTGTGAGCAGTTTCATGTAGGAACTATTTTCTTTCTACTGAACTACACCCACCAACTGTATCACCGATCAGAAGGAAGAGTACATCTACTGCTAGCTCACCTAGCACCACTGAGCTAGCTAATGTTACAGCTCAGCTGAGGAGGATGTCATTATGTTTACATCTTGCACTGTCACAAGCACAAGCCTCTCGTCCATGAGTAGATGCACACTTCCTTCTGATCGGTGATTCGGTTGGCAGGTGTAGTTCGGTAGAAAGAAAATAGTTCCTTCATGAAACTGCTCTCAACAAGGTCTGTGGCTTATCTTGAGTAACAGGTGTTACTGTCATGATTTCTGGAAAGAGACATTAGTTGGGTTTCCATCCACCTATTTTTATCCGCATTTTCAACTGCGAAGAAATTGCGAAAAAAAAAAACTTGAATGGAAACGCCAGAAATTCGAAAAAAGTTTTTACGCTTGGAGCAGGTGGAAAAGTTAGCGTATCGATATTAGGAAAATGCGACTTTTGGCAATGGAAAGAGATTTAGCGAATAAACGGTGACGCTACCGGAAACCACTTCTACTTCACTTCCGCTCCACGAGTCCATGTACGCTAAACGCTGACAACGCTGATATGAGTGTGATGAGAGCTCTCGCAATAGCCAAGAAGTTCCCAAGGAATCTCTCCAGCTCGTTGTAGTCATGGATGTGCCGGTACTTGTTTACATCAGTTGTGGACATGAGACACTCTCAGTGACGTCATCTCACAGCGCCCTCTTCTTCTACAGGTGTTCTTTTGCATTTTTTATTTTTTATTTTTCACTAGAAGTGCCACCTACTGCTCGACCTGTTGACTCCCAATACTCGCAAAACAATAATGAATGGAAATGTGTATAAATTTGCATTTTCTTCTGTGAATTTTCACAAAATTCGCTTAAAATTTGCGATAAATTTGGATGGAAACCCAGTTAGTGCTGTTGAGGTTTTCAAATGAATTTTTTGCCACTTTGAGCACCACAAGCTGAGTGCCATCTAGTTCCATTATACTGGAGAGAAGGCCGATATCTCCAACACTCGGCAACTCACACCAAAACAATCTAGACTGATAAACAGCACTACAGGTAAGAGGAAACATGTATTTTTGATTTTGGGGTGAACTGTCGCTTTAAGGGCGGGTAGAATCACAACCACTATTATTACTTTATTGTGGATGAATCGAAGCTATGCTAATAAACTAGGCCAGACCAGAAGCTAAACTAACAACAGCAACAAAGGCAACGCCTCCAACACTGAGACTGTTTCAAAAGCAATTATGCATAATCTATGCCCCATTGACAGAATTTTACCTCACACAACACAGGAGTTGCTGATCAACTCAGTCGTGTAGTTTGATTATATTATTGTGTAACTTTTCTCGCCAAACTAACATGGCGTCAATAACAGTATGTGGGTTTGTATGTAGCAACGTCATCGTGCAGTAACCAACGTCAGGTCACGAGGAAGAAAAAAAAGAGTTCTTATGTTGTGTTCATGCCAAGCCCGAAAAAAAACAATTCCCAAGCGTGAATTACATGTGAAGTCAATGTAAAGATGCAATTAGATGTGACACGAATGACGCGAAATACACATGTGCATTTGAAAATTTCAATTTTACATTTTTGACAGACATGAATTTTATTACCAGAAACTGAGCTGAATAAAAAAAGAGGAACAGATCAGATTAAACAATGTTCTGACAGTAGTTCTGTTCTCCATCCACACCTGCACGCCTGCTCAGAGATTTAAAAGAAGCGTCTGTTCTGACATGCATTACTTCTTTGCATACTTTGAGAACACATGGAATAATCTATCTGAAATTATCTTGAGAGAGTTGTCCGATGTGTCATTTGAATGCCTCGGCAAATAAACATTTTTCAGTGTTTAATGTCGGGCATAGAGCATAAAACGATTTGGTTGTTATGTCTGAAAATGTAAATGCTCAGTTAGAGAAATAGCACAGCATGAAAAAGAGAGTACAGAAAACTGTAATATCCAATAAGTGTTTTAATGAAACTTTGATAGATGGCAGCTATAAAGTGTATTTCCATGGAAGCTGCAGAGTCAGTGTTTTAATTGAGTCTGTCCCTCAGATGAATGGAGCATATGGTTTTAATGCTTCTCCTAATCAAGGACAAGTCGATTATGAATCATATTTCCATATGTGTTGTCATAACAAAGCAATCAGTAACATGTGTCCCTTCTTGTCCTCATTAACCTCCAGACACAGACGTTACGCAGAATAAAGTGTTTTTGCAGGTTCAGTTAAAATAGCTTAAAATTTATAGCCCCAACATGTCACTTGATATGAATATTAACATTTCTGGCATGGCTCCACTTTGGCTCTGTTTATTTTCTGCAGGAATTCAGCTTCTTTTGTGGTTATTGTCTGGAGCTGCGAGGTGCCAAAGACTCCCTCAGCCACCTAATCTGGCTATCGCTGTGCCAAGGGAATTGTTTTTGTCGTTTATTGAATGGTGCACTCACTTTGATCCCCATTATCAAACGTTGTCCTTTTGTAATTGGGGAACTTAATTAAAATAGGCAATCATTTCATGCAGGGTGTGCGAGGAATATTCAATAGGTCGCAAACTCTTATCCATCCGCATTTGTTGATCCACACAGTATCGCAGCCTTGAAATGATCACATTCAGCATTGGTGGCATGTGGTTGGCTCTATTTTATACGTATCTCCATGCACTGTTGGGTAATCAGCTTAACTGACCATGCCGATAGTGCTTCAATTAACTGCTGCACTGTGTGACCACTGGCTCTGGTTTTCCGCGCTCAGGCTTTCATGAAGCAGACGGTCAGTGTGTGCACACAGTCTGAGAAGATTAGGCAGAGAGGGGCCCCCTTTGAAGGTGGCCATGCAGACGGCTAATTTGAGAGTGAATAGGCATTTTCTTTGGCCGGGCTGTGGAGTATGCCTGGTTGGCTGGGCAAAGCTGCTCCCTGTCTCTCTTTCTCTGTCTTCTGAGAGTGAATTAAAAGAAAGTCTGGTGTGAGGTGCTGGAGCCCTGCCAGGAGCCTCATTTATCCCCGGTATAGGACGCTAATTCTGGCCACTTGCTTAAGAGGAATGAGGCCCTCCACTCATTAAAACCAGAGATGGCTGCCCCTCAGTGCTCCATTTAACAGTTTTCTCGACTGTTCCCTCCACCTCAGGCTCCACTTTCCTCGCCACAAACCCACCATTCACAGTAATTATGCTCTTATTGTCACCCCACCTGCCCCCTCATTTAGCCTCTGTGGTTTTTCCAGCATCCAAAAAAGCCAGGACTGCAGAGTAAGATGGTGCACCCTCTCCAGTCCCCCTCAGGGCTCTTGAACAGCCTCTACACCCATGGTGCCAGGGCAGATTAAGCCCCTCAGCGCTCTCTTTGGCCAGATCTCGGCGTTACATAAGCCCCCGGCACGCTGGTGTCTCTCAAAAGCTTTCCCTGTCATGTTCAAAAGGCAGAGCACGGCCAGTCGAGCACACTGAGACGGCAGGTGTTTACAGTACAGCTCTGTCACTGAGGGTGGATGGTCAGCTGAAGGCCTGTTGCTAATGCTACGTGACAGTTCAGCATTTGAGACACGAGCACACGGGATCCTCAGTGTGACTGGAGTGACTGAGGAGGATCAGGAGTAGAGGGCCAGGTTAACCAGGAGAGTAAGGACGCCGGAGCTGGTGTGAGACAGCACAATGCGAGTGTACCCAAAAAGCTGATACATGCTGGTTGACCTTTAGATGTTTGTGGGTGAACCACTCTGCCTGCCACACACAGAGAGGGAAAGCACTACAGGTACTCTCAGAGGGGTTCAGCTCACCTTCAGCACACTCAGCTGCACATTTCTGTGACTCACAAAGGTCTTTACAGTTCAAAGCCAGTACATTCACTTTGAGTCACATACGTATTTAGTTGACACACTTAGTTCAGGAGCAAATCAAATATTGGCTGCCTCTGAAATTCCCCACGTTGTTCTCATGTACAGCTGTGAGCACATGACCAATGACGAGAGTAAAGAATTAAGTATAATAATGAGCGAAAGACCACATGGAGACAATTGTTTGTGTCCCATGTGAAACCGAGGGACATCTGAGTTATTTTAAGGTGTGCCATTACAATGTTTCTTTTCCTAAACCTAACTCACATAACTTTGAGTTAAGTACGTAACATAACGATGCCATTTGTGGACACTAATTCGTCAGATATCATCTAAACCGTTGTATGAAAATATGTTGAAATTCCATATAAACATGCTATTTAGTAAGCTCAAACAGCCCGAAACCTTAGTACATAACCAATAGTACATGAATTGCATACTATTTCTGGTGAAATATTACACTAAGCAAACCCTCAACACCTCGCCACCATAAATATACCACAAAGCTCAGTGACTGTGTATACTTAACATAGTATCATCTCAGAAATTTAAGTAAAACACAACACAGACATATCATCACCTTTTAAGTTGATATTGTAAACTTGTAATCAAACAGCTGCTTATTTGTATATTTAGCAATTGATGCACAGCATATTTTAATCATTTTTGGATCATGTTTGTGTTCATCTGATCAATATAAGTCCAGTATTCACTCTCCTTTTAGCTCTGTTTTTGGTCTCCTCCAGCTGCTGAGGGAAATATCCAGTTCTTCAGCTGCTAAATGCTCCACTATATTTATGTGCTGGTCTCTAACTTTAGCCTCTTTTACACTGCCAGATTTTCCGCAAATGTTGGGCCATTTTGCCGGCCAGCTGCGAGCGTTTAGACACACAGAGCCAGATTGGCGAGTTGATCCAAGGTGCCCAATTTTCCACCTCGTAGGGTAGTCATATTGGCGGAACCCTTTTAGTTTAAACAGACCGAGGCGGCCTTTCCGCCATGGGAGGGGCTGTTGAAGACTTGTGGGAGGAGCTGTTGATGATGCCGCACGTGCGAGCCACTGGCGGTGGGTAAGCAGGAAACAGCTGATAGCAGGAATTAGTGTGCAGCTAGTGGCAAGAGGGAAACGCAAACCTGACAGACACTGTAAAGATGAGCAACTGGGGAGACAAGGAATTGTGCACTCTCCTTGCCCTCGCAAGAGAGAATCGCCGCCTGACTAGCCGTGGTCTCCCTCCCACGTCACTGTTTACATCACACGCAGAGCTACACGTTTTGTTACTTGCTCACGCCCCCCATTGCCCTGAAAAAGGCGCATTCTGTATAAACAAAAGTAGGTAGGCAGCATTTTGCCGCCCTCCCTGATTTTGTTTCTATACTGCCAATGCTGAAAAAGACTGATTGGGCTTTCCTGCAAATTTGCACAATTCCTATCTGAAAAGGGCTTATGTCTCTCTGAAGCCAGACAGCTAGCATACATTGAGTATTTTTGCTGAAATCAGCCACCTGCTACAGCCGAAATTAACATTGTGAGAGCAGTGAGGGTGAACAACAACGATGAAGTTGTACAAGTAGTCATGTGATCCATTACTGATATAATAATATTAACTATAGCCACTTAAAAAAATAGGTCACAAAGGTTGCAGAGACTGCAACAGGTTTGCACACTGAATGAATAAATACAAGTTGTGTTACACTGTATCTGGTGTTTACCCAAGTGAGATGGGTTGTTGTAACAAAATTGTGATATTACAATGAGGTAACACCAAGAATGCCATTGTTATAGTCCTTGGTAATGACCCTGCAAATGCCCCCTGTAAATGTGTGTGTTTTTTTTATTTTATTATTTATTTTAGTTTAGTTTAGTATTACTTAATCTATTTTTATTGTATTTTATTTTTCTTTTTTTGTGAGGTCCTATGTCAGGGAATGTTCTGTTAATACTAAAAAATTAAATAAAAACTTTTTTTTTACAAAAATATTTCCAACACTTTCCAGTTTGCTTTGCTGAGGAAGGCCATGGTATGTGGTTGAAAGCCTACACAAAAATGTATTGTTGTTGTTGTTGTTGTTGTTGTTGTTTTAAGGGTGAAACAGCTGAGCACTGCAGATTTTACCAATTTAAACTAATTTCAGCTGCGGATTAATACACAATAGTGAGTATTAACAGTTGCACGTCGGTGAATGTGGAGTTGACTCAATATAAACTGCAGTGCATGTGTTCATACTGTAGTAATGAAGGAACATGTCACCCTGTGCAATAATGTGGCTCAATGATGTGTCTGTGACAGTTTTTGGACAACAATGGACCTCTAGAGGAGTAAAAAACAAATAAGACTTTGGCTTCACAGTTTCATTTTGTTTTTTCATTGGATTTGTTAGTGATCAGAAAAACAATGTTAGCGTCTAAGTTTCACATAATAAACTGAAACATGAACCTTTTCCTGGTGTGGGAGCACAGAGGGGAGGATGTGCACATGGTTATTAATATACACAGAGGCAAGCACACTGTTGGGTAATGTGGGTCAAACGTGCAGAGTGCACGTGAGTAAGTGAGGCAGATTCCCCCCCTCCTCATGTCCTGACATTAAGGGGGTGGAGGGGCATCTTGAATCAGCTTTGAGTCTGAAACAGCCTCTGGTCTGTCTGCAAGCAACGTGCGTCCTCAGCACGCTCCGGCTGCACGTACAAGACGTGCACTTTGTGTTGCTCTGGTGGGACTTGTGTTAAGACTGATCATCAGCAGAATCACTGTGTCTGGTGCAAACACAATGCAGTGATCCTGGTGGAAGTACTGGCTCCCAGTTTACCACTTTTAAGGACAAGAAAAGTTGTGTCTGTCTTCAGCGGAAGAAACTGTAACATGGCAGACACAGTGTACTGATGAACTTGCTCTACATACTCACTATGCCTCTGGATGCTCTCAGTGTTCTCTCTGCATGTTCTGTCATACTTTCTATTTTAAATGTCAGCCTGGGTCAGCTAATGTTCCCACTCTCTCTTTAAGCTGCTAAATTTGGGGTTTATGAAACAGATGCAAAACTGAGTACCAGAATGTCTAAATGAGCCTCAAAGGACAAGATGTCCACTTACTCTTTTGTCCTGAAGCTGTCCACAGTATCACACTGTCTCCATCAGCACAGGTTTGCTCAATTGTTCCTGAACTGCAGGTGTTTAAACCTTCTGTTTTTCTGAGGACTTTAGGACGTCTTGTCCGTGGACGTCTTGTCCATGACAAAATCTCAACTCAAGTCCCACTTACTCCAGAGCTCTTAACCAAACTTAGACAACTATCTAGCTGCAGTGTTTTTATCACATAATCAAAGATACACATGGTTCTCTGTGTGCAAAAAAAAGAGGATGTCGGTTTATGTCATTTAAATATTCCCTGTCTGTCGTCACTGTGCTGTATTGTTCTGTTTAGTAAAAGCAGAAATTCTCCATAAAGAATCTGTTGTTGCACCAAAGATAGAAAGCAGACATTTTTTCCCACACTTACTGTACGTCCCTAAAATGTTAGAGCATAAACATGCTTTGAAAGAAGTCTGACATTTTACAAAATATATATATATTCTTCATTGCTGAGAGCTAGATCCAAAGATTGGTACTACTATTTTAATATTTCTCTGTTAAATATGAAACTAGAGCATTTGTATAGCGCCTTTCTAGTCCTCCGACCACTCAAAGTGCTTTTACACTACGTGTCACATTCACCCTTTCACACACACAGTCACACACTGATTGCCGAGGCTGCCATACATGGTGCCACCTGCTACTCAATAACCATTCACATGCACTCACACAGCGATGGAACAGCCATCGGAAGCAATGTGGGGTTCAGTGTCTTGCCCAAGGATACTTCAACATGTGGTACTTATCTGGTTTAATTGCAGTATTTTTGTTTAGCGTGCATTTTTAATTAGTCCTAGCTATTTGGGATCAGTAGGACCCGATACGCATAAATAAAAGAACTCAACATTTTCAACAATAATAAAGTCTCAATGTCCTCAAACAAGTACTTTCTAATTAACACCAACAGCTTGTTACTGTTGCTAAAACTGGTCAAATTTGTTGCTACATCAAACTATAAACATTACTTGTTTATCTATGATTATTACTAATCATAAATAAACAAGTTTCAACCATAAAATTCGATCAGGTTTTGGACCTTGTCCACTTCGTGTCAGGACTGGCTGCAGACTGACTTTGCAGAGATGCCATCTTGTTTTTACATGGATTAGTGTAAGTGTTGTGTCGTTCATGAACGAATCGTTCAAAAGAACGAATCTGTTGAGTGAACGTACTGAACTGAATCACTTCCGGAACTGATTTGTTCATTTCTCAGTTCAGTTGAGCTCAGCAGCGAGCGTGCAGGCCGGGAGTGGAACTGCTGATTTGGTCCGTGGGAACGATGAATCACTCGTGAGTCGTGAGGCAGCCAGGGTGCAGGGAGGGACTGCCTCGGTGAATGAATCACTCGGTGAACAAATAACTCAGTGAATGATGTAACCCTGATCCCTAAGTGATTCAAATCATTTCTTCTCAGCGATACACTTTCATAGGGACTGTTTTCTCCAAGCTAACGGCTAATGTAGCCAGGAGTCAAGCCACATGAACACAATCGCACACCTCCCCATTGTTTTAACAGACTTAGTTTCCAGATAAACAAACTTAAAACATTAGGTTGGCCAGTAATGAGACTCACCAGTGCAGGCACTGAACGATTCGGTGAACGAATCTTTTGAATGAATCTTTTTAATGAACTGATTCTAGTGATTAAGTAACATCTAAAGAACTGCTTTGCCCATCCCTAATTAGTGTACTGTGCTCTTACTAGGGCATTAACAGAAAAGTCGATTTGTCGATTTGTCGAGGTGTCGACGTCAGTGGCACAAGTCGACACCCCCCGGGAGGAGTCGACAAGTCGTGTGTTTTTTCCCTCTCTCTCTCTCTCTCTCTCTCTCTGTGCGCTTGTGTACGGAATGCAATCGCTGCCTCTGATTGGCTTACGCTGATACTTTATCCTTGACTTAACCAATAGTCATAATCACTTCATAAAAAGGGCGGTAACGTTACTTGGCGCATAGAGGGGAAATTAACACAAGACCACAACAAGACAAGAGACATGGCTGCAGAGAGCATAGAAGGTGATAGGCCTGAGAAAACGCCTGAAGGCCCGAACATACTCGGGCAGAACGTACGCGGAATGGACTCTGCGGAGGACTCAAAGCAGACGTCTGCAAGACCTGTGCGCGCAAAGCTCGGACATTCCTTGCGGAGTCCGCTACGCTAATAGTACACCCGCCCCGAGTACGTTCGGGCCTGAGAGTGACAGACATACATCACATGTGGGGAGATACTTCACTTTCCTCCACCGTGTCAATGTGATGATGTCATCAAATGACTTGTCGACTCGACTTAGACTTTATTGACAGATAAGTCGACCTGAAAAAAAATCAAAGTCGTTAATGCCCTAGCTCTTACTACCACTAGATGGCACAAAAGAGTGTCCATGAACAAGGACAACAGGTCTAAGTAGAATGAAGTATAAGGGTAAAGTAAACCCAAAATGCGATGTCCTCATATGAGGACACAGGGTCTCAGGAGGATAGTGTCGCTATCTTGGACCAACAAGGGCTTGCATTGAACTGTATCCAGCTGTTGAACAGAGCCATGGTCTGTTTGAGGACCACTAAAAGGAAAATTAAATATGCACATTTAGATAAAACACCATTTTCTGTGAATAGTGGGTAATAGTGGGACTTGCCATGCTCACCCATTAACTTCAGTAGAAGTGGCACCAGAGTCTGGCACCAATGCCAAATTTGAATTCTGTCTCACAGACGTAATGACCCTTTCCTTCTTTTATAGTTTCCTCTCCTGGTTCCAGGAAGTCACTGCATCCAGCCTAGAAACACCCTCATACATAAACACTTGTAAAACCACAGCTTGTGTTTTTTTTACACTTTGGTTTTTGTACAAATCCAACAAACAAGAAATAATGTGTTAAGTGATGACCTTGGGAGGTGTTGGCTGCCCCTGCTCCCAGTCTTCAAGCTAAGCTGAGCTATAGCTTCATATTTACTGTACAGACATGACAGTGGTATCAATTTTCTCCTCTAATTCTCAGCAAGAAACTGAAAATGTCAAACCATTCTCTCACAGAACAATAAAGATGCTTTTCTTTACTTTCATCCAATGCAGTCAAATGCTTCTCATGTTTCCTGAGCTGGCCTTGCTCTAATCAATATAATGCTGTCTTGTCACCATGTCCAAGAGGAAGCAGACTATCATAACCAAGATCAGCTGAAAAAAACATGAATATGATCCTGTCTTGGACGTTGAGTTAAGTCCCGTTGCAGAGCCAAAGCCCCTGGCAGATTAGCTCTGATTGAAGGTCCTGAAATTACCTCCAGACTTGGTCAAATAGTTGGCTTAATGAAGGGCAGCTAATGGAGCAGAGAGCTATGCATGCATGTCATGTATCCATGCGTCCCATCATCAGCAGCGCTGGGAGCAGCTGAGTTCATTTTACGCTGACTGCTGAGGCCTTGTTTGTGGAATCAGTTTAGGAAGATGTATTTCTAATACTCCGATGTGATGATGAGGTTTTCAGTGGATTTTAGGTCAAATGCTTCACAAGTGAAAGGGTTTATCCGCAGCTGAAACATCTTTTCTTAGCCTCATTGGATTCACATCCGCTCATATCTTGATGCGTTTTAGTGAAGTGGAATTCTTTTGGTCTCTGCACAATTTGTTTCCTTCATGATTAAGAGCTGCGTAGCTCAAGTTGTTTCATCTCCTCCCCTCTCCAGATGGCAGCTATTTGAATAGGCATGCAAGCTTTGATCAGCAGATGCCGCTCAAAACAAAGACAATAATCTGACGTACGCCTCGATGTCAGTATTTAACCATGTTATATATTTTCACCAACTGTTTACTCTGGGAAAAGAAACACAAAACTTGAGCTGTTATCTTCGAAACATGCTCGGGTGAATTTCAGTAATGCTACAAAGTCTGACTGACAGCTACCGAGTCTAAGTATTTGGCAAAGTTCTGTGCAACTGTGGCTGCATGTGCATCTGCATGCATTTGTGTCAGACTCATTCGTCCCAATTTTTGTGTGTTTTCCCCTCTGTGGAGGAGCTGGCAGGCGACAGAGCCATCATCATCATCTGGGCGTAGAAATGCCTCAAAACACAAAGAGCCCCATTCAGAGTCCTCAGCAGCCGTATCCCACACCCACACAGTCAAGAGGACACCCAGACCCATCCAGCGCACAGCCTGGAGTCATTACTGAGAGCAATGTGTACTTACGCAGCAGTGAATCATTCACAGGGAAACATTAAGCAGAAAAGGAAGGTTCAGAGAAGAAGAAATGATGGAACATAAACCTGCTGATCACCACATCTGACTGGGAGCTGTCTCCCTCCTGCTATCTCATCTGCAGCGATTTACGTTCATCAAACATAGAGGAATTATTCCAACAGCTTACAACAATATCTTCAGCTATTTGAGGAACTCAGGGGTCCACATACCGGGTGTAAAGTGAGTCTGGTGCCAGCAGGTTCCCTGGACCGGGCTGTCAGAGACAGAGCCGGCAGAAGTCTCAGCGGTAGACGGAGAGGCCCCAAATTTCTGTGAACTCAAAAAACAATGATGAAAGAATACTAAAGGGGTGGATTGCCCACTCCAGGTCGGGGGGAGGTCCTGCCTCAGGTGGAGGAGTTTAAGTATCTCAGGATCTTGTTCACAAGTGAGGGTAGGATGGAGTGGGAGATTGACAGGCGGATTGGGGCGGCATCAGCAGTGATGCAGACGCTTAACTGGTCCATTGTGGTGAAGAGGGAGCTTAGCCAGAAAGCAAAGCTCTCGATTTACCGGCCGATCTACGTTCCAACCCTCACCTATGGTCACGAGCTCTGGGTAGTGACCGAAAGAACGAGATCGCGAGTACAAGCGGGCGAAATGAGTTTCCTCCGCAGGGTGGCTGGGCTCAGCCTTAGGGATAGGGTGAGGAGCTCGGACAACCAGGAGGGACTCGGAGTAGAGCCGCTGCTCCTCCACATCGAGAGGAGCCAGTTGAGGTGGTTCGGGCATCTGGTAAGGATGCCTTCCGGATGCCTCCCTTGGAAGGTATTTCGGGCATGTCCAACCGGGAGGAGACCTCTGGGCCGCCCCAGGACACGCTGGAGGGATTACATCACCCGGCTGGCCTGGGAACGCCTTGGGGTTCCCGCGGAAGAGCTGACGGAAGTGGCTGGGGAGAGGACTGTCTGGGCTTCTTTGCTGAGGCTGCTGCCCCCGCGACCCAGACCTGGATAAGCGGAGGGCAACGAGTACGAGTACGAGTAAAGGGGAACTCCACCAATTCTTAAGGGTTCCTGGTCTAGACCCGGTTTTACTCCCCATGTCAGCGTGGGTTTCCTCCAGGTGCTCCAGCTTCCTCCCACAGTCCAAAGACATGCAGGTTAACTGGTAACTCTAAATTGTCTGTAGGTGTGAATGTGAGTGTGAATGGTTGTCTGTCTCTATGTGTCAGCCCTGTGATAGTCTGGTGACCTGTCCAGGGTGCACCCAACCTCTCACACAGTGTCAGCTGGGATAGGCTCCAGCCCCCAATAAATCGATTTATTTATCGCATAATATAATTCAAGGTACAACTCAAGTGAAGTGGCACTGAATCATAACACAAGTTAGACATTAGAACAAATATTTACCGATTTAACAACATGGCTGCCAATGTCTGATAACTTCGCCTCGAGTGATGTCACTTGAGTGAGCGTCGGTTAAAGACTAAGTTTGGAAATGAAGTGAGCTCACCAGACCTCTGCAACCCGCTCCTCATTGCTACATTAGCCCCTGCTAGCATAACACACCCAGATCTCAGGTGGAGCAGGTGGAACTGTCAGCGGTTGACTGGCATTGTGGGTAATGTAGGCACCGTGTTTTGACAAGGAAGAAAAACGTGGAATAAAAACAGACCATATCTCTAGTCCAGCTGCATCAGTTTTCATATTTTTTGTTTGCCAAGATTCTAAATGGTGTTAGCATACAACTTAAAACAATAATGAAAAGCCTAAGGTGGCAGGTGTCAGGTGGTGGTGCATTCAGTGTCTTGCCAAAGTTCCCAGGATGGACAAGTGCAAGTTATATGTTTGTGACCAGTAATGTTCTCACCTTTTATGCTGCGTTCAGGAATTTTATGTAAATATGTTTAGTTTAGTTTAGTTTAGTTTATTTAAGAAGGGACGGTGCAAATTAAAAAATACAAAAGGCATTTTTTCCATCCGTTGCTCCTTGGCCAAGATGTTACACAAGAATGATCATCAAATGTGTGATTCAGTGATTAAACGTGAGGTAAAATTAATGCAATATAAAAGGACATACAATTTTTTAAAAGCACAACAGGCAGAAGTGACATATTTCCATATAGAACAACATAGCAACTCTAGCAGGACATTAGTAGCAGCATCAAAAGTTTAGTGCTTAGGTATGTATGTTTTAATCATCCATTATTGTAAATGATTAGTGAAAGATCTAGAAGTGTTTAGTACTCTGATATGAATTGAAATGGCAGTGATGGAAGTGCAAGAGCAACTGTGGTTGCTGTTTCCTGCCTCTTACCATGGGCTTGTTTCTGGTGCGACATGAGTGCTTTAATGAGATTTCCAAAGTGCAAAGATCCTTAATTTTTTAATGAGCGCGACTCCCAGGGTGAGACAAAATCTACAGCGTGGATGCCAGGGTTGAAAATCATCAAAGGCTCTGAAATCAAACACACTGGCACTTTCATATCCCGCACTGAACCGTCGCCTTTCTATCATAAATCTGAAATTTTATGTGGCTTTGCAGTGACTGCGATGAAATATGACACTTGGACCATGGATACGTCCTGCAGCAGCCCACGGCACAGCACAATGCAGAGTTCTTCACCTCTGGAAGCTGCTGATTCTACGTGTAACCCCACACCACTGCAGGCCAGGCAGAGCCATTGACTTCACCCATGATTTATTCATGTGAAGATGTTTTGAAACACATTTGCATTTATTAAAAGTCACTCAGTCTAAATAATGGATTGTGTAATGTGACACTGGAGATGAGTCAGTGCTTGAAGACCTATGACACCACCTCATTATCAGTGTTAAAAGGCTGCAGGAGGGCAGAAGGAGGCCAAAGATCTCGCTTCAGTCTTCAGTCTAACTTAAAGGTTTATATGAAAGGCAATCACGCAGGGGAATAATTGAACATTTTCTCCCTTACATGCATGATGGTGCACTGTCAAGCTTTGATATCTCTCTAAATAACACTCACATCTGGGGCGAATCGTTAAAAATAGTCCCGACTGAAGCCCAAAGACAAAGCTTAATAAAACACACGTCTGCAGCCACTTGTAAATAAGGTCAGTGATATTAACTGTGCAGGGTTATTCCTACTCTCATGAGCTTCTGTTATCTACAAAGCACACACTGCCCCCTGTTGACCAAACACAAAAACACAGGCAAACAGCTGCATCACAAGCATTTAATTTTTTTAAAAACAAAGCTCATTTATAAATCATGTTCGTACAAAAAGTCAGTAGAGAGCACACTTTGGTTATGTGCAAGTGCTTTGTTGCAAGCAGACAGTGTCATAGTGATATAGCTTGAAATACTTATACTACATCAGGTCGCAGTGTCACAGTATTTTTTTGTGTGTGTGAAATTGAGGAACCAGTTTAGCAGAATTTCATAAAATACATATTTTTCCTCTTACCTGTTGTGCTATTTATCAGTCTAGATTAGGTCTGTGGATTATCTTGAGTAACCAGGTCATGATTTCTGGAATCTTTCAAATGTATATTTTGGCGCTTTGAGCACCACAAGCCGAGTCCCATCTGGTTCCATTATATTTGAGAGAAGGCAGACATCTCTACGGCTGATATCTCCAGCACTCTGCAACTCACACCAAAACAATCTAGACAGATAAACAGCACTACAGGTGAGAGGAAGAATATGTATTTTTGATTTCAGGGTGAACTGTCCCTTTAAAGTACAGTAGTACCTACGTAGAAAAGCTTACCAAGACATCTTCATGATGTCACATACTGATTGAAAGATCCATCTGGATTATAACTATACATTTCACTGTGAACTACAATCAGAGCAATTATATGCTGAGGATTGCTCCAACATACTTCATGTTGAGCTTAGTTGAAACTTGTGTTACCAACACCCTCTGTCTCTACCCCCCTTTAACTGTCATTTCCAGTTGTGGGATTCTTAACAGTCCGTGGCGTCTTTGTCGTTTTGGCCGCTTTCTCTTTTTTAACCTCCTCCTTCTTCGCCACCACCTCGTTCTCCGCGACCTCCTCATTCTCAGGCTTGGGTGCGACCTTCCTCAGCCTGTGCTTGCCCTTGATGGGAGCTGCGAAAGTGAGCGAAGACTTGAGGAAATCCAGAGGGAAGATGCCCACGTCCCCGTCGAAGCGGTTCTTCGTCACCTGCAGGGACCTGCGGCCGGGACACGTCACCAGCTTCTTCTCCTGCAGGATGAGGACGTTGTCGGCTTCTTGGCTGGCCTAAAGGGGGTTAAAGGTCAAGACGCTTCTAAGGTATGTTGAATAATTGCAGTTTTGTGAAGAGAGTCAGGACACATTTTAATGATAGCGTCAACTCAGTGTGTTTCAGGTTGTTTCCAGCTACAAAAGCAGCATGACATATATGAGTAAATTAATATAGGGAAGGTTAAAAAGATTAAAAACACACAGAAATAAAAGGAGATAATGTGTTTCAAACCCAAGTATATACACTAAGTACTATTAAAATGGCTGTAGATTTGATTTTGATTGTCCAAGATTAGTCAGGTTATGTGCAATGGTTGATCTCTTCCTCTGTCATTGTGTAAATAAGGAAAAAAATATAAATATATATTTTAAAAATTCTTTAAAAAATATCTATTGTAAAAATTCCTGAAAGAATCTAATTTTCTTTTTGTGCTATGCCTTTAAAGTATACAACTTTTTTTTGCTTATTTTTGCTCATTATTGTTCATTAATTTTATTTTATCCTCTCATCCTCTTAAAAGAAAAGAAAGTACTATATACTATATATTTATTTTTATTTTATTTAATTTTCTAAAAAAAAAAAAAGTGCACAAAATTTAAAATGAAATTGTTTCTATAAATAAATAATAATAATGATATAAAACAAATAAATAAACTTACATGACTGATTCCATTAAAATCTATTATTATAAAATTAGTTATAAAATGGAATCTGTCACTGTTCCTCCCGTTTCCCTTTCAGGTTAACTATACTGTATAGATCTACTTATATTATATACGTCCACTATAAAGTCCCTAATTTGCTGCACAGTTTAGTTTAAAACAAAAATGTGAGATGTTTTTCTGTCTTACCTTCGCTGAACCAAAGATTGACGCAGTTTGCAGCTCTCGGTCATCCTCTTCTTTCCGCGGGTGAATGATCAGAGTGACGTGGCAGCTGCTGTTGGTGGCAAACTTCCTGAACACCCCGATGATGTGGTCCTGAACTGCAAACCTGGATCACATAAAACATAATTTAGTTCCATATTTCTCATTGAAAAATATCACGCCTAATGAAACAGAAACTTGTACAGGGTAGACCCACTTGTCTACGGAGAGGTTTTCCTGCCCCATCATGAACTGCAGGTTGTCGATGATGACGTGGTTGATGTCATACAGGTAGACAGCATGTAGCATTGTGTCCAGCACCGTCCTGTAGAGGGGGTTGAAAGAAAAGGGTCAGACCAAAATGATTCATATAGAAATACTGCTTTTATATAGTAAATAAACTAAGCTGAAACTTATATTCTTACATCAACTGTTGAGGTAATTACCTAATGTTCTGTTCTTGCCTGACGCTCACTAATAATTAGCAGTTACATTATGCTGACTGGGATTAAAAAGAAAGACGCACGTATCCACTAAAACAGGCTTACTTGATGTTCTGCTGCCCGTGGAACGTCATGAAGTAAAGCGGCAGCTCTTCAAACTTGTCTGCCCAGAAGTCGTACTGCTCCAGGTTTTCCTCCAGCCTCTGCATGGCAAACTGCGTCAGCATGATCTTCGCCAGACGCACGTTGTTGATCTCAAAGCTGCCCCATAACGTGTTGACGCCCTGCGTGCAAAGATCCAGAGCAAGCTCGCTGATAAACGTGGTCTTCCCACTGCCAGTAGGACCTGAACAAAGAGACATACATATTAAGACTAACTATTAAACTGTAGACTGTGTAGAGTGGATAAGAGATAATAACATGTAATGTGTTTGTTTACACCTCATATTCAAACTTGACAGGTCCAGAAAATGTAACACACAGCCCTAAATATATTCTTTCTTTGGGGAAATAAAAACATTGATCTGTGGTGTGGGTGTATTTTTATGTCTTATTCTTTCACATTTGTAATCCATTTATAAACAGTAAAAAAACAGTAGCATCATCATCAAAAATTAAATTATTTAGGCTGCTTGTAATTCATGATTTTGGCTACATGGGGGCATTAAAACAAGCTGAAAAAACATTTTTTTGCCACCAAATTGTTAGAATTTTTCACCAGCTAGTCTCCAGCTTTGTCTCTCTGGTGTTTTGTAACGTGCAGGTCATGTTTATCAGAGCTTTTATGTTGTAAACTGCCACCTGCTGTGAGGTTTGTGGGCCGGAAAACCAAAACAATGAGCTCAAAGATGCTAAAATGCTCTGTAGAGCTGAGGGGAACTGCAGAGTTGGGTGTTTATTCTCCGAGTGTTGCCATGTACCTGTGAAAACAGTCAGCTCCCCTTTGCGGTGTCCCTTCAGGATCCTGTTGAGCTCCGGAAACCTCGTCCACTTGACTCCAGCCACCTGGTCTGTGTTCACCAGCTCCCCGTACACGTCCTCTCTGAGCTGCTTGAAGGACACTATGGACTTATGGGCCGCCGGGATGGACGATTTGATGATTTGGCTGAAGTTCTTCCCCAGAGCCAGCGCCTCCACAGGACACGGCCGGTACTCCCCGGGCCGCACCAGCGAGCAGCGCCTCAGACCCAGCTTACGTGAAAAGATCTTTGACGCCTCCCAGGAGCGAATGTCGCCTCCAAGCCACAGCGTCACATACTTGAACTGCTCCAGGTAAGGCAGCAGGATCGGTGGGAGGCAGCTGACCCCGCGTGGGAGAGCCACACTGGGGAGTCCTGTGGCCTGGCTTACTGCCAGAGTGTCCAGCTCATGTCCGGTGAGCACCACCTCTGCGTCCATGCGGCCCACCAGGGGGAGGCCAAACAGGTTGTAGTAAGAATTACTCTTTGGCACTGTAGCTTCATTATAAGTCACTTTGTCATTGTCTGTGCTTTGAGCGGAGAGAAGCTTCACCCCCTTCAGGGAGGAGTCGGGTCCACCAAACCAGGGGAAAACCAGACTCTTGGTGGGCTTGAAGAGCCTCACGCTGAACTTCTTGAGTGTTGCATTAGAGACCTTTGTGATCTGAAACCAAACAGCAATACATCATAGTTTTATTGCATTATTCTGTTGATATCTTGTCAACTTATCTTAAATATTTTTTTGTCAGCTTCTTGCCTTTTTTTTGTCATCACTAGTGTTTTTAATTGCCCTGTTCGTTTACTTGCTGTGACTACCGTGTCTGACGCTGTTCAGACTTCTGCAGAATATATTTTCTTTACAGTATATAAGTTTAATAGAGTTTAGGTTTAATCGTATTCCTCACAACTTAAATGACATGCATTTACAACAGTTACAGATGCAAGATCCTTACCAGGAGTGAGTCACGATCTACACATTAAAAGAAAAGATATACACAATATATTAGTTTAAATTATGTAAATGGGGGCTTGCTTGCCTCTTCCATCTTTATCGTCTTCACATACCTCCTTTAATGGATAACTAAAGGCTTATTATGTGAAGTTATATAAGGATTTACTTTCTTTGCTTCTCAATGATTGTGATGTAGATGTGATGGTGTCAGTTGTCCCTTTGATTATTCTGACTAAACTAAACTAAACTAAACTAAACTAAACAATACCTGGAACATGGTTTTAACCATCTGAGCCTCGTCCTCAGTGAGGTCACTGAAGGGCACAGAGCTGGACCAGATCCTCTGCACCTCCCTCTGCTCCCTCTCCCTCTCCTCCTGCTCCTCCACAGTCTCCGGGTATCCCAGCAGCACATTCGGGCTGAGGAAGTCCTGCTCGTCCTTCTGCATCACCTCCAGGCAGTCCTGGAGATCCTCCCAGCTCCCTTCCACCAGCGTGTCTTTGCACAGAAACTGTCCGGTGGTTTTGTCGATGAACAGGGAGAAGCTGTCCCCTCTGGCAGACGGCTGGACGAAGATGCTCTGGATGTGGAGGCAGCTGTAGCCATCATGGATGGGAATGTCTTTGGAGCGCAGATACTGTTTGATGTCTGTGACTGTGATGGGGCTCACAGGAAACTCTACAGTAGACTTTGCATCCTTTTTATAAGCTCTGGTCCCACTGTGTGCCAGGAAGTAGTCTGTGTCCACAAGCTGTAAATCACAGGGGGGCCTGTGAAGGAGTCTGTGGGTGAGATGTGTCCCACAGAGGGGTGGGAAGTGTCTCTGGTGGAGAAACTTTGGGGCTGCCACCTGCCTGACACAGGCGGTGCCCCTCAGCAGCAAGCTCCTCCACATCAGTTATCTGGTTGGGACATTCAACCTGCAACACACATGAAAACAGCATGAAGCATCACAGCAGATGTCTTTGGTGACCTGTGCTAATGTAAGGACAGACAGGCAAACAATGAGGCAGAAAACCGTTATTTATCTTTATCAAACGATCACTGACTGGACATTAAAATGAGCTAAAATGTGCGCGAGAGCATTAACTATAAACATACTGAGTTAATTCAAATAACAAACACACAATAAAACAACTTACTGGCTCTGCTGTCTGTCCTCATTTTCCTCCATGCTCCTCCAAGCCCGGGCTTTGCAGTGCGTCGGCAAAACAAGTCCGTGTGAAACATACGGCGAAAGGTATCGAGCTGCGTTTATATGTTCATGCTACATTTTAAAATATTTAGAATATGCGCATTTATTTAATATATCTATGTCACAAAATTGAATTACACTCAGCACTCTAATTGGCTGAAGGAAGTAGTCTTTTAAAATATATATTTTCTTTAGCGGTCGGGTCGGTTGTATGTTGTTTCCCGCCGGATCATTTCATCGACGGACCGCAGCACATTCATGCCCGTCAACTTGTCCTCTGTGAATGTTGCTGCTAGCTAACGTTGGTTTAGTCTTGTCCAGCGGTTTATATCAATATTTTAATTAAAATATAACCGTTAATTGACGGTTGACGATGACATCCAGAGGGACACCGAGTCGCTTCCTGAAAAGCGTCCTTCAGAACGGTGTCGGCCGTTACGTCTGCCAGCTGAAACGAGTCTCCATCATCTTCTCTAAAAATGCACAGAGCTCCCTGGGAGTCAGGTAAAACAAACTGTTCACATAAATATACCTTATTACAGGTGACGTGAAAGCCCTGACCTACTGAAGTAAAACTACAGTAGCATTATGAGCTAAATGTGTCTTGTTGCATGTCAAGATGTTGTCAGACAGCAAAGTTAACTTTAAGAATTTAACCCTCTTCAAAACAAGATAGTGAATAATACTTGAGTTTCTTATCATTTGTTTTACATTTAAATGCCTGCTTTCACTTTCCTAGTGTGTAACCTTCCTGATATATACTGTGTGTTGCCGCCATTTGTTGTGTTGCTGTTGGGTTCCTAGCAGCTTATTGTCCTCCACACTTCCTTTTTTATTAACACATATTTTTATTGTTATTTATAACAACATATAGGCTGCTACACAACATTGCAAAAGAAAAACTAAATAAAAAACACATCCATGTGTACATACACCCAGGTACACACATATACAGATACCTACATACATACAGAAACTTTAAATCTCATCCAGAGCATTACTGATGTCAGGTATTGGATCAATCAATCAATCAATCAATCAATCAAATTTTATTTATATAGCACCTTTCAAAACAAATCAATGTCATTCAAAGTGCTTTACATTTTGAAAAAATACAGAGAATAAAAGTAAAATCAGAAAAAGGACTGGTAAACTAATGCACACTGTGTCATACAATAATAATTTAAAACAATAATAGAAGATAAAAACAAGATCAAAACTACTGTGCTGCTACTAAAAAATAATAAAAATAAATATTTGAAATAACATGCAGGATAAAATATAAAATCAAAGCCAGGAGAATAATAGTAATAAAAAGAGAAAAATATAGATAAGACCACTGAATAATAACAAAAGTAAAACAAAACAAAAAAAATGGATGGCCAGAAACTTTCTACAGCTAAATGAGGACAAGACAGAGATTTTATTAACAGGTCCAAAGGCTCTTAGACACCAAATTAGCACTTTGCTGTCTCCCCTACCAGCATATCAAAAAATTAGGTGTAATTATTGATTCTGATCTTAAAAACTTTCAAAAACACATTTGTAATATCTCATCTCATCATCTTAAAAATATTTCTAAAGTTAGATCCTTCCTTACACGCTCAGATTCTGAAAAGTTGCTTCATGCATTTGTTTCCAGTCGGCGTGATTATTGTAACGCGTTTTTTGCTTCACTAGCAAAGCAATCACTCACTAAACTTCATCTTATTCGGAACACTGCAGCCAGAGTGCTAACCAGAACCAAAAATCTTCTTTTAAAAGCAAACTAAAAACTTTTTTCACAAGCTTTTAATCAGGTCTAGTGTTTGTATTAAAAGCTTCCTCTTCTAACGTTTTATATATTGTCCTATTTTATATGTACAAAATATTCTTGTTTATTTTTATCTTATATGTTTTATTTATGTATTGCCTATGAAATGGTATCTTCTTGGCATGTATGATTTTATCTGCTTTGCCTTTTTAAGCACATTGAGTTTACGCTTGTTGTATGAAATGTGCTATATAAATAAACTTGACTTGACTAAAGGAGCAGGCAGTTGCACGAGATAAAGGCCCAGTCAGGGCTTATCCTCTTATGACTGGTTACAGGAAGATGTAAAACAATAAAGAAATGTGACTTGCTTCCATGGAGCTTCGATAAAGTGGGGTTTAGAGTCTAGCTTTTATATATTCCATAAATGGATTCCAGATTTTCATTCTTAGTTTCACAAGTTTGAGTTTGCTGCATCAATTCGCTCAACCACTGAGTCCAGCTTAAGGGATGAGGGTTCTTCCAGTGGAGAAGAGTTAATTTCTGTGCAAATAAAGTGACAAAATTTTATTATATTTTGAATTTAGATGCTGAAAGATTCTTATTTTCTTCTCCTGCTTTGCCAAAAATAGCTGTCAAAGGATGTGGGTACATTTTCATTTTGAAAATATCTGATAGTGTTTTGAAGTTCAAACTCCAGTAAGACGTCTGCACCTGTCACAAGTGGATCAATCAGCATCTGGGAGCATTTTAGAGAGTTTGACTTTTGAGAAATGATGGCGATGCAGCACCTTAAATTGAATGAGGCCACGCCTGGCACACATTGAGGCCGTGTCCCCACTGCAAAGTGTAATGTTATAGTGGACTAAACAGTGTAACAGCCAAATTCCTTTATGTTAATTTGTACAGATACAAAGAAAATTCTGATAAATGTTATTCATTTGAATTGTATATAAATCTAAATACTACCTACCAAAAACATGTCATGGTGGGAATCTATGAACATATGGTGTTGCTTCAAGGAAACATTTGCATTTCATCTCTTTTCTATTACTTAATAATTGAATACTTAGTATGCTAAACAATTAGAAATCAAACATTTCTAATTTAATATTGTGATTCCAGTTTTAGCAGATTTTAAATTAACAGAAAAAGCTGTTTTCAGACTCTTTTTGGAGAAAGTTGATGGAGCTGAATGATGTGAGGAAGGTCCAAACACAGGGACTCAGCATGGCCTCCAGAAAGTCATAGTACAATACAAACAGTGCTGTTTTTGAAGTATTATTGTATGTTGTTAATCACCAAAAATGGGTATGTTACCCAGAGGCAACACGGTACCATAAAGGGGTAAGTGTAGCGCTAGAATAAATGTTTTTGGTTACATTCCACTATGATCAGTAATGAAAATAATCACCAGTTGCAGCGTTAAAAAAAGTCATCTTAAGATATTCTTTGTCTGGTTACTTACCACTAATAAACCAAGACAGAAAAATGGCACTGTATACAAAAGACACTGACGATCATCATCATCATCACCAGAGTGGCCACATCATCATCACCTTCTTTTCTGTCAACTTTCAGAGAGTTCATTGAAGAGGGCGTGGTGGATTATGCCAAAAACAACCCTTCAACAGTCGTGTATGTGTCTCCTCAGTCGTGCAGGATACCCAAAATAGTCGCAGAATACTGTAAGTGTTCACGTCTTTGTGTTTTAATGGGATATTTAACTAATAGCACACACTAGCACGTTTTTATGTATAAAATAATGCTTTATTTTGCAGCTCCTAGGTTTTCTGAATACTTTTAAGAATGTTTGTAAGTATGTAAATTGGTTTAAATTACAGGGTGACTCATCGGTTATGTGAGTTAAACTAGTAGCAGATGTTGATTTCCAGAGAAATATATTTTAAAGATCTGCCACAATCTTAACTGGAAAAACATACTTACTTTAGATCCCTTTGAAGCCAGTAAATATCCCTATATGTTGAGTATGCTTCCCTGTAAATCAAAGCTTGGTTTGTGTAATTATTAGTACTAAAATTCTCAGTAATTACACAACAATTTATTGTCACGTATCAGCTCCTTTCTAGGATATTTTTTTTTATTTTTTTTTTTATTTTAATTGCTTTCATGTGAGACTCTTCATGCTGCTGTCTTGGCCAGGACTCTCTTTCAGAAGAGATTTTGAATCTCAGTGGGAATATTCCTGGTAAAATAAAGGTTAAAAAAACATAATAATAAATAAATAATCCACTCAGATCAGTACTGCCTCTGAGGGAGGCCTGGTACAAACATTAAAACCAGCACTAAAACAAGAAACGATGACAAAACCCTTTCATTAATTCACTATTATTGATATTAGAAATTTTTTTTGCAGACTTTTGAGGCAAATATTTCTATTTAAACATCATAAAACATCAAAATGCTACTGGTTTGAAATCAAATGACAGATGGCAGGTGAGATAGGTTGTTACTACTCCTGTGTACTGTAGGGGGCAGTATAAAATTGTTTTTTCTGAGACCTCTATTCAGGTAGAAGTGAAATGCCGCTGGGCGTTTTAAATGACTTAGTTAAACAGTCAGAATCATTTGTTCTTGTTGACACTGTTACATTTCACACTAGGCAGGTTTTTCAGTAGTTTAAGTGTGTGTCTGTCCCTTTTGAAGTCACGCAGACTTATCACCTGTCTTTCCTCTCTGCAGTAAACGGCAACGTGAGGGAAGAGATCATCACAAGCAAAACGTCTCCGCAGATTTCAGAGCTTTTGACCAAACTGACCAATCAGTCTGGCCTGGACATCATCCGCATCCGCAAGCCCTTCCACACAGACAACCCCAGTATCCAGGGCCAGTGGCACCCATTTACCAACCGGCCCCCGTCTATCGGCCCCATTGGAATACAGAAACGGGAAGCCGAATAAGGACTAACCAAAACTTAAAGTCAAAACTTGTGCTTAATCTAGGCAAGATATGTTTTTCTTTTGAAGATGTTAACGTGTCTGCTTTGTAAATTAAATCTCGGGTCAAGCAGTCCTCATGTTTGCAGCAATTTGTTGGATAATTCTGCAGAAGACTACAATCCACCATGCTTTTCTGTCTGATGGCAGCAGAGCCACTTCAGCTGTGCAGAAAAGTGCCCACATTACCGAGCCCTGAATGCCACATTTGAATAGACTTTACATGAATCCACCAGAGGCTTGTCAGCAGGCAGATAACTGTTTTTAATCTCAAGGTTATTTGAAGATTCATGTAGTAAACTGCCGCACTGGGGAGCAACTTTGTATGAAATAAAAAAAAAAAAGATTGTGCAAATGCTGGCGTTGGTGTTTAAATTTAGATTTTCTTTTGAGTTGTGTTTTAACAGCTTGTCAGATGAAGATCAACAGAGTGAAACTGATTGCAGCTGTGCTGTCAGCATCGTTAAGAAAGATTGATTCAACTGCACTTAAAATACTTCACAGATGAGACACACATCACAAGTACACCTTTTTTATTTATAAGACACGGGGGGGAATGTACATGTTATTACAGTTTAATACTGATAAGGTTTGAGGGTTTCCTCGCTGTGCAGAGTTAAACGATCCAGAGCTTAAATGAACATGACAGATGGTTGTGTGATAGCTTGAGGGACAAGTCTTAACCTTCCCAGCACAGAGCTGCCCTCTGCTTCGGCTCAAGAGGAAAAAAAAAAACAACTCCTGTGCATAATTTGTACAAATTCAACAAGGCGGATGTTGGCAAAACTCCTCGCTGCTTTCTTTGCATTTCTCATCCCAAATTTATCATTTTTGACTGCAAAAGGCACGCCACTTGACCCTTTCTTTCCCTCCACAAATGACCTCAGTGTTCTTCCCAACAAAAATATAACCAAGCACCAGTCATCACAGGAATACCAACAAGCATGGAATGAACGCGAAAAGTGCCCTCAGGACAGATTGCTTGTTTCTGCTGATTGATTCATAGTATTCGGCTGGCATATATAGCTCTGGCCGGAGGAAATGATTTGGCTATCTGTGAAAATTTATGTAGAATAGGAGCGTGAGATGACTGCAGAGGATGGCGATGAGTGAGAGACAGTGGAGCCAACCTCTGCAGCAAGATATTGGTGCTGATTTCACTCATTTTCTTCCAAATATCTGCACTGGAGTTGCATCTTTGATGAGAATGTGGATGCCCTCTCCCTTTAAATTACCCTCAGACATATAGACTGCGGTTCCTGTTGTTACACACGCACAGTTTAGCCAATAAAAGTGGCAAAATTTAAATTATCTGTAAACTTGTGTCGCTAAATTTAAATAAAATTAATCTTCAAATGTAGCTGTTTAAAGGGACAGTTCACCCAGACATAAAAAACACATATTTTTCCTCTTACCTGTAGTGCTATTTATCAGTCTAGATTGTTTTGGTGTGAGTTGCAGAGTGTTGGAGATATCAGCCGTAGAGATGTCTGCCTTCTCTCCAATATAATGGAACTAGATGGCACTCAGCTTGTGGTGCTCAAAGCTCCAAAAAAATACATTTCAAAAACTCTACAGCAATGTCTCTTTCCAGAAATCATGACCTGGTTACTCAAGATAATCCACAGACCTTGTTGTGAGCAGTTTCATGTAGGAACTATTTTTATTTAATAACCTAACGACACCTGACAATTGCATCATAGCGCAGAAAGAAGCGTGCATCTACTCATGGAGGAAAGGTGCACCAGATGTAAACATTAGTGGCGTCCTCCTTGGCTGAGCTGTAACGTTAGCTAGTTCAGCGGTGCTAGGTGAGCTAGCAGTAGATGCACGCTTCCTTCTGTGCGGTGATGCAGTTGGCCAGCTTGCTCTCACTGAAAGGGGGGTGTCATTTGGTAGAAAGAAAATAGCTCCTACATTAAGTGCCATCTATTTCAATTATATCGGAGACAAAGCAGACATCTTAATGGCTGATATCTCCAACTCTTGGCAGCTCATACCAAAACAATCTAGACTGATAAATGACACTACAGGTAAAAGAAAAAAAATGTTGTCTTGATTTCTTCGACAACTGTCCCTTTAAATTACCCACAGACATATAAACTGCAATTACTTTTGTTATACATGTACCGCTAAGCCAATCAAAGTGTCTGCATTTAAATGATTTGTGAACTTATGTTATTAAATTTAGGTAAAATTAAACCGAATATTCAGCTGTTTTAATAAAGATAATTTAATCTTAGCTGGCTGATGATGGGAAAATGTTTTCTGTTATTTCATGCTCACTTCCTGCATTTTAATTCATGGCACCAATTACAGATATCAGGACCACTGTGCTCTCATCACACCCGCGCTCCCCAATGGGAGCTGGCATAGCTAGACCCACGCCAGGACATTAAAGGCTCTAAATAAAGATGCTGTTGCTAAGTTACTGCCTTGAACGCTGCTCTGGAAATGGTCATTTTACCCCCTCATGAGCTTGTGTTATACCTCTGCTCTGTCAGAGTTATATATTTATGTAAATGACTCTGGGATCATGTGGACTCCAGTCCCAGTGGAGGACAGTGGCCTTGCTGGTTGCCATAAGCTAAAACAGCTGAGTGTTACACCGTCTTGAGAACAGGAGTTGGTGTGTGTTTTGCAAGTCATTTCCTGACTTCCCTTCAGGGCTGTTGACACAGACTTTCTTTCCCAAGCTGAACATAATGCAAAGTGTTTTTTATCTGCACAAAAGCCAGTGGAAATTTAATGAAGTCAAATAAATAAGACAACATAAAAGAAAGTCCTTTCTGTCAGCAGCTCAGGTGGTTAAACTATCTTACAAGTTATATTCTGAGAAAACAACATAGATAAGCTCATTATCTACATCAAGAAATCATACAGAACTAACTAGGTTTGGGCGGTATCATGGTGTACAAGGGCATTTAGAAATCCTGGCTATATAATTTTCAATATCACAAAAAATACAGACATTCCTCTCTCTATTAAACTAATACAGAGGTGCTGTATTGAGGTGATATATGCAGTGCACAACACGCGCCACTAGAGGTCAGTCTTTACTGGTGGAACAGGCACATTCTCATCGCAACTCGTCAAATACCGTCGCTTTGTCAGGGGACATACAAGTCAAAATATGCCGTGCTAGGTACCCTCCTGCGCCTGTTTTGGATGTTGATGGATGGTGAGTCAATTTACACGTTACATTCTCTGTGTCTTTTCAATGCAGTCTTTTTCAAAATAGACTTAATTTTATTTTTTCAATTCGATTCGATTTCGATTTCCTCAAGTTTAGGCACCAAAAACCAGGGTTAGGTTTAGAAGAAAATATCAGTGCACCCACTAGCTCGCCTGGTAGCGCAGGCGTCCCATGTACAGAGGCTGTGTCCTTGATTCAGTTTCAGCCAATAGCCCTTTGCTGCATGCCATCCCCCTTCTTTCTCCCCCTTTATACTACAGCCGTCCTATCAAATAAAGGCAAAAAGCCCCAGAAAATACCTTAAAAAAAGGAAGAAAACATGATGGTTTGGCTCAAAACTCACATAAGAACTGAGCAGCGGGCTCCTGGGTAAAAGTCCGCAGTTTGTTTGACCTATCCACCTCCCTTCCTGCCCTCCCTGTAAGGACAAACTGCAATCAACCGGGATGTATCGCAACGTCACAGGGGTGTCTCTGTCCGCTGCCGACGTCCACTTACAAAGTGGCGGTAATTGATGATTTGGGTTGTTGCCTGCTGCCTCAAAAACTGATGTGCCTGGTGGGTATCATACCACCGTGAAAGGTGCCTCTCTGGGTTGCGCTCTGATGCCAGAATCACTGACAAAGCGGTGGTATTGACAAGTTGGGAGTTAGAACGGGCTGGGATAACATTACAGGGCTAGAAAAGTGTGTATTTTCACATCCTGCTCTGTTAATTACATGTTTATTTCGACCAAACCAGCGCTGGTGATTGTTGGAACAGCAGACTACCTAAATAGACAAGTAGTTCGAAACTGTGACTCACGAATGTGTCAAGTTTGTAAAATACACACTTTATTTTGAAGTACAATGAATTTCTGGCGTAGAGTTTTTATTTTGACATGCCGTTTCCTGCTGTGGAGTGAGCGCATAATGGGCAGCTACTCAACAGAGACAGGAAACTAGCTCAACGACATGGCCAAATGCTGAATATATTAAACTATGTGGACCTTGGACTAATGACTAAGGAGAAATCTGGACCCTGTGGCTGGACCAGTTGGGAACCACTGAATTAGACAACAGTCAGACCCAGGCCAGCTGATTTGGCCTGATTCTGGGGCACTCATCCGGCATGCCGACTTCAGGCTGATTCTGGGCCAGGTTATTTTGTCTACCTGGGACGAGACTAACTTCAATGTTTTTAGTGAGTTTAGTTTTGTGTCTGTTGAGTTTGAAGAAGAAAATTAAGCTAAGGTTAGTCTTACTTCAGTGAAGGAAACTTTCAGAAGGTGTACGATGGTATTTTTTCTGTTTAATAAGGCAAATAGTTCCAAGAATATTTCCTTTGTTGACATTTTTCGAGTTTATTTTGCTTATTTACTAGACTGAAATAGCTAATTTCCTAGCAGCACAGCACTGCACACAACATACTATCATATAAGTTAACGTACACTCCGGTGAAATGCCAGGAAGTTATGGAGGAAAAGATACCGCCCAAGCCTAGAACAAAGTTGATGGAAGGTGTCACAGTTTACAAGGGTATATTACATGACTTTAAACAAAGTACCTACAAAGGAACAGTGCAAATCGTGAACTCTGTACACCACTTTCTTTGGCCAAAGCCTGGAGAAATAATCTACATAACATGTATATGTACCTTGCATATTAACGCAGCGGGGTGTAAATACTTCACTGTGGATTTGTGTACAAAAACAACGTCAGTGTAAAACTGTTAACCAATGTGTTAGCTGTTTTTTAAAGTCCATACAGTGCAGAGCCAGTGCGTGCTGTAAACAGATTGTCCTTAAGTGAGAATGAAGCAGCAGAAAAGGTCGCAACATGTTAAAGATTGTCCACAGCTTGATGATGAGGGAGCTATGGGAGAGATTACGGAAGCGTTTATATAATACATGGTTAGGTACAGTAACATGTCGAACTCAGTAGAAACTGCAATATTTTCACAAATGTTAAAACTTGCAATAAATAAACTCAACAAGAACATTTCTTTACAACTTTAAATAAAATGAAATGCTCACATGAAATCACACCCATAAATTAGGATCAGAAAACCTTCACTCAATCCTGGTCAATCCCTCTGAGCTCTGTTATAGTGCATGATAATTTAAGGACACAGATTTAATTTTAGGCTGTCATATTCTAATGGGAACTAAGAGCAATGAAAATGATCCACGAACAATAGCAGCTAGAAATATGAGAGCAGCATCTGCGGTATCGCTCATCTCTCTAATGCAGAAAATCTGGTTGTTTCACAAACATAAACTCTGGGGTTCTTTGAAAACTGGTCCTAATTGATTCGGGGCCATTTGTAAACTCAGCAGGGTCCTTGAGAGAAAAGCGCAAGAGAGTGAATGTGAGCAGAGAGAGTAATAGATGATACTGTCATGCAGAGGTGATGAGACGGGGAAAGAGGCAGCAGAGAGAAGGGGCGAGGGGAGGAATGAAGATGAGGATGAAAACAAGTGAAAGGGATAAAAAGGCTGAAAACATGCAAAGTAGCGTCTGCCAGCACCTCCAGCTGTGTCGTCATCTGTTCTCTGCATGGCTGGACAGGACACACAGGTCAGGAAACACACTTAAATATGTCACTGCAGGAGATATTAAATGGTAAAGTATGGGAAAGTTTGGACGGTATAATCAGCCGACAGACACACAAGTTAAGTCTTTTTATATGCTCAATTTATGGCAAGATATTTCCCCCAAGTGTGAAAGGGTTACCAATACTATTGGTTTAACAGGACCTGAGGCATATAAAAACACATCATCTACCTAAAAAGAAACTTTCTGTTCAGCTTCAGTCCAAATAATGCCCATATTTGGATTAATCCCTTAAAACAAGTAGCACGACCAAGAGGAAAATATTTAGAATAATTGTTATTGGAGCAAACACAGTCATATGGTGAGGAATATAGCAATGTTAGCCAAGGTAAAATCATTTTTCCATTTCGGAATTCGCTAAGAGTTTGAAATAGGTGAGTCTTTACTCTACCCAGTCTAAAGCTTTTTCCATCCATCTATTTTCATCCGCTTATCCGGGTTGCCGCTGCAGCAGGCCAAGCAAAGCACCCCAGTAACGCTTTCCAGCTCCTCCTGGGGGACCCTAAGGCGTTCCCAGGCCAGATGAGATATGTAATCCCTCCAGAGTGTTCTGGGTCTGCCCCGGGGCCTCCTACCAGAACATCTCTAACAGGAGGTACCCAGGAGGCATCCTGATCAGATGCCCAGACCACCTTCAAAGTTTTTTCAGCAGCTAAGAAATGGGCTATTTCTGGCAGTTGAGTTTAAGATCTAAACGGCTGATTTTTAATAAATTCTGTCTGATCTTTCGAAACAGTGTAGACAAGAAGAAGAGATAAGACAAGGGCTAGATTTTTAGCTAACAATTTGTTATGTCATAAGAACAGATACTTCGGTACCAAGACGAAGCCAAAACTCTGAAAACCAAGGGTACTCGTTTATCTCCAGTACCTTGGTACCTGGGATGCACTTCTGCTGGACGTGACGGGGCAGCATATATGCCTTCAAGTGTTCTACAGGGCCTGGCTGAAAACTAAAGGGGACAGAGCGTTTGCTGTCAGGGCCCCGAGGCTATGGAACAATATGCCCAAGGAAATCAGGTCTCTTTTAAGTCCTGTCTTCAAACATACTTTTATCGGAGAGCTTCTATTTCCTCATTCTTTAAACACTTAAGTTCTTTTTAAAGTTGTTGTTTTCACGTCTCGTCTGTTTTAATTATTGACATGTAAAACACTTTGTAACTCTGTTTTGAAAAGCGTTTTATAAATAAAGATTATATCAAATTCTAGTCTGCCATTAAATGCAAAAGGAAGAAGAGGACGAACACCTAACAGCAGGAAAGAACGACAACAAGTGCAGCTGCAGCGACAGCTCCGTCTTGGCTTGCCCAAAGGAAAGGCGTTTTTTTTTACTGAAAGCAGCATAATTTTTAAATTCTTTGCAGTGGCAATGCTGCGTATTTACAAATGACAGCAGCGGACGAGGTGCTGAGCATCTAATCAGCACTGAGTACGGCATGTTTGGCATTTTGCGCTGAAAAATTAGAGGTGAAAAATGTTCAGCTTTGGGTAAAACGATGCACTTGTCACTGGCCATTTTTATCCAGCCATTCAATTGCAGTGGAGGAGGGGCAGCACAAATAGCCTACCATAAAGACCAACCGTCGTGAGCTGGATTTGGACCCAACTGTAGCTCAGATTTTAACCCTATTTTTTTTTTTAGAAAAATGGCAAAATAAAATCTAAATTTATGTCCTTTTCCATGTCATCATCAATTTGCTGAATCTGTTTCCATTGCACTTAGTCCATTCTCCAAGCGTAAAAGCTTTCAGTTTTTTAAAATTGAAAATGATGAGGTGGATGGAAATGCACCTATACAAAGGGGACAAGACTCTACGAATTGTACACTTTTGAACAGTCTCTCCTCGGAGATATTCATGCACTCAGCCGTGCACACAGAAAGTGACCAAATCTGTGTAAGGATTGAAAAAGAGCCTGATTTACAAGCAGGTGAGCACTCTGACTCACACTGACACTGCGTTTAATCAGACAGATTTTCATCCATCCAGACCAGGACATGTATCACTCTGCATAAAGTGCATCTCCTGGACCATATTCTCAGAATATAGTGTCTTACAAGGCAGACAAGTAGACGACTGAAAACCTGCAAGTGCAAAATAGCTCCTGCCTCCTTGTATCATCATCTGGTTGCTGCATGGCTAACCAGGACACTCAGGTCAAATGTTTCCTGTCTGCTTCTACCTGCAGAGACGACAGCGCTCTATGCAAACAGACAAGAAGGCCTCATCCTCTCTTTGTGGAGGCGAGCCAAGTACCGCTGTTGCTGTCAGCGACGCTCTGACAGATGCACGCTGCGAGTCACCGTTACAGGGCTGCTGCTGAGCCACCGCTTACAAGAGCTGATTCAACACTTTGCTGGAAAAGAGACAGATCTTTATTTACCCCTGGCCGTGACACGTTTACAAACTACTCAGGGATTCATTTCAGTCCTTCGAAGTTATACATGTGCTATTTAATCATAGCGCTGTTCACCTTGCCAAAGAAACACCGTGCGCTTTGCTGCTCTTGTTGTTTTGGCATTGCTCTGATGTCAGGTAAACACTGAGGACGCTTTCGTGGGTTGCATGTGTGAAGGTCTTCTGATTCAACAACATGACACCAGCAGCTTTTTCACAGCAGAGGACAAGTTTCAGAGCTAAATGAAAATGATTTTTCTCTTTGTATCATCATTTTGAAAGAACCCCAGTGTTTTCATTCGTCTTTCACACGGCTGGCATGAAACTCTTCAAAACCTTCAAGGTAATGACAGACACAAAATCAGGGCTTCAGTCTGACAAAGACAAAGTATATGAACAGTTATCTGTATAAATATAACACAGCAAATACGCATTTTCCTTACAGCATCTCATCCATTTGTTTCGTGGTCTCCTCTCTGCCTCCTGGACCCTGGAGCCAGTCTGCAGTCTTCAGTGAATTCAATCAATCTGACCACAAACTGGCTGCTCCTTTTAATACTCTTTAATAGGCTCTAATAGCTGCCTTCCATACAGCTGTGTCTCTTTTCTCACACAGATGCTAAAAACAGAAAGTTAGCTACAGGTGTTAGCGTTGGCACTGACACAGAACAGCTGCAGCCGTGATGTGATTATTGTAATCTACATGAGGACGGACGAAAATGGAGAAAGAGTGGTTTAATTAAATCTAATTTGTATGATTGGTCTTTACCACCTGAGCTCTCCTGCACTTCTTAAAGTGATACTCCACACAAAATATATCAAGAAAGGTGGCTGTAAAACAAGTAGTTTGCTCTTTCAAAGGGAAACAAAGGATTTAAGTCATTAATTGATTAATTGACATTTTAAAGCAAACTCATTCACTGATTTGCTGATTTTCTCTGTTTGATTTTTAAATTGTATATTTTGGGGTTTTCTGTTGTTTTAAGACGTCCCCCTGGGCTCTAGGAATTTATGACAGGCATTCTTGACTACTTTCTGACATTTTTTAGACTTAACATTCATTCATTTTCCATAAACTCTTATCATACTGGGGGTCATGGGGGGCTGAAGCCTATCCCAGCTGACACTGGGCAAGAGGCAGGGTACAACCTGGACAAGTCACCAGACTATCACACTGTCTTATCTGACTATATAATGACGAAGACTCTGTCTGTGTGTCTGTTCCACGTTTTTCTCCTCACTGACTTGGCCAATCCATGTGAAAATTGGCACAGTGGTAGAGGGTCATGGGAGGATGCCAATGAAGCAATATTGCATCAATTGGCCAAAGGGGGGCGCTATAGCAACCGATTGAAATTGCAAACTTTGAATGGGCATATCTCATGCCCCGTATGTCGTAGAGACATGAAACTTTGCACAGAGATGCCTCTCCTCATGAGGAACACATTTGCCTCAAGAACCCATAACTTCCGGTTATACAGATTTTCCACCATTTTGAATTTTTTCAAAAACACTTCAAATCGATCTCTTCCTAGGAAGTTTGAGTGATCTGCATGAAACTGGGTGAACATAATCTAGGGACCAATATCTAAAGTTCTCTCTTGGCAAAAGTTGGAAAACTTACTAAAACTGAGCTTCTATAAGGCAATGAATATTGCGGAGGGCGTGGCTCATCACATAAAGGTGTATAACATCTCAAGGGTTTCACTCATCACCACGCAACTTTGTAGGCATATGACCACACATAATCTGAGGGGACCCCTCCATTATTGACCCCATCAAACAAAATGGGGGCGCTAGAGAGCTCATTTCTTATCTAGGCCTAACAGAAAAATGCTTAAAAATGGCTAAAATGCGACCGATCACTGTGGCTCCCCCTGTGGACCAATGTTGAGTTTTTTCTTCTAATTTTTGGTATGACTAAGTCATGGTATGGTATGCTGTACATAATCACAGAAACTGTCAGTGTGTCATTCTGTCAGTCAGTCATTCAGTCTGTCCCACGTTTTCTACTCACTGACGTGGTCAATCTATGTGAAACTGCACATAGGCATTGAGGATTGGCATAGGTAGAAGGTGACAAAGCTACCAATGGGTATGAACTAGTTATTATTATCTTATATCATGATAAAAGGGACAACACACATTGTGCACAGATATAAATACAGATGTGCCTTAAATTTTGCCCAGGGCATAAAATGTTTGAAAACCACCGATATTAGAACAAGTAATATAACCATCCCCACATATTGCAATTCTTGGTGTACCTAAGATTGACAAAAATATATCCATAAAGCAAGCAAATGTAACCTCATTAACCTCTTTAATAACCTGTCAGGAAATTTAGAGGAAACTGCTGCCCCCGTCACCTGTTTCATGGCTGCATTATACAATGTCTTTTATGGAGTTGGAATGGATAACATATTCCATAAAGGATTCGACAGCCAAATTTTATAGTAACTGGCAGCTCCTGATCAATTATGTTAAGAGCCTGACCTCCCTTTCCCCAGAATGACAACCACGGTGAGATGATTAATACAATGTAGTCATTGAATCCTCCATTCTAACAGACATTTGAAAATCTCCCAACTGCTTTTTATGCATGGCAATGACTCATACACACTTTCCTTTCTCTATTTTTTCCCTTCTCCTTGACACTGATGTTCTTAACTTATCATTCTTATTATTTACTGCTATGTGTTTTTATTGTCACTGTTGTCATCCTAAATTTTCAACCTTGGATGAGGAGCTCAAAAGCCCTGGAGGTGGGGGAGCAACTCATGTCACTGTATGGTTTTGTGACGACTCCTAAAATGCTAATAATGATATGGTAAGTCTTCTAGTAGTCCTTGAGTTTGGTAGATTTGTGTGTTTATGGGAGTGGGGTCGAAAGGGGATGTCTCCTCATTAGCCACTGACGGGATACACCTGGAGGTGGGATGTCAGCCAATTCATCCCAAAAGCATTTTTTTTGCCCATAAAAGAACCTTAATTGCCAACATCTGCCCAAAATCAGAGGAGGCCTCACAGCCGAAACAGCTACTTTGCACGGTGAGTCCAGTCCTTCATCTACGGGTGAGTCAAACCTGCTCTCTCCTAGACCAGTGAAGGAATGTCCTCATGTCAAATTTGCAACATGCAGGGAAATGCTTTCAGGATGAAGTGTAGCCAAATGCCCAATAGACAGATTTTGGGTGGAGCATCATATCATATTGCTCTATAGACTGCAATCATTACGCAGCTCTAAAAACTTCCTGAACACTTCCACAGTCATTAATACCTGATCACCTCCTGGCCTGACTTATATTTGTGTCCCACTTTGTATCTTTGTGTCATCTGACCACCATCTTTAATCACAGGCCTCCAGAGAGTCTACAGTGCAGTCCATGGTCACATTTTCACAGCTCCACCTTTTCAAAGAGCAATCTCTGCTTAGTGTAGTCTGTTACTGAAGTGAAATCATGGGCCATTTAGTCATGGGAGACACAAGAGGCTTCACATTTCAGATCAGGTGAGGACACGACCTGCAGGTACTCTGACACTGGGTAAATAACAGCAGCGTTTGATACAACAGTCAGTTCTCCCTACAACTAACCGTCGGGGTCAAAAAATAAATAACTGCGACAAAGACTGAGAGGGGCGTCCTAGATGGAGCTCTCGTCAGGCTGCAGGTCCAGCTGTGTGTGTTTCCTCTGCTCCAGGATCCTGTTGAGCTCCTCTGTAAAGGAGTGGTAGAGCGGCGACATGCCGTCGTGGTCGGCCTGCCTCAGCAGCACGTAGCTGTTCCCATTCATCTTCCTCAGCACACTGGGTAGAGTCGCCGACAGCCCGTTGGCGTAGTCCATGTTGGGCAGCGGCGGTGGCATAGGAAGAGGAGGGGCTGGGGGAGGTGTTCTGCACGGAGAGAACTGGCCTTCACCTGGAACTATCTGGAGGAAGCCATCACCCATGTCCCCAAAGGTCGGCACCGAGATGGAGCGGCGACCCTGGCGGCCGTTGCAGTGGCTGGAGATGGTTTTAAGCTCAAGAAGGGAGCTCCTTTTTCTCTCAGACGCCCCCAGGACCTGCAGCCCCTGCTGGGAGAACTTGCGGTCATGAGAGGCCCGCCTGGTGCAGAAGCTCACATAAAGCAGCACCACAGTCAACACCAAGCAAAGCCCCCCGAGAACCGCCACCAGGGAGATGTACACGGCCTCCATGTGTCTGTAGGTCTGGAACTCAGCTCCTGGAGGCAGCGGGGCGGGAGGTGAGGGCAGAGGCTGCTCAGTGGGACTGCTGGTGGTGGAGAAAACAGTCGGGCTGGAAACTGTAGTGGGATCAGTCGAGTCCGTGGGCTCCACGGGGAAGTAGGAGTCCGTGTGCACCCTGACTGTGTAGAGATAAACCAGGACTGAGACGGAGTTCTCCACAGCAAAGCAGCGATAGGACCCGCTCTGCTGGGCACGAGCTCCGATTATGAGGAGGCCATCTGTGCCGATGCGGTAGCCTGAATTGAGGCCATATCCCTGGAGCTCTTTGCCGTTTAGCGTCCAGCGTGGAGTTGCCAGGTTGGAGCGCAGTTCACACTGGAGCAGCACGTCGTCACCCGACATCACAGACCTCCTCCGATGGACCACTGAAAGAGAGGACAAGAGGCAGGGATAAAACCAGAGTGAGTGGAGAATCTGAGAGAGGCGGCATAACAAAACCGCAGCAGGACGGAGACATGAATATAGAACGAGATGTTCAGTCACTGAGGTCACGTTTTCAAAGTGCAGGTGAGCAACCTGTGCGGCTCAACCTTTCAGCATCACTTTCCATCACATTTCATAAGCCTCTTTAAATGTAGCGAGCCCTGCAATGCAGCCAGCCTGACCGCCTGACCTCCAGCAAGAGAGGAACTGATTAAAATGTGTACCTCAGGGGATGGGTAAGGAGCATGCACCTAATGAAATCCCTTAATAGCTGCTAAATGCTTGAGTTTTCAGGCAGAGAAAAGAAATGTTGGACTTTTTCACCTCATAATCTGTGTGTGTGTGTGTGTGTGTGTGTGTGTGTGTGTGTGTGAGAGAGAGAGAGAGAGAGTCAGGCAAGGGGAATGAATGTGAGGTAAAATAAAATACTAAAATTTCTCAAAATTAAAAGTACGTGCATGTGTGTGTGTGAATTGTAGCACATACCATTTCCTGAATTCTCCTTGCAGCCCCTGACTCCTTTCAAGATATCCTGGGTTAGGTTTGACCTGAAAGAATAAGGTGAAAAATTAGCATTTAACCAGGAAAGCCTCACTGAGATTAAAAAACATTCTTTCAAGTGAGTCACAAGGTTATTATACTCGACTAAAACTAACTTAAAACTAAAACTAGGTGTTAAAAAACATTTAAATTGTTAAAAAACGTTCAAGTGTAGAAATGTAGCATAATACAATAAGTATGTTTTCATCATACTTATTATGAAGTAGCCCAGAGCGGACAAACCAAACACTGGCTCTAGATAGATCTCATGTTGGACACCGTAATTTGCAAAAAGTGTTTTTTTTTTAAAATCATGAAACAGTGTTTTTACTGGTTTTAATCACCTGGGGTCTAATAAAACATTGCTTACGCACAAAATGAGGCCTGAAAGAGGTGTACGCCACTTCCCACGGAAAAGTTGTGATCTTGTTGGGAGAAACTTTGACCCATGCTTACGAACATTTTGGATGCAGATAGTGAGGTGGAAGCCTGATTGTAGAAACTGTCAGGCATATATATATATTTTTTGTGGATCTGGCAAGGACTGGAGAGGAGAGATGGTGTTTTATGCTGCAGGGTTGATTACTGGATGGTTCTCAGGTGAGCAGCAGAGACCAGGTGAGTTGAATGAATGTAATCAGGAACACAGGAGAGTGAGGGAGTTGCCACACCCACAACACAGACACAGAAAGAGACAGAAAGCCAGCCAGGACTGTGACATATTTTTAGTATGGATCCTGCGCCCTGTTTTATAAATGAGACCCCAGGTCCATTTGTTTTGGAGATGAAGAGACCTCTGCCGATAATTCATCTCCTGGTAAAAACCACCTGAGTCTGGATCGTAAGTTATCAGAGAAAAACGGTGAGCACACAATAGCAGGGCTAACAGCCCAACTCAGACATGCCAAACAGTGTCAGAGAAACACTAAATTGTGACGTGAAACTACTTGGTTTAATCACCTTGGTCTGTTTGTTTTGAAGAGGAAGAGACCTCTGTGGACAATTCAGCTCCCGGTAAAAACCTCCTGAACAATGAACACTGAAGGAATCCTAACAGGGAGAAGTTTCAGCATGTTGCAATCCACAATCCTCACCACTAGATGCCACTAAATCTCACACACTGCTCCTTTAATTTGGTTTTAAGTTGTCAACACAACAAGCACGAGGAGGCTTTGGTGAATACGCTTATTGAATCTGGTATGCAAACATGACTGAGAGTGAATTGCCTTCACAAAGTGTTGTTTTTAAACTGTAATACCTATTCTGAACTTGTTAAATCTTGCCCCAAACAAAAAAATGAAAAATACAAGACTATAACAACTCTAGTGAGTCATAGCCAAGATTGGCAGCAATAACGAGTTGCAGACAAACAACAGAGGAAAGAAAACACTACATATGTCAGAATTAAACAGAAATGTCATTATAAAATCACAAAATGAAATTCCTGCAATCAAGTTTCCATCCTGAAAAACACCCTTCACGGCACTTAAAACAACCCGGGAGCTGTCTAAACCCAGAAAAAAGACGCATCCACAACGAAAACTTAATGAGGCACAATACAATCAAGATTCAAAAATACTCCAAAACATCTGCAGCCAGGAGAGACAACACACAGTTGCTGCAGCCATTCACAAAGAGAAAGCAAATTTAGATCTGCAGCAGGCAGATTTAGCAGTGTATATATATACACGTTTGTTTTTTACCCTGTACAGTGCAGAATAGCAGAAGTTAGGAAAAATCCTTCCCTCTACCTCCATCTTTGTATCCCAACAACCTCCTTTAAATCAAAAGTGGACATTGTGCCACATTAACCAGAGAAATGTAAGTAAAATCTCCCTCTGACATTTACTTGTTTCTGCAGCTTTCTCCAAACGTGATACTGCCCACCAAACAAATCCACAGGAGAGGCTGATGTGTCTGCCGCCGTAATGGAGATTAAGATGTCTGCTACTCACTCATGCAGAGTGAATGAAGACAGGTGCACACCCAGCAGAAGAATGAGCCAAAGTAATGTGTATGTACTTGAGAGTGTGTGTGTGTGTGTGTGTGTGTGTGTGCTTTGTTTGGAAAAGTTTTATTATATGCATTGGTTTATGTAAATGTAAGTCTGTCTAGCTGAATCCAATCACATCCAGTATTTGCAACACTGGTTTCATTTTACAGGATTCATCTAATATCTAAGCTGTGATGGAATGTAACTTAGTACGTTTACTCAAGTAGTACTGACGCGTATAAATATGAGGTACTTTATTTAGCATTTCAATGCTACTTTATACTTTAATATTGTACTTTTGCAGCACGGTATCTATTTCCAAGCTAAAGTTACTAGTAACTTAATAAATTAAGATTTTATATAGAAAATATGTTAAAAACTTAAAATATGATAACGTACCTCTACTTTTGACACTGTGCAGATAGTTCTTACGTACACTCACCAGCCACTTTATTAGGTACACTCTGCTAGTACCGTGTTGGACCCTGTTTTTAATTCTTGGTGTCATAGATTCAACAAGGTGCTGGGAACATTTCTCAGAGATTTTGGTCCATATTGACATGATGACATCACACAGTTGCTGCAGATTTGTCGGCTGCACATCCATGATGAGAATCTCCTGTTCCACCACATCCCAAAGGTGCTCTATTGGACTGAGATCTGGTGACTGTGGAGGCCACTGGAGTACAGTGAACTCATTGTCATGTTCAAGAAACCAGTTTGAGTTGATTTGAGCTTTGTGACATGGTGCGTTATCCTGCTGGAAGTAGCCATCAGAAGATGGGTACACTGTGGTCATAAAGGGATGGACACGGTCAGCAACAATACTCAGGTAGGCTGTGGTGTTTAAACCATGCTCAGTTGGTACTAAGAAAATCTCCCCCACACCATTACACCACCAGCAGTAGCCTGAACCGTTGATACAAGGCAGGATGGATCCATGCTTTCATGTTGTTTACACCAAATTCTGACCCTACCATCTGAATGTGGCAGCAGAAATCCAGACTCATCAGACCAGGCAACGTTTTTCCAATCTTCTATTGTCCAGTTTTGGTGAGCCTGTGTGAACTGTAGCCTCAGTTTCCTGTTGTTAGCTGACAGGAGTGGCTCCTGTTGTGGTCTTCTGCTGCTGTAGCCCATCTGCTTCAAGGTTGGACAAGGTGTTGTTGCTTCAGAGATGGTCTTCTGCAGACCTTGGTTGGAACCAGTGGTTATTTGACTTCCTGTTGCCTTTCTATCATATTGAACCAGTCTGACCATTCTCCTCTGACCTCTGGCACCAACAAGGCATTTTGGCTCACTGGATATTTTCTCTTTTTGGGACCATCCTCTGTAAACCCTAGAGATGGTTGTGATGAAAATCCCAGTAAATACTCAGAGCAGCCCGTCTGGCACCAACAACCATGCCACGTTCAAAGTCACATAAATCACCTTTCTTCATCATTCTGATGCTCCGTTTGAACTTCAGCAGGTCGTCTTGACCACGTCTACATGCCGAAGTGCATTGAGCTGCTGCCACGTGATTGGCTGATTAGCTATTTGTGTTGATGAGCAGTTGAACAGGTGTACCTAATAAAGAGGCTGGTGAGTGTACTTTGCCTCAGTAGCATTTTCAATGCACAGCTTTTACTTTTAACAGAGTATTTTTCAGTGCGCTGTAAGTATCTCCACCACTTATTAAGAAAACCACTAGAAAGATAGTGCTATTAATTTCCTCATAATTTTCTAGGACGTATCCTGCAAAGACATTTAGTTAAATAAATATTAATTAATTCCGCATTTATAATTGGATACTTTGATCTCCAAATATGTCGAATTGTTTTTTGCCTGTGGCCAAATGCACAGACCGAAATACTACTCCTGTAGACATGAACAATAGATGAATGACAACATAGTAAAACACAGTTGTAATAATATAAAATATAATCAACTGTTGGCAAATACAGTCCATTAATTACACTTAAAATGTTCTTATAACGGCTTGTAACTAGATTTTAGTGTGTTATAAACAATTTATTTTGCCATACTGGCTATAGATACTCAATATGAGACCATTAAGTGAAGTGTTACCAAAATAAATTGTAAGTCATGGATCTGTGACATTTTTACCATAAAACAAACAGCAGTGTCAGTTCCACATTATTTGCTTTTCCACTTTAGATTCTGAGTCACACTCGACCTGAATGCTGATTCAAAGTGCAAGAGAAGTTTCAGGTTTCTTGGCTAATGATTCTAAACTGTAGAAGAAGCTCCTGCTGAGCTGAACAGAGCTGACGGGAGAAATCGAGGTCGACTCCATTGTCTTAGACCTGCTTTCACAGAAATTCCGTTGGAAGGGAAAATAAGCTGCATAAATAATTAATTCGACTCCGGTATCGCCGTCGGGCTCTGAAGAAAGAAATAAAGGTCATGTAATGCAAAAATGTACGCTGTGTCAAAATTATTAATATCTGTTTTTTTGGTTTATTACTCATTTCAAGAGGTGGTTACAATAATGACGTATTTAATTATCATGCCAACATTTTCTCTGAGCTGTTCACCATATAATTGGACTGTTATATTAATAATGTGGAGGGCTTGAAGCTATTTACTCTTGGCATGATTTGAGGTTAATTAATGAGTGTTCCCATATATTTCTTTTAAATTCATAGAAGTTTTGAAGTTTCTGCTGTCATCCAAATACATTCAGCAGCAGATAAAGAAGAAATTGAAGTAATAGAAGCAGAACAAACAGGTGGAGCTGCAGAGGAGGTTTAGGGGGGAGTAGACTGGAGGATCTATGATTAAGCAATGCAAATTTATCTTTCTCAGCAAGAGTCTGGTTCTTCTGCCAAATCTTTGTTTTTTCTGTAAACATGATGTGAATGTGTCGTCTTCTTCCCTCCTACCTCCGATAAAACACAGAGTCTCTCAGTGTCTTTGCCTCCTCCCTGGAAATGTGCATTTGTTAGTGCAGATGTGTGTGTTCCCTCACCTCTGTGCACGTGTAGATATTTCCACACACGTCCTCCCGTCCCAGCCACAGAAAGGATCTCTGGCGAACACGCAGTCGTAACAGGAAGTGTACCTCTGACAGGCGGACATTGGTACCTGCACGACTCCAGAGTGGGAGCCGACATAGATGCTCCGCTGCAAAACAAAAGATAAGTCTGTTTTATTCTGTTCCTGGCATGAAATTACAACAGGTAAGACAAGGATCACAGTGAACTGGAATATAAGAAGCATATTTGTTTATTAATCATTACTGATTCATTTCCACTGCCTGGTCGCTGCAGATTCGCATCACAGCCAGCCTTAACTAGAAGGGCATTTAAAGAGCGCTGACCACCGCTAAGGCCCAATTTAGCCATGTTTAAGGTGCAGTATACAACACTGATAACATGCAAACTACATTAGTAGTGGCATAATCGCGTTCGCACTGCACTATGCACTACCTGGATGTGAATTTGCATTTCTTAGGGTCGCAAAGGCGTAACCCTCCTTGCTCTGCCTCTAACTGGCTTACCCTGACATTCGTACTCTAACCCCAACCAATCTCACTACTCTTGCCTAAACCTAACCAATCCAACCAACAAAGACAACAAGCACTAGGGTCATGCCTTCGCTATCCTAGGAAAAGAAAATTCGCAACCTGAATTGGGCATGAGTGGGAGAGCGGTGCTCAGACGGGATGGTGGGTATGAGCATCGCTGTACGAGCATACTCTTAGCTCTGTCAGCACTGTTCCCATTGTTAGCACTGTAAAGGCCTTTGCACACTGAGTCCATTTTTTTTTTGGATGTGTCTTTTTATTCCGTCATCTGAAAAAAATCATTATGGACAGAAACCTTGCACACTGACTCCAATGCATTTATTGTTCTCTTCATCACCATCCACTTGAATGTTACTATCTGACCTGTTGGACATGAGCTGTCTGAGTTATGAATTGATTCTGTGCGCCCTGTTCCTCTGTGTCCCGCTGCCACATTTTCTTCACTGATTCCTGGTTAAACGTCTCTACGGGCTGTGACGGACACAAAAAATCAAACCTGTCCCGCAAATTTTAATGACAGACGAAAGTTTCGGAGTCTGGAAACATGACTGACACAATGTGAAGTCGTATTTATTTTTAGACGTGCAACAATTTCGGACGAAAAACACAGACTCAGTATGCAAAGGCCTCAAGGCTGTTAGCTTAACGCTGTCCCAAACCACGGTGGCTGGGCAGCCTCTAACGCCCACCCTCTGCTTCCTACCCTCTGCCATGTTACTCTGGTGGCTGTGAGCTAACCATTGCCAGGTTGCCATTTCAGCTCAGTCACCGCCACGTTTGCTTGTGACGTCCGAGGTTAGAGCCATACATAAGGTCATAAAAATGACTTGTGAATCCACCCTGTAATTCAGATCCGCTCCAAAATTTTATGGATTCGTCTCTGATCCATGCTACACCCTTCCACAAAGTTTCATGAAAATCGGGCCAGTAGTTCTTCTGCAACCCTACTGACAAACAAACACACAAACCGAGCCAAAAACAGGCGGTAAATATGTAGTTTGTAAAAATTTAGCCACTTAAATATTCTTCTTGTCTGCAGCAAGTTTATAACGTGTGTAGCCAGACTACAATCTATCAGGGGTTTTCATTTGCATCACTTTTCCATAAATAGGCTATTTAAACTCTCATTCTTTTAACATGTAACTCTACACGCATGGATACGCACCAGAGCAGAGGATAAGACCATGCTCTCTATGGGCTGAGGTTTGTCAAACAGCTGCAGCTCTTCTATGATGTGCATTTCTCCATCGATGTCTACAGCTCTGTGCAGCCAGCCATCATCTGTGAGAGGATACAACCTCGTTTAAAGACACTTCAGAGGCAATACAGAAAAGGAGAGGATGATGTCATTATATATTTTTCTTACTGTCAACAAATCCCAAACCAACAATGAGTTTGTCCGCCTCTCAGCACCAAGCCCATTCACTCCTTGTTGGTTTTTGTCTTCTCAGTCATAAAACTCACCCGTTCCCAAAAACAGAATAGTGTAAATGTTTCCATCCAGCGCCGGCTCCTTGTGCACGAAGATCTTGACATAGTTGACACTCCTCTTGAACATGAGTGGGCGCACCCCTATCGGGTGCACCTGGCTGGCCATCAGAGGGTGCCTTCTGACAAAGGTGAGGACATTGTCTGGGAGGTCTCGAGATGAGTTGATGCCCTGGGACCTGTGCATATCTGTTATACACTGTGGAGAGGTCAGAGACAGAGAAATGATCACGGAGGAACGAGCTGGACATAAAATACTCTCAGGGTAGAGAGAATGGTTTTAAAGGAATACTTAACCATCTCCCGAAATGACCATTTGTATATCAGTTACTCACGTCATGTTATGTTAAATTCGATAGAACAACTGTTTCTTTCGCATGCCTCCATGGTGACCGAAGATTTGCGACGAGACAATTTAAGACGTGCAGCTACTAGCATTGTGCTGTTCTGCAATGATCTAAAAACCTGCCGGTTCACTACCCTGGAAATCCAGAGTTCTCGCGAGAGCACAATTTGAATTTGCTCAGCGAGTCACTCTGGCAATCAGTAATGATGCTCATTACCCATGCCCTTGGAGCTGAGCTGCACCAATCACATTGGTGTATCTGATATAGGCGGGCCAGAGGTGAGCTAAACATGACGACAGCGCTGCGACGACAAAGTCCGGAATCAGTCAGTAAACACTGCAAGATGGCTACGGATGAACACCAGTTGTTTGAAACAGCTTTGGCCGCTACAATGAACGAGTTAGACTTGGCTTTTTCTCTAAAAGAGGAACAGAAGACGGCGCTCGAGTCTTTCCTTTGCAAGAAGGACGTTTTTGCTGTTTTGCCTACCGGATAAGGCAAGAGTCTAATCTACCAGTTAGCTCTGCTGGTAGCGCTCTGGATACGTCACCCCGTGTATTGTTCTGATTGGTTGTAGTGTTATCCAGTTGCATGCAATGATATTTTCAAATGCATGCTTGGTGCCGCCCCTCGAGTTGGGCCATTTGCATTACTCATAGCCAGACCCTAAATCTTTCTAGATTTGGGTCTGGATTTCCAGGCTACGGGTTCACACCAATGCAACTAGATGAGACGGTGTATCATCTCTGTGCAACAACTCTCTGTACTACTTTTGATTTGACCATTTTACTACAAGCCGATTGGCTGTTGAAATAGGTGACGTGCTGGCGATTGAGCAGCAGAGTTGCAGGTGAAACCATCAGCCGGCTTAAGTTCTGTTTACCATCTCTCACACAACTTCCGCAGTATAATCCAAGTCTCATTTATCCAGTTGTATAATCAGTACTTCCCAAACAAACAGCGCTTTCAAAGCCAGACTCCATTGACAAAAAACATAATTTTACCTCGCTGAACACAGGAGCTGCTGGTTTACTGCTACAATGATGAGTAGTTAGCTTGTGTTATTGTGTGCCTTTGGTGAATCCGAACTAACCCTTTAAAACACCAAAGTCACACAATAACAATAACCATAAGTGGTAGACCAGCAGCTCCTGTGTTCAGTGAGGTAAAATTGCTGTTTTTCTCAGTGGGGTCTGGCTTTGAAGAAAGCACTGATAAGTTTTGCTTTTAGTTCAGTTTCCTGTAAGAAAGGGCATCTGTTTGGGAAGTACTGAGCATACGACTGGATGAGACTTGGATTATACTGCACATGTTGTGAGATAGTTCATTTTGCTTTAAACGCGGACCCCTTTGACTTCAATGACTTTTTTGGACTCTTTGTTCACAGAGGAGATATGTGAGAAAAGTTTTCTTCACAAATTCAATGTAACACAGTTTAAGTAATTATTATACAAATGGTCATTTTTAGGGTGATGTTTTCCTTTAATAGATAAAAACTTACAGATCCAGGTCTTGGTTCTGGAACTTTCCCCGTGTACTCCCTCCACTTTGTGTCCTGCACCTCCATGTACGGCCCCTCGAAAGCCTTCTGCACATCTGAGAAGGCGTACTGGCAGATAGCAGATGCTTTGATATTCTTCCTGAAAGACAATCCCCACCCCCACCCCCACCCCGAAAGACACATCCAGAGGACACAGTCAGGATTAATGATTCAATGTTGGATAAACACTGAGCAGTTATTATCGAGGGAGCAACTGCCACCCAGATCGCATTTCAAACACATCACAGACCGTAAGGTGAAAAGGTTACTCGGCTCCTCTCCTCTGTGAACAGTGTGGGCGTTCAGGTGGTAAAGTCTTATTTTTCATGCTCTCATTCTCCTCTTGGATCTTATCAATTTGTCTTGAATGGACTTGTGGGAGTGGTGTCACTGACAGGTGTGTAATTTTCACTTTTTCACCCATCATCCACTCCTGAAGGAAGTATTTGTTTTGCAGTCTTTTTGACACCACAGTCACAGCCCTGAAAAACCCACTCCCTGTGAGTCACAAATAAAACTGCCTCATTTGTGGTTGTGGTGAAAGAAAAGGTTTGTCCAACAACATAACGACAGCATGAGTTGGGAACCAGGTGACCCTTAATCTCAGGCCCTACAGGTGAGATTAGTAATGGGGGGAAAATGTGTTCGTCACATTCTTAGGTCCATTGTGCGCCCACCTCGGTCTTCAAAAGCATTCAAGTGAGAAAAATGAGATTGAAGTGAAACCTGAATCTGTCTTCAGCAGTGGTGAGTAGGATGGCTCAGGGGCTTAGTCACCTTTCAGACACCTGAGTCTAACACACACTGATGACTAGTGCTCACACAGGTGTGTGTGTGTGTGTGTGTGTGTGTGTGTTTAAACACAAGCAGCATGAAAGAAAGAAAGAAAGAGAAAGAAAGGAAGAAAGCAGCAAAGAATGAATGAAAGACAGAAAGATAGAGCGAATGGAAGGAAGGAAAGAAGGAAGAAAGACAGACAGAAAGAAAGAAAGATGGAAAGATGAACGAAAGGAAGGAAGGAAGAAAGAAAGGAATAAGGAAGACAGGAAGCAGCAAATGAAAGAAAGAAAGAAAGAAAGAAAGCAGCAAAAGAAGGAGGGAAGGAAGAAAGACAAAGAAAGAAAGAAAGAAAGAAAGAAAGGTGGAAAGAAGGAACAAAAGAAAGGAAGGAACAAAGGAAGGAAGACGGAAAGAAAGAACTAAAGGAAGGAAGGAAGGAACAAAGGAAGGAAGAAAGAAAGGTGGAAAGAAGGAGCGAAACGAAGGAAGGAAGGAAGGAAGGAAGGAAGGAAGGAAGAACTAAAGAAAGAAAGGTGGAAAAAAGGAACGAAAGGAAGGAAGGAAGAAAGAAAGCAGCAAAGAAAGAAAGAAAGACAGAAAGAAGGAACAAAGGAAGGAAGACGAAAGAAAGAACTAAAGGAAGGAAGAACTAAAGAAAGAAAGGTGGAAAGAAGGAGCGAAAGAAAGAAAGAAAGACAGAAAGAAAGAAAGAAAGAAAGAAAGAAAAAGAAAAAGAAAGAAAGAAAGAAAGAAAGAAAGGGGAAGGAAGGAAGAAGAACGAAAGGTGGAAAGAAGGAATGAAAGAAAAAAGGAAGGAAGGAAGAAAGAAAGACAGAAAGAAAGAAAGAAAGAAAGAAAGGAACAAAGGAAGGAAGATGGAAAGAAAGAACTAAAGGAAGGAAGGAAGGAACAATGGAAGGAAGAAAGAAAGGTGGAAAGAAGGAGCGAAAGGAAGGAAGGAAGGAAGAAAGAACTAAAGAAAGAAAGGTGGAAAAAAGGAACGAAAGGAAGGAAGGAAGAAAGAAGAAACAAAGCAGCAAAGAATGAAAGAAAGACAGAAAGATAGAGCGAATGGAAGGAAGGAAAGAAGGAAGAAAGACGACAGAAAGAAAGAAAGATGGAAAGACGAACGAAAGGAAGGAAGGAAGGAAGAAAGAAAGGAAGGAAGGAAGACAGAAAGCAGCAAATGAAGAAAGAAAGGAATAAAGGAAAGAAGGAAGGAAAAAAAGAGAAAGAAAGAAAGAAAGAAAGAAAGGGGAAGGAAGGAAGAAGAAAGAAAGGTGGAAAGAAGGAATGAAAGAAAGAAAGGAAGGAAGAAAGAAAGATGGAAAGAAAGAAAGCAGCGAAAGAAGGAGGGAAGGAAGAAAGACAAATAAATAAAGAAAGAAAGCAGGAAGGATGGTAAGAAAGAAAGGAAGAAAGAAAGAAAAAGAAAGCAGCAAAAGGAGGAGGGAAGGAAGAAAGAAAGACAAAGAAAGAAAGAAAGCAGGAAGGACGGTAAGAAAGAAAGAAGAAGAACTACCCGCTGTTGCGGTGAATGAGACAGACGGAGAGGTTGAGCTTGAATTTCCACAACAGGAAGTGCAGCAGTAAAGAAAGTGAAGATCCAGAGAGGAACAGATTTCGTTACTGAACCGATGCGATGCAATCCTCTCCATCACAATCTAAACACCCTTGGGACAATTTTATGCAGCATGACTCTGCATATCAGCATAAACACACACTCACATCGCTGCCAGATATTCCACCGGCAGACATTGTGCTCTGACACTGTCACATCAGCTGCGACTGCAGCCTGGCTGCTGCTCTGTTAAAGGGTGAGTTTGGTATTTGTCAAAGTGCTCCCTACTCTCTCATGTTTTCATGTCTAACTGACTAATAGGAACAAAATAATTTGAAACTGGTTCATTATTGAGCAAGACCACTGCAGCCGGCAACCGCCAAACAGACTGCAATGTAACCACTAGGGGGCATTTGTTCACCGTCAGTGTATGTCCAACAAAAGTGCTTATTGTTGCCACTGACAGGCTCAGATTGTCACTATAAGTGTCTGACAACATTATGTAAAGGATCCCCACAGAGACAGACCTTTTTGTTAAAGAGTAAAATCTTTTTTGTTTAACCAGAAACAGCTCAGAAACTGCCATAGCCAAACCCACCAGACTCCATTTAAATAAACAGTAATTTTAGCATGTATAGATCCAGCATATTGTAACATACAACTGGGTGAATTGAGGGTTTATTTCAGTCAAACCAGAGTTAGTGATTGTAGGAACATTGGAAAGATGAACCCAGATGGCTTGGGTGAGTTTTATTTTGTTTATTTTCGACTTTCAATGACGCATGTGTTAGATGATAAAATTACTGTTAATTTAAATGGAGTTTGGTGCCTTTGGCCATAACAGTTTCAGGGCTGTTTTTGGTTAAAGAAAAGGATTTTATTATATGAAAAAAAGGCCTACCTCTGCAGGGATCCTCCTTCTCCAGCTTCTCCACACAGTGTAGTGGTATTTTAGACCAAAGCATGCTACCAACTTCAGGGAAGACCCGTAAGCCATAGAGAAATGGTTATCCCAGTTGGGCTGAACTGGAACACCGACTGCGAGCCAGACCTTATCACCCAACCTCAGTGTTGGACTTCACTGATGCTCTTGTGGCTAACTGAGAGTAAATCCCTGCAGCCAGGTTCCAAGATCTGGTGGAAAGTCTTCCCAGAAGAGTGGAGGTTATTATAGTTGCACATTAATTTCCATGGTTTTGGAATGCATGGTGGCTGATAGAGCAAATGTGCTGCACACACAAAAAAATTTGACAACACGAAAAAAAAAAAACATGCTGCAAAAACCCCTCTACATGACGAAACCTGTTTCCAGGGGACTCTGATAAGTGATGCCCCGGCTGGACACACTTCTTGTTGCCATGATTTTTGGGTTATCAAGTTGTTAAAGTCTACTATCTGTCAGTGGTGTTGGAAAATCACCTAAAATGTAAGGTTTTTGGCTCATTTAAACATTGATCTCGATGAGACTGAGCTGCCAGTGAGGTGTTTTGCAAAATCATAGTGGAGATCCCAAAATTTCCAACAATACCAAATCCGCCAGGCTTTGCAGAAATGTGTATAAAACAATGCTGATACATGATATTCTTATTGTACTACACTGTACTTAAAGGGCAAAAAAAGCCATTATAAAAGCTAGAATTTGGTGTTGTCTCTTACCATTCCAGGCCAAAGACGCCGTAGAAAATGCTGCTTTGAGCATCTCGACCCTGCAGGACGAACACACTGCGCAGGATATTGAGGTGCAGCTCATATTCTGGGACCGAACACACCATTCTGGCCTTGAGGAAGGATGTCCACTTCCTCTGCAGGGTCCTCTGGCCTCCCCAGTCATTCTGCACACAGAGGAGACAATGCATGGATGCATAGGTAATTAAATAAAGTCACTTAAGCTTATAGATTCTGCCTTTTAAACGACAAAAATCCATCCACTCCCTGTACACATCAACGGGTACTGATCTGCAATTGTAATAATGGTGAAATGAAGATATAATCATCGACAAAAAGACAGGAACAGAATCATAATGTACACATAACTATAGACACGTAAAGAGGGGAGGAGGAAGTGAGAAGAGTCTTATGAAACTGGAGCTGAATGTTAGTGCCTACTTTAGCACATTTGCTCTAATTGCATTTCGGTAGCACTGGGAGGCGTAGCTGCAAGACATCTCTCCCTAAAAGAGTAATTTAGCACACCTCATTAGAAGAGAGACGGAGAAAAAGAGACACAGACTTCTTTTCTCTTTGTTTGTTGGAATTATAGAGCTTCATCTTTCTTCGTTTATGTCTCTTGCAGACGCCTGTCGTTCATCAAAACGCTCTGCGCGCCTCGGCCTCCCACACAAAGAGGCAAAGTAGCTTGAATCGACATATCACATAAGTATGGAAAACAAATATGCCCGTATCAAGAACTGGCATTAATAATGCCAACTCAATTTTTGATACAAGAGGAAGATAAAGAGAGGGAGGGACTGCACACAAATGCATCCACTCTTCGGGTTCATTCTGTCTGCAAATGGGGTCGTGTTTACCATGTTCACGAGAAGAGTCCATATTAACGCCTCCCTCTTGAGGTATTCACAACCTTGGAAGTGGAAATTTTCTGAAAGCTCTGAGTTCACAAGTTGTGACGTGTTTGCAGACATTTTAAGAAAACTTTAGAGTTTTATCATTTTAAATATCTGAGGGAAATTTTCCCTTTCCTCTATCATTATGCCTTTGCATTTTCTGCTTTACATTCCCTGCTCACTGGCTTGCTAAATTGTTAGCCTCACTGGCTTCAAGACGCCAGCAGTCGCCATTGCCTATAGCAGCTGTGTTTTCGCGACTTAACCAAAGTTCCAATTGAAGGCAGCGTTGGTGTTGGTTAAGATGGATGCCACTGAGAAAGTAAAAAAAAAAAAATTAGACATAACCACTGTGATGTGACCCAGTTGTTTATTTTGAAACCTTGAGTTCGGCATTTTGGCTGCCGCCATCTTGGAAATTTGGAGCCACAAGTGACCACATTTGGATGAGAGGGTGGTGCTAACCCTAATGCTAGCTGCTAGCTTGGTTAGCATGATACAGTTACAGTCTATGGTTCATAATGCTAACGTCCTTACGGGGTTGGGGTGGGGATGTGTGTTACGTATGCGTAAAATCAATGCGTAACTTTAAGCCTTAATAACGTTTAAACATTTAAAATTCACCACCAGTACAATTGTCATTAAGTGGGAAATTAGCTATAGAGACGCAAACCATTTTTTGTAAAAGGCTGTCAACATGTTGATTTCTGCTGTAAAGTAGGAGGTTTTTGACATCAGGATCTATAGAAATTGACTCGCTTTTGGAGCCAGCCCCAAGTGGCCATTAGAGGAATTGCAGTTTTTGGCTTCATATTTCAGCCCCGGAGGTTGCTGCTCAAATGGATACCAGGTTATTATCAAGGAAAGAACTAAAGGGATGCACTGATAGATTACAATTTAGTCAGTCAAGTCCCGTCCGGGTCATCGGGCTGTCATGACTTAAATCCGAGAAAATAAGAGTCAAGAATTCCGGCATAGCGGCGTAAAGATATGCCTGTGGGGATATTAACCCAAGACGACATGATAAAAACAGTTTGAGCCAATGGGTTTCTCAACATATAGCAGAGAAGAAATTGTGCAGCTTTTCTTTCTTAGCTGGAGATACATGGAGCTCCACAATGGACAATACTAAATCATGTCAGAATGGCGCTGAATTGTGCTCTGTATGTTCCTTAAAAGACCTTGTTTCCATGTAATTTACACCCTTCTCTGTGAAAATGGGTCATGGTTGCAGGAGAAGTACATGCAGTCTGGCTGGGAATTGACAAGCAGAAGAGGACAACTAGTTAGGCAGCTCAAAAATGGCAAGTCTTCTGTGGATTGAGGCCAGAGGCTACTGCCAGGGCCTTCACTATATGCAGATCTGCCTCCAGCCAGCATGGAGTCTGGCTGCCACAGGGCTGAGCTGGGGACCAGCTCGACATCTGCATGTGCTGCTGTGGCCTAGTTCAGACTGAGTTATTACACTCTCGACTGCTCTGACAACTCCACAACAGCGCTGATGAAGAGAGAGGAGCTGAGTCCAGACCTTATTTCCAGAAATTACTTATTTTGGATGCAGAGAGAGAATCAGGAGGAGATGAACTGTTTGAGTGTGTGGGATTAAAAAAGTTCAGGAAGTGAAATGCTCACAAATTATTTCGCTGCCTGTTTGTGAGAACGTGAAATAATGTGCATGGATAGACAGCATTTAAATGTATAACAATCTCATGCAAAGCATATCTACACAGACAGACATAAAAAGAATTGTAGCAAGGGTCAAAACCTGCTGCTTAAAGTTGGCTCCAAGAGGGTCCCCATAGACCCCAGTGTTTAAAATGCCCACCTTTACAGCAGAAATAAATGTTTGCAGCCTGGTATAAAAAGTGATTTTGGTCTCTACAGCTAATTTGCCCCTTCATGACAACTATACAAGGGTGAATTTTTATCTTACTCACCCGATTACATTTTATTAAGTGTTAAAGTTATGCATAACCTACCATGGTAAAACCCTAGATTCACAGCTGTTGCTGTTGTTATTTCAGTGAGTTTTCAGTTCATGAAAGTTATTGTAATGTTTTGGTTCCCTAAAACAGTCTTGTTTAGCATTTGGTTGTATTAAAAGTCCCTCTATGGGTCGGATGTTCAGTTTTTCAGGGAAATACATTTTATTTAATGGTTTGAAGCCTATTTTTGCTAGCGAAAATTAGCATTTAGCATTATTAACCATAGACTATAAATGTATCATGCTATCCTAGCTAGCAGCTAGCATTAGGGTTAGCACCACCCTGTCATCCAACTGTGGTCACTTCTGGTTTCATGTTCAGTTTTTCCAGTAAGTACATTTTGTTTTAATGGTATTAAGACTGTTTTTAGCATGTGGATATTAGCATTAGCATTATCACAGTTAGCATTGCTAGCTAAATGCACTGTGCCAACTAAGCTAGCAGCTCGCGATAGGATTAGGTCACTTCTGGCTCAAAAACAAACAAGATGCCGACAGCCAAAAAGCACCACCTTAAAGGATCGATGAAGCTAGAAAAGTTATGTATTCCACTTCTGAGAAGATGCTATAAATTGTGATGAAAAATGTCATATTTGTAAACTGTATCGCCACCTGCCATTTTTATCTATCCATCTATCCATTTTCATCTGCTTATCCCAGGCCGGGTGGCGGGGGCAGCAGGCCAAGCAAAGCACCCCAGACACCCCTCTCCCCAGCAACACTTTCCAGCTCCAAGGCATTCCCAGGCCACATGAGATATGTAGCCTAGTCCCTTCAGCATGTTCTGCGTCTACCCCAGTGCCTACTATATCTGGTTGGGTTTTTTGGGGTTTGTTTGTTTTTCTTTCCGGTGCTGTTGGCATAATTTTAGTAGCTTCCTCTTATATGCATGCGGTTTATGGTCTGGCACCTGGTCGCTAGGGTTGGGTCGGTATGAGAAAAAAAAAAAAAAAGGTCCGGGTTTTGTAAAAAAAACGCATCAAGTCGGTAATACCGGATTTTCGCCACTTGGAGGCGCAATTGACTCATTTAAAATAAAAAAACGACCTTAGGACAACAGAGTGACAGTAACAAGTTGTCTCTTTTATTTTTTACAAATAAATTTTGCAGCTTACTCAATCAGTGCAAACAAGGGTTGTCTCCTTTGTCTGGCTCAAAGCTAAAGTGTTGCCATAGTGGCGCATTCTTTGATTTTGTCAAGACTAAATTGTCCGCCATTATCGACTCCCTGTCACTATTAAACAAACTCCAGGCTACAGTAGAGGCGCATGCACACTCGCACCTCCTAGCTCAGTCCCCGCCCCACCCCCCTCTCTCTCCTGCTTGCTGTGCACTTGGTGAAGAGGCAGACACAGGTGCTCACAGACTCGGGCGTACTATAAGCGGAGCGGACTACGTGTAAAAATGTCCGTGAAAAATCCCCGCGATGTGAAAAATACATGCCGAACAGTCTTTTGTGTGACACTGGTGCGCGGAGTGCTTTGCGCGCACAGGGCTTGCGGACATCCACTTTTACCGGGCATCCGCTCCGCTTAACATACCTTCTGCCCGAGTATATGGTCCGGTCGGTCTCAAAAAATAAAACCCGGTCCAAGACAGAGTACCGGACCGAATTGGTATTACCGAGAACTGACCCAACCCTGCTGGTCGCCACCCTTTTATTAAGTCCCTGACATCACCTGCATACTGTGCTCAGGAATGTCTCCGGGTGGCTTCAGACCTAGAGTTCCCTTGGGACTAATTTTGTCACGAAGTTGCATAATTGCCTGGAGTTAAATGCCTTGTGCGAGACAGCTGCTCTTGATTTTATTCAGAATTTCCATGTAGGAAAAATCCAGGAAGTAAACAAAACGTTGAAGAAGAGTACACTTGCAAGATAAATGTGACACTTTCTAATGTCACAATGGAGGGACAACTACGCAGGTTGATTTTAGCGCTGCTCAATGTGGACTATATTGCTGTCACTTGAGTTTGATTGAACCGAACCAAACAGGGCAGGTGTGAAAGCACCCTAAGTGATGACTGAGAGGGATTATTTTTGTATGAGTTTATACATTGTTTATTAAGAAAATCCTGTATAGTGTACCATTAAGGAAGAAAGCTTTCTGGTTTTGAAATTTTAGTTCTGTTGACATTTCACGCACACAATTTGCACTGATTGGTTTGCACGGTTTAACTCTGATTGGATGTTAAAAGTTGACTCCTGAGTGGTTGATTAATATCACATTCATTGATTTTTCCTCTCATACATTCATGCAAATCCTCCTCTTATACACAGCTGCAGGGGTTTGAACTTATTTCCGAACATCGTTCCACCAGCTCGAAGACTTTTAGACACCTTTTTGATCCCTTAAAAAACAGCAACACTGATTTAAGCACAACAGCATACTGTGATGGTAATTACACCATCACGCATGGCTAAAAGAAATGACAGGGAGGATGACAGAGTGGAGGAGAGGAGTTGCTGGGTATGCTGTCTAGACCAGAGATGCTGATTGTAAGTGAAATGAGGTGAGAGGAGAAAAAAGAGGAGGAGGAGGAGGAAAAGAGGGCGAGATGGCAATGAAAAGAGGGAGAGGGTTTGCCATTGGAGGTGGAAGTTGGTGGACTTGTAGTTTGCCTGGCAACAGTGGCACAGAAAGAAACCGCTGTCAGTGAAGAAACCAAGATTAGAGACAACCGCTGGTTCATTCAGCACTGAAATAACCGTAAGAGGAGAATGGCAGCTGAGAGAGACGAACAGAGAACAGAAAGTCTCCTTAAACCCATTTACTTCACTCTGTATCAGTGACGTAAAGCGTGTAATAATCCCACCAGTTTTGCTCTTTGAATACTGGCAACTTTTCTCTTCCCTCGTTTCAATCCTTTCTTTCCATGACCTTGTAAGAAATCTGCTATGTGAGTTTTGTCTTATTTTTTTATTTTAGAAATAACTTTCCAAACCCCTAAAAAACATGAATATGATTATGATTAACAGTATTTGGGTTGGTTTTTCTCTCTGACCTTGCAGACTCGGGCAACCCTGGACACCTTGGTCTGGCTCGGGTAGGCAATCTGCTCCTGACTTCTCTCCGTGAAGAAGAAGTAAATCTTGTCGTCGTCGCCAATAGAGCTGTTGATGCTCTCCTTCAGCAGCACGGAGCCAACAAAATCTGCCTCTGTACACACACACACACACACACACACACACACAAACAACACACACTCAGATCCACATGTCCAAACACAGACCTATTAGCAGCCTAGGAAGTGTCTCCTTGGAAACCAAAAGATGGAGCTTTTAAGTATGATTGAATTGCCACAACTAAGCCAGTTAGAGCTGCAGTGCGGTGCAGTTTTTTGATGTGATTTTCAATCTCAAAGTCAATCAGTTTTTGCAGTAACAGCGAATCATCCCATGAGCTAAAAATGTGCAAAACTGCAATGAGGTTTGGTCCATTTAGTAGTATAGTATATACTTCATATATTTGAGGATTATCTCCTGTCTTTGACTTGAGTTGTCATGTGATGTATTTACCCAGAAGCCATCGGGTGGGAGCTTCCTCTGTCCTGAGTGTGGGGAAGGGGAAGTTTCTGCGCACGTCTGGAGAGCTGCGAAACTCATACTGAGAGGCTGTGAACATCTCGCCATCTGATTAACAGATGAAAAGACAGAGAGAAATTTGGACGTGAGAGTTAAATCAGATGTAAATGAAAGCAGTTGGCATGCTGCAGAGTAAGTAGGCAAACTGACCTATCACCCAGTGCGGGTTTTATATTTGTAAATGCTAATTAGATATAGATCCCAGCATGCTTAAGTTGTTAAAGCCGAACCAAGAGAATGTTTGAATGCCTCTCCTGAGTCTTTATTTCAATTATATTCCATTATAAAGGATATGTTAGTCTGCTTTAACACAACATTCACATGCCCACACATTTAACTGAAACTAGTATTCATCTCCATCAGTCTGCTTTAGTCAAACTGAGTGAGCATCTTCCTCCTAATTAATTGTAATTGTTGGTGTGTTGTCCAGGTAATAAAAATAATTAACTGTATCTTAACGGCACATTGCAAAAACAAAAGTGCTCAACAGGGGACAAAAAGATTAGAACACTACAATTAAATAAAATCAGAGGATGAAATGGAATAAAATACACACACTTAGATGACACCAACGGGTGAAATAACAATTAAAACATAGAAATGATCAGAAATGGAAAAACTTCAAAGTAATAAAAGGCTTTTAAAGATTCTAATACTGGAAAACTCTTATACTCACAGTAGATTCAGAAACAAACCTATATGATAAACACACAGGGGGATTTTTGTACTGAAATGTTGTAACTATGGAAGACACCCACATGTTTGTTAGGCTATATTACCTCCAGCTGAAGTCCCATTTCTTACAGTGTAGTCACATTAGGAAGGTAACTCTTCACAGCCAGTACAGACTGGTAACCAGCAACACATGTGAATAATGTAAGGTGGTAGAGACTGTGTGGTTTTGGGCTGTCCTAGAAAAAAGATGACCAACGTGAAAGAAATGTGGCGATATCGATATGTTGTGGCTCTAAAATGGTGGTCAAGGATGGCTGTTGTCACGGTCTTGTGGTCAAAGACAGCCTGGGATAAAATTCTGACAGTGTCCGACCGACGTCTACTAGCCTCAACCGACCCCTTTGGACGCTAAGAAGCAGCGGCTCTACTCTATCTCTAAGAGGAAACTCACTTTGGCCGCTTGTATCCACGATCTCATTCTTTCGGTCACTACCCAGAGCTCATGACCATAAGTGAGGGTTGGGACGTAGGTGGATCAGTATATCGAAAACTTTACACAGGAATTCAAGTATTTCAGGGTCTTGTTCACTGTAGCTCTCACGCTAGTTAAATGTTTTGTTGTGGATTTTTCTATAGCTCGAATTCAGCAGAATTTTAATGCTTCCATCAATTTGCGAAAATGCCACAATGCAAACAAGCGTACGACATCATCTGGTGACTTGGAGTGACCTTTGAAGCTAGTGCTAGCTACTTGCATTGTAATAGAGAAACACTGACTATATCAAATTGACTTCAAAGTCTGGTTCGGTTTCTGGGGGCCTGGTGCAAATTAGCAGATATAGCAAGAAGAAAAAAGTTAGAATTGTCATCGTTGGCATGTTAGCATCTAAAGCAAGTCCTGTTGCCCTTGATGTAGCCCTCTGGATAGACTATGACCTGCATGACTGAGAATGTTAAAATTCGTACAGCCTCACAGAGCAGCTAGCATGGCTACAGGCTCGTCCTGAGTGTGAGTTAGGAATCACTAGAATCAGTTCATTAAAAAGATTCGTTCAAAAGATTTGTTCACCGAATCGTTCAGTGCTTGGCGGTAGGAGCTGACTGTGCACTGCATAGTCCGACTCACTGAACTGATACACAGCTGAGCTGCTGCTGCGTCTGCCCTGCATTTCAAGCTTGTTTATCTGGAAACTAAGTCTGTTAAAACAATGGGGAGGTGTGTGATTGTGTTCATGTGGCTTGACTCCTGGCTACATTAGCCATTAGCTTGGAGAAAACAGTCCCTATGAAAGTGTATCGCTGAGAAAAAATGATTTGAATCACTCAGGGATCAGAGTTATGTCGTTCACTGAGTGATTCGTTCACCGAGTGATTCGTCACGCAGTAGGCAGTCCCTCCCTGCACCCTGGCTGCCTTGCGACTCGCGAGTGATTCATCGTTCCCACGGACCGAATCGGCAGTTCCAGTCCCGGCCTGCACGCTCACTGCTGAGCTCAACTGAACTGAGAAATGAACGAATCAGTTCCAGAAGTAATTCAGTTCAGTACGTTCACTCAACAGATTCGTTCTTTTGAACGATTCGTTTACAAACGACACAACACTAGTGTGAGTAGGAACCAAGCATGGTGCCCTTTATCAACTATTTGATCATTAACGACTTGATAGGTTTAAAACATTTCCTCTTTTATCTAATAAAGTCTGGGAGCTTTCACCTTTTTCCAGCATACTTTCACCCATGCCTGCGTGCTGCTTTGACTGCATCAGCATATTATATATAGAACAGATTAAATGTTAAATTTGGGACACACACCTACGAGGAGCCCTGTGTATCCTTTCGCTGGGTCATACGGACACCTGTCTCTGCCCTCCTCGAAGCCTGAGGAGAAGCTGAACCGCTCTGCATCCTTACAGACAGAGAAGACACAATTAACCATTGTAATTTTAGTGTCGTCATAATTGTACTGAAATTAAAAGACAGCTCTTACTATGTAAGCACAAAGAGGTCTGAAGGCGTTTGTTCCGCAGGCGTACAGGTGAGTCTCATTGAATCTCTGCAGAAAGCGGATGTGATTGTAGCACTCCGTCTGCAGAGAACAGAGACAAACAAGGTTATTTCTGGCTCCACAATGAGCGAGAGCTGCAGCAAACACGGGGCCAGTCGATCCACTTCACACACAGGGGCTACTCCATGCAAATATTCAATGAATAAGTGTGATTTTTTTTTTTTTTTAAGGAAAGCTGGATTAAGAAGCACTTGAAAGGATTATCCACTTTGATGCCGTCAGATACAATCCACGCATCACAAAGCAGAAGTGTTTCATTTCTGTTCTGCGATAATAACGCAGTAAATAAAGAGTTTTCTCCAAAGAAAAAGTGTCTGAATAATAATAAGAGAGTGGAGTTGCAGCCGTGTACCTGATTGTCTCTGCCTTTGTTTAGACACTGCTTCTTCTGTTCAGGGGAAGCATCCCAATCAATCTGCAAACAATGGGGAGGTGGTAATAAGGATGACTCAGTTAGCTCAATAAATAGAGAGGGAAACATAGATAGATGAACAGAAAGATCTATGGACAGAGAAGAGGAAGATGAGGAGAGGAAAACAAGACCGTGAGCGTGTGTGTGTGTTTGTGTGTGTGTAATAGACAGGAAGCGAGGAAAGAGACAGCTCACTTTATTTTCTGGCTGCGTCACTGATTCCTGACTCTCTTCTGTAACCCTTGAATAAACGCCTGGTGCATTTAATCCCATATCCATAAAATTGGAAGGAACACAATGGGATTTGCTCAATCTGCTTAAGGCTATTATTAGTTTGTCCTCCTTTAACGCTTTGGAAATGGAAGGAAAACTTGTGAAATGGGGGGTTTGCTGTTTCTTTGCGGCAATTAGCGTGTTGATCTTTGGTCTGTATGGCACTCACTGTGAGGTTTGCAGGCGTGGAGATGTTGGTGGTGTTGAGCGCGTGCAGGGCTCCTCTGCCTCCCACGAACAGCAGCCCAGCATCCTCCTCCAGCAGGAGGGTGCTGTAGTTCCTGGAAGAGCCGGTGAAACGGGCGCCGCCCAACAGACCTGCAAATATATGAAACAAATAATATATATTTTTTGTAATGGTCAAAACCACTTTTGGTCTGGGGTCAGCAGTTTGGGAAGACAAAACCAGATGCACAACTATAACTAACTACCTGGTTCTTATTTATATTCTGATATCTTGTTGACTTTGTTTTGGGGTTTTCTGTTTGTGATCTTCCTCGTTTCATGTTGTATTTTGTAGGTTCTCTCCTCATGTGTCATGTCTGATCTTACTTCCTGTCTTTTCTGGCCAGTTTGCTATCACACCTGTCTTCCATCAGTCTTGTTAGTCCCTCCCTGTTCCCAGTCTTCCCCTCACACCTGTCCTGTAGTAGTCTTGTTTGCTCCACCCTGGTGCCAGTCCCCATTTCCCTCCTTTTGCCCGTGTCTTCCTACTCCAGCTGTGTCTCATTCTTTTGATAAGTTTGTGGTGCTGTTTCCTGCTTGTTTTCCTGTGTTCATCATGTTATCCTGGTTGTTTTTCAGTTTTGTTTGGGTTCTCTTTCTTTTGGACTGAGTTACCTGCCTATTTTTTAAAGCTCGCCTTTTGTTCCATATCCACCAGCCTGCTGTTCTGCATTTGGGTCCCTTCCTGAACTGATATGACATTAAGAGGCAGTGCACATGTGTAACACAACAGGATGTTCAACACACCACCACCTCCATTTCCATGACCATTTTGCTATGTTTTGTTGGGGCTGAACTCTCTGTGTGAGTCTCCCACATTCAGCAAAGACACACCCCTTCTCTGCATCTGATTGGCTCTGACCCTTATATTCTTCTTTGCTGAAACAGGGTGAGAAAATAAATTAGGCGTGTGTGTGAAACCGCACCCTGTTTTCTCCTTGAGTGACAACAATGAAGAGAACTGTTGATTGTTTTTTCCATCAAGAAAAGTGCTACGGTGTCTGTTAACCTCATCCTGGCCCTGAAAGGCTCAGCTCAGCCTCGACATCATCAGCATAGATAACCACTCAACCACCTGTCTCCCTTGTCCCCGGTAAAAGGCCTAATCCTGATCTAATATTTTCAGCGGAGACAGTCCCATCTGACTCCGAGCCAGAGCCTACCACACACAAAAGGGCCAAATTATTATGAAAAAGAAAATCTTGTCCAATTTCTGCGGCTCAGATATGATAAAACAGCCAACGTTGCACATTGCATTCATTGCGAAGGGTGCAACCAAGGCATGGCTGGGAACAGCGCCATGATCTGAATTGAAACATTAAAAAGCACAGTGTCTCCAAGAAACACGTCCTGTGCCGTGACAGCTACATGACCTGCAGAGGTTTCCCCCCCTCCTCCCGCAGCGTTTCAGCACCAGGCAGCTGCACACTGAAGCGGTGAGGAGTTAGAATTGATGAGACCTAATAAATTTAACACTGCTCATGATATAACCAAAGACAAGATACCTTTTTAATAAATGTAAGTCCCAGATTGTCCTCAAGAAAAAGAAAAATATGTCTTGGGTGCACCTATATTATATCCTGCTAAACCTAAATGAAACATTGATTGTGGGCGATGTTGGAAATCCATGGAAGGGCAATGCTAATTTTTAAGGAGGACCCATTTAAGAAATAATTTTTCTAAATTTATACTACTTTATTGAGAAAAAGTTCTTGTACAGCAGCTTGTGTTTACAAAACATCAAAAATTTATGCATTTGGGAAGCTGGCCCTTTTTTGTTAAATTAAAATATAAATGTTTTATGAAGATGTTTATATTTCTAAAACTGAGGTAGTTAAAAGAAATGGTCATGTTTGCGCCATTTTCAAACAATATCAAGTCTCATGAAGGGCCATTTATGAACGGCTCCAAATTCTCTGCTTACTGACAGTAAGAATAATTTCTATCTTGTCTTCACACTCATTGGAGAATTCCCAAAGTCGACACACCCCAAGTGAACATGCTTAGCGTGACAGCACGAGGGTGAGGCTCGACAGCAGATCTGGGAGATGGGGGGTCGCTGGAGTGATTGCTGAGAGGAGTGTCGAGAGTGTGGGGACGGGGGCACAAGGGGAGGTGAAATTTCAGGGCATTCAGCAGGATTGGTGCCCCAGTAATGCCAAATCGCATCAGTCGTACTGCCACAGCATCATCATCTGTGTGTGTGTGTGTGTGTGTGTGTGTGTGTGTGTGTGTGAATGTGGGTGATGGAGGAGGGTGCAAAAACACGGATTATTAATCCATTGCGAAATAATTGGCCTGGTGCACTAAACTAAATATTTGAACACGCTCCGGTGTAGCACCTCAGAAATGGGGGCAGGTCGCTCTGCTGCTGCGAGACAATAAAAAAGGAGGGCATTGTTTTTTCCTCCTCTGTGCAGAAGTAGGTTTACAGAGCTTTGATTTGCACCAAAACTGAGATGCAAGTAGAGATTAACGTCTGATTAAATACATCTGACACACAGAAGAAGATGAAAACAGCACGTGCAGGAAGAACAACAGACTAAGTGAAGGTATAGACAGTGTTGCACGGAGGAATATGAGTCAGCAGAGAGCAGATGGGTATATTAATCAGCTCTCTACTGTACCTCCCTCTCCTCCTTTTCTTTCTAATGGCAGCCTGTCCACGCTCCCAGTAATAAGACAACCTATATTTGTCCCCCACCCATCGATTTACTGTGGTGTGAAGTCTTGCACGCTTGTCGCGGTTGATCTATTCTCCTGTTCATTGTAATGTAGCCAGAAGGGTCCAGTGCACCTGGAAGCGCTGGGGGATCACAGTGTAACTGCTGCAAGTGACGCTGACATGTTATGTTATTTTATTTTCCATGGTTCATAAAGTTCTCTTAAAACGTATTGAATTAGATCAGGGTCAATTTAGTGCTACTTCAGTGGCAAATGAGAGTGAAATGCAGCAATATAATCATACAAATCTTTGAAATTATGTGATTTATGTGACAAAATATGAGACAAAGCTCACAGTACAATGCAGCACAACTGAGCAGCAGCCTCAAAACACAGGCTGTTCTCATGCAAAATTGTACATATGCCCTTGAAAAGTAATATACCACAGTAATATGGAAGGCTGTGATTGCGTGACCAATGCACTGACTGGAATAACAAACGAAGGAAGTATAAGGACCAAAAGTAGGCGTCAGGAGGCAGGTAGGCGCGGAGGATGGGTCAATCAAACACAGGACTTTGTGACAAGTTGTGTTTGGACCCAATTGCAGCACACAGAGAATACAGTTTGTAATGATGTTACTGTGACAGCTTAGCAGGTAGGGAGCAGGGCTAGTAACACAAACCAGAAGGGAACAGGCAGAAGGTGGGTCAAGGCCAGGCGGAGGGTCAAGAAGCCAGCAGGTACTCAACAGGACGCACACACAATGGTGGGAGTGGTGACGGTGAAAATGTTTGGACCACGGGAAACCACAGGTAAGCTGACTGGAACACTCACACTGTAGCATCGTAGTTGTTGGGTGGAAACGCCAAGCAGCCACAAGCAAACAGGAACCAAAGACACTGAAGCAGGTCTCATGGTTGGGGACAGAAGGCTGACGCGTTTACCGGGAATCAGACGAAAAAGTTAGGTCAGAGGCAGACAGATTCGGCAACGGGAAATCAGTTTAGAATAAAGTTTTTTTTTTCAAATAATGCAGTTATTAACAAATACTGGATTTGTTTGCCTCCACTGATTGTCCTTCTGTGCACCAACCTACCTTTTGACTAGGGATGCACGCGATTAGTCGTCTAAGCGATGAAATGTCTGCCCACCAGAAATATTAGTCGGTTAAACCAATTCGTTTTTTATTCATGTACAAGGTACATGAATAAAAAAAAGCTTACTGTCATGCAGACACCCGCCACTAGTGGGGCTACAGAGCCGTCAGACAGCAGTCCCCCTCCCGCGGTAATGCTCGAGTAGACTGGAGTTTTAAAACAGCATGGTGGGAAATTGGAGAGATGTCCTCTTGCAAAACCTTTCGTCTGGCAGTATTTCGATCTCGAAAATGAAAACAAGGTAGCATGCAGGCTGTGTCGGAAAAAACTGGCATATAATCCCTCGACTATTTAAATGTGCAACCACATTCAACTCAAACATAAAGGCCCGAACATACTCGGGCAGAACGTACGCGGAGCGGACTCCGCGGAGGTCCGCCCAGACCAAAAGCGGACGTCCGCAAGCCCTGTGCGCGCAAAGCTCAGATTTTACGACCGCACAGACTCCGCTCCGCGCACCAGTGACTGCTCGGCATGTATTTTTCACATCGACGCGCAAGAATTGTGGGTAATGTAGTGTGTTTCACGGACATTTTTACAGGAAACTACAACGCGGAAGTGCACTCGACTATGGAAGCCTGAATGACTGCGGACATTCCTCGTGGAGTCCGCTCCGCTTATAGTACGCCCGAATATGTTCGGGCCTTTAGCGGTGCTAGCCACACTCAGACCAATGTGATATCGTTCACCTGGAGACGCTGTGATTCCGCGCAGTCTGAGAAGATAACGAAGCCCATCATGACAATGACCTTGCAAGATAAGCTTCCACTTAACTTTGCTGAAGGTAAAGGCTTCATGATGTTAATGGAATATGTTGAGCCTAGATTAGTCGATTTGTCTTAATCAAAAGTTTCGTTTAGTCGACAGGGAAATTAGTCGCCAGGAACATCCCTACTTTTGATCAGTACAGATTGAGTTATTTTATTTCAACTGTCAGAGTCGTGCATTTGAATCCAATCTCATCTGGTTCACAAGTTGTACACAGTATTGCATCGAGGTTAAAAATTTCAGTACCCTAACAACACTACCCCCAGACATCCAGCCTCTTATGTACCAGTTTTCTTACACCACCTAAAATCTAAGACACCCCATGAAGCTTTGGTGACGCCTAATAAGGGGCTAGACCCCCACATTGGGAACCAGTGGCCTAGGCTGCCTTAGATACACCACCAACATTTTTCAACACAAAGTGACTCCTTTGCTGAGTAATACTACCCATGACTAGTAAACGGATTATGGCGTGTGAATTTGGTGGAGTTCCCCTTTAAATCAGGAACTACCCAAAAGATGCTGAGGTGCAATATCCAGCCTGACTCACGCATAGAAATACTGCAAGGGTGATGAGTAAAAAGTCAACATATCTATGCCGCTGTTACCATATTCAAGGTCTAAATGCGATGCAAAGAATGCTCACCAAATACACACAGTGCAGTTTGGGACAAAAGTGAGAAGTTTTCAGTGAAGAGTCTGGGTTAGGTTTCAGGAAATGCTGCCAAACCAGTTGAAGGATCCTCCGGAAATGAAACCTGAATCACTATTTATGCAAGACACAAGAAGACAAACACACTTCAAGGCTTTGACTCGACTCTACTATCTCAGCCACGGCACTACTAAACCTTCGACTGCTATAATATAATACATAACCACTGTGATGATAATAAGGATGACAGCAAGTCTCCCGGCGTGTTTGATCTTGCATAATACAACACAATGAAGACTGTTAAGAGTATTCCTGACATCACATGGAGGTTGTTTTCCTCCCCACATGACTGGCTGCTTGTCTAACTGTCACATGGACACACTGGGTGATGACTGCGAATGCCCATCGACTCTCCTGAAGACCAGGCAGAGACTGAGTCAGACTGCAGTCTCTCTTGCCGCCCACCTTCCTTCCTGTCAGCCTTTTTCTTACTGGTTCTATCACTGACAGCCAGACAACCACAGGGAGCCTTCTCACTGGTCAATAATTAGGTTATTATCATACTGTCTCCGCTGTGCACGTCAGACTGATTATATGCATGACAGCTGGGAAGAATGACACTGTGCATATTGCTCCTGGTGGAGGAAACCCGCCACAAAAGTTACATCAACCGTGACATTTAAGGAATTTAATCTTCCAAACATTCATTTTGAGCCATTAGCGTAAAGATACTGAACGCCTCTGCATCTCTTTTTGTAAAGAGAAATTGTTTCATGGCCAAAATCACGCAGAGGCTGCTGTGCTCCCAGCATTTCTGAAGCTTTCAGAGTTTCTAGTGAAAAATAAAATGATTTCTGACATGTTTGTCCTCTTCAGTCTAAAGTAAAGGAACGTCAGGGCTTCACAATGTTGTCTTACCTTAGGTTACACTAACAAAGTGAGCATTAGCCAATCACCTCATGATAATTACACCCAGGATCAGTTTAAAAATAGAGTGCTGAAAGAATTGTAATGATCCTTTGGGTATGATCATTTGAATAAAAGCTCCGCTGTGTACAGTTAGTGTGTGATTAGAGCATTTTTAAAGGATAATTTAAGTGTGTTACAACTTGGTAATCAGAGCAGAGAGGTTGAGCCAACACTTCACTTAATCCACTTTATCTTGAGGTAAACTTTATTCTGGCTACAGCGTCTTGAGCAATGGTTCCATATCTTTTCCCTAAGAGACCCCTTTTCTTTCGTTGAGTGAACTGATGACCCCTGACTAAGATACATATTTGATGGGTATTTCACTAATTCATTACCTTAACTGCTTATCGTGGTACAGGGTCACGGGAGGATAGAGCCTATAGAGTGTGCCAGGGCTGACGTCAAAACCCGGAAGTTTAGCATAGCGCTGGTTCCCGGAAGAGAAAGTGAATGTGATTTTTGCATTGCGTTTTGGATTATGTCAGAAAATAAGCTCCGTGGTGGCTAACACAAGTTTATGATACTTACAGGTTTTGGTCGGCGAGATAATCTTCACATATGAACACCTTTCATACCGCATTTGAAGCTTAAATGCAATCGCCAGAAGTAAAACGCTAACGTTAGGCTTTAATGGACTACATGACTACTCCACGGTCACATGACTCTTGACGTCACCGCCACTAAGCTTTCAACTGATTTCGGCCGCTTTATTTAAAAACATTGTGTAATGGGGAAATCGGACTGTTTAAGCTAAATAAGAAGCTGTAATGGCGGACTGCCAGCACTCTCGCCTGTTCGGGGGTGATGACGTTTAATGTCCCCGACAGAGTTTGTAGTAGTATTGAGCAACTTGTTAGCAACCGCCTTTTTTACGACATGTAAAAGCTTCAACATTCACAAGTAGTAGTATTTACTGACGTGTTTTATGTCGTAGAACAAAACCTGAAACTCGCTTAAGCTTTTGTTAACCACAGACCTTATTTGAGGCATTTTACCAAAATCCCATTCAAAAAAAGTTTTGACTTTTAGACGAGAGAACCGGAAGTGCTAAAAGCGCTAACGAAGTTCCGGGTTTACTGGCACACTCTATTCAAGGTGGCATTGAGTGAGAGGCAGGGTACACCTTGGACAGGTCACCAGACTATCACAGGGCTGACAAATAAAGACAGACAACCATTCATGCTCACGTTTACACCTACGGACACCAATTAACCTGCATGTCTTTGGACTGTAGAGGAAAGCTGGAGAACCCGGAGAAAACCCACACAGACACAGGGAGAACATACAAACTCCACACAGGGTATTGTACACCAGCAGGCCGGTGAATTAAACCGTGTTGCTGTGACAAGACAGCAATAACAGCGCAGAAATAGAAAAGTGCACTCAGTCAGCTTCAGTGGCCTGATCGCAGCCACTTTAGAAACTTCCAGTCATTCCACCAGACGTGTTTCAGAAGCTCCAAAAAGTAAAGAAAAATGTGTGTCTTGTGTATTTTTGACAGAGCTGTGGCATAACTGGACTTTGAACAGTATTAATCACTTATCATTTTATATTATCAATCACTACCCCACAACAAATTAGGAAATAACAATAATAAATACAATTATAACATTTTTTTTTAAAGTAGAATATTTAGAACATAATAACAGTAATAAAGAAATATAAAATTGAAATAAAGTACTTATTGTCCAAGCACAGATATTAAGGAAAATTACCAAATCAACATAATCTGCAAGTCTACAAAAATTTGACAAGCAAATTGCTCCACTTCTGAAACACTACTGGTGTTGTATGATGCTGTGTGGAGGACGGAACAACACCTGATTGCAGTCGGCCTGTGAGAGCTGCACCCACTGGAACTGTACCTCCTGGTCAGTGGCGTTAGGTAGTTGCAATGGGCCCCAGTGCACGCTATTATGACGGGCCCTGGTGGGTCCTAGTTACTAGTTATGCAAGTTATGCAGCACACACACACACACACACACACACACACACACACATATATATATATATATATATATATATATATATTTAATCAACAGTGCGTCTCTAGTCTCTCGTTTTGCCGGCAAGCTGCGAGCGTTTAGACACATAGAGCTGGATTGGCGAGTTGATCCGAGGTGTCCAGTTTTCCGTCTCGTAGGGTAGACATATTGGTGGAACCCTTTCAGTTGAAACAGACCGAGGCGGCCTTCCGCAACAGGAGGGGCTGTTGATGACTTGTGGGAGGAGCTGTTGCCGTACGTGCGACCCACTGGCGGTGGATAAACAGGAAACAGCTGATAGCAGGAATTAGCGAGCAGCTAGTAGCAAGAGGGAAACACAAACCCGACAGACACTGTAAAGATGAGCAACTGGGGAGACAAGGAATTGCACGCCGTCCTTGTCCTCACAAATGAAGAGGCCATTAACCGTCAGATGACGGGGACGGTGAAGAACGAGCCAGCTTACGAGAGAATCACTGAAGGACTGACCAGCCGTGGCTTCCCTCCCACGTCACTGTTTACGTCACATGCTGAGCTACATGTTTTGTTACTTGCTCACGCCCCCCATTGCCCCGAAAAAGGCGTGGACTTTCCTGCAACTTTGCACAATTCATATCTAAAAAGGGCTTATGTGACACTTCTATGTTACATCCGCTTGCAGATGTGCCCAGGTTGTCAGTCTTGAGAGATTTTTCACCTAAATTAGCTGCTGTAAATCGACTTGATACTGGACAACATCAACATACATATTACCCAGCAATCATCATTACATATCTGTATGACAAAAACTAAAGAAAATAGGAAGTTTTTAGTTTAACTAAATAGATTTTTATGCTTAAATAAGAGTTTATAGTTTATGTAGAATAATTTTATAATTTGTTATAGATTGAAACAATTTTTACAAATACAGAAAACCATGATGGAGATGGGTTTACCTTGAGTTCTTCTTGAACACAGGCGTATTTCCATGGGGCAACCGGGCCCCTCCACCCGACAGGCCCCACTGCAACTGCCTCTATTGTCTATATTAACGCCCCTGCTCCAGGTTCCCTTATCGTCAGGATGGTAATGAAGATAAACAATGGGGATTTATAGATCTCATATCGTGCTTAACTTTAGTGGATGATAACGTATCAGGTATGGAAATAATCTGCAGATGCTCGGGTTCAAAATGAGACCAGACTTTATCAGGGATGTAAGATTTTGTGGCTTGTTGTTTTTAACCAAGCTGATTTCCAGAAATCTTGCAACCACAAGAGGTCCTTGAGCAAACGGTCATAAATGTGCACACAAAATATGAGGCTGATTGGTCCAGTAGTTTCCCAAATTAGCTGCAGACAGACAGATAAGCACACTCACACAGGCACACACACACAAATACATAATCCCCTCCAGGTGTAGATAACTTGATTTTTTACTTAGAGATTATTCATACACTATAACCTTTAGTTTGTAAAAAAAAAAAAAAAAAAAAAAAAAAAAAAACAGCAAATAAAATTAGTGCAGTGTTTTTGTTGCTTTCAGCCCATTATTCATTATCAGTGTCAAAGTTCAATTCCAGCGAGCTAAACTTTCCAAGAGTCACCGACTTCTGCTTCCCACGGTGGCAACGACAGAAAAACCTTATGTAACTCTAAATGATATCTACAAATAAGACTGTGTGACTGCCATTATTTCTCATAGCCAGTCAGCCTCGGATTTGAGTGAGCAATGAGCAGCTCCTCCAACGCAGCCAAAGGTCAGGACACACTGGAGGGTAGGGGATTCATCTGAAGGATAGGGGGCTCTGTCAGGAAGGGGGCAGGAATCACGCAGCAGGGCGCCCTCTCCACCGCACACATGTACACACGCATGAAAGACATACACACACAAAGAAATCACACTGAATCTATACATGTATCGACAAGCAACAAAGAGGAGAGGGTGACGCACGCATTCTAAAATGCACAAACAACGAAACATAATCCTCGTCACGAGAACTCTGCATATTCCCAGAGATCACGTTTAAAGAGAGAGTTATGCAAACACAATGGCAGCCCAAGGCAACGTAAAGAGCCCACTATTTGTGAGTCATCCAAGAGTGAGCAAAAGCCTTGGTTTCTATCTTATAAAAATAGTGTCTGCATGATATAACAAGCAGCTCTGATGAGAAGGACTTCGGTGGTGACGTACAAAATGTCCCTGGCCCCGAGGCGGCAGAGGCACAGCGACCTTGGTCTCAGACCTGCCGTGGTTGGGCTGTGTTGGTTTTATGCAGGAAGCGCTGACTTGTTGGCAACAGTTTTGAACACAGGATGTCCCTCAATCCTCTGCGACAACACAACACCAAGTTTAGTTTAGCCTGAAGGAAAGGAGCCAGAATCAATGGGCTGCAATCACAGCTGTCTTCTACTGTAAAACCAAGCATTATTATCAGCTATAGGTGGAGAAACAATAAAATAAATTGGTCATTCTTTTTGTTGTTCAGGGAAACATCACTGTTTGGGATTAAAATTACTGTTTTGTTGAGGTTAGTTGGCCTCCCACCAATCATTGCATTCAGCCGAGCGTCCTGTCTGTCTTCCCCACGTAGAGGCCAGTAATAGGCTAGTAACAGGCACGCTTGTGGATATAAACCTTCCGTAACAATGGCAGACAAATGCGGACCACCCCTTCCACCTCCAGCCGCTCCAACAGGGAAATCAGTTGGCAAAAGACAGAATATAGCAGAAAAAGCTAACACTAAGAGAGAACTCGATGCTGCAAGAGCCGGGTCAACATCGGCTCTGCTTTCGAGCGATGGCGAGGGCTGATGCAGCTTCATCCTGAGCTAAAACGGGACGAGATGGTCGCACAGTTTTTGCTGGACAGGTACTTTTAGATTGCCTCTAATGTAACGTAGGCTATAACGTTATATATGACAACACAGCATCCAGTTGCTAATGGCTAACGTTAGCCTACTGTAGCCTCTGAAACATTATCTTCCTTGTGCGTTTCCACTTACTAGTAACGTTAACGCTACTATCGAACGTTAGCACTGTAACCCTATTCTAAAACTCATCAGTCATCACTGACTCCAGTTGAGTTTTAAAATTCCAGGGTTGCATTTGTAACGATACACTTGCCCTCCTCTTCCGTGTATCTAATGTTACCATGCCAACGCCTACGTCTATCATAGACGTAATGAGGACGTAATGGAGGAGGGGGATGGGACTTTGGAGGGAGGCGCGAGTTGTAGATGTTCAAATTTTTTCTAAGTGCTGTGTGAAATGCAAGAAAGGTAAGAGTAGCTTTAAGGGGAAAAAAAGGGTTTGGCTTTGTACTCTTACGGGAGGCGAATACTGGCCTCTCAGGTGAGAGTCGATGATTGTCGGACTCATCTGTCACCCCTCCTGCTCGCCCTACTCAGACTTCCACCACCTTAACTTTCATTTTTGCCCTGCTGTGTTTCCCTCTGACACCACCAGGCATCGTCAAACAATAGCCGCGACTGTCTGCGTATCACGCCAGTGTGAGAGGATGGCTTGTTTTGTCTATGTCTGATGGCAGACGTCACTAAACAAATGCTGGATTTCGATGACTTCGGGGTGAGTCTGGGAGTCCGATCCACTGTTACTACAAAAATATTGATTCGTGCAGAAACCAAATCAAAAACACAAAACGTCCATATCAGCATGTGCATGGTCATGGATATAAGTAAATTAGCAGCACACCTGTGTTGATGTTGACCTCCAGTTCCTAGAAGCGTGTTTTGTACACACACACACACAGACACACACACACACACACCACACATGCTGTACCTTGTGCTTTGCTGTAAAATCAATGGGGAAAGTCAACAGAGCGCTGAGGTGTGCCAGAAGCCTCTCAGCCTGCTGGCTGGTTTCTATTTACCGTTGTCATCCTGTCTGCATATGTGTGTGTGTGTGTGTGTGTGTGTGTGTGTGTGTGTGTGTGTGTGTTAACCTGTTTGTGTGGATGTTCCATGTGGGGGAGAGGTCATAACAAGTGTTCCTCAGAAACATCTGTCACACGCACACTTCACACTTATTTCACCCTTCATCTGCCTCCTGAAGACGAGTGAAGACATTTCTGTCAGTGACTCAGTAGCTCTGAGGAGTGTGTGTGTTGTGTGTTTGCCGAAGTGAGTGTGTCTCAACACTGAGCCGTCACAGGTGGCGCGTCCAGAATGTGTGCACTCACGCTCAGACATATTTGTAATCCTCCATGTGGGATCCAAGATGATTGTAAATCCAGTGTGTTTTCATATGTGTGTGTGTTCGTGTGTGTGTCTACCACAGTCATCCCGTGAGTGTGTGTGACTTCCTTTGTGACTCACTGATCACTAAGTCACATTCTGGAGACCATGCGACACACACACACATGCACACACAAACACGTGCTTACGAAAAAGATTTGGGAACAAATGCTGGAAGGAAAGACTGACTTAACTTCTTCGGACAGTGTCAGAACTGTCAGTTGTTGTCAACTCTGTCCGCATTATATAAGCACGTCTTCACTTCTTTAGCAGCCTCAAGAGTCAATGAACATGACGATGTGTTATGTAAGCAATCATACACAACTGGGTGCCCTGATATAAGAAAATAGGAGGCAAAGAGTGTGAAGCAGAGTTGTGCTCCCTCTGTTAGTCCCTCAGTTATTATTCAGTCCATTATTCTTTACATCAAGACATCTAAAAGTATATTATCATGTGTATACCACTGCTGACTGCGACAGGCGAATACAGAAGTTGTGGTCAAACTGACATGTACTTTTTAATGTTTGTAGTCAGTTTAATCATACAGTACTGTTGCTATGGTTACCTGCAGTTTACAAAACAATATTATTGGCCACCGTAGTGGAAATGTGTCTTTGAAGCCACCTCAGCAGAATTAAACATTACTAAGACATGCAACATGAGAGGCAACATGAAAGAATAATAATAAAAGATTTGTTTGTTAGTCAAACATAACCATATTAGAATGTCATTATATGTATGGACAAAAATTAAGGGAGCATACGTTTACAGGGATCTAACATATATTAACTGTTAAGCAGAATTAATACTTTATGCAGAGCCAACGCCGTAGCCTACGCACGTGGCCTACGGTGTGAGCGTTAATACTTGTGCAGTGGTGTGTCTGTGACGCTGGTCGGAGTCAGGGTTTCTGTGAAGTGCTGTGAAGTTTAGTTGATTCAAAACACACATTAAACACACATTAAACATGGTTTAATAGAGACAATTTCAAACACAAGTACACAAATCAGCTTCACTATAACTCGCAGCATTCACAGACAAACACTTGTCTTTATCTGGACACATTTTCCCCACAAATACAACATGCTAACATTATTAGCACAAGTCTATGGCATTTTACATTGTATAAATTAGCCTAGCAGCTAGCAGACTTTTCCTCTACTCATATGAAGCCAGGATAAATCACACACAAGACTTAAAATGCTATTTTGTGGAGGCTTCATTGTCTTCACAATTTATTGTTTCTTATCTTTGAAATTAAAGTAAATAAAAGCTTTGTTTCCACTGAGAGAAATGGTTTCAGTTTACAAAAATAGACAGGAGGTCTGCGGGAAGAAACAGTTCAAAGCTCACAAAGAAAGACGACAACAGTGCCACTTGTAAGGTCTGTAAAATGATAATTTCAGGTAAGCATGGAAACACTGAATCATCTTTCTACACAGCACAGGTTTAAATTCCAGGAATGCCATGTATCTTACACTGTACGCATGAGTGTTTCTGCTTCCCAACCAGGCACCATGTCTGTGTCAAGTATCCTGATACAATAACATCAGCACCATGTAGGCAGGCTTAGCAGATTCCATGTTTCATATTGCAATTTAACATTGACTGCATACCTCCACACCTGCCAGTCAACCAATATTTTACATGGCCACAGTATTGACGTGTGACGATTTACCTATGTATACCTATATATGCCTCCATCCTTAAAGGTTGAGTTCATCCAAATGACATTAAACATATTTTCTCACTTTCCTCTCACTCCACGCAGATAGATTTGGTTTCATCTGCCCAGGTTTTGAGAAACAGACAAAACAGATGTCAACAGCTTTCCTCGTCAGAGGGTTGATATCGTACATGTAACATTCGCATGTTATTATGTAGCAGATACTTTGAAACTTAATGTTTCAACAGCGCTATGCTATGGCTTTGTTTAGGCACAAAAAACACTTGGTAATGGTTAGGTAATGGTTAAAAGGTCATGTTTTGGCTTAAAATACCAGGTTTTGGTGCCTCTTTCCAAGCAGGAAACGCAGCGATGTCTTGGTAAAAAACACCTGTTTTTCCTATCCCCACTGGAAAAACAGTGACAGGTCGCTACAACACACCCACATTTGGTGCCTCAAAAGTTGCTGGAAACACAGCGGTGACTCAATAAATCACAACCACTATTGTTATGTGTATTGGTCTTGAATAATGGTCAGTTAGGCAGCTGTCTCACCTAGCTGTCAGGCCATCCACCATTCCCTCCACCTCCTGATAAAAAGCCATAGCTCATATAATCTTTCCTCAGAAACTTGGGTATGATATGTATGTGCAAATGTAACATATTCATGGTTTTCAGACACGTAGAATGCTACATTTTCTTCTGGCAACTTGGCTCGAAGGTAAATCGGACAAATGCATTCGGTCTGTAGTCCACAGGTATCTCCGCTTGGTGTTGTGTGACACCAAACAACAAGTGTGAACAGTGAGGTGCAGAAAAAAATGACATGTATTGCGCTTCTTAACGACCATGGATGCTTATTGATTGGTGGCGGATCACATGGTAGCGCGGTGTCTGTAGTGATGCGCCGGACTGTCTTGGTGAAGAGGGAGCTGAAGCGAAGGTGGAGCTTTTGATTTACTGGTCCATCTACGTACCAACCCTCACCTATGGCCATGAGCTCTGGGTAGTGACCGAAAGAATGAGATCGCGGATTCAAGTGGCCGAAATGAGTTTCCTCTGTGGGGTGTCTGGGCTCAGCCTTAGAGATAGGGTGAGGAGCTTGGACATCCGGAGGGAGCTCAGAGTAGAGCCACTGCTTCTTCGCTCCAAAAGGGGTCAGTTGAGGTAGTTCGGACATCTGATCAGGATCCTCCTGGACGCCTCCCGTCAGAGGTGTTCTTGGTACGTCCCACTGGTATGAGGCCCCAGGGCAGACCCAGAACTCGCTGGAGGGATTACATATCTCATCTGGCCTGGGAATGCCTCAGGGACCCCCAGGAGGAGCTGGAAAGCGTTGCTGGGGAGAGGGACGTCTGGGGTTCTTTGCTTGGCCTGCCACCCCCACGATAAGCGGTTGAAAATGGATGGATGGATGGATGGATGGATGGATGGATGGATGGATCATACAGTGTCCGTGCTTTGTCTGTTTGTTGCATTCTGAATCGAGTCAAATTATCCTCGGATCTCAATTCGGGCTGGGCCAGATTGTCTCACGTGGATACTTTTTCAATCCCTTAAAATGAGAATACAACATGAACATTTATGTAAAACTCATGCCTTTAAGTTGACCCTAAAATGAAAACCAACCCATTTTTTCAGGAGGCTCATGGTTTAAGAGAAGTAGGAACTTCCCTGTACGTACTCAGTTCTTCATAAATGAAGATGTCAGCTACTGTCTTCTGAAGGCATAAACACAACACCTTTTTCAGAGCTTGTGTCAGATCCAAAACTTTCATAGGACTTTGTTCAACCGGGGAGACTGTGGAGTGAGATGAAAGACTGCCAAGACTTTCATCTTCAGGAAAGAAAGCCAACCCTCACATACAACACACAAATAGTCCCCGTGTTATTCCAGGTCTCGCTAGATGCTATCAGTAAATCACCAGTAAGATCTTATCGGATTCACACATCAGCACTGTATCAGAGGGGAGTAGGATCAAAGCATCACAGAGGTCTCACTGGATTTAATGGTCCAATGCATGAAATGTCGCCACAGAGAGAAAAATACAAAAGGTAGAAACAAATGGTGTAACAGCGCTGTCACACCGAGATTAAACAACTTCAGTTAGAGCAGCGATGGCTGAGCTGATAACAATGTGAGGAAATCATAAATGTTTTCTGCCCTCAAAACAGATGCAGCAGCTCAGGCTGTTTGCGAGGACAATAATAGACTTGTCTGAACAATCTCCTCAGTGCTGTAATTACAATACTGTATAAAAAAAATCTCTTCATCAAGAACAAAGCATTATGATGGCAGGTTTTATTATAAGCACCACTACAACAATAATAGAACCATAAGGAATCTTACTACCAAGACCTTTTTTGCCATCTCAGCTTGTCATCACAACCTCAGACAGCTTACAGTGCATCAATATTTCACAACTGCATTACTTCAGGTCTGGTGGCAGAGGCACAGAAAGCCAATGCAGGAACCCCCATGGGCACACAGCAGAGTTCAGCACGCAGTCGAGCATTAATCTCACCTCAACACTGTCTCATAAACACACAAACAAGCTGAGTCGTCAAATTTGCCCATTAAGGCTGCACACAAAATGCTAATTTGACATAGCGTACTATTAAACCATCCAATTATACAGGAATGATCTCAGACATTTTCCAAAGTACATAACTGAGATATTTTACTCCATCTGACATGGACCTTGTTGAGTCCTTGTCTACAATCGTGAAAACTGCCTATTAACATCTAGTAGTTAGTGGGGCTGCCTCCTAATGATCACACTCCTTAGTCGACCAGAAAAGTTATTAGTTGGCAAGATTTCTCGGTCGCAAAACAAACTTCAAACTCTATGGTGGTGTGTCTTGTCAACATAAATCAAAACCTATATGACTGGACCATGTGTGAATTTAATTTGAAAGGACAGACACAGGAAGTGTCCACGCTCAGCAGTCAGACAGGAGTCAGGTTAATTTCCAGGGCTGGTACCTGCGGTTATTCCACAGGCTAGTTAATAACATGTCGGGCAGGAAATCCAAAGTGTGGGATCATTTTGAGAAGGTGAAGGACGAACCCAAGGTGATATGTAAACTCATCTTCATTGGTCGACTACAAACATGACGTATCATCTGAAACATGGAAGTAGCTACATGCCCATTAGCCCACAGCGTCATTAACAGGCGGCTCGCTCAGTGTGTGACGTGCACTTGTAGATAAAATATAGGCCTATATTAATGAAGGTTCATTAGTACGGTTTTGTATTTCTCTGTAATGTAGCACAGTGTTAACAATGTTACTGATACTATTCTTTCTCACACCTTCAACTCAAACCAACAAAATATATCATTTAATAATTATATTAATATCGTAAACATGCGGGCGACTGGTCGACTAATGGCCCTAAATGACGACTATTGGTCGACTAGGAAAATTCTTAGTCTGGGGCAGCCCTAGTAGTTAGGTTAGCTAACTACTTGTTAACTGGTTACGTTAGCCAGCAAACTGGTTCAGATAATTTTGCAGTCTGCCACAACAGCTAATCCAGGGGGCTAATTTTTGTGTGAAGTTTTGTTTATTTGGAAAGCCTTAGGGAGCTACTGCTGCTCACCTTGATATATAGCCATATGTCGTTTTGCTCAGGATTAGTTTCCTGAATTCCTACAAAGCTCCTGTGTTCAGCGATGTAAAATTCCTGTTTTTGTCTGCATAGAGAGAGCATAGATAGGTTTCAGTTCAGTTACCTGTGAGGAAGAGCTGTCTGCCAACATGGACAGTTTAATTCCCTTTTCATTCGGAATGAAAGTTCATTCCTATTAAAAGTGATCTTGTAATCATCTAATTCAGAATGAAAATGGCCAATGCGATTGAAAATTCACTCCAGTGTAAGGAGCTGGAATATTCCGTTTCTAAATCCGAATGAAAGAATTTCTCGCACTTGTATACACTCATTCCTCTTTAAGTTCATTCCGGTCTTTCTGCGCATGCTCGTTTCCTTGCCCTTCTGGCGCGATATATAGCGCGTGCGACAAGATGGCAGCCCCCTATCCAATCAGAAACCTTCCCTGCCCCAAATTTAACTCTGAATGATTTCATTCAGATTTATTTCAAGCCATCATGCAACCGCACCCATTGTAGATATAGCATACACTAAAACTACTGATTTCGTTTAGATGGCTAAAACACATTTTGCTGCTGCCCCCATTCACAGCAGTACATTGCCTAGCTTCCGTGGCTCTACTCCAGTCTGCTTCTCCAAAGTGGGGGAGCACCAACTGGCATCTACTGTAGGTAATACACTGACTATGGATAAGAACCTCATACATCCCACTTCAAAAAATTCGCACAATCTCTTCAAACCTGCATTATTTGATTGTTTGTCCACTTGAAGGCGCACATATTAATAGCAAACAGCTGCCTATTTACACAGTAGCATTAATTTGGAGTTGTATGTTTGGTCATGTGTTTGCTCTCCTATTTTAAAGCTCTGCTTCGGTCTCCAACTCCAACGTTTGTTGCCGGGCAAGTGGCGCACAGTTGGTATATTAGAGGTTTTTTTTTTTTTTACTGGAAACAGCTGCCTGCTACAGCTGGAAATCAGGCTGAGACTGAGTAAAGTTGTGGGCCGTAAAACAAAGAGCTGAAAGACCCAGAAACACACCGTGAAGCTGAGGAGAACCGCGGGGTTGGGTTCATCACTAAGAGCGATCCCTTCACATTACACATAGTCTTTTAATCCATTGTTAATATTGATTGCAGCAGCTTTAGGTAATGGATGAGAATCCTTACTATCACCCTGACTGAAAAGCAGTACCATGATTTATACATTTCACCAGTGTAAGGATCTTACACTATGCGGAGTCCTTTCATTTTCGTTTCCTCTATCGTGGGTTTTCAGATACACCTGTCCTTCAAGATTTCCATACGGGAGTGCATTGAGTCATCTTGTGTCATTTCCCTTCCTAGAAATCTGAGCTCCCTCTGATACAGACTGTCCTTGTACTCCCACTCCCACAGGCTATCTATAAAGCGTCCTGTACATTAATGAGTGCCCCCTCACCCCAGCTGAGAAACATCATACATATCCTCCCCCTGAGTCTCCCATAGGTTGTGACACCTTCCTACAACATCCATCCTATTTCCATATAGCCTACTGCACACCCAGGCAGACATATCATCATCATGAGGTGGCGCTCTCCACCCCCCCCCCCCCCCCCCCCCCACCCACCCCCACCCCCCCTCAGACCAAAAGTGACATGTGTCACCACAGGGGAAGTGACTTTACATGATGTGACTGCATGCATGCCCAAACATTCCTCACCCCTCACACACATGCAGACACACATGGAGAGTGATGAAACGCATGCTGACACACGTGCACACCCTGCACTCTCACATGCACTCCCTTGATGATTAGGAAGTAGGTCAAGGACAACTTTTGAGGGCAAAGAGAAAAATAAAATCTGTGGTGGTGAGAGACTAACTCTGGCTGCAGCACAGAGAAGTGCCCACAGTATGTATGATTTATAATCCGAGGCAGAGTCAGAGATGTGTAAATAAACAGCCGGGGGCACGACAATTGGGACGAGGCTTTCAGAATAGACAATGAGTTCTGCATATGATGCACTTAGAAACTTATTTAATGGGGCTTAATGAATTATACGTGCGGCCCCATCTAATGAACTCTTCAGAGTTAATCGAGTGCGTCCTTTTCATTTGGCTGATAAATAACGGCACTGATATTAGTAAACAACTCACTACTGTCAGCTCCCATTGGTCTCAGGAAACAGCTCCACAACAGCAGGGGTGCTCCCAAGGGGGGGTGAGGGAGGGCCATGGCTCCCCTGATACTACAGCTTGTTTGCAATCATGTGACTCTTGTGACACGTAAAATTCAGACGGAGGGCAGGAAGTAATAAATAGTAATGTGACACATACAAAATGAAGACAAGTGATTTTTTTCCCACAACTTAATCGATGTGCTCGGTGTGGACACAGTCACCATACGAATTTCTTCATCCTCTTTGAGCCGATAAAGGCGCCCCAGAGTCTGACTGTATCTATTGTGTGTGAGGTTGGGTCCACAAATGAAACGACTGCCATCTTGTTTTTGGACACAGTAAAACTGTAGCAGTGTTAATCTTGGCGTCAGGTAATATAGCTTCACAAAGCGGACAGCAAGGACTATTATATGGGATGGAAGAATACAATCACAGTGTTAACTTTTATGAACAAGGCAAAACAAGGATGACGAGACGATAAGTCAACACTGCTCCTGCACTGCTGGATATGTGTCCCCTTTTCTGAATTCCTGAAATACAGCTGTGGCTTTTAGTTTTGGTGTGCAACCCCAAGATTTTCAGTGGCCACCCCTATGAAATTTTTTCTGGTGGTGCCACTACAAAACAGTAGCTTTAAAAGTAGTGCCATGCTCAGTATTTGTGTATTTCTTAGTGCTGCAGGGTCTGCTAAAAATACTTTTCCCTGAATATTCTCTGCAGCACAACAAATCCGGTCATTGTAAAAAAAAAAAATTGGACCTTGAAGGAGGAATATTCACACCATTTCCTCTCCAGCAAAAAAAAAAACAAAACATTTTTTCAGCTCGTCTCTGTTTGGATAATACAAAAGCACAGTAAAACAGCCAAAAAAAGTGTCTCCTCCTCTGTTATATTCTCATCTCTCTGAGTGATTGTGATTCATAACGTCAAGCAGCATATCCCCCCATCTCCAAAGCATCATCTCACACTGCAACACTCTCAACAGCTCTTATGACATTGCACCGGAGAGAGCTCGGCTGGCAATAGAGCCAGGCCCTGTTCGCTGCACCCGTCCTCTAATAATACTCGTCCTCAGAGAATTGAGGAGGAGTGGAGAGGAGAGGGGTGGAGGTAAGAGCACAGCCATCCGATCAGTCTGCCAGCGCCGGAGTTCCCTTCCTCGCTGCTGCTGCAGCCTCTGCCGCAGTGATGAGAGGCGAGGGGAGAGGGAGGGGAAAGGTGAGCCAGTGGCAAGCTGGAGAGGGGGTAAGGTGGGAGAAGGAAGGTGCTGATGATGTGGGTAAACACCCCCTCTGTGCCAAAAAAAACCGACTCAGCAGTATTTTCTGCACGGACTCTAATCTACTGTGCTCAGGTCTTCTTTTATGAGGGCTTCTTGTCTATTGTTTCATTAGAAGTGTTTGCTGAGCCGTGTGATCTAGGACAGGGCTTGAGAGAGGCGATTAATAACTCTGAGCATGAAGGAGCTGTCTTCAGGGCCGACTTCGAAAACTGTGCCACTTCTTTAACGGGGAGGGGAGGGGGGAAGGAGCCGAAGCAGCATCAAATAAGGACAGTGAGGTGAGTTTAGTAGGCTTGTGCGCGTGTGTTTGCGTAGATGCATCGAGAACAGGGTTTAAAAGTCTGACCCCCCCCCCCCCCCTCCTCTCTATACATTAGCATCAATGCATTTGTCTGCAATATCATTATTATTTGTCTCATTTCTGTTTTGGTGATAACCATGTTGCAATAATGTGCAACTACGGTTCCCAAAATGCTTTGGGGGATGTAACGAAAGAGGATAATGTTACCATAATGAGTTATTCTGTGAGCTGCAGCTTGAGCCTGCTTATTTTTAGTCTATATTTTGGCAAACTGACACCATCAAAAGCATGCACTTAATAATGTGATAATTTGCAAGCAAGTTATTCCTTCATTCATTCGTTTTCTGTAACCACTTATCCAAGCTCACAATGGGTGAAAGGCGGGGTGCCCCCTGGACAGGTCTCCAGACTATCACAGGGCTGACACATAAGCCCTGTTTCCACCAAACACTTTCAGTATGTTACCTTTGGAACAAAATGTAACCCTTCAGACATGGTACCTAGACCCTAGCGTTTCCACCGCAGACAGTACCCTTAAATGTGGGCGGGGTTGTTGTCACTCACTGCTCCGTCCAGCACTCACTGTATTTCCTTATTGCCGGTGGTACACAGATGGAAGCCTGCACCTTGTTTATCGTCCACAGAACGAGGCTGCACACCAACATTTTCAGAACAAAATACAACAGGCTGCAGTGAGAGTCTCTCCATGGGATATTTAAAAACAGCGGAATGACGCTCCGCCACTTCCGAGTGAGAATTAGAATATATGCAGCTCACGTAACCCGGTCGAAATAAATTAAGTGCTTGAAGATCCACTCATCACTAAAAGTGTATGTCATATAAAAACTAAAGTGATGGTCAAAGTTGTCACAGGGAAATTTAAGGTGTGTTGATTGAGTCATGTCGTCACCTCAGGCATTGAGTTACAAGTCAACGTTCCACCTTAAAAGTTGCGGGCAGTCGGTCCAGTGAATTAAAGGCAAAAGGCAGCAAAACATCCTTTATTTTTAAAGTTACAGTTTACTAATAAAACTCTCCACAGTATGAACAGTTGTTACATGAGCCTCAAAACCAGCCACAACTCAGCCCTGAGCAGAGTGACCGTCCTCTACTGACCAATCAGACTGCAGTGTTCACAGCTCCACCTTTTAGTACCAGATCTGTGTGCTAGGTACCCCAACAGAGGGGGGACCAAACATGGGGACGCTAAGGAACGCTTCTGTTGGTACCATCCACAACTTTTCACAATGTACCCAACTGCTCGGTGCAAACAGGGCTATGGACGCACTCACACCTACGGGCAATTTAGAGTCACCAATTAACCTAATCTGCATGTCATTTGACTGTGGGAGGAAGCCAGAGTACACAGAGAAAACCCACCTTGACACAGGGAGAACATGCAAACTGTGCACATAAGGGCTTCCCCACCCCGGGGTTTGAGCCCCTCACTCCGGTTTCAAACCAAGAATGCTCTTGCTGTGAGGTCACAATGCTAACCACTGCACCACTGTGCACCACATGACAGCAGCTCCAACTGTTGATCACGTTGGTAAAATGCACATTTCTCTTTCACCTCACGCAGCATCTTTGCCTCATGTCTCTACTCGCCTCACAGTCTCAAAACTGAACTGCGTTTCTCTCCTCACCTTTGGAGAAGACAGTCGTCCTGGGAGTGACATCCAGGTCCAGTGATGGGCTGAAGGGGAAGGCCCACAGCTGTGACAGCCTGGCGAGGAGCGTCAGGAGCAGCAGCAGGGGCAGCAGGGGCTGGACTGATCTCTGGTCTCCCATGTTTAACACACAGACCTGGGTCTGAGCTTTGATTGCTCTCAATTTGTTGGGCACAAAGAAGTCTCAGAAATGTGTATCTTCGGGTCAGAAGAAGCAGCAAGCAGATGCAGACACTGTGATTATCCTCCGGCTGAGAAAGAGAGAAACAAGAAGTATAACTAAAAGTGAAATGATCCAGCAAGATCAATTAAAAACAACATTAACACTTGAAGAAAAAAAAACACTTGAGGGGAAATACTGCACTTATTGATGATATTAAAACTTGATGTGTTAGTGGTAGAAGTACTCAGATGCTTTAATTAAGTAGAAGTGCCAATACAACAATGTTAACATACTCTATTACAGGTAAGAGTTAAATACTGCTGAGATAAAAGCAGAGAATTATCATTAAAGTGTACTTACAGTATAAAAATACTCATTATGTTGATAAATGGCCACTGGGGCTGATATATTATATTATATGTGACATTTTAGGTTGTTAATATTAATGCATCAGTGCAGAAGCAGCATTTCACTGTTGCAGCTGGTTGAGCTGGTGCTTTATACACTGTCACAAAATACATCTGAGGGGTCGTGAGATGATTAATGTGGTAAGAAAGAAGAAAAAACAACAGAAGCCGAGAACATCACTGCTTGCATTTTTTATTTAATGCCATTATCTGGAGATCGCAAGTTAATTACTGTGTTATCTTGAGATAACAAGGCTTGTTTTCTCGTTTTATTTATTGCGAATCTCTACAAAACAAAAAGTTGATTTCTCCGGGTAACAGGATCACGAGAGAGCAACTTCTGTTTTCTAGAGATCACGGGATACTTCGGGGGAACTTGAAAATGAGCGTCAAGTTCATTTGCTCACACCTGATTTCAGGCTTCAGGTTCACTGTCATGACTGTCCGGGGGGAGTCTCCTTAAATCAGGAGGACTGATCTCAGTGTTATCTCGTGATTGAAGTTCAGTCTGATGTACTGAAAAATAATGGATACACCATGATCTGACATTTTCAGTTTGAATCAATATACAGTTGTCAAGATGCCATCTATGCACCCTGGCATGGCAGTCCTGATCTCTGATAAAAGTAAGTGATAAAGGAAACAACCTTTTGTTTTCTCCTGATAATGGGTTGGTTTTCTTGTTTTAAAAACAATATTTTTAAAAAAAATATAGATGCAAACACAAAGTTTTGCTTCAAAAAGGGCTCCTATGGTCCATCCTCCTTCGCTCCATGACGTATAACGTAGCTCGCATCGCAATAGATTTAAAGGGAAAGGATTGCCTCAGGTATAGGTTGCATTTTCCGATACCCAATCCATCTATTTTGATGATATCGGGGCCGATATTCGATCCAGATATCGGATCAGGGCATCCCTAGTAGGTTGCATACAAATATACTGCTGTTTTGTGAAGTACCTGTATGTGCTGGTCTGGTCTACTGGCGTATGCTGGAATGTCTAACAAGCTAGTTAAGTTAGCAGTCGTTAGCAGTTTTCCTATCCGCAAATGAAGTTCTCGTGAAAGTTCAGTTGGGAAGACGATACTTTTCATGCTCAGGCTGTAAGTTTCGTTCTCACCCTGCCATTCAGTCCTTGCACATATGCTCACTCACTATCTCCAGGTGTCAGTAGCCCCTTTTACACTGCCAGATTTTCTGCGAATGTTGGGCCGTTTTGCCGGCAAGCTGCGAGTGTTTAGACACACAGAGCTGGATTGGGTAGTCATATTGGCAGAACCCTTTTAGTTTAAAGACCGAGGTGGCCTTCTGCAACAAGACGGGCTGTTGATGACGCCGCACGTGCGACCCACTGGCGGTGGATAAACAGGAAACAGCTGATAGCAGGAATTAGGGAGCAGCTAGTAGCAAGAGGGAAACGCAAACCTGACAGACACTGTAAAGATGAGCAACTGGGGAGACAAGGAATTGCGCACTCTCCTTGTCCTCGCAAACAAAGAGGCCATTAACCGTCAGATGAAGGGGACGGTGAAGAATGGGTCGACTTATGAGAGAATCGCCGAAGGACTGACCAGCCGCGGCTTCCCTCCCACGTCATTGTTTACATCACACGCTGAGCTACACTTTCCGTCAGCCTATCATCTTACTGCTCCCCATTTTAAATATGATTCTTTCTCTGCCGTAGCTCTTTTTAACTGCAGTCGTGCACTCCCTCCATCCTCCACCTCCCCATCACCACCTAGTCTTTATGGATTCATCAGCCTCATCTGCCTCAGCAGTCAGCAGCCTCAGAGTCAGCAGCCACCACCACCACGTCTCCCTCTGGTGCCCAAGCCCCAAAGACTACTGCTACTACTACTACTGTTAAATCTTCATCAGCACAGATCATCTGTTAATCTGTACACTCATATTCTGTATTAAATATTATCTTTGCTTCATTCTTCTGTCTCCCCTGATTGAAACAACTGGCAAGTGCATGACCTATGTTAAAATACTTACAGTCAGAAAAATGGGGGAAATGTTATGAAAAAGTTTTGAAAATTCAAAGTGTGTGAAACCTGTATGCACATTTTTTAGACTTTTCTTTAATCTTTGCATTTCTTAAAAAACATTGGACAACTTTACTGCTTTGGATTTTGAAGAGTTATTTAAACTAAACCGTCTAAAAAAGGTTTATATCCACAGCACTACATTTTTATTGTAAAATCGTAATCTTAAAAATGACCATTAACTGTGGCTGCCCTTAAATGCTGGGCAGCAGAAGTAGAGAGCAGCAGAAAATGGAAAGTGAAGTATTACTACCTAAAAATTGTACTTAAGTGCAGTAATTTTAGTAAATGTACTTCCTTACTTTCTACAAAGCTGCACACATTTGGTGGGAAACAACTCAGAGAGGTCGTGAGTGCAGCTCAGAGCTTCCAGAGACACTTTCACTTACTGCTCTGATCTGCCTTTAATGGTCCTCATGTTTCACAGACACTAATAATGTCTTTAAATATTTCGAAACATCCGCAATGTTTACGATGAACTTTGCTGAAGACTCGCTGTGTTTGAACTTCTTCGCCGGCCTGACAGCATGAGCTGAAAATGAGCTGCTGAAATGCACCATCACTCTCTAATTACAACCAATTAGCCAAAGTGAATGAGTAAGGTGCTGTTATATAAAAGGCCATTTAAAAAGTTTTGAGAGTTAAATAATGCGCCCCTGTGATGTGATACTGCAACACGCAACTCCATCTCTTAATTAGCCGTGTGCACAGTGGAGCAGCATGACGGATAATCTAGAGATTAGGCCCCGCGCCATCAGCACAATCTCCGCCTGGCTGCCCCGTTCTCTGGCTCTGTCACTGATCAAAGGGTCAACGCTGTGAATCCTGCTCTGCAGCATTGTGACACTGGAGAATTCCCAGTTTAATCTCCACGGCTGCTAATCACTCGAAGCACGAAGCATAGTAAGGCTAATGATCTCTCTGTTAGCAGCGTGGGTGCTAAGCTTTGAAACCAACCTATACGATGATAACGTTAGAGATGAGAGGAAAAGAGTTAGTGGTGGCGCAGGGATCCCCTCACCTTGAGTATATGTAGAGCTATTTCCTAAAGCAGCCTTTATCCGATGTATTGTCAGTGCTTTTGCTGCAACACTTAGCATTGCTGTGTAACACTTCCTGAACAGATCAGCAGCCTGACTCTTGATTTACACTGAAGGAACAGTTACATGTTACATGCTCTGGAAGCTAAGTAAGGAGGAGTCCTACAGAAAATGTAGGAACACTATATTTATCATACACTTCATACATCATAGACCCATATTTGTCTTTTTTAAGGGTGCACAGGGAATCTTTAAGGGGAAGATAGTAGGTAGATGCCACATACATGTAGCTGGGAACCTGAAGATTAATTTGAGATGCAGCTAAGCACTGTGTGCATGTTTTTACACAGTTTCTACTGATAGATATGTGATAAGCATGTTTTGGTTAGATGCCTATTCAGACTTTTAGTTTGGAATGCATATGGGTTGAGAACATTATGATAGAAGTATCTGATGGCTAGTCCCTTGCTCAATTATGTCTCATAAGCTGTTGCAGCGATTTTGGAGTTGGTACCATTTGTTACACAGATCTGGTGCTACATTTAAGCATCTTTTTACCACTTGAGGAGTGATTAAAATAGTTATACACTCCCCCAAAATACTGCATTAAGACGGCAAGACCTTGAGAAAACCACAGAAAAATCCATGTTGTGATTTGGTATCAAAAACGTTTGACATTTGGAGATTTCTGTAAGAACTGCATATTTTGGCAATTGGAAACTGCTAAGAAATCCCCATATTGTCAATACACGTATAAAAGTGATCCGCCGTCTAAATGCCTGATGTCCTTAGTTTGTGGCTATAAAGGTTCATAAGGCTGTGATCATTCCAGATTTCACATTTGGTCGCTTTATACAATCAAATCTGTTTAAAAAATGGTCTCACTACAATGAAATGGCTCTTATGGGAGCTAACATCTTCACATATAATTAACACTGGGCCAACTGAATCCACAAGAGTCTCTGCTGTCCAGTCATACCCAATTTATGCATTTCAAAGACTGTTTAGGGACACCAGTATGCAGAACTGCATGTTTTGCCCTAACCTGAATGGGAATAGCATAAGGTGGGCGTGTCTGTAAAGAGGGGACTCATGAGAACCCAGAGAACCCATTTTCATTCAGATATCTTGAGGTCAAAGGCCAAGGGACCACTGTGAAAATAGTAATACCGGTATTTCTCCTACGTCTTCTAGTTTTACATGATAACAGTATCTTCACTGGCTTTAACGGCCCTGACACACCAAGCAGATGGTCGACCGTCGACCAAATTAGGGCCGTCAGTGAGTGTCTGTCGCCCTAGTTTTTGCGGTGTGTCCAGCACCATCGGCACTTCGGCGGTGGCGGTGGTGGATTTTCGGCCGATTGAGCATGTTGAATTGTCAGTGGAGCTTCTCGGTAAGAGAGCTCACTCTGATTGGCTGTTCAGGTTTTATTTGCTCGCCCCTGTAGCGAGTGAATCTGCCTGTAGTGAAACCGGGGCTAACCGGTGCTTCCTCCTCAGGCTCCACTTCACTCAGCTGCCTGACAGATCCGCTGCTTCTTCCCACTTTAACCTGAATAACAAACCAGAGCTAGCTGGGAGCGGCTAGCGGAGCGTTAGCGGCTGCATGACCAGAGGGAAGCACAGCCAGTTAGCCTCCGCTAGCCTCCAAGCTAGCCCCAGCTCTCCGTTTGGATCCAACCGGAGCACCGAGCCCTGGTTTGTTATTCAGGTTAAAGTGGGAAGAAGCAGCAGGTTTGTTGGGCAGCTGAGTGAAGTGGAGCCTGCAGAGGAAACACCGGGACCGTCTGGATGTAATAGCCAGTGGAGGGGCTGCGGTGCTCGGCTGCACAGATAGGAAACCCCTCGGCTGACAGGACATATCACTCTCTCACTCCGCTCTCTCTCACGCAGGTGCAGAACGTACGTGGTACTTGGCCATCGGATGTAGTCCGTGTAGTGTGTTCAAATGCAACTGACACAGGGCGACGTGAGGCGACGTGAGGCGACGCAACAGTTGGCTTTCGTCGCCGCTAGTTCTTTGATGTCGGTTTGGTGTGTTCGCACCTTACAACTTAGCCTGCTACAGCCTCTTGGCCGAGATCACAAGCAGTCTCGCAGGTCTCTCAGGCATATATACAGTAGCAGATGAAGGTCATGAAAAGCACCAGACAATGCTAATAAGTGTACATTAAGGTAAGATTATTTCGTCAAACAATTTGTTCCCGCAACCAAGAATGAACACACTCAAATGGTCGAACCAGAAACTGTAAATAGCCTACAGCTGAGATCCATCACAGATACATGTACACAGAAAGTGTCAGTTTGAATTGTGAGCTCTTGATATATTTGAAGATTTGAGCTTAATTTTTCGAACAGTGCTTTTTTCAAAATGTAACCGCTAAGCAAGAGATCATGCTGCTGCCTCAGAGGTATTCTACGTGACTGTTTCTGATGTCCCATACACACAAAAACTAAATGTATTTTGTGAAGCACGACTTGTAGAAGCCCTAATCTCCAAACCTTTAGGGCACACATTTTGCCATTTGTTTAAATGTCATTAAACAGCAGATACCTCTTTGTGGCACCGAATTGTTGATTTCTTTTATGTGTTTTGCAAGACTGAGTCCCATGATTGCAAACAACTGCAGGCTGACGGATCCTCCTTTGTTTTATAGCCATCAATACATATAATTATGACAACCGACAACAATAACCCGTGACAGATGAGAATCTCCATCACAAGGCTGCATCACAATTGTGAATTGCCTCCTTGTTTCAGTGAATTGTCTCCTTGTGTCAATGAATTGTCTCCTTGTCACATTGATGGTTGTTCTAAAGAGACAGTTCACCCCAAAATTAAAAATACATATTTATCTTCTTACCTGTAGTGCTATTTATCAGTCTAGATTGTTTTGGTGTGAGTTGCCAAGTGTTGGAGACATTGAGGAATGTCTGCCTTGTCTGAAATACAATGGAACTCATGTGCATCTACTCATGGACGAGAGGTTTGTGCTTGAGATGTAAACATTAATGGCGTCCTCCTGGGCTTAGCTGTAAGGTTACTGGTGCTAGGTGAGCTAAGGGTAGATGCATCCCTCCTTCAACACGGCAATACAGTTGGCAGGCGTAGTTCGGTAGAGAGAAAACAGTTCCTACGTGAAACTGCTCACAACAAGGTGTGTGGATTATCTTGAGTATCCGAGTCATGATTTCTGGAAAGAGACATTGATGTTGAGTTTTTCAAACATGTTCGGTCGGTGCCTTGAGCACCACAAGCCGAGTGCCATCTAGTTCCAATATACTGGCGAGAAGGCCGATATCTCCGACACTCAGCAACTCACACCAAAACAATCTAGACTGATAAACAGCACTACAGTTAAGAGGGAAAATATGTATTTTTAATTTTTGGGGTGAACTGCCCCTTTAAAAGAGTACTCCACCGAATTAGCATTGCACTTGTGTAACATTGAAAGTCAGTCAAAATTGATGCATCATAATCAGATATATTGTCTTTTTCAATTCACACATTCTTCTTCCACCTGCTGCCTACATTACCCACAATGCAACTCACACTTGGCTGAGAGATTCAGGTGAGTCATGCCAGAATCTGCTCATGTAGCCTCGAGCCACAAGCCTCAAGCAGAGATAAGGAGCAGGTTGCAGAAGTCTGGTAAGCTCACTTCCTTCGAACTCCACACCCTCCAGACTTAGTTCCTCTCAGCTCACAAAACCACCATCTGCCAAAACTGTGTCAAAATCGAGGGCAGCAGCTGAACCAGACAGGCGGACACGCTGCTGGTGAGAGGCCCTTCAGTGTGGTTTTGTCAGCTGCTGCCCTCATCACACACACAGCAAAAACACCATTGTTTCAACACATCTGCATTTGCGTTGTGCACTGCATGGCGAGGACGCTGATGGTGTTGTCTCACTGATGAAAGCATGGAAGCTCCAGGTAGGGAAGGTAAACACATCTGCCTTGGCAGCAGCACGACCGGTGCATCATGCATGACGGGAGATGAGAGGAATCAAACAAAGCAGCAGGCGGTGTCTGAAGCACCTTTTACTTAGAAAAGACTATCAGTTTCTTCCTGTTTATTGATCCAAAGAGCTGGTTTGCAACACAGCTGCCGGGACATTTAAGCCTAATTTTATTGATGCTCTCTGCCCTCTGGTGCTCATCAAACATCCTAAAATGAAGTCATAACTTGCCTACAGAGTATGAAGAGCTTTGCAGAGTATGATAAAGCTGTTTTCCAATATGAGCATGATTTGCAGAACACCTAGTGTGACATTCTTGCAGGAAGATCAATGAAACAGGTGAGCTGTTACTGTATTTCCCTTCAACTGATGCCACTTAAAATGCCAAACACACTGCCACACTTTCGCACTACAGCCATCAAATGACAAAGACTGAATACAATATTGAGCGGATTATGTTCTATATATGCTACATGTAAGTACAACATTTCCACATTTTCTTCTTTCTTCACCATTGGGAGCTGGCATGAGGCTGAACCACAAATTGGATTACTCACACGTTAAAGGAGGAATGAGTGGGTTCACCCTGTGGGCCACATTCACTGTGATGTGGAGAAATCTTCAGACAAATCTTCTCAGAGGAGCATGAAATCATGATTGTGTCACAATTTATCTGCCTCTTTGTACATTAAAAAATACATTTAATTGAAAGAGTTGCTCTCAAACCTGTGCATTATGGGCTGTTCTTCTTCCATGTGCATGTACGACTATTACATTAATCCACATTATGATGACAGATCATTTCACCATCTTTGGAAACAAAAAATGGAGCACCTAGAGCCATTTCCTCTTCACATATGTCTCATTTTGATTTGAACTTTTATCTTTTAACTCCATTTGTGACTCATTGGTAAACTGACTCTGTCCTTTCCTGTTACATAAAAGTTTACTTCAGAGGAAATCGCCCGCCTCAGCCTTGCTGTACTAATCTAATTTGCACATATTGGGGTGCTTGCTGTTTATTTGTCACATATTCTAATGTGTAAATTGATCTGCTTGGCACATTCCAGCCTTGAAAAAGACTTCAGTGTCAAGCAAATCCAATATAAACGCCCTGCTCCTCTCTGCACTTATCTCCTGAGCCCACTTGAATCAGAGAGATCGGAGAAATGCGATTACACATTTCAGTCGAGTGTACCACTCTCTAATAAGGCACCATTTATGTGTAAAGACTGGATTTATTAATGGGTGGTACATAAATGAATAACTAATTACTACTGCTTTATAGATCAGTTACGAGCTTGTTTTAACAGGAACAATTGTTGACCTTTGACTCTCTGCAAAATGGGCTGCAGGGCATCGGAACCACAATTAATTTATGAACGACTTATAAATATTTCCAACTGCAGACTTCAGAAATCACTAAGAACCATTTATTAATGACTCATTGGCATTTACACGCACGTTATGTTTACACTTTTGCTGATGCCTTATTGAAACTCCTTTATTAGTGACTCCACTAGGGATGCATGTGTGTCTGTATCTGTTCAACCAATAAATTATCTGTATCTGTATCTCGTAGGGATGCACGATATTGGATTTTTTGCTGATATCCAATATGCTGAATATGTAGCAATTCATTTGCCCGATAACCTATACCGATATCAATATATCCACTTGTTTCCCCACCTAATTTTAGTGATCATCAATTGTCTTCTGTAGTGGAATTAACATCATATTATGCATGAATACTCTTATCATGACGACCCACCAGCAGATGGAGACATGAAATACAATGCTTTTCAATGTATGTAAGATTCGTACATTATGCAAAACAAGAAAAAGCATATTGGCCGATTCTGATAGTTCATTTTAAACCCAATATTGGCCGATACCGATGATGTACCGATATTATCGTGCATCCTTAGTATCTGTACTCAGAATGGGTGGAGTTTAAACCAGAAATAAACGCATGGGACCTAACCAGAAGATGATATTTTTAACCCTGGAATTCATTTGAGTTGATCAGAAGTTGCTATATTATTTATTAAAAGATAATTTACAGAACAGTATCAGAATTCAGCTTTGGACCATTTTTGATCACAAGAGTAAGTAGATGAAAAACAGCTACCCAAATGCAGATGTTCCTCCATCACAAGTACAGATATTTACACATTTCACTTGGATGACACTCACAATTGCAGTTAACTTGAGTTTTTCCTCTTTATGTTACATTACACTTCTTCTCCACTATATTTAAAAAGGAACCAAAGGGATTAGGGACGAGCAAGTACACCATTATTTGTATCTGTTGAACCTACTAAGTTATCTGTATCTGTATCTGCAGTTGGCGGGCTTCATGTTGACAGTGGGTGTGGTTTAAATCAGAAGTGGGTGGGCCCTAACCAGATGTTGTCATTTTAAACCTGAAATTAATATAGGATGATCATCAGAGGTTGTTATATTTGTTATTTATTAGAAAAGTGTTTACAGAACAATCTCAAGCCCTTTTTAGATAGGAGTTGTGCAAATTTGCAGGAAAGCCCAATCAGTCTTCTTTCAGCATTGGCAGTATAAAAACAAAATCGGGGAGTGCAGCACAATGACGCCTTCCTACTTTTGTTTATCCAGAATGCGCCTTTTTGGGGCAATAGGGGACGTGAGCAAGTAACAAAAAGTGTAGCTCAGCCGCGGCTGGTCAGTCCTTCGGCAATTCTCTCATAAGTCGGCCCGTCAAGGAGGGCGCACAATTCAGTAGCTGTGTTCGAAATCGCTCCCTATCACGGACATAGTGCACTATATAATGTGTTCGCCATTTTGCAGTATTGTTCGAATTCTCCGCGGTTAATTTCATTCACTATATAGTGGACTATAAAATACCCACAATGCACAGCAAATGTGAGTGAACAAACGATGTACCCTACATTTTACTCTCGTATACCACAATGCAATGCAGTCGTCTTTTGCCAGAGGAGAAGAACAATTTCCAGTGTCCTGTATTTGTATCTGTTAATGCTACCATTAAAAGCTCCGACACAAACGTACTATCTCAACTGTAACGTTGTCGACGTGTGGAAAATGCCTTGGGATAAAGAATTATTTTAATACACAAAAAGAAAAGAAACAAATAGGATGCTAGCCGGTAACGTTAGCTCACGAGCTAACAATAGCCACTTAGCTTGCACGAGCTAGGTAGCTTGTAGCTCGTGCACTATCGTGGGCTATTACAGCTCACAATGCAGACACACAACCGTAGCTGACAAAGCCATACGTCCACACCATTTCAACAATTTATTGACAAAAAGTACAACCACCATACAGTTTGATCATCCAGTGGGTCACACGTGCGGCATCAACAGCTCCTCCCACAAGTCATCAACAGCCCCTCCTGTTGCAGAAGGCCGCCTCGGTCTGTTTTAACCAAAAAGGTTCCGCCAATATGTCTACCCTACGGGACGGAAAATTGGGCACCTCGGATCAATTCACCAATCCGGCTCTGTGTGTCTAAATGCTCGCAGCTTGCTGGCAAAATGGCCCAACATTTGCGAAAATCTGTCAGTGTAAAAGGGGCTACAGAATTAGGCTTCAGATCATGTTTGATCACAAGAGTGAGAGACTGAACACAGCTACCCAGATGAGAATTTTCCTTCATCACAAATACAGATATTGACACATTTGTAAAAAGCACATTATCTGTACCAGATACTTTTTTCATCCAAGTACACAGCTAAACCCTAACATGTGTGTACTTTTTTTTTTTTTTTTTACATATTTATCTGTCAGTATAGTTAGAAATTACTTTTCAAATTCCAATTTCACAGATATAATCAACCTATAAAATGTGTTATGGATTAAACTATGCTAAAGTATACAATTAATTTCAAATAGCTCCATGTTAACACAATAACACATCTGTAGCAATAATATAAGACACTGTATATTGTATTATATCACACTGACCAGGGGTGGATCTTCCTGTAGGCAACATAGACAAAATTACAAAAACAAGAAGACAAATATACATATACCGTATTATTAATTATTATCATTATTTGTAATCTAAGTTGTTTATTAGGGATAATTCCTCATTGGTTTTAAAGTGCATTTTGATGATCATATGTTTGTGCTTTTACTGAAGCAAGATTTGAATGCAGGACTTTTACTTGTAACACAGTATTTTTACAGGATGTTCAAGTTAAGGTTTACTATAGCCAAAGAGATCATGTACTGTTTGCAGTCCCTTTTTACCATTAACAAAGCCACTGGTAACAGCTTTTAATCCCTTTATAAAGGGTTACTCATTAAAAAGTGGTGCCCAGATGATTTAATGACTCATTTCTAACCACAGCTCATCTCATCCATGTCCAATTAACAGCAAATACACACAGTTTTTGTTCAAGTTTTGATGGTTAGGTTTAATAAACTTTTTGCAACAAACCACTGGACACAGTCAAAGAGACTATAATCTCCTTCCTCTCTTTCTACTTATCTTGTCTCATGCTTAAATTCACCTCTAATTCTTCCAAGACAAAGACATGAACACATCTTTCAACAGCTATGCAGCAACATATGTGTGATTTCCTATCATATATTTGACTTTAGGAACAACGCTCAGCTCTGATCAGGCTTCAGGATCGTCCTTGTATGAACCTGGTGATACAATAACACTTACCCTAACAGTAATCCATCAATACATTTAACTTCCACTGATGTGTCTCTGAGTAACAACACGCTTACACAGTCTGTATGCAGCCCGCGCGCTCTATGAACGTGCAAACATCCACCCATGTGCACCTGTCCGACCTGGACTGCAGCACAGAGGGACACAAACAGCAGCGCGCACTCTTTTATCACCTTCACCGGAGTGCAGACACATGTACACAGAGTGTGTGCGCAGGAAAAGTGGGAGAAACACGAAATAAAAGGGCAGTAACATCAGTAACTGACTCACCTGCGTGTTTCCTGGAGTCCACTGATATCCTCTGAGCCGTCCTCTCTCCGCGGCACACCGAGCTGCTCTGCTGCTGCTGCAGTTACCCAATGATCACACACATCCCAGCCTCCCCCCCCCCCCCAACCCTCCCCCCGCCACACACACACACACACACACACACACACACACACACAGGATCCATAGCCCTTGTGAGTCGACCTACCTCATGTTTTAACCATACAGTTTCCTCATGTGGCCTTTACTTTTCCTTTGTTGTTTTACACAATCGTTGCGTTTGGGCAACTTTTGTTGCAGCAATTTTAAAATAATTTCAGAAAACTTCAGCAAAATATTTTCAAATATGTCCTGGTGAGATTATTATATACGTTATAGGCCTACAGTATTTTGTAGGGACAAGCTAAATGTGTTTTTAATGTCTGTAACTCACTGTTCAGTGAGGTGCTCCCGATTAAATTTAGGTTAAATAGATTTTTTTAATCAATTTAGTGGGTGGCATAAAAAAACAGTAAAATATATCATAATATCTCCGTGTTGATTTCAATAAGATACAAATGCACACAGAAATACAGCTGCAATATGGTATCTGACACCAGAACTCTTTGTAAATATTCCTACTGTCTGTAAATACAAAGTCTGTTTAGTATCCATGAGCTCTGTGCCTGACTGTGACTGACCCCTGCTGGACAACAGATGGAAAGACAAAAAGCAACAACAAAGTATTTCCCTTTTTCCTTCCACCTGTTTGTGTAGATTTTGAGGACAGTGGGGTAAAAATACATGCGCCACACACTAGTATGTGTCTATATATTTTAATATGGGCCATATAGTTCACAGATTGCAACAAACAGGGTCATTTCTAAAGTTCTGAAAGCACAGTTTCCTGTGTTTATTCCCACCTACTATTTCCTTTTTTTTCTTTTAAATTTAATAATAGGACTATTTACCTTTTCTTTTATTTTTAACTTACTATTTTATTTAATTTAATTTTAATTTTATTTATTTATTTATTTATTTATTTACCAAGAAGTTTTCTCATGGGTTGAAATGTTTATTTATCACACCACCGTCTTTGAAGGCATAGTCATGTAACAAATGTTTTACCTGTATTTGAATGTTTGTTACTTCACCTTCAAAGAAAAAGGAGACAAAAACAAACAAACAAAAAATTTGTAACTATGATATGATGTCAGAATTGTGCTCCAATGTTGCTCTAAATAAACATTTAAATTAAAAAAAAAAATAATAATAATAGAGGGAGATGCATGGACCATAAAAATATAATCAAATATTTGGTGCAGCCCAAAGAGATCTGGGTCTCCTCTGAGCCCAGACACGTGCTTTGGCCTCGTCATCATTCTGCACAGCCTAACCTGTCCCCCTGTTTGGACGCTGGGTCAATGATGTCATGGCTCACTTGAAGTTGGAAAAGCTCAGATAAACCACTCAAGCATCAGTCAATGAATTCCATAAATTATGGCAACCATTACTGGACTATTATAATAATGTCTGTACTTCAAGAAATGTAATTTAATGCCCATGTGTGCGCATTATAGTATGGAAATATGATACTGCCCCTTTCTGTTGCTGTTAATTCACTTGCAACACCCGATTATTATCTTGTATATTGTTATTATTATAAGGTATATTCGTGTGTATTAAGTCTATGTAGTGGTGTTCATTTATTTGTCTGTGCAGGCCAGTCTTTGGGAGGGGCTGGGTGGGTTTGGATGTTGTGGGTACAGAGTGTACACTCCATGTTTCTTGTTTCTTGGTTCTTTTAAAAAAATAAAAAATACAAATAATTGAATAATAATAATGATAAAAAAATCAATTATATATATATTCCATATTCAAAGATGGAAACCAAAAACAAATGATGTATTAAGTTGGAAACCTTATGTGTTAAACAGGCTAAACTCAGGCTTTACAAAGGTGTCTGACTTGGGTATAACATGTTGAAGATTTAAGTTGTTTGTAACAGAATTACAGTGATCCAAATGTGCAGTGTTGCAACCTACTAGTGGCTCATGTTAATACTAATTCATTTTTATTAGTTTCAGGCATACACTGTATTGTTTAGTCTAAGCAGACTTGTTTAAATGGAAACGTAGATAGATGAATAGCCGAGTGGTACTCAAACCAAACCACTTCTTTCAAAGTATTTTTTAGAAAATAAATATATCATATCTCTGAATCTCAGTACTTCCATTGATTTTACTAATAAATAGGTGATTAATAGTCTTAAGCAAACTTTCCTTCCCTTCCTTTGCAATAAACTATCTAATAAAATAAGATGGGCTATATCCAGGATTTGCATAATGAATTATAGTGTACTTTCAGTATCATATCATAAAAAGACACACAGTGAGTTCAGATCTGTCTTCAGATGCCTCTTCCTTTCTTTCTTCTTTTTAAAAATATATTATACTAGTCCATACCCATTGGTAGCTTTGCCACCTTCTACCTATGCCAATCATCAGTGAGTAGAAAAACGTGGGACAGACAGAATGACTGACTGACAGAATGACACACTGACAGTTTCTGAGATTATGTACAGCATACCATACCATGACTTAGTCATACCAAAAATTAGAAGAAAAAACTCAACACTGGTCCACAGGGGGAGCCACAGTGATCGGTCGCATTTTAGCCATTTTTAAGCATTTTTCTGTTGTTATAGCGCCACCCTGTTGCCAATTACAGTTAAATTTCTCCAGTCACCTTGAGGCGTCCTGTTCTACATATCTACCAAGTTTAGTAAAAATCCATATGGTGGTTAGGCCTAGATAAGAAATGAGCTCTCTAGCGCCCCCATTTTGTTTGATGGGGTCAATAATGGAGGTGTCCCCTCAGATTATGTGTGGTCATATGCCTACAAAGTTGCGTGGTGATGGGTGAAACCCTTGAGATGTTATACACCTTTATGTGATGAGCCACGCCCTCCACAATATTCATTGCCTTATAGAAGCTCAGTTTTAGTAAGTTTTCCAACTTTTGCCAAGAGGGAACTTTAGATATTGGTCCCTAGATTATGTTCACCCAGTTTCATGCAGATCGCTCAAACTTCCTAGGAAGAGATCGATTTGAAGTGTTTTTCCAAAAATTCAAAATGGCGGAAAATCCATATGACCGGAAGTTATGGGTTCTTGAGGCAAATTCTTTCCTTATGAGGAGAGGCATCTCTGTGCAAAGTTGCCGCCACTTTAATGTTGCCGTTAGTAAAGGTGGGGCTCAATTTTAAACACCTTCTATACTGCTGTGTAGCTTGTGAACTCTATGATTGTATTTTTGTTTTGTAAGTCTGCATCTGGGAAGAAATTAGTAATTAAAGTTAAATAAATATAGTGGACATTATTTCTCAGCAGAAAATGGACTCAGGTAAAGTAACTCAAAATAGTGCTCTACTTAAAAACAAAAAGTAATTAGTTATGTAATGTAATTAGTAACTTTCCATCACAGACAGTGAGTGGAAGAAGAAACATGATCACCAGTTCAACAGGTCATGCAGCCCCTCTCCTCTCTGTTTACCCACACACACACAGACGGACAGACTGGGATAACTGGTTTTGATAAACTTGACACTGGGTGGCGCTGTAACTCTTATCTGATCGTCTCCTCTTAACGGGAAACCCCCAGTTCGGTCGTCACGGATATGAGTGACCGACTGTAGTTGTCATGACGTGGGTCTATCCGCCTCCGCCGTACTGGTCTGTTTCCAGTGATCGAGACACTGCTGCTGCTGACGAGCACAAGACTCCGAGCCAACAGGACAGCTCCCCACCGAGACACACAGCATTTACTCGGCCTGGTTAACAGCCCTGTTGTCGGTACGTGACATTCCTCTCGTGTTCTGATATGAAAATACTTGAAGCTATTTTTAAACGTGTTTGTATCCAGATCAGCAGCCGATAGCAGTTAACGATAACCAGCTAGCTAGTGTTAGCATTTAAATAAGGCTAGCTAGTGCTAACCATTAGCGGTAGTTGGCTAGCTCAGTGATACATTTAACACATATTCTGAGACATTTATGGATCCTGTCAGCTGTTGTTATCAGATACAGCTGACTACACGACATGTGGGGTGTTAGTTGTAGCTTTCATGGTCCGGTATAACCAAATAACCAAGTCTAGTGACAGTACCGTTAGTCCAAACTCATTAATTAGCCGGCTAACTAGCTGGTAGTAACCGTGCCACATAGAGGCAGGATCTCAAACGTTTTAGTGACTTCGCACTAACTCGGAATTTGACTTGTTGATTTGGTGCATACCAGTAAACACAGTGCAAAAATGTAAAGACATAATGTAAGATAATATGAAGACAACTGACAATACAATACAAAACAATATATGTACACATGTAAAGTAATTATGGACACATTTTTAAACAGTACAGTCGTGCATGAATGTGCACGTTTTTGTTAAGGGGGTGTAAAAGTTCAAGGTAAAATACAAAATTATGTGCAAGAGAAGTGATTGTAATGATGGGATGTGCGTTAATGTAATACATAATGTCAGGATAAGAGTCAGTGGGGGGGCTCGAGCCTTGTTGATGAGGTGATACTGAATAAAAAATGATTATTATACCCTTGTAAGAAAATTAAAAAATAAAATAAAATAAATGTGGCTTATTTGGGATAGATAAAAGCACTATTTTTTTGCACTTGATGGAATATGAAAAAATATATGTAAGTATACGTAGATATGTAAAGTCATTAAAGTAACTGTTTTAAAACTGTGCAGATGTGCACGAATGTGCAAATTATTGTCTAGGGCTTGTAAAAGGTCAAAGCAAAATACAATATCATATGAGCAAGAGAATTAATGGGATGTGTATTAATGTAATGCATAATATCAGGATAAGAGTCAGTGTCAGTGGGGAGACATGCAGATGAGGTGAAACTGAAAAAAAAAATTATTATACCCTTGTAAGAAAGTTAAAAAAAATAATAATAAAATAAATGTAATTTTTTTGGGATGGATACATTTTTGCACTGGACAGAATATGAAAAAATATATGTAAGTATACATAAGATATACTTTATTGATCCCCCAGGGAGGAAATTCAAGTATCACAGCAGCGCAAGACAACTTCAAAGGACATTAAATAGAAGAAGATAAAAGAGAAGAAATAAAATGTAAAAAATTTAAGATAATAATAGATAAATAAAAGATAAAATAAAATTGCTACAATAGATAAATAAAGTGGCAAAGTGTTGAATGAAATAAAGTGACAGGTGGCAGTAAATATGTAAAGTTATTAAAGTAACTGTTTTAAAATTGTACAGTTGTGCATTAACGTGCAAATTATTGTCTAGGGCTTGTAGAAGTTGAAAGTGAAATACAAAAATAAGTGCAAGAGAAGTGTTGCTAATAATGGCAGGATGTGCGGTAATGTAATGCATGATGTCAGGATCAGTGTCAGTGGGGGTCTCGAGCCATGTTGATGAGGTGATACTGAATAAATAATTATTATAAAAAAGGAAAATTTAAATAATTTATTTGGGATAGATAAAAGCACTATTTTTTGCACTTGATAAATATGAAAAAAGTATAAATAAGAATATATAAATATGTAAACTTGTCGAAGTAAGTGTTTTAAACAGTAGTAATAATGGGAGGATGTGTGTTAATATAATGCATAATGTAAGGATAAGAGTCAGTGGGGGTCTTGAGCCATTTTAATGAGGTGATACTGAATAAATAATCATTACACCCTTACCCTCACATGCACTTAACCTTTATTTTCAAATTAAATCATATGCAATCATATAAATATCACACTATGTATCATGTAACAAATGTAAGCTTTGCATCATCTTGTTCATATTGTATTCACAGAGGCAACACAGACATAGGCACCAAAATAACCTAATGCTTGTATGCAATCACCCATATTAAATATATGGACACTTTTATGCCAGTTGGAAAACTCTGGAGGGTAGAGACAGGAAGGTTAAACAAATATAAAACAGTCACAAACACATCTGTATTAATGGCTTCACTTGCATGTGAACAATATCAATCAAACTCCTCCTGTCCATTCAGTTTACAGAGAAGCTGTGTCCTTAATCAGTCTCGGCAACTGCAGTATTACCGGTGTCCACTTAATGTTAAAAACATCAGTCTTTAGTCGGAGCTTAATCATTACGCTTTCCATTAAATAAACACTCTTCAATCTCTAAAGAATGCTGGGGATAAAAGCACTATTGAAAGTTAAATTAGTTTCTGGGATTGTCTAGTGTAAAAACTTTTAATTAAAAATGTACCATTAGATAAGGTAATGCAATAGTGATACTCAGAACACCAATGAATAAATAAACTGCTAATTTAAAAGTACACAATTTAGGTATTTTAGAGACAGAGTATTCCGAAACAGCAATAAATAATCCGATAATACCTCTGAGTATTTCCATTGATTTTACAAAGAAACAGGCTTTCATTTCCTTCTCTGCTTTAAACTATAAAACCAGGCATATCCAGACTTTGCATAAGGAATTACACTGTACTTTCAGTGATATATCACTGCAAAAAGACTGACAATGGGATCAGATTTGTCTTCAAAAGCTTCTTTCTTTTTGCAAAAGGGGTGTGCATGACTTAGTTCACAATGTCCTCTACACCACAGTCTCACCCTGATAGGTTTTATCAGATGGATGAGAAAGATAAGGAGAAACAAATACTTCTTTTATGGTGTAATCGTTTGGCTGGGAGAACACCTCTTTCATGCACAGAGAGTAAATATACATATATATACATAAATATATGTATCTATAGTATATCTCTAGAATATACTATAGATATACTAAAATACAATAAGTAAATGTATCAATAGGATAAAATACTAGCAGTATATATATTATACAAATGCACAAATTTGTTGAAGTTTTGGTTTTAAGAATACAAATGCTGACATGTTGGTTCGCAGTTTAAACCCTGCTGACTGACGGTGTCATGTTTGCATGTTGCGCCTTTCACACTGAGTGGATGTTTAGAACCGGAGCAGCTTCTTAATTACCTCCCACATTTATGATCCAAATGTGTGCAACAAGTGATGATGATAAATGTTCCCTTTGTTAATAAATCTCAAGATCCGGTGTCACCAGCTCAGCCACCGTGTTTGGCCGTCATATACTTTGGCTGTCAGAATGAATACAGCAGGTTCATAACAGAGTCCCTGCCAAGAGATCTCTCCACAGATGGAAACAGCTGCCACATCAGCTGTGGCTGAGAGGATATGAATTGGATATTTGTAGATCCACGTCGCGCTCGGTTGCCTGTTACCAAGTGGACCACTTCTGATTTAGTAAGATATGAGTCAGAGAGGTGATATGGTGCAGCCTCCTGAGAGGCATCCCATTTCACTGCTTGGATCTGATAGGAACATGGTTGGGAAGGTTTTTGTTGCACTCTTAAGGAGGTTGCCTTGGCCACGTTTGCTATCTCGCTGAGATCCTGATACGAATCTGCGGTTTGGCAGCTTTGCTTAGACGCTACATTGTGGTTGCCTCAGAGAGAAGCTATCGCATCGCCTTGAGACACTGTTCCTGTGAGCTATTATATGGATTTTCCCACTGAAGATGTGAGAGGATGTTTGTATATCAGGACAAGTCTGAGCTTGTGGGAATCAGGTGTGAGATAAAAAGCCTGTTAGTTATTTTCCTCCCAAGGGTGCTACGTGTGAGACTGCACCAGGTGCTTCAAGAGGGAAGTGAAACGGCGCCAGCACGTGAGTAAAGTAATGCAGGATTTGCATTCGTTGTGAGGAGCTCGTGGAGTTGTGAGTTCTGAGTTGGAGTGACATAAGACAGAAATTCACATGGACATATGACAAGAAGGCCAGAGCCAAATTGTTCGTCTCACATCAATCAGTATGCTGCCAGAAAGCAGTTTTGAATTTAACACCTAAAGAAAATAAAGCACAGTGAAAGCACGTAGCCTGAAAAGAATGTTTGAGGATTGTATGACGCTGCTTTTGTTGTTTCACTGTGAAGAGGAAGAGCTTTTTGTTAGGTGGAGTGTCAAGGGAGTGGCCATAAAAATGACTGAGGAAAATTATAGTTTTACATGCACCACAGCTGGGTGTGGGCCAGAGGAGAAAGGAACAGTGGCCTACAGCCTGACTAACTTTAATGACAACTCACTGTGCCCTTGCAATGAAAATAGCTCCATTTTGGTTTGTTCAAACTCTGCGCAGAGACAGAGACATTTAATATTAAAGACGTCGCTGTAACTTCCAGTAATGCTCAGAAATATCTGTTCAGATGTAGAGAGCTCGCTGTTGCAACGTGTCGTTTTGGTTCAGGGTGAGATAATATATTTTTTCCTTTTTCTGCTGCACTTTAAGAATGTGGATTTAACTGTGTTTTTGCAGGCTACGATGAGGTGGTGACCCTGGGTCAGCCAGGCCGTGAGATGATTGCAGCTTGGCACAGGGAGAAAGACGGAGCAGAGTGATTGAGAAAGAAGAATGGGCAGGAGCGCCTGGGGCTGCTGGCAAAGCGTTGTCTCTACTGCAGTGCTCTACGGCTCTTTGGCCTTGTTTACCTCCATCCTCCACAATGTGTTCCTCCTTTACTACGTGGAGACCTTCGTGTCCATCTACAAGATTGATAAAATCTCCTTCTGGGTGGGAGAGGTGAGTGACAAGAGACCTGGGTCTGTAGCTATGTCAGTTAAACATGTGATCTAGTTTTTGACTTGTAGTCCAGGCTTAAAATGTAGCATTGATTCACCAGTCCAGTGACAACACATGCAGTATAATCCAAGTCTCTTTTATCCATTCGTATGCTTAGTTCCTCCCAAACAGACAGCCCTTACTAGTAGGAAACTGAACTAACTCTCTTCAAAGCCAGACTCCATTGACAAAAACTGTAATTCTGCTTTGCCTAACACAGGAGCTGCCTGTTTACCACTGCCTCTATCAGTTAGTTACTGTTATTGTGTGACTCTGGTGATCATCGTCGGAAGGTGCTGCCTGTTTGGGAAGTTCTGAGCATAAGACCTGATAAGTTAAACTTGGATTACACTGCACGAGTTGTGTGAGAGTTCGTAAATTCATATTTTGATATACCTTTGCTGTATGTGGTTACCTGTGACTTCAAATTTAGTGCAACACGGGGTGAATAATACATGTACAAATAGTCATTTGGGGGGGTTAAGTATTCCTTTAAAATAAAAAACACGGTAAGATTGCCTGGTGATAACTGGATTATTCAAATAGCTACTGTAATCATCTTCTTCATAAATATTGCAATTACGTTCATCCACAGCAGGGGCGATTGCTCTGAGACAACAAGGGAGGCTGAACTTCCCCTAAAATTTCGTAGAAGAAATGGTCAAATATTCACTATTGAATTTACATTAAAATAAGAATTTACATTGCATTAAACGTGCGCTAGGATGCGTTTAACATCACAACGATGATACTCAAACGTCAGCTGTTTATCACCAGTTTCAGACGCGACCTCCCTGTCATACATTCTTGTATCAGCACGGTGGATGCGGAGAATCAAAGCATTCCTATGAGACAGCGCTGAGCACGTTTTTTTTTTTTCATGCAGCAAAGCGAGACGGTCATTGGATAAATGTGACAAAATCATCACTTCCAGGGAGGCTCAGCTTACCTGGGACCTAATGGAGCGGTAGGCGGGAGAGGATGCTCGTGTATGCATGATGATTGGAGGAATTGTCTAAAAGACTGAACCCCTCAGTCAGAGTTCTTTATTTCCATAAGCGATACAGCTCATTATCACCGTTTGCACAGTACAGTTGAGGTGTTTAAACCCATCTGAAAATCTGGTTCTATGGCGTGAGTGTGGTTGAAAAACGGCTTCAATTAAATGTTCCTTTTATAAGTTACTGCCTCGCTACAATATGACAAATTTTATGATGTAAACTTAAAGTGAACTTCCCCTGTTTGAAAAACCAGCAGTGGCCACTGGACAACAGCCATCCCATGATTCATTTTTTTTTTTTTTTTTTTGATAATCAAATTTTATTTCCGGGCTTTTATTCTTTGCAGCTGCATACGCTCTCTCCTTATTGGGAACAATTAAAAAAGACACCACTGCTGAGAAAAATCCAATCCAATCCACTTTTATTTATATAGCACATTTTAAAAAATAGGGTTACCAAAGTGCTGCACAACAAATTCAAAAAACACAGTAAACAAATAAAAACAAGTATTCAAAACACTGAAAATACCTTAAAACAGAAAAATAACCAACCAGTGATTCAATCGCAAAACAAAACAGAGAGAGACAAAGCCAGAGACCGAGACAAAACAGAGATCACACAAACTCTCATGATTGATTAAAAGCTGGGGAAATACAGGTACGTTTTTAAGCGGGACTTAAAAGTTTCCAGGGAAGGGGCCATTTTGACATGGGAGGGTAGCTCATTCCATAATTTCGGAGCTACCACAGAAAAAGCACGGTCGCCCCTAGTTTTTTGTCTCGATTTTGGGACAACAAGCTGCAAAAGATCAGCAGACCTCAATGCTCTGGAGGGGGTGTAGATGTGAATGAGGTCCGCGATATACTCAGGCACCAGCCCATTTAACGACTTAAAAATGAACAACAAGATCTTAAAATTAATTCTAAAATGGACAGGGAGCCAGTGGAGGGAGGCGAGAACGGGGGTAACGTGGTCATGCTTTCGGGTTCCTGTTAAAAGCCGTGCTGCCGCGTTTTGGACTAACTGTAAGCGTGCAAGGGAGGCCTGGTTAATATCAATATAGAGAGCATTACAGTAGTCCAAACGGGTCGAGATAAAAGCATGAATCAAGCGCTCAAAGTCATTAAAAGCTACTACACTTTTAATTTTAGATAAAAGCCTCAGATGATAAAAACTGGTCTTCACGACAGATTCACGACAATTTATCTGTTTCTCAAGTTTAAAACCACTTTTAATGCCGAGGTTGGTGACTATGGGTTTTAGATAGGGCTGGAGTGGACCCAGGTCTATAGGAGGGACATCACAGACCCGACTGGGTCCAAACACCAATACCTCGGGCCCTTAGAAGCTTTATATCATGTTCTGGCTTATCAATGAACCATTATTTTCTTAATTGATGTCTTTTATAAGGCATTATTGTCCTCTTACGTGCCCTCTCTCTGCTGCTCCACAGGCAGTGTTCCTAATATGGAACAGTCTGAATGACCCTCTCTTCGGCTGGCTGAGTGACCGGGCCTTCCTCAGCTCTCCTCAGTAAGTGTCTCCATCCTGTCCTCTTTTATTCTCCGAGAAAACACCGCGGTAAACAATGTTTCATTTACAACACTGCAAAAGACTAAAGACTGTATGTGTTTGTTTGAATGTCTCAGCAAATTAGCGTTATTTAATGGCGTCCTAAAGCAAAGAAAATATTTTTCAGATTATGTTTTGTCAGTTGATATATTACCAAAATGTGTAGTTCTTTTTTTATCAGTTACACATCTTCTTTTTAAGAGTCAAGTAATGTGTCAGTCTCTTCCTTTTCCTGTGAAGAGGAACAAGTAACATGACACCGTAATATCAGCGCCATGTAGTTCCTGTGATGTGTATCAACACAGCCCATCTATCAGCCGAGAATGCAGAGAGACACTGATGACTAAAAAGCATAAATGTCAATGTTCTGCCCATTTCCTGAGAATATATTTGTATTTCAGCACAGACGGAATTTATATTCTTTCTGACACCTTCATGCTCTCTAATCTCTCCTGGCTTTCCTGTCAAAATGCAGATTTCTACAGCTGTTGCTCCCACACACATTTCCCCCAAGCTAAGACCCTTATACATCCCTGCACACGCAAATGTTTCAGTATGAACTCTTTTATCAGCTGCAGTAATGCTCACAAAGCTAGGTAAACACGTCGTCGGAGCGAGAATTGTCGAACATAAAGCCACCATCTGTATTTGCATTTCATTTTGATAAGGCCATCTGTGGCTCTGTGCTGTCGTAAGGTGGTGACACAACAAAGCTGAAAACAAACTAATCATATTCTGTGCAAGAGCTTTTTATATCTGCACCCTTCAGCCTGTTTGTCTACGTGTTGTCGAGCAGAGACGTTCACCACTCCACCTTTATTTTAGTTGACCTTTTATAGTTTTAGCATGTTTTATTGTGATCGCCAATTCTGTATTTACAGAAATGTTTATACGCTGTGTCAACAGCCATGTTAAAGTCTAATCTGTGCATAGCCAACAAAACAGACTCGAAATAGCTTGGAAGTATTTAAATAGGTGTGACGGCCTCTGTTTTTGAGTATGTATCTCACAAAACTTGTGCGTTTATCTGCTGATGTTTGTTGTTCCACCCAGGTCAGGCCCTCAGATCACAACTCCAGAGGTGGTGCTGAAGCGCCTGAAGGCCCTCTCCACAAATGGCCCTCTCTTCGCTCTGTCATTCCTGGCCTTCTGGGTGGCGTGGGCCAGACCGGGACTGCAGTTCCTGCTGTGTCTGTGTCTCTACGATGGGTTCCTCACAATGGTGGACCTCCACCACAGCGCCCTGCTGGCTGACCTCGCCGTGTCCGCCGCTGATCGCACACGCCTCAACTTCCACTGCTCCGTGTTCAGCGCTTTGGGCTCAATCTCCGTATTTCTGTCCTACTCTTTCTGGGACAAGGAGGATTTTTACTCCTTCCGTCTCTTCTGTGTGACTCTCGCAGCTTTTTCCATCTTGGGCTTTTTCTCAGTGTCTCAGTTGTTGCAGCGTCGTTTCCAAAAGGAAGTCCGTCCAAGACAAGACGAGGCGCTGACACTCAAAGAGTGAGGATTGTCTTAAGATCTTGAAAGTCTATACAATTTGGTTGGGATGTTTTCGTTCTCTTGTTGTTGTTTTTCCTCTCCATCTCATTCCTGTCTTGTTTTCTTTTGCTCTGTCGCAGGCTGAGTGTTGGCCATGCTCCACCTAGCCAGCCAGAAAAAGCTGTCACTGTTGGACAGTACCTTAAGCAGCTATCCAAACACAAGAACTTCATGTGGTTTGTGTCTATGAACCTTGTTCAGGTAAGATGTTAATCACAGTAAATGTGCTACGAATGCTTATAGAGATAAAGACGCAGTGTCAGCATTAACACTTTAACTGCACTGTGATTAATGTCCAAACATAATTCCTCTGTTTTTTTGTGGAACTTCATTTAGGGTTTTATGTTTATTTATTTTATGTCACATTATTTAACCAGGAAAGGCCTCACTGAGGTTAAAAATCTCCTTCACAGGAGTGTCCTGTCCAACACAGGCTGCAGCATATTTACATCCTCATTTACATTCTGTTGTTGTCTCCCCACAGGTGTTTCACTGCCATTTCAACAGCAACTTCTTCCCTCTTTTCCTGGAACATCTGCTGTCTGACAATATTTCTGCCTCTACAGGTTCAATCTTACTCGGTAAGACCCCTTGTTTGGTCGTGATGAGGCTAGGCAATAAAGACCAAAATGACTGCCGCATTAATTATCACAGCATTATCTAGGGATGGGAATTGAGACCTGGTTCCAAATTGTCTGATCCATCAGAATCATGTGCCACCGAGCTTATCAATTCTTTTATCAATGCCGGCATGTTTTCTCTCAGTTCAGTTCATTATGTCAAACAAATGTGTTTACGCTGCTGGAAACTTGTCACAAGAATGAGTCACGGTGGAGAGGAAATAAATGTCCAAAGCGTGGCTTCATTTAACAAAGAACGATGACAGCAGTGCTACTTTAATGTCCGTCAAACAAAGGTGGACGCACCAGCAATACGCTGAAGCATCTTTCTACATAGCATGAGTGCCACTGCTTCCCAACGGAGGGGCATGTCTGTTACCAAGGGTAAATATTCTGCTATGATAACATTAGTGGCGTGCAGGCAGGCTTCTTGACCGTCCAGTCGAGAACCAGTTCCAAATTAAACAGCCGTTAAACTAAGGAGCTTTTTCACACCTTGGTCACATGCATGCTTTTATTTACTCTGTTTCTACACTGTGTTCGGACTCGTAAATAATAAAACAGCTGCACTGACGCTGAAGACCTGTGTAGGCCTACTTATTTTTCACACAGAAAATTGATCAGGAGTAAGTAAGGGAATCAGTGAACAATCAGACCGATGAGAAGAATTTATAACGGCATTGATATCAATTAAAATTCCCATCCCTAGCATTGTCTCAAATTTAAGGAAATCACAAATGATGCTGTGTTTGAATAAAAAGTAGTGTGTATTTACCAAAGTTAAACTGAATGAAAAACACAATCCCAAGGTGTTTATGTTACTGGCATCATGCAGACACAGACACATTTAAGTTGTGGATGCAGCGTTGTAATTTGAGTCCAAAAATCATCATCCCACATTTAAAGATCAGGGAGAAAATCTGTGATGTGGTATTCTGAAATGTATAATCTCCTAAATTGCCAGGAAATGATCTAGTTGTTACGGAAGTGTATTGCTGCAATGCCAGAAAAAGAAAAACTAATCAGTATCATGTTATCATGTTATAATGTTAAGAGTTAATTGTTAAAACAAGATGTTTTCATTATAACAGGAAAAGCTTCACATTATAACAAGATAAATAGTTTTTGGGATTGTTGTCACCTGAAATGTCTCGTTTTCCTGCAGCATGTTTGTAAGCATTTTTACGCCGCCGCACCAGTGATAGCCATAGCCAGAGAAATTGTGTTTTCACATTGTCCATACATCTGTACATCGGTACCATTCTCTTGATCACGATATTTCAAGAACGCCTTGGGGGCATTTCTTCAAATGTGGCGTAAATATCCCCCTGGATTTAACAACAAACTGTTAGGGTTTTGGTGGTCAAAGGTCAACATCACTGTGACTGTCTGTCTCATTCTTGTGAACACGATGTCTCAAGATCACCTCGAGGGAATTTCTCCTTTGGCACAAACGTTCGCTTGGAAAAGCATCTTGTTATAACAAACTTTTCATGTGTTAACCTGATACTGATTTATTTTTCTGATGTGGCAGCAATACACTGCTGTAAACTGTGGCTAAAATAGAGTAGATTTTTATTTTATTAATTTGCAATCTGTCTTTTTTATTTTACAGTTACTATTCTTTCTGCTGATTAGTCTTTTTTTTAAACGCACTTCTGCTTGTGCTCCCACGCAGGCATCTCTTACATTGCCCCCCACCTGAACAACTTGTATTTCCTGACACTGTGCCAGCGTTACGGGGTTTACCAGGTTATCCGCTGGCTATTTATGCTCAAACTGGGACTTAGTGTGGCTATGCTGCTGGCAGGGGCTGACCACATTTATCTGCTGTGCATCTTCATTGCTAGGTATGGCCACGCACACACATCAGCACACGCCTCGGGGATCCGATGTGTGACAGCTTGTACATTTCTTTGCTCGTTTTTGTTCATTGTTTTTCAAAGCTGAACACATAAACACACAGCAGCACGTATCGCACTGTGCCGAGCAGTCAGGACACGTCGAGGACTCTTTCTGCTGCACACTGTTTTCAAGGTTAACTCAATATTTGCTACATGTTTTTATCAGAATATTGTGTTAACTTTTTTGCTACAAGACCTTTTTTCTCCTGGGAAAATATTTGCTTCAGTTTGTGCCTCTGTGGCTCAGAATGAGTTTTATTTATGCAGCCTGAAATCATGTGTCTCAAAGGGATTTAAAATCTGTAACAACACACTATGAGGGACAAAAAATAACGTATCAATAAAGTATCAATAAATAAATATAATATAGGATAAATATCAATTAATAAGTAAATAAATATATAAATAAACACAGGAATGGATAAAGGAATATGGAAAGTAATGAATTTATGAATACATACAAGTATAAAAAATAAATATGGAAATAATTAAAAACATGGAAATGAATGTATAAATAAATAAATTAATGCATTAAAAATGCAAAAATAAATAAAATACTAAATATTTTTTTTAAAAAGTAAATATTAAGCAAAATTTAGAATAAAAAAGGAATAAATAAATGAATGTTTTAAATTTGTTTCTACATTTTTGTTCAACTATATTAATTTTTTCTGTATTTTTGTGTCTGTAATTTAAGGGTGTGTTAGGTTCGTTTATTTCTGTATTCATGCATTTATTTTTATTTATTTCAGCATTTCTTTACTCTTTTAGTTTACTTCCTTATTTATTTATTTCTCTATTTGTTCATACATTTATATATTAGCCATACATACAACACTTTGTTTCCCTACAGCCTTGATTCAGATAAGAAAAAAGTGCCTACACACAAAAAAACTTTAAAAAAAAAGTATAGTTAACTGTTAACTTCTTAAAGGGCAAAAAGGGAAAAAAACAAATACTATTATAGAGTGGACAGAAATAACAATAGTACATAGAGAAAATAGAGGAACTACACAGGTAAATTAAGAGCAAAGGTATAGTGAAGAATCAAAGTCATTTCATTCTATTATGGACGTGAGCACACAGGCACACCTCAGCATGCTGGATTAGGTTAGAAACTGTAACCATTCCCCTCCTGATACCCTGCTCTCAACAAATAGAGACGTAACAAATGAAGATTGATACACCTTAATTAATGGGAATAAAACTGAACCATGTACCCTCGATAAACACCTCGTAATAAGACCCTTTATTGAATCTAACTTTCCTGATATTTAAATGAAAAATGTTGACATTTCCTGTTGTAAGACTGTCGGTCCTGGAGACTGTAACCCAGCTACTCTTCCTCCTAGTAACCGGGTGTTTACAGAGGGGACGTGCAAGCTGCTGAAACTGGTCATCTCCGACCTGGTGGACGAGGACTTTGTGGTCAACCGCCGTCAGCAGGCCACCTCTGCTCTCCTCTTCGGGATGGTCGCCTTGTTGACCAAACCTGGCCAGACATTCGCCCCTCTCATCGGCACCTGGCTGCTGTGTGTTTACACAGGTACTGACAGAAACGCTCACACTCCACCCTTCACAGTGAACCTTGTTTCAAATGGTGCAACGATTTCTTGCATTCACGTGTCTTGGTGTCTTTCCGGCAGATGAAGTATCAAGTAGCACAGCTGCCACTGCGAATTATTTCCAGCTCGATCTATGATCTGTATCTACGTCATTCATTGTATTTACTGGTCAACAATACGATGTTAATGAGGTGTTGTGTAACCGGACAAATGAGACAGATCTGCACAGACTCAAGTATAATGTGGAAGATTAATTACTCTGCAGGGACATAAGCCACAGAGACCCTTCTGCATCTCATCTTGTGATCACTTCTGTTAGAAGATTCCAACCTTCAGTGGCCATGCTCATTAGATACATAGTGTTTATAGGGTTAAATTGCACAGCTGATCAAGGCTCACTGTTTCCCCCTGCGTTGAGTCTTTTTTGGTACGCTAAGCTAACTGTTTCCTGGCTGTAGCTGCATGTTTATCATCAATCTTCTCATCCAGCTCTCAGCAAGAAAGCAAATAAACACATTTCTCAAAATGTCAAATTACACCTCAGAGGGAGGGACATTACTTTGTGCCATGTTTCCCTCATTGATTTATTTAATCTTATTTCATTGTACAGTTGCACACAGTGCCCTTTTTGCCCTGGTGTCTCTTGTTCTCTGTTTATCAGACCACTAATGAGGAACGAATTAGTTGCCAGCTACCAGCTGTCCCTCAGTTTTGCTCCTCATTGCTGTGGACTGCTTCCCCATGAAGAAAGCAGGCAGCAGCTCGAGAAATGGGCCTTTAGTCTGTGGTTGCAGCATCTTGAATTTGACCAGCACAAACCTCCCAATGCTGGCCAGCAGCAGCGTCAAGTCTAACCTGTGTTATGGCAGCAACAGAAAGTCTGCCAAACCAGCAGGGAGTTGTTTTTTTTTCTGATTGTTTTTTTTCCCCCTGAGCTGGGGTTTGCACGGCCGCAGACTTGAGGTCTGTCTCCACAGCAGCTGCCTGCTCTCCTGCTGGCAAGGTGGTCTGTAGCGGTGGGGGGTGACGCAGCGGACACACCATGGTTCCAGGGTCTAATGTTAGCTACATAAGTTGTGAGCATTTAGCTCCAGTGAACAGGAGACTAAACTATTGGCAACATTTTCTCTCCATCTCTGAAATGCTTTGCTGACAAGTGTTTTATTTTATTTATTTATTATCAGACTCTCTTGATATATCTCGCTTTCTCTTTTTTTGGGTTGCTTTGCAGTGTAGGCAGTTGTTGCCAGTGCTGGGATATCAGCTTTCTCTGCAGGATTCTCTGCCATCGTGCATTTGCTCCTACATTTGTAGGAATCGGAACGATAATAGGAGCACCCTCTCTCTGAAATGACTTATGATTGGCCAGAGTTTCCTGTCACAGACTAGAATTTCTAAAGCCTGTAAACAGAGCCAAGAGGAGGTGCAGAAGTCAAGTGTTCTCTCTCAATTGAATTACAGTATGCTCAAAGTTTATAATGGGATTTTTGTCAGATGAAGACAACGATTAAGCCTCCTACCCCAGCTTTAACCATCTATCCAAAACCAATTTGTTTTACTGTTAGGGTCATCTTTAGTTGTGGGTTTCTTATCATATTCTTAAAAATATTTGCAGGACTGCCTCATCACAACAGATGAGAATCTATCTCTGTGAACACCGAAGTAATTACTTTTTTCTGTTGTTGTAATTCTCTTCTCCAGGTTATGATATTTTCGAGAGGCAATCTGTGAAGGACTCTCTGGTTTCCGTGCCTGACGTTGCCTCTGGCTCAGGGACTCCGCCTCTACGCCTGGGCTGCTTCTACATGTTGGTGTTCGTGCCTATCACCTGCGCCCTGCTCCAGCTGGCCGCCTGGTCTCGCTTCACACTTCACGGCCGCAAGCTGCAGGGGATCAAGACCCTGAGGCAAGGGGCCCAGCATGGCCACCTTATCGATGTCAAGGCCATATGAAGCTGGGTGAAGCTGCACACAGACACTTTGAAACGGTCGCTTTTACAATCCCTTAGTGCAGCTCAGCCTCGTGTGCAAGGATATGAACCACAGCATGTGGCTTTGTGGACAGCGGAAATGCACAGTCGGCTAACAATTCCCACTGGGAAGAACATAAAGTAACAAAAAATGAAACCTGCCTTATTTTTATATTAGAATATTGACCTATATTTATATTTGAACAGATGACCAAAAGAGTAGAACCAATTAGTCCTTTTTGGATGTAGAAGGACCAAGGTGACAACTTTTCATAGTGTGCGCCAAAGATGGGCTGCCCTCTTTGAACTGTAAAGCATGACTCCTGTAAAGAGTACAGACTGAATACCACTGCTGCTAGGTTATCTGTCAGTAACATCGGCCTGATTTAAAAACCAGAAGGAGGGGAGGTTTAACACAGAGCTACATTTCTGATGTTACTAACAAGGTGAAGAACATGAAATAAACTTGCATTAATGTGTTCAGAGTGCCGTTGAACCTGCTGTTGAACCTGCATGGAATCAACTCCAGAGCTGATTAATTGTTTCTTTACATTTACGCGGAACACCCTGCCAGTTTGATGTTGAGAACTGTATTTTCTGAGACGTACAGTATTGATGATGATGTTTTTGCACAAAACTGCCATTTGTCTGTTGTACTTCTAACATTCTGATTGTGACATATTTTATGTACTGTAATAACAGCTGTTGGAATTAGGAAACTAATGCTGGTAACCATGTTGTCAGTTCACTTTTGTAATTCTTTTCAGATTATAAAAAGAATGTGTGGCGTAACCACAAATAAAATCTCGTCTATGTTGAAGGTGAACCAAACTCTGCTGTGAAACCTTTTTTATAAACGGATTATCTGTAAAACCACGAGGAAGAGCATTCAAACTTCACAGATTAAAACAATCCAGTGACTTTATTAGAAGATTAAAAAAGCATACGCATTGACTTGAGAAAAAAATTCTGCTCCATTTTTGTGAATTAACATTTATTACCTCAGTGGTATAAGAAAAACTTTTTTTTCTGAACTAAGATTATTATCTCAGATTATTTTTTAAAATCGAGCAGAATTGTTTTACATGATAACTTATAATAATAATTATAATAATTCCGACATAATAATCTCCTTAATACAGAAAAACATGTCAAATATGTGTTTTTCCAAGCGAGTGCATTACACTGGACGTTATTTAATTTTAAATTCTTCTTTACTGGGCCACAAAAAAAAAAAAAAAAAAATCAAATTCATGGACCATCTGCTCGAGCGAGATCTTTCCTGCCACTTCTGAGTAATGAATGAAATCTACACTGCAACTACTGATCCTAAAACTTGCAGGTGTTGTTAGCAGCTGTTAAAGGCTTCAACCATTTACCGTCTTAGTTCTGTGACAACATGAACTAAAATGCTTATGTAAAAGACATTCATAAAAGCCTGCTGTGTGTTTGCAGGTGAAGACTTCACTTCACTGCATGTAAATGTCATTATCATCACCATGCAGATACCTGGGGTGAGTACTGTAAATAGAAACATGTCTGAAGGTGTTAGTTTATTTGAGGAGATAGAGAAACTGATACTCCCTTTCACTGTTCACTGTTGACTCTTGTTTAGCAATGACTCATGAGGGATTATAAGCTCATAGGACACTTTCCTGCAAAACCACAGCCGGCTGCTCAGCCTGGATTTAAGGAGAATATTTTTGTGTATCCACCCAGTGGTGTAGTGACAGGTCTCTGTAGGTATACAATAGTGTACCGACCCCTTTTCCTGGACATTTACAGTGTATACACCGATCAGCCAAAACATTAACACCGCTGACATCTTGTAACAATGCAATGTTCTGTTGGGAAACCTTGGGTTCTGACATTCATGTGGATGCCACCTGACACGCTCCACCCAACTCCACAAACACTAGTACAGACCAGGTGCGCCTCCTCATGGCAACTGCGCTCGTCAGTAACAGTGCCCCCCAGCAGGACTTTGCACCATGCCACACCACAAAAACTGCTCAGGAATAGTCGGAGGAAGGAGACAAAGCGCTCAAGGCTTCAGCCTGGCCTCCAAACTCCCCAGATCCCAGTCTGATCAAAGATCTGTAAGATGTGCTGGTACCCCACCTCACAACCCACAGGACTCAAAAGATCTGGTGGCAACACGCCAAAGGACACTCCAGAGGTCCCGTGTTCATGCATCGACAGGTCAGAGCCAAGTCCGGTCCAAGGAGGACCCACCATGGATCGGGGGTACCTCTGGGGTACCAGCACGTCCCTCAGATGTTTGATCAGATTGGGATTAACACATTGTGTAACTTCCATTTCCTGCCGGAAGCTAAACAGTTGTAATAAGTTAGCGCATACCACCACGACTGAATAGTACATGTAGGGAAACAAGTCCTTTTTCTTTATGTATGTGGGGAAATACACTCATGTTTCCCTTCAGATCGTATAAATCTTTCAACTTTTACTAAAGATTTCCGTGGAGAGCAACACTTTGAGTTCAAACTAATTTTCTGATGCCTTGCTGAACATGGGGCTTCCTTGGACTGTTAAGGAAAATAACATTGAACTCTGCTGTGGTGAGACCAGTAGAAGGAGATACTGAACGATCTGGGCCCCATTTCCCAGAGCCTTCGCAGCACTACGCGCATCGTAACTTGTATCTTAGGGTTAGGGTTATGGTAACTTAAGACAAACGTTGACATTGTTCTGTTAGATATTTGCTGTATTTTAGTCAAGACAAGATTGGAAGTAACATGTATATCATATGACTATTTCTTTTTTACTTCCACACTCATAAGAAAAAAAATGGTCAGAAACCAACCTGCACTTTATGAATTAATTTCAATAGAATAGCACCATGTAATCAAATGCCTGTAAGTTATTTAATGACTATAATTTGATGCATGATATAACAAAACCTGTCTGTTTGTACATCTGTTAACACATTTATGTACAATAAAGAAATGCTGTAAAATCTAGACAACTGTAGCAGTTGGCTGAAGTTAATGATGTGATGTTCTAGAATTATCAACTAAAGTATATTTAATAATTTTAGAAACTGGGTTTTGTATTAATCTGACAGTACCTACATACATTTACCAGCTACTTTATTAGGTACACCTGTTCAACTGCTTGTTAGTGCAAATAGCTAATCAGCCAATCACCTGGCAGCAGCTCAATGCATTTAGTCATGTAGACGTGGTGAAGACGACCTGCTGGAGTTCAAACGGAGCATCAGAATGATGAAGAAAGGTGATTTAAGTGACTTTGAACATGGCATGGTTGTTGGTACCAGACGGGCTGGTCTGAGTATTTCCTGGGATTTTCACACACACAACCATCTCTAGGGTTTACAGAGGATGGTCCCAAAAAGAGAAAATATCCAGTGAGCCAAAATGTCTTGTTGATGCCAGAGGTCAGAGAAGAATGGCCAGACTGGTTCAAGATGATAGAAAGGCAACAGGAAGTCAAATAACCACTGGTTCCAACCAAGGTCTGCAGAAGACCATCTCTGAACCAACAACACGTCCGACCTTGAAGCAGATGGGCTACAGCAGCAGAAGACCACACCAGGTGCCACTCCTGTCAGCTAACAACAGGAAACTGAGGCTACAATTCACACAGGCTCACCAAAACTGGACAATAGAAGATTGGAAAAACGTTGCCTGGTCTGATGAGTCTGGATTTCTGCTGCAACATTCAGATGGTAGGGTCAGAATTTGGTGTAAACAACATGAAAGCATGGATCCATCCTGCCTTGTATCAACGGTTCAGGCTGCTGCTGGTGGTGTAATGGTGTGGGGGAGATTTTCTTAGTACCAACTGAGCATGGTTTAAACACCACAGCCTACCTGAGTATTGTTGCTGACTGTGTCCATCCCTTTATGACCACAGTGTACCCATCTTCTGATGGCTACTTCCAGCAGGATAACGCACCATGTCACAAAGCTCAGATCATCTCAAACTGGTTTCTTGAACATGACAATGAGTTCACTGTACTCCAATGGCCTCCACAGTCACCAGATCTCAGTCCAATAGAGCACCTTTGGGATGTGGTGGAACGGGAGATTCTCATCATGGATGTGCAGCCGACAAATCTGCAGCAACTGTGTGATGTCATCATGTCAATATGGACCAAAATCTCTGAGGAATGTTTCCAGCACCTTGTTGAATCTATGACACCAAGAATTAAAAACGGGGTCCAACCTGGTACTAGCAAGGTGTACCTATTAATTATGAGTGTAAATGCAGAATTGAGGATTGTATTTGACGTGTAAATCCAGCAGGGGGCATACACACGTGAAATGGTGAAGCGGAGCTCAGCTGACAGCAGTAATAGATATACATACAAACAAACACATAATATACAAACTGGTGGTTTTACAGTCTTAATGTTTTCATGTCTAATCCAGTTTTAAATGTTTTCTCATGTGCCTAGCATCTGCTTAAAATAAGAACAAATCACAACTACATATCTGCTTTAATGTCAACATGCATTTATGTAACTGCCTCTTTTTTAAAAAACAAGTTTGTTACATTTGTAATATTACTGTGTTGTAATGTTGAAATGAATCATGGCCTCGCCACTCTTTCCAGTCCACTCCCTGTCAGTGAGGTGCCATAAAAAGAACGCTTAAATATCAAGAATATGTTGGGAAGTATGGTTAAAGTTAGACTTCCCATTTCTTGCGGCTTTAGTGCTGTAATGTATCACCAGTTGCCTGTTTCAGTAGAGAAGCAGACACTCACGCAGAACAGGAAATAATTGCAAGCGAGCCGAGCAGAGACGCTGCAGTCTGAGCTCTGTGACTCCGGCTCTTCAGATACAAATCTGCTTCAAGGTTGTTTGACAGACGTCCAGTGACGGAAGACTTTTGGAAACACAATCAGGCAAGTTGATGGATTATGATTCACCTCAGGGTATGTGAGTACAGGATTTGATTTCTCTCATTGTTGAGTTTTTCTTACCTTGAAAGAGTATACTTATAAATTTGACTTACCCTTCCTTTTGTAAATGATTCTGAATCCAAAGTCAATGTATCATGAGTTAAATCTAACTTGAAAATGAGGCCTAGCTTAGGAAAGTAATTTTTTTCCCATGTTAGCTATCTTTTTGTTTTACACATTTTATTTTATCCTGCATTTTTCTATGAGTTTTACAATGTATATGAACATATGCTTTTATAACACATATAAACTCATTTACAATTGTTTAAAATAAAATGTAAATGTTACTATTCAACAATATGGCCATAACAGAAACACAACATTTCAGCGTTCAGCTATTATACAGCTAAAATAATAGCTGCTAACGTGACATTGTTTGTTTGTTTGTGTGTTTCTTAGGAGACAACAAAGAGCTGTAAACACTCTGAGTGATTCATGGATAAACTATAACCTGATAAGGCAAACTGAGATTGCAAGGTGACGTCGCACTGATGTGAGCTGAGGGTGGTGCAGGCTTCCTGTTTTGCGGCTAAGCAATTTCAGTCTGCTGCCTCAGTGGTCTGTCTGTCTGTAAGTTTAAGTTGACGCCGTTTTGCAGCAAATGGAAGAGACTTCCTGTCTGTTGTGCACTGAAATAGAAGCTTTTACCTCAACTAGACTTAACTCCAATCTGAATTAAACTTTCTTGTAAGTCAGCATTCGGATGATGATTTCGCAGCATAACCATTACGTGATGGGTTCCACCAGGCACAGGGGCAGAAGGGGTCAGGGGTCAGTTTGAAATGACTGTTAACAATTCTTGGTTGACAGTCAAATTTGACGACTTTAACGAGACAAAAAAAGACGACAGAGATGTAAAATGACAACAAACTGATGCAAAATGACCACAAGGACACACAAAATGATTAATACTGATACTAATAGATTCACCCTCTATATTTGCACCCTTTCCTACTTTGAGCCGCAACTGCTGCACGATAAATTCTCTCAGGAAAATAAAATTCAATCAGCTTATTCTATCGTATTGAATCGTATTGTATCATATTGCATCATATTGTATCGTATTGTATCGTATTGAATCGTATTGTATGGTATTGCATCGTATCCTATCAATTCATATCTTATCTTAAAGCCACAGTGTGTAGGAATTTCTCCCATCTAACACTGAAATCATATATTGCATTCAAACAGATAGCGCACTCTAGTGCCTCACTGTTTCAAACGTGTATTGCAACAACGGTAGCCCCTGTGTACCAAAAAGCTATGATAACACTGATGAAACCATGTCATCCGATACTTTGTGGTTGGGGCAGGTGTAAATCGAAACAAACCAATCACGTCTTGTCTTTTGACAACTGACAAGTGGCTCAACCTCACACACCTCATCCCTCTCCTCGCATCACTGCGCTGACAGCTGTTAGCGCCGCTGTTAGCTGTTAGCCGTTAGCTGTTAGCTGGTGATTGCATTATCTTTCTCCTTCAGTAGCTCTCTCCACCTGGGAAAGGCTACCCCAATGTTGACCCTCGTTTTTTGAATTCGCCGGTCACATTGCATTTTTGATTCCCTTTTGCGCTTTGTTGGCGACGAGGATTCCGTCTCCCGTGATGCATTCTCAAGATGGCGGAACGTTATGGAACCCCCCCCCCCCCCCCCCCCCCCCCCGACGACTTGCCTGCACAATGTACAAACAAATCCAAAATTCTCCTTTTACGAGAATAAGTGGAGGTGGAGGTAATGATACACCAGTGATGACATAATTATGAATGCAGACATCGATTTTTGCCAATAAACAACTGCAAATGTTACACAATGTCCCTTTAATAAAAGCTGTTGCAATCATTCCTACTTTGAACTGCAACTGCTGCACAATAATTTCCCTCAGGAAAATACAATTTGATCTTCGTATCGTATCGTATCGTATCGCATCGCATCGTATCATATCGTATCAAAAGTCAACTTTATTGTCTTACCTATTGTAAGTCTGCCAAATGTACAGGACATAGACAGGATTGAAAAACCATTTCTCCCACACCCTCAGTGTAAGCATGTACACAAACAAAAGAATAGAAAAAAAGTGTAAAAAATAAATAGTAAATATAAGTGATAAAATTACAGTTAAAATAGGCAGACATATGACAAACACACAAGCAGGAACTTCAGCATGAGGACAGTGAACGATTATTACCAATTACACAATGAATCATTATTATGCAAATGGAATAGATAGTGCAATACAGCTTCACAGGTGTGTGTGTAATCTACAAATGTGGAAGTTAATGTTTCATCCCGGGATGAGTAATTAGCAGATGTAGTGAACCTGTAAAAGGGGAGTTCAGCTTGCAGTAATAGTCTGAGTTTGATGGAGGTGGAGGGGGGAGAGTTCAGCTTCCTGACAGCCTGCTGTGTGAAGCTGTTGCATTCTGGTCTGGTCATCTTATCTTATCTCATCTTGTCTGGTCTGGTCTAGTCTCGTTTTGTCTCATCAAACAGATGCAAAATGACACCAAGTGATGCAAAGACACAAAACTGCCACAGAGATGCAGAGATGCTAAACTATTAGAAAGAGACAAAAAACAACCACAATTAAATGTTAAATGACACCAAAACGACTACAGGGAGACACAAAATGACAATAGACGCAATACTACTACAAGAAGGTGCAATATTACTACAAAGAGACACAAAACTACAATAAAGAGATGCTTAACAACTACATTGAGATGCAAAATTACAACAAACAGAAACACAATGACCAAAAAACAACTATAGGGAGAAGCAAAGTGACAAGAGACACAAAACTACTATGACAAAGCACAAAATGACCATTAAGAGATTCTAAACGACTACAAAGAGTCAAAACATTATTACAAAAGACCCAAAACAACTGCAATGAGATGCAAACAAACAACAAACAGATGCTAAATGACCACATAAGAGGTGAAAAGTAACAACAAAGAGGTGCAAGACGACTACAGAGAGCTGCAAAATGACAACAAATGGATACAAAATGAACACGAAGAGACCCAGAACAACTACAGTAAGATGCTAAATGACCACAAAATGACAACAGGGAGACACAGAACGACAATAAACACAAGGAGTCATTATAAGTCTGGGAATCTTGCTGCAGAGAGGGTCTCAGGACAGAGGGTGCCATATGCTGTAGAGAGTGTAAAGCCCCCTGAGGCACACTGTGATTTGTCTTATTGGGATATATAAACAAAAGTGACTTTCTGCTGTGTAAGAAGGGTGGGGTCCCTTCTGCTAACACTGCATGTGGGTCCAAGGTGAAAAGAGGTAGCGTGTGTCCATAGGTGGAAGTGTGTGACAGCTGAGAGCCACTGACTGACATTTATGACTGCTTTTTAAAAGCCACACCAAATTCATGTTTCCTCTATTTGCAGCTCCAAGATGTTAACGCTGTATCCGCAGTAGCACAGAGGCCACACAGGTGCACCGCAGCATGGAGCTGGTGTTGGTGCAACATGCATTTGAGTACACAGCAAAGGATGGTCGCCTTGTGTCCATTAAGCCCAATGAAAGTTACATCCTGGTCTCCAAGACTAATGAACACTGGTGGCACGTCCGCAAAGACCAGAACGCCAAACCTTTTTATGTCCCTGCACAGTATGTGAAGGAGCTCCCATCAGTTACTGAAGACCCTCCTAGACCTGATAAGATGGATTCAGATGAGCGTGTGACTAACAGTAAGCCAGTGGATATGGCTAATGTAACAAAACGTAAAGTGACCCACGTATCAGCTCAGAATGCTTCACGAGAGACGTACAGGTTGTCCACTTTTGGTTTCTGTGAGAACATACCAGATGTGAAGATGCCCTGTGAGACTCTGAAGGATGGAAAAACCACCAGCAACTCCTCAAACAGTCAGGATAACATAAAAACACATGGTTCAACAGAAGGCTGTTCATTTCCCTCTGAACCTCCGAATACTGACATCATTCAGCTGTATACAAAACCTCATCTTGTGCCAAAGGTCAAAAATGGACAGTCAGAGAGCTCACTGCAGGATGATAAAGCACAACAGACTTTACAAGAAAATGAGGATATGGACTTCCCTTTACCCCCTAGTTCACCCATATATGACACCATACCAGAGATAAGCATCCCAGAGTTTGAGACCTTTCCTGAGCCGCCTGCTCCTGTTGCTCCAGATGACACATTAAAGCACGAGCAGAAAAATCACACCACATCTCCAGATGAACCTCCCACTGAGCAGGTAAGGTTTTCTTTTTAATTTTACTTGTGTGTTGTTTTCATTCATCACTCTGCGCTGGTCTTACTCAAGCATGAGATCAAAATGTGTCACTGTGATTTTACAGCCAGCAGGGGGCGCAGTTTGATCATGTAAAACAGTGCAGTTAAGCTCCAGTGAACAATTACTTTCACTTATTACAGTAAACAATAAACTTGCCCTTAAAGTCAGTGTCAGAGTAAAAAAATGGATAAAAAACAGACAAGATTAAGTGGGATATTTTCAGGGACAGCTGGAAAGGTAATGTTCTCCACATAGGCAAAGAACGGTCCCCACATCTGCTTAAATTTCCTGGGAGAGCCTTTCAATGTATGTCAGATTTTTTCTAAATGACTGACAATCTCTTTTTCCATTTCCATTTCCATCTCATTAATATTAGACGTCTAGCCAATGTTACAAAAGCTAAAAGATCTGCTCCAAACTTAGGCAAAGGCAACTGAGAAAAACAGAGTTGTCCTTGCATTAGGCTCCGTAAGTGTCCCAGTTACCTTAGACAAAGTATTGCAAATCACAGTCCAGTAGTTATGCAGTGATGTACATGACCAAAACATATGTGCATGCGTTGCAGGTGTGTGATGACATTTCTCACAAGAAGGGTCAATGTTTGCACGCGCATTCCTGATTATATAATAGGACACAGGTTTGGACATGTAGATCATCAAAAACTTAATTTCCTGCATTCTGTTGAAGTTTCGAGCACCAATTTCTGAATTGTCTGCATTAATGTACAGTGTAAATGTCTTTGATTTTGTCAAAGCAAAAGTCCTCTGCTACTTTTGTGTCTTTATTCAGGGGGGGGACAAATGTACATGTACTAAATATTGAGAGTGATGTGTGTCCTGTGCCCACCCCTGTATTTAAATCATCACGTACCAAGCCAGTTAGTAGTAGCATTATTAGTGAAATAGAGATTACCTGTGTTTCAAGGGGGTTATAAATCTGTATCTAACAGAAAGGGGAGAGAGGATGTTATGACACCCAAAGTAGTATTTTTCCAGATTCTTTTTAAGAATCTTTTATTTATTTGTTTATTTAAATAAAACTAAATTTCCCTCTGCCTATCAACATATCCTCCTGAGACCCGAACTTTTGTTTGGACTGTATTTTTAATTTCTCCGAGCTATTTGAGATTAGTAGTTCTGATGAGTATAAAAAACTAAACATTATCAACAATAATAAAGTCACAGTGCCCTCAAATTAAATGATGAAGTTCCAGTGTCTTCAAACAAGTACTTCCTAATTAACAGTGTCTTAGCTTGTTACTGTTGCTGAAATTGTTCAAATTTGTTGTCATATCAAACTACAAATAAAAAACTAATAATCATGAATAACCATAAACCATTTGATCAGGTTTTGGACCTTGTCCACTTTTGTGTCGGGATCGACTGTAAACTGACTTTGCAGAGATGGCTGCCATCTTGTTTTTACGTGAATTAGTGTATTGTGCTCTTATTACCACTAGATGGCACAAAAAAGTGTCCACAAACGAGGACAACAGGTCTAAGTTAAACAGAATGAAAAATAAGGTGCAGTAAACCAATATGTGATGTCCTCTCAGGAGGCGATGAAACTTGTGACAGGGAGTTGTATGGCCAGAAAGTGAGGGACCCCTTTCATTTGTTCATGTGCACAGTGCTGCAGCAGAAATCTCAGTCCAACTAAAGTTATTGTCATATAATGTCTTAACGGTTTCACTTCCTGTTCTCAGGAGAACCAGAACTCATCTTACTTTCATTAGTTATTAGCATTTTTGTGGTGAAGCTCATTAAATGTGAACACAATAAAGGGGATTTACACTTTGGGGTTCTGTGCAGTTTCAGTGGATAGGAATTTTGACCACTGGTGACAAATACATAACAACTAAAGTGTCATTTAGTCAAAGTTGCACTTGAGCCCAATACGAGTGAATGTACCACCACTGTTTTTATTGTTTTATTGATGAAATCCTGACTTTAAATGCGCTCTTCCTGAAATATAAAACCTGTGAGCAGAGCAGATCCATTGTCTTAGAAATGCCCACAAGCAGCAATAAGATCTCATGTTGGCTTGAATTCATAAAGGTGTGAACTGAACACTACAAAATGTGATCCATTATATTAAAACCTTTATTCTCAGAAAAAGTCTGTCAGATTAATTTAGTGGAGAAAAAATATGCTACAATATTAAAGTATAAGAAGCATTAAATGGAGCTGGTAAAAGAAAAAGTACTTCAGATTTATACTAAAAAGAATAATACAACAATTTACCTTTGCAAAAAGAACCAAGAGGGATTTTCCACACACTCGTCTGACAAGAGTTCAGTGAGTTTATGGTGTGTTATGCTAGTAGCGGCTAATGTAGCCTTAATGTTCCAGCCTCAGCCAAAGATGATCAAAACTGATGCAGAAGAATCAGCGATTGTGTCTTTTTATTCCACACATTGTTGTTCCTCCTTAAAACAAACAGCCTAAATTACCCATGATGCAGCTTAACCTTCAACAGTTTGTTTAGAGACTCAGATCTATTGTGCTAGAGGCAGCCACAGTAGTCTTGACATGCTAGCCGTGAGCAGAGATGAGGAACGGGCCACGGAGAGTCTGGTAAGCTCACTTCTTCTTTACTTCACACCGACAGCTTTTTCTTTCATTTTCAACTATTAGTGTTCGACTATCGCTTGAGGTAAACTTCTTCTGGAGCACCAAAAGACTTTTTTAATGTAAATTTTTTTAGTATAAAAATGATAGCCAGCAGGACGGGACCAGGGATGGAACAGGTGTGATGTTTTGACAATGTGTTATGTGTGTGATCACCACCAGGAGATTTAAAAAGCAGCTAGAAGCAGTTAGCAGTTAACTCAAAGAAGAAGAACAGCATGTGGAAATGTTCACAAATTTGGAAGACAGTGAAGTCAGGGAACAGTGGCGTAAGGTAGTTATAACAGGCCCCAGTGCACGCTATTATGGCAGACCCTAAGACACCACAATCTGAGAAAGTGCTGCCAACACCTATGTTATGTGTCACACTAGAGGTCAGCGCTGTAGTGTTACACATCACAACCGCAAGCCTCTGTTGCTTCTGTGGTGCTGGTATGCTATCTGAAGTCCCACGCTGGAGTGGCATAATGCTGCAGTTGTTTGGTTCTGTGTAAAACACACACACACACAAAGGCAGTGTAAAGAAGGGAGCTTGTAGCAGCCCTATTGTGTGGTCTCTGTGTTACCTGTAATTAATTATCTTACATTCACCCAGTGAACAACAACACTTACAATAATTCCATTGTCCTTGTGCAAGGTGTCAGTCATTCATGTTGTGCTGCATGTGTGATTTATATAGACAGTACAAGCTTTCATTTACTGCACATTCAGATACCGTAAAACTTCAATTATATTATTTTTATTTGCCTAAATCAATTAAATCAACAGGCCCATATTTGGGACAGGCCTTTAAATCCTTCCACACAGAACTGTTGCTCAGTAAAGATCAGAAAATACAAACATTGTTTATTTAAACCAGTATGAATATTACTTGTATAAAAATCAGGCTTCAGATAATATATCAGTTATGAATCATTCATTTGATCTAGCTCCGACAGACAGAGTTACAGCAGTTGAGGATTACGCTACCCGGCAGACAGACAAAACTTTATCCTGTTAAAACAACACTCACAACTGGGATTGATTTTTTATGAAAACCCTTTTGGTTCTTTTGATCTGAGGACGCTTATGGACTAAAGGAATATCAGTAGCCCCTTTTACACTGCCAGATTTTCCACGAATGTTAGGCCGTTTTGCCGGCAGGCTGCAAACGTTTAGACACACAGAGCCGGATTGGCGAGTTGATCCGAGGTGCCCAATTTTCCACCTCGTAGGGTAGACATATTAGCAGAACTTTTTAGGTTTATAAAGACAGAGGCAGCCTTCCGCCACAGGAGGGGCTGTTGATGACTTGTGGCAGGTTGCGAGCCACTGGCGGTGGATAAACAGGAAACAGCTGATAGCAGGAATTAGTGTGCAGCTAGTGGCAAGACGGAAACACAAACCTGACAGACACTGTAAAGATGAGCAACTGGGAAGACAAGGAATTGCACGCCCTCCTTGTCCTCACAAATGAAGAGGCCATTAACCGTCAGATGACGGGGACGGTAAAGGACGGGCCGACTTACGTGAGAATCACTGAAGGACTGACCAGCCGTGGCTTCCCTCCCACGTCACTGTTTACGTCACACGCTGAGCTACACGTTTTGTTACTTGCTCACGCCCCCTATTGCCCCAAAAAAGGCGCATTCTGTATGAACAAAAGTAGGTAGGCGACATTTTGCTGCACTCCCCGATTTTGTTTTTATACTGCCAATGCTGAAAGAAGACTGATTGGGCTTTCCTGCAAATTTGCACAATTCCTGTTTAAAAAGGGCTAATAACTCACAGTTTGTTATGTGTTCCGGAAGTCACATATGAAATGTTTTTTTTTTTTTTTTTCTGTGTTTCATTGGGATGGGCCACTTGTGGCATGACACATAAATAAATAAAAATCAATCAATCAATCAGTCACAGGGTAATCGAGGAATCGACACATAATTTGACAAAGCCAACAACCTGCTTTTATGTACCCGGAGACCTTTAAAAAGTGAACTGCTTGAGAACCAGATCAGGCGTCTAATTGAGACAGGCGTTTATCATGTGTAGCTACTCCGTGCTAGTAAAAGGGCACTGGGCTATAATTAAGACAAGGCTTTTAATTGAAGTTTTAGGGTAGTATACTATATAGTTGTACTTGCTTATAATAAATAATATAATGGGAAACAAGTTTTCTCATTTTGAATTGGCCCCCCAGACCCCCTGGTAGATTTGGTCCCCTCATTGCTGAATTCATGGCTACACCCTTGACAAACACAGTAGAACTTTTAGAGACTTTTTAATCAGCCTTTAATGTGTAAACTCCCCTTTAATTACAGTATCTAAGTACATCTACTTGATTACTTTCTATCACTGATGAGAATGGTTTGATTTGATTAGATTTTAGACATCTTAAGACTGAATCACTTGTAGACTTTCACACTTGTTGCAGTGAAAGTCCAGACTTGGATCACCGTATTGGTTGAGTTCACAGTATCTGTGCCAGCTCATCAGCATATGAATGGCCGGCCGTCCCCTTCATGCCATTTCAATGGGCCAAAAAAGAGGTGTTTCTTGAATACCTCGGTTAAAGCAGCTGATTCAGGATCTCAGTTTTGGTCAGCGAAAGTTTCTGCGGGTGTGTGTGGTCACTTTCCCCGGGTATGTATACTTGAAATGATCTCTGAACATGCTGTCGGTTGACTTGGTGAGGCGTTCAGGAAGAGCTGGAGCTTTGTAGCGTGTGTTTCAAACAGGAGGAGGGTTTGTTATAAGCTCTGGGGCTTGTAAAATACCGTGTACAGCCAATGATGTAACACGAGAACAGGTTACAAACAGGTAGTGTCGGCTGGGTGACGTCTTCCGAGGAGAGGAAAGAGTTAATCCGAAAGCTGCCAGCCACTCCCAAACCTCCAGCTGCTACCTGGTTTCCCCAGCACCGGTGACGATCCTGGGAATTGTGATTAACCGCACCGCAGGGAGACCATGAAACATCTGCGAATATACTTCTCGTCTAGCCTGCTTACCTGTTGGATGTAGTTTGTTGAATATAAAGGACAAAAAACTTTGGTTTCAGGTGAGTTTCACCGCCCTTGTTTTTTGCACCTGTTGCAAGGTTACAAGCTGTTAAGGAGAAAGTGTGTGATGTCTTTCTGTGTGTGGCACTTTGAGTCATGTAATGGCTGCAGCCTCTCCCAGTATACCCAGTGACTGTGTGTGCATCCTAACACTGTAATTACCAGTTTGTTGTTTTAGTGGGAGGTTTCTCTTTGACTTGAACACAATCAGATATATGAATTCCTGCATACTGGTTATAATTTGTGTTTCTAGTTCTCCTCTGGGAAGCATGAATGAGCCCCAGGACTGTAGACGTGCCAGGACCCCTCAAGTGCATTAATTCTCACCCCACAATGGAGGGCCATCTCCATGGTGATGTGAGGGGGTCTGGCCTGACTCCCAACAAGCAGGGCTTTAGAGCTTTTAGTGCCAGTCCTGCCATGCAGTTGGCGTGTGTGTGCATATGTAATGTGCAGAACTTGCAATTAGCCCCAAATGTAGGTCACTTAATATCCAGGGTATGCAGGCTGTTCTTTGGTCTCAGCTGGGATATTAAGTTTAGTAAGTGGATGACAAATCCAGTTGGGATTGGGAAGTTTGGTTATAGTTGCAGGTTCCAGGAAGGCGTACTTGACTGCATATTCAGGCCTGTTTTGTTTTATGGTGATGTTTGTGGCACCAATGTGTCTGTACTCATTACAAGAAACTCTCTTTAGCTCCAGAATGAATATTGAACATGTCATGTCCAATAAATCTTTCATAACTTAAAGGTACAGTTCACCCCAAAATCAAATATACATATGTTTCATCTTACCTGTAGTGCTATTTATCAGTCTAGATTGTTTTGCTGTGAGTTGCCGAGTGTTGGAGATATCAGCCGTAGAGATGTCTGCCTTATCTCCAGCATAATGCAGCTAGATGGCACTTGGCTTGTGATGCTCAAAGTACCAAAAAAATACATTTGAAAAGCTCAACAGCAATGTCTCTTTGCAGAAATCATGACTCGGTTACTCAAGATAATTCGCAGACCTTGTTGTGAGCAGTTTCATGTAGGAGCTATTTTCTCTCTGCACCTGCCAACCGTATAATTGCAAGCATCCACTGCTAGCTAACATTGCACCTCTGAGCTAGCTAACATTACAGCTCAGCAAAGGAGGACGCCATTAATGTTTATATCTCACGCAAGCCCCCAGGAAGTGCCCTGGGCTTTGAAGCCAAATTATTTACTGGCCAAACAGTGGGATTATAACTTTGTGTCCGTCATGGGATGCAGTTGGGCCTGTAAAGACTTTTCCCCATAGTGAAAGAGATGTCTGTAAATCAGTAGATACTTTTTCTTTTGCCATATTTTTACTTTAGCTTTTAACACAAACACAAAAACAAAGTGGCCACAAGAACCAGACCCAGCTCTCCCAGACAAAACGTCTAAAGCACACACTATATTGAATACATCTTAGTTAGAGAAAGCAAAATAAATACCAATTAAAAGAAAAAACTAATTACAGTTTACTACTAAGTAGAGGATGAAATGAGAACAAAACAGGAGATATCGGTCAGAGAAGGAAAATAGGTAAAGAAATAAATCAGTAATACTAATAAAATAAAATACCTCACCTCAGTATTCAGAAATATCACTTTGCAGTGGATACATTTTTTTTTTAGGGGTTTCAACCCATGTGAAATGACTCGTTTCACTATCAGGATATCAGGATTTGATCCATTAACTTCAATAACATTTCGAAAGTATGGAGGAGCCACACAATCATTTTTTACCCATTCAAGTCAGTGGAGCGTTAAACTGGAAGTCTGTAGAGAGCCTGCTGTATGGGTCCAGCAATGCGGAAGATCTGGGTAATTTTATACTTGGGAAGTCAAATTTTTTTGCTTCATGAGCCACTGAGCAGATTTCTCAGAAATGACTGGGGCTCTGCCTCGAATGCTGTATCCAGTTCTCTTTATACAGCCATGATCTGGTGCTGTCACAAGCACGAGCCTCCCACCCATGAGTAGATGCACACTTCCTTCTGTACACATGACATCTATCGCTCGTCTGTCCGTCCTGGAAGAGGGACCCCTCCTCAGTTGCTCTTCCTGAGGTTTCTGCAATTTTTAAATTGTGATTTGTGATGTTGGGCTTTATAAATATAATTGAATTGAATTCCTTCCTCCTTCGGCTGAGCTGTAACGTTAGCTAGCTCAGTGGTGCTAGGTGAGTGAGCTGTAGATGCATGCTTCCTTCTGTGCAATGATACAGTTGGCGGTTGTAGTTCGGTAGAAAGAATATAAGTGTCTGGGTCATGATTTCTGGAAAGAGACATTCCTTTAGATTTTTCGGCACTTTGAGCACCACAATCCGAGCACAACCAGTTTCATTATATTGGAGACACTTGGCAGCTCACACCAAAACAATCTAGATTGACAAATAGCACCACAGGTAAGAGGAAAAATATGTATTTTTGATTTTGGGGGGGACCTGTCCCTTTAGAGTTTAGACAGTTATCACATGAGATCCACTGTCCCATTGATCTTTGGCAACTAAAACATTGTGACCCACTTGTTTGTCCGCTTGTGCACATTGCAGCATGTAATATTTTGGCATTTAAACTAAACATTTGAGCTGGTTCTTCCATATTTTGAGAAGAATTGGAGGAACTAAAGCTCCATTGAGAGCGAGCATACAATAAGTCCTCCTGCCATGTGAAACAGACCAAATCAAATGCCAAAAAACTGCCCCGACAGGTAGTGTGAGAGTGTCGTCAGACCTCTCTGTGCATGTCTGCCTGACAGAACACGTGTACATCAGGTGTATAAAGACAAGTGCATGTTGCTCTCCGGGCCTGGTCAGGACGAGCTTTTCGTCTTTACCATTCTTTGGCCACATTGTATCACTGGGAACAGCCATGTTTTGCTGTTTAATCAGAAAGTTAGCGGGAATGAGATCTGTTCTGTCTCAGCCTGGGCTTGCACAGACAGCCTTTACGTCACACAGGTCTGTGCACATATTTCATTTGAACTGTATGTTCTGAATGCACCTCAAATAAGATGTGTAACTGGAGTGTTTGCACTTCTCATGTGTTCCCGTTACATTCAAGTCACAGAGCTAAGCAACAAGTTTTCTTGAACTTTTCTAACCTTTTGTTTGTTGCCTGATTAAATTTTTTTTTTTTTTTTTAAATATCTCAAGTTGTGATTTGTATTCAGGTTGGCAGGTGTGACATACAGTACAGCAGCAATACTCAACTTGCTTTGCCCGGGGGCCACTCTGACAGGAGGCAAGGGGCCAGTTAAGAAACAAACATTAATATTAATCAGTATATATAATAAATAAATTGCCTGTTTTCAATTTTTCAACATTTGCTGTCCTCATTTATCTTTGCCAAGAGGCAAATGACGTCTCAGCAGCTCTGCACAGGTCAGGTGTACGCAGGGGTGTTTCTAGGATTTGAGGACATTCAGGGCTTAGCCTGGGGGGCCCAGCTTTTTTTTTTTTTTTTTTTTTTTTAAATAAACAAGCTGTATTTGAATGCTTTTTATGCACTCTGGCACCTCTTTTTAAATTCAAAGTACAAAACAATTCCCAGTGTGAATTAATTTATTTTCATTGTAAATTAGGAGCCAAATTTGGCCTGTGGAACATAAGTTGAGTAACACTGACATACAGGATTCTTGCTCATTCGGAAAACACAAGCAAATATTAACATGTTATCTTGTTTTTCTATGTAAATAGAAAATAAACATCAGTATATACCAGGGGAAAGCAACCTGCGGCTGTGGAGCTGCATGCGGCTCTTTAGCCCGTCTCCAGTGGTCCTCTGTGGCTTTCACAAAAAATGATATGGAAATGAATAACAGTTATTTTTACGACATTTTAATTTTAGATTTTCATTGCTGTAGGGCTTTTTCCAGTTGTAAAAATGTGTAACCCCTACACTCAATAAAAACCCATTCTGTCAACTAGAGTGTGCATCATACGTCTATGACCTGGTCCCTTCTCCCAGATTTTGGTGAGTTAGTTAGCAGTGGAGTCATCCTCCCTAGGCTGGCTATTGATTCCAAATCCAAAAAAGAAAGTCTCAGAGGAAAACAGACAACTTAATAGCGAGCGGAGAGATTTCTTTGCGACTGCGTTATCTTTAGCAAAGGTAGCTGACCCCTGGTATGTACCAATATAACTGATAATAACATGTTTAATTTTGGTTAACGTTATATAGATTGAGCAAGGAGATTGCTGTGATCGTCTTTGATTGTGCAAGTAAATACAGCGACAACTTGTAAAACAAGTCAAAAATAATGATTTTTATATCATGCAACTAAATATTTTGTTTATTCAAATGACTAGAAAAGTCTTTTACCATTCTTGAAATACCTTCAGAAGAGAAGGTTGTGTTGTAAAACGGGCTTTTTCTTTCAAAGATCACTGGGTGTTTATTTTTTAGGAAAAATCTGAAGCTTAGCTCTGTGACTCAAATGTAGTGGCTTTTACATGAAAGGCTCAACTGGGGCTAAGGCGGGCTTAAGAGCACGTTTCAGAAATATGTTTATAAACAATATGATTATTGGGTACAGGATTGTAAAGTAGTGCTCACGCCCAGTATGCAAAGCACGAGAAATAGAAAGCAGAAAGTCTGCATTTTTCTTGACTTTTGCTTTGTCTTAAACCTCCTCGAGACAGCGTGCAGCAATGATCTAAGAAGTAATGTAAAGATACAGCTCGTTTTTGTCAAGAGTCGCATGAGTCATATGCACAGGAATGTCTTTGTGTCGTGACTATTTGTAAAATGTTTTTGTAAACTGTAGTGACGCGCCTGGTTGCAGTGATCCTATTGTTTGGTACATCCTATCTTTAATGGTGCTTTGCTGCAGAACATTTCCAGAACCAAAAATCACAACTGAAGTCCTGAATTCTGAATTAAAAGTGTCTTTAATTTGTTTGCATGCAGACTGTTGATGTCAACTTGCACCTGCAACTGAAAGTCAAGGTGGCACCTTTGCAAAACAATGGGGTTTCCATTTACAGTTGCCTCAGGGAGCATTGCAACAACAATATTTCCCCTCCTACACCAAAAACACTTCACCTACAGAGCAAGAGTAGGAGAAATCTGACAGGAACAAGCAATATCAGCAGGTTTTGCACGGCGGCATGCAGACCTGGCCTGACGTGCAAAGATAAGAACGTGATAAGCTGATGGATTCCACATTGGCCATTTCTGGAGTTATCCTGGATTCTGGGCCATGAGGAGTGTGATGTAAGAGGAGGTGGAGCCACATTGATTCAATAGCTCAACTGTGTGCTTTGTGGCGTGATTTGGGCCCCAATTTGGTGCTCCATTGTTTGATTGGATGAGCGCTAATGTGGTTAAGTAATCAAGCAGATTGCTGCTTCATGCATTGCTGAGGGCAGCGAGTTGTCTGCTCTGCAGTGAAGGATGGAACTCAAGCTGAAAAACACTGTTTAAGGTCTAAACACACTTGTTTAAAGGTAGTGTTATTTACAAAGATATATGAATCTTCCATGTAAAAAAAAAGAAGTTAAATACAGTTTTCTATGTCAGAAAAAACTCTGAAAGATATCCTTCAGCAGAATCTCAAAAATAAGTAGGGATGCATAGATTGTAAAATTCTGGGTTGATGTTTTTTTGTTGTTGTTGTTCTTTTATTCCCCATTTTTGTGTCAGGGAAACAAAGAAAACTACATTATAAAAAAGTAACTTAACTGTTCTAAAGTAATTAAACCCTTCATTACCCTACATTTGAATGACCACCTTTCACAGGAAACACGTGTTTAAGAAACTATTGGTAATATATCATAACGCCCTCTCTAGTATCTATTTTATATTGCTGTGAAAATGTCAACAAATTTCTCCTTCAAACAGCTGCATTTATTCAAGTTTACAAGATTACACTGACTACATCATAAGAACGTTTTACTTTACCCATTACTCATTTTTACTGAATAGAGCTTGAATGCATCATAATGTAGCTGTTAGCTGTTAGTGGCTGTCGGCTACTTAGAACTAACATTAACTAGCTCTCCTGCCAGTGTCAGCCAGGCAAATTTCATAGTGGTCAAACAGTGTCCAGCATCCATTCAGTCTGATAATATTTAAAAAGTCTCAAAGAGCATCATGATTAAATCATTCTGTCCCCATTCAAGTTAACAGAGTGCTTAACAGAAGGTGGCCGGTAGAAGTCTCTAGTAACCCTGCCTGCTCTATGAGCTCCATAATACATATGTAATGTAATGACATATGCAGCAGTTTTTTGGCCTCATGCGCCACTGAGCAGCTTTCTTAGGACTGAACAGAGCCCTGCCTCCAACACTGTATCCAGGTTTCTTTAGGCCCCTGTCACACAGAAAGGGTTTTGCAGGTTCAGGTTGCAAAACACGAGGCGCACCACACTTCGTTTTTCTAAATTGAATGCCACTAGTAAAAATATTTATTGTTGCCAGGCAGCCACCCCATCACGTCCTTACCCTAACCTTCCCATGTAATTAATCTACCGTTTTTGTATTTTTTGATTTCACAGTATTTAGTAGCTAGTTTCTAAAATGTTGAGGCAGAGGGTACTTGCTGTAGCTCTGGTTGAGGGTGAGAGGCTGTGAGTAAATAGTTTGTTGGTCACAGGGAAACGGAGATGTGTGTGGGTACATGAGAACCTAAAAAAGAGGGTGGATCATGGGGAACAGTTGGTCCAGGAGCTTCTCCTCCATGATGTTGGCTATTTTCAGACATATTTCAGGATGACTCGGGGGCAGTTTGACAACCTATCTATCGTCAGGCCGTATAGCTCTGAGCATCCAGTAACAGCTACCACCAGTTTCTCCTTAATTGTTTACCAACCGTAAACTTCTTGTCGTGACCACCGAAGGCCCGCCTCTTAAATCATCCGATTGGACAATGGGAAAAAAGAGATAACGTGGGGCGCTTTTCTGCTCTGAGTTGAAGTCTTTTCAACTTGAGGAGTTCAGAGCGCTCAGGCAAAAACGCCAGGCGCCTAGAGTACAGAAATGCGAGGTGCGTAACAACGCAAAAATAGCAAGCAATAAGCTTCATTCTCATTAAAAACAATTATAAATAGCCGCCTCCAGCTGCTAAAACAGGGCCTTATACATCCATGATTTTAACATGGATTTGTTGTTCATAATGTAGCACTATCGGGGAAAAAATAGGGCTTGCGGTAGTGAGTCTATTCATCCTGAGGGCATCCCAGGAAGATCTTTGATGACGGGAGGCCGTCAGTTTAAAGCCCTGCTTTGTAGCCTGCACAGAACTGATGTGACACGACCAAAATCATCAGCCACTGGCATCACTGAATGTCATCTTATTTGCCAGTTGCCCGATGGCAGTCAACAAGGCGAGTATCGGTGCATCCCTAAAATTCAGATACAACAGTATAATCCTTTCAAGGTTTTTCCGAGGCACATTTGAATGGCAAAGTACCCTCTGTCCGGCCACTACTTAATGTGAAATGGATGTTCCAGGAAGCGTTGATTCACAACTGGCACTTCAAAAGCAATCAACAAGCATAGATGTAGCAACACAAGCCTCAAACCTTATTTTGAGATTAACCCTAGCCCCCCAAAACCTCCACAAAACAGCCACAAATTGCCCTGTTGTCTGCAGACTGGCAAATGTTGCCCCACGTAGAGGGAAGTGATGGTGGAACAATTGGCCTTTAAACCAGACTTCCTGTTTCAGACTTGTGGACTCGGCAGTTTTAACAACACAATGTCTCATCAGAATAGAAAAAGCAGCTCTCCCATTATTATTGTGGGAAAATATTGCTTCCCTTTTTTTCCCCATTATTGTCTGAGTGACCTCCTGAAGTGGTAGAGCGCAAAATACTGTACACGTTACAGCAGCTGCTGCACTTGTAGGTGAAAACATGGTCGTTTTTAGCACCTTTCTTGTTCTGTGACATCTTTTTTTAATATAACCCTGAACTAAAAGCCGTGTACTCCTTAAAGAAAGTTGTTTCCATGACGACAGCTCCTTTTTTTTTATCATATAGGGGCACAAAAGCAGGAAGTAGGTTGAAGTCACCTGCAGAGTTAATGTAGCTCCCTCTAGCTAACCCTCCTCACTGACTTGTTTTCATTGTCTGCTTTTGGCTCATAGCGCGCACAGACAGTTACCCTCTACCCCCCTACCCTGCGCACAGGAATTCATGCATATGAACACACAAACACCGACACTCACCCACCCACACACACACGCACACATGCATCTCACCCAGTCCTCACACAGTCCCTTCCTGCTGCTATTGTAACAGAGCTCACAGTTCTCCTTTCTATCTGGGCTGCAACTGTCACAGCTGCTGCGAGAGGAGGATGTGTGCGTAAGGGTGTCGCCTCTCTCTCTCCCATCACAAGTTCATTGAACGTGATCACACGCTTTCAGTTCAGTGCCTGCCTGTGTATTTGGATTTATGGCTCCTCTAAAGAGAATGATATAAACATGGTGGAGATGTACTCCAGGGTTTGGTCAAGTCACGGGGCCAAGCAGGGCATGACTCTGCCGGTGGTTCCCCAGGTAGGTGATTACAGCGACATTAAATTAGCTTTTATTGCTACGTTGTAAAATTTAATTCTCTGTGGCCAGCGTGCTTTATGTGATAACATGTTTTGATGACAGTTTTGATGACAGCCTTGCTTCCTGCTTTGCGTAAACATGGCACCTCTGCATTTGTTTCTTTTCCTGTACTGAGTAAAGTGGCATAAATAGCGAACTAACAGTGCTGAAGGCTGATGATTAAAAGCTCAGCCGCTGTGAATGCCGGTGTTAATGTTCAGTTTGGATGTTAAAGTCTCTTATTTCAAGTTAATTTCATCTGAAAGTAGCAGCGGGAAACTCTGTATTTGTGCGTTGAGGTCTGAATTTGACACTTTCGTTTGTTGACATCTGCTTTCGATGAGTGTTACAGTCAGTTTTCTGTATATCACCATGACCAGACCTGAGAACAAGTGTTATAGTGTGTAATATCCAACTGATTAGAACGACTAAACATTTTAAAATAGTGCTCAAAATCTTCTATGGTCAAGACAACAGCCATTTTTTCTGTAATTTAGGCCATCTCGGTGGGAGAACACGTGAAAGTGTTCGTCTGAACACTAACTAAGGTATAGGACCAGTCTTGGATGAAGTATTCAGATACATTACTTCAGTGAAAGCACCAGAACATTAGTTTAGAACTTATCCCGTACAAGTAAAATCAAGAATCTAAAGTCAAACATGTATTAAAAGCACAAAAGTAGAAACAGCGAGTGATATATTTATGCATGGTATTATTAGATGGTTAATTATCTATCAATATGTGAGCAACATTTTACCGTCAGCTGGTTTTAACTGCCTTATATAAAGTCATTTATTTCATTAATTCCCATCCTCGGGGTCCAGCCCCTCCTGAGGGCATACAAGGCTGACTGTTAGCCGGCAATCAATAGCCATTTTTACTCAGAGATCATTTCACTACGAAGTCCCTTCTTTATGCTGCCTTTGCATTTTTACACAGAGTCAAACAACAGCGGCATCGTCCATCCCCAGTGTGTGATTTTAGACAATACAGTAGCAACCTGGAAGCAACAGATCGTCTGCCTCTAGTGTGACATAAAACGTACGCGTCTGCAGCGCTTTGTAAACAATAATAATGGCATAACAATCATCTTCTGTCTCTGTTCTATGGCGGCAGAGGATATGAGGCTCCTGGACCTCATTGTTTTTCCAATTCGGCTGCTGTTCTCCTTCTTTTAGTTAGCTGCTAATGGCTATCAGCTGCTTTTTAAATCTCCCAGCGTTGGGTTGCACACATTTGTCAAAACCTGTCCTGTCTGTGGTCCTGTCTTGCCTCCTGCCCCTTTTACACAGGCAGTGTTTTGGCACTGTTACGACCTCTGCTGCTGGTTTAAAGGCAACTCTGTCATTTCATTACAAGATTGTACCTTTTATAAAAAATGGCAAAGCGGAATAACAGCACGAAATTCCCGCCTTGAACAGGCAGTGTAAAAGGGGCTGATGTCGGGCTGTCCGTGAGCATCTGTCGGCCTGGGTTTTGCAGTGTGTCCTAGAGATGCACTGATCCAGCTTTTTCAGTTTCGATACCAATCCCGATGCTGTGGCTTTGAGTATCAGCCGATACCCGATACCGATCCGATACCATGGTTGACCTAAAAAGCTATATACCTTTACATGTAGAACAGAAAAGACTAGAGGCATCAGGCATTGATGAATACACAGTTCTTCCCTAAGATAAAATTAAACAAAATGAAACAGATTAATGCAATGATGAACAGAAATAAACAATTGTGCAACAGCAGTTGAAATAGTGTGAAATACCTCCACACAGCAGATTCTCTCCTTCGCTCCATGACGTATGACGTAGCTCGCGTTGCAATAGATTTAAAGGCAAAGGATCGCCTCAGGTATAGGTTGCATTTTCCAATACCCGATCCATCTATTTTGATGATATTAGGGCCGATATTTGATCCACATATCGGATCGGTGCATCCTTAGTCTGTCCCGCGAGATTATTTTTTTAGCCACTGAGCTCTGTAGCATAAACATTCGTAATTGTTTTAACATAATTGTTACTGGGGCACAGTAAATATCCTTTGTTCTTTCAACAGCAGGTTGTATTGTTAAATTGCTAACTGACTAACTAGCATCTTAAAGCATCCTGTACCCTGTAAGTCCCCTGATTTCCCTTTCTGAATGATGAATACAGACTACTGCCGTGTACTGGTATGGAGAGTAATGTCCTCTCAGGCAGGCACAGAACATACGTGCTGGTTGGCTGTCGGCTGTAGTCTATGCGGTTTTGGCCAAGGCACAGGCAACGTGAGGCGACCAAACAGTACAATGTGAATAGAAGAGGTCATGAGATGGTTAATGAGGTGGGAAAGAAGAAAAACTTGGAGGAATTCAAGAATTTTTCCTTACTAAACCTTCAAATGAAACCATCTGAGAAGTTCAGAGAGAAAATGTCTCTTTGGTAGAACTGCTAACAACTCCTATACATCTTTTTTGTAAGAGGTCAGAAGCCACAAATGTTGGAAACTGTTTGAATCTTTAACAGTGGCTTGTATTTTAGAAAACACAGAGTTTGGCATGTCAAATCCTGAACTAGTCACTTGCTTTCAAATAAATGCAGTGGAGTAAAAAGTACAATATTTCCTTTGAAAACATGGAGTGGTTGACTGACATGTGCGCCTACCTGTATTGAGTGGAATTCCCTTCAAAGCGGCTGCAATCTGTCACATGTTTGCATCATATTGTTTGTTGATGTGTATCTCTTTGTAAAGTTTTCCTTCCATTGCATTGTGGGCGTTCCAGCGTAGCTATTTCAGAGATCAATGATGCAGCTCTTTCATTTCCGCTGTCTGCCTCTGCGGAGCCGTGTTTTGTTGTTTGGAATCAATCTGTTTAGGGGTCAGTTGTCTGGCTGTCCGTATCGATTGCCTCGTGGTTAGATTGAGATCGATAAAGAAGCAAAGTCAGCAAAGTGATAACACTGAATAGACAGATAAAAAAACACACACAGCTGATTGTGAAATCCATAATGTGAAAATGCTTTCCTTCCACTTATTATGCTTTTTACTCATGTTAACCAGTCTTATCTTCTCCTTGGCTCCTCAGCCAAACCAGGAAGAGGTATTTTTATTTTTTACTTAAAGGGTAATTTTGACATTTTTCAACCTGGATGCTATTTTATCATGTGTTTGCGTCTACAAGACTAATGGGCACAACAGTAGAAGAGTGCTGCAGCCGACAGTGATGAAAAGGCTGCAATGTAACTGTGGGCATATTCACCCTCAATTTCCTCAATTTCTGATCATTAAAAGGACTTGTTTATGACACTGGCAGGCTGAGATTGTTACTCTAAGTGTCTGGCAACATTATAGAAAAGACCCTACAGGGAAAGACCTTTTTGTTAGAGAGTAAAATCCTTTTTGTTTAACCAAAAACAGGCCCAAACGTCAATGAAACCACCAGACTCCACTTAAGTAAACAGTAGTTTTAGTGTATATAGAGGCAGCATATATTCACAAATAACTGGGTGAATTAAGAGTTTATTTCAACCAAACCAGAGTTGGTGATTGTTGGAAGAGTGGAAAGACAAACCAAGATGGCTTTTGTGAGTTTTATTTCACTTCTGTCGACTCTAATTGAAGTGTGTGTTTACGATGATACAGTTACTGTTAATTTAAATGGAGTCTGGTGGGTTTGGCGCGGCAATTTCTGGGCTGTTTGCTGGTTAAACGAAAAGGATCTAACTCTTTAAAATAAAGGTCTATCTCTGTAGGGATCCTTTCCATGATGTTGTCAGACACTTAGAATAACAATCTGAGCCTGTCAGTGGTAAAAACAAGCACCTTGACAGTGCGCATTTGCTCATTAACGTTACATTCACGGCTATTCATGGCTGCAGGCTGCAGCTCTCTCTCTCTGGTTGTTCCCATTTGTCACTTTGACACAAAAACAAAGGATCCAAGTGGAAACAAACTGAAGTTACCCTTTATGAAAAAGTAGTAATACCACAATGTAAAAAATACTGCAAGTGAAAGTCCAATATTCAGTAGTATCATAAGTATCATAAGCAAAAGTACTCAAACAGAAAATGGTTCTTTGATGGTGTTGTATTATACCTACATGTTGTATTACAGAATGATTATAACTCAAATTTTACTGCAAAATACCACATCTCTTAAAGGCACTCCTGTGTATTATCACATCTTAAAAGAACATATTTTGTGTAAAACAAGCGGAAATTGAAGTAACAATACTGTATTTAACCACTTATTATTTCAAGTTAAATTGTTGATTCGCTTTTAAAAGGAGTGGCTGAATAACTTTGAGGCAGATTGTGGCAAACAGTTATGAAAGATGAAACTTTAAATTTCTTGCATTGAAATTAAGAAGAAAATACAACTTTAGGGACTCATTTTCACACAATGACTTCATAAAAGGAAGATTTTGTACACCAAACAATGCAGTATATTTTTGAAGTGGACCACATGTTCAAAAAAAAAATCCTCTAATGCAAAGTGACAAGTAACTCCAGCTGTCAAATTAATTAAGTACAATATTTGCTCCCTGAAATGTTGCAGATTAACATCAAAATACCCATGCAAAGTACCTCAAAACTTCACTGAAGCACAGTGTAGGAGTAAATGTCTGTTGGTATCCTTAACATGTCTCGTCTTTACAGCGCTGCACATTTAGCACAGTGATGAAAAGATGCAGCACAGACACACACACAGGTCTCAGGCCTTGGTAAATATAGACCATGAGCTGTGAGACAAGACGTAGTTAAGAGTATCGTCTGTAGGAGTGTAGTCTCTATGTGCCATCATGAAGGCATATAAAAGGCTCTGCAAGAGTGTCATGGTGAGGAATAATCGCCTCAGTGGAGCACAGGTGAGAAAAGAGCAACTTAAAGCAGGATCACATTGTTTTTATTCTGGCAGGGGTCATTTCAAGTGTCACGCTGGGGACACTTTTTATTGCGTCACGGTTTCACAGAGCGCTGAGGACAGAGGCAGCCTTTCATCACAACTTCAGTCCTACTCATAATTGACGTTCTTTAAACAAATTGTTAGCGATGAGTGGGTCCATTTTGCATGTCAGGTTCCGGCCGTGCAGCGAGTCAAATCATCTGCTTATGAAAGTAACATGAAATGGAGGATTCAGCAGCTTCCCTCTATTAGACAGAAACTGAAAATGCACCTTGTGTTAGAAAAACTGGAAAAGGTTTTTATTCGTGAAAGGGCAAGATAATGGCTGATGATAGTGCTGAAGTGTAACCTAGTTGTTAGTTCTCTGCAGTTAGCGTGTGGTCAGATGCTCTCATTTGTGTGGTAGATAATCTCTCTCTCTCTCTATATATATATATATATATATGTTTTTTTTAAACCTAGCATTCATTGTGGCATCCCATAAACACCACAGACTGGCACACGTTAGTCTGCTTTGGGTGGATCACTAATACAGACATAACCTCAGGACGTTACATTGATATGAGAGCATTGAACTCTTGTGTGTGGGTGTTTTTGAAATGTCTAGAATTAGGTAATGATCATATTTGCAGGAAAAACGCCTCTGTGGTGTGTGTGTTTTTTTCAGCTGTGGGCTACTTCCTGTGCTCTGGTGCTCTGTAAGATGCGGAAGGCTGACTTCTTAAGAGCTAAACTGCAAAGAGCAGTGTGCTGAAGGCTGGTACTTAACACTGCTTGACGCTGCTTTTATCTTGTGAAGTACAAGTTCACCAAGCACTGTCATTTTGGAGCTTGTTTTACTTCACAAAATGTCTTTAGAAAAGCACACAGAGCTGGGTGATAATGAAAACATCAAATATCATTTGATTTTTGACCAAATACCTTGAAATGGAAATTGAGACAATATAGGGTTCATGCACAACAACCGCAGTCAAGATAGCAACAAAGATAACAAAAACTAACTCATCTCCTATCGAGCCTAACTTTAGTGGATCATCTGCAGATACTCCACTTCAAAATGAGATTATACTTTTCTATGGATGTCAGTTTTGAGCCACGACGAAGGCCAAAATGTGGTCTGCAACACATAGTACGGCTTGTTGTTTTTAGCCGGTTAAGAGGAGTGAGGAGTCAATAGCGGTATAAAACAGTCAATAGAACAGGTTTTTCAACATTTGTGAATTAGCTGGTAGTGAGGGGAGGGGCTGTACCTGCCGTCTGCAGCGTGCTGTGTTCACTTCACTAAATATTTCCAAAGAGCGCGTTTTCCTTTATCATTTTTTACCAAAACTGGCTGCTCTGATCCTCCTGCAGCCGCGCTGGCCATATTACAGCAACAGATATGTGTGCATGCATGCACAGCGACGACAACAAGCAGGTTGCAGCGAGGAATTTGTGCCTGCCAGACGCTGCCTGCAAAGCGCGTGTCCGTCGGACCCGTCGCGCGCACCCGTCAGGCGCTGAGGTGGCGTGCACTGTTAGTATCGATACTTTTGTAAATTAGTATTGTATCCGGATTCAGCGTTTGAGTATCGATACTTTTCAGAGAATCGATACTTTTGACAACCCTACTATATAGTATGTCAGAAGAAGATTTGGTAACACTTTACTTGAAGGTATCTACATAACGGTCACATGACTTCCAGTTTCAGTTACTCCACCCATCATTGTGTCTTATATGATAAGGTGGGATGGGCACCTTTATCTGTGCGAAGAGATATGCACTGGCTACTTTTCATTTATAAAGTTTTGAACGGCAGCATGCCACCATACCTCAGCACTTTATTGAACTGGTCACATAGTAATTATTCTACACGTTCAACTGATTGCTTAATGCTCGATGTTCCCCGCACTAACACTGAATTTGGTAAAACTGCTTTTCGTTCTTCTGCAGCATCTTCCTGGAACATCTTGCAACGTACATTCAAACTCAACACAATGGTTACTATAGGCCAGTTTAAAACTATGATTACCAACTACCGTACTTTTGAATGTAACTGTTTTTAAAGGTGTTCGGTCTGTTGTTATTTGCTCGTTCTTTGTGATTTTTAATTGTTGTTTGTTGTGCTCTCGACATCATTGTAAATGAGGGCTCGCTCTCAATGATTCCTCGAGATTTAAATAAAGGTTAAATGAAAAATGAAAATGAAATGACACTGTCATAACTATGCAGGTAGAAGACTCGCAACACTGCAGGCTCTCACTGACCTGACGAAGAGCCCGTTTGGGCTCGAAACGTTGTCTTTTTCTGTTATGTAATCTTAAGTTATGTAGTCACTTATTAAAAGAATTCTTCTACCGGGAGCTGCAGTGTTGCGAGTCTTCTACCTGCCTACTTGTATTTTACGGACTCAGCACCTATGAATGAGATGTGCGTGTGCTTTTCTTCTTTTACTGTCATAACTATGACGTGACACGGTCATGAACTTGTCATAAACATTATGTACATGTCATAAATGTTTATGACTGCTGTCATTAAGTGTCATTCGATTTTTGTAATGACAAGTTGACATTGTTTGGGTTGTCTTGATTATGACAACTTGACATTAATTAAAGTGACATTACCAGAAGTTGTCTTTGTCATGACAAGTTGACATTAAATTTGTTCGGGATGTCCTTGTAATGACAACTTGACATTAACATAGTTGTCATGACAAAGTTGTCATGACAAAGACAACTTCTGGTAATGTCACTTTGATTAATGTCAAGTTGTCATAATCAAGACAACCCAAACAATGTCAACTTGTCATTACAAAAACCAAATGACACTTAATGACAGCAGTCATAAACGTTTATGACATGTATATGACAGGTTCATGACCGTGTCATGTCATAGTTATGACAGTGTCACGTCACTCTTATGTAGATACCTTCAAGTAAAGTGTTACCGAAGATTTAGTATGTCCAAATACATAGTATGTCAAATGCAATATGCCAAAAATACCAGGACGTTCTACTACATGTGGTCCGATTTCGCAGTCTGTAAGTCAGCATGCTTTTCTGGCTATTCTGACCCACAATCCTCAGGACAGTGGACGATACGTCACGTTGACTGAGTGGCAAACAGCTAGCAGATCTTTGATAGCTGATTGACAGCTGTCAGATATCCAAATGATGGATGACAGCACACTCAAATAACTGATGACCTGTTGAATAGTAATAATAGGAATTTTAATTGTTTAAGTGAACAAAATAATCATAATTATCACAAACAATAAAGGACGTAACTGTAAAAATAACAATGACAGAGAACTGCAGATGTAATGTCACTGTCACAAATATGATATGTTAGAATCTGCAGTCTATGCAGTTCTAAGTTTAAAGTTAAGCTACATAAATCACAAACAGCAGATAGTTTATCTCCATCTCTGGCAACCTCGGTGAGTGCCGTTTTTTTATCTCCAAGGTAACAGATATAAAAGCAAGAGGGTCAAAGTTCAGGGTGTAACGTTATGCGAAAGTAGTATTTCCTGATTGTGTGCATACTGCATGCAACAGTACGTACTTTTTAAGGGCAGCTTTTACTAAAAGTAAAAAGAAAAGTATGTGATTCGGAACGCACCCATAGGTAGGGACTGTGCGTTATTTATACGAGGGGAGGGGTGGTGCACTTCAAAAATACTTTTTCAAGCACTGGGGAAGGAGTTATGTTTTTTTGATTTGGCTTACGGGAGGGACATTCAACTTTAAATGGTCGCATTTGTATTCATTTTAAATATCCCTAGATTCCCTGAAATCACAAGTGGGTTTGAAAAGCGTGTTTTCTTTAAAAATCTCCACAACCACACTATTTATTACAGCCACAAACTGTCAAATATGGTTATTTATGGTGGAGGGAGGGTCATCCATTTTCCCTCAGTCACTTAAGGGAGGCTCAGGGAAAAATAAAACAGAATCAAATCGAATAGAATCGAGTATCTTTATTGTCTTTGTACATGTACAATGAAATTAGATGCAACCTCCTCAGTGCAAAGATAAGTAAAAAAGAGCTCATAAAAACAAAACAGTAAACAATATGACACTTAAAAAAACTCCCTTATATTGCACTCAAATATTTTTCCACAGAAGAGCCTTTGTGCAAAATATTTGTAGCTCCGGGGAGGCTCATGATACAAGAAAAAAACTTCAGTCACATCTACATCCCTCTACTCTGATAAGTAAAGTACAGCTCCTTTACAAAAAGCTTACAACATGTACAGTGATGAAAATACAAGACTCATCAAGCAACATTCAGTGTCTGGCTGATTTGCTCCCACAAATTTCTTCACTGTCTTTGTTGTGACATTTTGATAGTCCTGACTTACTAAACACTCTGTTGTTGTTGGTGCGTTGATTATTGGGGTGGTCACAAAAGATTCACACACATAATCATCAGTGATGTGGACATAATGACTGAGTGGGTAAAGGCAGGTAGAAGAAAGGCTAGAACTGTCTGATGAGTTCAGAAAATTGCACCATTTTACTGTAATGCAGCCTTTAAAACCTGGAAAAGACAGCACTTCTACATCTGCGTTTATTTTCTGTTTCCACAGGTGGAGAATGAAAGTCTCAAGTCAGCCGTGTACGTCAACGTAGCACAACTTCGCAAAAGCATATCCGAGTCTCCCCCCTCGGCTCCTTCATCCTACTCTCCTTCCTACCTTGACCCAGAGGGATGGGAGGTGCATGTTGACCAAGACAGTGGACAGGAGTACTACTACCACCCCTCCACGGGGCGCACCACCTGGGACAGCCCCTTCGTTGACTCCCCCACGGACCCTGAGCCACCTTGTTCCCCCTCGCCTCCTCAGTCTCCCGCCCTTTCTCAATCCACCGCCTCCCCCCCTGCGTGGACCTCCGACTGGGAGCAGCTGGTGGATGAGACCAGCGGTCGCCCCTACTTCTACAACCCGATGTCTGGGGAGACGTCCTGGGAGCCTCCAGAGCAGCTGAGCCCGTACCCCCCTCTGATGGAGCCTATGAGTGTGCACAGGTTTCACGAGGACGGGCCGGTAAGGACAGCCTGGCTGCTCTACTTAAACTCCCTCTGTCTCCTGTTTTAGCTTCACCCAGGGGAAAGCTGTAAATACAGTCTGCTTTTAATGGAATTAAATCGTCTGCACCTACATAGCAGACAGGACTCATTTTCATCAGGGAAGCTCACAGCACCAGCGCAGAGTGCCCCCATCAGTAGTGTCCCTAACTTTAAAAGACATTTGTCCTCAATCTGAATTGATTTCCTGAGTATCCCAGACAGTCAGGGGAATTCAGGAGAGTTCAAGTGTCCAATGCTTCACTTTATAGGATCATCCCGAACACATTATTCACACGTTAGATAGTTTTCAGCTGTTTCCCTCACAACACAAGCAACAGGTGACCCCTTTTCTGCCCCTTAATGAGGTTTTTTGAGCTAGAAAGAAGAATACTTTGAGGCCATGGAAATGCCATGGCTTATTTATCAAAGTCACGGAAAAGTCATTGAGCTCTGTATCTGGGTCGTAGTGGGAAATTATTCCACTGACAGTGAAATGTAGCAGCATTTTGACACAAAAAACCCTGAAATGTGTTCAGCTGAGACACAACGTAGCAAAATGTTCATCTAAACGGAAACGCATGTGCGCCGCCCTTTTAATATGCCGTGGTTAAGTTCACTTCAGTTCAAAAGAGCTTTATTATTATTATTTTTAAGGAATATTTTTTGGCATTTTTGCTTTATTTGATAGGAAACTCTAGTGTGAAATGGGGAGAGAAAGAGAGGGATGACGTGCAGCAAAGGGCTGGAGGTGCAACTGAGCCTGCAGTCGCTGCAGCATATGTTAACATCGATTGACACAAGCCTCATGTCTGTACATTAAATACAAGGCTGCAGCTAGCAACTGATTAGCTTAGCTTAGCATAAAGACTGGAAACAGAGGGAAACAGCTAGCCTGCCTCTGCCCAAAGGTCGTAGCATTCACGTACCAGCAGGTTAGCTGTTTTCCTCTGTTTCCAGTCCTCGTGCCCAGCTACACTAAACACCTTCTGCTTTATATTTACTGTACAAACATCAGTATGGTATCAATGTTCTCGTCGAACTCTTGCCAAGAAATAGAATTTTTCCAAAAATGTTGATCTGTGCAGGGTTGTTGGTTACTGTTGGTGAACAGTCGGCAGTGATACTGAAAGTAAAAGCCAACCCCAAATTCGATCTAGTTTGGCATCTTGCCTCACTATATTTGCCTTTTTTTTTTCTTTTTTTTTTTTTTTGGTGCCGTGTCTCTTTCACGCGTGCTGTTTACGGTCTGGCACCTGACCTGTGTTTTTATAAAGCCCTGACCTCACGTGAACGCAGTGGGTATAAACGTCCTGAGCACAGAAACTAAGAAAACACAGTAGGAGGGCAGAGTCTCTGCAGATAAATACACCACCACACACTTCCAGTAGATCACAAGTGATGAGCAGTTACCTCTGTGTGAGTCTACACTACGTTATGTGTGTTTTAATGTGTTCTGTGTGTCTATCCCCAGCCTCCTCTACCTGAGGAGGACTACCCCTCAGAGGATTACCCAGCTGCTGAACAGCCAGAGGGATACCAGGAGCTCCTCGCCACGGGCCCTCCCACCCTCCCTAAAGAGTACACCCTCAGCCATATGAGCCGGACCATCATCCCCCGGGCCAACCTGGACCGAAGCACCCCTTCTGGTTGGAACCTCAATGTGGAACCCAATGGGACCTGGGTGTTCACCAGTGAACACTCTCCAGAGCAGGTAGCTCCCAGCACTGACTGATATAAACAGATTCATTTTAACCTGCTGAACACTTTAAAGCCCTTTTCAGACCTGGTGTTAACATGCATCTTGGGTGATCCGATCACAAGTGGGCAGCTCTAAGTCTCTCTGTTCACACCTGGCATATTAGAATGTGTCTTCACACTTGAGTGACCACTTGTGATCAGAGCTCACTTCCCCGCTTTATAGGCAAGTAAACACATGAATAATTTCCGTTTGCAAAGAAAAAATGCATTGTTGTTTTTAAGTGGAAGCAGCAGTGCACTTCCTGTATGTAGTCTGCAGGAAATTAAAAGAAGAAGAAGAAGAAAGAGAAGAAGAAGAAGAAGTCTACTTATCTTGGCGCACAGGCGAAATTAAAACAACACTTATGGGTTTTATTCCTTGGCGTGTTCCAGCCAAACCAAATCGCGCAAGATGTTTGACGCACTTGTAATATATCTTTATGGTCTGATACGGCGTTGGCGTGTCAGTGAGTACGTACTTCCGCCCATGCAGAGGACATCAGCTGAGTAGGTGGTCAGTGCAGCTCAGGACACATTAGTCTGCACACTGCTGAAAGACAGTGGCCATATGCAGCTGAGACCACCTCCAAATGTGGTCTGAACAATCGGATCTCAAGAGGCACTGAGGACGCATTGGGTGCATTCACACCTGTACTAAAGAGCTGTCCGCATGTGATCACCCAGGGCGCATGTTAATACCAGCTGTAAACAAGGCTTAAGAGTATTGGGTAAACATAGATGTTGACATGAAGAGACATTTCCAGCACGGTTACCTTGATGTTTGTTTGCAGAGAGCATTTTGTTGAAAGCGTGCTGATGTCTTTACGGTGTAGAATAATGTTAAACAATCACACGGGGAGCGAAAGAGTGTTATGCAACTCCTTTAGGTCACCCACCTTACTCTTTCATTCTTACTAGAGCCGTAGGATATTTTTTAAAAATTCAGAAGCATTCATTTCTTGTAAAGGAGAGTGCAGATGTCTGCCAGGCAGCCGCCCGCCCCCCAGGCTGCTCACTGCCAGTCGAGACAGTTCTTGTAATTCCAGCAGACGTGGCGCAGCGCATCCCAGAAGCATCCCAGAGGCTTATAAAAATTATAAAAATGTGCGCCTCACCTGTTTTTGATGGAGCCATGGCGTGTTGCACAGATCAGATCGATTTCACCTGCTTACAGGTACTAGATGTGAATATATGTACTATGTGATTATGAGGATTGAGGTATTTTCGATCACTGAAACACAGCGACAGATCGTTGACCCATGTCATCCCCACCTGGATTTTTAATTGTATTTACTTTTTCTGTTGGCTACGGCACAGCTTAGTAGGAGATGAGAACAATGAGCAAAATTTGGTGTGGTATGACACCGTGCAGTGGAAGGAACAAACCCAGGTTGCAGGCAGACCGCACAAGCTATGCCCGGTGGAATTAACCCTCCTACTGTCTTTATAGTTAAAATGGCGATGAAGGTTACAAAGACAGGAGCCCCTTTTACACTGCCAGATTTTCTGCGAATATTGGGCCGTTTTGCCGGCAAGCTGCGAGCGTTTAGACACACAGAGCCGGATTGGCGACTTGATCCGAGGCGCCCAATTTTCCACCTCGTAGGGTAGTCATATTGGCGGAACCCTTTTGGTTTAAAAAGACAGAGGCGCCCTTCCGCCACAGGAGGGGCTGTTGATGACGCCGCACGTGCGACCCACTGCCGGTGGATAAACAGGAAACAGCTGATAGCAGGAATTAGCGAGCAGCTAGTAGCAAGAGGGAAATGCAAACCTGACAGACACTGTAAAGATGAGCAACTGGGGAGACAAGGAATTGCACGCCCTCCTTGCCCTCGCAAACGAAGAGGCCATTAACCGTCAGATGACGGGGACGGTGAAGAACGGGCCGACTTACAAGAGAATCACTGAAGGACTGACCAGCCGTGGCTTCCCTCCCACGTCACTGTTTATGTCACACGCTGAGCTACATGTTTTGTTACTTGCTCACGCCCCGCATTGCCCTGAAAAACGCGCATTCTGTATAAACAAAAGTAGGTAGGCGGCATTTTGCTGCACTCTCTGATTTGTTTTTATACTGCCAATGCTGAAAAAAGACTGTCTAAAATGGGCTAGGGACTAATTCTTTGTCTATCTTTAGTAGATCTTAACACATTAGATATGGAATTAATCTGCACACGCTTCAGTTCAAATTAAGACCAAACCTTTTTTTGGACATCAGTTTTTAAGCCACTGCAAAGGCCAAAATGTGGCTCATAAGAGCCAGTTAGGAGGAATGAGGAGTCGTTGGCAGTCAATAAAAGAGGTTTTTCAACAATCTCCGTAACCACGAGAGGTCCTTGAGCATACAGTCATAAAGGTGCACACAAAATATTAGGCTGATTGGTCCAGTAATTTGCCACATTAGCTGCAGACAGACAGATACAGACACTCACACATGTGCACACACAGGACCAAACACATGATCCCTTGCAGGCTTATGCCTGACGGACACACTGTAACAGTTTCTAATCTGGCAAACAGCATTGAGTTGAGTCATTTTTAACCAAGACATTTTTGTTGTGTAACAGTGGATCAAGTCCAGGGATGATCGAGGGCAGACCTACTACTACCTTAGAGACGGCTCCAAGTCTCAGTGGAACTTGCCTGAGGTAAAGTTCCTTCACTACATGGCGCACCACTTTGCTCATGATGTACAGTAACTGACAATATGTGTCATTCAGGAGTCACATAGTACTTTGTTTTGATTTACAGTAAAACACGTCTTTGAATTTGTCGTGTCATTCCTCAAATTTTCACATTTTTGTAATTAAAATAAACTTAAACGTCTTTCGGTCCCTCCAGGTCCCTGTAGCTCCAGGCCATTCCAGAATGGAAAATGGTGTCGAGGCAGACAACACATCAGTCATCAAGAACTGGAGACACACCATGGGACCTGCACAGTTCAGCTCAGCCCAGGATGATGGGGTACACTCATACTTTCACACACTCAGACCTGCATGTACATGTATACGCTGTATCCCACGTCCAGGGTGTGTCAGCTGGCTTCAACAGAACGGTTTAGTCAGGCAGAAGTAGTGAGGGTGAGTCCCTGTTCAACAACCGACACTCCCAGCTTTTTAAACCCGTATTTAGCAAGGCAAATCAACTGCGGTGCATTCGTATTTACAGTAGCAGCCTGAGGACAGAGCTGCAGGCAGAGGGAGGGTTATTGTACACAAACACTTGGGATACAAATAAGGGCTTTTTACTTTCTGAGCAGTCATGAGTTCAACACTTTGCTCAAGGGCACAGCAGTAGTATGTTTATGTGTTCATGTCTCCCCATTAGGTGTAACAAAAAACAGTTACTTGATCTCTTAATAATTTTTTATAAATGTGTCTCCCCGGTGTGGTTGGATTTGGCACATACAGGGTGTAACTATGCATGCCATGGCCAAAAGTATGTAGACACCTGAACATTCCAGACGTATGTGATTATTCATTACAAAACAACAGGCGTTAATGTTCTGCTTATCAGCCTCCAATCTTCCACCAGATTTTGTAACCTGGCTGCAGAAATTTGCTCCTGTTCAGACACAAGAGCGTTATCGAGGCTCAACACCGATGTCAGTGATCAGGTCCGGCTCGTAGTCGGTGTTCCACTTAATCCTAGAGTTGTTAGATAGGGCTGAGGTCAGAGCTCTGTGCTGGCCAGTCAAGTTCTTCGCATCAAACTGGGAAAACTATTTCTTTATGGATGGGGGGGGGGGGGGGGGCAAATACAGTGATCTGAAACAACAATCACTAAAAAGAGATGCTTCAGTACCAAATTTGACTCTAAAGTGACTCTAATATTGTCTGAAATATCTCTGTATACTGTAACATTGAAGTTACAATCTTCAAGATGTCAGTTTTGCTCTCTTTGGCGACACCTGTGGTGATAAATGGTAACTGCGGGTGTGTTTTTTGGATGTAATTTCCCAGAGATCCAAACAGTGTTGCCTGTGTGAAAGCAGTTGTTTGTTTGGCTGTCATAACCTTATACTCATGACACGAGCAGTGAAAAAAACTGTACACCGCTTCACACACAAGTCAGCTTACAAGCCAGTCTGTTGCATTAGCTGTGTCTACCCACTCTGATGGATCAACCACTGCTAAGTTCATGGAAAGACACACAAGAATACAAAATATGACCACGGTTATAACACTAAGCATCCATTGCCCAATGAAATGTAAATGTTTTCTGGTGATTTTATGAACTGTAAATCCTAAAATCTCCTTCTCCTGTTGTTCAGAGGTTCCTCCCCACTCACAGGAGGAACACGTCCGACTACAGCAGCGACAGCTCCAGTACAGGAAACTCACCAGAGACACAGCATAACGTGAGTGTGTGTTCTGCCTGCCCGGTCTGCTCTAGTTGGTTAGCCATGAAGCACTGTGAGCTGCCCTGTATCTGATCTGTTCTGTGTCTCTCTCTCTGAAGGCTTTTGGGTTTAGACCCTGGAGGAACCCGTATTATCTGACCTCCAGGTGGCTGCGCTATAATGTGGGTTGTTAGTTTGAGCGTTCACCTGAGCTCGGCACGTAGATAGCAGCGTCTATCTATGATGAGTGAAAGGTGTGACTGTAGATCAGTCAAAGAGCGTTTGTTGCGCATGAACAGGCATGTTTCATTCCCTGCATTAAAGTGCATGAGTTTCCACTGCTGCTGGGATGCATGTTACAGCTGACATCCTGATAAACCTGCTGTTTATATTCCCAGTGTCATCTGTCCTCTATAGGGTTTGGGATTGGAGCTCATGTTCGGCTGTATTCAGGGGTTAATTTGCCAAACACTGCAGATTTCTGACTTGCAAATATACAGTTATCAACATGCTGCTTTGTTATTAAATGTCTTTTTAATGCCCGACAACTGTCTGTCAGTTTGTCCCATTCTTTACAAAGTAATATCTCAAAAATGCTTCAAGGAAATTTTATTCAAATTTGGCACAAATGTGTACTTTGACTCAATGATGTACTGATCAGATTTTGGGCATCAAAACAAGACAAGTTTATTTATAGAGGACATTTCAGCAGCAAAGGATCAAGACAAGATCCTTATACATAATACAGTACATAATATACTGTAATATAATATAAAAGGACATTTAAAAACAATTCATTAAAGAACTAGAGAGTAGAAAATAAAACGTTTACGTAAATATACTAAGGAAGGCATAACATACAAGAAAAAAGTTAAAGTGCAGTTAAAATCATTAATATATGATAAATTATATAATGAATTAAAAAAAAATCAGAAAAATGTCAAATAGGATAAAATGATGAAGTGATGACATTTTATATCTAAAAGGTCAAAGGTCAAAAAAACAAAATCGGGGAGTGCAGCAAAATGCCGCCTACCTACTTTTGTTTATACAGAATGTGCCTTTTTTGGGGCAATGCGGGGCGTGAGCAAGTAACAAAACATGTAGCTCAGCGTGTGATGTAAACAGTGACGTGGGAGGGAAGCCACGGCTGGTCAGTCCTTTGGTGATTCTCTCGTAAGTCGGCCCGTTCTTCACCGTCCCCGTCATCTGACGGTTAATGGCCTCTTTGTTTGCGAGGACAAGGAGGGCGTGCAATTCCTTGTCTCCCCAGTTGCTCATCTTTACAGTGTCTGTCAGGTTTGCGTTTCCCTCTTGCTACTAGTTGCTCATTCTTGCTATCAGCTGTTTCCTGTTTGGTCACACATGCGGCGTCATCAACAGCCCCTCCCGTTGTGGAAGGCCGCCTCGGTCTGTTTAAACCAAAAAGGTTCCGCCAGTATGTCTACCCTACGAGGCAGAAAATTGGGCACCTCGGATCAACTCGCCAATCTGGCTCTGTGTGTCTAAACGCTTGCAGCTTGCCGGCAAAACGGCCCAACATTCACCAAAAATCTGGCAGTGTAAAAGGGGCTATAGAGACAGACAACCATTCACACCTACAGCCAATTTAGAGTCCCCACTTGATCTATCTTGCATGTCTCTGGATTGTGGGAGGAAGCTAGAGTAAACTCACACTTTGAAAATGAAACTATATATTCACGACCCATTTTTAAGCATTTACCTTTTTGTTGAGAGTGAGTCGGCAGACACAGGAAGGGGAAGTCATAAGGTATTTTGAAACAGCCTAATGAGTTGTTGGTTTTCATCTAAAATTTCATCCTGCAATAACAAAAACGTAGAGTGACAACGGCCTTACTCATTACAAATACACAGAGTAGACTAAATATTCTCTTGATTTCTCCCCTTCCTCTTCGGAATATCGTCTGTTCTACGACTCTTAACACAGGCGGATGATTAAATCTTTTACTTTTCAAGGATTTACCATATTCATCATTGTGCAAAAGCTGTTGAACATAATCTGAATGCATGGCTTTACTGAAGAAGGTTGTGTTCACTTCAGCCAGTAGTGTGTGTCCCTCATATCACAAAACTTTTACACATAGACCTAACAGTTAAAGTAGTCTGAAAATAAAGTTGTGATATTTTACATTCCCAGGTGCAGAACTTAGAGAAAGCCGGAATTCTCAACAAAACAAAAGTGTGTGAGAACGGAAAGAAAGTGAGGTAAGCTGAAACATCACTTTGAAAACACTCTCACGTTTCTGTTTTTGGGTGTGTTTGGAGTCATGTGTCATCTCCTCCAGCGCCTTCTGTCATTTTGTTCTGTGTTACTGATGGTTATTTGCACATTTTCAGGAAAAACTGGGCCCAGACATGGACAGTGCTCCACGGAGGAGTGCTGACGTTCCACAAAGACCCAAAGTCTGCAGCAGCAGGGGCCTCGGTACGATCTGCACTAATAATAGAAGGACTTGCATGTTTGTATGTGGAGGAAAGTGCTCATCCTGCATTAATAAGAAGCTCTGACACCTGAATGTTCCTGCTCACGTTGCATTCTGTACATTTCTTGAGAGGGTTGTGATGAGCTGAAAGGTTACAGACAGAATTAACCACTAACTGCTCTTTCTTTTTTTGTCTGTAAGTTTAAACACCTTCATATAGTCTGCACTTTGGTGTCATGTTTTCTCCCTAAAGACACAAATGAAACCTAACACGCTGCGCTGTCACCTCTATGAGGAGTGACAGCGCAGACAAGCCCTCAGGTCGTAAGCTGTCGGGGACAGTCTCAGCTAGTTTCTTGGAATGCAGCACCGTCAGTTTCGTAAACAGCTGTATGTGTTTTTGTTTTTTTTTCTCCATGCAGAACAAGACCAATCAGATTGTTCCGGAGGTCACAGTGGACCTGCGCGGAGCAACGATTGGCTGGGCCTCAAAGGACAAATCCAGCAAAAAGAATGTTTTAGAGGTGTGTGTCAGCTGATAATGCAGTGTGTGATTTTATCTTGAGCAAATAACACGTGTGCTTTGAGTTTGTTTTTTAGCTGTCTTTGCCCCATTTAAAGGGAGAGTTTGGATTTTTTTTAAGCCCTGATTGGCAGCCAGTGTGAGCGATGTTAAGATTTAAAAGGACAGAGCCGTGAGTGGGACAGTGGATTGCTTTATAGTTTATAGTGGTGAAAAATAGCAGTGCACACAACTTAAAGGCACGCTAAGCACCGTTGGGCATTACTTCTGTTTACGTTCAACAATGTTATCAAACACAATGGAGCTAGCTCGAAGTTTTAGAGTCCTCATAACACTTGCGGAGATCCAAGGGGAGACGGGGTAGCAGCACAACTCCACCTAATGGAGGCTGACGGCGCCCCAGATTCAAACGTCCAAAAACACATTATTGAAACCACAAAATATCTCCATACTGCTCGTCCGTAGTGATCCAAGTGTCCTGAAGCCCCGACATAAAAAGTTGTTTGGAAAAACGTCATTTGAACTCTGTTTTTAGCCTCATTGTAGCCTGTAGCTACCCTGGAAATCCAGAGTTTTCACGAGAGCACAATTTGAATTTGCTCAGCGAGTCACTCTGGCAATCAGTAATGATGCTCATTATCCATGCTGTTGGAGCCGAGCTGTACCAATCACATCGGTGTATCTGATATAGGCGGGCCAAAGGCGAGGTAAACATGACGACAGCGCTGCGACGACGAAGTCCGGATTCAGTGAGTAAACATTGCAAGATGGCTACGGATGAACACCAGTTGTTTGAAATGGCGTTGGCCGCTACAATGAACGAGTTAGACTTGGCTTTTTCTCTAAAAGAGGAACAGAAGACGGCGCTCGAATCTTTCCTTTGCAAGAAGGACGTTTTTGCTGTTTTGCTGACCGGATACGGCAAGAGTCTAATCTACCAGTTAGCTCCGCTGGTAGCACTCTGGATACGTCACCCTGTGTATTGTTCTGATTGGTTGTAGTGTTATCCAATTGTGTGCAGTGATATTTTCAAATGCATGCTTGGTGCCACCCCTCGAGTTGGGCCATTTGCATTACTCATAGCCAGACCCGAAATCTTTCTAGATTTGGGTCTGGATTTCCAGGCTAGCCTGTAGCTCTAACTGCCTCTCTGGGCGCTGCGTTCACGTGTGTGTGCTTGCTTTCGCTGGTCTCGTGCTGGCTGGTTGGTGCAGCCTGGACCCAAATGTTTTTGTTGCCATTTGCAGAGCCTGGGCTGCCTACAGAGACCAGACTTTTTCACAGCATATTCAGAGGACATGTAGCTAGCGGATCATGAGGAGATGTTTGCTGTATGTGACAAAAACTTTTCAAGAGTAGGAGGACTTAGAGAGTCTTTAAAAATCTTGAACAATGTATTGGGTGCACGGTTGTATCATGCTGATGTTTGCATTCATTTCTGAGTGTACTACCTGAATTATATAAGTACATTTATCTGTCACTGCTTCCTGTTTCTCCAAACTGGAGTATGCTGACCACCATCTACTGTAGGAAACACACTGACTATGGAAAAGTACCTCATACACACCCACTTCAAAAAATCCAGGCTAACCCTTAAAGAGCTGAGCCCCTTCAGCCTCTCAAATAAATAAATGTTGCCAGCTAATGAGTAAAAGGGAATCATCTGGAAATTATCTAAATGTGATTTGTGATTCATGTAATTATTATTTTCCCATCACCGTCCTCATTATCTCTCCTCCAGTTAAAAGGCAAGAACGGCACGGAGTTTCTGATACAGTACGACACAGAAAGCATCATCACCGACTGGCACAAAGTTTTAGTCGACACCATACGACAACTGGTAAGTTTTGTCACCTGCCATAATTGATGCGTTAAAATTATCCACATTAAACTTCAAAATGATCTCCAGCTTAATGAGTTATTTCCCTCTGAACTACCTCTGCTGTTTAAAGGAGTAGTTTGACAGTCCGTTTAAATACGCTTATTCACTTTGAAGAAAGCAGAAGTGTCATCATAGTGTCTGTTTCCTGAAACAAGAAAGAAAAAGGCAGATTGTTACACTTCAATCAAAAGTAATAACATTTTATCGTAGAAAACACTTAAGTTGATTTGCATTGGAAATATACAAAATGCACTGAAAATTTTATGTTATTTTAAGAAAACCACACTTTAAATTTAAAGGTGATTTTTACAGATTTTTTTATTTATTTTTTAATAGGAGTACCAGGACCATCACTCAGAGGAGGAGGACGGGGACTTGTATGAGAAGATCGCCAACACAGAGCGAGACGACAAGTCTGGAGGCGGCATGGACAGGCGAAGATGTGAGTTAAAAAAAAAAAAACAGAAAAAAAATTGGCATGAATGATGTCATCAGCTAGATATATCAGACCCCATTGAGAGCTACAATTATTTAAATATCTGTTTTTTTGTTTTTTTTCAGCCTCCAGGCCGAGTGTCACGCACTCATCCAGCTCTGCAGGAGACACAGACCAGAAGAGGGTTCGAACCAAGCTGATGAAGTTCCTCATGAAACGCCCCACGCTGCAGTCGGTGAAGGAGAAAGGCTACATCAGAGGTAATGTTTAAAAATATAATACAGTGTAGTCCTGTTCAGGCTGTTGCTGATTTGAATAGACGCTGATGGGAAAGTGAGTTTCAGTCTAACAGGCTTTGAAACACCCATGTTTGTGGTTGTACTTGAATTTAAACAAGCTATTTTGCATTTCCAGTGCGCATTTCATTTGAATTTTACTTATGTGTCCTACAGGAGGAAAGACAGCATTAAAATATAAACACATTTAAAAACACAATAACAACTTGGTGCTATACGTGTGAGACAGACTGCTGTAAAAGTTCATAAGATAAAAGCAAAGAAACACTGCAACAATACCAGAGTGAATACAGCAAGATGAGATCAAGTCTTCAGCTCGGCAGGAAACCAAGACGCCGTTTTGGTGTATCAGAATAAAACGCCACAAATAACTTCACTCACCATGACTTTAACAACCACAAACGTGTTCAGAACATTTAAACCGACATATCAGCGAATCACCTAACTGAAGACTGATTTGCATGTTAATATGAAATTGCTGTAGCTATTTTTATTTGTAAGAGGAGTGATAGCTAACAGTCTGTACAGTCCTATGAATATGATAACACTATATTTTCTGTTATTGTGTATATCCTCCTGAGGACATCATGTGTTGGGTTAGCTTGATCTTATACCTCATTCTACTTACTTAGACCTGTTGTCCTCGTTTGTGGACACTCTTTTATGCCATCTAGTGGTAGTAAGAGGACAATACAATAATCTATAGGTGTGTCTCAAATCACATACTTCCCTTGTACACTTCTATGTAGTATACTATGTGCACTATGTACTCATTGGCGTAATGCGCGAATTTCGACAGGGTAGTGTTGTCTCAAACCAAACACGGCTGCTGCGCACTAACCGCAAATGACGACCACAAATTAGCTAGTTAGCAAACTAGCATTAGCATTCGCGTTATCGTTCGTGGTACCAAATCATTACAGACTGCTAAATTAACCCAATAAACATACTGCTGGCTTATACCCAACAACAGTTTAGTGGTGCTTAGTGCAAAAAACACATGTATTTGTACAATGCAGCGACGTTCACGGTCGCACAGTCCTCAGCTGCCATTTCCAGTTTGAAAAGTGGTACCATTCCACTATGTAGCCAAGATGGCGACCATTGAGGGCGAGAAGTGTCCATAGTTCCACACTCAACTTCTTGACTGTTTTGAGTGTACCATCCGGGTACTCGTAGTGCACTGCATTTTTCCATACTTCTCAGTGTGAACGCACTTAGGCACTCAAAATATTAAGTGTAAGTACAGACGAACGCGATTTGAGACGCAGCATATGTTAAAACAAGATGGCAGCCATCTCTGCCAAGTCATTCTGCAGCTGATCCCAACACAAAAGTGGCTAACCAATCTTGTTGTTAAACATACTGTCAAATTATATTTACTATTGGTTAACTAAATGCAGGGTTATTGACTTTGAGCCTTGCTAGCATAATGTTAGCTTTCTGGCTAACAGCTAAGCCAAAGTATTCGTACTAGAATATCTCCCGTTCGTTGCTAGGTGGTATCTAAGGTACGTCCTATTTACTGGAGTAGTGAATGTTTTCATTGTATAAGAACCTTAAGTGGCAGAAATGGTTGGTCCAAGAATTAGGTAAACCCTTAGCTGTTACCAAGGAAACCGAGTTATGTCTTTGGTAAGTTTTAACACCCGACTTGGAGCGCGTCAGATGGTTGGCGGTTCACGCCTTTAGACAGTGATAATGGACACCTCATCCGGCATCATTGCTGACATATATTATATTTATTGTACATATTTTGTGTTTTTGCAGTGAAATTGTACTATTGCTCATATTCATGTTGTACGCTGTTGTGAGGTATACTTTTAAAAATACTCACTGAATATAATGAATAAATTGATTCATGAAATATCTGAAAGTTGTTTAATTTTATTATTTTAATTATTTGTTCAACTGAAAATTAATAAAATAAATTAAATATACATGTATAATGAAATAAATATGCATTTCTTTTATTTAATGAAATATAATAAATAGATTAATTGATGTAATAAATGATTTTTTTAATTTTATTTCATTTTACTAATCTGAAAATTACTAAAATAAATTGAATATACATGTATAATATGTATAATAAAATAAATATGCATTTGTTTATTTAATGAAATATAATAAATAGATTAATTGATGTAATAAATGATTTTTTTAATTTTATTTCATTTTACTAATCTGAAAATTACTAAAATAAATTGAATATACGTGTATAATATGTATAATAAAATAAATATGCATTTGTTTATTTAATGAAATATAATAAATAGATTAACTGATGTAATATCTTACATTATTTTATTTTTTTATTTCATTTTACTAATCTAAAAATTAATAATTAAATTAATAAAATAAATGCATATGGAGTCAGAATGTGCGACAACTGTTTTCTACAATCACTACTGCTATTACTACGACAACTGCTACCACTACTAATGATAATAATAATGTTCTTCCTCCCTGTAGACAATGTGTTTGGTTGCCATCTGGCCACACTGTGTGCACAGGAGAGGACCACTGTTCCTAGTTTTGTGGAGAAATGTATCAGAGCAGTAGAAAAGAGAGGTAACACAGCTTGTTTATGTCACTGCCTGAGTGATACTTAAGTCTCTTTCTGTTTGCAGTGTAAACATTGACTTACTGCTGATGTGTCGATTTACAGGTTTGGACATCGATGGGCTCTACAGAGTGAGCGGCAACCTCGCCATCATTCAGAAACTACGCTTCAAAGCAGATCATGGTAAAGCTGACCTGTGTTTAACTCAGTCATTCAGTCAGTGGCTCCACATGCAGACGAAGTGGAGGATTCATAGTGTATGGATGGAGCCACTGCAGTATCTGACTGCAGTCTGCAGTGCCCCCTGCTGTGCTTTAATTAACTGTGCATCTGTTGTGTTTAAACAGAGGAACTGGACCTGGAGGACGGCCAGTGGGAGGACGTTCATGTCATCACTGGAGCGCTGAAGTTGTTTTTCCGAGAGCTTCCTGAGCCGCTTTTCCCATACAGCCACTTTAATAATTTCATCACAGCCATCAGTAAGCAGATCACTAAATGCGTACATTTGATTTGAACATCCAGAAAAACTTTGTGTATTCGGTCAGATATTTAAATCCATGTTAATGATGCAGATGGAGATTGGTTGATGTTCATTATGTTTATAACTGATTTATAACTTTTGTCCTGTTTTTCTAGGAATTCCTGATTACAATGCAAAAATGTCTTGCATGTATGAGCTGGTCAGATCACTTCCTCTTCCAAATCATGATACCATGAAACTCCTTTTTGGGCATTTACGCAGGTATATTTTTAAAAAATCATTTTTTAAATTTTACACTCTGTCTGTTTCCATCAAACTCTTCTAAACACAACCCCTTAAGTCCTGAAAGGTGATATTTTTTTATTTTGTGCACACAAGTTAGTTATCTTGTGGGAATAAGAAAATTATCTTGTGCACACAAGAATATAACTTTTATCTTTTGCAGACATGTTACTATACTGTGAGCACAATTATTATCTTTTGGGAACAGTTTTTATCTTACACAAGATACTACCTTTTACGCCCACAAGTTATTATCTTGTGTGCTCATTATTATCTTGAGCACACAAGGTAGTCACTTCCCACAAGATAATAAGTAACATGTTCCCAAGAGATAATAATTTGTTCCCACAAGAGAGTAACATGTTCCCACAAGACAGTAACATGTTCCCATGAGATAATTACTTGTTACTACAAGACAGAAGATAGTAAGTTGTTCCCACAAGATAATAATTGGCTCTCACGAGATAATAACTTGTTCCCACAAGATAGTGACTTGTTCTCACAAGATAATCTCATGTTCCTACAAGATAATAATTTATCCCAGAAGATAATAACTTGTTCCCACAAGGTAGTTACTTGTTCCCACAAGATAATAAATGATTCCCTTATGATCATAACTTGTTCCCACAAGATAGTAACATGTTCCCACAAGACAGTAACTTGCTCCCACAAGGTAATAACATGTTCCTACGATAATAACTGATTCCCACAAGACAATAGCTTGTTTCCACAAGACAGTAACATGTTCCCACAAGGTAATAACTTGTTCCCACAAGATAGTGACTTGTTCTCACAAGATAATCTCATGTTCCTACAAGATAATAACTTATTCCCAGAAGATAACTTGTTCCCACAAGATAGTAACATGTTCCCACAAGATGATAGCTTGTTTCCACAAGACAGTAACATGTTTCCACAAGAAAATATCTTGTTCCTACAAACTAATAACTTATTCCCAGAAGATAGTAACTTGTTCCCACAAGATAATAACTGATTCCCACAGAATAATAACTTGTTCCCATAAGATAGTAACATGTTCCCACAAGATAATAACTTGTTCCCGCAAGACAGTCGCATGTTCCTACAAAATAATAACTGATTCCCAGGTGATAATAACTTATTCCCACAAGATTATTAGTTGTTCCCACAAGAAAATAACTTTTGCACACAAGATTAAAAGAAAATTACCTTTCGGGTAGATGTTGTTTTACGAATATAATGGGGAAATTAGCCCTTCTCACACCTCCCTCCCATTTTTGGATTTCTCTGACAGGGTCATAGAGTATGGAGGGGACAATCGCATGACTGTGCAGAATGTGGCAATTGTATTCGGCCCGACTCTGCTTCGGCCTGAGATGGAGGCATCGAACATCGCCATGCACATGGTCTTTCAGAACCAGATCGTGGAGTTCGTCCTGAACGAATACGAGCGAATCTTCTCCAGCTAAAGCAGTCGCAAGCCTCCAGTGCGGACCCTGGGCAAACATCTCAATGTGCTCAAGTTATTTGAAGTGCTAGATTTACAGTTTTGCATGCACACAAACAGCTTCAGTGCAACATCTAAAATCAAAATCCTCTTGTAACATATGTTGAAGGGCTCTTCAATTTTTCTTTGCTCAGAATATTTGAGGTTTAACCACGTAAAATAAATTAGATAAAAGGGATCTTCAAATGGTCTTTGCTAAGAATATTTGAAGCATGTTTAACCACTGTTTTGTCCAGATTTACTCCATAGGAGGCTGACACTGTTAGGACTTTATTTGGCAGTATTGTGGCCACACAGGTGTAAACAGGTGTGGTTTGATTTCCCGTCTGGGAGCTACTGAGCTTATTTTTTTGGGTGGAAGAAGGGCTGTAACAGATTGCTCCATGAGATTCTAACTGTCTTAAGCTCACACGTCACTTTCTGGAGATTTTAATTGTTTATTTTTATTTTTAGCTAATTGAAATCGCGGTGATAATAGAACCCAAGTCAAACCTGGACGCATTAACGCTCTCTTAAAGGAATCATCATCGATTGCTTCCATCTTTGTTTTAGAAAAGTGGAGTGACATTTAAATATTGTTCTGACTTTGAAATTACAGTGTATCACATATGGCAATAACTGAGACTGTATTCTAATATTGTGTCATTTTTACCCATGAATTTTATTGTAATATAGAAATGTATAAAAAGAAATATTAATACCAACATCTTGCTGTGAAATAGATGGTGACATAGACGACTTGTGCAACCTATAGATTATTTTCCACCGAATAAAATGCCATTTTTTTTCAGTCATGCTGTACTTGAAGAAACTGTGTAATAACACCATAGAAATATAAACTAGGGATAATTTTTTTTGGCAGTAAAATCAGTCTGACCATGAAAGAGAAAAGTGGATTCTAGAGGAGATTTATGACCTGTAAATAGAAATAGAAGGCATATTTATGCTGAAAGCTGTTGAAAATGCACAAGTTATTCCATAATAAAAATAACTTTGTAAAAAAAAAATACAGCTGTTCATTTATTCCTGTCAAAAGTGTCATGAAAATGTGTCTGTAACAATATAAACAAAGGAGAAATTTACAACTATCTATCCAAGTACAGAGATAAATGTACTTTTTATGCAGAATTACCTCTCAGAATATTTTTTAATGTGTGTTTTTTCACCATTACTGATGCCTTTATGTGTAAACTGGCTTTAAATGTTGCAGCTTTATCAAGGTGGAGCTATTTTTAACTACTTTATAAACTGTTGGGGAGTATTTTTTCATAGTGGAGAAGGCATATTACTACTTTGTGCTCTGCTATATGCACTTAAAATGAACATAATCAGATCTTTTTGTGCTTACGTTGTATACACCCATTCACCACCGATTAAAATATATATGTATTTGCCTTTGTTTGTCTTTGCTATGCTTGATGAATATATGTTTTTAAACAGTGGTTGGTAATTAATATGAATAATATTAACTACTTCTATTACATTATTATTTATTATTTATTTTGTATTCTCTTATAAATACACATAGATGGTATTTCCAAATTATATATTCATACATATATCTTCTACAGCTAATTGATTTATATATATATATATATATATATATATATATATATATATATATATATATATATATATATATATATATATATATATATATATATTCGTGTTCATATTTATTTCATGATTTATGATTTATACAGTTTAATTGTAAACTGTGAATGTGTGTAGCTAGTCGGAACCATTTGAGAGGTGGGACGCGCTTCCGGAAGCTGTCAGCTGTGAACACCGCATCAACTGCAATGAGTTTTGAGTGGCCCTGGCAGTATAATTTTCCACCGTTTTTCACGTAAGTCAACTTTTTATGAACCACGTTTGAAACATTTATCAACTCTGCTCGTCAGCCTTCATAGTTTACGTGTTATTGAATCGAAATGTGTTGATTTGCGAGCTAACATCACGTTAGCCGGCGGCTACATGGCTAAACGACACAAACTGCTAGGGAAGTGGATTTATTCTTCACCTACTGGCTTTCCAAAGTTTATGTAACAGCTCCAAAACTAGCTCCGCTTGTTGACTCTTCGAGGCTCGACTGCCAATGAACATTGAAAAACAGCAAAGTCTGGTGATATAACGCCGGTGTGTGCATGTCTAAGGAACGAGTTTAGCTGTTAGCTTAAGATAGCTGTTTTGATAGCATAACACTGCTTCAGCTGTCAGCTACCAAAACATTAATACAGTGCTGACAGTGGTAGTCAGTAGTCAGACCCTTTGCTTAAGTGAAAGTACTTGTACCAATACTATGAAGATACTGCACTACAGGTAAAAGTCCTGCATTAAAACCTTGGAAGTGAAAAGACAGATTTTTTTACCAGTCAGATTTTGGATTGATAATCTCAGTTGCACAATGCCACCTTTGTTAGTTAGTTAGTTAGTCAAACATCTGGCCCATCCCACATGGGACTCCAAGTACAAAACTATCTAATATGTATACACACACTCAAAAACATAAAGCTAAAAAAAAAAAAAAAAAAGTCACTACATTATTAAATACTGCTATAATCTATAACATATTTGGAATAATATATTTCAGATGAACTGTATAGTAAAAGGAGCTGCTGCAAACTTACAGTTTATTCTAATTAACAAAGGTGGCATTGTGCAACTGAAAGCTACAGCTGAAGCTAAAATATTTGCATATATTTACAAATATTTGCAAAAATACAGAGGGAAATGGAAGGAAAAGAAACAGAAACAGACAGGTCACAAAACAAGATAGAAAACAAACAAATGAAAAAAAACCCACCTGCATCCAAGTGTTTTTAAGTTCATATAGGACAGACCACCTGTAGTAGTATGTTTTCGTAGTTCCAGGTCAGATAGACTTCACACAGTTTATTTATCGGTTCCATCCATCCATTTTTAACTGCTAGTTGTGGAGGCAGCAGACTGAGCAAAGCAATGCTTCCCAGCTCCTCCTGGGGGACCCTGAGGTGTTCCCAGGCTAGATGAGATATGTAATCCCTCCAGTGTGATCTGGGTCTGCCTCGGGTCCTCCTACCAGTTGGACGTGCCCGGAACACCTCTAATGGGAGGCGCCCAGGAGGCATCCTGATCAGATGCCTGAACCACCTCAAATGACCCCTTTCAATGCAAAGTAGCAGCAGCTCTACTCGGAGCTCCCTCCGGATGTCCGAGCTCCTCACCCTATCTATGTAGAGATAGGGTAACGTTTGGAAAATCTCTTGATGGAGATAACACTTCCATCTTTGATGCATTGACTGTGTGATGGAGGAGTTACATCCTTCCATTTAACTAGAATTGAGCATCTCATTAATAGGGTGGAAAAGGCAGTGTCCCTCTCTAAGTGAGCAGAGATATTGGAATCATCTGGAACTGAGAATATAACAAAGATACAGATTTCTAACTGTGTGCTTTGCATTGCAGAGACTACTGCTACCAGTAGACAAATAGGAGTGTACAACACAGAGACTGTTCACTTGTTACACTGGTGGCCAGGGTTAAAAATCACTACTCATGTGTGTGTCATTCCTAAACTATGGGTGTTAATCTCATCCACTCTTCTGGCAAGGCCTCCCACCAGATTCAGATTCCCATTCAGCCACAAGAGCATTATTAAGGTTATTAGCGTTGTGTGATGAGGTCTGGCTCGTAGTTGGTATTCCAGTTAATCCCAAAGGTGTTGAATGGGGTAAAGTTCAGGGCTTTGTGCAGGCCAGACAGGTTCTTCCTCAGCAAACTGGGAAGTCAATTCGATTTTATTTATGTTGCTCAATATCACAAATTTACCTCAAGGGGCTTTTCTTTATGTACTAGACTCCTTGCGTGGGGAATTGATGTGTTGAAACAAGAAAAGGCCTCTTCAAACTGTTTCAAACTCAAAATTGGAAGCACAGTATTGCCAGATATATCACTGTATGCCGTACAATAAGAAGATATCAACATTAAGACCACAAAAGTATGCGGACAGCAAGAGTAAATGTTAGAGAAATTCAGCTGAGAAAGTGTTTATAGATAAAATAGATAAATGAGAATGGCTAATCCAGTGAAGCAAATGCCTAAAAAAATCAAAATCATCTGCTTATTGGTGTGCCCACAAACGTCTAATACAACTTGAGATACAACAATGGTAGCTGCAGCAAAATCTCTGATATCTATTGTCTCAGGAAATCATCTGTTGGTACATATCGTCATATGCATGTGCCAGAAAGCTGGGCTGAATGTCAGGTGAATCTTATCTGGTGTTTCCATTGTCGCCGACTTGTTGTTCGCCTCGTGATGACACCTTTCACTCATCTCTCTGTGGACAGGCTACAGCCCAATGTTGACACGAGACAGAAACAGCTGGCGGCATGGTGTTCCCTGGCTCTGTCCTACTGCCGGCATCACAAGCTCTACACCCTGGACGTCATGGAGACTCAGGAAAGCCCCGTGTTCAACAACAAGAAGATAGAACGTATCCTAACAGTCCACCAGCGTTTAACCACACATTACACAATCAATTCCGAAAAAGTGTGTTTAAAAGAGATTTGAGAGAAGATACAGAGCCAGCCCCCCTGATCTCCTCCAGCAGGTCATTCCAGAGTTGTGGTGCCATGACTCTCAAGGCTTGGACTCCTCTGTGGGTTTTTTTTAGCCTTGACCTATGAATTACCAACAGACTTCTGCTGGAGGATCTCAGGCTGCATTCAGGCTCACAAGGGGTTAGTAAGTGATACACGTTGTTAGTTAAAGGGTTAAAGGGGAACTTAAAGGGGTGAAAATAGTTGTATAAAGCCTTTTTGGGCTCTAAAGGCAGCTGCATAAAGTATGATAAATTGCCTCAAGTGATGCCACTTGAAAAAATGAAAAATATCTGTTGGTGTAGAGTTTAAAAAAAAGTGAGCTTACCTGTCCGATCCTCATCTCTTCTTGATGTTAGAGGCTCAAGGCTACGATAGCTGCTGCTAGCACAACACACGGATCTCTGACCAAACTGTTGGCAGCAATGTTGCATTGTGGGTAATGTAGTCATCAGATTTGAACAAGAAGGAAGAATGTGTAGAATACAAACAGACAACACCTCCGGTTTTGAAAAACAAACCGTCTCCATTGTGGCTGACTTTGTTGGGGCTGAAATGCTGAATCGGCAGCGTGCTCTCCAAGAAAGTTGAGCATTTTCTTTTGTCGTCGACCCCTGGCATTGAGATGAATTGGACATACGCTGTTGATGCGTGCTTGTAACGTGTGCCTGCAGGTGAACTCGCAGCATCTCCCCCACATCAAGATGTGCTCTCTCGCTAAGATGTTTTTGGGGCCTTTTTGCCTTTATTTGATAGGACAGATACAGCGTGAAATGGGGAGAGAGACGGGGATGACATGCAGCAAAGGGTCATGGAATAGAATTGAACCCTTGGCTGCTGCAGCAAGGACACAGCCTTTGTACGTGGGGCACCTGCTCTACCAGGTGAGCTAGTGGGCGCCCCACAGAGTTTCCTTTTGATCTGGAGTATCCACTCCAGAAACTTTTCTTGGACACTTATTAGGATTTTCTGCCATACTCACACACTGCTGCCCCATCGCTATGGTCTCTCCCCCCTTCCTGCCCCCTTTAGCCCTGGCTGGTTGATGTAAAAGGTATCACTTCAGGTGCACAGGCGCGGGGTAGTCTGTGGGAAAGCTTGAGAGTTTTCTTTGGCAGTGATAGGCTTAATCAGCATTCTGTGAACTTGTTTGGCAGGGGCTTGAATGTAACAGGCGTTTGTATGTTAAAGTGTTGCACCTCAGCTTTATTTTGCACATGTACGTGCTGAGAGCAAGAAATTCAAACTAGCACCAGGGAATAGACTGTACATTTGTTGCTTTTTGTTCGCCCTTAACTGCGTTCCAGGAAAACTATCAATGGAAGCGATTCAAGTTGTGTTTGAGGAATTGAGGAAAAAAGGTAAATTTTGTTCTGTCTAGATGTCTGCACACTGGTGAGATTAAGAATTCTTATCTTCTTATGTTAATTAATTTCAGCAGCAATAAACACTTTTTAATCATTGTATTGTCTGACCCCAGGGAACCTCGAATGGTTGGACAAAAACAAGTCTCGGTGTTTAGTCATGTGGAGACGACCAGAGGAATGGGGCAAGCTAATATACCAGTGGGTGAGTCATCGAACTTCAGACACATGCTGTACTGTCTGTGAAACTGAACATTTTTATACACGTGTGAGGCTGATGAAGGAGGAATGGAAAGAAGAAAATGTTCTCTGAAAGCAATAAATAAGAGAGAGAACATTTGAAAACAGTGTAATTTGCTGCTGTCAGAGCAGGATGTTCAACAATTTTATTGTGATGTGTTGTTAAAGCCTCTTAGATAATTGCAGTGTAGGACCAATGTCTTAGAAGGGTTGCTAGCCAGGCACCTGTTAATGTGTGCTCTTCTTTTTCTCTGAAACTTGAGATCTAGACGTCCATGAGGTTTTTAGCAGGGGCTGAATTATCCACAGAGATCTCTCCCTCTCAAAAACAAACAGACACGGTAATTTAAACCAGTAAAAAACGGTGAATAAAGTTTCAGCAGTTGCAGTTTCACGTTAAAAAAAAAAAAAATCTGTGCTGTCTTCACTGAGGGGGGCTGCTAATTACAGAGACGACGGGAAAACGTGCACGTCCCTATCTGGTACCAGTGTTCAGTTTGTTAGTTTTGGGCCACTGTAGAACTATGGCAGTGCAACATGCCGATCTCCGTAGACGAGGACCTGCTCCCTGTGCAAATATAAACGACTCAGTCTAAGCTAACAAAAACACAACAATTCTTATTTTCAGGTGATTAAAAACTACAGAAAACTCACTTATTATATTATAAGCCATTTCTGCCGATACATCCCCCTAAATCCTACACCCTGGACCTTTAAGTAAATAAATAAATGCTCAAATAATTCCAATCAAAGAGGAACTGAAATAGAAACTAACACAACTTAGCCGTCTTTTTTTAAAAAATAGATTTTATTTCTGAGTTTTTAACACTTTAACAATACACAAACAAGGACATAAGAAATACGGGACAGCAATAAAAGAAAAATATGACAACAATAAATTATAAGATAAATGAAAACATATTGCCAGCTAGAAAAAAAACCTAGTACAATTATCCGCCAGTTCGTAATGTGCCCACGGGACAGTTGAGGCAGAGAGTTAGCATCCATGAGTGGTTAGGGAAGGTCCAACGGAGACATAGTGTCCTGGTAGATAGAAGCACAGTGTACAGTCCAATGCAAGGACGTAGTCTGATGTGTTAGTCGGCTTGACTCCTCATCCTTTTGATGTATTCAATTAAAGGTCCCCCAATTTTTAGAAAACTTGATGCGCGAGTGAGAGTGTACCGAATTTCTTCAAAATATAGACAAGAAACCATGTCATTTACAATGTAGCCTTATTAAGTCTTAATAAGTTTACACCATTTTCAAAAACCTTTTGCGGAAAGGCTGAGAAAGTCAGGAAGTGTTTGGAGATGAACTGAAGTGTTTGTTTTTGTCTTTTCGTGGAATTTATTGACAGTAAGAAAAATACAGGATGTAGCCAGTTTTGTGCTCCAACAGTCAGAGCTTTGATAGAAGTCCCAGCTGGATCATTTATCGTGAGCAGACCAAATGTTCTTAATGTCTGATGACGACTTCAAGTTTGTCAAAACGTTACCAAAAGCTCCATTAATAACCATGTGTTCCAGATCTCGTCTCAGTCTTACCCTTTTTTGCCCCAAATCAAACCTTTTCTCAGATCCTGGAGTCTATCCTCAGCTGTCAGAGGAGAACACATGTTATTAATTCTGATATTAGAGTGATCATTATTCTGTTATCTAACATTTCAGGTTTCCAAAAACGGGATGGTCAACTCTGTGTTTACACTTTACGAGCTGTCCAACGGCGATGACACAGAAGGTGAAGGTAAGATGACATCAGTATCGGCCAATGTCGGCTTAAAAATGAGAATCAGAATCGGCCAACATGCTTTTTCTCATTTTGTGCAATGAATAAATATTACATAGATTGAAAAGTATTTTATTTCATGTCTCTGTCTGGTGATTGGCCATCATAATAAGAGCATGCATGTATGATATGATGTTAATTTTACTACAGAAGAGACCACTGATCACTAAAACTAGGTGGGGAAAAAATGGATACATCGGTATTGGTTGTCAGCCAAATAAGTTGTTATATATTAGCATATCGGATTGCGGCAGAATATCCAATATAGTGGGAGAAAAAATGGATATATCGCTATTGCTAATTATTAATTATAGTACACACAATGGGTCTCATTCATGAAATGTGAGCAGAACGAATTTGTGTGTAAACTGTTCGCAGACAGAAATTTACATGCATGTCCGCATTCATCAATATTTTAGTAGCTCCGATCTTTTCGTAGCTACTAACAAAATCTACTCCTGCTCCTGACCACTCGTAGTGCTTGTGTAAATTTAGTAAAGCACATAAATATTGCTTTTCACTATTGGAAATTACAATTTTAATTCGTATTGCGCTCTGTTATGTACACAATACACAGATGCCTTTGAAACACGTAATCTAAACATGACAAAATATTAAAAATATAACACATTTAGTTAAATTAGTTGGCAATTAGGTTTAAGATCCAGGTTAGGTTCATGATTGTGAATTATCTATGTAAATCGACTCAATAGATTACACGTTCTTTCTACATGTTGAATGATGATAATAAAAATATCCGTAAGGCAACACGTGTTTTTGTTTTGTTTTGTTTTTTTGTGGCTTTTTGATCATTTGAATGAATAAATCTGATTTGAAAATGTTTAATTTACGTTGTATAAACCAGAGCTTTAGGCTATTAAGATTCAAATCATTTGAAGACGATGCATACAAACTGCTGTAGGCTATATGTTATCCGTATCATTTGTTAAAATAAATGTTAAATAGCTCTACATTCCGACAGCCATCACTGATTTAGAGTTTATCCATTACGCACAAAACATCTCTGGTTTCCCGTTCCCACTTCATTCAAAAACCCACAAATGAATTTTCTGTTTGTTTGGTGACTGCTGTATTTTTTGTGTGTGTGCTATTGTGTTGCTTTGCCTCCAGTTTCATATCAAACCATTTACGCTTCACCTCTGACATGGTTCTTTGTACTACGGAGACAACATTAACAGCATCTGTTACCTCCCTCCAGGCCTTCACTTTGCCCGTCCCTGTCACACCACTACTAACTGAAGAAAATAAAATGTTTTTCTTAAGTCCACTTCACCCAAAATTATTTTGATCTCCGCTTTGGAAAAATTCTTTTTTCTTTCTCTCTCTTTCTTTGTTTGCGCCATGACTGACAGGTCGACTGGATGCACCTACACCTCCTTATATGGTGGTCATTGGCTATTCATCGGCGGGGATTTATGCTAATTGCTGATTACCAGGAGCGGCTGTCACTTTACGATGGATTGGCATTCATGATCATACACACGTGTTTACGATCAAATCTGAGTTTCCCGCGGCGTTCCTGAATCCGGAGTAGGTTTTTAGTAGAGTAGGCTTTTATGTGCAAATCTACACACAGATTTACTCACTTTTCATGAATGAATGAATGTTTTATTTCACCCTCTGTGTGTGATCGAATCTCACAAACTACTGGACCAATCAGCCTCATATCTTGTGTGCACATTTCTGACTGTGTGCTCAAGGACCTCTCGTGGTTGCCGTGATTCACCACGTTTGAAAAATCTGTTTTAATGACAGGTGCCTCTCTCTCAGCTCGAGGACAGAGACTGTTTTTATGATTGTTCAATAATGTCACTGACTGCTGACTCCTCACTCCTCTTAACCAGCTGGTCGGCGCTGCAGGATTTCCAATGCAACAAGCCTTATCTTTTGTTGCAGGAGACATTTTGGCCTTTGTCGTGGCTCACTAAGATTATGGACACACCAGTTATGTTAGATCCAGGACTTCTTCTCCTAGGAAATGTTATAAATTTGAAACTAAATCAAAGCTCCAGGAAATTTATCGACATACAGTACAGGCCAAAAGTTTGGACACACCTTCTCATTCAATGCATTTTCTTTATTTTCATGACTATTTACATTGTAGATTCTCACTGAAGGCATCAAAACTATGAATGAACACATGTGGAGTTATGTACTTAACAAAAAAAAGGTGAAATAACTGAAAACATGTTTTATATTCTAGTTTCTTCAAAATAGCCACCCTTTGCTCTGATTACTGCTTTGCACACTCTTGGCATTCTCTCCATGAGCTTCAAGAGGTAGTCACCTGAAATGGTTTTCCAGCAGTCTTGAAGGAGTTCCCAGAGGTGTTTAGCACTTGTTGGCCCCTTTGCCTTCACTCTGCGGTCCAGCTCACCCCAAACCATCTGGATTGGGTTCAGGTCCGGTGACTGTGGAGGCCAGGTCATCTGCCGCAGCGCTCCATCACTCTCCTTCTTGGTCAAATAGCCCTTACACAGCCTGGAGGTGTGTTTGGGGTCATTGTCCTGTTGAAAAATAAATGATCGTCCAACTAAACGCAAACCGGATGGGATGGCATGTCGCTGCAGGATGCTGTGTTAGCCATGCTGGATCAGTGTGCCTTCAATTTTGAATAAATCCCCAACAGTGTCACCAGCAAAACACCCCCACACCATCACACCTCCTCCTCCATGCTTCACAGTGGGAACCAGGCATGTGGAATCCATCCGTTCACCTTTTCTGCGTCTCACAAAGACACCGCGGTTGGAACCAAAGATCTCAAATTTGGACTCATCAGACCAAAGCACAGATTTCCACTGGTCTAATGTCCATTCCTTGTGTTTCTTGGCCCAAACAAATCTCTTCTGCTTGTTGCCTCTCCTTAGCAGTGGTTTCCTAGCAGCTATTTGACCATGAAGGCCTGATTCGCGCAGTATCCTCTTAACAGTTGTTCTAGAGATGGGTCTGCTGCTAGAACTCTGTGTGGCATTCATCTGGTCTCTGATCTGAGCTGCTGTTAACTTGCCATTTCTGAGGCTGGTGACTCGGATGAACTTATCCTCAGAAGCAGAGGTGACTCTTGGTCTTCCTTTCCTGGGTCGGTCCTCATGTGTGCCAGTTTCGTTGTAGCGCTTGATGGTTTTTGCGACTCCACTTGGGGACACATTTAAAGTTTTTGCAATTTTCCGGACTGACTGACCTTCATTTCTTAAAGTAATGATGGCCACTCGTTTTTCTTTAGTTAGCTGATTGGTTCTTGCCATAATATGAATTTTAACAGTTGTCCAATAGGGCTGTCGGCTGTGTATTAACCTGACTTCTGCACAACACAACTGATGGTCCCAACCCCATTGATAAAGCAAGAAATTCCACTAATTAACCCTGATAAGGCACACCTGTGAAGTGGAAACCATTTCAGGTGACTACCTCTTGAAGCTCATGGAGAGAATGCCAAGAGTGTGCAAAGCAGTAATCAGAGCAAAGGGTGGCTATTTTGAAGAAACTAGAATATAAAACATGTTTTCAGTTATTTCACCTTTTTTTGTTAAGTACATAACTCCACATGTGTTCATTCATAGTTTTGATGCCTTCAGTGAGAATCTACAATGTAAATAGTCATGAAAATAAAGAAAACGCAATGAATGAGAAGGTGTGTCCAAACTTTTGGCCTGTACTGTAGCTCATGCTGTTTCTAGGAAGAGTATCGCATCACCTGGAAGTCAGATTCCTCCTTCTTTATATCAAAGTGGATATCAGAAATGATGATTTGTATGCCTCTAGAGAAGATCATATATGTCCTGAAAAACAGATAGGATGCCTGACAGCCTTTCATTGAACATATCGAAACATTACCTTTTATCAGCTGTGGACTCACTGTTATCTCTGAACTGGCACCATTGTACGGTAATAGTACCGTCCGGGTACAGTGGTTGAGATATCTTAGTGACAAGAGGGTCACAAAATAGATAAGGGTTTTGTGTTGGGCTCACTGTTTTTGTGAGATTTTGTGAGTCTTTTATAGGGAATAGGTTGTGATGTTCATGCGACATTGAAAAACAGAAACTGACATCTATGGAGGAGTTTCATTTGGAATTGAAGCATCTGCAAATTAATTCCATACCAGATGTGTTACGATCCACACACATTAGACACAATGTGAGATGAATAAACCCCCTTTATTTGTTATTTTTGCCACCATCTTGACTCAAAGGGAGTCCAGAGAGAAAAATTCCACTGTGTGCAGTTCTCCACGATCCAGTTGCGTCCTGGTTTCGTCCTTTCGTCCTCTAATTTGTTTTTCTTATTGTGGGAGTCGTGAACTAATTTAGAAAGGACTGAATCTTGTCAGATTATTAAGTTTTGGGTTGGTTTATAGTTTGTATTTTTTGTTTTTGTTTGCTAGTGTTTTTGGATATTATTTATAATTTTTGTGATTGCAGTTATTAGGAGAGTTGGGTTACATGGGTTTGGGCAGTGACACTCCTAATCTGTTTCAGAATCATCATCATTTTTGGACCGCACTTTTCTTTGTTCACTGCGATTATCTTAATTACAAGTTTGTGCAAGTTATAAGTTGATTCCTTTTCTTTTTTGTGTGTGTAATTTACTTTTTATTGGCATTTAACATCAAACCTAAAATGTACGCGTACATCAGATGTTCATGTTTGTTACAGAGCAAAATAAAAAATGAAATAATAATAATAATTTTAAAAGTAACAAGGGAAAACTATGAACATTACAATATTTTACAATATATTCAATGATTTGTGAAAATAAAATCAGGCCAAGTTGATTCCTTTTCACTTAAAGATTTATTTGACGTATTTTTGGATCTCGGCGAATCTTCGTTGGCGTGTCAAACAAGTTAACCAGGCCCAGCCTCGGCCTCTCATCGACTGTTTCCTGCAGTCGCTGCACTCATTACACCCCGTGACATTAACTGTACTTTGTCTCTGCAGAGTTCCATGGTTTAGAAGAGTGGATGCTGGTGCGCTCGTTGCAGGCTTTACAAACAGACGGCAAAGCAGAGCTCATCACCATGGACGACGGAAAGGGGGTGAAATTCTTCTGAAACAGTGCTGGAATCACACACACTCTGTCTGGGAGCCCTCATACTTTTACCTCACAGGCAAAATTTTTAAGATTTAGCCATCCAAGGCTACACAGGGTGCACCTCAATGTCTGGTCCAGAAGACGCCGCTCCTGCAGTTGTCGTTGCCTTTTGGTTTGTTCAAAGCCTTTTCTTATTGGGAGAGAGCCAATATCATTTCTAAGAGCATTTGAGGTGACGCCGCGTTTAAAGTAGTCACAGGTGACATTTGTTGCCATTTAAACATGCAATGGGCCTTTCAGGGGACTTAATACTATCATGTCGGAGTGCTCCTGGGGAAAATCCCTCCCCAACAGCTGTAACATTACTCTTTCTGTATTGTAAATACGACTAGTTTTATCCAGATTTTTCTCCCTGTTAACAATATTGCTCGGTATAATTAGCTCCGGACCTTTTGCTCGGCTGTCGTTGATCCTCTTTTCCAACCAGACATCCCAAAGAAATCCCACAACGCAACACCAGGGGGACTTTTTATTTTGAGATTAAATGCTTCCAGAAGAGGAACACCACAGAGACCAGGACCACCAATCCTGGCTCGACTCAGCTGAGTGTATTAATAGTGGACTTCATGTACAGTTTGCTGTCATCCTATTATTGTGCAGTAGCTACTGTGACACTCCTGTTATACTCTCTCTCTTTCTTTTTTCATATCCTGTAGGATGAATAAATTAGAAATTTGCTAAATGTGTTTCCTTTTTTCTGTCTCTGAAATGTCTTGAACTGTGTGTGAAACGTGAATGATAATATCAGGGCCAGTGTGCAGACGTGCAGACGTGCAGAGCCACAACACAGCGATGGAGATGTTTTGCTGTACTGTCTGCCTGCAGCTGTACTGAATGGATGGTCCAGTCGCATCATGTTCCGTGTGTGTTCCTGTCTGTGGGGATGATACAGCTCCAGGGAATCCTGTGTGTGTTTTCTGATAACAGCCAGTGTGTGTGTGCACTTGTAGGACAGGTGGGGCCCAGTGTGGCCTTGGCTGATAAAGGTGTCCTGTTTCAGCAGCAGCAGCAGCAGCTCTCTGCGGTGTGGCTCCCCCTGCAGGTTAGGTGCACACACTACACGTTCACCCTCCCCTCAGTCTGCATATCTCTCCCATTCAGGTTAATCAAATGACGACAGACTGCTGAGAAGCCTGTAGTGAAATGAATCATCGGTTGTATCTTAATTCAGAGAAACTAGAGAAGCTGTGTTAGTCAGAAAGAGAGTCATTAGAAGAGAGGACATCCTGTTCTCCTGCTGTTTCTTTGAAGTGGGCAGTGAGAGGCCATACCTGGCACCAGTAATCAATACAAGGAGATGTGGAAAACACAAAGTATGTTTATGGATCCTCTCTGAAACACTGCCCGCCTTATGTCGTCCGTAAACCAAAGGACTTTTCAAGTGATTTGGTCAGTCATGGGCACATAATGAGACACATATGCAAAAGGTCCCACCACCTCACCTGCATAGAGGCAAGACACAGACACCATTTTGCATCTTTTTGTGTCTCTTTTTAGTCCTTTTTGTCTCTTTGCAATCATGTCATGTCTTTCTCTTGGGTTGTTTTGTTTCTTTTTTGAGTCGTTTTGTGTCTTTGAGGTAATTTTGTGTATTTTTTAATTTATTTTTGGATGTTTGGCCCCGTTTTGTAGTTACTTTTTGTCTCTCTGCAGTTATTTTGAATTTCTTTGGTGTCGTTTTGCATCTTTTTGTCATCATTTTGTGTCTCTGAGGTAATTTTGTGGGTTTTTTTTTAGTTATTTGCCCCCTTTTTGTAGTATTTTTTGTCTCTGCAGTTATTTTGTGTTGTTTTGTGCCTCTTCGTAGTCATTTTGTCTCCCTGAGGTAATTTTTTTGTCCTTTTTTTTGTTGTTTGGCCCCTTTTTGTTGTTATTTTTTTGTCTTGGTGCAGTCATTTTGTGGGGTTTTTGAGTCATTTTGCATGTCCTTGTACTCATTTTGTGTCTCTTAGGTAATTTTGTGTCTCTCTTTGGTTGTTTGACCCCTTTTGTAGTGGTTTTTTTTTTGTCTCTAGTAATTTTGTGGGGTTTTTTTGTGTCTGTTTGAGGTAATTTTGTGTCTCTATTTTTAGTTATTTGGCCCCGTTTTGTAGTATTTTTTTTGTCTCTGCAGTTATTTTGTGTTGTTTTGTGTCTCTTTGTAGTCATTTTATGTTTCTGAGGTAATTTTGTGTCTTGTCGGCCATGTTGCATCTCTTTGTATTCATTTTGTGTCTCTTTGAGGTAATTTTGCATCTTTTTATTGGTTGTTTGGCCCCTTTTTGTTGTTTTTTGTGACGTTGCAGTCATTTTGCAGGGTTTTTGGGTCATTTTGCGTGTCCTTGTACTCATTTTGTGCCTCTTTTAGGTAATGTGTCTCTTTTTGGTTGTTTGACCCTTTTGTAGTTTTTTCTTTTTGTCACTAGTAATTTTGTGGTTTTTTTTGGTTGTTTGGCCCCGTTTTGTAGTTCTTTTTTGTCTCTCTGCTGTGTATTTTGTGTCTCTTCATAGTCATTTTCTGTTTCTGAGGTAATTTTGTGTCCTTTTTTTGGTTGTTTGGCCCCTTTTTGTTTTTGTTTTTTTGTGTCTTTGCAGTAATTTTGTGGGAGTTTTTGGTCATGTTGCGTCTCTCTGTTGTCATTTTGTGGCTCTTTGAGGTCGTTTTTTGATTGTTTGGCCCCGTTTTGTAGTTCTTTTTTGTCTCTCTGCTGTTATTTTGTGTTGTTTTGTGTCCCTTCGTAGTCATGTTATGTTTCTGAGGTAATTTTTTGTCTTTTGTCGGCCGTGTTGCATCTCTTTGTCCTCATTTTGTGTCACTTTGAGGTAATTTTGTGTCCTTTGGCCCCTTTTTGTTGTTTATCTTGTTGCAGTAATTTTGTGTGTGTGTGTGTGTGTGTGTGGGGGGGGGGTCATTTTGTGTCTGTAGTCATTTTGAGTCTCTTTAAGGTCTTTTTGTGTCTTTTTTGGTCATTTAACTCGCTTTTGTCATTTTTTGTCTCTTAAGAGTTACTTTGCATGTCTTTGTGGGTTATTTTGAGTCTTTTTCTGGCTGACACTTTGGGCCCCTTGGCCTGTGTCTGGTGGGCTCGTTTAAGAATCCACCCATGTCTCCAATGTCTAAATAAAATCATGAAAGTTTTGCCTCAGTTCGGACTCCTTCCCGTGAACTTGATTGTTTAGTGGTTGTAAAAGTCAATCCGAGCTGTCTTATATGAGTCTAATTTTCATCTTTACGCTCCCATAATTTCAAACATGTTTAATATTAACATACATATTAAATACTAAAGTTCAACGATGTGAACATTGTCTACAACCAATAGCTGCGCTCTCAGCACCAAACGACAAGACGCAAGCTGGGTTGACAGTAAACATGGAGAGGACTCTGGGGGCGCAAGAACATGAACAAGTCTCGGTTCTCTTGCGCAAAGCACGGAGGAGAAATTGGTTGAGTTGTGGAGTGAACAAGAGTCGGTGTTTAATTCGGCGTGTATCTGATCCACCAACCAGCACTTATTTTAGTGAGAAATCTTAATTTTTGGAACGGTCCGCCTCTCAATTCCACAGTGTCCTCACACTAAAATAGTGCAGCCAACCAACGGAGTCTGGTCGCGAGTTGAAGCAACAAAGTTTTTACGCAAACACTGTTTATCTTTATGGATTCTACTGATGCCGAATTCATGAGAATACTGTGGACATATGACGCCTATTATCTCTTGTTTCCGGGGTCATGTGTTTTTGCAGACACATAAGAAATTGTTAATATGTCATTTTTTAAAGGGAGTTTGGCTTAATGTTTTCCAATAGGAGCAGGATGGGAAATAATCTAAAAAAAGAATCTAGTTTTACAAGTAGTGACCCTGCAAGAAATCTTATACTGTGCGACTAAAACTCACACTGCATGTAAGAGGGTAAAGTAGTGTATGGTGGGCATTGTGCAACCCACAACGCGACCCTAAATTTATATTTTGAAGGTAGTCCACACATCTTTTTGGATACCAGTGACGCATACAATAAAAGGTAAAATAGCCTAATGAAATGTTGAGGTTTTAGGCAGCAGTAGTTTGCAAACACTGCTGAAATCCTCCTGTAATTACTCCCTCTGGATAGTCTTATTAGCGCGTCAAGGCTTCGAGGGGCGGAGTTGGGAGCGCGCACTTGGAGCGCACAGGACGCTCAGCCCTCCGGAGCTCTGTTGATATAGTCAGCGCCGTCCTTTCACCGGAGGTTATGGCTGAGGACTTTGTAAAGAGAGGAGAAGAAAACAACTGGGATTATTTTATTGGAGCTATGCTTTAATCTGCTTTTAAGTGCGCGATGCGTTTATGTGAATAGTTTTTACGCAGCGGCTGTGATGAGTGAGTATTTATCCTACTTTTTCTGTTTTTTTTCCCCACACTTAGAATATATACTTTACAAGGTTGACTGTAGCTACAGGTAGCGGCCTGTTTATTTATCATGATTAATCCTGACTTGTTAGTTATATGAACAGACTTGTTATTTTATGGTTTAACGCCACTGACATCATGGAAAAGCAACTCGGAACTTAATGTAACGGTGCTCTATTTTCTTGATGCCATCTCCACATTCAGGCTCTGAATCAAGAAGACGCTGAACCTGCTACAATGTCACACGCACAGGTTGAGATACCAGGACGCGGTTTCCCAGGCCTCTCTGTGAATATGACCGACGACTGCTTATCCCGGGTCCCATCCGTGCTGAGGACGCACGGCTTGGGCGCACGGAGAAACTCTTACGGGCTGCAAAAAATCAGCATGGACATTGATTCGCCTCTGTACAGCGGCGCCCTCTCCAAAGCCTTGTCCTGGTCGGCTGAGAATATCCTGACACTGTCCGAGTCCAGAGCAGAGGATGAAAAAACCGACGAGTCTCCGCCGTCGCCGTCCCCTGTCTCCAGCCCGGGCACCAGCTCCAACACACCCCCCAGCAGCCAGGAGCCCGACGCCCGGTCTCTCACCGGGAACTGGGATCCCGTCCCGAGATCCAGCGCTCAGGAAGCCAGCTCGGAGTCTGAGAATGAACTTCAGAACAATAAGCAGCACAAAACCTTGTCTCGCATCACGTTTGATACCCAGTGGGAGCAGGAAGAGAAAGAGGACGTGGAGACCAAAGCGGTGGCAACCTCACCTGATGGAAGATACCTCAAATTCAACATAGAGATTGGAAGGGGGTCTTTCAAGACGGTCTATAAAGGACTGGACACAGAGACAACAGTGGAGGTGGCGTGGTGCGAGCTACAGGTGAGATGGCTTCTTTCATATTTCACTGTAGAGCAAAACTTTAAAGGGACAGTTCACCCCAAAATCAAGAATATAGATCCTCCCTCTAACCTGTAGTGCAATCACCAGTCTAGATTGTTTTGGGGTGAGTTGCCGAGTATTGGAGATATCAGCCATAGAGATGTCTGCCTTCTCTTTAATATAAGGGAACTAGATGGCGCTCGGCTTGTGGAGCTCAACGCGCCAAAAAATACAGTTAAAAAACTCAACATCAATGTCTCTTTCCAGAAATCATGACCTGGCCACTCAAGATAATCCACAGACCTTGTTGAGAGCGGTTTCATGTAGGAACTATTTTCTTTCTACTGACCTACACCTGCCAAGCAAGGAAGCATCTGCTGCTAGCTCACCTAGCATCCCTGAGCTAGTTAACATCACAGCTCAGCTCAGAAAGACGCCATTAATGCTTACAGTACGTTCCATTCACACTAGGAACTCAGGAATCCTGACTTCACTGTCGGAAATTTCAAGTGGAGCACCCCCCTGAAGTCATATTACCAGTATATCCAGTTTTCTTTCTACTAACTGAACTACACCCGCCAACCTGTCACTGTGCAGAAACAAGTGTGCATCTACTCATGAATGAGAGGCTCGTGCTTGTGCTCCACTGATAGCAAGACAAAATGCTGCATTACATTCACCCAGGAAGTCAGAGGTGGAAGCTGGGAATGATGTAAACCTGAATTTGATCACGTTCCAGTGCTGCAAGCTGCAAAACCAAGATGTTGTTAGCAATGCCAGTTGACGAGAACACATTACGCTGTATTGTGCGTAAACACCAGAACAACATGTCCACAAATAGAAGCTGGACAGTACTGTGTGTGCCAATGTTTTAATGAGACGCAAATAGGACAGAAGTACTAATAAACAGTATATTGCTACAGTTTTCAGTACTGGTAATCCAACTTTGGGGGGGGGGGGGTTCCAGTTGAAATTTCAGGTGAGCTGTAATGTTAGGTAGCTCAATGGTGCTAGGTGAGCTAGCAAGATGCCTGTTTCCTTCTTCACGGTGACACAATTGTGGGTATAGTTTGGTAAAAAGAAAGTAGATCCCACATGAAACTGCTCACAACAAGGTCTGTGGATTATCTTGAGTAACCGAGTCATGATTTCTGGAAAGAGACATTGCTGTTGTGTCTTTCAAGTGTACTTTTTGGGCACTTTGAGCACCACAAGCTGAGTGCCATCTAGTTCCATTATACTGGAGAGAAGGCAGACATCTCTACGGCTGATACCTCCAACACTCAGCAACTCATAGCAAAACAATCTAGACTGATAAATAGCACTACAGGTAAGAGGAAAAATATGTGTTTTTGATTTTGGGGTGAACTGCCCTTTAAGTTGCCAGTTTGGGTGGAAAAGTTTGCATTCAGGAACTCATCAGCAAAGATTTAATATACTTTAAAAGTGCATTTTCTGTCATTTAAGCAGCTGGACGGTTGCTGATAAAAGCAATGATAAGTTTCAAGTCATACTCCACACCCCATTGTTTTTTAAGCCACAGTTTACACTGGATACACTGCAGTATATCTTCCCCCCCCCAGCAACAAACCTACTTTCCCTACTCTCCTGCCCTACTCAGCTCACTAGAGTTGATGTGAAGCAGCTAATCTACTGATTATTATTCCCTGTTGACCTTGAGTCTGGCTGTGTCAGGCCCTGTTCGTGCTAACCCAGGTCATCCTGTCAGCAGTCAGCTCCAACTGAACCACTCTGTCCGGCCCGCCATGATCCCCTCTAATCTCTGTTTTCATTAACAACCGGTGACACCGAGGCGAGCTCTCTGGATGCCTCACGTGCAAAACTAAGAACAACTGAGAAAAGCTCCCATGCTCTACCGTCAGTATTTGTGTGCGATAATAGTTCCAGTAGTGCTTCAAAATGTTTCCATCCTACATCTGAGAGATAACACCTGGCTCACACGGAGCACGGAAACAAGTGAGACAGATTCACACGCTTTCTGTCTGATGAAAACTTAAAGAGGTGTCGGTCTGGTTTTTTACACCACAGTGTTTGGCATGCAGCCACCAAACAGCCTGGGTAGCAGCTGCCACTTCTCTTGCTTACATGGTTTGATAGCACAGCAGAGGATTTAAAGATTTAAGATTTAAGTCCACCCTCAACATTTGCTGGTGTGTGTGTGACGTGCATCGGTATCAGTATCTGGCACCCATGTGAGCCCTCGTAGGTGTGAAGTTATGCCCTCTAAACCTCAAATTAAACCCACTGACTTTGGACTACATAGCAATAATCACTTTTATTGGAACTTTGTTTTAAGACATCGCTGCACATGAACGCACCTTTTCACTGTGTGCAGCGAACGGCACACAAAGGCAGTCTTTGTCTTTTGCGTTAAGCTCTGCAGGAGGCACCGGCGCACAGACAGTCAGGGATTACGCGGGGTGAAGGAGTGCCCTCAAGCTCCAGCACTAGCAGGTTGGGACTCCTGCCTCAAGAGCCCACCTGTCAGTTCACTCAACAGGTGTCAGTTTGGGGAAGCTAGAAAGAGAGGCACAGATGTCCCTGTACCTGCACTGAGACAACTGTTTCACAGCTTCCAGTCAAACTCAAGCAGGTCTGTCATTGTTTGTGCTGTGACTTTTAAAGCCTTTAACTTCTGTGGAGCAAAAACCTCCCCACATTGTGTTGCAGCTCTTTGGCCGGGGGCCGTGTTGGAAACAAGCACGCTATTTCATCTCTTTACTAGAGACATGAGCCCAGTTAAGCTCCCTAATCACTCCTAATAAGCTTAAAGGTGGCCATTGTTGATATGGTTACTGTTGTGATAAGTTAACCTCAAAGACTTGGCTACATTTCTTGCCTGAAATCACCACCCCGTCCTCCCCGTGTGCCCCCTGATTGCTTAAACGAACACAAAAGCTGGCTGTTGGTGGCTAAACACAATCACCTCTGTAATGTTGATGGAGCAGCAGCCGGAGGTGCGTCATTACAAGTCAGGTAGAAATGCCTTAAGCTGTTTTAACTATGTGTTACAGAGCCTGAGCTGTAATCTGCAGGCAGTTAAGATCAGCTGTTCAGAATGTGAACAACTTCTGCTTTACCTGATTCACACTTACACAGATCATCATTTGAAGTAGTCATCATTTTAACCGAGACACTGTCCTCCTGTGTGCAGCATATTGTCGGTGTTGTTACTCAGAATACAGGTCCATCTGGGCGGTGTCCCCAGGAACCTTTTTGTGCCTGCACACAAAAAGTAAACAATGCATTTAAGTTTTTCCATGACATACTACACCAAAGCTCAGCCAGGACGGTGTAAAATACAAAACAGGGCTCACGTCACTGCTCATAAACTCTACCAACTAATATTAAGACTATAATAAGATTATAATACAATAGAAAAGTAAGCACTCATTGGAATTAGAGCTCATTTAAGCTGATGTTAGCAATGTTTGGACAGGTCCTCCTTGGGCAAACTTACATGAAGGAAATAAAATATATGCAACACGAATAGATAAACCTTTCCAAGGCTGCAACTAATGATTATTTTAAATGTTAATTAATTTGTTGAGTATTTTCTCAATTAATTGATGAGTTGTTTGGTTTATAAAATGTCAAGTACTGTTTCCTAAAGCCCAAGATGACACCTTCAAATGTTTTGTTTTGTCCACAACCCAAAGATATTCAGTTTATTATCAGAGAGGATTACAGAAACAAGAAAATATTCACGTTTTAGAGGCTGGAATCAGCCAATTTTAACTTAGTTTTTATCAGATATTTATTTAAATCTTTATCAAATACAGTTGCAGCGATATACTGGTTTTAATGTATACCGTGGTTTGAAAATTGACAGTTATACTGTGTGCATTTGCTCATGTACGCTATTGAAAAAATGCAGCTGGACGGAAATTCTCACTTTTATTTATTTATTTTTTACACATACTTTCAGTTAAAAAAAAGGGTTTCAAGGTTCAATTATAGTAATAAAAAGTTTGTTTAACTGCTGTTTTCGTTGCGTTAAGGGTCATTGTAACTGAAAATAATAACTCTGTTATAGAGTGCCGAAGTCACGCCCCTTCCGGTGAAGCTCGTGGGACCTTAGATGGGAAAAAAATATGAATGGCAGTGAATGAGGGGAGAAATATTATCTTTTGGTCCCGTTTGAGTTGCGACATGAAATCCAAATTTGTCGTTAATGAATTTAAAACATACATTTTAAGGTCACGAAAGTCACACTTTGTGGTAAAACTGTTTAGATAAGCTTTTGAAAAAAACTTAATTAGAAAAACTACAAAGGAGGCGGTCGCGTATGTGACGTCATAGCTTTCGCTCGCTTCCAGCAGCTTGGAGTGACTGCAGCCTGGCACAAAACACACAAACATCTTCAATCATAAATCCATTAATCATAAAACAGTGGAATTTCAGCGGGGAGGCCAAGCTGCAGGAAGCAAGCGAAAGCTATGACGTCACATACGCGACCTCCTCCTGTGTACTCTTGAGTCTTTCTAATTAAAAAGCTTATATCTCAACAGTTTTACCACAAAGTATGACTTTCTTGACCTTAAAATTTATGTTTTAAATTCATAAACAACATAATATGTTGTTTAAATTTAACTTTATATTTAAAATATAAATTTTAAGCTTTTAAATATTATTTAGATTTCATGTCGCAACTCAAACGGGAACAAAAGATAATATTGCTCTTCCCATTCACTGCCATTCATATTTTTTCCGATCTAAGGTCCCATGAGCTCTACCGGAAGGGGCGTGACTTCGGCACTCTCTATCGTGATATCATGACATCGTGATATTTTCTGAGACAGTTGTTGTACTGTGAAAATCTCAAACCGTTGCAAACCTATAATCAAATTTGTTTGCAAGTTTGCAATTAATTCAAAGGTGACAACTTATTGATTAATCATTACAGCTCTGTGATATACACTTTCACAGTGCAGATACTTTTCTGTGATATTTTTATTTATTTTTTCCTACTAACTTTTTGTGGATGTTTGCATGTATTTAGATTGCTTCCAACACATGCACATATTGTCTCACTGCTAAGCTGATATGTCGGCATGGACAATATCATTAGGAAGGATTGTAGTGAGATGGTGGTATTGAAATAAAATAAAATATTGATATCATGGTAATAATACAGTATGATAGTATTGTGTAAATAATCAAGAACCTCTTAAATCATTATTGTTTATTCCCATTCTCGCTTTGTCTCCCTCCCCCACCACCATCTGGTTGTGTTTTCACCATCCATTAAGTGCAATTGCTCTTTTTGTCAGATTTTGTAAAGATACGATGACAGACTCTCTCCACCTGCCTACACTCGTATTTTGAGTTTGATCCAAATTTATCAGATTTATTTTAAGAGCTGATTCCGCTTTTGGTCTCCGCACCTTTTACATTTTTAGATATCTGATAATGTCAACCATGTGACACAGCCCAAATGTGAAGCACTTGTATTTCACAATGTGCTGCAGCCTTTACTTTATGTGTACAACTTGTATCTATAATATTATATTTATTGCATTCTCTATTGTCTTAGTGAAGTCGGTGATAGAATAGATTTATTAGTAACAACAGAGCTCTAAAGACATGTTGCTGTAAGTTAAGGGCTGTTCCTAAAGAAAGCAAAAACCCTTCCCAGGTGGCAGCTACCTAGCAACCCTTCCCCCACAGGCACCCAGGTGACACAGGTGCCATACAGGCAACATAAACTGGGCTCTGACGGAAATGTAGAGGTGATAAAAAATGGATGAGCCATTACATTGTCTCCACCTTCTTCCATTCAGTCCACACTGGGACACAAAGAGTTTCCAACGCACTGTATCTGCTACTGTATGTCATTGTTATTGCTGAAGTGCCACAGATATGAAATGCCGAATCATGAAGCACGACGAACCCTGAATGTAACACCACAGTGAGCTCCTTAGTAACTGATAGGAGCGAGTGCACTGTAGTGTAAATCCTTTTTGGTGAGCTCCATTTAAAGGGCATTGGTTGCACAATACCTGATCTTATTCAAGGGCAGTTTCCTTCAGCCTGCCCTGCAGCACACACTCTGATACTTTCATGCTTGCATGTTTTTAAACCCATTCTTTAATCATGCTCTATTTAAACAGCCACACCATGCTCTACTTCACCACAGCCCACCTGTATTTTCAGCACTATCAGTGTTTATGAGGGCTGTGTGGTGCTGCTGCAAGATCGGCTTGAGTGCATTTGAAAACACCGCAGCACCTACAAGCAATTAGCCAATTCTTTGGACGTGTAAACACAGACTGAGAGACAGTTTTCTGCTGATTATGTCAAATCAAGTTGTAAAGGTTGGTGAGCTCCTTATGTGGTTTACAGACGTCACAAACTTTTTTTTTAGTTAACGAGAACCCTTTTTTTTTTGATAAACGTTTCCTGCAACACATAAAACTCTCCAGTGATACTGTGCCTATGTGGGCTGACCCGACATGAACCTGCACAGTTTATGTCCATGCCTGACCCAAACCACTGCAGCATAGTTTGGGGATGAGTCTGATTTAAAAACCTGAATTTCCACAGTAATTTTATTTCATATAAAGTTTTTAGATTGTATTTCATAAAGATATATTTATGGCATGGCACCCAAAATGTCAGACTTTGGCTTCTGTAATAAATTCAAAAATCATTTTGTAGACAGATATTTTATTTCTCAAAGTAAAGATGAAAAGAAAAGGACTGATTTTATTGTCGGTATCAAAATTGTATCAGCTGTAATATGCATAAAAATGTCATCATTTAGTTTCAGCTCTTTATTAGTGCTTTAATGACTAAGGCACAACAGTTTAATTATTTATAAATATTGTTGCTCATTTTTCCAGCAAAAGAAGCCAAACATTTACTGGTTCCACCTTCTCAAATTTAAAGAATTGGTTCATTTCCTTGTTTTATAGCTATTGTAATATAAGCTTGTGGTTAAGAAAATGAGGGCCTCAAAAATGTTTTTGATGATGCATAGCTTGCATAACAATCTACATTTCCATTTTTCCCCAGAACATTTATACACATTATATTCAGAATTTACCTAAACATATAAAGAAAACTCCTTCGACATCCGCTCCAATGTCTTAACCCATTGGTTGGAAAAAGCAAAATTTAAATAGAAAAAAATAAAAAATTAAAAAAGGAATGAAAAATAATAATAATAATTTTTAATCCTGATTTACTTTACATGTCTTGAAATTATAATAATGGCCTTTCAGTTACTTCATTTCAAGTCTCTCAAATGTGAGTATTTACTGTGTTGTTGTGCATCATAGTTGATTATCTTTGGGTTTTGAAAGTTTTAGTTGGACGAACAAGCATTTTGAAGATGTCACCTTGGGCTCTGGGAAGTTATGACCGGCATTTTTCACTGTTTACTAGCATTTTACAGACTAAACAATTCACTGAGTCTAAGAAAAATGGCTATATTACTCAATAACAAAGGCATTTTTAGTTGTAGCTCGACTCTGTTTAAAAGTCTCAGAGAAACGGAGTTACCTAAGGACAGAAGGAAGGAGGAGGAGGTGTGATGATGGTGGAAGATTTACATCACCCCTGCTGTAGTAAGAGTTGGAACCATTACCTGAGTGAAAATGGGCTCACTGGGCAGAAAGAGCTAGAAGCTGCACTGTTTACATATTAGCTCACAGGCTTAAAGCTCATATAAAAGCGCCGGATTAAATTAAAGCTGTAAAACCTCATTAACGCCGTGATTCTCTGGTCCGCACAGTTTGAATTCTTAAACAACAAAGCATAAATCTATTTCTCTGTTGCCTCCGTCCTCATGCTCGCCCGGCCTTACACAAGCCTGGCTGTGTAACCTTTATCTGAATGTGGCTAGTGTTCAGTGACATAACACACGCTGTGGGCTTCCTATCAGTTCTAGTGTGGCCAACATCAACAGTGCCTTTCCTTGCAGGGCCCACGGTGCAGCGAGATCCAGCTTATCAGGGCCTGCCAATGTTCTCCGAGGAGAGGGTGAAGGAGGCCCACAATGATAGCCTACATTTACACATGGCAGCACGTCACTTTGACGTGAGGCCTTTTTGTTTGTTTGCTTTTGCTCTATGCAGTCCTGAGGGGAAGGCTGCACTGTGTCACCTATAAAACACAAACTGTACTAAATGTGCGCTCATTTGGTGATTGGCTTGCAAGATACAGCTTGTCTGTATCATACAGTGTGCGCTCAGTGCTGAAGCCAGATAACAGTGTCTCATTGGCTGCTGTTGATAGTATGTTAGTGTCTTATTTAGGGTGGATACTGTAAGAAACTGTGCTCAGAGGCCTAAGGGCTGTTTGGTGTGTTTGTAAGTTTCTGTTCAGAGCTAAACTGCTTGAACGTGTGAAGGTGAGTGTGGACGTGTTTTCCTATATGTCTTAGCCATGTGAGCGACAAGTGACTGCACCCAGCCTCTCACCTTATCCATGCTGGAGGGGGCCCTGCTCAGTGACCCTAAACAGGATAAGAGGGTTAAGAAAATAGATGTGTGAATGGTACAAACTTGTCCAAGTCTTTCAGAATTTAAAGGAGAAGGGAACAGTTTTTGAAATAAGTCCAGCTGGCAGCGGCGAAACAAGCTAAAATGCATCTACCTGGAACAGGTGTATCTTTTGCCACAAACAGGCTCAGACTGTTGTTATGAGTATCTTATATTACCAGATATTACCGCGACAACCTTCCACTTGCGCCGGTCTGTTTTGTGTCTAAGTCTCACCAACGAGAAGTCTCGTTCTGAAATCTTGCGGGGCTTGACTTGTTGCAGGAAGAAAACAGTGTAAACGGCGGTGAGAGTCGGAGAGATGAGAGCCAGTAATAGTTCAATTTGTTTGAGTAAAGGAGAATAAGATACGCTTTCTGTGCTCCAACAAGCAAACAGTTGGGAAAAACATTTCATTCCTCTCTAGGGTCCTTTCTGTAATGCTGTCTGACACTTGAAATTACAATCTGAGCCTGTCAGTGGCAAAAACATGCACTGTTAGGGCCATTTCATAGTCGACTCACGCAATGCGAGCAAGCGACGCGAGCAACGCACTTCCTTTCATAGTCAACACATTGATCGCAAACGACGTGGGCGATACTTGCAAATGCAGTACATTGCTCACGCAATAGGGGGTAGCAGAGTCACCGGTACATTCCGGCTAGCTAGTACTGCTATTTTATTAGAGTGCAGGGCACTAGAACTGTCATATAAATGGAGGTGTGCCCGTAAGAGTTGGCAAAGTTTTTCCTCCTCACCCGCCATATTTTATTTTCCTGCTTCTTCTGTGAATAACAAAAAGTGGTTAATTTCAAGTATGTCGCTTGCATTATCACCCCCGCTGGCAACGTATGGTATTACACGTGTCGCTGCGTCACGTATCAAAAAAATGGACAACACATTTTGAGACACAAGCACGCATCATGGAGGTCAGTGCGTCTAGATGCGTCCCAGTGCGTTCGCGTCTGCGTGCCTTTGTGTCGACTATGAAATGGCCCTTAGTCAGCGTAAATTGATGAGGCACACCTGCCCGGAGTGGCTACATTGCAGCCTTTTTCACTGCTGCCATCTGCAGTGATCTTGCTCAATACTGATTAAATTCCAAAAACTGTTGTCTCCATTAGTCACTTAAACACAAAAACATGGGAAACAAGTTGAAAATTAACAGAGTTCCCAAAGACTTAAGGAATCAGTGCTGCTGTAGCCTTGTTCTTGCACCTTGCCTTGTTTATATAGTTTCAAACGACATGTCCAGTGTAACATTTTTTTCAGTTTTGGTGATTTATTATACATACTATGTACTCTTTTGCACCCAGGAGTATTGTTGCTGCCATGAATGGAGAAACCCCCTCTTTCTTTTGAAGCCATATGTGCATTTTGCAGACTTTTTTCTGAGTACCAGTAAAGCCTGATTTATGGTAGAGCACTTGACACTTTAAATGAGTGTTGCTCACAAGAAATGACGTATTTTCGACCGCAAAGGTGAAGCTCAACACCTTCCTTTGAGGTCATGCACCTGCAGAAGTTTGTTATGTTATGGACCCAGTCATAATTTGTCGGGCAAAGTGATTGGGTAGATATATTGCGGCATATTGTAGCTCCTTTGTTTGGTTCACTGAATGCACTGACCACTTCTTTTTCTTGCGCTCCTGTTGTCATCTCAGTAAAAGCCCATTTTCAGCCTTTGAATCAACGTACCTTGCATAAACCTTTACTGGCCACCAGTTACGTTGGCATGTTTTTCCATTATAAGTCGTGTCAGTCGTGTTTTTATTTTATTATATTGTATTTAACTGTAGTAGTCTGCAATGTCTGTCCATATAAGATTGGATTTAATCTTTGTAAAAGGCAGAACCTGACAATGTCTTTAAGTATTAAAAATATTCAGATGTAGGCTACATTTTATTTGTATTAATAATTATTATTCCATTCAATAGCTTCTGTAATTTAGACAGCTAAACATGATATTTACTGTAGATAAGCCGCTATTCAGCCAGACCGGCTGCGAGACACACTGTACAAACACAGTAATCTGACTTTCTGTTTGTTTTTCTATTATGTTTAAGGCCTTAACAAACATCCAGAGTATGCTGTGAAGTCATAGCGGAGAACATGTAGAGAGATACTGACTGAAAATGATCATAAGCCTGATCTGTTGCCCATCATTTTATTTACTGTCAGCGGTACAAAGGCTCTCAACATGTACCTCTGCCAGCCACAGACTGGGAACACTAAGTGGAAAAAACAGATTATAAACTGGTTCTCCATGTGCCAGATGTAATGACTGAGCTATTGTACTTTTACGTACACGAGTGTGCTGCTGGCAAAGCCTCTGTCTCTCCTGAGTCGTTGCTTTTATTTGGATCCGTCTGTACTGTGGATCGATTCTTCATGTGAGAGATTTCAGCCAGTGTTCCAGGGTTGTTTAAAGTTTTCCAGCTTCCAGTAATAGTATTCTGGTGACCCATTTATTATACAATCGCTGGCTCTGCTTCATGTGGAAAGCTTGTTTCTTGACACTAGGCTCATCCATTCAGGATAACATCAATATCCATCCCTCTAGAAGAATCTTTTGTGTTTCACATTGACTCTGTCTCTTTCAGTGGAGCACAAATACAATATACTGCATCTGTAACATATCGGATATGTATCTGGATGCTCTCCGCTACTTGGACTTGCCCTTAACTCTCAGATTATGCTCTGCCTATCAGTGCAGGTGAAATCTACTCCTGATGAAGATGATTCCTAACACATTTAAAGGAGTGTTTTGGATATTTTTTTTAAGTGGGGTTGTATGAGGTATTCGTCCATAGTCAGTGTGTAGTAGATGCAGAGAAGCTAAGCAATGTACTGCTGTGGATGGGGGTTCTATATTAAGAGTATTTTCACTGTTTTACCTTTCCATCAGACGGCCTGGTTTGATGGGAAACTCATTAACAGCCTTATTTCCCCAACTATGCTCTAAAGCCACCAGACTCCATTGACAAAAGCAGCAATTTTAGCTCGCTGGATGCGGTGGCTACTGGTCTACCACTGACTCGATCAGTTAGTTAGTCTGTGTTATTCTGTGACTTGGGTGAAACCGAACTAAAACCTTAAAACACGAAAGTCACACAATTAGACAAACTAACAAAACTATTTGAGGCAGCAGTAGACCTGAACCTGATGAACAGAGCCTGGGTTTGTTGAAGGTGGCAGTGTTGTTTGGGCTGAGAAAGCCTGTGAGTTTATCTTCTCTATCTTCTTTAACTTTAGCATATATTGGAGTTATGATATGTAGCATGTGAAATAGGGTATGGTGAATGTGCTAGGAAAGGTAGTATCAGCACAGTCGCTACCTGGAGCTCTCATGAACGGAGCCTGGGTTTGTTAAAGGTGGCAGTGTTGTTTGGGCTGAGAAAGCCTGTGAGTTTATCTTCTCTATCTCCTTTAACTTTAGCTTATATTGGAGTTATGATATGTAGCATGTGAAACAGGGTATGGTGAATGTGCTAGGAAAGGTAGTATCGGCACAGTCGCTACCTGGAGCTCTCATGAATGGAGCCTGGGTTTGTTGAAGGTGGCAGTGCTGTTTGGGCTGAGAAAGCCATGTGTAAGTAAAGTAAAGGAGGTTGTTGGGTTGGTGCGGGGAGCAGTGAGAGCTGGCATTAGGGGAGTGTCTCTGGGATGCCAGAGATCTCTGTCTAGCCTCCTGGAGGTGTCGTGGGACCAACTAGACGAAACACCTGATGACCCCAAAGACATGTTAGTTATCACTACTCATTGGTCTGTAAAGTTAAGCCTTGCCATAATAGTTTATCAGGTTATTCACTAAGCGCTGATCCTTTATCTAGAGCACAAATTTCTTGTGTTTATTTGAATCGCTTAGCTTTCATGTCAGTACTCCTGCCTGCCTCTCCAAACTGGGGGCGTGCTAACTGACGTCTACTGCGTGTAATACACTGACAATGGATAAGTACCTCATACAACCCCACTTCAAAAGATCCAAACTATCCCTTCAAAGGAATATTTCACTTGCAAAATGACCATTTGTGTATCAGTTACTCACCATGTGTTCCCTTGAATGTGTGAGGAGTACTTCTTGCTTTATTTCACGCCATATTCTGATTGGTCAGTTTGTAGGAATTGGTTGTAGCAGCCGTCACAGAGAGACACTCTGTCCTTAAATAAAAGGATATTGTCCGATTTTCTGGTGCCGATTCTCAAAATTGGACATAATGGACTTGCCTCAGGAACACAGGGTTTTGACATGTTCATCATAATTTCCATTTCAATGATGTAGAACAGAGAAAAACAGCAAATCCTTATGTTTAAGTTTGTTTGATAAATGACTTATATGATGATTATAATCAAAATCATGTGGTTTAATTTACTGTTGATTGATTTATCTAGTAATCGACGGCCACCATGTTTCTCTCATGTTTGTCAACTTTTCCATGTTCACAGTCCAATATCATTTAGTGTATAGGAAAAAAAAATCAGTCGTACACATTGGAAAAACCTCAGTGTTTTTCGCATTGACAGTGTTTGACTGTGCAGCCGTTCCTTTAGAGGAAAACATGTGGTCACCCTGCAGTTTGGGCCCTGGAGAGGCCCCGAGTCCTGCTTCCTAAACAAACCAAAGACCTCAAGTTTTAATAGCTGTTGGGGCTCTGAGGCCATAGTTGGTAAGGGAAAAGACTGCTCCTTGGGGTCACCTCTGGTCATTTCTGAACTGACCATGTGTGTCGGAGTGTGCAGGACGGAGGTGTCGGGGGTGTAAATGTGCTCCAAGCTGCCATGTGAGTCCTGCGATGAATCAGCCATTGGTGTACAGTAATGGCTCTACCTGTTTGGGGCCCGGCACGTTGCAGTGCCCATCAACAAACACTGCACTGTGTTTTCTCAGTCAACAGAAAGCATGAATTTGTGTTTCCTTGAACTGTGCTGCCATAGTTCACATTTATATTTAACCTCAAACTCACATTCATGCTCTCAAAATATCTGTCATTTTGTGTCTTTATCGGACAGAGCTGAGCAGCCACTCGAGGATTCATAAATCTTTCATCTTGTTGCCTTCCTGTGACAAGGCCACTGCTTGCATACCATCACTTCGTAAACTGTATCCGGTGCTGGTTGCCAGTGGCATTTGATAGCACATCCTTGTTTGTCAGTGTAACACTATGCCGCTGCACCCCTCCTGCAGCCAGAGTGGAGTACAAATAACCTAGTTACCAAACGTACAGTTTCAACATGTTTCCCGTATGCCAGACATCTCCACAAAGCAAATCTTTTCTTGATTATGACGCGAATAAAAGAATGTTGCTATTCTCTGAAGGTATTTGGAATTTCAAGTGATATTCAAGGACTTTTGTCAGCTTTATAAAAAACAATATTAAAAAGAAAAAACTGCTCAGAGATGAAAGCACCTTCTCTGTTTACCGGCTTTTGCAAAGCTCAGGGTCATAACAACCTCAAAAGGTTTTGCTCTAATGCTCTTCTGGTCACATCTAAGTCAAATCGTATTTCCCAGCAAAGCTTAGTGTATATTGTCCAGTTTGGAGTGCCAGATGTGTGGAGCTTTCTGCGTCAGGACAGATCAAACGGTGACAGCTTTGTTGTCATCCGTGGAAAAATATACTTGATTTTCTACACCAGTGGCTCCCAAAGTGGGGGTCAGGATCAAGGGGCAACCTCTGAGCCGATGAAGTGCCAAAAACTGCAGATCCCTGAATGGCTTCTCCCACCTGGCTCTAGGAGCAAGTCACTGTCCATAGACGCCTAATTTAAAATGTCCAATTTATAGCAGAAGTCCCTAAAGTTATGCATATTTAAGGGTCGGGGTGTTTAAATGAGACATTGCTGTGGTGTCTTTCAAATGCATTTTTTGAGCACAAGTCGAGTGCCATCTAGTTCCATTATATTAGAGAGAAGGCAGACATACAGCCGATATTGCCAACACTCAGCAGCTCACACCAAAACAAGACAATAAGAAGCACTACAGGTGATGGGAAGAAATGTTTTTGATTTTGGGGTGAACTGTTCCTTTAAATCAGTACCCACATTTTTTTCTACACAAATGTTTTTTATTTATCTTTCAGCCTTTCTCCGTCATTCTTAAGAAGTCATGTATAGTAAAACTTCTGCAGGCCTGTAGAAAATTATCGAAATTAAACAACGTGGAAAACAAGTGTGGGAACCTCTCTAGAGCTTCTGTATTTTCCCTCTCCTGTTTGGCAGGACCCACCTATGTGACACCCAAATGGTTCTTAAATGAACCATAAAAACAAGTGTGTGCAAATACTGTAACTGGTGCCAGAAGATCTAAGGAATCCGCCCAGGAGGGATATACCTTCAAAACCTGTCGGTTTTTTCTTGTCGTGAACTTGTTGAGGCCTGTAGTCAGTGGTAACGGATGGTAATTATCATAAACATTTTAAAACGATTAGCCCTGAGGTCATTCTTGTAATCAGATCGGGGGTTTGATGGTTCAATCTACTAATGTAAATGACTGGATGAAATCTGTGTACTAATAAAGGTGATTGTGAAGTGGTGGGAACATTACAGTATTTTATGTTTTGTGTTCAGATCATAAAAAATGGTTTACATACTTAAGAGCATTTTTACAGGATCAATAACTTAACAAAAAGTCAAATAATTATTTTCAATTAATGTGACATCAGTACAAAATCCACAAAGAATGATGTGAATTCATGCGCAATAAAATATTTAGTCAAATATTTATGATGTCAGTAAATGATCAGAGGGGTTGTAAAGAAGCACTCATGCAGATTATTGTCTGTGGCAGCCACAGTTGCCCACTTGACTCAGTTTAATCAGGTTTAAGAGCCCACAGGTTCATCTCAGCCCTTTATAGCTGCAGAGGACATAACTGTGACGGAGCATGACTGGCTGTTATGTCCGCTGTGTAACGAACACACAATTTTCAATAATGGCACTCGGTGTGTAGGATGAGGAAACGCTGAATGTATCTTGTTTATGTGTGGAAGAATCTCATGTGACACATTGTTTACAGAATTCTCACACACGGGGTGTCTGCAGGCACTTTAAGGGGACCTACTATGCTTTATCATACTTTTGTCATATATGTAGTGTTACGGTGAAGGATGGTCGTATTAGACATAGTCAGAGTTTCCCGTGAGTAAAATCCTCAGGCTTCAGACCGCTCTGAGTACCTTGTTTCTACGCTGGTTACAGTATGACATTATGGTGTGCTGGGAATGGTCATCTGCTCCAGGCACTCTACTGCAAGTGGTTACTTTACATAGCCTACACTGCTAGGCCGTCATTCTCCGGATACAAGTACACCGCTAACGTACATGTAGCTACATGCTAACGTGAGGGAAACATGTAGTCTTGGTTGCTAATGTTTTCAATATCTCCTTGATTTTGGATCATACACCTGCTGGAACATTTCTGGTTGTGTTTAGAAGCTTTTATTGGTGATTTTTCACAGTAGAAACTGCTGCTATTCTCCAGTGCAGTCATTCTCTGCATGCAGGTACACCGCTAATGGCTAATGCACATGTAGCTACATGCTAAGATAAGAGAAACATGTAACCTTAGTTGCCGATGTGGGTAATTTCGCCACAATTTTGGATCACAATTCTGCTCGAACATGTCCAGTTGTGTTTAGCAGGGCTCAACAATAAGGATTGCCCGATTGCCCGGTGCAAGTAAAACTCACGGTTGGGCATGTAAACTAACAACTCACTTGCCCGATCGGGCAAGTTGCTAAAAATAGTAAAAGTTAATAACTAATTGATAAAATAAATGTATTTTAAAACGTGCTCTTCGGCTCTGATGCAGCGGTCTCTCTGCCTGAAGTCACAGACACAGCTGTGTAATAATGTCCTGCCCACAGCCCCCATTGATATTATTTTGCACGACGGATGCTTCATATAATAACATAACAACATACTATTTATGGTGTTACGCCATCGTGTCATATCTGTCTCTACATGGTCACACGTTAACAATTCTCCTCTGCTCTCTGTATCGTGCACGGCGGAGTTCCGCCACACACACAGGTGAGCACGCTAGAGCGGCTCGGGCCGCATTTTCCTGACCAAACCTGACCCCGAGCCCGGTGCAGTTTGTCAGCTGGCAAAGTTATTGTTATGGACAATGTGTAAATAACCATCAACAGACTGCTGTTACGCACAGACAAACACGCTGCTCGCACAGCAGCGCAGCACGGCACTCATGCTGAGCTTGTGTTGCGTTCAGGCGTTGTCACGTAAATAACAACTTCCAACACTTAAATAGGTCATAGCACAAAACTGCAGCATGTCATGTGACTTTTTACTTTTATTATATTCAATAAAATTGTATGTTCCTAAATCTTGAGACACCTCATATGTAAGCTAGACAGATATTTCACCTGCTCATTACTGTGCACACATGTACTGTATGTACTTAGTCCTAAAGAGCCCTTCTGGTGCCAGTAGATACATAGAAACATCCCAGCAGGCTGTGCTTTGCAAGCATACAAAAAAGTTTCACGCATGTGAAAATTATTTTTCATGCGTGTGCTTCACCTCCGCTGCTACAACTCCATCCTAGGGGAAACACTGCTGTGTGCATTTTGTGCAACAGGTGGATGTGGTAGTCTACTGGTAGAGTAGAGAGAGAGCTAAGTAGCGTTGAAGTAGAGTAGAGCAGGGCAGAGAGATGGAAGCAAAATATATTAAACCCAGTGTTAATACAACAGAACTGGAGAGAGGGGTGAAAAATAAATAGAGGTGGGCATGGCTCAAGTAGGGAGCAAAATTATAGATGGAGAATGATTGACAAATTTTTCACTTTAAGCCCTGACACTGTCATTTTTGTGTAGGAATTAAGCTACAATACATGACATATGTTGTTTTAATTAATAAATACAGTGTGAATAAAGATTACATAACATGAAAATAACTGCAGTCTTTGTTATTTGATAGCCACTTAAATTAAACAATTTTTATAGGGCAAGTAAAAACTGACTTCGGGCAAGTAGATCTCTGACCAACTTGCCCGACCGGGCAAGTGAAAAAAAACCTTAGCGTTGAACCCTGGTTTAGATTTTTAATGGTGCAGTGACAGTGCAGAGACACTGAGATACGGAGAACCTGTAAACGCTGACCATTCAGAGCAGACTGGGCTTTTTCGGATGGGGGGCCTTCTCAGAAAGAGGGTTAATGCTAAGGTTGCAGCAATATACTGGTTATCATACCGTAAGCATTTTCTTATCTACGATATTGGAAAAAAAATACAACTGGACGGATAATCTCCCCTTTATTTTAGTTATTTTCAAAGGGGAGACTTTTTGTGCATAATTCCACTGACAAAATGGTGTCACATTTCAATATAGTAATAAAATGTGTGTTCAACCAAAAATAACCCTTCTATTTTTATTCCTTTAAAGGTCATTCTGACTGATGATAATATAAATTCTGTGATAACGTGAAACTGTCATATTTTCTGAAGTGTTTTTGACCATTAAAGCATGTAAACCAGTTCTAGAAGAAACCTTAAATACAAGTATGAACCTGAAAATGAGCATATTTATAAGATCTCTTCTTCGTCCCAGTCAAGACAGCGGCACAATCAGTTACAACAGTACAAATATAAACTGTGTCGCATATTACAACACATACAATACTTTACAGGCCAAACCAATGATGTTTTATGAATATTAGGCCTTTAGGGTCATTAAAAGAAGCATGGCGTTAGTTAGTAAATCATACGCCCCAGCTGTAATCAGCTGACAGCCAGCTGATTGAATCATTGTTCCCAATCAGTGACACACCAATCACAGCTCATTTTCACAACAAGGTGGTCCATTTATGATTTCCTATTTACCGATCCCCACTACACTACAGTAGAAGAAGTTTCTAACAGACACATTTTAGTGCCTCAAACTGCTGATTTCTTGCTGCCCTGATAAAAAAATATTGACACCACATTTAAACTTTGATCATTACAGAAAATATGTCATCATATTTGTGCCTGATTGCACAACCATCGGACGACCCATAACTAAGCTGCTCTGCTTTATTCTTTGAGGACGGAACTCATACAGACTGTATCTTCCAGGCATCTTGTGATCTCTCCGTGGTTTGCTGGGTTTGTTGAAGAGGACAAAGTGTTTGTTCCATTCACACTCTTCCTCTTCAAACACTATTAAACTGAAAGAAACACCCGTATACTCTCCCCTCCGGCATTTCAAGCTTCCTTCCCTTGCAGGGTTATTTGATCAGATTGGAGCAAGAATGTCTTCCCGTCTGTGTTTTACTTTGACCTGAGGTCAGCTGGAAAGTGTTGCAGGTCAAGCTGGTCTTCAGACTGCATACACACCACTCAAAATTAAGTGTTAAAGTTACAAAGGAGCCATTGTATATGACTATGTGATGAATTACAGTGTGTGATCAGGCTGGGTAATTCCCTATGTGTGCTGACATTTCAGCCATTGTTGTTTACACTTAAAGCATGTAATGGACACCAACAGGCAACTGTAAGTCTTTGTCATTTTCATTATCACAAGCTGCCATGTCAAAGTCACAACAAAAGACAATGACACAGTGCTTATAGACAAAAAGGAATGAGATGCTTCGGGCTAGTAGCGTGCAAGGAAAAGTTACTAGTTACTGTAATTGCGCAATATGAATCTCAACTTGAAAGGGAAGAGGATTTTTTTAAGAAGAGAGCTCTCTAAGGACTGTAGTATAAGTGCAGAGCAGTTTATAGAATACTGTTAACTGAGGTCTTAGTGAGTCACTAAAAGCAAACACCAGACAGGTTAAGAGCTGTTAAGAATAACAAAGTAAACACGCTAATGACACAAGATCTCCCGGCTTTGAAACAAATCAATCCTAGTCTCTCAAACAAGGTGATGCAATACTTTCAGAGCCAGCTCACACTGTATAGCTCAGAGGACAACCTTGTACTTGAGTAAATATGTTAGAGTCAGACCATTAAATGACTGAGGCCAGAGTGGTGGAGGAACTTACTTAACTTTACTGAAGTAAACGGTGCTAACACTACACTGTGAAACTACTCCCCTACAAGTAAAAGTGCTGCACTGAAAATGTTTGTTAAATTGAAGTAGGAAAGTATAATCAAGATCACCTTAACCAAGACCAAGTCATGACCAAGACTAGACCAGTGACATTCTGGGACGCTGTGTCAAGTTTTGCCTGTTACATGCATTGTCTTCTTTCAAAATACATTTCCGTTTCACATACAATGTTTTTCAAAATTAACGCACTTCATCGGTACACGGTGAATTTACTTTTTTTTCCCTTCAACAACAAACGCAAATGGTTAGCTTTAGGAAAAAAGAACTGGGCTTGGATTTAGAATCTTACGGGACGTGAACACCGCCCTCTCCGGTGAAAGTCGGTGTTTGTTGGACCCATCCATCACCCCTCCTGCCTGCCCTAATCGGACTTTGGCCACCTTAACCTACATCCTTGTCCTGCCACGTTTCCCCTTGATGCCGTCGGGCTGGCCACGTATCATGCTGACGTTAAGGGACGCCTTTTTCGTTGGTTTCTGACGCTGCAAGTCACTGCCCAAGCGCCTTATTTCGACGACTTCAGTGTGAGACCGGGATCCTCTATTGGTCGGCCAACAACAAATAATAGCAGTACAAATATGCCAAAGTAGTTTGAGGATATTAAGAAACACCGCCACTATTACAGTTAGTCCTCCAGAGAACATGGACAAGTTGATTTTTCAACTGTAAAATGTACCAATCACAGGTCTATTTTGGCCATAATTTAAAAATAAATTTTGGTATCCATATCAAGATTGTTTGTTAAAGTGATGTGTTTAAGGTAAAAAAAGAAAACATGTTGATATATTGTTATCTGATTCTTTTTTAACTCCCAAAAAGCAATGTCGGCTTCAAAAATCCTCTTTGGGTCAGGCTTTAAAATCTGTTCATATCTAGAAAAAGTATCTAAACCAGATGGAAAAAGACGTGCTCGACAGGCCACTTTTTCCACTCCTGAAATACACGAGAGATAGTGTAATCCTGCATCTAGGCCTCCTTTACTTGTGTAGGTAATTAGCCGGGCGCCACAAGTCAGGTCAGGTTGTTGGTGTGAGAGCAGCAGTCAGAGGCTGGTTTGCGTCCTCAATCCTGATGAGATTAATGGCTAACCTCCCTCTGCCCGCTCCATTTACAGAACATGTCAGGTTTTCTTTGGAAAGAGCACAGTGCCACCTCAGTTCTCACCTGCAAACATCTAAATTCAACACTGTACCAGTGTGAGTGCCTACGTGCGTGTTTATACAAACTGTATGTCAGTCAAAATGCGTATGTCAGTCTCAGAGGCATGAGGTCAGACTGTTTTTTTTTTCCCCTCTTTGCCTTTGACCTCAATCCCAGATCTTGGCGAGCTGGTTGTCAGTTACTCTGAAGCCGTGCAGGTTCTGTCCTGCTTGAAGGTCTGTTTGAACTCTGGTCTTTATCTGCAGGGCTCCTCTCTGTCAGCATCTGGAACACAGGAGTTATGGCCTGTTAACAGTACTTTCAGTAATAAGTTAACGACAGGAAGAAGACAGGAGGGCTCACCTTCTAGTCCCTAAAAGGGTTCAAGCAGAAGTCAAGGTAGATGAAAAAGTATGACAGATGAATTTGATTATTTCTGGAATCTCACAAAAAGTTACGACTTGTTCGTTGACGAATTACGGACACATTCTCTGTCTCATTTGGTCCCATACTGTCTGATAACAGCTGCTCTTCTAGGGCTACCACTATTTGTTTTCATCAAATAATCTTTACCTTATTTTTATTGAATGATTTGTTGTTTAGCCTATAAAATGTCACAAAACAGTAATAACTGGCTATTACAATTTCCAGGAATCCACTTCTCGTCACTGCAGGAATGACAGCTATGCACTCCAGGTCTAGTATGAATCAGCTTTGTGCCATGCTCTATGTTCTGCTTGTTTTGGGAATAAGGCCCAGGAAGGACTCATTTATGCTCAACACTTATACAGACATGGATGGAGTCTTTTGTCCATACTCTGCGTTCAGTTCGTTCGTGTTTGTGCACGTTTTCTGAAAGCTTACAGATACAGACGAAATGGAGCAGTACCACCGGAGATCGTGGGGACAGTGTAGCGGTGTTTAAGCAAGATACGAAAGTAGGAGCCATTTTAAAAGATCGCTAATACAGTGAAAAGAATCCACCGTTCACATGTCACAATGTATTCAATGGCCTAAAAGATCGCAGCCATCTACAACGCTGCCTCTGTTAAAAGGTGCGTTATTACTACCTCCTCCATGGTCGCCATGTGTGTTGTTGGAAACGTTTGACTCTGCCCTCTATTGGCCGTATCTATGCATATCTATTTTTGTACGTAAAGGGAGTATAAATGAGCCTTAGGTGTCCACTCCACACAACAAAAACCTGCCCATGCAGAGAATGTCTAAGGGGCTAACATTAACTTCACAGTATTCTAATCCAAATGTGATGCTAATGCTAGCTGTTGTGGCTAACCCCGATCTGTGACTAACATATAACGTTAGCAGCTGCTGGGCAATCTCAAACCGTGAATTGTCCATTATTTGGTTGTTAAGATAGTTGTCACAGTGTTTGTCTTACAATATTGGGTTTTAGACGTCAAATTGATAAGACATTCCCCTATTTTGGCAGAAAACTAGCTATGACCTCGAGGTGCAACATCGTTTGGATCAAAGGATTTCATTGGTTAAGTGTTTATTAAAGCTCTTTTTTATAGATTTACATACACATTTTTTGGTTGAAAATCTGTGCTTGGTGTGCAGTGGCGTTATTTCTTATCATCAACTAATCCTATGAAAAGATAGACACCAACAATGAATTGATCCTGCTAACATGTATCGTCTTTGTAGCTCCTTTTTTCTCCTAAAAAACTATTAAATACATATAAATGAGGCCCACTGTTGCACCTGGCAACATGCTCCGTCATTACAGCAAACATGGGCACTGTAGTTTATTTTGAGTTAATCCCATATACACCGTCCTCTTCCTGCTGTACAGTATAAACACCTACGAGAGCACCAAATGTGTATTAATCCTCAGCGGAAAATAGTCCCCCACAGTTAGGCTGTTTACTCCAGTTTGTACAATGTTTGTTAAAAACAGCGGTGCCCAGTTGCTTTAGGAAGTTACTGAGTCTTTTTAAAAACAAAAGAAAAAATGAAACTATGTATTTGTGAATTGTTTTTAAAGGGTGAAGTCTTCAGTAGGAACAAATGTGTGTGGGTGCAAGTGCCACAGACAGATTGGGGAGACTATAAATCTAGTTTTTTTTTTTATAAAGCAGATTTAAAAACAAAAACAGTTGAACAAAGTCCTGTACAATTTAAAAAAAAAAAAAAAAAAAAGCTAAAACTATAAAAACAACACAGGAAAAAGCAAAGACAATAAAAAATAAAGTACAGAGACAGGCTAACACATGGTTGTTATGGAGTTTTCATGGTGATTTGATGGTATATTTAACATAGTTTTGAATGCAGATCTAAGTATTCAAGACATGGAAATGAAAAACTGCATTGAAACCCCAGCGTCTAACCCTTAACACATACCCCACAGGGCTATAAGTAGTATAAGTGAATCCATTTTTTCACTTGCCCTACTTTTTTGTCTGTATTTAGTCAAGATTCCTACAGATACCACAGTCTGTCCACACTGACTGGAAGCTCCTCGAATCCTGGTGAGACTGTCTGTATCTGAGTGTAACGTCAGGACAGTGCAAAGTGTTCAGTCCCGTATTAAGCCACAGTGTACACCACCTGGTTTGGTGCAAATGTTGGCTGACTTGTCGTGTTCATGTCCTGGTTGTCATAATAGGGGCGCTGACAGGGACTTCTTAATACCGATGGCTCCTCTACCATCAACACTGCTTATGTAACTCCACTTATGTGGCACCAGGCCCAAATATTTCCAACCCCTGCTAAAGCAGACCCCTGACTCAACACACACACCTACCGGCTGCAGCGGCTAAGAATAAAACATCCAGCTGGAAGAGACAACAGTATAAGAGAACTTTTAGCTAGAGGAATCTTGCTTGTCTTCTGAAAGCGGAGTTTGTTTTTGTAGCTCCCCCCCTGCATCGCTGTCTCCAGTGTTACACAATGTTTTTTTGGCCTCATTTTCCGAAGAGGGAAGGGGGAAAGAGAGAGGTGGGGGCAGATAGATGCGCTCAAATATCCTATGGAAAAGTTAGATAGAAGCCGTGCACAGCTGTCAACAGAGGATTCCTTCTTTGGGAAATGCCGCAGGGCATCTGACTAAAGATAGATATCATTAAGTCTAATTGAAACTCACTATCGTTATCTGTAATAATGAAAGAAGTAATCATGTCTATTAGACCAATGAATTGGTGGCTGTCATGATGTGAAATCAATCTCAGTCAAACTGAAGCGCTATTGTGTGGTTGGTTTTTACTTCTGCTGTTAGTCACAGCTTAAGTGCATGTGTTTACTGGGAGGAGGCGTTCTGTTACGCTGAAATTAGCCAGCACCAATAACAATGCAATCACGTAACAGCACTGCAGTGTTAACGCAGCTCACACTTGTGCTTTGTTGTTTCCATCTGTACTTCATTTTCCACTTTTTTTTTGTACTTTTTCGGAGAACAATTCCTCAGTTTTGGTGAACAGGTTTTCGATGAGTCACATGAAACTCTCTCCAGTTTGTTTAACAGCTCACATTTTATGAACAGTGGTGTTGTCAGAGTTGCCACAGCAGGGTTTTCAGTTTCTCGTCCGAAAGTTGCCAAAAGTCGTCTTCATTTAGTATTTTGCAATCATGTCATTCAGCATGCCAAAACTCTAGTAGATCCTGTGGTTTTTGGAAGTGTCAGAGACTCCAAGTGGCTCGGCTGCGTGCCACAGCTAATGCATGTCACGCTGACTGTGGGCTGCAAACAGCCGCTGCACAGACGACTATCCATGGGAGATAGAGCTCGCTACGCGGGGGTCTGGTGTTATCGCGCTTAGATACATAAATATCCAGATGCACATCAACCCATAACCCACTGACTCACTCACCCTGGCTCACGCACAAACTGCACACACACATAATTGTCATGTTGTGTGTGTTTTTTCCATGAAATCTGTAGCACTAATAAACCTCAGTGTCTAGTCTGTATTTTTGCTTGAGGGTCCTTAAAACTTAATTGAGTGTATGAAGCACAAATAAAATTAAAATGTAGGCATGCAATTTTCTGGGAAAGGCAAAAAATAAATAAATAGATAAACGTCAGAATGTAAAAATGCACCCTCCTCCTGCAGCTCTCCCCTCTCTGTCCTGAGCCCCTCCCTCCAGATGACCTAGTGTGTTTCATACATTGATTTACTCAATTTAAATACATTGAAGAGCTACCCAAAGAGCATTTGTTCAGCCCGTCCAAGAATTAACGCAAGAGTTAGCTAGCCACCCGATGGTTTCTCCGCCTCACTCCCCGCCACTGTGGACTGCATCGCCGGGAGGAGAGCAGGCAGCAGCTTAGGAGACATATCGGCAGCTGAAGTGGCTCGAATTCAGCCAGCGCAAACCCCCCCCAGCGCCAGTTGTCACAGCAGACTGGCGGCCGGCAGCAGCACTGCGTCTAACCTGTGTAACGGCAGAAAGTTTACTGATCTAGCGGGGAGTTAAGGTTGTCCGCTGACTGGGGGTCTGTCTCTGGAGCTGTTGCTTGCTTTCGGCAGAAAACATATTGTGATCTGAGGTGCTAGCTAATGTTAGCTTCATAAATGTGAACTTGAAGCCGCAGCTGTTAGCCTTTGGCTCCGGTTAGCAGGAGGCTAAAACCATAAGCAACAGTTTCTCTCCATGTCTAAAACGCTTCCCTGAGCAGTTGATGCCAGGGCTGCAGTAGCAACTTTCTCTGCAGGATTCTCCGCCATTGAATCAGGCTTTCACCAAAGGGGCGTGCATCTACATTTTTAAAACAGCCAATAGGGACACCCTCTGCCTGACATGACCTGTTATCGGCCAAAGTCTTTCGTCACTGGCTCGATTTTCTAAAGCCTTACAGCAGAGTCAAGCAGAAGTCTGGTCTTCTCTCAGACCACTTGAATTACGTATACTCAAAGATTATTATGGGATTTTTACCCAATAAAACTGTCCACCCCAGCTTTAAAGTTGAACTGACTTATTCAGGAGATGAATGAATAATTGTGTGATCTAAAAGCCTTTTAAGCCCTGATGACATTTTAAATGGTTATAGTCATTACATTAAAATGTTTTCCTTTTTTGCAAACCATTTAGTAAGTCTGACAGAGTCTGTGCATATGAGGAACAAGCTGCAGCCTGTGTTCACATCATAATCTGATCCACCAAAAAACAAACCTCTCAGTCAGAAGTTGCCTCTGTGTCTTGCTTTTGAGCCCAGGCCCTCATGTTTAAGTTTCTGCTGTAATATGACGGCTTGACAGGTGACTGACGCAGGTAAAAGGGGTCTTGCGCTGTGTGACTTCAGACAGGGCAGGTCCTCAAACAGGCTGATTGATGCAGCAGCTTAGCATTAGCAACAGCGGCACCTCATTCACTCACTGGGAGAGAGCAGAGAGGAAGGAGAAAGTAGCGGTCAGGTTGATTGTAAGCATAAACATATGCAGAGCATTTTTCCCAGAAATCCACCTCAATGCAGGATTCATGGCTCTGAAGTCTCCCAGGAGTTTTCCACTAACCACCCACCACAGGCAGAGTTACTCCAACAGCAGCTAAATTGGGCCATTCATCCAAGAGGAAGCACAAAAATGTCTTTGTCCGCGCAGCGTGATTGCAGTGTTTGGTTCAGTTTTACATGGATTTCGGAAACCTCCCCCTTAGATTTGTAAAATCTGAGCTCCCCTTATTGGAAAATAAATGCGATTATGTAACTGGAGTTGTCGCCCAGATGGATGAACTTGTGGTTTCCAGTCCCTCTGCGAGCTCATTAGTTAAAGTAACAGTGATTTATCAAATTAGTCCTGTGTATTTCTGTTTATTGCTACCTTCTTACGTAACTTTACATAACCCTGAGAGGACCAGAGCTTTGCAACTCAACTGTCAACACAACTGCATTTCTCTGGTTGACAAAACAATCTCACCTCAAGGTCCATTTAGAGGAGCTTCCAATCATTTCACATGACTTTCACCAGCAGATGCAGTTTATGCAGTTGTCATAAAATTGTGGATGTCGACACGTCTTTAAAGATTTCTCGTCCATTTTAGCGTTAAAGTCTCCAAGAGGTGTTTTGTTTCCAAGTACCTTGGAAACAAAACACCTTAAAGTCACTTTCTTTATTTATTAGCTGTACTAGAGAGTTTAAATGCGTACGTTTATGATGGTGGCAATCAGGTTTTTGGAGTATACGCATCATGTGTTTACGGATGTAAAAACGATACCTGTATAAGCTCTATAATCCTGTTTTTGAGAAACCTGAATATGCTCGCTGGAGCACTCATAAACTGCCGTACTGTGGTTTGTAAACACCTTCAAAAGGTTTCTGATCATTCTCAGCCATGTGTGCGAGTGCATCCTCAACCCCCTGCTTGTAACTATATAAACAGTAAAACAAAAAATATGATGTGAAGCAATTCAATGATGATGTCGGCACTGGAATAAAAGTGAAAGTACGACAGTCTCTTCTTTTATTACTGGTGATTAAAGCCAGCAGAGCAGTAAATGCAGCTGCAATGTGAATATCTAGCCTGATTTAAGACCTCATAATCCTGACGACATCTCAGATTTTTTTTTCAGTGATTCAGATTGGTGTGGTGTTGTGCTTATTGATGGCCGTTTTCCCCAATTTGAGAAACAGTGAACCAATCGGAGACAATTGTAGGTGGGATTAAGATTTGGAGTCATTTTCTTGCGCCTATATCGTAGGCAGCTGGACTTGGTTGAGTTTCTTGAAGACACTTCATCTCTCATCCAAGAGGCTTCTTCAGTTCTGACTGGTGCTGAGTCGCAGGCTTTAAACTCTGTGTGGGTGTGAACCCTTACAGAGTCGTTGAGATCATATGGGAGTTGTTGACCCACCCAGCCACCTTGTGTGTCGTTAGGGTTAGATGAGTCCAGGTGAGAATGGGTGTCAAGTCGTTTGGGGAGGCATCCCAAGACTGCATTGTAGGTGGGTGATATGTGGTATCATAGGCCACCTCCTCTTGGATGAGAGGCGAAACATCTTCAAGAAACTCACACATGTCCAGTTGCAGGGTCCAATGTGGACAGATTTTTGCTGACTATAGGGCTGTTGAGCTTTCTACAGATTGTACTTGCTTTCGAAGGCCTGCCACCATGGTCGCAAAATGTATAAAAGCGGATCAAGAGATAGAACTGCCCCCCTCTTTCTCTCTTAAACTAAGCAGTGTTGATCAAATATAAATCAAGATTCTGTCACTGCGTTGCCTATTTCTTGCCTCAGATGTTTTCAGAAACATAATTATCTTAGTGTTTCCTTGTAATTTGACATTGTTTGTTACCAGCTGGCTGCCATATTGATTCCTGTGTCAAAACGGACAAACTTGCGCTACGTCACCTACCAGCGAAAGGTTTTATTGGTGCAATGTGGTGCAGTACATTATGATATTTGTAGGGTTTCTACCTCTTGAGCAAGAGCAAATGCCACCGCTGTTTTTCCCTGTTTCCTCTGGTCATGTAGCAGTGAATTTAAAAGTATTTGCATCTTTCTACTGCATTGACGGCTGAGTTTTATGAAGACACCATAAACACTTCTTTAACATGTCAAAGAATCCAGGACACACCCACGTTTCTAATCTTTCATGTAAATATCCCAAATATACTCAAAACCAGGATAAACTGGGCAGGTAAACATATTCCTAACAGCGTGATTTTCTCTGCAGACTCGTAAGCTGACCAAGGCGGAGCGACAGCGTTTCAGTGAGGAGGTGGAGATGCTGAAGGGCCTGCAGCACCCCAACATCGTCCGTTTCCATGACTCCTGGAAGTCGACGGTAAAGGGCCACAAGTGCATCATCCTGGTGACTGAACTCATGACCTCAGGCACACTCAAAACGTGAGTCTCTTCATCCAGTTCCCCTTTAAACTGCGGCTCTTCACATTTTTAAAAAGATTAAACAAACTAAAGCAGTTAATTTTAATCTCTCTGTCTTTTTGTAAGAAGGAGTTACATCTTTGAAATGGCGGATATCCTTTTTCCAAATTAAACTCTCCATAGAAAAGAGGATATTTGTGTCATGTTTGACAGCTTGTCTGCTAAAAGAGGTGCGATAAAAGGCGCAGAATAAAGAATAGCTCCACTTGGGATACAATGTTCTTGGAGAGAATTCAGGAAACTCGCTCGCTTTAAAACTTCCCTCCCGGCTGTCAAAATAAGAAATGAATTATTTTAAGGCACTTTTCTCTTCTTGCATGTTCAGAATGGAGTGTTTAGTCTTATCCTCCTTTTGTTTTAGGTACTTGAAGAGGTTCAAGGAGATGAAACTGAAGCTGCTGCAGCGCTGGAGTCGTCAGATCCTCAAAGGGCTTCACTTCCTGCACACACGCACTCCTCCCATCATCCACCGGGACCTCAAGTGTGACAACATCTTCATCACCGGCCCCATCGGCTCCGTCAAGATAGGAGATCTGGGGCTGGCCACTCTCAAAAGTGCCTCTTTTGCTAAAAGTGTCATTGGTGAGTGTACATTTCACAAATATCTCCTTCCACTGGTGACAAAAAGAAACTGCATCTATAACACAACAACTAAAACATATAAAATGCCACTAGGCATCAATACATCTCATGTGACTTTTGATAGTGTTGTAATCCATGAACGTTTTTTGCTGCTTATGTCCTTTTGGTTAGAACATTGGGTGAGCGTACTTTAAGACTTGCTGGACTCTCCTTCACTGATTCACTCTAGTAGTGGAATAGCAGTTTACCTTTACCTCTGCCCTCTGACAGGAACACCAGAGTTCATGGCCCCAGAGATGTACGAGGAGAAGTACGACGAAGCGGTTGACGTCTACGCCTTTGGAATGTGCATCCTGGAGATGGCCACCTCTGAGTACCCGTACTCCGAGTGCCAAAACGCCGCCCAGATCTACCGCAAAGTCACCAGTGTGAGTAAAAGGGAAGGAGGGGGATGAGGGACCACCTTGTTTTGATTCAACCTGTGTTTAATGTAATTGTCCACATGTGTTTCTTCCGTGTCTACCCTGGAATTAAACCGGGAGGATGTCTTGTGTATACGTGAGGATATCCTGAGTGCTTAGAAAGAAGTGGGGCCCACATGGAACATGTGCCTCCTTTCGAGTATTAAAGGCTCGGTTTTGTCCATTACAAGCTAACTGCGCCGCAATCTGCCCGCGTTTCTGTTTTCAGCCCGCAATCATGACGCAGGGTCGCACATGTTTGGCTCCCTGATTGCCAGTGTCTTAGATCCTGTACAACTGGTTCTGGCTATCATGTTCACTGGAATTTTCCCTTCTCCCTGAAAGTGACCCATTGACAATGACATCTGAGAATTTTCTGTCTGAACTGCTTCTTAAGCCTTGCGGAAAAAATATATTGTAAGAAAGAATAGAATTATTAGAAAATTAAATATCCATTCTTAGATATTTGTGTAAGGATGAAGGGAGCTTGAATTGTAGCCCACTTATGGGATGTAAACTGATTGGATTCAGATCATATCAGGAAGAAATGTGAGACTCAGTGTCATAAGTTTTAAGACCATAGTGGCCTCAGGCTGCCGTAATTCAAGCTGTTCCCGGGTGCCAAGCACATTGATGACGCCATGGTGGGCAAAGGCAGGCGACAGTAGAATTATATGTGTTGGAAATAGTGTCTCACTCTTACTCACACAAAGAAGGCAGTTTCTTTCGTACGTGTCGTATATGCAAAGCAAACAGTGTCTGACGGAGGCTGGAAAGTGAGAAAGCAACAACGCCAACAAGTCAAAGTGGGTCTGGCTCCTCCACAAACAACAAAACATTATAATGTTCCACGTGCAGTCGGAGAAGCTTACCCGTGCAGCAAGACTGAGCAAGAATCACATTAGCATTGCCTTTCATGATTTGTTTATGTTTTACGTCTATGTGCAGCGCAGACGTCATGTGTCAATGTATGGTATGGACGTATGACATTAAACACTAACCTATAAACTTTATGTAACTTTCCACTCAAATGACTTGCTTGTAATTGGAGTCACTTGCTATTAAAGGGGACAGGGTAAGAAATACAGCTTGACATAGTAGAAGTAGAACATATTATATTTATATATTCATATTTTTTCCATATGGGTGGTCACAGCTGAGCAGACTTGCCTCTGGTTTGTTCATAATATGTTTTAAATTAACATCAAATAAATAGATTGAAAGGTAATAAATGCCTTCTCTTATACATTACATGGCCAAAAGTTTGTGGACACCCAAACTTTACACCCACATGTGAGTGTTGAGCATCTCATTTTAAAACGACGGGCAATAATCTGCTGTTATAACTTCCTCGACTCCTCTGAAAAGATCTTTTACAAGATTTTGGATCCTCTAAAGATGCACTATTCAACTGGGGCTGCAAGTTATGCTTATTAATAATAACTTTTGAGAAGCTGGAGCAAGTCCATTTTCAGCATTATTTTGCTTTGCTAATGACTGGGAAAAACATGTTATGTGGCCCTTACTGTGCACTGGGACATTATCATGTTAAAACAGGAAAGGACCTTCCTCTAACTGCTGCAACAATATGCCAAAAATGTGAATTCATGAAGTTTTCATGAAGAAAACTGAATAAAGCACCTCCTCCACAGTGAATGAAGAATCCAAAAACAGATTCATGAATTGAAGGAAATGGGGACAACAACAGCAAAACCACATCAAAACATCTGCCCACAAACTCTCACACAACTTATGTAGAATAATCTAAGTCTAATTTATCCAGTAGTATGCTCAGTACTTCTCAAACAAATGCATTTTCACTAAAACCTTGATATTTGAAACACCTCCGCATTAACAGTCTCATGCATGGACGAGCAGTGCACCTGGGCAGACGTGTGCATTTCCACTCTGCTCATGTATTCCACTGAAATTCTGCCGTCACTCACCCACGCCTGCTGCTTCCTGTGCGTGAGACTGTTTCTGTTGAAGTGCTTTAAATGTTAACGTTTGCATGTGTTTGAGAAGTACAGAGCATTTGACTGGATAAATTGGTATAGCTTTGCTGTTTGTTAAACGTAGCCCCCATTCACTTCAATTCATCAAGAATTTTCTTAGTTTTTGGATTCTTCATTCACCATGGAGGCATGCAAGATAAATAAAGTTTAAAGATCATTTTGGGGGGTGAAGTATTCCTTTAAGATTTAACTAAAGTACATCTGCAGGGGTGTCCACATACTTCTGGCCATGAAGTGTATTTCCCACAGTGGAATTTAAACCTACGTTAAAGAATGCCACATTTTGCTCGTGGACAATACTTTACAACACTTTATTCTTGTATAAAATACTTTATTGGGATCATTAAAGGAAGTGTCATTAGCAACACTTAGGTCAGTATGACGCCAGCATATTTCTTAAGATCTTATCTTGACCGTCACCACAGGAAAGCAGCTGAGTCTCTGATTAGATTTGGACTCAGGGAAAACTGATTTATTCCGAAGGTGTGTGTGAGGACACTGAAGCAAACTGCTCCAACAAAGAAACCCCTGTGCGCCGCTTCAGATCCACTAAATTACATCTCATGTATAAGATAACAGCTTTTCAGTGACTGCGGCTTTTTTTTTTTTTGGACTCCCAAAATTGTGTTTGGGTGGAGTTATTATGTAACGAAACGAGTCTGCGTTCTCTAAAGACAACAGAAAAAAAAGTCAAGCACACTTGTTACTGTTAGGAAAAAACAACATTTGTCGTCTCTGCTGTCTCACAGCTTCGTCCCACTTAAACAGAAAGCAGAGATATCTTGAGAAAATGATTTGTGGTCACAACAAACAAGACAGCAGTTGCGGTGTGACATGTCAGTTTGGAAATGTGTGCAGTGTATCACTCAGCCTTTTTCTGCTAAATCAAATTATTTGGGTGTTTTGACCTGACATCAGCTTGTTGCTTGGGTATCTGTAGGACAAACATCTGTTTGACCTCGACTCGTTGCTGTGTTATCAGTGTTGTTTTTTTTACAGGGATGGGAGCTCTGCTGTAATCTATATTCACTCTCATGATAGCATTTTGAAAAACTCCCTTAATTCATATAAGTGAGTAGTCCTGCCTGTATATGTTCTGCCTTGAGATAAACTGCGTACAAGCTCCAGCTGTCAGGAGTTTAAAAAGTCCCTTGAAGGAGGACGAAGAGCATGTTGGGTTTTTTCCATTTTCATGAACCCTTGGTATTGTTCCCCTCTGGTGTTGACATGATTGCAAGAGCCGTATGTCATGCTGGCTGGTGGCAGATGTCACAAAGCAGAGGGTTACGGTAATATACAGTGCAGGCGGGAGTGGCTGTTAGTGTTTCGGTAAGACAGGAGAACTGTGGGATAAACATATAAAAAGAGATCGCTGCTGACAGTTGATCACTTAATCTGTTTAAAGCTCCCTCCTCTACTTGTTGATTCAGTATGAAGCCCTACAGACGAAGTAAAACTCCTCTGATTGTTTTCACAGGGAATGAAACCTGACAGTTTCTACAAAGTCAAAGTCCCAGAGCTCAAGGAGATCATTGAGGGCTGCATTCGTATGAACAACGATGAAAGGTACGTGTGAGAACAAACACTGTGTTCAAGAATAATAAAATAACATTGTATAAATAATGTATATTTCGATCTTTATGAAGGGCACTAATCCCTAAGCACATGCCTTAGGTTTTGTGCACATCAAATACTTTTTTCAGCACAAGAAAACTTAAAAAGCTTCTAATCAGATTATATTTTATAGAGTAGTACAAATTATTTCTGAATGGGTACCGACTCCTATTTTCCCATGTTTTTGTGCCTAAGTGGCTAATAGGAGCAATAATTTTTTAATTTGTTCCATTATTGTGTAAGAATGCTGCAGCAGCCAGTGGCAAACAGGCTGCAGTGTAAACACTTGTGCTTGTTTTTGCCACAAACAGGCTCAGATTGTTATTTTAAATGACTGGCAGCATTATGAAAGGATCCCTACAGAGATCGACCTTTTTGTTAAAGAGTAAGATCCTTTTTGTTTGACCAGAAACACCCCCGAATTCGCTATCGCCAAACCCACCAGACTCCATTTAAATACGCAGTAATTTTGTCATCATGAAACACACTTCATTCAAAGATGACAGAAGCAAAATAAAACTCACAAAACAGTCTTGGATTGTCTTTCCACTGTTTCAACAATCACCAACTCTGTATTGGTTGAAATAAACTCTTAATTCGCACAGTTGGAAGTGAGAATATGCTGCCTCTGTACACGCTAAAATTACTGTTTATTTAAATGGAGTCTGGTGGGTTTGCTGATAGCAATTTCAGGGGTGTTCCTGGTTAAACAAAAAGGAGTTACTCTTCTATCTCTGTAGGGATCCTTTCTGTAACTATGTCAGACACTGCAAATAATACTCTGAGCCTGACAGTGACAAAAACAAGCACTTTAAGTGGACTTAAATCGAAGGTGCGCACACGCCCCAAGTGGTTACATTGCAGGCTGTTTCAGGCAACAGGACTGTATTAAGATATAATAGTATATTTTATCTGCAAAGTCAGGAGGTTGTTGATGTGATTTTGCATCCTGTTAAAGGTGTGCAGATAAATACAACAAAAATAACTAATGTAACCTAATAAAAGGCAGGTTTTGAACCCTTTTGAACATGTAAAGCTTCCTGTTTTTAAAGGGATGTTTGTCAAAATTTTATAAGCCTACACAATCACCCTGTTGCGCTGTTCATAAGCCCAGTCAGAACCTGCTGCAGTATAGTCGGGTGCAGATGAATACAAATAATAAGAAGCCACATTATTACAAGATCTGCGTTTAAAAACTGCTAATCAATCCTTTAAGTTCCTGGCATGCCGTAAAGCACATGACCTATTTTCTCACTCTGCTGCAGGTACACTATTCAGGACCTCCTGGATCACCCCTTCTTCCAGGAGAACAACGGCGTGCACGTGGAGCTGGCGGAGGAGGACGACATGGTGAAGTCGGGCCTGAAGCTGTGGCTGCGCATGGACGACACCAAGAAGCTCCACGGGAAGTACAAGGACAACAACGCCATCGAGTTCCTCTTTGAGCTGTACAAGGACGTGCCCGAGGAGGTGGCTCAGGAGATGGTGAGACTGTACTGCTTTACTGACCTAGTTTGTTGCAGCCATTAGCAAGGAAATTGGGTAATTGATCCCAGATCTACAGATAGAGGTGACTTCAGCCGGGCCCCACATGTTCTCAGCCTCCTGATTTAGATTTATGAAGATAACGTTTTATTGGTTTTCTGGCGGGAAGATGACTGGGTATGGAGTTAGTACTGACCTCAGTGATCTTAAAACAGTTAAGCAGCAAATTCCACCTCATAAAAAAGGTGCAGTGTGGTTGGAGGATGCCTGAGTTGGAGTTGTAATGTTTGAATTACTGATCAAAAGTTTCAAAATGTTAATAATTCCATGGATATTGCTGATGTGGTAACATTTAGTAAGACTGTGTTTGAAATGTCCAGATTCAGAGACCCTGTCGCAGGCTAAGCTCACACCACAGCACAGAGTCTGACATCAATGGTGACATTTCTTTTCGAGTTATCTATCTTTTGACACTTGACCCCCAACAGTGAGAGCGGCCTCACTAATGCATCCCGGCATCATTACGCTTCTTTTACGGCTCTGTTATGGCAGCAGAAATGTGCTCCGGCACATAAGTGAGCGCCTTGCAGAGTGTGTCAAGGGCACGGCTCAACATTTAATCATCAGTGGTTCGAAATGTGAGAGCGTGTCTCAGGAAGCGGCCGAGGTCACGTCTTTAATAATATAATGGACCTCTTGCTTGTTACGAAACAGGCCCTCGTGTCCTCCAGAGCCCCCTCCATAGAGGTCATTTTTAATGAAAATGCAGGCCACAATTCCTTGCTTGTTTACCTCTTTGTGGTAGTTTTCATCAAGATCAAATTTGGTATCAGCAGGGGACATCTAGTCTGGCTGATCTGCTGTAATCTGACTATGTGTTGAGAGCCAGGTTCGGACTGAGTGTCCCACTCTGCTGTGACTTTGTGTGTGTTGATTTCCCAAAACAAAATACTGTTAGCACTATAGCTTCTGTCACATCAAAGCACTGACTGTTGCTACTACAGCCTGTGTTGTCGGGTCGCCAAGTGCAGCGCTCCTGCTCACCGTGGACCGTGTCTTATACACGTGTGTTCATGTTGTGCCCTGACCATTTCTTCGTCTTGTTATGCAGGTCGTTCTCGGCTTTGTGTGCGAGGCGGACTTCAAGCTCGTGGCCAAGGCCATACGGGACAGGGTCGCAGCCATCAAGAGGCAGAGAGAGAAGCTGAGGCGGCAGGCGGAGGTGCGGAGGAAGAAGCAGGAGCAAGAAGCCATAGAAGAAGAACCAGAGCCTCCGCCGTCTTTACCAAGAGTCAGTGACGTTGTTGCAAGAGAGTCCCCCACCCCGGCCCTGATGCCGCCGGCTCCCGTTCTGTCCCCTGTCACCAGCTCTGTGGATTCTGGGGTCAGCTCCAACTTCCCCGCAGAGCCAGAGGAGCCTGAGGCCGACCAGCCCTTCCACATCCGCCACAACAGCCTGTCGTCTGCTAACTGTGAGCCGCCTCATATAACATCACATACCATGAAGTGTTTGTAGGCTCCATCCATCTGTGGTGGTTTGCATGTTTTCAGTTCAACTTTTAAGGCTCATGAAACACTTTTAAAGCCAGTTGGATGACATAAAAATCCTAATCCTAAAAATCCTATCCTATAAAGTGCTCGTTTTTTTCCAGTAGCCACAGCAGCTATGCCAAGTTACCTCAGAGTATCAATGTAATGTCTTTGCAGTCGCTGTCGCCACTCGTGGCAATGGTGGACGGTGCAACGACCAGAGTAACTTTGAACATTGTGGTAGTTTCTAGGCTCTATCGAATAGAAAGTAATCCGTTTGTCTCTGCAACAGTGGCACCATCAGTCGTAGCGATTGGCAACACTCGGGCTGACATCAGTGCTTTTATCCAATCTGATTTGCAGCACCGCAAGTTCTTACATTTCTAGTTTTACGAGTGACTTTTATAAATGTTGTTAAAACAAAACCAAATCATTATGAGGTCGTAGGGTTTAAAACATTTGAATACTTTGGTACAATATAGTATCATCAAAATCAGTCGTGGAAAAAGTATTCACATCCTTTACTTTGAATAAAACAAGCAACACAAGACTATACCAAAAAAAGTAAAAGTACATAACTGTTAGCAGCAAAACAACTGTGTTAATATAACTGATGCATTCACCTGTAAAATACATTTTAAAGATGGGATTGGTCGCGGTGAACGGATAGAACAGAAAGCCTTTATTGTCATTGTAGAGCACACAGTGAAATTATGAGCACTACTCCTGATCAGTGCAGAAGAATACACAGGAAGACGCCACGAAAACAAACTATATCAACTGTAACTTGTAACTCAAGTAACTGTCAGATGAATGAGGCATCGCGCTAGCTCACTTGTTAGAGTGTGCGCCTGGTGGAGGTTGAGTCCTTAGCAGCGAGCTGGGGTTGGTTCTGACCCGCAGTGTTTTGCTGCATGTTGTCCCCTCTCTTTTCCCCGGCCTCCTGTCTCTCTTCAGCTTAAAAAAAAAATGGAGATGAATGTAATGGATTGAAAAGTACAGTATTTCCCTCTGAAGTAGAAGGTAGCATAAACAAGGTTCTCAAGTTCATGGAAAACATGGAAAAGTCATGGAATTCTACAGTCTCGTTTTTCACGTCTCGAGTCCACGGACCACCTATAATGATATAGTTTACATTTAGAGTAAAGTCTAGTCCATGACAATGTTTGGGAACCCTGAAAAAAAAAGAAAGAAAATCCTCAAGTACAGCACCTCAACGTTGAACATAAGCACAGTACTTGAATAAATAGGCCCGTTTCCACCGCAGGAACTTCGGGGTAATTTTACGGGGCCGGTGCCGTTGGTACGTGTCTCCACCGCAGGAACCACCCCCAAAGGACAGAGTTCCAGAACTTGCCTTGGAGTAGGTACTCAGAACGGCCCTGAGAAACTCCTGCCTGGGGCTTGGGGATTACTTGGTGCTGATTGGATATACTCAAGGCGGGATGCGACATTTTGTGAATAACAACATGGTTATCGTAGATTAGCTGGGCTAACCGTTAGCTGTTAGCGGTCTCTGTAATAACTCAATAAACGGTCCGTGAAAATTTTTTTTCCAGCGGATATCTTATTATTTATTCAGTTTTGGGAAATCACGATGTCTAGAAAGCATCAGCTGACAGGGACAGCTAACAGCAGCAGCAAAGCTAACATCAGGACGTCATCTGTTAAAAGCCTCCCATTGTCGGATACGACATGAAACTACTCCAGTTAGCTCAATCATGTTGTAACTAAGACATCCACTGGAAAAAATATTTTTTTCACGGACCGTGACTGGAGTTATTACAGACACCGCTAACAGCTAACGGCGTCCCTACTTCGCCCTGGTCAAAAAGGTCGCGCAACGATAACATCACATACAGAGCCCGGTAACTGTACAGGAGCCTTCTTCCTACTCCGCTCTCTCAGTGGAGACAAGGCGGTTGAGAGGGCCGAGCGAGAGGACGTTCCTGTAGTGGTTCCTGCCCCCAAAATACTACCAGGAACTTCTTCAGTGGAAACGGGCCTAATGTACTTACCGGTAGTTACTTTTAAACCCACTGTATAGTCAAAACTGCCCTCAAGTTTCATTCACATCAGATGACTCTGCCAAATTAAACTCCTGACCTCTCAGCTCCCATCAAGAGCTCATCATGACCTCTGGAGACAAATATTTCTCGCTGCATTAGCTGTACGATTGTACTGAACACAGATCTGTTCTGATCTCAGAGCACATGGGACGTGTACAGTGAAATGTGAAACTGTGAATAACTCAATTATTCAGTCCCTGTAAGTCTTATCTCACAGTGTGTGTGTGTGTGTGTGTGTGTGTGTGTGCAGACTGTAAGTGTTTCTATTAGTTTTTATCTGAAACAAAAACCCAAATATTCTTGTTGGTGCTCTGTGTGAATCAGTTTAACTCATCTAAATGAATTCTCCTGTGTGTGCAGAGCAGTGTTAATCTACAGTGAAACCCTTTAAATTCTTATTGTTTGTGTGTGGTATGCCTCAATTTGGGATCATTAGATGCATGCATTTCCGTTCACGTTGTGTGTGCGTGTGGTACAGTTTGTGTCAGTCACTCAGGCCCCAGTCGGTCACATGCTAATGTCCCTTTGTTATAACAGCTGACTGTGAGACGGACGGCTATCTGAGCTCCTCTGGGCTTCAGGATCCGCTGGAGGCCGGCAGCTTCAACGCGCCTGCGACCCCTACCGCCACACACAACAGCACCCTGACTGCAAACGGCCCCCCAGTCCCAGCCCTCCGCTTCCCCTCGGTGAGTGACCTCAATAAAAAACTTGAGGGTGGAGGCGAGAAGGACTTCACGAGACCTCGTTCATCAACATTACTCAGTGTAATAGAGCTGACAGGGAGTTGTGTAAACATTGTGTAGTTGGAAAGTAACACCCGACAGTATGGTACATGAAACCTTTAGGTGTGAGGACATAAATCATGCCTAAAGAAAAGCTGATAACAATTCTGACTCCATAATAATCACAGATAATTCTTAGTTATTTGAGGAGAAATTACTACCCAGAATTCCCTATGTTTAATCTGCTTTAATAGTTTAATTATTTTCCTACTCAGCAATACTATTCTATCCATCTTATGTTAAAAGTCAACACACAGCATTTCATTTTACAGCCATTAATATTTGCATCTTGCACTGTCACCAGCACAAGCCTTTCGTCCACAAGTACATGCAACCAAAGTGTTGGAAAAACTGGATTTTGAGCCTTCTAATGGCGCTGGATGAAAAGTCAGATTGAGGGATTTAATGGTTAATTGATTCATAAGTAATGCCACATTCAGAAAAAGTGGTTTGTAGTAAATTAAATACTTCTACATTTAAATTTCACAATGTGGAAAATGTGTGAAAATGTTTCCTGGCTACTGTCTTGTACTAAATCTTCAAAAGCAGAAGAAATCAGTGGAAGTCCTTCATCCAACTTCACCTCACCACTTCCTTTATTTCTATTTTTAGAGTATCGCGGTATCCAACAACGTAGAGCACGGCAACTCGCAGCTCCCGAGTGGCTTCAACTCTCCTGTGGACAGGTAACGTTCTTCAGCCTTCCTTTCTCCTCACTCTGCTTTTTTTTTTTTTTAAACATCCAACGAACAATGGAGTTCAATAGTCCCTCCTTTATTTGAGTTGGAGGCCTGAAAATCAATGTGAATCCAGTAGAAATGTCTGGTCTTCCCTCTATAACTCCTCCTCCTCCTCCACATCTGCGGGGCTGTAACAACAAGCTTGAGGCAATCGACAGACTCTTCTGTGTTTTTGTTGCGGTGAGGCAGAGCGGACCCTCGCAAGTCTCTGTGTGATGTTGTGGAGGCCCTGTTTTCCATGTTGGTGGGATGTTGGGGAGAGAGCGGCTTTATTCTTGGCATGAGAGCAGATTTGTTTGTGTGTGTGTGTGTGTGTGTGTGTGTGTGTGTGTGTTGTCATCTGGGCTCCATCATCTGTTCAGAGACTATAATATTTTTTTATAATGTTATTGTCGCCATGCACAACCTGAGGTGTGATTCTCACTAACAAGGCAAAATAATGATTGTTTTCAATTAATCTCTTGGTTGTTTTGTGATTTGTGAATTAATTGTTTAGTCCACATTCTTTTTAAAAATAGTGAAAAATACCATTTTCCGTGGCCCAAGATGACATCCTCTAATTGCTTTTTTGTCCGACCAACAATCCAAAACTAATTTTAAATGTGTTTTTTTTATTGCGAGGCATCATTTTCAAAAATGACAGGGTATTGCAATGCTTCTTTTGCATATAAACAAACATAATATGAAGAGACAGAGAAAAAACACACACAGAAAAAATTATAATAAAAAATAATAATAATAATTATGGAAAAAGTAAAACAGTAATTATTATAATAATACAATAATAAATTAATTAAAAACATATAATAATAATAATAATAATAATAATAATAATAATAATAATAATGATAATAATAATTGTCCAAAACTAAAATTTTCAGTTTACAGTGACATATAAGCAGCAAATCCTGCCATAAATGATTAATTAATTGTCAAAATTGTTAGATTCCAAAATTAATTTGTCAAACTGGACCGTACTTTCTAATGTTTCATATTTTAGGAAGCTACAAATAATATTCAGCCACAAAATAAGCCTGAAAAGCTGGAAATCAGAACAGAAGTACAGAGAGTTGTTGCATAGAGGTGATACACCATCTCATCTAGTTGCATTGGTGTGAACCGGCAGGTTTTTAGAACGTTGCAGAACGGCGCATTGCAAGTAGTTGCATGTTTCAACCCATCTCGTCATGAATCTTTGGTCTGAACTGGGCTTTAGTGACTAATGGAGACAATGGTTTTTGAAACTGGTCCATTATGAGCAGGAAAAAAGGTGCAATGTAATCCTTATAGGCAACTATGCACCGTCAGTACGTCCACTAAAAGTACAAAAAGTGTTTACCACTGAAAGACTCTAATTATTATTGTAAGGGTCTGACAACATTATAGGACGGATCCTGACAGAGATAGACCTTTTTGTTTAAGAGTAAGATCCTTTTGTTTGACCAGAAACCAAACTGAAATCACTATCACCAAACTCCCTTTAAATAAACTGTAATCTTCTCATCATGAAAGACACTTCACTCAAAGCCGACAGAATCTTTCAAATATGTTTATTGGGAAACCAGTCATTTAACAGTGAAATTGACAATTGACAGTTACGTTTCCCTTTTTTTTTTTTTTACAGAAAATAAAAAATAATAATTCCACAAACACAATCCCTGACAAAAATGACACATGAGACAAGTAGCAAACTATAAGCAAACAAAACCAACAACAAAACAAAACAACAATAGAGCTTTTCCAGTAAAGTAAGATCAGTTTTTCAAAGCCGACAGAATCAAAATAAAACTCACAGAAGCTGTCTTTATTTGTCTCTCCACTGTTCCAACAATCACCAACTCTGGTTTGGTTGAAATTAACCCTTAATTCACCCAGTTAGATGTGAAAATATGCTGCCTCTGGCCACGCTAAAATGACTATTTATTTGAATGGAGTCTGGTTGGTTTGGCGATGATGAATTGGGCTGTTTCTGGTTAAACAAAAAGGAAAAGGAAAGGGACTTACTCTTTCACAGAAAGGTCTATCTTTGTTGGGATCTTTTCCATAACTTTGTCAGACACTAAAAATAATCATCTGAGTCTGTCAGTGGCAAAAACAAGCGCTTTAAGTCGATGCACGTTAAGGGTGTAAAGGCCCCGAATGGTTACAAAGCAGCCTGTTTCACTGCTGCCAGCTGCGGCTTGCTCTCTCAGTACTGGACCAGTTTCAGAAATTGTTGTTCCATTTAGTCACTTGGACACACAAACATGGGAAAATAGGGCCCAGGTTGGAAAATGCTAAAGTTACCCTTTAAATATAGTTAATTTAGTTCAGAATATGTTGTGCATTATTTAGAATACAGGTGGGATTTACAAAGTATTATAAAACAAACACAGCCTGCTTTACTTAGTGTGTCTTCCTTGATTGTCAGTTTGTCTGACTTGACCATAGCAGATTGCAACAAATGTCAAGTCTGGCTGGGTATAATGTTTCACCACAGCTTAGGCGTGCACTATTTAGGATCCATTAATTAATTCCCTCTCTGAGAAAAGCCACGGATTACTGATGAGCGGAGCTGCATTTCATCATCGCTTGCAATATCAATACAAACTATTTTGTTTAATTTCCATGTCCTCAGTGTTTAAAGGTGAAAACGGGCTTTACTTTGAACCACAGTTACCCGCTTTGCACTGGAGGTTTTTAAATAGAGACAGGCGGACGCTGCCAACTGGTAGGCCTGTAAATGTTTGCAGCCTGTGTTGGAGAGAGGAGTCTGTGACTGCAGCAATCCAAAAAGACCCAGGAGACGCAATTAGCTGAACCAAAGCTTTTTATAAAATTCGCTGAATGTTCTCCAGTTCTCTGAAACCTAAAACTCATTCATTGTATAAATACAACAAGTCACATGGGCGCGTTGCTTCTTCTGGAGCTTCATATAGACTCTGAACAGGCCTCGCTGAACTGTATTGTTTAACTCTGCTGTTTACACCCAAGAGACATGCCACTGTTACACATCGCGACTTTATTTGACATCTCAGAGTGCTGTTTATTATTATGTGTGGTGCTAAGATAATCAGCCGTGATGGATGTTCAATTCACTTCTGTTGTAGATGATGAGTTTACTTTGAAAAGTGGAATGTTTCCTTGGCGTGTTTTCTAACCAGTAGCATGTATAATTTATTTCCCTTCAGCTATGCCTCCGATGTGACTTCAGGCTTGAGTGATGGCTACGAGGGCCTATCAGAGAAGGGCGAGAAAACAGCTGCGAGGCGAACTGCTGGGAAGCTGTTCAGGAGGAGGGCGCGCTCAAGGCTGCGCATCACAGGGGTACAATAAATCAAAAGTTTTGTTTTATTGCAACAGCTCATCATAAACAAATAAATCTGTTTTTAATGACTGAATTAGCGGATTCATTTTATTTATGAGCGAGCGGCAAAGCTCCACCCAGGTTATGCAACGCTATCAGTTTTTCCCCGGGCAACCGCAGTACATTTCTCTTCTGATCAGGACACTCTGCGGTCTTTTAACGAGCATGTTTGGACTGGAGGCAGAGACAAACAGATCATGCACAACCACATGTGCATACAGTGGTGCAAAGAGTGCAGTGCACATATAAACACACTGCATACAGTAGACGTTTGCTCACACGCACACATACATACAAAAACGCATTGTTCCTCCTGTGTTTAACTTCAGAGGGTAAACAGACCCCTGTTGTTACCATTGATCCTGTCTGTCTCTGCAGCTCTCTGATAAAGTGGACCGGGTGGTGGAGTGTCAGCTGCAGACGCACAATGACAAGATGGTGACCTTCAAGTTTGACCTGGATGGAGATAACCCTGAGGACATCGCTGCTGTCATGGTGAGTCATTCCTGCTTCTTAATGATCAACAGGTTCCATATTCAGAGTGTCAATAATAAAACCACTAGTCGGGTTAAAAAAAGCAAGGGTGTCTTTTCTTTTTGTCCCAGCTATTTACTCAAGCTTGGAATGGTACTGGATTTATGTTAAACTAGCCTCTGAATCAAGTAACAATTGATTAGATTCAGATCTGGGATATCCCCCAGTGGACCTTTTTTAAGCTTTAACTAATAAATAATTGGTGATAGAGTCCAAACCCAAAGAAATGTCTGTAATAGTAAAATAAAGAATTGTTTGGTTAGCAGATGTTTGAGCTCTTTGACTGATCCTATATTCAAAATGAACGTTATTAACTTTTGCAAGACAGCAGATATATCGGTCACAAGTGACAGTGACAGAATCGTTTTCAATGCTTAAAACTAAGCGGGACAGTAGTAACATGGATTACTGCATGAGTCTACTGGGCCCCCCTGGCTTTCATCTGCAAAATGTAACTCAAAATTAACATGTACCGACCAGGAAGGAGACTCAAAATGACCTCAAAGAGATGCAAAGTGACATGAAATAACTACAAAATCAGACAAAAAGACTACAAAGAGACTCAAAACAGCCACAAGGAGACACAAAATGACCAAAAAAGGCACAAACTTACTTCAAGAAATCACAAAATGACCTCAGTGAGACACAATATGACTACAAAGAGACACAAAACAACCACAAGAAGACGCAAAACAACCAAAAAAGACACAAACTTACTTCAAGAAAATACAAAATGACTTCAATGAGACACAATATGACTACAAAGAAACACAAAACAACCACAAGAAGATGCAAAACAGCCATAAAAAGACACAAACTTGCATCCAGAAGACACAAAATGACCTCAATAAGACATTATATGACTACCAAAAGACTCAAAACAACCAAAAAAGACACAAAATGACCTCAAAGAGACATAATATGACTACAGAGAGACACAAAACAACCACAAGAAGACACAAAATGACCAAAAAACACACAAACTTACTTCAGGAAGACACAAAATGACCTCAGTGACACACTATCTGACTACAAAGAGACACAAAACAACCACAAGAAGACAGAAAACAATCAAAAAAGACACACACTTACTTCAAGAAGACACAAACTTGCTTCAAGAAGACACAAAATGACCTCAATGGGACACAATATGACTACAAAGAGACACAAAACAACCACAAGGAGACACAAAGTGACCTAAATAAGACTCAAAACAACCAAAAAAGACACAAAATGACCTCAAAGAGACATAATCTGACTACAAAGAGACACAAAACAACCAAGAAAGACACAAATTTACTTCAATAAGGTACAAAATGACCTCAATGGGACATAATATGACTACAAAGAGACACGGAACAACCACAAGGAGACACAAAGTGACCTTGATAAGACACAAAACAAGCAAAAAAGACACAAAATGACCTCAAAGAGACACAATCTGACTACAAAGAGATACAAAACAACCACAAGAAGACACAAACCTACGTCCAGAAGACACAAAATGACCTCAATAAGACATAATATGACTACAAAGAGACACAAAACAACCACAAGTAGATGCAAAACAACCAAATAAGGCACAAATTTACTTCAAGAGGATACAAAACGACCTCAATGAGACACAATCTGACTACAAAGAGACACAAAACAACCACAAGAAGACAGAAAACAACCAAAAAAGACACACACTTACGTTAAGAAGACACAAAATGACATTAGTAAGACAACATGACTACAAAGAGACACAAAACAACCACAATGAGACACAAAACAACCTCAAAGAGACACAATCTGACTACAAAGAGACACAAAACAACCATAAGAAGATGCAAAACAACCAAAAAAAAAAACACAAACTTGCTCCAAGAAGACACAAAATGACCTTAATGGGACACAATATGACTACAAAGAGACACGAAACAACCACAATGAGACACAAAACGACCTCAAAGAGACACGAAACAACCACAAATAGACGCAAAACAACCAAAAATGGCACAAATTTACTTCAAGAGGATACAAAACAACCTCAATGAGACACAATCTGACTACAAAGAGACACAAAACAACCACAATGAGACACAAAACGACCTCAAAGAGACACACTCTGACTACAAAGAGACACAAAACAACCACAAGAAGATGCAAAACAACCACAATGAGACACAAAACAACCACAATGAGACACAAAACGACCTCAATGAGACACAATCTGACTACAAAGAGACACAAAACGATCTCAAAGAGACACAATCTGACTACAAAGAGACACAAAACAACCACAAGAAGATGCAAAACAACCAAAAAAAACCCCGCAAACTTGCTCCAAGAAGACACAAAATGACCTTAATGGGACACAATATGACTACAAAGAGACACGAAACAACCACAAGGACACACAAAATGACCTCAGAGAGACACAAAACAACCTCAAAGTCTGTGTGTCTTGTTCCTATTTTACAATGAAAACTTACATTTAAGTTTTCATTTGTAAGATATCAAAAGAAAAAAAAACGCATGGTGGTCATTTTAACTTGTTGCTTTCCCACGTACACACCGGCGCCGCCTGGGAAAGTTATTACAAACTCATTACTCACTTTATTCAGATTAGGGGGAGAGTCCACAGTTACCATATATGTCAGTCTGAATTTTGTTGAAACATGTTAAAAATGTGGCACAAGACATCTATGATATTTCCATTTGATTGAATGGTGCAATAATACTGTTACACAGCACAAGTTTTTTATTTCACATTAAAGCCGAATTAAGAAATAAAGGGGGTGTAAAGGGTTAACAATGGAGCTAATCAGTCTTCAGTAGAGGCTAAATCATCCAGAACTTTATAGGATACAGAAATAAATAAATGAAGTCACTCAGTTATCAGCTGATAAAGTCAGACAGATTCCTCTATCTCAGCTGCACGTACACATGATTCATCCTGCTTCCAGTTAACGGCTTTTTGTTTGTCGATCATATCTCTGACTGATAATATATCTAATGTTTTGTGAAGTGAGTGACGCAGGTGAGCAGCCCATCCCCCCTGTTACTGTCTCTGAGCGCACATGCACGAGCCTGCGCGAACAAGGCGTGACAGGGCAGCAGCACGTTTTCCCCACTGAATGTACACTGTTTTCCTGACTCTTAAAAACACAGTGGGCTTTTGTTTACGGAGTCTTGGCGCGGCACGGGCGCCTGGCATCACAGCAGCCCCCGTGGTTCTCAGCGCAGGGTTTTAAATGAGGTGAATTATGCCATGCTGACAGGGTATGGTCACCACGCCCCAACCCACAATTCACAGCACTCGAAACTGCATGAATATGCAAAACTCAGAAGCTCTTCTAACAAACTGCTCTGTTGTGGACAGATGATTTATGTTTTTTTCCCAAGAATAACTATTAGTGAGGGGAGGTGGCTGGGTGGTTTCATAGATGGACACACAAAGAGACAACAAGTATGTCTTGTAATCTTGGAAGCATGTATTCTTCTATCTACTCCTTTACAGTGGTGGAAAGTAACTGAGTACATTTCAAGTTCTGTGCTTAAGTATAGCTTCAAGGTACTTTTACTTTCCATTTTCTGCCACTTTGCATCTTCAGTTTTCTACTTATTAGTGCAAAATATTGAACTTCTGCTATCTAAACTTTGCAGTTAAGGACTTTATATAGAGAAGATCTGATGGACTAAAAGTTCAGTGGGTGTTTTTTCTTCTTGAATTAAGATTTTTAATATTTCCTACACAGATATCCAAAAAGGCACCCCAATGTCGTTTACAAATGGATATTCACACTGTAAAATGGGCACTGCCGAGGTGCCCTTGAGCCCCTGTCCATCGGCAGCCCCCACACTCTGACATCTCTCTATTTAAAACATGTATAGGTCGTGTTTGTGCATGTGTGTGTATTTCGGATCTGTGAAAAAATTTAGTTTCAATTATCCCCCTCTGGGATTAATAAAGTATCTCCTTCCTAAAAGGCAAACATATAAATAAAACTAAAATCACAAAAGCACAAATAAAATAAAAAATGTAAACGCTACATTAAAGTTAAAAAATTAAAAATACAACAAAAGAAACAAGAACAATAAATACATATATGCATTCATTCATTCATTTTATTTACACAAGTGACAGTGTGTGTCCCAGTTAAAACTGGCCTGACTCACTTAAAAACTGGTTTTCTGCAGGTTCCTGTTACGCTTTAAAAAACACATTATAATACGAAATAAATACAGAAACAATCAGCAGAGGCAAAACAACAAAACATAGGCAGCTACGTAGACAATGCACAGTAGAGGACTTAAGTGGAGTGAGCAAAATGGGATGTTAGATTTAAATCAGTGGTTGCAGGTACGTCCTTCCATCAGATAGTGTTTACATGCAGGTTATTGCTCTAATGTTGTATGGGATCTCGTTCCAGATCTTAGTGTTAGTGTGAGAAAATGACCTCTGACCATAATTGTTTTTGTAAGGTGGTACAGGGATAAGTGCATGCACTGTGGGGACACATGTAAAATAGACGGTTTGGGTCCTCCTTAAGGAAAATTTGGGCGTCAAACACTTGATTTTCTATCATTCTGGTGAATTTTTATGCACCAATTTGTGCCTTTTTTGCATCATTTTATGCTGAAAGTGTCTTAAACCTAATCAAAGTCCTCTGCTATTTTCATGGGTTTTTAGGATATGATTTCAGACGAAGGAAGTTTCTGTAATGAAGCCCCTGGACTTGTACTTAAAACAGTATTTCTCATTGAGACATTGGTGCTTTTCCTTAAATATCTTAACACTCTTTCCATCATTGTCCTTTTTAACTTCAAGGTGCACAATGAGTTCATCCTGCCATCAGAGAAGGAGGGCTTCATCCACCGCATCGGTGACATCATCAAACGGGCCGAGGCTCTGATGGCTAAGGAGCAGCACCGAGTCCTCCAGCCTGCTCTCCACAACGGGGTCAACTCGCTGTCGTCCTCACAGGTCAGCAGCAACACCTCCACATTACAGCATTGTTAGCTGAGACCAAAGGAAGTGAGTGTTTGGCTGTGTTGTCTGATGATTATGAATTACATCAGCTACAGTCAGTCCAGCTGTGCTTATCTAAAGCATGCCTGTAAATCTGGTCCAAATGGAAAGCTGTAGAGTAGTGCTTCCTACGCTGGGAATAAAAAACCTCAAAGTGCTTTCTTCACTGTCCACAGTCCCTCCTGAGATGTGCCCTTAAAGACACAAGGTTAAGTGTTCCTGAGGTAGTTCTTTCATTCAGAGCATAATGTTACTAAAAGCACTGCTGTCATAAATCCCTGTGATTTGTGGAAACATACCCCATGCCTTCTGTTTTTTTTTTAACCCATTTATTTGTTCGCGCAACCACAAATCCTTTCCAGTGCTCACACCATAATGAACTCTCCGGCATTCCTGCCCACATCGAATGGGTAAAATAATTTATGTTTGGATTTATTAAGCCTCTCTGAATTAAGATTCTGTGAAACTGTAAAATGAGGGCTTCCAGGAACCCCCCGCCAAAAAAGACTCAATCAGAGCCGTACCATCTTGTACATGATATGACCTAATCAAATACAGTATGTCAGGAAGGAGAAGTGTTTGTTCTACCAGGGTATGTTCCACTCTGCAGAACACGCAGAACAAAATCTCCTTGTTCCCTTCTGTAAAAATGATCTAAAATGTTCATAAATGGTGGAGGAAAGAATAAAGTGTGGTTTCATGTGGCACAAGTGAGTGCAGTAAACCCTTACAGCCAACTACCTACCTTGTTCACCATGTTTCCGACCCCTTGGCTACATAATTACCCTGAACCACTGTGAACAAATCTCTCCTGGCTCCCCTCCAGCACCTGATTAAAAACACTGCATGGACCACATCCCCTAAGACTCGTTGTGGCTGCTCTTCCCAGCACTGTCCAGCCGAAAAAAAAGACCAAACTACTGGAGTTGGGGAGAAACCCACGAGCCCAGAGACTCATCTGTCTGTCTTTGTTCTGGCTGTTGTTACTCTGAGAGAGGGTGCTCTTCAGAGTTTTAGGAATAGATACTGTGGACAAATAAGCTCACAATGACAATGTTAATGTACTCATGTAAAGCAGGTATACTGTGTACCATTTTCACGATCTTAAAGGAATAGTTAACCCCCTAAATTACCATTTGTATATCAGTTACTTGACCACTGTGGCATTGGATTTCTGAAGAAAACAGTGATAGAATAATCCAAAAACCCAGAAAGTCTTGAAGAATTGAAGTCAGAGGGGTCCACGTTTAACAACAGCAATACACTGAAACATTCATCACAAACTCTCACACAACTCGCATAGTATAACAGAAGTCTCATTTATCCAGTTGTATGCTCAGCACTTCCCAGAAAAAGAGCTAAAGGTGAAGCTCTCTGTAAAGCCAGATCCCATTGACAAAAACAGTAATTTAACATCGCTGAACACAAGAGCTGCTGGTCAACTGCTGTGTCGACCAGTTAGTTTGTTTGTCTTAATGTGCGACTTTGGTGAATCTGAACTAACCCTTTACAACACCAAAGTCACACAGTAACACAAACCAACCAACTGATCGAGGCACCGGTAGACCACAACTCATGTGTTCAGTGAGCTTAAATGACTGTTTTTGTCAATGGAGTCTGGCTTTGTATAGAGTATAGATAAGTTTCATTTTCCATTTGGTAGCACTGAGTATACAACTGGATAAATGAGACTTGGATTATACTGCATGAGTTGTGTGAGAGTTTATAAACATATGTTTTGATAGAGTTATACTATTGTTCAACGTGGACCCCTATGAGTTCAATTCATGAGGAATTTTCTCCGTGTCTGGATTCTTCGTTCACCTTGGAGGCAAATCAGATTTTTTTTCACACAAAACGTAACACAGGGGGAGTAACTGATATACGATTGATCATTTGGGGATGATGTTTTCCTTTAATTTATCTTATTAGCATTGTACCTTTTGCGAATTAGCACTGAACACAAAGTACACTTGTGCCAAACCATGGAGAACATGTTACTTCACTGGGTATTTGAAACATTTGACTACGGGATCATGAATGTCTGGACAAAATTCAGTGGCACTCAATCTTAAAGTTACTGAGATATTTTCTAATCTCTAAAGCTAATGGGCATGTAGCTACTTCCATGTTTCGGATGATACGTCATGTTTGTAGTCGACCAATGAAGATGAGCTTACATATCACCTTGGGTTCGTCCTTCACCTTCTCAAAATGATCCCACACTTTGGATTTCCTGCCCGACCAGCCCTGGAAATCGACCTGACTCCTGTCTGACTGCTGGGTGTGGCCACTTCCTGTGTCTGTCCTTTCAAATTAAATTCCCACATGGTCCAGTTATAGAGGTTTGGATTTGTTTTGATAAGGCACAGCTCCTAATATATATTATTTTCTGCAACTAAGTGACCAATGAAATCTTGCCGACTAATGACCCCTCTAGTCGACTAATGTTTGGTCGACTATTAGGGGGCAGCCCTGCTAAAATTCATATCAACTCAGCCTCTTCTGCATTGGTTTTGCTTTACATCTGAGTCTTAGAAGTCCCCCAATCTTATGGAAGTTGAGTTCCCTTTTAAAGACACTTCAGCAGCAACAGACATGATAGATGTAGGTCAAAACACATCAGTACTAGTGAACCGATGGAGGCAAATGGCCACCCACCCAGAACCTGGTTCTGCTTGAGGTTTCTACCTGTTAAAGGGGAGTTTTCCTCACAGTTGTCACCTTGCTTGCTCATGGGGGAATGTTGGGCCTCTATAGATTAGAGAGTGTGGTTTAAACCTGATCTATATGAAAAGTGTCATGAAATATTTTGTGAACTGGAGCTATGTAATTAAAACTGACCTCATTTGACCACAGTACTCCAGAATCACAGTTTTATCACATGTGCTCTCTTACAGCCCAATCTGCACAGTCACACCCTGCCTCGAACACACTCCTCCTCTTCTCTGCCTGGTAAGTCTCATGTCTGGTCTTAATTTACCCATTAAAATGATAATTTGATGCTCTTGGAGATTAGTCTTGGTCTTAAGATTTTCCCTCCTGCCTTTTTTTAATCATATCTTTAGAGTTTGAAAAGTAACATCAAGTGTGTGTGAACTGCATAAAGACTCACAGCCTGCCACATTAACTTGCATTTCTTTGTTGCATCTCTTTACCTGTGCATGATGGTTGTGTGTGTGTGTGCATGGTGATCCGTTCATGCATGTGTGTGTCTGCTCGTAGACTTCGGTGTGGCTAACCCAAGCGTAGGGGTGTGTGACTCTCTCCCATGCCCCGATGGAGACGTCTTCAGTGCAGACATTACTTCACCTGGGCGACCTCTAATACGCTCACAGTCTTTCCACAACGCCCCAGGTAAATGTCCCTGCGGCCCTCCCTCTGGTCCCTCCGTGAAGAGGCCCAGCATTGTTTACTGTTTCAGCACACTGAAAAATTGTTACAGTCCTTTGGCAAAGAATAAGTCAAAGCAAAGCTCAGCTACCTCATAAACCCTCCCCTCCCCTTCTCAGAGCCCGTTCTTGGTATTGTTCAGACATTCGCATGGCGCCATCCGCCATCCCAACACCTCAAAGCCTTCGTCTGTGTCTGCTTTGCAGCAGGGCCTCTTGGGTAATTACCTCACCTGAAGGGCGCTTTTCTGGCTTTTAGGGAGCTGTGAATGCTGTCGCTGTAAAGCATGAGCTTTTCTCCAGGGCTGTGATAGTCAGCAACAACTGTTTGCCAGCAAAAACTCCTACAGAATTTCCAAGAAAGCCTCCCCCCCCACCAGAGTCTCCTTCCTAACAGGAGGTGCATTTGAAGTCAATTAAAGAGCACATCCCCACCATATGTCCCCTCTATCTGAACACTCTCATCCCCTCTTGTCCTGTGTCTCCTCTCTGCTGCATGTCCACTGCATGGTCACTTATGCAATGCCTCTTGGCCACCCGCCACTGTTATAGAGTGTTGCCTCACCTATGTTTCCGTCAGCATGGAAAAAGTAGAGGCTGGTTTGCATCATCAGGAGCAGGAGGTGTGGTTTATAACTGTGGAGCCATTGTTGAGGTAAATGTCGAATCAATGGATGGGGCTAGAATATTGGCATCCTGAACTTTTCCCCAAAGAGTGATGCAGAAATCCCGACTATAATCTCACAATCAGACCCCCCCCCAAAAAAAAGTTTTGTACACACTCACACGTGTGTTTCATTTAAACTCCTCGAAAATGTCATACGCACAAGCCTCACTCCTTTGATGCTGAATCCCTCACAGCCATGTAAGCTTACGAATGCAATTATAGTCGGATACTGCTTTGAACAGAACGTCTTTGTTCACCATGGAAACCCATTCTTTGAAAGTGCGGAAAAGATTTATGCTCCACATGGCGTATGTCTTGGCAGGGGGCTGCAGGGAGAATTAGACTCACCAAACCCTGAGCAGAGAGGAAGAATGTGTGATCTAACTTGTCTCTCTGGATCAGTTCTGTCCAGTTCTGGGGGGTGTCATTTTAAGTTACACTTATTAGTCAAGTTAAAGCTTCTGTATGTAACTTTTTACTAGTATTATTTATTTATTGCCAGTGGGTGAACAGGTTGTAACCAAACTTAAAAGCTGGGACCTGCCCCGACTTTTTTGGTTGCCTCTAGCAGCCTGTGGACTGACTTCGGATCAGCACACTGTTGCTGCCGTTGTGTTAAATGTGTGGGTGTGTGTTAAATTTAGTGCACTATATCATAATGTCCCCCTGATGCTTAAAATAAAGCCTAACATTACAGGAAACACTGCCATGTGAAATACATTATGATACTGTGGTTTTAGCTGGCTAATATTAGCCAACACTAGCTTGCTTACTAACACAGACAAATTGCTAGCTAGCTAATGTAGCAAAATACTGTCTCCTGTGATGAAGGTCATTTAATCATTCAGACTAGCTATCGTTACAAAGCAACCAATGCAAGATCAATACAACATAGCTTAGTTACAGCTAGCTGGCTAACCTTAGCTTGCGTGCTTGTTAATGTAATAACTAGCAAAATAATATCTGAGTGAATATGTTAATTGGCTAGCTTGTTTGCTTGTTAATGTTACTGGTGGATAAATTGGCTAGCTTGCAGTTTGCATACTATTTTATCAGCTAAAGTTACAGAGCAACTAACGCCAGATCAATGCAGTGTAGCTTAGTTACAGCTAGCTGGCTAACCTTAGCTTGCTTGCTCACTATTGCAATCACTAGCAAAATAGCATGCATATGTTAGTTGGCTAGCTTGCCAAATTACTTCCCCAGCTCACATAATACATGATAGTAACTTATGTATTTTGACAGTTGGTGTTGATTTAGCCTAAAATAAATGATGTAATGTTATAGAACACTTTCTACTAGTCAAGAGCAATGCCGTCGTGGCCTACAAGCTAACTGTAACTTTAGCTAATGTTAGCCAGCATGCTCTAACCTAGCTATTCTCCATGTATCTGCTGTTGGTTGCTCGTAAAGTCAGCAGATAATGTAATTTGCAAATGGGAAGCTACTTAGTATGATGGAGGAGCCAATGATCCAAATAAATTATAATTACAGAACCTTTAAATGAAGACATTAAGAGACTTTTTTACTTTATTTTACATGTTTTTCCATCACAGTTTATGTCAAAGACTGACCTCAAACTACAGATTTAAACTGTTTTTAATCTTTGTCTTCCAGGGTCTCCTCTTCATTATCAACAACACCACCATCACAACCCTGCGTCTCTGCTGCCCCACCACCAGCACTACCACTTGCCATACTTGGGCCACAGTCACTTCCCATTCCCATACCCAGGCCCTCCAGGTTCCCCCAAACCAGGCATGCATCCTCCCCTCACACGTGTAGCCAGTAACCCCACCTTCCCCTCTGTTCCCTCCCCAGCCCCTGGTTCTCCAAGTCCTCTGAATGAGACCCCAAGCCCCAGCAACAGTGATGGTGTCACCATGTCCCCACCTGCCCCTCAGCATCCCAACATGTGGCCCCCCCACACGCAGCCCCTATTTTCCTTAGCTAATGTCATCTCCATGGCCATGAGCATGGCTCAGTCTTTCATCCCTCCTGCGAGCCTGCCTGCGCAGGGGATGCCCTCCTATCCAGCCTTCCACCCCCAGCTACCAGCTCCCATGGCCCCACAGTCAGCTTACCCCTCCGTCTACCCACAACATTATCAGACCTCATCAGTTGAGGTCCCCTATCCTACTGTGGGCATCCCAGCACAAAACAACGTCTACCACAGTCCCGAGAATACGCCTGTGATGGACGGAGCCGGGTTTCCTCAGAGCAGTCATCTGAGCTGGCCGCATCACGTCTCTCCACCTTCTTTGCCTTCCACTCCTCCACTGGTTCCTCAGGAGCCTCAGCAGCAGGTTGAACTCTTCAGTCCCCCCACCAGTCCCCCAAGCCTGACCCAGGAGAATATCCACCACAGTTATGTGGACTCGTACCCAGCACAGGTTCCAGTCCAGGCTGAACCCAAATCAGAAGTCTCCAGTTCAACCTCCATGTCAGATTTTTCCCCGTCTTCCCCAGAGAGCCCAGAAAGCACTGTGAGTCACCTCAAATTACCTGTTTATTATCTCAGCTGATATTCCTTTAATATAATGTTCTGTGCATGCAAATTAGTGCTGAAACGATTCGTTGATTCACTGATTAAAGGTCCAGTGTGTAGAATTTAGGGGGGATAGATTGGCAGAAATTAAATATAACACTCACTACCACGTTTGCATTAGTTTATAATCATCTTAAAATTGGAATAGTTGTTTTTTTGCTAGCTCAAAATGAGCTGTTTATTTCTACATAGGGAGTGGATTCTCTTCCACAGAGTCCGCCATGTTGTTTCTACAGTAGCCCAGAACAGACAAACCAAAGAGTAATTCTAGATAGGGACTTTTTGCATTTTATCATCGGCCACCTTAGTTCTCCTACATGCTTGGCACATGGAATCAGTTTCAGTTGGTTGCAATCTGCAACGTCACCACAAGATGTCGCTAAATCCAACACACTGGACCTTTAACAGACAATTACAGATGACAACTTCTTAAATGTAAGGATTTGCACTTTTCTCTATTTTATGTGATTGTAAATTTAAAATATTTGGATTTTGACAAGGTATCTGAAGACGTCAGCTTAGGCTCTGGGAAATATGCAGGCTTTGTCCATTATTTTCTGACATTTTACAGACTGAACTATTCTTTGATTTAATGAACTATCCTTCAACTCAGGATATCTGCCAATACTGATTACCAATCCAATATGGGTGCCCCTATTTTCCCCTCCTTAAAATAATATAACATACCATTACTGACAACTGAAACATGTGGATCAGTCATGTCTGGCCAATACCCAAACTGCTGTATTACTGATGCTAACAATGTTTATTCTAGCATTGTAGCGTTTAGCTCAAAATGTCACCTTGGTTGTAATTAAATTAAATATATGGTCATGGCAGTATAGTCCAGTGTGCGGACTCTGTTTTTCCGTCTTATGCATCATATCTTGTCCAGCACCTCATGTTCATCGCCTGGATGTCATCCTTTTGTATACCTTTTTTTTTAATACTTCTTATTTATAAACATTTTTTATGTTTGATAAGTATAGGAGCAAAAGAAGAGAAAAATGTACACAGGGAAACAAAGACAAATATGAGGTCACGGAATGTTTACAAAAACAGGATCCTTAGCATATAGGTATCATCTGTACTCCAAGAGAAACGGATGTGAATGTTGTACTAGTGCTAAAACCCAAAGTTTTTGAAATGATTGTTGAGCTTGGTCAACCATGATTTCTCCACATTCCCTCCAGCAGCATAGCTGGGTGCCAGTTTGTTTGGACTTCTGTTTGAGTGCGATGAAAAAGCAAGTCGGGTTTTGTATACGTTTTTAACTGTGTTTATTCTCCCTGTACAGTTATCAACCTTCAGCGCTCCATTGCACTCCACTGTACCTGAGATAAAAACCAGCACCCCCAAACCAAAAGCCTCCACTACTGAACCTGGTAAGAAATAATTCTGTACATGTTCTCACGTTCCTGCAGCAGTCTGGATCATAAACACCTCATGTGTTGTATGTTAGTGGCCAGGGGGCTGGGAGGGCTGGGAAATGACATACACTGTATGATGTTTATGTTTGCACCCCAAACAAACCCCCCCACACACACACACACACGCTTGTGTATACACACAAATGCACCCACAGCCACATGTTACAAGTTTTTTCTCCTCTGCTCCTTTTTATGATGTACCAGGTCTAAATACAGCCTGATGTCTCGGTTATGGCCAATTTACCTCTTGAGGTTGTTTTCAGCTCCCTCTCTCTTTCTCTGCGCCGTATCCTTGGTGACATTATCACCTTTTAGCATTGCCTCAGGAGCCATTGCGTAATGGCGGGTCCTGGTGTAATGTTCCATTCAAAACCAACACAAACGTAGGTGTGATTGCCGCCCTGCCCACCGGCAACTACCAATCAGCGAGCGGCCACGCTCGTTAGGGGCCTCTCCTCCCATATCCACGCTGGTGTTTATACCCTCCTCAGAAGCCCACATTCAACAGAGTCCCTCTGTTTCAGTGGGCACTGACCCAAACACCCTCTGTGTTTACTGTGAGAAGGACACTTAGTGGGTGAAATGAGGCACTGCAGGATTTTTAAACCCTGAAATGATCTGCAGATGTGCAGTGACTCAAACTGTTTGCGTCACTTGGACGTGACACGGGTACACAACTCCATCACAATTATCAGGACACGACGTTCTATCTGCTATAATCAAATCTCTATAGAGGGTGTTCACCAACACAGGACGATTACTGTTTAAGAAAACGGAGTGATACCAAGAAACACATACAGAGATTCTCTTGGAAAATGGAAATATGTAATTAACTTTGTGTTTTGGCGAGGCACCTATTAAATCTTTTAAAGTTTAGAGTGTGAAGGGGCTTAGAATGTTATGATGGAAGTACATGATGACTGTTTACATGCTCAATTATGTCTAATTAATTGTTGCAGCATTTTTTATTTATTTATTTATTCATTTTTTGGGGGGTTTATACCATTTTTACACAGATTTGGTGCTAAATACAAGCATTTTTTACCAGTTGAGATGTGATAGAATTGGTCAAAATTCCCTCCAAAATACCACATGAAGACACCAAGAAGTAAATTTAGCGATTTCTGTAAGAATTAGCATTTGTTTTGGCAACTGGATGGTGAGCACTTCTGTTCTGGAAACTAATGAGGAACCCCCTAAATGTCAATGTGGCTGTAAAGTCATGAGGCTGTGATTATCCTTGAGGTCACTACAGGTCATTTTATACAGTGAGGTCAATTAAAAATATAGTCTCACTACATTGAAATGGTTACTATGGGAGCTAACATCATCACTCATGGAAAAAATTGGGCTTATTGGATCCACAAGAGTTTCAGCTTTCCAGCCATACCCAGTGTATACAATTCCAAAACTAGTCAGGGATGCCAGTACGCAGAAATATTCAAATACAGTAGGCGAAAACAACACATTTATAAAGCATGATTTTTGCCCAAAACTTCATGAGACTAGGATAAAGCGAGCATATCTGCAAAGTGGAGACTTGTCAGTAACCATAGAACCCATTGTTATTCAGATATCTTGAGGTCAGTGGTCAAGAGACTTATGTGAAATGTCTGTGCAGTTACTCCCTCGCCAAAATCCAGCCTAACTTTGAAGCGTTAATTAGCTTCTTCCTGAGAAGATGGCATGACGAAACTCAGCTCGCTGCAGCTTCTTAAAGAGACGTAAGAGATCTGTAAGGTTTTGAGGTTTTAGCAAAAACAGCTAATAGTTTCAAAGATAGTGCCAAAGCAATCAGAAAAAAAATGATCAGACCCTGGATGTCAGGAAAGAGTGAGGCTTTGTTCTGATGATCAATCAGCTCTGATCAGATTACAGAACAGTCTCTACTGTGTGGCCAGTGATTGGCTGACTCTCATATAAACAGGCCGTCCTGATGTTTCAGCTTCTTTTTCATGGATACTATAAGTAAGTAGAGGGAGTGCTGCAACTTACTATAATCAATGTTATGTGTTTCTTTTTAGACAAATCCATATATCAGATGTAAATTTAGATACTTTAGCAAGTGATTAAGTACTATTTGGGGGCATCTGTTGATGTTATCATCATGTAATCACCTGAAACGAAGAGTAGTTGTGTTTTTGTTGCCTTAAAATGAGCTGTTTTTATCTAGAAACGGAGCAGATCCTCTTCTAAGGAGTTTGCCAGGTTGTTTCTACAGTGGCCCGACGCGGACAAATCAAACACGAGCTCTAGATAGGGACATTTGCGCCTTCATGTCGGCTGATGTAGTTGGAGGAGTTGGAGAATACTGAGTTCAAATGGGGTCATGTGGAATTTTTCGGAGAGCTCAGAGTTCACGACTTCCTGTGTCGTAAACATGAACTCCCGAGTTCCATCTGAACACAGAGTATTTAGATTAACACCTTCTCTTCTTCTACATCACAGAGGTCCAATCTGCACCAGTTACTGTTGGGCGATTTCAGGTGACGCCCAGTATGCACATCCCAGTGCCCGCTGCACCAGTAGGCGCTGCCCCTGCTGCACCTGCACCTGCCCCAGCAGACAGCAACAGCACGTCATCAGAGAGCAGCACAGAGGAGCAGGGGGAGTCTGAGACCAGCATGGGCACCTCCCTCACCATGTCCCCTCCTCACCCGCACCCCCACAGAGGCTCGACCACGGGGGTCCTCCAGGAGGTTGACGGGCAGGTGGGATGGAGCCAGGAGCAGCAGCAGGACAGAGAAGAAGAGGAGGAGGAAGAAGAGGAGGAGGAGGAGGAAGAGGAGGAGGAGGAGGAGGAGGAAGAGATTGTCGAGGAACGACAGAGGACGAGGAAGAGGAGTCGGAGGAGAGCGTACAGCCTGAGCCTGATGGGAACGTCTGCGGACAGCGGACTCTCAGTGACGGCGACTGAGATGGAGGGGAGGCTGTGGGACGGAGGGGCAGGCAGCCCACAGTACAGCAACGCTCTTCACCACTTGTGGATGATGACTTACAACCGTAATGCTCCCTACATGAGCAGCGATGACTCCGACAGTGACGACTCCGACATGCTGGAGGAGCTTCAGGAGCTCAGAGACAAGTAAGTGACACCACTAAGGAAACAGAGTTCATCACTGAGTAGGTGCTACTGACAGAATATAAACCTAAAACAGAGGACGGCACTGAGAAGAGGAGAGGACAAGAACTTTGACCAGAGCTCTGACACTCCCTCTTTTAAACGACTTTTATGATCTGTGGTGAAACTTTGAACTGAATGTTTTGGTATAACAGAAGACAGTCGCAAATTAGACATCATAAAGGTGTCATTGTTTTACTCTGTTTTACTCAGCCTTTAACGACTTACATTGTCACGTTGTGTCTCTGTTCAGACACCTGACAGAGGTGCAGGCTCTGCAGGCCGCCCAGAAGAGAGAGATCGAGGAGCTGTATGAGAAGATGGGGAAGGTTCCCCCTCCAGGCATTGTCTCTCCTGCTGCTATGCTGTCCAGTCGACAGCGCCGCCTGTCCAAGGGGAGCAGCTTCTCCTCGTCCCGCAGGAACAGCCTGCAGCGCCTGGACATGTTGCCACTCCAAGGTAAGCCAGAATATCCACATCTATTAAAACCTAGTGACTATGTGACAACCTGATGTCTAAATATGTTTTTTAAAATGCGTGTTTGTTTCCCCAGGTATCATTAGGAGAAACTCTCTTGGAGGCAGCAGCAGCGGCTCCCAGGATAAACCAAGCAAAGGCGTCACCTTTGCAACTGACATTAGCAGAATGGTGAGTGAACGCTGCATTAAATAAAACTTCATATACTATTATTTACTTATTAAACTTGAATGAATATATATATATGTATATATATATGGAGGATGAAAAATGACATAAATATCAATAGATAAATAAATTATCAAAAAATGGATCAATAAATAAATAGATACAAAAATACATTTATAAAAGAATAAATAAATGCTGAAATAGAAAAATTAAATACATAAATAAAGAAGCTCCTGGACCTCCTACCTCTTAAACATACAGACAGAAATACAAAAATAAAAAAAGGAAGTTGTACAAATAAATCTGAAATGTTTGTTTATTTTGGTCCTGTTTAATTTTTAATGTTTATTTATGCATTTATCTATTTATTTCAATGTGTATTCTTTTTTCAGTTTTTTATTTAAGCATTTATTTATTTTTAACATATTTATTACTGTATTGATTTAGTCATGTATTTACATTTATTTATTTATTCCTGTAGTCATTTAAACATTTATTTAATTTTATATTACTTATTCCTGTGTTTATTTATTTATATTTATTTATATGATACTTATATTATACATATTTAGATAAATGTATTTATTTATTCATGTTTTTATTTAAAGATTTTTATATATTTATTTATTTGTACATTTATTTTTGTATTTATTTATTTATTTACATATTTATTCATTTATTCCTGTATTTATTTATACATTAATTTTTTATTGATACTTAGGTAATTTTTCATCCTCCATTCAAAAAAGCCTGTTCTAACTTTCTGTGTTTATTTTCTTTTTGTTTTCCTAGTAAGAAACTCTCAGCCGAGCACGCTGTATATCTGGACTACCTCATCTGAAGTGAGACTGCAGTGGTCAAACCCGTCCTGTAGTTGGATCGCTTTAACACTTTTAACTGGCACACCGATCAGCAAACTGTTTCCTCCTGCCGGTGGTCATTTACCTCAACGTGTATATAAACTGTCGTCAGTGAAGCTGGATTTACACAGGAAGTGTAACATCCAGTTTTCAGCCCTTTGTCAGATCTGGTGAACTTGTGTAGCCGAAGGATACAAAACCTTCTGGTCTGGTTCATGTTAAAAATGACAAGTTCATTATTGCTCTCTTGTAAATCAACTGTCAGACCCAACGGTTCAGAACAAAACGACTCCAGTTCAGGCTGACATGTTACCTTGCAGACAGGTTGTTGCCTCCGTTTGTTTGTCTGTTTGTCAGCAGCATAACGGAATAACAGCTGGCCCGATTTTAATGAAACCTGGTGGAAGGGTGTAGCACGGGCCAAGGAAGAACCTTTTTTAAATTTTGAATCACAGGGCAGATACACAAATTATTTTTCACTTTTGTTAACATTGCGAGACAGGGCATTTGGCCTTGGCGGAGGTCTGCGCTCTCTGAGTGCCCTTCTGGTTTTTAAAGCACGCTTTTAGCATTAATGCAGTCAAGTGATGGTACAAAGTGCTGCAGAGCTGTGGCACTTTACTTCAACTTTGACCCAGAATGAAGTTAGTTCCTGTTTTCCTGCTTGTCTGATTCACTGCCGTTAATCAATGTGAGCACAGTAATGTGAACCACAGCGAGGCTCTGACACTTGTGACAGTTGTCGTACACAGATGGCAACATTTTGGGATAATCTCGCAACTTTTTTTGCTGTAGTTTGTCGATGATGTCTCAGCACCTGCTGACTGCACAGTAAACACACTCTGATCATTGCCTGTCAGGGGCAGACCAGAGCGGGTTAGATGCATTGTACAGTTCAAATATGTGTTATGAAAACATTTTGTTGTAGGACATCTTCGGTTTCTTCTGTGATTTTGACATCTTTTCAGATGACGTACACGTTCTCTAGACTCAGCCTTGACACTTTTAGATTTAGTAAAAATGATTTTTCACATTGCACAGCAGTACAATAAGGAGATAGTATCTCTATCAATGCATACATATGAAGATGTTATTGCTTCAGAAAGCAAATGCTGTACGACAGTTATAAATGTTTTCACGCTTCTGGAGAAAGAAAACTGTTTTTCCAACCAATTAAAGGTCCAGTGTGTAAGATTTAGAGGTATATATTGGCAGGAATGGAATATGATATAAGAAGTATGTTTTCCTTCGTGTATAATCTAAACAGCCATTTTGTGTTCTCACATTGGCTACTATAGTTAGCAGCGTCAGATTTTTTTTTCAACATGAAACTGCTTTATCCAGTGTTTATACCGGTTTAAATCACCAGGTGTATTTGTTGTGGAGAGGAAGAGACCTCCGCGGATAATTCAGCTGACAGTTAAAACTTTCTCAACATCCCGATCTTAAATTGTCAGAGAAAAAGGGTGAGCACACAGTAGCAGGTGCTGGGCTAGCAACCCTTCTGCAATGTGCCAAACAGCATTGGAGAAACACTGAATTGTAACATTAAACTGCTTTGTTCAGTGTTTATACTAGTTTAAATCATCAAGACTGTTTCATTTGTAGAGGAAGAGACCTTTGTGGATAATTCGGCACTGAATGAAAACCTCTTAAACGTCCAGATCTTAAATTGTCAGAGAAGAAGTGTGAGCACACATTAGCAGCTGCTGGGCTAGTGACCCTTCTGCAATGTGTCAAACAGCATAGGAGAAGCCCTGATTTTTTAACGTAAAACTCCTGATTTACTGGTTTAAATCACCAGGTGCATTTGTTTTATAGAGCAAGAGACCTCTGCTGATAATTCAGCTCCCAATAAAAACCTCCTTAACGTCTGGATCTTTAGTTATCAGAAAAAAAAGGTGAACACATTAGCAGGTGCTGGGCTAGCGACCCTTCTGCAATGTGCAAAACTGCCTTGGAGAAACATTAAATTGTAACATAAAACTGCTTTATTCAGTGTTTATACTACTTTAAATCACTGGGTCCATTTATTTTGTAGAGGAAGAGACCTCGGCAGATAATTCGTCTCTGAATAAAAATCTCCTGAACGTCTGGAATGTTAAGTTATCAGAGAAAAATGTCAGCACACATTAGCAGGTGCTGGGCTCGGGGCCTGTGTCCAACATGCCAAACACCTTTGGAAAAACACTGATTTGTCACATGAAACTGCTTTATTCAGGGTTTTTACCCGTTTAAATTACCTAGTCTGTTTGTTTTGGGGAGGAAGAGGCGTCTGTGGATAATTTGTCTCCCGGTAATAAACACGTATATTGAGCTGTCTGCAATCTGCAATCCTCACCACTAGATGCCACTAAATCCTACACACTGTTCTTTTGAATGGGAGGTTTGGTTAAATAGTGCAGAAGACTTATTTTTCAAATACTTTAGCTGGTTTCAAATAATAAAAAAAATGATTTCTTTGCATAGGTAAGTTGTGAAAAATCCACCTAGGTTTTAGACTACTGGCTTTCCTGTTGATTGTACATGTGTATATAGTACAGTGCATTTATAGATCATGTTTACAAGTAAACTATACATGTCAGCAACCTTAATTCCTGCTCCAGCAAAAATCATACTTGTCGCTTGTTCCGTAGATCAAGCACCTCGTGCACTTTAGTAACTTCTACGTTTGTTCGCAATCATTTTAACACATTTGTGGAGAAAACTGTGTTCACTCGAGGAAGAGCTGATGTTATATTTTTTCCCCCATGAGGGAGGTAGAGAATATTCTCCAGTTTATGCTTGATCACAGTAATGACGATCTATGTTCCCACAGTTTGAAATAATTAGTACACTGTGGGATTTAGAGAAATCAGTCCAAGCTGTGAATGTGTAGCTGTTGCCTTATAAAAAAATAATCCACAACACACTGAATCTTCTGGCGAAAGGAACTCCTGTAAGATTTCTCCAAAGTTCGTAATATATTCAAAGACGTTTCAAAATTTTTGAATGTAAATATATAATTGTACTGCTTTCTGAAGCTGCTGCTGTCCTGCCATGCTGAATCTGTGCCTTTCCCTTACAATGTCTTATTTTATATTTTTACTCTCCAGATTTGGTGGCTAGATCAGACTCCATATATTAAATTTTGACAATAATAAATGAAATTGTAAATACCACGGCTCGTTTGTCATCTTTACTGCTTCACTCCGTCTCGTTTTCTCACATAAATAGTTACAGAGACATAATTCTGTATTAAAAAAAATCAAATACATTATATCTTTATTTTACAAATCATCACTTTATCAACATAAATGTTTCAACAGGTTGATCCGTGTGTCATTTCAGTGGTGTCACTGCCATTTCTCTGCTGTTAAAGGCCACTGTAGACTTAATATCATGAGACGACTAAGGTTAAGGATATTACCCTCTTACTGTGAGCTCATCAGCTGATCAGGGCTGGGAACTTGTTAGATAAGGGTTGTAATTGCTCTACAGTGTGGGTTTTTGAGTAGCATGTAAGGTCAGTGGATGCGTCCTTTCCACTGACAGGCAAACTTAATCAAAATCAAGACACATCTAGTTATAAGTCAGCAGCAGAACCTCATAATTAATCTTCACAATCAAGACAAAACAGAGTCCATCGCTATGTCAACATTACAGCGGCCAGTTGTGGAATATAATTCAGTGGCATCAGTGTCCACATAAGTCCCTTCTCAGTTAAGTGCAGAACAGACACACAGTCCAACGACAGGCAGGTGATACATGCGCCTCAGTTGGCACCGGTCTTCGGTCCCTGCAGTCTCGCACGCCTGGCCTCCTCATCCATTTCATCCATGATCCGCTCCTGGGAGACGGAGTAAAATGTGTAGCCGTCTAGTTGGGGGGGCAAATGGTTAAGGAAAATATTTGACAGCAAGAAGAAAACTGTGACCAACACATGACAAGCAGCGTCAGTCGGGCGTTTGTATCCAGTTGCTTGAGAACAGAACATTTAGTCATGTGTCCTATCATACCCTCTCTGTCTTTGGAATCTAACACACTCAGTTGCCAGTTTAGTATGGAACACCAAGCTAAAACTTATGCAGTCTACTTTAACATCGTTCCTGCAATAGTGCCACTCACTGTTGACTAAGGAAAAAAGTTGATAGTTGAAAAAGTGTTGTGCACCCTAAGAAAAACAACAACATGATTTTAGTGGGAAAGGTGATTATTGCATTTAATTTTCACTGGAAAAAAAGAAGAATTGAAAAAACTATTTCTGCTGGGGTCTGTACCAAACACACATGTTCCCTCACATCTGGAATATGATTTGTAGGCTGGGACATCTCTGCAGCTCCACAATGCTTCGTTTATAAAAGTATACTGAGACATATTTTACCTTTATTTAAAAAACTGCAGTGTCTGTGATTTAAAAAGTGCACTTGGTCATAATGCAATTTCAATTATATTTTGATTAACAGTGCATTGTGCAGCCCTTTGTCTGCCCTCACTGGTGAATATAGGGAAACTTATTTGACAGGAACATTTTAAAAAGTAGATGACAGTTTTGTATGATAAAACAAACTAACAATAGGTCAAGGTCGGTCAACATTTTGAGATAGTAAGTCAAAGTAAAAAAATGTACAATTATGACTTGGTAAGTTAGCTTACTCTACAATTTTTTATTTTTATTTTCATGTATTTATGTTATGGATGGAGAAAAAAATCAATGCACCATAGTATTGCAATATTTAGCATGCAATACTGTATAGATACGCCGATGCAAAGTGTCAGCATTTTATTATATAAATTACTAATGTTGGAAATACAAATTAAACTTGTGGTAGACCGTTAGACAAGTGAATCAATTTCTTTTTCAGCCCACTGCATTAATGCTGCTGCAATAAAACTTACTGAAGTGACATGAAGAGGCTTTATCATATGGGATATAAACAGATGTTGACGAAGTTTTTCCTTAATTTGCAGTTGAAAAAAACTAATAAATTAAGATAAATTGCAACATATATTATCACAGTACTACAGTATCACAGCCCCGCAGCTCTGATACTTGTTACCTAAGAAACTTGTTACAGTTATTACTTTTTTTTTATACTATTTTATCTGTCCCATAAAGCACTTTGTAGCTGTGTTTTAAAAACTGCTATACAAACAAAGTTTATTATTATTAATTTATATCCACTTCCTGATATAAATGTGCTTCCATATATGAGTTTATTCTGATATTTTTGTAAAAACAAAAACACAACAACAATGAAACACTCACTGGGACAGCTCTCTTTTATAAGTTTTCAACACTGCCATCACTAGTACCCTGTGACGCATTCAGGAACAGGTGGAGGAGGTAACACCGGGAGACATCAGTTGGACTGACCGTGGTTCACCTTCTGCTTCCTGCCTAATATAAGCTGTAGCTTCGGTACATTTAAAGAGCACAGTGTTTAAACGATTCATGCACATTACTAAGTTACCCACAGATATTTAAAATACAAAATTTAAACTGTTTTTTAGTGTCATAATGCGCCCCACACCACTTTAGTTAGGCTAACTGACATGTAACTTTATGTCATAGCTAGCATGTTAGCATCCACTTAATAGGGAACTTTAAGCCTCGGACATTTTAGCTACATCCACCAGACAGTCAAACGCAATAACTGCCAATGTCAACATGTGCAGATAAACTAGCGTTAAGGGTTTATACAGTGTTATCCAACATCCAGGGACCCCTGAGTAGCGTTAGCATGCTAAGCTAACGTTACGTAGTTCACCTTGTGTTGACGTTAGTGCGCTCGGCAAGGATACAGATGCCCATGACGAGTGCTCCAATGGCGAGTCCCGTCGCGACGTTTCGTGTCCGCAGCTTCTGTGTCCTCTTCTTCCACTGCTCGATCTCCACCTGTCGGATAAAATTCAGCTGCTCTTTCGAAAGACCCTCTTTAGTGGGGTCTATCCTGGTCGCAACGCGAGCATCGGGCTCCTTCGGCGTCTTGTCGGCCATGTCTGCACTCTGTAGTCAGTGACGGTGTTTCACGCAGTTACACCAGCAGCTGTATTTTAAATGATCTACTGATTTAGGAGGCGTCTATTCCCGCTGTGAGCAGCCCATCAGTGTGTTGTGAGATCTACACTGAGCACCAGGAGCGCTACTACGTAACAGAGCCAACGGAACGAAACGGTGCAACATCCAAATGAGCCCCCAGTGCAGCTACATGGTTCCTAGTAGGAGACGTTGAATCGGCCCTCACGGTAAAAACCAAAACGGTCCAATGACGCCATCTTCTGGAAAATTCAAACTTAATTATTTTCTTTTCCAATTTACTTCTGACAAACAGGTTTGTAAATGTAGCTTTTGTGTTTAAAGAAGACGACCGGACCGTTAGATAACCTTAGTATAGTAAAATGGCGAAACGGTTCTTTTGTTCTCCAAGTGAAAATACAAGTTTCAAGTTTCGCGAAATTTCGTTTGACCTTCTCACAGATTTTCTTGTTAATCTCAACAAAAGAAACAAAGACAACCTCAACAGTTTATCAAAATGTAGCGGGAGCTTCAAAGACAGAAGACTAACGGGTGAGTAACGTTAATATTAGCCTACAAGCTAACTTAAAGCTAACTGTAAAGCAGTTTGCACTTTAGCTTGCTAGCAAACAAAATGTATTATTACGGTAATTTTGCCTGTTTTATGAGCCAAGTGTATTTTCATCTGGGTTTATGTTTATAACCGTTATTTGTAGAAACATTGCAGTTCTTATTTATTATATTTCCTGGAAGTTACATTATCTATTATATTCAAAACATCTCCATTCCTCTATAGGGCACCCAGGTAAACATTTGTTATATAATTTGTAATCTCTACAGTGCTTTTGATTATCTTAAACCACACACAGCTGTGGCAGTTAACCAGTGGGTATCTTAATACACACTTCCTCGTTGCAGAATGCTAGTTTTTAATTTTTTCACCCCTGCGAAACAGACTAAATCTAGTATGAGATAATCCATTAAAAAACAATCAAGCCACTTCATGTCACATGTTCTGGTCGTTTAATTTCTGGGATTAAATATGTAAAACTTTTTCAGCAATGTTTCGATGGCTAGTTGCCCCATCTATGTCCATGGCGATATTTGGAGTAACTCCCCAAGATGGTAAATTAAGTAGAGCCCATCATCCTGTGTAAAGGAAGGACTCTTCACCTCCAATATATGGACATTGGATTAAGGATGTTATGCATCATTTACCATTAAAGACACTATGGACACTTTATAAACACCACTGTCCCCTGTGTTTGTTTTTTGCACATACAATCACTTGCACTAGATATGCTCTCTTTAATCCACTGCTCATTTTTATTCATTGCTCGTTATCATCCACTTCTCTTTATTATTATTATTATTTATTGTTGCTTCTTGTATTTTTGTACTTTCTTTTGCATGCCTAGTTTTTAAGTTTTTAAATTTTTTAAAATTTTTAATCTGACTCTTTCTCCTCGACTGCTGTAACACTGGAATTTCTCAATTGTGGGATCAATAAAGGTGTATCTGATCTTATCTTATCTTTAAGGATCAATCGCACACACCATTTTTAAGTTTTGTGGCAAATATGGAAGCTGAAAAATTGTACTGAAACATGCTATACTCCCCTACTTATGTCACACAAGTTAATTAATTTGTTGTCTTTTTTCCCTTTATTAAGAAAAATGTTTTTTTTTTCTTTCTTGTCTATTAGATTTCCTTTTACTGGTCAGGATTTCTCTGTTTGCTCCAGGGTTGATGGATGGGTGGGGTTGTCTTTTTGTCCTTAATAATTGTGTTTGTTTTTTAATACTTTATATTAAAATAAAAAAAAGGGTTAAAAAAAAACAACCAAAAAAAAATAGAAATAAGTAAATAAATAAACGGTAATACACAAGGTGTGTGCATGTGTACCTTCAGTATAGAGTAAAATTCTATAGCAAATGTTTAAACCAAACAGGACCTCAACTTCACAGCTGTTCAATCAGGTATATTATGAAACGCTGCCACACAATGCCAAAATTGTCTGTAGGTCCTCAGAAAGCAAACCGTATCTTTTCTATCTTAAAATATTGTAATGTATCTCTCACCCAGTGTTTAAAGTAGGGGGCCGGGGGGAGTCACCTGCTTCCAATTAAGTAATATAAGTGTTCTGGCTAAAAGAGTGGCACAAGATATGCAATTTGACTGTTCCTTAGGGAGATGATTGTCCTCGCACTGAATACCAAAAATGGCTGTAAGAGGATTTGGATCAATTTTTTACCTCCAGTATTTTGGATTGGGCTGTAAAATGGAGAATGGGTTACCCAAGAGCCCCGGGCAAAACCAAAATGTATGCAGGTGAATTTTAACATCTTTTCCAAGGGTCATCAACCAATGGATACATCTTTGAGATTCTGACTTCAGACAGATGAAGTCTGCGTACTACCTTGAACTGAATCAGACCATGCCTGGCACATGTTGATGGAGAATGTATTCTTGAGAATATTGGGCGGCAGTGTTTCAGTCTACAGAAACTTGGGTTGGGAACCAGAGGGTTGGCAATTCACGTCCCTGGAGAGGTGCTGGTTCGCTTCCTGCTCCCGCCACTGCACAGAACTCCCACCTACTCAGGGGTGCCTGTCAATGGGCGGCCCCCTCGCTCTGACATCTCTCCATGGGATTAACTAAAATGTACAGGACTATCTGTATCTCACTGTACCCTGTCATCACGCTCAAGTCATTTATACACCTGGGATTGTGAGCCCTGTTATTATGGAGGCCACTTCTCATTACAAACTCCTCCAGGAAGTAGACCCCCCCTTACCCAGCTGCCAGCAGCACCAAGGAAAATATGAAATATCTGTAATTATATTTATATAATTAAAGATTTATATTTTATATTTATAGATTCCTTGAGCAGCACTTCCGTGAGGAGGAGCAGATGGAGAGCAGCGTTAATGACATCTAATGAACATCTATATGCTTCCTTGTTGAGTTAAGATAGGATTTATTTAAATACTGTCATTTGGGATACTTCTGTTAGATGTTATGTCTGTGTCTTTAACATGCTTCTCCCACTGTCAGTGCTGACAGTTTCCAAATGAATACTTTGGTTTCTTTCAGACTGACTGGTCAATAGAAAAACTGTCCAGTCACGATACAGTTTTGTCAGTGCTGGCTGGTGGGTGGTGTCGAGAACCCAGCATGGTCGTGATTCATGGTTGTTAAATGTCTTAATGGCGCGGCTCTCGGCTCATTTCACACAAACATAGGTACACAGAAAAGACAGTCAGAGTTTGGTATTAATATTCTTTACTCACAGTGATTCCAGGACTTCTTGTCTTTACTGGACCATCTGGGCCTGTTATTTTATCTCATCATCTCGACTAGATGATTTGTTCCTTGATAAATGATGAAAAATATTAGTAATATTTTGAAATTAACATTACTGCAAAGAGATGAGATTATACATGACGTTTAATAACCAACAATACCTGGAGATATATGGTTGTTGTATTGATCCCATTTCACAAACCTACATGATTTCCCACTTTACACAGTTTTCCCCAAACACATTCACTGCCTGACAACTTCCTCTCTTCAAATGTGTTTTGAATGCTCTGCGTGTAGCCCGTCAGCTCTGTCCCAACATGCTGAGCTCAATTCTGTTTTGTTCTCTGCTTTTGCTAACGCTCTGCCTCCCTCTCTTGTTTTCCTGTACTTAGAATACATCCTCCTGATAACTAGAGAGCTGAGACTTGATCCGCTGGCTGGATACCATGCCATTGAGTTACTTCAAAGGTAAGAAGGAGCTGCATGTTTGCTTTTCCCCGCCACTCCCGTAATGATATTGGCTTAGCTTTTATTTGAATAATTATCTCACCCAGGTTCATGGTCAAGCACCTTACAGATCTACTGACCACACCCACACCTCAAGGTGCAGCCGCTGATCAACGAGGAAGTTATGAGGATGCTGTGTTTGACAAGCTCAAGGAGAAATTCCCTCTCATTGTTTTCTCCTGTGTGCAGCTGGCAAGCAAACTGTCTTTGCACAGTCATGTAAGGTCTTCACTGCCTACAATAAATTAACCTTTAATACACTGTGATTAAAAATAAACAAATCTCCTCATACTAATTTCTTGAATATTTTCTAGATAATCGACAACAACACTGCTGTGTGCTTTCTGCATTCAGTCGGTCACAGTGTTACCAAGCAGACTGTCTTGGAATCAGAGCTGATGGTCTTGAAAGGGCTTGAATTCAAATTAAATGCTCCTAACCCACTGACATATGTGGAAATCCTTCTGGAGGTGCTTGGTAAGATATTGTACTTAAATACAGAGCAACTGATATGAAGGACAAAAGTATCACTAAATAAATAAATACAGGAATTAATAAATAAACACAGAAATAAATGAATAGATAAACTAATAAATAAATCACGAAGATATGGAAATAAATAAATGCATCAATAAGGAGATAAATGCAGAGGTTAGGACCTCCTACCTTAATAACACATACAGAAATACAAAATTAAATAAATATAGCTGTACAAAAATGTAGAAACAAGACATTTATTTATTTTATGTTCAATTATCAACTTTTTTATTTTTATTTATACATTTATTTGATTATTTCCAGATTTATTTATTAATGCATTTATTTATGTCTGTATATATTTCATCATACTTTTTTTTCTAATTTTTTTAATATACTTTATTCTTATACTTTATTTGTTGCTGTCTTTATTTATAGTTGATTATTTATTTCCATCTTCATGTATTTTTCTGTATTTTTATTTATTCTTTATTTATTTATTAATGCATTTATTTATGTCCATGTATAGTTCAGCATATTTTTATTTTTGACATTTTATTTTGTATACTTTATTTTTATTTTTTATAATTATTAATATTCTTTATTCTTTTTTTTTCTGTTTTTATTTACAGATTAATTTATTGATTTATTCTTTATCAATGCAATTATTGTCTGTATATATTTCAGCATATTTTTATTTTTGATATTTAATCTTGAATAATTTTCATATATTATTTATTATTTTGTTTATGTCTGTTTTTATTTATACATTTATTTCCATGATGTATTTTCCCTGTATTTATTTATACATTTATTTATTTATTTATTTATTGACACTTCAGTCATTTTTAATCCTCCATAACTTGTGAAGTATCAGGATGTAACAAACTGGCCAAAATTATTTCTATGAAGATATTTTAGTCACATCCACTGAATAGCTGTGCTGACTAAGCTGACTAAACTGTCATAGGTCACAATGAGCCATCCATCCCTGTCGAGCGCCTCTATCAACTGTGCCACCACGTTCTCCAGTTCGTCAGCCTTCAGAGGACTGCCATCTACGACTCCTTGTTAGTCACCACCACTCAGTGTGTTGACCCACCCAGAGAACAGAGGTACTACGTCTCTCTTTAATCCACATTTTCTGACTTTTTGGAACAGGTGGTTTCTGTCATGGTTGAGTGGACAAGCTGCTTGATTGGCAGTTGAGAAGAATACGACCAGTTGAGAAGTGTCTTTGCTGTTTAGGTTTCAAATTTTGTCATATGCCATCATGTTTCTCATGGCTTACCGCCTGCAACGCCTATACAGCTGTTAAATTATGACAATGAATGCAGCCTCATGCTGTTGGTGTAGCAGGCTATGAAACGTGTGGTAACTGTTTTTTGGCCACTTGAACAAAACTTGGAACTTTTCTTGCAGCTCTGTTGTGGTTTCCACTAAGTCCTGAGGGAAGTATCAGGCTCTTTGGCTGCTAAATGCTCCATTACGTTCACCTGCCAGTCTCTTACTTTGTCTGTCTAACATTTGGTGCTGAGAAGACAGTGTACAGTGAGGTTTTAGAGCTTTTAGATGTTAAAAAGTTGAAGAGAACTGCAGAGTCAGGTGATAACTGTGTGGCGTCATCACTGCTAGCGACCCCTGTCTTATTACACATAATCATTTGATCCGTTATTAACATAAAATATTGATTGTAGCTGCTCTAATACTAAACTTATCCTCATTAAACAGAGAGAAGTTTGTGACAGTGACTGAAGACTGCATGCTTCTGGGGGTTGGTGTCATCGCCGTGGCTGCGTTCATCCTTTGTGTCAGAGAATGGAAACAGGTGAAACACTTCCTATAGTTCTTTAAGTTCACAGTAGCATTTGTTTTCAGTGTTACAACCCTTTGAAACCCACATAGACCGATTTTTGTCTTATTTGGGTGGGTGGGGGAGATAGATAGCAGGTCAACAGTATGTGCCACACAGAAGTTGTATACATCATCTGAAAGCTGAGAACCTGGGCGCCTACTTAAACTGTACAGTTAAGAGTGTATAGGGGGTTAGAACATTATCATTGAAGAATATCATTGCTATTCCTATGATCCATTATGTCTCATAAGTTGTGGGCATGCCTCTAAAGGGGAGACTCGTAGGTATCCAGAGAACCTATTTTCATTCAGACATCTTGAGGTGAGAGGTCAAGAGACCTGGAAATGGCCATGCCGTTTGTCCTTCGCCCAAATTTTGCCCACTACAATAATGTCAGCTGGGATTCCTGGCAGCTTGTTGGGTCTCAGAGGGTTAAATGTTGAAACTGTGGACAGCATATGCAGCCACATCAAAGCATATCAAGTCATCTGCCTAGTCCAAGTTTAGTTAATGTACTTAATTTGTCACAAATACGTTCCATACAAACTGTTTTTGTTGATGTAGGCTTATTCTTGATACTTTTAATACATTGCAGGTTGTGGAAGAACTGAGCCACATCACAGGAATCTCACAGAGGAGCATCAGCGATTTTGCTCACGTGACATTGATGCACATTGTTAGAACCAGTTCCCCTGTAGCATAGACTTGAGTCCCGAGAAGTTTGACTTCTAGTAGTGGTAGGTGGTGCAGAATGTGTGCACCTTTGTGAGATGAGCGGAATAAAACATGAAACAGAATGAACAGAAATATCCAGTGTAATGAAACGATGCCAGAGGAACAAATCACTAAAGAGGCACTGGATGGTAAATGTATTAAAACATATTGTATTAAACAATAACTTAATCCTAATATGCTGTATGTCTTCACTGCTTTTACTATTCCTGTGCTACATTGATCTGCTCACTTGAATTAGATGCACAGTGGTTTATTGTTGTACTTAGTATTGAGTTACTCATCAGCCAGGATGTTAAAAATAAGGGTTTGGCTGAGGATCAAGTGTCAGGTGACTCTGGTGACTGGTGAGGGGTTCTTCCTCTCTCTGAATCCTCTGAGTCTCATCCTTTCTCATCAGAAAAGCAGCAGCCACAGCAAAACCTAAGGACAGAGTTTATAATCCCACTTAATACCAAGAAAAATCAGTTTTCAATCTGTATAATAATATAATGTCCTTCAGTTTATCATAGAGTATTTCAAATATGTTTGGAAACAGAAAATTGTTTGTTTTGGTTGGTCCAATATGGGACTTGTATCAAATCAATCAACCCTTTTGCCAGAATAAATGTTGGCATTGTATGTTTATGGAAGCCACAGATATGTTGTATTTGCATATTATTGTGTAGTAGATACATTCACACTTTATGATTTAACAATGCTGTGGTTAAAAATGCTTGTTTATGGTTACAAAAAACATGTTTGGGGGCTAAAACCTGCTGTTAAACAGCCACAAGTTGGTTAAAAAAGTCACAGAAAACACAGACATGGATCACTTAAAAACATGCACATTTTGGGGCTAAATATCTGCTGGAAAAACAGCCACAAGTCACTACAATTACTACTGTTGGGGGCTAAAAATCAGCAGTAAACACAGGCAGGGGTTGTTTAAGAACATGCACATTTAGGGGCCTAAAAATCAGAGGAAAAACAGTCAGGTCCCTAAAGAACACCGACGTTGCGGGCTAAAAAGCCGGAGTAAACACAGCCACAATTCACTTTGAGATACCCATGTCTGGGGGCTAAAAACAGCAAGAAGAGCAGCCATGAGTCTTTTAAAAACATCCTTGTATGGGGACTAAAAAGCTGCTGGAAAAACAGCCACAAGTCACTAAAAACAACCTCTACTAGGAGCTAAAAATCAGCAGTAAACACAGCCAGTGGTTGTTTAAAAACATCCACATATAGGAGTCTAAAAACCACAGGTACAACAGTGACCGGTCACTGAAGAAAACTCATGGTTAGGGGCTAAAAAGCACCTGGAAAAACAGCCACAAGTCGCTAAAAGACACCCTTGTTTGGGGGCTAAAAAGCCGAAGGAAACACAGCCACTGATCACTTAAAAACACCCATGTTTGGGGGCAAAAAATTAGCAAGAAAAAGAGCCACTGGTCGCTAAAAAACATTGTTTGAGGGCTAAAATGCACCTGGGTAACAGCCAGGGGTCACTATAAACCACCCTTGTTTGGGAGCTAAACAGCCAGAGGAAACATAGCCATGTGTCATGTAAAAACACCGTCTTTTGGGGGCTAAAAAGTTGCAGGAAAAATAGCCTTGAGTCAATAAAAACCATCCTTGTTTGGGGGCTAAAAAGCAGCAGGTAACACAGCAACGGATCCCTGAAAAACACCCACGTTTGGGGCCTAAAAAGCCGCTAGAAACACAGCAATAACTTGCTGACACACAACCAGTTGTGTTGTTTATTGGTCTCGAACCGTGGTCTGCAGCTTGGCAAGCGTCTTGCCTTGTGACACGCGATTCATTCCTTCCCCATCCCAATGACAGTCATATTCTACATTACTTAAAAACATTGATATGATTTGTAAGACACATGCATATATCATGTGTTCCTGCTTTGCAGAAACAGTAACATCTTCTGGCAACCGGGCTGCGTTTGGTCTGACTAATGCATACACATCCAGGTAATAATTAATTTCAAAGTTCAAGGCAGTTCCCTTCCCATATCAAAACACTGATAAATATAAATCTATTCATAGTGCTAACATTCAACAGCAGCCTCTGAGGAGACCTGATGGCTCTGCGGTGTTTCCCATGTAATTGCAACATTCTGGGTTTGACCTCCAAACACCTCGGTGCTAAAAGTAACAAATTCAGAGCCAATTATTCTCTTTGTATGCTTCCATGTGGGTCGTCCTGTTCTGTTCAGTACTATGCTGAATAAAAACAAATCTTCAAGAAGGTACAGTTACCCTGGGGAGTGGGTTGGAATATGTTACCAACTCTGATTACGTCTGTTTCTCCTCGTAGAAACAGGGATGTCGTCAGTCTGAAAACAGGTGGGAGCAAAAGTGCTGTCATAAAGTGCGGCCATCATCTTTTTTACCACCTGATTTTGACCACTGGCTGACTCTGTCTCAGTTTACCTGTGGCTATCTACTAACCTAACTCGATTCTTGAGCAGATCCATGCCTTCAGGCAGTCGAGGTGAATGAACCGCCACTGTTGCAGATCTGACATCTGGTCCTCTCTTAAATAATGACTTTGCTAGCATATGATTACCTTTGTTTGATTGTGCATACAGTCTCTATGTTGCTGTTGTTTAGAGACTGGGTGTTTTGGGCAACAACAGCCCCTCCCTTCACTGCTTGACATTCTTGAACGTGTGCTCGTTCTCTGATATCCCTGAACGGCATCAGGTCACTCATGTTCAGATTATCTCGCTGTCCAGAGGCACCCTCAGCAGAAGACTGCAGCCTGTCAGTAGTGCAGTGGTCTTCCTCAATGTCAGAGAGCACCCCGCCCAAAAGATGCTCCTGAGTGGAGAGATCAGGCGTGTCTGTGATGTTGGCTCACTGAAGCTCAGGGAGATGTTGGTGTGTCAGCCTCGGCCACATCACACAGCCCATATTGAGTCTGTCAGTGGTAGGTAGCACGTGAGCCCACCTTGTTTGCGCCAGGAGAGGATTGAGAGTGTATCCATCACTACTAACAGGTGAAACTGCTGGTGTTCTTCACTGTGATCTGAAAGACTTGAAGATGTGAGAGAGAGGAGGAGATCTTAACAGGTCACCTGACTCCTCCTCCTCTCCAGGTTCACTGGACAATGTATGAAATGTGGGAACATGTGAGGCAGCGGTGGCACCTCCCAGGAAGTCGTCCGGAGCCTCAGCACTGGAGGGACGCTCAGAGTCTGCGGTATCCTCAGTGTTTGTTTTTCTGAAAAGGTGTTTCATCTGGCCAAATCTCCTCAGGAAGCCTCGGCTTTGTCTTTGCTTGCTCGCCTCCCCACCGGTGGATCCAATTAATCCTCTGTCTTTCGCATGCTCGGACCTGCGCTTGTTGTGATACTGCGCAGGGTCCGCTTTGTTGCCTTGGTAAGAGGAGATGCAAAAACACAGCAAAAGATATCAAACCTATTGGCTCGTGTTGAAACACAGCAGATATCAAATAACAGCTAATGAAATGGCATAGGAGCTGTAAAAATAAATGGACCTAAAGGTAGTGAGAAAACTGGCCAGTTGTGTGCTGCTTTATAACCTGCAGCACAAAATGTATCCTCGAAAACTTACATCTGGATGCCAGGGGGGCCTCTTCTCTGTGGGGAATCTTTGAAGTCGTTGCCAGCTCTGCAGTCATGCTCTGGGTTCCACTGGAGACAGCTTGAAGGCAGGACACAGAGCCTTTATTCGATGGGCTCCCTGGCTCAGACGAAGCACTTTTCCCAGAGCTGCAGGGGGGCGACTGCAGGTGGCAAGCAAAGAGGTTTTGGAGTGTACATTTGTGTGACTTAAGAGGGGCACTGGATGCTGCTATACAGAAACTGTGGTATGAGTATGTTCCACAGATGGGGTAGTTTCTAATTATGTGGTGCAAGCTCTTGCTGTGGTGTTGTTTAAGTTGTTACCTCTCAGGTGTGTCCTGTGTCACCCCTGTATCTGCCCTCTCTTTCTCCCCCCGATCCTGACTCTGACACATTGAAGAGGCAGTGAGACAGTGGATGGCAAGGACGAATGTTTCAGCACCCTGACCCTCCCAGTTTTGAGTACAATGCTGAAACACAAAGTAGTTTACAGTGTCAGGGGTTTAATTACAACAAAACAGATGGCAACTAGCCTGAGCAGAAGAACCTTTGAAGGTGTGAAACAATCCTGGGAAAGTAAGTCTGTAGCAAAGTGTAACACCTGTGTTCACCAGCAGGTGTATTGACTATGTGCCATGTTGTTCTCAGTATACTTAATGTTAAATACATAACGTAACAATGCTCAACTATAACTCTTTTCCTAAACCTGGACTAACCAATAGGGGTACTAATTTTTTGGGCGCTAATTTGTTAGAGGTCATAAAAACAAAAGTGAAATAAATCTAATTAATGTTATGTTTTCATGTTTTATGTTTTTTCAACTGGGGAGACCTGAGGCAATTATAATATTTCTAACATTAACTCACTTGAAATACACTTGTCAGTATTCCATATAAGACACACATGAGTACTAATTAATAATACCATTGATAAACTTTACAAGGAACTTTGCTTTTGCAGACATATATAAAATTCACATTTCTGTCAATATCTAATATTGTTTGAACACATATAAAACACATTGTTTAATCCAAAGTATGTACAAACACATTTATTTTCATAAACCGTTTTGAAATACAATTTTAAATTTAGATTTAGTATTTTTTTGTTTTGTTTTCAGCAAGAATGTAAATTCTCAGAGGAAAATTAGCCAAGTAAACCTGTCTGATTTGGAAAAATGACATTTCTTATATTTTATATTTCTTCATATGAATTTAGCTATTATTACTCTGTAGCCTAGCGTCCTGGGTTTGCGTAACTGAATAATTAATAAAACAATAAACAGGACAGAAGATAGTGCACTAGCTCCAAAGGCAACCGTTGACCACTCATTTTCATCACTCCAAAACTCTTACACATTAATGAACCCCCTAAAACAGCAAAATGTCACCCCATAACTTTCTCTGCCCTACGGCAACTCAAGAGGGACAGACAATATAAAAAAAAAACAAAAACAGTCTGCTACATTAAAGGGATAGTGCACCCAAAAATGATAATTCAGCCATTATCTACTCACCCATATGCCGATGGAGGCCCTGGTGAAGTTTTAGAGGGCTCACATCCCTTGAGATCGTGGGGGGAGTGGCCAGCACACATAATGGCAGACGGCGCCCCAGACTAACTTCCAAGAACGCAAAATTGAATCCACAAAGTATCTCCATACTGCTCATCCGTAGTGATCCAAGTGTGCTGCAGCCGCGACATAAAAAGTTGTTTGGAAAAACGTCATATGATCTCTGTTTTTAGCCTCACTGTAGCCTGTAGCTCTGACTGCTTCTCTGTGCTCCGCGCTCACATGTGTGAGCTTGCGCGAAACCAGCGAAAGCATGAGCTTTGCTCATCCGTATTTACATCACGTGACACGTGCACCACAGGGAGAGACAACAGTAACCACAGTAGCTAAAAGATAATTTGCACTACGGTCTTGTAGCAAAGGACAGCCCAACATGTCTGAAGACTTTGAAACTGAGGAGGAACAGCATTTCTTTGATGAGCTGTATTTGTTTGAGCCCGAGTATACGGACGGAACTCAGGCTACTGGACGAAGCAGCTGCCGCAGCTCATGAGCCTAACCCTCAGCCAGCCGCAGAATACCGGAGTCGAGCACTGGAAACCTGGTGGTGTAGTTGTTTCAAATGCAAAGCAATGCCAACGGATGAGGAAAGTCTTTGCTGCTCAGACTGGGAATTGGCGATGCCTGCACTTGAGAATCTGGACATCAGTACTGACGAGACTGCTGCTCTTCAGAGACCGTGCATCACCGATCACTCTGAGCGCGCACGCGTGAGCGCAGAGCACAGAGAAGCAGTCAGAGCTACAGGCTACAGTGAGGCTAAAAACAGAGTTCATATGACGTTTTTCCAAACAACTTTTTATGTCGCGGCTGCAGCACACTTGGATCACTACGGATGAGCAGTATGGAGATACTTTGTGGATTCAATTTGTGTTCTTGGACGTTAGTCTGGGGCGCCGTCTGCCATTAGGTGTGCTAGCCGCTCCCCCCCCCGCCGATCTCCGCGAGGGATGTGAGCACTCAAACTTCACCAGGGCCTCCGTCGGCATATGGGTGAGTAGATAATGGCTGAATTTTCATTTTTGGGTGCACTATCCCTTTAAGGGTCCGGGAGAATACTAGATTCTGATTGGCTGAGGTGTGTCAGTTAAAAACTGATGCTGTACAACTACAAAGTAGTTCCAGTGAAACTGTCTGTTCACCGTTCTAAATTAATGCGCCAACTATTTAACAGCCCACGCTTGTATCAAATATGAGTAAAGGCCCTGACACACCAGGCAACGTTTGGCCGTCGGTCAAAGTCGGGCCGTTGGTGGGCGTCTGCCGCCACGGTGTGTCCCTCGCCGTTGGCCCTCGTTGGCATCAGTTGGCCTGTCTTTTCCGCCATTAATCATGTGGAGGCCGTCGGTGAATAAAATCACTTTGATTGACAGTTCAGCCAGCGCACGAGAGGAGAAACGGAAGTGAGAAATGTAAACCAACAGCTAAAGACAAAAAGGAGTGAGGTAGAAACAAACTTGTTATTTAAGGTAAGACAGTTTTTTAAACTATTGAGCTCTTTATCAGAAACATTTCCTGGTGGTTTGTGTAAATTGTTTCCTGACACACGGTAACATTGCTATTTTCTTTCAACACTGGATTGTGCTGTTAATATGCTAACTGGCTAACTACCCTCAAGACCGTCTTCCGGTTTCCTATTTGAATGGCAAATACAGACGGCCGCCATAGTAAGTTGAAAATAACATCAACAATCTGACCCTTTTAGAGCTAAAATTACATTTATTAACAACATAAGAGACTGATTCAAACCAGTTACTTTTGACAAAAACTCCACACTTGCGTTTTCTGTACTGGTTTAAGATGAAGGAAACATGATAATTCATTATGACCATTAATTATATTACAACAATATTTAACACCAGTGTTACAAATTTAACTTACGTTTTAAGACAAATCGATGTTAAAGATGATGTCAGTTGAAGTGAAACTGGAGTTGCAGCTGTAAATACCACCACAGATTCGTTTCCATGGAGATGCGCGTTCACGTACATAGAGATGTGTATGACAAACGTGGATGTAACATTTTATTATTTATTTTAAAGTTAGTTAGTTTCTTACTTCTTGTTGTGGCCAATGTATTATTTTAGGAACTGTTATTTACCTATTTAAGAAGGGAGAGATGGCTGGGGTGTGACTTTTTAATTTTATTTCTTATTTTGACCCTCCCCAGAGGTACAGGTATTTTTTCCTCAGCCTCCCAGAGTTCCTTGCGGGAAATACATAGCCCTCCCGCCACCATACATTAGTAATTAGATTTTTAAAACTTATTCTTCAGTGTTTGAAAACTGAAATGTATAAGTTAAAGATGGAATCCTGAAGTTGAAAAAAGCTTCGGGTTTCCACTCTGAAATAGCAGAAATAGCTCAGATCTGGTTATGTTTTTGTTTTTGAAGGAAGCGCGTTCCTAGCACATGATGTGTTCAAGTACCTTCTGAAATGTGAAAATCCAATGATTTGTTTCAGTAAATTAATTTTGGTGATTTTTAAAGATAACATGCTTTCAAGGTTTGGAAGGCATGTTAAATAATGGTGGTTTAAAATTAAAGTTTAAATTTGTATGATATTCCCTGTGACTTGTCAAACAATGACTTGGTCCCACCTCTGCCTTTTAGTATCTTGAACAAACTCACAAAAGACTAGAAATAATGTTCTTTTTAGGCATTGTACATGTTGGGTTATTGCCTCATGGGGCACACATTTTAATACTTTTATTTCTGAATACAAACTTGCTTCTGGATCTCTGCCCCCTCATGACCACATATAACTGATAAAAGCACAGACTCTCTGATCTCTCAGTCTGCCATTAGCATAGCATCTGAGAGTGGTTTAAAGATACTAACATCACACATATGGCTGTGCCAGAGGAGCCGGAGCTCCAGTAGATTAGCAGAAGATCCGGGGCCAGGCTTCATTGAGTCACTCCCTGGCTCCCCACGACTCCGCTGATCTCCCCGCAATCTTGTGTTAGGCCCCATTAATCTCACCTCCCCTTGCAGTCTGTTAAAGGCAGCGTGGGCTGTGCACTCACCTTTACTGTTTTCATTCTTTATATACAGACAGAGGGAAAGTATACGCGAAAGGCAGAGGTAGAGAAAGCTCTGGCAGGATTTGATTCAATGCCAGTGGAAGCATTTCCAGAAGAGAGCGGGTGGCTCAAGCACTTGGCTATCTGTGACCACCTCGTCCATCACACTCACTGACACACACATGCACACACACATGCACCCTGCACCAAAGCCAGTTTCCATGGCCACCCTCAGGTATTTCTCATTACCGTTTGCAGAGAGGGAACCTTTTAAGTACAAATATGTCCTTTGGTGGCCTTTTTATGTCTGCCAACCAAAGGAGATATATCGCTTACAAGTTGAGATGTATGATGTTGGCATGTCTTAATCCTGGCAAGTGTCCAATGGGCTAGCAAAGGAGGAGTAATTTATATCTTAAAGACTGATTAATCAGGGGTTTACTCTAGCACGGCAACCTTCTTTAGATGTAATAGAGAACATCTTCCCCCCACCAGCAAATTAATAATTGAAAAGCCTGACCTTAATGAAATGATGAGTGAGCACTGGAGATAAAAATACACATAGGAACTAAAAAAAAATATCTGTACCTGTGCAGAAGCCTCATAAAGTTAACCCCAAGTCACTTTATGGAGGCAGCTGCAATAAAGGACTCTATTGCTACCTAAGTTTATATCTGAACACTGGTTGCGAGTTAATCACAAGATAAAAGACTAAGTGGATTACAGCTAATGCCAGGTTTTAATTCACTCAGTAATCAGTAAGAATCAGCCCTAATGTGGCGGTAAATTATCAAAGGTATACTTAAGCTATGGCCACCCTTCATTATAATAACAACAAACTACAATATAATCAATAGATATTGTTCTCATTTTTTAAATTGCATTATTGCATATTAGTGTAATTGTGATACATTGAGTTGATGCCTTATAGATTTAGGTCTGAGGGCCATTAATGCCACAATCAAGCACGGTGTATAGTTAATTTTACCCTATGCAACATCCCTGATTGTAATTCTGGCTGATAGGTAATTTTATTGACTGATCGAGGAAGAGGTCAGGATAATGTCTGACACCGGCCAACCTGTTCTCCATCTATCATTTCAAAATGTCAGGTGCCATGATCAGCAGGGGAGATGAATTGAAGTTTGATTGGCATCGACCTTGTTTCTCTTGAATAATTATGAATGATTTAGGTATTAGTGCCTTATTTCATCATAAATAATTCATTAGTACTGCCTTTCCACCCCCACTGTGTTTGCTCCTGTGCTCCGGCTGCTCGCAGGGGAATTCAGCTGCGTCAAGCCGGTCAGAGAAAAACAGATTGATACCGGAAATACGGCAGCGATGATCTTAAAAACGTAATAAACAAGGATGCATTTATATTTATTATGCTTACGTGTATTCATGAAGTATATTTGGATTTTTGTTTGCGCGCTTTACGCAACGCAATGCAAACTGTTGCAGCTGTTAATGGTTTTATTTTGAAAGGTAGCACCGGAAGTGTGATATTTGAAAGGTTTAAGTGACTTGACACAGTGATAGGCAGGTCAGCAGCGCTCCATGTTGCGGCGCTGCGTGGCACTGGGCACCGACTGGCTCTGACTGCACCACACACATGACTTTAGTTGTGAATGGCCCCGGCACTCGGCACATTTGGCGGGCGGGAAGAAGCAGCCGTCAGTCCGGGCAGAGCTACCTGCTGCAGACCGTGCTTGCGCCGCGTACACCCATGGGTGTCGCTACTGTGACCGTCTCCTGCGTTTGGACTGAATGTGGCAGCCGCGTTGATCGGTGCAGTTATTTTCAGAGTCGAGCTATTTCGGAGCGATTGGAAACGTGCAGACTGCTCGGGTGATTTGGATTGAGGAGCCGCACGGAGCGCTGCAGCAGACACGGTACAGCACCGGAGCCGCAGCAACAGCAGCAGCAGCAGAGGAGGCACGGGTGTGATGCCAAAAACTGGCCAGAAAAACAAAGGTTCAAGTCAAGGAAAGGTAATCAGCCCTTCTCTTTTTACAGCAACTTCTGCTCTGTCTCAGCTGTGCCTGTCTGCAGTTAAAAGTTTATTTGGGTTTTACATGTAATGTGTGTGTTATAGGTGTCAGGCTCCTGCAGCAGCCAATCTATAACCTATAATGCCTGTGTCTTGCTGCTGTTCATAGGCAAAGCCCAGCCAGCCAGCTAAGCCAATAAACACCCCCAGTAGTGTTTAATGAGATAGACTTAGCTGCTCCTTTGTACACAACAACAAGCATTTCTTTTGTCAGCACACAGCAACATGTGCATGACTTTCATTTTAGAACTGTTTAACACATTGTTGTGTGTTTCCTCTAACATTATGTTGTTTATTGGTGATGGTCATTCATAAATGTCGTTTAAAGAGGGAGCCTGCCACAGAATTTGCGGATAAACAGATGCCTTGCTGTATCAAACAGTGTGAGTTGTTGTTAAGGTTTGTGTATTAATTTGTGCACATATAGAGTTACCTTGTGATGGTGGATGTACTGTAGGTTACACATAGAGGATAGTCATGCTGTACGCGCGGATGGACTAATGAACAGGCCTACTGGGCACACGTCCAGGGGCTTAAAGTGTCAGGGGCCCCCTGGCCTTCACCTTCAAAATGTCACTCAATTTAGTATGTGCCATCCAGGAAGAGTCTCAAAATGACCACAAAGAGACATAAAACAACTACAAGGAGATAAAAACTGCTGCAAAGAAACACAAAATGACCACTAAGAGACTGAACACGACTACAAAAAGATGCATAGCAACACCAAAGAAACTGAAACTGACTACAAAGAGACACAAAACTACTCAAAGGAGATGCAAAACAGCCTCAAGAGAGACACAAAATGACAACAAAGGGGCTCATAACAACTACAAAGGATCTCAAAATGACTACAAAAAGGAGCGACACAACCACAAAAAGACTGAAAATGACCACAAAGTGGAGCATAACAGCCACAAAGGATCTCATAGCGATGACAGAAAAGGGCAAAATAACCACAAAGAGACTGAAAATGACTGAAAAGACATGCATAGATGCTACAAAGGACCTTAAAACGACTACAGAAAGCAACCACAGACACAAAAAACTGCAAAGAAACACAAATGACTACAAGGAGATGTGATGCAACTACAAAGAGATTATAGATAACTGCAAAGAGACAGAATAACCACAAAGACATTGAGAACGACTCCTAAGAGATGCAAATCAGCTACAAAGAGACTCGAAACGATTACAAAAAGGGGCAAAACAACCACAAAGAGACTGAAAATGGCTTCAAATAGACGCAAAGTAACTAAAAAATATTTAAAATGACTACAAAGAGACACGGAATGACCACAAAGAGATGCAAAATGACCTCAAAGAGATGCAAAGCAGCTACAAAGAGACTCTATATGATTACAGAAAGGAGCAAAACATAGACAAATAATCTACAAAGAGACACAAAATAACTACAAGGAGATGAAACACAGCTGCAAGGAGACAAAAAATGACCACAAAGAGACCCAAAATGACGCATAGCAACTAAAGAGAATTCATAACTACAAAAGAGGCACAACCACAAAGAGATACCAAATGACTACAAAGAGACACAAAATGACTACAAAGGGAAATGAAGTGACTACAAAGAGACACAAAATAACTACAAAGAGACACAAAATGACCACAACGAGACTGAAAGTGACTACAAAGAGACACGAAATGACTACAAAGGGAAACAAAGTGACTACAAAGAGACACAAAATGACTACAAAGGGAAATGAAGTGACTACAAAGAGACACAAAATAACTACAAAGAGACACAAAATGACCACAATGAGACTGAAAGTGACTACAAAGAGACATGAAATGACCACAAAGAGACTGAAAGTGACTACAAAGAGACATGAAATGACCACAAAGAGACTGAAAATGACTAGAAAAAGATTCGAAGCAACCAGAGAGATTCAGACCGACTACAGAAAAGGGGCAAATCAAACTACAAAGAGACCCAAAATAACTACAAGGAGACACAGATGCAGGAGACAGCTGCAAAGAGACTGGAAATGACTACAAGAGACGGATAGCAACTACAGAGAGACTCTCAATTACTACAAAAAGGAGGAAAACAACCACAAAGAGACACAAAATGACTACAAAGGCGCAAAATAACCACAGGCAAACAAACTACAAAGAAACACAACCACAGAGCAATGCATAAGGACTACAAAGAGATGCTAAAGCAGCAACAGAAAGAGACTAAACAACTTGCCCTTGTGAAGCAGAGATGGTGGGGCCTTCTGCGTGTCTGTACCCATGGGTCCATTGTCTCATGATCCGCCCATGCCTTTATGTGTAACCTATATTCAGCGCACACAGTCTGAAGGTATAAGGGGGTTGCCCACCCAGACAACAAACTGTCCATAAAGTGCGGAGGTTTATATGGAAGAAGCTGTTCTTACTTGCTAAGTGGCTTCAGGCCAGCACCTACCTCACTCTGCGCAGCCTATTATCTGACATCTGGTCCTTCTCGACAGGGTCTTATGTGGTAATAATATGTTTCAACAAAGACTGTTAATCTGTGTAATGCCTGTTGTTTGGAAGGGGAAAACGCTTATTTCCCTATGATCACCATTCAGCACTTCATATGGATGGAGTCTGCTTTGGATGGGGGATGTGATAGGATGTGAAAACCTTGGAAGTTGTCTTAGATGTTTCTCAGTTATATGGATAGGATTAAACATGGTGCAGATTTGTAAAATGGCAAAACTGTCACAGACCAAAAAAATGTCATTTTTAAGGGCTTAGTTTACACACACTCTAAAATCGCAAGCTACGCCTTTATGGCATCCAGAGAACTGCTGTGATAAAGCATTTATCAGAAAAATAGGTCTGCAGACTGGTAAGATTTGGGATCCAGTACTCATGGTTTTTGTATGAGGCTGGAGATGACTGCTATCTCGCTGTACTTTTTTATTCAAGTTCTTGGTTGTCAGCTCGGCTCGGCGCAGATAAAAGACAGTCATCCTCAAAGCGTTCTCTCATCACATCAATGACATGCACTAGTTTTGCTTCTCCCTACTCCTGACACACATCTGTGAGTTCACAGCAAGGAGGTTTTCCATTATGAGATCATGATGTTTTTCTTTTTTAGTCGACCAGCCTTAAACTCTTTTGTCTTTCTCTGCTTATCTGCTCACGGGGGGGTTAGTGACAAGGCCTTGTTTTCCACAGTCCGAGCCAACGCAGGCCCTCCCGTCACGCTCACTGACAGGCCAAAGGTCAAAACTAAAAAGATTCTGCTGCAGTGAATGGGCGAAGGATTTCTCTCCAACTTAAGTTGACAGAAGACAGCCTTTGGTTTCACGCTGTACTTATGAAATGCACAGTATGAATAAAACATGCCTCAAATCTTTGAATCAAAACCGATACTAAAAGTAGGTACTCTAAACTCACCGTGCCGGTATTGCACCAGATAAAATGTAATTTATTGTTGAGAGCAAAATCGTTGTCATCAATTATGCAGATCTAGTTAAGTGGCAGAAATTCAGTTTACACAGAACAGGAAGTCTACGTTTGTGTCTGAGTGGTCACCCCGGAATAGAAATGTCCACCCTAAAACACTAAACCTCTCCTTGACATGTTTTGCATTTAGTCCATATTGTTGATTTCGGTTATTTTTCTTCTTCCACTGAGTATCTCTCGGGTATCTGTAGAAACATCCAGACATTTTCAATCCAACTAGTATGGAGACAATTTATTTTGCGTAGCACTTTTGACGTTTGAAGAAAAGCATTTCATTTGTTTTCTGTTTCCATCTGACAGTGTTGTTTTTTTTTAAGCTTGTCCAGTTCCCTAACCAAAACCATGTGTTTATTATTGTTACCATGACAATGGAGCTACCCTAACCGTAACAAAGCAGCCATTAAACCCAAGCTAACATGTTTCCTTAATTTTAAATAAGTACTTATTTGAGCCATGCTGCAACATCCAGGGACAAAAAATGAAGCAAATGCAGAAGTGCAAAAAACTGCACTTCCTCTAATGGCCACTTGAGGCTGACTCCAAATGCAAGTCAATCCCCATAGACCCCCATGTTAAAATGCCCAACTTTACAGCAGAAATAAACATGTTTACAGCCTTGCATGACAACCCTTACCCCCTCCTTTTAAATTTTATTACGGCCTACAGTTACGCATAATTAAGGATGGGCTGCTTTGAGTGACAGGCTGTCTGTGAGACTTCAAAAATCCAAGATGGTGATGGCAGAAATGCTAAACTTGAAGCTTCAAAACAGGAGGCCACAAACCATTAGGTGATGTCACAGTAGCTACGACCCTTATTTTATACAGTCTTTGATTTGAACTCAAGCCTCGATCTTTCCCTTAGCCTATACGTTTTTTCAACAGCGATTTGTTGTGGTTTTGGAAGGCACTGATCCCAGTCTGAAATACTGATGCTTGGTCAGTGGCCCTTGGCGTCAGATATTGAAACACAGAGGCACCCTTTAGTGGCAGTGTGAGACGCAGCAGGTGGCGGCATGTTTTGACGCTTTGAGTAACTTCCATATAAAAGAGCGTTTAAGTCCACATAGGTCGGGCGGGAGGGGAAATGGATGGGTCAAACAAACTCTTGAGCCTTGAACCAAAAGTCAATCAAGATGTTGTAGTAACAACATAGCGTGCTAGTCTGTGTAGCATGCTACACTTGTGATGTAGGTTACGTGACATTGTATTAAGTTAGTAACAAACATACTTATGTTGTTTTAAACCTAACCACATACTCTTGTTGCACAAACCTGAGGCAGTAAAGCTAAAAACAATTGGTTTTTAACCGACATTTTAAGTTTGTTTTGAAAAGAGGCTCTTTATTTTGAAAATACAATGCATGTAATGAGCGTTAATTGACACACAGTGCCTGAACGTACAAAACTGACACTGGATGGGTGTATAGTGTGTCGTAGTTTGACATTGAGGGCAACTGACCAGTCGTCGGTATTTGATGAGTTGGGAGTGCGAATGTGAGTGCACAGACAGATGATCAGATTAGAAAAAGCTTCTGCATGTCGGAGGTTGGAGAATTTGGTACAGGGAAAGAGCCATTGTAGGAGACACTGACAGTAGTCTTGATAAAGCTTAATGTAATGCAGCCACAGGACATTTTTACATAAGAGGTGAAACTCACTTTTTCTTGACCGGAAAATCTCTTACTTTTGTTCGACTGTTGCTCTTTTCACCTAATCCTACCGCTGAGGTGTTCAAGTACATTCTTACTCTGTGGGTCACTGAAAGTCATTCTTGGAAATGTAGAAAATCACTGATTTAAATCAGGAGTGGCTGAGGCAGTCTGAGAAGAAGTGGCTACATCAGAGAGGCAAATTACAGCTCTTTGTCATAAAATAATAAAATAATAAAATTATGGACTGATATTGCGTAGTATAGTTAAAGTTTAAACTCTTAAGTTTTCCTTTGAAGTGTCACCAGCAGCTTTTATAGACAGCTTTACATATAACTATACAACTAACAAACATATGACACTGCACTTTGAATTCTGTAAAGTGGTTGGAGTTAATTAAGAGACGTCTAACCACACAAGTTTGACTGCTTTTTAAGATATGAAGAAGTCTGTAGTTTAATGAGGTATAACAACTCTTTCGCTGTGCATCTGTGACCGAGCCAGGCGGCACTGGGTGTCGCTTTCTAAATCTTATCAGCTCTGAAAATGTGAGATTGTTTCCCGTACAGGGAATAAAGGTGTCGTCCTCGGGGATGTTTTGATTCATTTCCCTGAGCACTGAGGGAAATGGCTCTCTTTATGCTGCTTTAATCAGGAAAAGCAGTCAAGGAAACCAGGAAAGCCTATTGGAAAAAAATGCTTGGCTTTTTAGTTTTTTATGTATACGTGCATGTATGTGTGTGCTGCAGTATGAATGGCGTAATCATCAGTTTAGAAAAAAATGCAGTGTAATGGGAATTAAAATTGATATTTCTGTCATAATTTATTTCCTCTTCTTGGCCTGTAATCAGCTCCAAGCCCCAAGAGTGGGCAAGGCAATCGTGTTATAAATGCAAGGCAATGGGAACCACAGCTAAGCGTCACACACCAGTAGAAATTCACACCAGCAGCAGCTTTAACATGTTGAGAAATCTGCGGATGAAGATATCCATGATAGTCCGTAAAACACTCTGAAATTGCCTCATTTGGAAGAGACAACTGTGCGCTGAACTCCTTTAATGAGGGACGGATTCTCCCCAGGCATGTCCCTCATTTCGGTGTGGCCCTTTGATTATGTAATAATGATGCGAAAAAGGCGTCTCCTTAGCGCCTCATTCTTTCTTGTTAGTGAATGGAACCGGAGGTAAAACCGAGGCCGTTTCATCTTGGCTTCTCGGCTCCGCTGTCGGAGGAATAATGCTGTGGTTAGCCGCTGCTACCCTTGTGTCTCCTGTACTGCTGGGAGTCAGTGACATTCATTGAGTTCTGATGGGTACATTTTGACTGTTTCTCACTTACTTGTCGCACACCGCCTTTGACTAGATGAAGATTTTGATGTTTGTGTTAGGAATCAGCCCTCTCTTGCTGCAGTTCAGCCTCAGACAATTGAGGTTGTTCTGGGGTATTATTTGTCGCAAATACCACTTCATATAGCTTTCTGTGACTTTGAAGAGCGCTTTCAGCAAAACCACGACAACACTGTGACAGTATCTTGAATATTTGTACGAGAAAGGTCTGTGATTTAGAAAGAAAAAGCCCAGCCAGGATAGCTTTTGAGAAAGGTGCTGGTGAGACTGTTTTTCTTGTACATGTTGTTGCCTGTTTCTCTTCAAAGGAGTTGTGTATACACCTTAAAAAAAAAAGAATCCAGCAGCTCAACCAAAAATACAGCACAGGATCAAAGTGCTTCAGTGTTTTCATTTGCTACATACAAGGGAGGCTATTATGATATGTAGGCCTAGTTACGGTTTCATAACAATAAATGGGAGCACTGCATCAATTTATTATAACTTGAGGTTTGAGATTCTTTTGCTTAATATTTTAGTCTGCCTGCTTTTCACAGCATTGTGTTTTGTATATCTGGCAGAAGCATGTGTTCAGTTGCCATGAATCGTTGCTTACAGATCATTAAAGTAGCAACTGTTACCACGTGTCCCAAAAGAGGAGGTGTGTAATGAATAAGATCTGCTGTTTAAAATCAGGAGGGCTGTAGAGAATTTATAAGTCTGATATTCATACCTTCCTCTGCTGTTTTTTATACTGCTTCTTCTGGGGTAAAAGAAGCCATCTACGTCAAGCTGGAACGACCATCGTTAAACAGAGGGGGTGGCTTACGACACTACTTATCCGCCAACTACAATGCAGTCTTGGGATCCCTCCCCAGACGACTTCACACCCATTCACCCCTGGTCCCACCTGACCCTAACGACTCATATGGTGGCCAGGTGGGTCAACGACTCACATTGTGAGTTTCAAGAAACGCAAGCAAGTCCAGTTGCCTACGATATAGCATTTACGATTACCATGACCTGGATGACTGAGAATCTTCACCGACAAATTGTGACAACGGCTCTGAAACTGAGAGCTCACATGACCCCTATGACCCTGCTAGGGTTCCCACCCACACAGGGTTTATAGCCCGCAACTTGGTACCAGTCATTTAGAACTGAAGAAGCTTCTTGGATGAGAGGCGAAACGTCTTCAAGAAACGCAAGCAAGTCCAGTTGCCTACGATATAGCACTTACGATTACCATGACCTGGATGACTGAGAATCTTCACCGACAAATTGTGACAACGGCTCTGAAACTGAGAGCTCACGTGACCCCTACGACCCTGCTAGGTTTTCCACCCACACAGGGTTTATAGCCTGCAACTTCGTACCAGTCATTTAGAACTGAAGAAGCTTCTTGGATGAGAGGCGAAACGTCTTCAAGAAACGCAAGCAAGTCCAGTTGCCTACGATATAGCACTTACGATTACCATGACCTGGATGACTGAGAATCTTCACCGACAACTATACTGCTTCTTATTTTTATCCACACTTCTCTATTAAATACTACATCTGATTTATAAACTATGCAAAAAACCTCGCTGATTGTGAAATTCTGGGCCGATACTGATGGTTAAATTTGGTTGATAGCCAATACCTATGTTTTGTTATTATTGTTTATTTTCTTTTTGTTTAACCTTGGGCAGTATCACGGTATAACAGTATACCAGGGCATTTAGAAATCCCAACGGTATGATTTTCAGTACCGTCAATAATACAGATGCTCATCTTTCTATTAAACGAATATGGCGATGCTGTATTAAGGATGTATTAGTGTACAGCATGAGCCACCATCAACAACGACTATGAGTTGTGGGGATAACATTATAGGACTTTTAACAGCCAGCCAGCGACAGCAGAGTGACCACAAGGAAAAACGGTCACAACTGCCCCAATGAATTAAGGGTTTATTACAACAAAACTAGAGGTAGTGATTATTGGAATAATTAACTAGACATCTAACAAGACTAACAAAGACTGCTTTGGTGAGTTTTATATCTTTTGTGTCCAGTTTGATTTAGGTGTGTTTAACAATGACTTAACAAGGCAGTTAATCTGTTAGTTTTAGTTTGATGAAAGAGATAAACTTCAATTCAGAAGGTGTGCGGTGGTATTTCTCTGTTTAATAAGGAGACTAAGTTTAAGAGTAGCCTACCTTTGTTTATTATATTTAAAAATTTCAGGCAACTACTACTTGCAATGCACCATTCTGCAATGTTTCAAAAAACTTGGCGGTTCACACCAATGCAACCTGATGTGACAGTGTATCATCTCTATGCAACAACTCTCTGTACTTCGGTTATGATTTCCAGCTTTTCAGGTTTATTTTGTGGCTGAATATGATTTGTAGCTCTTAAAATATGACAGAGGATAGTGATAGTGAGATACTGGCTACAGCTGCATTTGACGGAAACAGACGGCTCGGTGGGGACGGAGCACTGGCCGCGACAAGTGAACACACCATTTTGACTTGACCAGCAGACTTGCCTGAAGAAACAAGTGAAATGCTTCGTGTTTTAAAACCAGCCGCCAGCGATTTGACCAGCTGAGTTGTACGTGACACCATCAGCCGGCTTAAGTCAAGCTCAGACCACCAGTTCACACCGCTGCAGCTTTTCTCTGCAACGTTCTAAAACGGTTTCATCTCCTCGCAAATCTTTGGTCTGAACTGGGCTCAAAAGAGACCTTGCGAAGTTGCCAGTCAGGGGTGGGGATGAAGGGGGTATGAGCTATAAGACACACATCATGATGATATCATAATTTACCTTCGTAGAATAACAATTTTTACTGAATAGAGCTTGAACGCATCATAAAGTAACTCAGTGCAACCTCCGTCAGCTGTTAGTTTCAGCCACCAGCTGCCAACAGCTTACAGCTAACGTTAACTCGCTCTCAACATGGATTTGTTGTTCACGATGTTGCATTACCAGGGAAACAATAGGGTGCGTCTCCTGACCTGTCTCTGTTTTTCACAGGTTTCCTATCATTACCACTACAACAGGACGCCATTAGACTCGAGCCATGCTTTTTAGCCTGTGCAAAATTGATGTGACACAACAGGAAAACATCGGCGACTGCCATCTGTGAATGTCATCTTCTGAGCTGATGGCTTGATGGCAGTCAACAGCCAGCAGCCAATATCGATGTTCGGCTAATAAATCGGTGCATCACAGGCAGGAGAAGCATATATGCACGAAATAACAAGATGAACACAGGTCACAGTTCACTGTGCTACCTTCAAAACATCTACCTGTGGAAGCCAAACATCAGAACTAATAAAACTACTGCTTCTACTAAAAATAATCCTGATCAAACATCAGAATTGACTTACTGGCACAGTGTGTTGTCTTTGAAAACAGTGGAAAGCCACTTGGTGGGAATGGAGCACAGCTGCTGGCTCAAGTGGCCTGTGAATGCCCCGCAGAAGAAATTTAAGTGGTGCTCTTTTGTTTGGATGCAGAAAATTATCTTTAAAAGGCTTATACGACCTGAAAGATGCTGACATGTAACAACATGCTCAGGCTGATGTATTTGTTTGAGACTAGAAGCCTGTTCTCACTGAGCCTGGGAAGTCATTTCTACCCATTTCCCCTTCGTTTGCACTGATATATTTCATATTGGCAGTTACTGCTGTGACTGGAGTCTTTGGGCTCACTGCTGCATTGCAGCTTTAATGAAATCAACTTAATCACTTCTCTCCAGACAAGTGGAAGTGTTACATGCATTCCTTTTATGTGTGCTGCCTCTTAAATTACACGACATTACCTGATCCTGCCAAGATGGCTCGGATGTTAGATAACAAAGATTGGCTGTGCGGCCATATCCAGTCAGTCTGCCACTCAAACTTTCCTCCTGGGAGCCGAAGATCCCTGTTAGCCTATTAGGCAGCTGCTTGAGCCGACCCCAGCTGCTGATGGCAGATGAATGGCAGAGTATTCATCAGGCTTGGAAGCTGTGTCTCTGAGCTGGAACAACAGCTATGATATCCACAACCTTCACCTTGCAGTGTTGGGAATAACCAGTGACCTCTGTTAACCCCCCTCAGTTTTTGTGTGCATAGTTTTACACCACTGGCTCTATAAAATAATGGACGTAGCCACTGTGACATCACCCATTGGTTTGTGGACTCCTGTTTTGAAGCCCCAAGTTTGGCATTTTGTCACCATCTTGGATTTTTTGGAGCCAGAAGTAACCATGTTTGGATGAGAGGGTGAAGCTAACCCTAACCATAGCTGTTAGTTTGTTTAGCACGGTACATCGATTTACTGCAGTAATGATGATAATAATAATAATTCAAAACCTTTATCACTGGACTATATGAGAATTTAATTTGAAAGGACAGACACAGGAAGTGGCCACACTCAGCAGTCAGACACAAACCAATCACAGCCCACAGATATCTTTCCCTTCTGTAAATATTCAGTCTGATAAATACAGAGAAGTTGATCATGTTAGTGCAGGGCTACCCAGAGCTTTACATCTGTCCCACAGACGATAGGCCTACACACTTACAAACAGCTCCTGGAAGAAGATCAGCTCTGCACTCAGGGTTTCAGGTCAACAGGCTGTGCGATGCTTGTTAAGGTTGCTTAGTAACCTCATCCACAACCTGCTGCTGTGCTCATAAATAGCTGGCACAGAAAAGGCAAAAGAGTAGCACCCAGCACCCGACCTCATGTTTTCCAGGTGGTTAAAGTCACAGCATGTGTATGGCCCCTAATTTACAGGGCTGGTACCTGCGGTTGTTACACAGGCTAGTTAATAGTGTGTTGGACATGCTACCAAAAATATATGATTTAATAATTAAATTATTATTGTAAACATGGGTGACTAGTTGACTAATGGCCTTAAATGATTACTATTAGTCGACTGTCAACAGATGACACCAACCTGTCACTCAAAGCGTCCTTAATTGTGTATAAGCCTTAATAAAATGTAATCATGAATGTTATAATTGGCTATAGAGGCCAAAAGGCTGTAAACATGTTTATTCCTTTTGTAAAGTTGGGTATTTTAACATAGAGGGTGTATGAGGCTTGACTCGCTCTTGGAGCCAGCCTCTAATGGCCATTAGAAGAAATGCAGTTTTTGGTACTTCTGCATTGTCTTCATTTTGCATCCCTGGAGGAAGCCGCTTGTTTTACACCCACCATATACTTTCCTCATCTGTCTCCTTCTGTGCAGTCATCATCCAGCACTTGCTCTCATCCTCCCTGTTCTTCTCACTCACAACATCTGGTGTCACTATTAGCAGATTACCAGCAGGGACTTCGCCTTCCATGCTGAAAGCTGTGCATTTTAACTGTGTGCTATAATGGGTTCAGCTCAAGACAAATAGGGTTACCACCATGTCATCTGCTTAATGCTCGCGCATTGACACTGCTGCTGCCAAGGCTTTTTAAATGTGATCTGTGGGCCGGCGTGAAGTTGTCAATGAAACACTAGTGCTCTGTCATATCTAAATAGCTCCACTGTTCCTCCGTATGTGGTGCGCAGTAAGTGGTGGGAGATGGGCCTCCGCTTTGTGATGTGAAGTGCCATTAATGGGTTAACTCCATTATAATTTGCCAGGCATTTGTGTGACTGTAGAACACAGTGGACACGTTGTTGTTAATACAGCTGCCTCCATTGGCTTTGTGTGCTAAAACAGGGTGTGACGATGAGTGTAGGAGTGTAGGAGAATAGGATTTTATGAAAAGTAGCGCTGTTTTGAGTCGAGGCCAACACTGTCTTCAATGATACCCTTTGTATTGAGGAACTCCAATAAATAAAAGGCTGTAAATCATAATTCCCAAGATTTAAGGACAATACTTCCGTGACAGCAAAGTCAAGAATGAACTTTTAATCTCAAGATGTTTGATATGACCTTGCATCGCTCTGTGGAGTGAGGCAATAGCCAGTAAGAGGCCAGTTCACAGAGTGGTCAGGCTGAGGAAGCTTTACCACCATTGTTTTAGTTATTCACAGTTTTGTCTGCACATTCTGTGAATTGATGACCTTAGTTTCTTATCAGTCATCAGGAGGGTAATCTGGGGTTCTGTCATTATCTCTGTGATATCAGATTTATCATTTAGCACCATAGCAGCCAATGAGTGCAGATTTTGATTAAGTCTGCTTAGTCCCACGTCCCTATGCTATTATGATCTGATCTGTGATGAAGGTTTTGACAGAAAGAAAAATGTGAATCTGTTCTTCGCGTAATGCATTTGAAAACATAAGTGTCTGCAGTCAAAATACTGTGTCGCCAACCCAGTGTTCGTTTTTTATTTCCAATATTGCCTTGTCTGGAAGTAGAAAGTTCCTGATTATCATTGACCACAATTAAAAAAAAAAAAAAAAACTGTTAAAGGGTAAATTTGATATTTTTTAACCTATTTTCCCATGTTTTTATGTCTAAGTGAATAACGGGAACAACAATTTTTGAAATTCATCCAGTACTGAGCGAGACAGCTGCAGCTGGCAGCCTCGAAACAGGCTGCAATGTAACCACCCACTGCATTTTTGTATTGTCAATATACGTTAGAGATGCACCGATCCAGCTTTTTCAGCATCGATACTGATCCCGATGCTGTGGCTTTGAGTATCAGCCGATACCCGATACCTATCCAATACCATGGTTGACCTAAAAAGCTATATACCTTTACATGTGGAACAGAAAAGACTAGAGGCATCAGACATTGATGACTACACAGTTCTTCCCTAAGATAAAATGAAACAAGATGAAACAGATTAATGCAATGATGAACAGAAATAAACAATTGTGCAACAGCAGTTGAAATAGTGTGAAATACCTCCACACAGCAGATTCTCTCCTTCGCTCCATGACATAGCTCACGTCGCAATAAATTTAAACAGAAAGGATCGTCTCAGGTATAGGTTGCATTTTCTGATAACCGATCCATCTATTTTGATGATATCAGGGCCGATATTCGATCCAGATATCGGATCGGTGCATCCCTAATGTACATCCACTGAAAGTGTTTGTGTTTGCCACTGATAGACTCAGATTGTTATTCTAAGTGTCTGACAACATCATGGAAATGATCCCTACAAAGAAAGACCTTTTTTTTTTAAGAGTAAGATCATTTTTGTCTAACCGGGTACAGCCCCAAAATCACCATCGCCAAACCCACCAGACTCCATTTTAATAAACAGTATTTTGTCATCGTAAAACACACTTAATTCAAAGACAGCAGAGATGAAATAAAACTCAGGAAGCTGTCTTTCTACTGTTCCAACAATAACCCGCTCTGGTTCAGTTGAAATAAACCCTTAACCCTATGGGCCCGAACGATGCATAGTGCGTCCAAATTCACACCTGTTCTTCTCTATGGATCACGTGAAACAGCGGAATTGTAGCTTTCCGAGAAGACCAAGCACTTGTCGGTAGTCCAATGTTTTCACAGCGAAAAAAAAAGATAAAGTTACACTAAAATTATGTATAACAGAGCTTTCATACAGCTCTGCACACACATTACTCTTGGATGGATTACTTGCTAATGCAGGGTCGCACAGAAATGCAACGCATATCACATGAAAGTGCAGGAGCAGAGCTTTCCGATGATACCACACACATCATTGTGCTGTCATCCCATCATGCTATAAATACAGATCAATTGTCTACAAAAAAAAAAAAAACCTGACGAATTTCTTTACAATCCATTATACAGATCTTGTTATCAGTCACTTCATATAGTGAGGAATATCGTATCTTACCACGTCTTAGGCTTGCATGTGTTTCTCTCTCTCTATCCACATTTGTAGTCCAGCTTTCAAGATGCAAATATCTCCATATTGTCCAGTTGACACTCCATCAAACTTTGTATGACAAGACAAGTGCACTTCACTTTTGCGCACCCAGACAACTGCAGCCTAATTATGCATGCTGACAGGGCAGTAGTCACCATATACATTGAGGGGGACACGTGCCCCCCCACCAATGCCCAAATTGTCCCCCCAATATATAACTGAAACTGAAAAACAAATATTAACAAATAATAACACGGATTTGTTTTTTTCATTGATTTAAAATTAATATAAAATACAGGCACATAGGAGGACATGTAATGATGGCAAATCTGGTTAGCCCAGATTGTCCTGGAAAAAAAAACAAGATATAGCATGTGTATGTAGCCTTTATAATGACTGTGATATGAGCTTAAAAGTAAAGGCAGTAAAAAATACCCCAAAAACACCTAGGGCCCATAGGGTTAATTCGTCCAGTTAGACATGAAAATATGCTGCCTCTATACACGCTAAAATTACTGTTTATTTAAATGAAATCCGGTGGTTTGGTGATGGCGATTGTATTGGTTAAACAAAAAGGCTCTTACTATTTAACAGAAAGGTCTATCTCTGTAGGGATCCTTTCCATAATGTTGTCAGACACTTGGAGTAATAATCTGAAACCAACAAGGAAGTGCCCAAAACTGCAATTAATTGAATGGCCACTTGAGACTGGCTCCAGAAGCCAGTCAATCCCCATAGACGCCAATATTAAACTGCCCAACTTTAAGGCAGTAATAAACATGTTTAGAGCCTGGTACAAAAACAGTTTTGGTCTCTGTAGCTAGTTTCCCTGTTAAAGACATCTGTACACAGGATGAATTTGTATATATCTCACCTGTTTAATCTTATTAAGGCTCATAATTACACATAATTAAGGGCGGGCCACTTGGAGCGACAGGCTGTCCACTGATAGTGTCGTCAGCTTTAAGTCAGATCCAGCCCTCGTTCCTCCACTGCGCCACCCTCTATCCAAATATGGTCACTTCTGGCTCCTAAAAACCAAGATACTGATGGACAAAATGCCAAATTTAAGGCTTCAAAACAGGAGGTCCACAAACCAGTAGGTGACGTTACTGTAGCTACGTCCATGATTTTTACAGTCCATGGTGCAAACATACCCCAAGTGTTTAAATTGAAGCCTGTTTTGCCGCTGCTGGCTGCAGCGCTCTTGCATAATACTGAACCTGTTTCAAAAACTGTTGGCTCCATTATACCATTACGTCACTTAAACACAAAAACATGACAATAGTGTTCAAGTTGAAAAAATACATGTGTAAAATCATGCTCTTTTTCAAAATAAGAGGGTTTTCAGTGTTGATAACTATAACTATAATAAACACTTTCGATAAAACATTTCTCCTTGCTCGGCCTTAGAGTTTCTGCAGAGCATCTTCTTCTCTGTGATCAGTATGTTTTATCCTCAAGTGCACTTTAAGGTTCCCTGAACTACACATTAAACTGATTGAGCACTTGCCTCTGCATTATTTTTGTATTGAGAGGGTTTTCAGTTTTTCTGATTCATATAATTATAAACTGAATCCTGTTTACTGTTGTTGGGCTTTACGTCCATACCATGGACATTTGACTGTATTTTGTGACATTTCATAATACAATAAGTAAGTAGCAATCAATTAAAACATAATACACGGATTAATATGAGGAAAATTGCAATTAGTTGTGGCCACACTTATTTAATTTGTGTTTTGCTTGAATTGAAGATAGAAATATAGCGGTATGCAGGGTTTACAAATTACAGAAACCCATTTGTCAGCTTTTAACAAATGAAATAATGAGATGAAAATTGTACATTGTTGATCTTTTTGCTATTTTTCAGTCCATTAAAATATTTCCGCTGCTTGCTCTTTAATAGACCAAACAAGCAGCCTAATATTTGCAGCTACCAAGTCCACAAAAGCATAATTTCAAGTTTATACTTTCCAGGCATGTACTGATAGATTTTATTAGGGGATAACTCAATAACTTAAATGTTGCAAGAGAGGCAATATTACACACCGACCGAGCTTTACCGAACACACTGAATACAGCGCCCACAAGCAGTGCATTTTGACTAAATGAATCACGTGAAGTGGCCTTTGCTCTGCACATTGTCAGTCTGGAGCCCTGTAATGCTACGTGGCACAGCATGCAGGCTATTTTTAAAACTCCTTTTAGCAAAACTATTGTGTTTTGCTAAAGCCAAGATGGTTTCACTCAGCACACTTGTAAATTTTAAAAAGGAAAGTGCATGCAGATCGAAAAGATGCACTCAGTTTTTCCCAGTTCAACCAAATGTCAGATTACTGACCACAGTGCTTGCAGCTGCATGGGTTTGTCCTTTGCAAATGAAAAGTCTCTACTTAAGCTTTACTGTGGGATCTACAGTGCTGTACCCCTTGGTGGCACTTAGCGTGATGTAAGGATAATGCACTTTGTCTAACACAGTATTTTTACAGATCCTGTATTTCTGTGTACATGCAGAATATTCCGTATGAGATGCTCTTCAAAATGCATTAAAGACTTTTTAAGGATTTGCCAGTTTTCTGTGATTAAAAAAAGATTGTTGACAGAGTCCATACACAGCACAGGGCTAGTTTCAGTGACTGGTTTTCTTCAACACTGGCTTGTTTTTAAGGTAGGGGAGTGGTCTGCAGCTTAGCCTCCAGTCACCAGAAAATGTCCTTGTTCAGGCATGAGAGTTCATTGTGTTAGCAGTCAGAACATAGAGTCCCCTCTGAGTCTGTCTAAAAATACTCCATACCACCTCTGCCCCAAACTGCACACCAAGGGGCAAGAATAAAGAGGAGCTGCACGAGGCCAGATGAGTAAACATACAAACACGCAGTGCTGAGCAGAGCGAAATGCATTACTCTGCAGTACGCTTTGCAAGAGTGAAATTAAGATAGTACTGTAATTCAGGCAACTGTTGGAGATTCCAAGGTAAGAGTTCGGTCCTCCTGTGAAAACGTGGCAGCTTGTATTGCCATCTCATCTTCTAAATAAAAATGCAAAACTGGTCTATCAGATGTGTTCTTAGCATGGATCAGCAACTTTTTCTATGATGATGTGCGTCAGTTTACAAAAGTGAAGGTGTGCTAGTGGCATTTGTTGAAGCGCATCTAATTTATTTTCAATTTATGCGTCTGTCTGGTTTTCAGTAATGTCAGTATTTCAGTAATGCGCCTCTCAACAGCTCCTCTGAATCCTGAATATGATGGTGTTGTTATTCGGCAATCCATCAAACAAAAGCCTCCTTTATGTATTCTCCATCTGTGAATGGTTTCCCACATTTAGCAATACACTCTGAAATTTTATAGCTGCCCCCTGTAGCCTGAGGGTACACAGCATATTTGGCCCTCTTGATTGATTCAGCTTTATCGGACTCATCTTTGAAGTTCTTCTCATGCTGAGTTTCAAAATGAAGTGAACCCAAACTGCTGTCCAACTGGTGGAGACTGCATTTTGCACTCAGATCTTTTACTTCAGTAAAAATAGCAATACACGGGTATAAAATAAAAATACTTTGTAACAGGTAAAAGCCCTACATTCAAAATCTTTCTTAAGTAAAAGTACATAAGTATTAGCATCAAAATCTGCTTAAAGTGAACATGGAAACACTTGCTGTGAAAAAGTTGTCTAAGATGTATCATTGCTGGTGTGGCTATCACAAAGAAAATCCGATCTTTTTCCGATTTCCTCAAACCCTAGCAGCCACCAGCAACCTGGGACATGCTGCATTTTGTTTTCCACAGTTCCTTTGGTTATTCCACCATCCGCCATTTCCACTACTGGAGATAGTAACTGCAAAAAACTTACATTGATACTCTTTGGTAACTGGGCATAGCTACCAGGGAAACAAAAGCACTATCCTCTTCCTGTTTTGGTTGCATTATGGTTGGTGCACTTCCTTTGTACTGCAAGGTCAAAACAGAACGTTGAAAAGCCAAAGAATTCTCAGTAGGTGCTCCAGCCAGTGCGCTAGAGTGACGTTCATTTACTGGAGTCAATTTTTATCTGGCCAATTTTTGGAAACTATGGCGGGGCAAATTAGACTATGGTGGACCGCCATAGTCTCGTCAATGTATGGGAAACATTGTATCATATTCTATTGTTCACAGTGTAGTGTTTTCAGGGAAGTTATTGGGTACGTCCACTGATGCGTCGATCATGAGTTTACTGAATCCCAAATGTGTCCCAGGAAAGCTCTCTGTTCGTCCAAAACATTTTTCCTATTGTCCCTGGGACAGCAAGATGCCGTTAGCCTGGAGCCCTGCTTCTATGCCTGCGCAAGACTTGTGGATAGGCCGATGGCAGTCAACAAGGCAAATATCAGCCGATACCAGTGTTCAGCCAATGAATTGGTGCATCCCTATGGAAAATGGCTAATTTCAGTCTGAAATTATCTTGTAGAAAAAACTCCTGCGCACTGTCTAACTTGCAAAAATAATGACTTAAATGCTGCAGCGTTTCAATGACGAGACCTTCATCAGGCAAGCAGTTGTACTGTAACACTGTTTGCCTGAAGAAGGTGTAGTCACCGAACCTTTGCAGCATTAATGTCATCGTTTTTGCAAGTTCAACAGTGTGTGGGAGTTTTTTCTACAAGTTGTGTTCTGCTTGTCTCTCCTATGCACCTGTTTGGAAATAGATGTGAGAAGTTTTCCTTTGTTCTGAGTCTGAAATTATCTGAAACATATCACCGGATTAGAATTAGTGATGCATTAATGTGTGACTAATGTAGCTGGTAAAGGTGGAACTAATTTCAGCTACTTTATATACTGCTGGGTTCACCTGTAATAATAAATGAAGTGGAATATTTGCCTCCCAAATGTAGTAAAGTAGCATAAACTACCTCAGAATGTTCTTAAGTACCGGACCTAAGTAAATATACTTAGCTCTCATCCACCACTGATCAATGATTTATGTTCTTATGAAGATCCATAAACTTTTGTTTTTGTTCTGCCGCTTTACCTCCCACAGCTCTGATTTTAAACAATGCACTTTCCGAAACACTCGATTTAAAGGAAGCACGCCCGATACTGTTGCTTGATAGCTGAGCTGAAAGGACACGGAGAGCGCCAGCCTTCCCTCAAGGTCAGGGTCAGCCACTTTCACAGTGGGCGACAGGAAGCTGGAGGGACTGCCATCTCTAAATGCCTAATGAGCCTCTAATTGATATCCAGCTGAAAATCCCACAGAGTGTTAATGCCACTTCCATGGAAGCTGTATTATGTTCCCTTTTCATTTAGCCAAGAAGACATGGGAGGCCCTGAAGCATACATTTTTTAACACGGAGTCAGAGAGGTAATGGGAGGTAATGACACAGTGGTTGGTTAGTGAAACTGTCAGTGTGTAGCAGATAATCAACACATTTATACCAACACAGTATCTCTCCTCCGTGAAATGAGGGGAAATTAACCATGCTCTTTCATTAATTTGTTTGGTCAGTCATAGTTTCCCTGCCTCCTCCAGCTGTATCTCCGGGATCTACACATAAAGAGAAACACATTTCACTTGAGGCTCCACTACCATGCTAGCCGCAGCATTAACGGCTGAGTAGTATTCCCACTCTTTTTATGAGACGTAACTGCTGTAATGAGATGGATTTTAAGAAAGGAGCTAATCTTAGGGAATGCTTTAAACCAGCTCCCTAACCCATATCCCATTCTCCACGCTTTGAAGGCTCCAGCCCCTCTGCCAGGACGGCTTTCAGACTGTATTTGCCTAAATGTTTCATTCATCTTGATCAACACTGAATAAGATCAAGCTCGTGCTGAAAATAGCAGCAGTGGTTACAAAGCGACTGCAGACTTTTTCATTGCTTTGTTGAGTGTAGACCGGCAGATGGCAGGTGTTTGTTAAAGAGGTTAGTATTGTTTAAAGTCGGCCCTTGTTAATTCAGTGTGCTTGGATACCGGCTCAACACACTGTCATTCAGACCTGTACCTGCCACTTAAAGCTCAGACACCTGCCAGGCTGCTGCTCAGATGTTCTATTTTTATTTCTTATGATAAAGTATTTAGGCTGTATAAGAAGTATAAGTACGTGTTGGAGGCGGTTATGTTGTTCAGCAGCTTATGCTGATTTTCGTACCTCCTGGCTTTTTATATGAGGCGTTTTACACCTTTCGTGTTTGGATGGTACAGCATACATATCATACATCATATCAATGTTTCTGAAGTGACGCAGTATATGAGCTAACTTTGTCATTGGAAAGAGATGATAGATAGATAGAGACCTTTTTTATAAGCTTTCTCGCCACCAAATGTGGGTGTTTTTATTAGCTTACATTGCTGTGTTTCCACCGGGGATAGTGCCACAAAAGCGGTTGCTTTTTACGGAGACATCACTGTGTTTCTAGCCAGATAGTACCATGAAAAGCTTTTGTTTTTTCTCACACATTGCTGTGTTTACAGCAGGAATAGTATGACTAAATGTGATTTTTTTTTTTTTTTTTTTTTTTTTTTTTTACAGAGAGGTCACTGTTTTTAGCTGGGGCACTGCCACAAAAAAAAGCTGTTTTTTTTTAACAAGACATTGCTGCGTTTCCAGCTGGGATAGCACCATGAAAAGCAGTTATTTTTATAGATACATTGATGTTTCCTGCCTTTGGATTGCGCCACCATAAGCGGGTATATTAAGGCAAAACATAACCTTTTCAAACCGTTACAATGTGGCTTTTGTGCCCTAACCTAACCACGGGTTAACCACACCATAATTGAAACGTGAAGAAGTGTAAAACTTATCTGCTAACTAAATAACATACAAATGTTACGTATCTGTTGTTTGCAGAAAGTACACTGCCATCATTTATTCTGTCAAATGTGTTGGGATAATACATATAAACGCTTGAGTAGACATCTCCCATCCTTTGGCTGGTTCTTGGTCTAAACTGTACGTTACATAAAGTATCTTCATGAAGGAGATTTTTAAATTTTGTTCGTTTCTAAAACTCTCATTTTGTTTGACCTCAGACTGAAACATGAATTAAAGACTGATATGACTCTTAATTAATTTTCAGTATACATTTAAATTAGTCACCTTATTAGCCACAGTTGTATCTTTGCTTGTTCTCTTCATATCCTGTCTTGGCCAATGCCGCTTAAATTAATTGCTGATGACAGTGGTAGGTGATTTTTCATTTTTGTTATGTGAGTAATTGGTCCACAGTGCCCTGCGTTTTATTTCCCAGACGTTTGGCAAACAGAAAATATGGTCAGGGGAGAACTCCGGCACCTCGCTCTGAGTGGGGAGTCTGGTCCGAGCAGGCCAATTTGTCTCAGAAACTTTTTCTCAAAGTGGCAGAAAGAGTCTTAGACAGAGCAGCGGTTCCTTCATGATGTGAAGCAGCACACTTTAGCCGCTGTAAAAAAAACGGCAAACATGAACTGCTAGACTTTACACAGAGGCATTTGTATTATATGAAAGCTTAAATACTCACGGCCTCTGAGAACGAGATGAGAGGGGACGCTTAAATGCCATATTTATCAGTGAAATGGGGACTTAGAGTGTCAGTCGCACAATTTGTTTTGATCTTATTTCTGGCCTTTTCCGTTAATAATACAGAAACCCAGTGGACAAAGCAGAATTATGCATTCTGCCACATGATTGAGATTTGAACAGGCTTTCTATGGGGCTGAGATTTCAATGGATGTTTTTTTTTTCACATTGTGTGCCAGATTTTGTTTTAGCAGTCCATATCGTTGTAAACCAGATGGACAGCTCAGGGAGGTGTTTTGCCCTTGTTTCTCTTCTAATTGTCGTCTGCTGGGCGGACAGCTGCCCGGCCTCTGTGACCCTTCTAGCTTCAAGTGACAAGGGGAGTTGACCTTGGAAAATGTTGCATGTCTTTCTGTTTTTAACCCCAAACCAATTATCTGTCTTCTCCATTTAAGGTTTTGTATGTAACGTTTTGAAAATCCTTGTTAATAGTGACGCCTCCCTCTGAGGGATGAACCGCGGTCTGGTCGCTCTCTGGGGCTTTTACTCAACCGCCGTGAGTGAGCAACTGGGCATTGGCCAAAACAGTGACAAACACAAGTCTGACAGTGATTGAGCATCATTCTGTTAATAGATGACTGTAAAGTAAATATGAATCATATTTAGAGTAACATTACTATCAGCATGTTTCTATATTTCATTTGGACCATTGGCTCTATAATAACAAGTGGTTTACTCTTTGCAGATTACATTATCAGCTGACGTTTGACGTTACAAACAACCATGTAGAATTACATTACATTACATTACAGCTAGCTGGCTAACATTAGCTCAGGTTATGGTTAGCTCGTTGGCAGTTACTGCATCGCTCTTGGCTAATGTTAGTAACGTTACAAAGCACTTTGTACAGTAAACTTTCATCTTTTATTGTTGGCTAAATCAACACTAATTGTCATAATACATAAGTTAGTATCATGTACCACGTTAGCTTGGGAAGTAATTTGGCAAGCTAGCGAACTGATACCCAGTCCACAGTATTTTGCTAGCGATAACGTTAGCAAGCAAGCAAGTTATGTTAGCCAGCTAGCTGTAGGTCTGACTAAGGTACACTGCACTGATATGGTGTTGGTTCCTTCGTAACGTTAGCTGATAAAGTTGTGGCAAATAGGTCATTTACCAGCAATATCAGCCCTGGAGTCTGGATGAATTGAATGACGTTTATCACCCAGGAGAGTTTTTTAGTATGTTAGCTAGCTAGCAATTTGTCCGCGTCAGCAAGCAAGCGTTGGCTAATATTATCCAGCTTAAACCACATTATCAAAATATATTTCACATGTCAGTGCTTTCCCTAAAGTTAGGATTTCTTTTCGGCACCGAGGGACACTTAAATTATAATAGCTTTATGATAGACTAAACAGCAGCTCAGAACTTAGCTGCTGTAGCAACTTGAATTCAGGCAATGCAAACCCCAGCCCTGGGGTGATTGCTACAGGGTGCTAAGTGAAGGTCCGTCTCCCCCGGGCTGCCACTGCAGAAAGAATATAACGGAAACACAGCATGTGTGGGCTCTGTGTTGTGGCAGGTGCTGTTTGTTTGTAGATGATAGGACCCCATTTCTTAGCTAATGTTAGCTACTTTTGCACACTGTTATTGCTGTAGCGAAGCTGATGATAGGCAAGACACATGAGAACATGCATAACGTCGCAGCCCTTGAATTCAGCCTCAATACCTTTACGTAGGAGTCAATCCACAGGCTGCTAGAGGCAATGAAGAAGTCAGGGAAAGTCTGATTTTAAGTTATGTTACAACCTGTTCACCCATCCAACCCTTTTCAGACATTTAATCCGGGCAAATCAAGAAAAAATGGTGTGTATGTGTGTTTGATTGAGGAGATGGCATTTCATTAAAAGATCAGTGTGCGGGATTTTATTCACTTTAAATTAAAAAAGCCCAATGTTACCCAAAGCAAGGCTTCACAGAAGCTATTTAAATTCCCCATCCGAGCCTGCAAAGCCCCGAACAAAAAATAACTCTGAGAATCAAACTGAGAATGATGGAGATATGACTTTCTCGCTGCTTCTCATTATTATTGCTGTAACTTATTTAGACTCCCATTGGTTGTCTCGGCTTAATTAATGTGTTGGCAACTCAGTGTGAAATTCAGATTAAGTCTTATAAAGTGTTCCCCACAGAGAGCAATGTGCAAACTATAATTAGAAAATGAAAAAAAAAAGTATCAAGTCCGTGTGACACCCTTGAGGAAACTTGATTATTGTGTTGCTGTTTGTCTGAAGATTTCTTTTGTGCAGCAATGACATTCAGACGCTGTGTCTTAGTTGTTGTCCTTTATGAATATGAGGGAATCGGCTGCATTGACACTGGAGGATGTTTCAGAGGGAGCATTGAGGGCCAGTGCAATGACTGGGAAGCTTGAATGAATTTGTTGAATTACACTGGGAGACATTTTTTTTTTAGTGTTGTTGTTTGTTTAACAAAAACTGGATAACTTAATTTTAAACCAAATAATGTCCTCTTTCAGAAAGTGTGGGCTAATTAATTGTCCAGAGCAACGTAACTGCCTCTTGTGTTTATGTAATTGCCTGAAAAAAAGAGATTATTTTGAGGCATTGTGTGTTTTATTGCAGTTTATAACATGATGAAAGAGAGCATGAAAGATTTGGATGGCCAAATGTTTTGGACTAGGTATGATACCAAATTAGATGCATAATGTCTAATATCTTTTAATAGACTGTTACAAAAAAAAAATAGTGTGGTATCTGGACACATTTTTAAGCTCATGTTTTATATGCTCTGGCAGATACGTCTGTTCTCCGTCCTGTTCAGACTGATTTCCACCCAAGCTGACCAATCACAACTGTTTATCTAAAATGGGATTGGTTTGATATGATGACTAACAACTTGTGGAGCCTTTGCACTTAATGCAAAATGTGTGACAACATTTGGCTCGCAGGTGTTACAGCGTTGTGACATCGAAGCACCGGGTTTTCAACTAACTCCACTGTAAAGCCATGTGTGGCAATACTAGATGCTGACAAACAACTGACATAGTATAAAGAGCAAATAGAGGGAGGGGAGGTGGATGGGTCAAACAGGATTGGACTTTCAGGAGATCACAGTTCATGTCCAGCACCAAAAGTCTACAGTTTTAACTTAACATCACCCAATTTATGCACTGGTATCACACACTCACATCACTCGTTATGTATTTACATTACGTCACGTAAAAAACGTAGTTATTTAACCCCAAAAAAGTATGTTTTTTAAAAAACTTGACCAAGTAGTTTTGTTGCCTAAAGGTGACTGTGACCATTTCACAACATTAACTGTGTTACAGTGTGTTTCAGCTGTGTGTCACATGCTAAAGCAGTGGCTCCCAGCTGGTGGGTTGCGATCCAAAAGTGGATCATGGGTCCTTTCTGAATGGACCGCAAGCAACTTTTAAACATGTCAAGTTTATAAAACAGTAACTGTAAAACAAGACAGAGACAACAAAACAGCTCAAGTTTGATGTTGAATATATTAAACCGCGTGGACTTTGAACTAATGACTGAGGAGAAATCTGAACCTGTGACTGGGCCAGTCGGGAATCACTGGGCTAAAGGTTAGCCTGTGCATCACTTTGAGACGTCAAGGAGCGTGACAAAGTGTCGGTATTTGACAGCCTCGGAATGACAGTGGGTTTGCATAGAGTAAGCTAGGCTTGGCCAGTATCTATTTTTGGTTACTTTCGTACTTTCCCAAAGTTTCACCACGGTATAAGGTATTTGTGTGCCACACTACCTATTCCCAGCACTTGCTGTTGCCATATTTGCCAGCTCAGCGGCCTGTACAGACTGACCTCTGGTGGTGCGTGATGTGAACTACATACAATACATCCTCAATACAGCCTCTCCATATGAGTTTAATTGAAAGATGAACATCTGTATTTTTGACAGTATTAAAAATCATACCTTTGCTCAAATCTAAAAATGAACTAAGAGGTTCTAGACTAATTGGCATTGCTAATTGGTCTTGTGAGAGAAGGAAGCAACCCAAACATAATATTTTGGTTTTGCATCCCTCCATTTCCCTGCTCATTTTAGTGTTAAACACATGACTCTAACACAGACATTTCAGCCCCCCAGATCCTTAACTCACCACCTAATGACAGAATGACACATTTGGTTAGAGTGTTTAGGGACTATGTGGCTCTACATCTCAACTCTGAAAGCAGCACTTTATGTCAGATCCTCCCCCTGAAGAGGGTGACAACATGTCTACTGTCCCAGTCTGCCCTTTGACAACCAGCCCTTGTAGCCACCCCAAACGGCGTTGTTTGCATCAGCGACCACTGTTTGTGTTCTCTGTTGGAAAAAGATCATCCACAGTGAAGAGAGCGAGCAGCAACAGTCCACTGCATTGACTCTCCATGCCACTGAGCCGGATGTCAAATTGCTTCTGCCTCTTCTGCTGTGTGTCAATATAAGACTCTCTCAGTCCACTGCTCTCCTTGAGTTAAAGTTTTTTCTGTCACTGTGGTTGGCTTTGTAGAGAACTGTTGGGTGTCCCCTCTGGAGAGGGATCGGGACTGTGGTTCAGCCCAGCGAAATGTAGCGCCTCACTGCCCTCAAAGCCGGATTTGGAGACCTGCCTGCTGTCTACTCATGGTGAGTCACCTCTCAAGTTTCATGCCACTTGAACCAACCTATATAGCCGGGACCTCTTTTCACCTATTAATGCATCACAGCAAGGTCATCATGTGAAGTAACAAAAGATTCATTGTTAACGTTGTGTTTTGCAAGTGGGCCAAGGACAAGAATACATTTACATTCTTTAACATTTGTTTTCTGGAAAGCATTCAGTGAAAGCACAGTTGTTGTTTGTGCTGCGATTCTGAACTTACAAAACTTTTGTTTGTTCTTTCTGTGTTTATTTCTCTTTCCTATTTTAACCACTGAATTCATACAGTAGCCAATCAGGGAGGGGCACTCCAAAATCAAAATACATCATAGGAATCATAATTCTCAAGATTTAAGGACAATAATTCTATCACAACACCTAAAGAGGATCCGACCTTAAAGGGACAGTTCACCCCCAAATCAAAAATACATATTTTTCCTCTTACCTGTAGTGTGATTTGTCAGTCTAAATTGTTTTGGTGTGAATTGCATAGTGTTGGAGATATCAGCTGTAGAGATGTCTGTCTTCTCTCCACTGTAATGGAACTATATGGCACTCGACTTGTGGTGCTCTAAGTGCCAAAAAATACATTTGTAACACGCAGCAGCAACCAGATATCATGACCCAGTTACTCAAGGTATTCCACAGACCTTGTTGAGAGCAGTTTGTTTCTACTGAACTACACCTGCCAACTGTATTACTGTGCAGAGGGAAGCATGCATCTACTCATGATTGAGAGGAATACCAGTTTTCATCAACCATCAACCTAATCTGTCAATTTTTATGAAAAGAATGCAAAATATCATGAAATACAATTGGCCTTTCCATTTAGCCTGGTGCTCCAGTACCTCAGTGAGCTTTAGCACCCCATTTTAAAGTGTTATAAAATCAGAGATGGTGAAATTTTGTGATGTGAATGTCTTTTATTCTATTTTCTGTTGCATTTGCTGACAGATGTCCAGACACCTGCGTTAAAATGCAAAAACATAATACTCACTGACCACTGTCTGGTCTCTAGTGGTTAGCTAACGTTAGCCTAGGCCGCTGCGCTGTGCATTGTCTGCATTGGGTGGAAGCTAGCTAGCAGCACTGCTCATTTGAGATTACTGCTGTTACCATCATCAGGACAGTGTTGCTGCAGAAACATGGTGGCCACCCTCCAGTGTCCCCCCTAGGTAGCTTCTGTGAGTGCTGCAAGTGTGGCTCCATTTTAAGCCTCAAACCCCTTTAACATTGTTAACTAATGTATGTAAGCACCTCTAACCTTGTTGACACTGCTAATGGTGCCAACAGAGCTAACAGTTATAGCATAGTTAAAAGTGCTAAAGGGAATTTGCATGGCGACCTGGAGGAAGACCAGAGGGTGGGCACAAGGCTTGCACATCAACTTTGTTGGTTTGAGACGACGTTACTAGCATTAAAGGGAAATTTCGGTTTATTTCATCCCGTCTCCTATTGTCCTAAATTTGTTTCAAGTGACTAGTGACGTAGAAATAATAGTTAGCATGTTAGCCGTTAGCCTAGATACAGCCGTAGTGTCAGACCTGTTAAAATGTAAGTGAACGGGCATACCTTCAAGTGCAAAGGTAGTCCACTAAACAAGCTTTTTCTCCACAAAGACTGCCTCATATCGTTAGGATAAATGTCAGAGAACATATAGAAAATGACATGTAAACATGTTGTCTTACTTTACCGGTGTGCTGCCATGTTTGTTTACCATCTAGCTCTGCTTTCCAAAGCGCAGCCGAAGTATATCTCGCCAGCTCTAGATAAAGCCCAGTTGGATACTACTCCAGGTGGAGGTGTCTCGTCCTCTGTCACATCCAGACCTTGAAAATAAGGCTGCAACCGGTCCCATTCCTTGCAACAGAAGCATTCCTCTTCTGTGGGCACTGGGGCACAGCATTCACAGGTACACCACCAGTCTCCAGAGCTACGCAGCCTTGCAGCAGCCATTCCTCCTCTCTCGTCCTCTACCTGTTGCGCCTCTCTCTCTCCCCTCCGTTCTTCAATTTCACGAAGCTCTTCGTCAGTGTATTCTGGCTCAAATAAATAAGGGCGGCCATCACACTGCAAAATTGAATTCCTCCTCCACAAAGTCGAAGTCTGGCAAAAAGTCAGCCATTATTCTGTAAATCTTTCATAAAATAAATGAATGAACTTTTCAGGCTACTGTCTGGTTCTGCCTTCCAGCTGTTGCTGCTTATTCAGGCACGCTATGAGATCGCTGCTTGTTCTCGCGATATTTCGGCCGTGCTTTGGAAAGCAGAGCTAGAGGGATAAACAAACATGGCAGCACACCGGTAAGGTAAGACAACACGTTTACATGTCGTTTTCTATATGTTCTCTGACATTTATCCTAACGATATGAGGCGGTCTTTGTGGAAAAAAGCTTGTTTAGTGGACTAACTTTGCACTTGAAGGTATGCCCGTTCACTTACGTTTTAACAGGTCTGACTCTACTATGCGCCCCGGCTGTATCTAGGCTAACGGCTAACATGCTAACTATTATTTTTATGTCACTAGTCACTTGAAACAAATTTAGGACGATAGGAGACAGGTTGAAATAAATCGAAATTTCCCTTTAAGCGCCGAATTAGCAGCACCACTAGCAAGCTCCCACCAGACCTGAGCTGTAACCATAGCTAGCTCAGTGTTGCTAAGTAAGCCAGCGGTATATGAATGCTTCCTTCTACGCAGTAATACAACTGGCTGGTGTAGTTTGGTTGAAAGAAAATAGTTCTACATGAAACAGCTGTGGATTACCTTGAGTAACCAGGTCATGATTTCTGGAAAAAGACAATACTGTTGAGTATTTCAAATGTATTTCTTTGGCATCTAGTTCCATTATATTAAAGAGAAGGCAGACATCTCTACGGCCGACATCGCAAACACTCTGAAACTCCACCAAACAATATAGACTGATAAACTGCACTATAGGTAAGAGGAAAAATATGTACTTTGGATTTTGGTGTGAACTGTCTCTATCATAATATTGGGATGTCTACCTTATTAAAATAATTATTTTAACCTTTTTAGATTAAGGTGTAAATCAATTTCATTCTGGCATTTTATCCTCCATTTTGTGGGCCTTGAACTTGTTTTAAGATTTCATAAAAAAAAGAAGCATGTTTGCATATCCAGCAGTGTCTTAAATATACCGTAATAATGCTTCATAATTTGTTAAAAGTGCTACATGTCATCAAACACATGAAGCTGTTAATGTGATGGTAGAAACTGACTAGAAATCACTTTTACTTTTCCATTTGCAATTTTTGTACATTAATTTAAGCTCAAGAGACTTCTTGTAAAAGACTGGTCCACTAATACCCTGACAACTTGCTAACTGCTCAACCTTGGAGGATTGACCTTTTACACGTAATAGTGATTCATCTTTCTGAGAGAGCAGAGAGGGGAGTTGGTACTGCAGAATAACTCTAGCTGTTTGCCCAGGAAAAACTCTATCATTAGAAAATAGTTTCATGTTACCCGTTTCAGTTTTAATTGTGAATATTCACAATGCGTGCGGTGGAGGTGCTGTCATCTCTTCAAGAAGCTGTCTGTCAAAAATAGTCTCATTTTTAAGTCGCGAGTACTGATCGATGTGCCGGCTTGAGGCCATATGTAATTACTCTGTGACTGGCCAGCCATGAAATTGTTGTTTGGGTCTGAAATAGATCCAAAGTCATTTTATAAGAAGTTTTTTTTTTTTTTTTGCGCAAGGCCTAAATCAGAATGAATATGACCACAGCAGCACCGGGAGTTGGTAAAATTATTTCCTTGACCAGTAAATTAAGTAAGGAGTGAGTGACCTCTGCAGTCTCTTTACCAGGGTTTAACATTGTCTCCTCCACACACATTATGTCTGTAGTCAAGAGTGTGTCTGAAGATGAACAACTTCTGTCAGCTGTTAAAGGGAGTGTGGAGCTCGCCGGCTGCAGAGGTATGCAGAGTGACAGTCGCTGGCTCACATGCATGCAGCTGTGGCCTGTGAGATGTGGGCCGGCAAATGGAGTGGAAGAGTAGTCCCATTAAACCCTGGCTCTCCTCTGAGAAGGGGGCTAACAGCTCTGAACGCTGGCCTCTCGCTCCCTGGCAGAAAGTGCTGACACAAATTTTTGTCTGACTAAAATGCCTTCTGACCACATGACACTGGCTCTTTTCTTCCTCTGAGATTCCATGGCCGTAAAGCCAGCGCTGCACAAAAGAGACACAGTTTGCGAGCGCTGCTTAGGAGGTGGCCTAAATTATAATCACACCATAAACTGGCGCAAAGGTCTGCATTACTCACATTTTAAGAGGGTGAGGAAGGGATTTCTTTGTTTGAGCAGTTAATTGGGTTTATGTGCGCGAACATTTTTCATCTCCTGCACATTACACATCCTGGGAAACAAATTAATTTTGTTCTGCAAGCGTCTCCATTGAGCGTGCTCCCATTAAGCAGCCTCACAGATACAGTATGTTCTTCGATGTCTATTCAAAGATGCACAAATCCCGTAATTCGCTGCCTTGTCCCTTTTGGCATGCAAGCGTGGATGTGTCAGTTTGTGATTGACGGGGCATGGCTCCTGTGTTGGTCACTGGTGCAGAGATGAAACATGACAGTGTCTCCAGGCGCAGTAAGCACTGGATTCTAGTCCTCCAATTGTGCGTGTCATCAAATGTGGAAACTTTTGGTGGTAGTTTGCAGTATTTTCTCCAACACAGAGAAGCTGCAGTTTCTACATGCGTCGTGTTGCTGTTTCAGTAAAACAGCTGCATTTGTAAGCTTTCATCTGATTAGTCAGGCTTTGACCAATCAGATGCTTCAGGCTGTAAATCCCTGCCGAGTGCTGGAGGGGACGATGATGAGAGTGATCAGTGTTGTCAAGTTGTTGAAGGGGATCTGAAGAAGACGGTCGCTCCCCAGTGGGGGTGTGTGGGTGGTTAGCTGCAGCCCACAGCTACTGAAGGGGAGCTGTGTCAAATCTGACACACTGAAACCCACAAATGCCAACTCTGACAGCCAGTTGTGACGAAAACCAATTTACAGGCAGGAGAAATTCTGTTTGAATTGTGGGGGAGCTGTCCTCCCTGGCTTGATCTGGTTGCTTTAGTTTTTTAATCATCCATGTGTGGTGGTAGGTAGGCTAGTTTCTCTTTGGGCTCTGTTTGGACTTGTAGTTACAAAACCATCAGAAGATTTAGAGCAGATGGAACAAGAGTTTATTTTTTTAAGTAGCTGGAATGTACAAGAACATGATGCAGGTAGGTGATAAAGACTGAGGAATGCTTGAGATCCCTTCTAGCTGCTCTGATTGTTGTGCAGTGTAGTCTTGTCTAATGTAAAACATTCAGACAGAGCTTGGCGGGCTACACGTGTGACACATAGGAGAAAACTCTCACCCACAGGGACCTCAGGCTCAGTTCCTGGTAGGGCTACCTCTGGTTTAGTCATGCATTCCAGCTAACACTGTTGGGAGTTAAGGGGGAAGCCAGTGAGGGGTTGTGTTCTTGTCACTGCACTCCAGTCTGAGCACAGAGGGATGGGATCCAGGGTGAGTAGTATCTCAGCCTCAACCTAAAGTAAGTAGTGGCTGGTAACAGTGTGTTTATCTGGGGAGGTCAACCAACTAGCCAAACATGCTGCTGGTTTAAAGGTAAACCAAGCAGGAATTGTTGGTAACTGTTTGTTAACACAACATTCAGACATGCACTGGTTGTACGTACACTGCAAGCTACTGTACTATTGTAGGACCGTAGCTCCTATACGTAGAAACGCTGATACCTACCAAGCTAACAAAAGGCTAGTTCACATTACATGATTTTCACGCTGATTTTGCGTCGCAGAGACTATCGTAATCTTTTGAGTGTTCATACCTGGCAACGTGTGTTTCTGTCAGCGGGAGTCTTGCCAACTGCTTTCGGCCTGTGTGTGCACACAAGATTTCTCCAACAAGCCCTCGCCGACAGAGCCCCAGAAAACGCGGTGACGTCACCAAACTATGTTTTTTAACTTGGAGATGACACATCGTAAAGGCATGGATATTCTTCCCAGTGTTGAATCAGATCTGCCTCCAGGGCTTAGGTCCAAACACAACGCACTCCCGTGATCCTGTGGACGCCGCCATTGTTGTTGCTTGCTGGCTTGTCAGTGTTGCCAGATCTTGGGAGAGAAAGAAGCAACCAGGGCTATGGAAACAAGCCCAAAAGAAGTGACTATCATGCGTTTAAATAACTTATTAGACGGATATATATAGAGAAAGGTGACGTTGAGATAGCAAGTCCATATAAGCAACTCCACTTTAGAAACAAGCCCAAAGTCGTGGCTAATAAGCGAACCTGGCAACCCTGTGGCTTGTCCTCCTCACATTTCTTCCGTCCTCCTGTGTACTGACTTGGGACGTATCCCGCCTCTTACATGCTCTTTGTCAGTCATGTCAGACTTTTCCAGTTTTCTAGCATGCCAGATATCCAGTCCCAGTCGCAGACGAGGGGGCGACTTGCTCGTAGGCTTGTTCACACATGAGGACTCGTCCTGGCAGACTATCTGCCGACTCACCTCCGACCCAGGGTGGCTCTCAAGATCCTCTGCGACGTCAAAATTGAGGTGAAAATTGTTAAATGTTAACTAGGCTTAAGCTAACCACTGGCACTTACCTGTCCAACAGAAAACAGGCCAAATTCACATCAGTTTTCATCATATTATTCAGTGCTCACCAGTATAAGTGAAAATTAAAGCCAGCCCCAGATTCAATCTTGTGGAACGAGCTCTGTCCGGTTGTAGTTTTGCCTCGCTATGTTTGTGTTTTTCTGGCACTGTGTCTGCTGTTTTCATAGCTTCCTCTTGAATGTGTGCTGCTACCACCCCAGTCGCTAACATAGACTGTAAAATAAAGGACGTTTTGGCATTTTTGCTGTCATCATCTTGGATTTTTGGGGCCAAAAGGTGACCATATTTAGAGAAGAGGGTGGAGATAACCCTAACACTAGTTGCTTAGCATGATGTATTTACAGTAGCTATGGTTAAGTGTGACAATGCTAATGCCAGTGGTAATGAACAAACAAGTGTAAATTATTAAAACAGAATGTACCTTCTGAAAAAACTGAATATCTGACTCCTTAGCATGTTTCTTGGTGCAACATACGCTGAACAAATTTTTTTAGGCGACCAAAACATTGCAGTTAACTTTGAACTGAAAAAGCACAATGAAATAGTACAAGCTACATCTATGCTTTAATTGGGGATTACGCCATGTTGCCTAACCAGCGTTATTGACGTGGTAGCGACTTGTCAAGGGACGGCACTTACCTGTCACTCAAAGCGTCCATGTCCTTAATTATGCATAACTTTGAGCCTTAATAACAATAAGTGGGTAATATAAAAAATTACCCCCGTACAGCTTTCATGAATGGAGAAACTGGCTGTAGAGACCGCACATGTTTATTTCTGCCGTAAAGTTGGGCATTTTAACATGGGCATCTTTGGGGACTGACTCGCTTTAGGAGCCAGCCTCAAGTGGCCAAAAGAGGAACTGCAATTTTTGGCACTTCCACCTTGGCTTCTTTTTTCAGCCCAGGAGGTTGCCGCTTGGTTGCTAAGTCCTGACCTCATCTGATGCTGTGATTGGCTGGGTGCTATGCAGCACTGCTCAAAGGTTGCAGCCCAGTAATGTCCGTAACAAAGCAAAATAAGAGAATACGCAAAGAGGGCAGAGTCTCTACTGAGAACAGTGTTTCCAACAGAATTAGAATCTCAATGAATCTCGGGCTCAGTGGACGAGAGGAGCGACTGCTTGTCTGTTAGTGTATATTGACAATCAGAACATGGTGGCAGATGTTTTAATCGTGGCGGGCTGCCACATATAAATGAATGTGTGGGAAACCCTGGGGAAATACACTGACGCACACTTCTAGTTGTTCATAATGGTGATTGAGATGGATTGCTTTTGCATGGGGAAATCCTGCCTTGTTTACCTTTTTAAAATTGTTCTATGTGTTTTCTGGCTTATATTCACATAGCTACAAGCTAGTCTAATTGTCATGCAAGCCTTTAAAACATTTCAGGCTGGTGGCTTTAAAGCTGGACACACTGGTTAGCGCTGGACTCAGTGGCTTGAGATTGGGAGACAGAGAACTGTTATTTTTAGGGGGAAATATTGAAAGTTGTATCATGAAAGGCCTTCAAGAGGCTTTTAAATGCTGTTTGTCACATGAGGAACTTAGTGTTTGTCTTGTCAGTAGAGATATGCATATTCTTTTGCAGATGACAAAAGCACAAGTGGAATTGTCACACAGGAAGTATTTACCATTTGCAGGCGAACATGCCGTACCTTATAACTTTGCTGTTGCTAATGCTGAAATCAAAAGTAATTTTTCAGAAAAATCCAGGCTAGTATAGCTAAAAACCTTCAATGTGACAACAGGCTTCATTTGTCCAACTTAAAGCCGTGTCATTAACAATAATGCTGCCTGGCTTCCAGTGGTCTCCATAATGGACTGTAAAGTCCACAGTGTACCATCCAGGCTCCAAACACAGGAAATGAAAGGCACAGAAATCAGTGTGTGCTAATGTACGGTTTGAGAAATAACATAGTGTGAACAGCGTGAAAAGCAAATCAGCATTGCAGGTTTAGACTGAGCTGTGCTACAATTTCTTTCACATACTTTTGTCGTTTCACTTTCATGAATAGTAATTGTGGGGGTAGAAAGATACGGTTCAACAGAATTGATGTGAATTAATTTTCATTCTGTAGAAACTGGGACTTTCACTCCACCACCCTGTTTGAAATAAAGGTCAGGGCTGCAGATTGGGCCTATAAATCAAAATCTATTCAATCCCTGGATTAACTCCACCTCCGTTTGCTGTGTTGTATGTAGTGCAACAGCTTGTTGAGATCTTTCGTAGGAAGTGTCTTAAGAAAATTCTTTGTAGCTCCCCACAGAAAATCTCAAACCATTAAGACATTTCATGTTGAGCCTCATTCTGCCAAATCAATCATGGTTTCTTCATCTCCATCACAGTATTTAGCATAATTAATGTGAGCATGGGATTGCAAGTATGCCGCAGATGCAGAGGTAAACAGAGACATCCAGCTATCATCTGTGCTTTTGAGGGAATTCTTTAAAGTGACGCTCCTTTGGGACCATGTATGCACAGGTTTGTTCAAAATCAACTCCTCCCCTCTCATCTCTGCCAGCCGTCATTGACAGCTGGGCCCCGCTAACAGCTGCCTTCCCCTCCCCCCTCCCCCAGAATCTAATACATTAAAAAACAAAAAGAGTTGCCTGGAAGCGTGCTTTGTAGGAGAGATAATTACTTTGGAAAGCCACAGTGAATTTGTGGGTGGTCCCTGGTTTAGAGCTGCTGCCAATTATGTTCTTAATTAATCGATTAATCGTTTGGTTTGTAAAAACAAATAGAGAAATAAAAGCCAATTATGTTTAGCCACAGCCTGCGGTAACCTGTTTAAATTGCTTGTTTTTTAACCATTAAATCTGCAAAACCCAAATATATTTAGTCAGCGAATCTTGAACATTGAGAAACTGGAGCTTGGTAATGTTTTGCGTTTTTGCTCGAAAAGTTACTCGGACAATTTACTGATCATTAAAACAGTACAGACTCAGTTTCTGGCGATCGACTAATCATATAATTGACTAATCATTTTAGCTCTCGTCATTTTCATGAGGTGCAGACTGACCTCTCGGTTCAGTTCATTACAAGTCAGTTCTCACTGTTCACTGATCTTTTTAAATAAAGGCAAATTAATACATAAAAAACAGTGTGGATAATCACCTGACGACGATGATTTTTAGAACACGGACTGATTTGGTTTGAGTCCAGACTAGGGTTTCCCACACATTGATTTATTTGTGGCGCAACTCTAGACTGTAAAAATGATCGACGTAGCTATTGTAACGTACCCACTGGTTTCTGGACTCCCATTTTGAAGCCTTGAATTCGGCATTTAGGTCGTCGCCATCTTGTTTTTTTAGAGCCAGAAGTGACCATATTTTGACAGGGGCTGTGGATGAGTGAGGGGCTGATCTGATTGAGAAGGTGAGGACACTGTCATTCAACTATGCCCTTAATTGCGCGTAACTTTAAGGTGATTCACAAAAAAGTCATCCCCATACAGTCGTCACGAATGGTGAAATTACCCATAGAGACCAAAACCTTTTTTTGTACCAGACTGTAAACATGTTTATTTCTGCTGTAAAGGAGGGTAAGAGTATTTAGTTACATTCCACCACTGCCTGTAGTTGACCCACAGTATAAACTGGCTCCTGCTTGATCTAAGATCAGCTGTAATTAATTAAAAATTCATGCTTGTGTATCAGTGCTTTTGGCTATTTTTCTTTTCTTTTTCATCCTATCTCCCCAATCCCTCCCGACGGTCTCACTGTTTTACTATTTACACTCAGAGTGTGTAAGGCTGACACATTCTATCTCAAGAGGGCAATAGCACCTAGCCTTTTTCTTTTGCTGACGCCGGCAAGGCCTGGCTCAGCCTGCTAATGTGGATGGCATAAGGCCTGACGAAAGGCAGACTCATCTGTCGGCTTGTGACCTTCAGCAAAAGGGGGGAAGGACTAGAGGTGACCCTGCATGTTCCCATCTACATTAAATCAACGCAACCTCGGCTGATGGGTTCTTTTACTGAACACGGCAGAGACCTCGCCTGTGTTTGCCACCTAATCATCTCCTGTCTGATCGGCAGCTCCACATGTGTGAGGGTGCTCACATGTTCTCACATACAGACACGTGTCTTCTTGAAGATGCATGGTGACTGCTGTTCTGCACACATCATCACCCAGGAGAGGACAGAGTATTCCTGCTGAGAATACACCACCTTGTTTGATGGCATAGTTTGGATCATATGAAGTGGATTTGTATGCTGTAGGCTACTTCTCAGTAGTCAGGGTGTTACCTACAGTCGGTGGTGGTTGGCACGCCCCCAGTTTGGAGAAGCAGATAGGAGTACTGACACGGAAGATAAGCAGTGGACTGCTGTGGATGAGGATGGCTGCAAAACATATTTTAGCCACCTAAAAACGCTAACATCAGTTAAAGCGTACAATATTTCACCGCTTTACCCTGTTGCAGACAGCCCTTTCTGATTGGTAAGTTGTTAAAGGCTTCAGTTCTCCATCGTCAACGTCACCAGACTCCATTTACAAGAACAGTAATTTGAGCTTGTTGTTCGTATCCTGCTGGTGTACCGCTGCCTCAACCAGTTTGTTTGTTTGTATCATTGTAAGGGTCGGGGACCGTTCACATTTGAACTGATACTGGTACCTGGAATTTGGTAACGGTACCCAACAGTACCTTTTTTGGTACTTTCTGTATTAACAAGTGGCAAGTTTGCTCTTTCTTTCTCTCTATGCTCTGCGCAGATCAACAAGTAATTCTGCTCCTTTGCTCTTTCCTAATGGCAGTTCATCTTTCGTCTCTGTCTGTCTGTCTGCTTGTCTGCTTGTGTGTGTGGGTGTGTATGTGTTACTACTTGTCTCTCATGCTAATATGTGCAATCAGTACGTAATTTGATAACTACAATCACAAACAGCAGAGGTACTACGCTTTTTTTCAAGATAAAATAGATGAGAAAATAGACCAGTGCTGTGTCTCAAATCGCGTACTTCTGTAGTTACACTTAATATTTTGAGTGCATAAGTGTGTTCACACTGAGAAGTATGGAAAAATGCAGTGCACTATGAGTACCCGGATGGTGCACTCAAAACGGTCAAGAAGTTGAGTGTGGAGCTATGGACACTTCTCGCCCCCAAAGGTCGCCATCTTGGACGTTGAACGTCGCTGCATTGTACAAATACATGTGTTTTTTGCACTAAGCACCACTATGCTGTTGTTAGGTATAAGCCAGCAGTATGTTTATTGGGTTAATTTAGCAGTCTGTAATGATTTGGTACCACAAACGATAACGCGAATGCTAATGCTAGTTTGCTAACTAGCTAATTTGCGGTCATCATTTCCGGTGAGCGCGCAACAGCCGTGTTTGGTTTGAGACAACACTACTGAAATTTGCGCACTACGCCAATGAGTACATAGTGCACATAGTATACTACATAGAAGTGTACTAACGGAAGTATGTGATTTGAGACACACCACAGGTGTTCATTAGGGGTTATGGGGGGCTGGAGCCTATCCCAGCTGACATCGGGCATGAGGCAGGGTTCACCCTGGACAGGTCACCAGACTATCACAGTGCTGACACATAGAGACAGACAACCATTCACACTCACATTCACACCTACGGGCAATTTAGAGTCACCAATTAACCTGCATGTCTTTGGACTGTGGGAGGTAGTTTGGTACCTAACCCTTGATATTGTGTGACTTTGTTGAATCTGAACTAACCCTTTCAAATACCAAAGTCACACAATAACACAAACAAACTGATCAAGGCAGCAGTATACCAACACCTCCTGTGTTCAGTGATGTTACATCACTGTTTTTCTCGATGGAGTCTGGCTTTGAAGGGACTGATAAAACAGCTTTAGTTCCACCTCGGAAATTGTTGTCTGACGGCAAGTTAAAGCAGTGAAAACATTGTTAATATAGTGTACACTTAACACGATATTACTTTTTTCTTTTTTTTTAGGCAGCTAAAATATGTTTTGCTGTTCCCCCCATCCACAGCAGCACATTGCTTGGCTTCTGTGTTTGTACTCCTGCCTGCTTTTCCAAACTGGGGTTGCACCTACTGACACCTACCATAGGTAATACACTGACTGTAGATATGAACCTCATACAACCACGCTTCAAAAAATCCGAACTATCCCTTTAAGTGAAATGAACAAGGACTAGACAAAATGAAGGTGCCCTTTCTTGTATGTGTAGCTCATTAATATTCCCAGCAGAGCCTCATCCACCGAACACTCTGGATTACTCATAACAACACAAGACAAATAATTGCAATGTGACATGAAAACAATCAAAGTTACTTAATGGAATGACTTATGATAAATATGTTTTAATTAATACACAAAGTGAAAACAGCATGGATGATTGCCAACATCTGTGTGAGAGACTTAAAATCATGTTCATGCTTTCTCCATCCAACAGGGTTCCTACGCAAGTATGGAAAGTATGGAAAAGTATGGAAATAAATTTGATCAATTTCCAGGTATTAATAAGTATGGAAAATGAAAAATAAAGTATGGAAAAATATTTATGTTTCCAGACTATTACCACTGTTCTAAAATACTGTTTTCTAAAATAGAAAATTGGGCATTTCCAAAAAATAATTTACTCAATCTGGATCATGTTTTATGCCGGGCCAAGCAGAGTTTGTGTGAGAACAAACGTCTCAGAAAACATACTGCCCCTTTTACCTGATTGACAAGTAGTATGTCCAGTCCGCTGCCCCATGACCCTCCTCCAGCCCCCCAGGTATCAACTTTCACTCCAACACTGCACCAGTGTTGCCAACTTAGCGACTTTGTCACTATATTAAGCGTCTTTTCAGACCCCTCTAGCGACTCTTTTTCAAAAAAAGCGACTAGTGACAAATCTAGCGACTTTTTCTGATATTATTGGAGACTTTTGGAGACTCTTGACGTGAAGGCACGCATCATTCTTATTCTTCTCAATGAGCAGCGGGCGGCCCAGTCCTCCCTCCCAGCTGCAGTCAGAGCAGGAGATGTTAACCCCTCCGCGTTCAGACTGCAAGTGAATCGCGCATGCGCGGAACCGCCGCTGGCTGATCTACCGCTCTGATCCCGACCTGTTTTACAGTCAGGGCGGGATGTAAATGTAAAATTTTCTTTGTCTAATATAAATCATTGAAAGAAAGTTCATTTGTAGTTCTAAACATATTCACGGTGTTTTTTTACTCAGTTTTTGTCTCTCCCATGACGTTATTCCTCTCTCCTACAGCAGCCATTACAATTACATGCATATGGACAATTATGCAAATTAGGTGATGACATCATTTAGCGACTTCTAGCGACTTTTAGGACAGCCAATATGTACTTTTCTTACTGAGGAGTTGGCAACAGTGCACTGCACCTTCGACAAGAAGACGAGTTTCACGTGGTTCACAATGGGTAGATGATGGGTAGATGAGAAGTTTTTGGATGGATGGCTTGACAATACCGTATATAAATACTGGTTGGCCAAGGATTCCCAATTCACACACAGAGCTAGATGCAAGCTTTGTGTGAAATTGTTTGACATCGCCAACATGGGGGAGAAGGCGATTCTGAGCCACATGAAAGGAAAAAAACACAGACATCTTGTTACTGCATCGCTTGCACCCAGAGTCCCAACCCTTTTGCCTCAGCCCAGACCAACGACTCCATTAAGTGAACATGCCCACACTCCAAATTATGATACACTGATATATTTACCCAGACATCGCTTATTCTCTGAAAAAACAAAACAAAACAAAACAAAACGAAATTAGGGTATGGAAAAGTATGGAATTTCGAAATTCGAAATGTGTGGGAACCCTGATCCAAATTTATCAAAAGCCAAGCTCGTGGTGGTACTACTGTATGTGGGAGTAAACTGCAGCTCCATCACTCCGTGCCCGAGCCACGTGATTGACACACAGCGCGATGGTGGCTGGAATCTAACAGACATTTATTGGTGGTCATCAAATTGCCATCAGAGGTCAGTGGCCAGCTAACGCGCTAATTGGGTCTCCGTTTCCCGTGGTCCTGTCGGCGCTTTCAATCAAATGTCAGTCCAGCCTGACAGCAATCTGGCAGTGGGCTGAACTGGAAGAGCAAGTAATTTAAGATGTTTTCTCCTTCCCGCCCACGCTCCCTTCTATCCTTTTATACCGTCTTCGCAGATCCAGATTCATAGTCACAAATAGCAACCCTGAAGGTATCATTGACCTTGTGAGGCACTCTAATGTGCTCTTTTCTTTGTGGCGTTGTATCACTGGCTCTGGAAATAATTGAGTCTGGATGGGAAAAAAAGAAATTTCTAAGGCTGGAGATACATGTCACACAACTGTCCTATTTGTAATGACAAATCTTAAGTTGGTTATAGACTGAAATCCTCTTTTTGTTTTTTTTGTTTTTTTGCTTTCCACATGCAAGACTGATTATATAAAAAACCAGCAGAACAATACATTCCTGGAACCTGTCAGTGCCTCTTTTTCACTGGTATATTAAGTCATTAGCAGCCTAAAGGCATACACATCTCCCGCCTGTGGACGAGATGAAAGGAGATTAGAGAGGTGCTGCTAATTCGCAGTGGACAAAGAAGTTCTTCACACAGCGAACACGGTGGTGGTGCACATGGTAATACAGGACTGAACCAATGCATAATTTATCAGGAAACAGATTCATCTCCTCTCTCAGTTGAGTGGGCCTCGGCTTCAGTGCATTTATATCCATGCGCATGAAATTCACAGACTTATTTCCCCAGGCATGGACAGAAGCAAGGCAGTTGTCAACAATCACTTTTGACAATTGGACCTGTTTTTCTGTCTTATTTATGAGCGCACGGTCCCATTTGAGGGCAGAATCTCATTTGGTCAGCACCAAATGTCATTATCGGTACCCTTTTGACATACCTAAGCTCCTCTGTCTCTTTCTGTCTTTCTCTCCACCTATTTGGATGGATGGGAACAGCTTATTGATCTGTTCTGTTCTTGTCCTGCGGTTTTGAAACTGTACCCACCCTCTGAATGTCTGATGACTCTCTACCTTTGGCGTATACTGGGTTCATGGACTCCTTGTGGGTTTCTTGACGTCAGTGTAGATGTCATTAATAGAAAGCAAAAACACATGATTTCTTTGAGAGGAAATGCGACCGTCATCACCATGTTTCTTAAACCTTTACCTGATTGGCAGTAAGAGACAGATTTTTCTGTTCTCTTACAGAGCTGTCAATGGAAAATTTAATACCAAGATAAAGAGGCAACATGTACGTAGGGTTGGGATGAAATGCTTATCTCCTGATACGATACTATCATGATAATCCAATACGGATTTGATATGTATTATGATTTTTAAATATTGCTATTTTGTCAAATATTGTTACTAGATCAAGGGTAGTCAACTTGCAGCTTTGGACCGACATGTGGCTCTTAAGTTCCCCTCAGTGGCTCCTTGTGGCTGTGACAAAAATTTAAATATATGGAAATGAATAACAGTTATTTTTTCTTACATTTCCATTTTCTTTCATTATTCTTTTGGGCCCCAAGAAATTCTTGCATTCTCTAGCTGTAAAAATGATATAAAAATGTTTTAACATTTTGTCAACTAAAATGTGTGTCATACGTGGAGTCTTAGCACTGGCTAGTCTTGAGTTCAGCTAACTATGGATTCCAAATCCAAAAAAGTGAAAGTCTTGGAGGTAAATAGAGAATTTAGTAGTGCTTGGGCATATTGTTTGTTTTCACCACCAATGCCAAAAAAATTTAAATAGCCCACTGCAGAGTAGCCACCTAGAATGCTCATTTATACCTTTTTGTAATGTGAATAGGCTAATTTAGATTTTATAGGCTGTGTTGTCTTCATTATAAGGCTCAAATATGTTGTACGGCTCCAGACAGATGTTTTGTGTATTGTTTATAGTCAAAATGGGCTATTCGATAGTAAAGGTTACAGACCCCTGCACTAAACCATGGTACAGAGTTGAAACATACACTTCTAGAGACTAGATCATGGCGCAAACCTCCAAAAACAATGCACACTTCTTGATAGTTCTTGATAGACAAACTTGGTAGCAGCTGTAGCAACTTGAATCAGCCCGTGCTGATCCCAGCACGGGGGGGTCACAGTGGGCTAGGTCTAACCTGTGTAATGGCAGCAACAGAGAGTTTGCTGATCTGGTGGGGAGTTTATGCTCGACTGGCTGAATTTGAGTTGCTATTCAAACATTCTCGGAACCCATCGGCTGTATTCGGTGTCTGACTTCCGGCAGACGGCAATACAGCCTCTGGGGGCAGACCCCCGATTTTTTGCCATTCCGGTTTGATTTTGGCGGAGGAGGCGAATTTCCGTTTCCAACTTCCGTTTATATATAAGTAAATATGCTGAACCATTGCGATGGATTCAGAGTTTGCAGTGACGCCAATTATGTTCCGCCTCGTTAGTTCACCGCACGGACCGTTTAACCTGGCAACAACTGCAGCCAGCTCAAACGTGATTGGTCAATATCACGCGGACTACAAACAGCCTACAACCAGAAACCAGGGCTCTTCCGCTCTTCTTCTGGAGGCAAGATCTCCGGGGTTTGCCTACAGACTCTACTTTCACTGAATTCACTGAATGTAGAGTCTGTATATAGAGACTACTATTCAAACAGCTGAAGGTCCGTCCTTGAACCAACTGCCATTTTCTGCTTTCTTGCTTCCTCTTTATTTTTCTTGAAACGAATATGAAATCACATTTGATTACCACATTAGAAGCAGTAACTTATTTCCATCTCCGCGTTTAAATCATATTTATCTAGGCATTAAAAAATGTATTAAAAAATTGCAAGGACCCTCCGTGTGCATGCCTTAGAAATCCTGTAACAGAACTACAGTTAACAATTGCTTTTTTGTATCCAGAACCTCGATTACTCCCTAACCTTAGCTGCCTAACTCTAACTCTTCCTTAATCATAGTTTATTTGCCGTAACCATGGTCTTTATTTTAGCCTAACCAGACTGTCAGATCATGTAGAAAGCAGGGCTTTCAGAAATGATGATATTGTGACTGCATTAATGCTGAGGTTTTAGAGAATTGTGCAGTATGGACATTCTTTCCCAGTGAATCTGTGGTCTTTCGCCCAATGTGTGCCCATAGTGACTCACTGAAATTTGCTTTGCCTTTATTCGTCCCTTCACCGCTTATTTTACCAACTAACTACTTTTTACTGTTGCCTAATGTGCATTTGTTGTTGAAGCCCACTGCAAACACCAACTCAAACACCCTGATTGACTAGTTGCATTGCTGCAGTGCAGTGTAAGACAACACATGATGGTTTTATTTTTTAACCACCCGGAGCAATGCAAGTCGAAGCTTACAATTGAAGCTTCGACTTGAGGTCTGCAGTTTATTTCAGCTGCAAATGTCTGTCTGAAGGGTTGGAAATGATCCCACACAGCTGCAGTGTCTCTCCTCTAGTGCCACTTAAAGTTTGTTTAAGTTCATTTCAGATGAGGACTTTTTGTAACTCTTGCCGATTCATGAAGGAAACCAAACCAGGAGTCTCCCTGTGGCTTTACTCCACTTAGAAGCCATGCTAAGCCTATCAACCACTCAGCTGCACTTGATACACAACAGCCCCAGGCAAAGAAGTCTAAGACTCAATCTGGCTCTGCTGCTCACAGATACAAAGTTACTACAAGCCCTCAACAGGCCTCTGGCTGAGTGTTGTGTGGTCAAGCATTTTAAGAAAATGAACTGAACTGGGACGCGCGTGTGGACATGAAATAAGAGCAAGTGGGAGCTTGTGTTAGTTGGTTATTTAGTGCTTCCCTTGAAGTGGCCAAATCAACCCATTTGGGTATCATCTGAGGGGCTGGTTGTGTCAGGCAGAGCTGACAGCGTGGAGGGAAGGAGTGGCAGTTATAATTCTGTGTGAAACCAGCTTCAGGCTGGCACCGGATCCATGTGACAGCTGAGCCAGGACAAGATGTGTGGGGATGTTACGAGAAGTTATCACAGCCATTTTATGCTTGAATTTAGAGGGAAGAAAAAGGATTCACACCTCTTTGACTTTCTGTTTTTTAACACTGAATCACACTGGATGCAGTTAGGATTATTTGACGCTGAGCAACAAAGGTGTCCTTAAAGGAGTACCTCACCCACAAAATGTTCATCTGTATATCAGTTACTCACCCTGTGTTACGTTGAATTTGTGAAGAAATCTTTGTTTTTCTTGCATGCCTCTTGTGAACGAAGAATCCAAAAAAAGGCAACAAATTATATATGAATTGAAGTAAACAGAGTCCGCATTTGAAAACGGTAAAACTATATCAAAACACCAATTTACAAACTCTTGCGCAACTCGTGCAGTATAATCCAAGTCTCTTTATCCAGATATACTAAGTGCTTCCCAAACGCTGAATTTCACTGCTTATGTGTATTGCTTATTTTTGCGCTAGTTTTATCTTCAATCTCATTAAGCTTTTTTTGCACTGTATTATCATCCCCATTCTCATGTTAGCATAAAAATGTGTGCAGCATACTTTGCAACAATATTATCTTAATAAACATTATTTGCACAACTTATTTTTGCATTTACATGTATTTTGTCTAGTTCTATCATAATGAGTACAGCTTTCCTTCCATTTTTACTTTGTGTAACCCACTATATGTGCCTCTGCAGATCACCCCTCTGGTACAAATAGTGTTTTAAATTTTTTTTAATTGAATTTAAAATACTTCTATATGTGAGTTGCGAGCCTGGGCAAGCATGTGTGATTTAACTTGTGCATTCCATTGAGCAGCGTTCAAACACATGCGCTTGCCCAGGCACGCTACTCGTTTGTGCGTCACTGCTTTTGCAGAGGTGTTTTAATAGTAAGGTTTTAGTGTAAACGCACATGTTTTGGAAACATACGACTGGATAAATAAGACTTAGATTATACAGTGGGGGCTGTGTGAGAGTAAACAAATCTTTTGATTTAGCTTCGCTGTTGACTTTTGGATTCTTCGTTCACTGTGGGAGCATGTGACAAAAACGGAGTTCTCTTTATGAATAAATAACACAGGGTGAGTAATTGATACTCAAATGATCATTATGTTGGTTTAGTAGTCGTGTAATTTTTTTGTGAACATTTTTATGTTATTTCTTTCTTTTAGATTTAACACACATTTAACAGGGGAAAATCAGATAGGAAAAACACAACAATAGAAAATAAAAAAGACAATAAAACAATACAGTACAGAGTAAACAGTATTCAGAGAGAAAAAAGGAATGGGGGGAGGATGATGCAAGGCTGACATTCATGTAGTATACGTAACATACAACAGATCTCATACATCCATTGTATATAAATATAAACCGGGGGTGACGGTTTAAAAAGTGTGAGGACGGTGTCCCAGTGATCCTCCAGCCCCTTATCAAAGTCTTTGAACAGGTAGGCTGCCCATTCCATGTTTAGTAAGTCCAGATATTCTTTCAGCCAAGAGTCCCCTGTGAAGCAGGCTGCCTTACGCTCCCTCCAGTTTAAAAGAATTAGTCTCTTAGTAGATGGGCAAGCCAGTGTCCATAGGCGCACAACAGTTACTCCAGCATTATTCAAATTCAGGCCTGGCAAGCTCACAGGGAAAATGACATTGAAAAACTCTGATCTCTACAGAGTGTTTTAACAGCTGGACAGTCGCAGAGTAGGTGAAATAAAGAACCTTGGTTGCAACAATTATGCCAGCATGAATTGTGATGTTTGTCATCCTTCTTGGATAATCTAACATGAGTAATATATGCTCTGCAATGATTAGTCGACTAATCGATGACTAATCGACTGTTAAAATAATCGGTGACTAATTTAGTAGTTGACTGAGCCATTTTTCATAGAAAAGTACTATAAAAGTACCCCAAAATACTCTTATTGCAGCTTGTTACATTAACATATTGGCAGCTTTACACATTCTCCTGTGATGGTGAACTAAAACCCTTTGGCGTGAGTACAAAACAAAACATGAGATGACATAATTTTGGGGTTTGGGAGAGACAGACCGCCATTTTCCAACATTTATACACATTTTGCGATAAAATGATTAGTCGACTAATCAAAGAAATAATCGACAGATTAGTCGACAATGAAAATAATCGTTAGTTGCAGCCCTAGCACAGATTCTTATATTGTATTGTATTATTTGTGTAATTTAAGCAGGATGACATATTTTGTTTTTAAATACCTTAATTTAGGAAAAGGAAACATATAAGCACAAAACTGAATGTCATTTTACAACTCAAATGCCAGAAAAATTGGCATTGTACATGTCCACAGACCCTGGAAACATTACATTTGCAAGTTAATTAATGTTTCAACAACACTGTAGTTAATGTGTAGTTATGTTTTGGCACAAAAGCCACTTGGTTTTGGTTAGGGAAAGATTGTTTTGGCTTAAAATACCTGTTTTTTTGGGGGGTACAATCCCTGCATGGAAATCTAACTTATTCATAGTTTGCAGAAACGTACAGTGCCAACATTTTCTTCTGGTAACTAAGACCAAGCATCGTGATTAGAAGTACTTTAATAAACTTTCTAGTTCCCAAGATAAGTCCCTACACACTGAGGTACTGCCGCCACAGTACCAAGTTTTAAGTCCTTGTCATGTCAGTTAATGTTGTGTTTTGCATATTCCCAAGCAAATCTTCAGTTTAATTGCAAATTTCCATCTTAATTAGTGTGGACCAATTGACACAGCAGGACTGGAGCTTTAGGGGCCCCTGAAGTTCTTGAGTCGTGGGGCAGATGCCTGCTTTCCCCCTGTCGATAATCCAACCTTGGTGCCAAATGTTGTCGCCAGCCAATTACCTGTCTTCTAATAAACACCATCCAGAGGTACGGCTAACACAAATCAAATCCAGGGTCTCTGCAGTGGTGAATTTTGCCCCTGCACCACCTGTGTGTTGACCTTTACTGTTAATCAGTGTCAAGTTAAGCTCAATTACACTCGCTGTGATTTAGTGTTGTAAAACACTGTAACAAGATGTGAGGGTGAATATTTTATAGGCTTTGTGGCTCATTTTAAACTTAACTTATTAGAAACCATCACTGGTTTAGCCTGTAACCCTGTTGTCTCATGGCGTGTGATTACAGCAAATAAAATCTGAGACTACATCCATCAAATGCCACTTACAGTACACAAGGAGAGGAGTGAAGTGAAGGGGACCAGGAGATGCTAGAGGACCTCAGCCTATTTAATTCTAAGAATTTAATTTCAGCGCCTGCCTGGACCGGAGACACCGGCTGATTTTTAAATGCCTCCATCTCGATGCAAATGTGCGCTTCTGCCAATGTTGATTACTTGCCGTTAGTGGCCCTCTGCAGAATGACCTTCCCTCCTCATGTCACGACTCTATTTGCCCCTTTAAGCTGCCTGTCAAACACTGAACTATTCTTCTTCCCGCAGCTCTGGTCTATTTGTTTGAACAGGATCGGGGGAGCGAGAGGCATACAAATGGGAGCTCTGAGAGGATTTATGCAAAACAAAATTTTTTTGTGTATTCTACAGGCTCGATGATGGGCACGTCCGTGTCATATGTCAGCAGCAGAGATGAAAGGCTATTATTTAGATTAGGGTTAGATTTATCATTTCATTAATACAACTCCTGGCACCTCTGCTCTGACTGTCAATGCAGATGGTGCAGCAGCACTTCCAAATGGCCAGCAGGTGTAGCAGTGAGGTCTCTGTATGGAGAGGATGAGGAAGAGGAGTGGAGGGAAGCAGCAGTCAGTGGAAATAATCGAACTGTCTCATTAAACCACCCTTCTCTCTGGGCAATATTCAACACAGTGTTTGACCTTTCACATCATCATCCAGCTTCATTTGTTTTTAAAAAGGTAAACTTTTAAGAACACTCCCTTATGTGTTAACCTGGGTAATGATATATCAGTAGAGGAGTCTCGATACTTAAACATCATAATTAAGAATATGCTGAACAGCTTGTTCCTCCTCAGGTATCTCTCCGTGTTTCTACATAAGCTTGGAGAGGCTTTGCACTACACAGGATGTACCTGAATCTGCTATTCAGGAAAGCACAAATAATGATATGGAAACAGATACATATTCAAAATGAATTTGCACGTTATGCTTGTTCCTTGTTTTCGGGGAAGAAAATTGGACATGCTTGTGCATTGTGTTTCTTAAAATCGGTTCATATTATTGTGGATTACCCCAAGATAAAAAATGCCCATTCTATAACATTAGGACTTTGATTTCACCAGCTAGTCGTTTCATTTACTACACAGTACTGAAAAGTGATTGCGGGAGGGGTGGTGGTTGGGTCACACAAACACAGGACTTTCACCCATGAGACAGGTGTTTGTGTCTCAAAGTAAAGGTTGACGTCTTTTAATTACAATGTTGCCTAGTATGCTAGTATGTGTAGCATGCTATACAATAATGGCATATGTGATGTGTTGTATGCGACATGTCACGTGACTTTTGTGACTTTACATTAGTAACAATAGTACTCATTTAATAGCAAAACATGACGTTTTCCCTAACTATGCAGTTTTGTTGCCTAAACCCAACCAGCAGGGTCCAAACTTAACACCTGCCAAACGCAGGTAGAGTTTTTGTTTGCCGAGTAAATCTCAAAGGACTATCTGACATACGGGCAGGTAAATATTTGTCTGAGAGTCTGCTGCATTTTGGTATCATTTAGCTTCTAAACAGTGTGATGAAACAGCACTCCTAGTTTTGGGGCAGTTTTTACTGTTTAGGACATCAGCTGATCTGCTAAAATATCAATTGCTGCCGGTCTGCTGCTAGCCAGCATTGCGCCATACTTATGAAGGTATTGAAATAATAACATGGAGGCCCCGTAGTCTGAACCAAGATGATGAACTCTTTATTGCCTCCCACATTGTCACTCCACTTCGCTCCACTTTTTCTTTCACAATAAAAGCCCAAGAAATGTACACTGCATCTTTGCTTACCAGGGTTGGAAATGAACTTTTTTGTCTACCTGCAGCTGTGGCTGGTGGATAGGAAAATCTACTAGACACTCAATGGATCACCATTGTTTTTTGGCTGGCAAGTGAAGCAAATCTAGCAACCACTTTCCAACCATGAAGCTTACCATAGGGAACTCATTCACATGCTAAGGCTGTAGTGATGATTTGTTCAATATTAGAAAATAATTTTGCTTCAGATGTTGATCTGAAGTGTGTATTCAACATAATACATTATTTTCTCAATGAAATTTATGACACAAATGTATATACTAAACAAAAAAGGCAATTTATTTTTTGGCCGGTAAAGAAAAAATAGGCTTGGCCAATGGATTTTTTTCATCTACCAGCCACTTTGGCTGTTAATTAGTATGGACACTAGTACAGATGTATTTAAAACTGTGACCGATTGGAGAGTAATGTATGTCATCTTGGGGCCGGTCATTTAAGTTGTTTTGGAAGTCAGTGGAAATCCACCTATTCTGTTGTTTATGTGTGTCAGAACATTGCACATTTCAGTCAATATTTATCTGTCTAAAATGTATGCTATATGTATCAGCCAGAAGTATCATAGAATTTTGGCTAAGTTAGCACCAGCTATCACCCTACCAAGTATTTCATGGTTATTTAAACAGATCAAATTAAAAAGAGCTGAAAATAAATGTAGCATTTGGAAATAAAAGTCCCCTGAAATAAATAAAAGTAGTCCCTTTGAAAATATTGTTTTTCTAGAAAAATAAAAGCCTATTTATTTGTTATTTATTGAACTATATTGACTTATTTGTATATTTATATTTACATTCATTTATATATTTATTTTTCTAGTTTTTTCAGGAATTATTTTATAGACATATTTATTTATTTAATATTGACTTTAATGTCATTCCATAGTTGTAGGGTTCAAACAATTTAAAAAAAGGTAGTTTAGTTAAAAAACACAAAACTATGAGAGTGCAGTATCTTGAATAGTTTCTCTTGATTTGCTTTGACTTGTATGTATGTACACAAATTCTGTTTTATTTATTTTGCTGTGCATTGGCTGCCGCCTGTCCTGATTTGTTAATGTTATTTTTTGTTGTCTGCCCCTTATACCCCGGGGAGGGGTCAAAAGGAATAAATAAATGAATCAATGAAATAAATGAGTAAGAATATGTGGAATTATATTTCATAATTAGTTATATGCCATTATTTAATCAGTTTGATGCTTTGAAGGCACAACAAGTGAATTGTCAGTGAATAATATTTAGAAAATATGTTTGCATGATTTAACGCGTCTTCCTGCATAAACCACGCCCACTTCCATCCTTCTATCCGAATACAGATAATTTTACAGATAATGACATCTCTGTACGCCTCTACGACACACTCACTGCTCTTGTTTTTATTGTTCACAGCAGCAACCAAACAGAGCGAGGGAGCATTAAAGTAGCACATTCACAACATATTAAAATCAGAGCCCTGTTGTCATTTTGGTGTCTGCGGGGAAAAACATTCATTTATCACTGACAAGTGCTGACGTCCGCACTGTCTGCCATTGAAGAGATTACGAAGAAGACATGCAAGTGAACTTTAAAAAACTGTGGTCATGCAGCTCTGAGAGAATAAATAGGGTTTGTGCATTTAGATGATTTATTCCCCCTCCTCAATCTGGCGAGGGGGATTTTCTACACCTGCCTACATGGCTCACAGTATTTCATCTCATTATTTGCTCTTGCCCAGACATCCACTAAAACAAACTGGGGAAAATAAAAGGCAATAAATAACGTCCTCCTTCATTTGGCTCTCTTTGACTCTGATAAAGGTTGACACGCTATTTCAGTCGCTTCCTTTGAGTAGACTTGAACGAGAGGGTGAGAGAGGTCTAAGCTGGTGTAAACTGGGCATAGATTTGGTAATGAAAGTGTGTGCCAGTTGGCCTGTGTAGGAGGACTTCTGTTTCCCCACAGGGAGATGACACAACCAAAGCACATAATAATTCACTTGGCTATACATGTGGGAGAAGAAACACATCGAGCCGAACTTTGCCTAAGCTGTCTGGACTTTAATCGAGGGCCAGCAAGGACGACATACCTGCTTTAACTTTTAAAGGTCAGCGAAGCGGTATAAGCCAAGCATACATCAAAGAGATGGAAATATATTATGTGAATATGTCGTTTTCAGGTGCTCTGGGAAACCTGAGACCTGAGCCAAATGTCGTCTTTGCTCTTAAGCATGGAACACTAAAGGCTTGAGGGCGCAGATGACGAGCTGACATTAGGTCTACATTACAGCTCATGTGTCAGTGGAGAGTAGATGAGTTACTGGTTTTCAGTTTGTGATGGTAAACACAATCTGAGCGGCATTCACAGCTATAGAGTTGGAAAGCAAGAGGGGTTAATTTCAGGGGTCCCATTCATTTTCTGCATAGGCAGTAGGCTTGGGCGGGATCTATTCTTTCATACCTTCCTGATATTTCATTGGGGTATACGGTATATGACGGCTGCCCCTGGCTGTGGGTTTGGTACAGTCCACAAGCTCTCGTAGCATTTTTAGTCTTATAAACTCACAAAATGCCATGAAAGGAAATATTCTTACTATTCATTCATACTATTCATGATTCTAACCAAGTCATTTATTGTAAAACCAACTTCATTCAGGCTTGACAGAAACCAAAATCATCTTGGTTCGACTTTCCACTGTTCCAACATGTCTAGTTCGGTCAAAATAAACCCTTAATTCATCGAGTTACATTTGAAACCATGCTGCTTTTCCCCGCAGTCGCTCTCTGCTGTTGCTGGCTGACTTTAGTCCTGTAACGTTATCCCCATCACTCACAGTCGCCATCTGTCTCAGCTCAGCTGCTTGTTCCACCAGTAGAGACTGACCTCTGGCAGCAAGTGCTGCACCTCAATACAGCTTCAGTTTAATAGAAAGAATAGCGTATTTTTGACGTTATTGAAAATCATACCATCAGAATTCTAAATATCCTTGTACACTGGTGAAGGCATTTTTACACTGAGTCAGTTTTTGTCCGCAAATGTTGCAGGTTTAAAAATAAATATGACCTCATGTTGTGTCAATCAAGTTCCACACTGAGTCTGGAACTTTGGTCTGTCATAAAAATTCTCAGAATTGGTTCAATTCTCTGCATATTTTGCATCTGTCAGAGCCTTTAGAGTCGTCTGACCAAGAATCCACCATTCTTGGTCCATGGTCCCGCCCCCCTTGGTTACTGTTGCTGGGTTCGACAAGCCAAGCCTCGCGGGGGTTCATTCCCATAGGAAACAATGGAAAATATTGGGAGATTTAACTTTCACATAATTCGAATTAAATCGATCATTCTGTCAAAAACGCGGTGTCAGTGATAGAGAACAAACGTGGCTACAGTTGAGTGAAAGGGCATTATATGACATATCCGAAAACTTCATTGTTTTGTCCCAATGTATGATGGTAGCCATGGCCCCTAACGTGAGCTGCGTAAGCTAGTTCTCTCGCCCGGAGACTGGAATAAAAACTACTCTGGGAATACGTTCTGGATATCTTGAGTCACCGTTGCAGACACCCCAAGCACACCTTTTAACCATGTTAAGATAATACAACTCACTGATTTATAGGGCTGTCCCGAATACCATTTTTTAACATTCGGACCTTCTGCAGAATTTATAACGAATATTCGTTCACGGGGGGGCGGCGGCGGTGGACTCTGGGGTTTTTTCGGACCTAATTGTATTGCAGAGTTTTGCACAGCGGCGACCGGATCTTTGCTCTCAAACCAGTCTCCTTCAGTACATTATTCTATGCTTTCTTCTGATTTTCACATTGGCTAGTCATCTTGTTTAATTTGTCTTCTGATTAAATTGGAACCGTTGAAACAAGTTGTAGGAAGCCTCTGCAAGTAATTGGTTGCTGGCAGACACTCTGTGCTGCAATAAAATGGTTAATCAGCAGTGTTGTGCACTGTAGAGCTGATGTGCTGCTGGTTCTGCCGGCCTGAATGGAATATAATGTCTATAGCCTTACTGTTGTGTGTAAGCCTTTATAGACTTAGCTGAGTAGTGATGCGCGGGTCGACCTGTAACCCGCGGGACCCGCAAATGGACCTGCGGGTCGGGCAGCAGTGATCATCTGTTAAATCGGTCTGTAAATGATATTTTGACATTATTGGCTATTACTGTCATGGCATCCGAAGGTACTGATGCGTTGACCAGGTGACAGTCCGCGGCCGTTTTCAAAACACACTTGTGTCACGCACTCCAAAAGAAACTTGTTGAAACTTTAAACAATAATTTATTGTACAAAACGGGGGAAACAAATGTTGACAAAAACGGTTCCATAATTCATATTAAATTCAAAAGATAACGAAAAAACAGCTACAAGTTAGAGGGAATAGTGATAAAGTGATAAAACTTGGCATTGATCCACAGCCTCAGATGATAACCTACATTTACCAACAACAAAAAGACTTTTAGCATTGTTAGACATTTAGCACCAAAAAAATATGTGAACGAATAACGAATACCTACCCATAGAAACGAATATTCGAATATCCGAATATTTGGGTACAGCCCTACTGATTCATCCGCGTTTGCCAACTAGAAAGCTCTGCGTTTCACCGTGACGCCATTAACAATGAGCCTGGGAGAACACAGCCTGGAGCGGTGTTTTACGAACCCCATTAAGTTAGCAACTGTTGCTCTGTGGAGGAGCACTGGTTGGTGGGTCAGCAGACCGAACAGAAGGCCAGCAAAGGGTCAATTGGTAGAGAAAATGTGGCAGCGGGACACAACAGCGACTAAACAGAGGAATTGGCCACACAGAATGAAGTGCAAATTTTAACATAATTTACAGAACATCAGAAACTGTAAATTTTGTGCTTTTCCATCCACTATTGTTATGCACCTTATACAGGGAGTTGGTTCATGGAGATAAGCAGTAGGTGGCGCTAATTCTCCAGTCAGGTGCCACAGCAGAAGGCAGCGCAGTGAGGCCTATGCAGTGACGATTTGTCATGACAATGCAGCATTTATTCGCTCAATCTGTTTCTATTGAATGTAGTCGCATTTACCTTTAATTGACACACGACACACCACCTGCCCCAAGCATAAAACTTTTTATGTGTATGTGTGTTCCTTCTAAACGTACATAAAAAGATGTGGATGAAAATGCAGCTTGAAAGAACTCATGAATGTGAGTGTAGCGGCACTAGTCCAGATGGTGGCAGTGATGCACCTCTTTCATCAACTTCAAATACAAAATGTTGCCTTATTGGTGCAGTTTTAGTTTTCTAGAGAGACTATTGACCATTGTTTGTCCTGTCACCCCAAAAAACACATTAACTTTCTAGTAAACAAACTCAACATGTGTCGCCCTTGCCCCTACTTTTCTCTACTGAAATTTGATCTCCTTCCTGTTGCTGACCTCAGCTCAGCAGTAAATTGCTCATGACCTGTCAGACACATGTGGCTCTGTCAGTCCATTTATAAGCAAAAAATGTGTTATGTTAATTATGTTGTCATATTGCTTATAACTAATGCAATTCAAGTTGGATTTCGCACTGTGACGCTGTCAGCAAAGCTTGCTTATGAAAGATACTTTTTAATTTGCCAGAACGCATTGTAACAACAAATGACGGGTCAGTCAGTTTGCACTAAATCACACCAGATTAAGCTTGTACACCGGACCAGACCAAAAACTAAACCTAAGCTTTGTGTAGTGGGCACTTATAAACTAAACATTACACATTTAGTAATCTCAGTCAGCCAATTTTGTTTCATTAACTGTGCTACGACAAATCTTCTTGAATTTAATACTGCTGTGATTTACACCTCTGTCTGGCTTCTCCTCCAGGGCAAAATCTGCTGAGGCTCATGGGTAACAATATTTAAGAGCCATGATTTCTCATAGACAGAGTTTTAAATGATTAAAACTGATGGCCTTAACATAAACCTAAGTATCAGTTAATCATCCAGGAGACTCTCATTTTTGATTGTTGAGGAATATTGAGGATATAAAACAATACTTTGAAATGTGATCCCACTATTAGAAGCTTCCTATTTCATAACAGGTGTCATTCCTACAGCTGATATTAAAATTTCAAGTTAATGTGTGCAGACTGTTTTAGTTGAGGTATATTACAATTGTTGGACAAATGAAGCTTTTATTCTCCGTTATGTGACAATACTCTTAAGTGTCATTTGAGCATACCTTATGTTCCATATAGAACTAGTAATAAAAAGCTGAGGAGCTTTTAGACAGCAATCTCAGCCACCTTGGGATCCAAACCTGTCTCATCTGTGACTGATCGTACCCATACACAGTGCATCGTGATACAGATATCACCACCTTCCCCTGCAAAGCAATGAGTGCAGGGGCATTAATCTAGATTTATAAATAATCTATCGCGGGGCAGGACTGAAACTTTGTTACCAGCAACCTTAAGTGGTTTCCGCATCGCCCTGTGCAGCTCTCACCTTGCGAGCCGGGCCCTGACACTTCCCCTTATTGATATCAGTGTGATTTATGGAACTCTGCTCCCCTGGCCATCCTCAAACTGGAGATGGGCGTGTGATTTATCCCCGTCTAATGCTGCAGGGTGTCTACTGCCGGCGAGATGAGGGAGGAGGCTCTGACTGAACAAGCCTCCGGCTTAAGTCCAATTTTTTTGAGTGAGAATATTTTCTCTGCTGTGCTTTAGAGATGCACCTCTGTAGCAGGATTTTGTTTTAATGAACAGGTCCGTCTGCCACTATCTCCTTACCTCACTCTTTCTGCCTGAACCCCGAGGTGCTGTGCCATTGTTCCGATGGCCCCACAAAAATGAACTCCCATTAGTCCGAAAGTCCCATTGGACTAAGAGCCCATTTCTCTGACAGCCCGTTATCTCAAAAACAAGCACCCATTGCTCCAAAGTCCCGTTTCTCCAAAAATAAACACCCCCTGCAGTTAGTTTCAGTTTCCTAGTGGTGTTTGAGCTACGAGCCTGCTTGTTTTTACTGTTTTACTGTGTTTTAATGGGCCTTCGCAACATTTCCCAGCAACATTTGAGCCAGTGATCTTGGGTGTTCTTACCGACCCTTTGCTGCATTTCCAAGTGGCGTTTGAGGCAGTGATCCCAGGTGTTTTTACCGAACCTTTGGAGCGTTTGTTGGGGGCATTTGAGCCACCAATCCTGAGTGTTTTTACCGACCCTTTGGAGCGTTTGTTGGGGGCATTTGAGCCACCAATCCTGAGTGTTTTTACCGACCCTTTGGAGCGTTTGTTGGAGGCATTTGAGCCACCGATCCTGGGTGTTTTTACCGACCTTTTGGAGCGTTTGTTGGGGGCATTTGAGCCACCGATCCCAGGTGTTTTTACCGACCCTTTGGAGCGTTTGTTGAGGGCATTTGAGCCACCGATCCTGAGTGTTTTTACCGACCCTTTGGAGCGTTTGTTAGAGGCATTTGAGCCACCGATCCTGGGTGTTTTTACCGACCCTTTGGAGCGTTTGTTGAGGGCATTTGAGCCACCGATCCCAGGTGTTTTTACCGACCCTTTGGAGCGTTTGTTGGGGGCATTTGAGCCACCGATCCCAGGTGTTTTTACCGACCCTTTGGAGCATTTGTTAGGGGTGTTTGAACCACCAATCCCGGGTGTTTTTACTGACCCCTCGCTACATTTTCCAGTAGCATTTGAACCACCGATCCTGGGTATTTTTACCGACCCTTCAGAGCATTTGTTTGGGTTGTTTGAGCCACCATTCCCCGTTTTTTTTACCGACCCTTCAGAGCGGTTGTCAGGGGTCTTTGAGCCATTGATCTGGGATGTTTTATAACTGACCCGTCCCTGCTTTTCAAGTGACTTTTGTGCCAATAAAAAAGGTTTTAAGCCAAAACAAGATCCCTTTTCCTAGCCATAAGCAAGTGGGTTTTGTACCTGAACCAAACCACATATTCACCACAGCTTCATTGACAAAAGTAAAGCATCTGTGGTTTACAGAGGCGTAATGTTCTGGTTACTGGGTTGTCTAAGTGCAGGGAGTGTGTGTTTTCAGAGAAATGGGACTTCAGGGAGCAATGGACATATGTTTTTGGGATGGTGTACTGTCAGAGAAATGGGCTTTCGGTCCAGTGGGATGTTTTTCGGACTAAGGGTTCTTTGGAATTTTGGTTCGTCGGAACAATGAGCAAACCCCTGAAAGCGATACAGAAACAAATGGATGAAATCAGTAGATTGTGGATGACTCAGCTTCTGCTGTTTCAAGATAATAATTCTCAAACTATGCTTCCTCTGGCACTGTTCTTATTTGATTACGGTCTGACATTCATGTTTTCCAGTCAGACTGCCGGATTCAACCATAATTGCTCCAAGATACGTGTGTCCCTCAGGGCAAAGTCCATTTGTCGTTCGCAAACTGTTGATGCTTCATTGTGCTTTGGCTGCTGGGGGATTTTCACTCATGCAGCAGGAATATTGAGCCGTATTTCTTTCATGGATGACTCCTAATGACCACTTTTAAGACAGATGCTTATTATATCTTTTAGGAGATATTAGATTTTGCTCAGAAATTTCCCTAGTCATTCACCTTTCTGAGAGATTAAATTCCATTGGCGAGCACTGAAGTATTGCCCGGTTGAATTTCCTCCATCTCAATTTAAAACCTCCCTCTGCTGTAACTTCTGTGTCATAGGTAATCACAGTAAGAGCACTCCCATGGGAAACTGTCCCCTCTAATTCTTTGATTGTGTCTGCGTGGCTTCCTCCCAGATGAGTTTTAATTCAGAGGCCAGGGGTAACATGAGATAAATCCTATTGGACGACCCTGCAACACTGGCCTTTGCCATGGCTGGCCCCATTAAAGGATACTTTATTGATTGTAAATAAGCTTTGTAATTAATGGAGGGTCACGTCGGTTCTCAGTCCAGGCTCAGACTCAGAGTGGCACGTCTGCGCCTGCTGCCAGATGGATTTCTTTTTATGTTTAAAAATTTAGATAGGGCTTAGTGATTAAAAGTTTAATTCATTCTACAGGAGGGTTGCAGTATAAGGAGACCTAAGCTAATCCTCTAATATTCTCCACATTATGCCATGACGAAGCGATTCTTCAAGCAGGGCTTATAGCTAAACCTACATATTTAATGACTAAAGCTAGTAACACTGTGTCAAGTTAAAAGCCTTTCACACAGGTATCTGCCAGGTCTCAAAAAGCATATTTTAGACCGATTCTGTAGTGTTAAGCCAGTTGTCGTGACGCTTACAAATGACTGTTATATTTTTCATCAGAACAAACAAGTGTGCCGCTTCAGGGTGACCAGAGCAGATGAAAGTGTCTCGTCATGCAGGGCTGGTGAATGTGCCTTTAAGTGGTTTTTAACACACTGGAAGGAGCATTACGCCCGAGCTTGTGGAAGAGCCTGAGATGGGCTGCATCCGCTTACGCACATTATCTGTGAGAGCATGCTGCTTCTTGGCTTCCCTTCACAAAGGCCGGTACACAGGGTCAGAGAGAGTGGGAATGAGAGATGTGTATGCTTACACCCTCAGATAAAACACTGCTTGTATACGGGTACATTTTTGTGCCTGTCTCTCTATGGCGACCTGTGAGTCTGTATGTATGCGCCTACTCAGTATCCTGTCCTCTACGATTTCATACATTGATTGCCTCCTCTAGAAACAGACAGCAATATCTCTCCCTGTTTTCTGTTCTGGCAGTTAGTAAACTGCTATAGCTTTGCCTGGTTAGCTCACTGCTATACATATGGAAGCAGATTTATTGGGCTAGACTGTAAAGTCCTCTGTATTTCATCCCTAGTCCTTTCAGCTGCTCTACAGAGAGCTGACATGCAGCTACAATATGCACTCACTGAGTCATGGCTTTTTAAGATTATGATTTAGTATTATAATCACAGAATGCCTTCTGGCCTGTGTGCTAACCAGACCAGACATAATAAGTTGCTCCCTGCTCATATTTTATGCTGAGGTGAAGTTTGCGGTGAGCTGCATGGATACTGCCCCTTGAGCAGCTTCAGCTGTATCTCTGGAGATGAGCATGCATGCCAATGGATCTGACCCACTGTCACCTTACACTCTCTTACACTGTCTACATCTTGTCACAGGGAGGCACAATTCATACCAATGAATTGATTTCAGACAGAGGGAAAGTCTAGTGTGGTTCTACGTGATAAAAAAAAAACTCTCCTCATTACTGGAGTGTTTCAAAGGGGACCTATTATGCTTTTCCTAATTTTCTGTCATATATATAATGTCAACAATGTTGGATGTTAATATTAAATGTGGCCTAACTTTCAAATAATGAGGTAAACTTGTAAAAGATATCCCTGTGAGCAAAAACTTAAAAACAGTGACAAACTGACGTAAGCTCCTTTTTATGGTCATCTGCTCCAGGCATGCTCCTGCAAGTGTTTACATTATGTAGCCTACACTGCTACATGTAGCTACATGGTAACATCAGGAAAACATGTATTGGTTGATGATGATGTTCATTTCTCCCTTATTTTGGATCATATTTCTGCTTTTATTGGCGATTTTTCATGGTAGAATGTGTTGCTATACTCTGTTAACAATCATTATCTGGGTGCAAGTACACTGCTACATATAGCTACACACTAACATCAGGGAAACAAGTATCTTTGTTGCCGATGTTGTTAATGTCTCCTCATTTATGGATCATTTTCCTGCTGGAACATGTCTGACTGCGAGGATTTTGTTTAGAAGCTTTTATTAAAGGTTTATCATAGTCGAAACTTAGTGACGCTATACTTTGTTAGAGTCATTCCCGAGCTGCAAGTACTGCAAGTGTCACCTTTACATGTTGCCACATGCTAACATCATGGAAAAATCTAATCTTGATTGCCGATGTTGTTGCTGTCTTTCCAGTTTTGCATCACAGTCCAGCTGGAACATGTCCGCTTGTGCTTAGAAGCATTTATTGGTGATTTTTCATGGTAGAAAGTGCCGCTATACTCAGTTAACAGTAATTCCCTGACTGCAAGTATACTGCTCCATGTAGCTAAATGCTAACATTAGGGAAACAAGTATCTGGGTCGCTGATGTTGATAATTTCTCCTCCGTTTTGGATCATTTTCCTGCTGAAACAGGGCTGGCTGTGAAGATTTTGGTACAGAAGCTTGTATTCATATTTTTTCATGTTAGAAAGTGCTGCCATTTGCCGTTACAGTCATTCCCCTGCTGCATGTACACTGCTACATGTAGCTACATACTGACATCAGGGAAATGTGTAGTCTTGATAACTGTTTAATTTCCCCACGATTGTGGATCATAATTCTTTTGAAACATGTCCGGTTGTGCAGATTTGGTTTTGAAGTTTTTATTGGTTAATTCTCAAGGTAGAAAGTACAGTTATACTCCATCACAGTCATTCCTTGGCCGTAAGTACACTGCTACATGTAGCTATATGCTAACGTTAGGGAAACAAGTATCTGGGTTGCTGATTTTGGTAATTTCTTCTCAGTTTCGGAGCATTTTCCTGCTGGAACATGTCTGGTTGTGAAAATTTTGGTTTAGAAGCTTTCACTGGTGATTTTACACAGTAGAAAGTGCCAATGTTATTGTCATGTCTCGGCTAAAAGTACACTGCTATACCTAGCTTCATGCTAGCATCAGGAAAAAAAGGGTATCTTGGTTGCCGATGTTGTTAATTTCTCCCCAGTTTCCGATCATATTCCAGCTGGAACATGTCTGGCTGTGAAGATTTTGGTTTAGAAGCTTTAACTGGTCGGTTTCTCAGTAGAAGGTGACATTATCATCTGTTACGGACATTCCCTGGCTGCAGTGACAGTGCAGAGAATCAAAGAGTGCAGATGTGGAAGCGCGGACCAATCAGAGCCGACTGGGCTTTTTCGGGAGGGGGGTCTAAAGAGGTGCCAAACAGGAGCGCTTCAGACAGATGGCGAATTTTTTTAACATTTAAGCATGTAAACATGTTCTTGTAGAAACCCAGACTACAAGTATGAACCTGAAAATGAGCATAGTAGACAGCAATTTAATAAGGAAATAATTCTTTGTTGATGGTAATTAAAAGTGTAAAAATGGCTCCTTACTAATAAGCTTGGATTGTAGAAAGAAAAAAAAAAGATAAAAGGTAGACTATTCCAGTCAGCCCACACCACGACATAGTCATTCATGGCGTGTGTCATTGCTCATCCACCTTGAACTGCTGCTTTTGATGTGACTAATGCTTTTCATCTAACCCTCTGGTAGGTGTGAGGATCACTTGTGTCACTGTATCATAAAGCGGCGGTAATGATTGCTGCGATTACGCTGGCTTTCAACTGGTTCTTCTTCACAGCTGAGTGGACCCAGCTAATCCAGTTGAATTTGACTATAGAGCTAACACATTTATTGCATGTCAGAAAGATACATTTGCAGTCAAGGAAATTGCAAATGTGACGCAAAATAGAATAAAATAGTATCAGGATTCTTAGACAAAGGGACGAGCAGCCACATTTTAAGGCCTGCAGAAGCCTTTACTATCAGTGCTACAAGCCTTATTTCTTAAAGTCCATCCCAGACACATTTAAGAGTGTGTACTAATATTTTGTTAGACATGATTTTCCCACATAATAGTCAGACAAAACTTTGCTTGCAGTTGGTTTTGTTTTCACTTTACCCGTAACGCTGCTCGTGGTAGGTTGACTGGTGAAAGAGTCTGTTGTACCCCAAAATCACTTACTAGCAGATATCAGAATGGTAAGTGTAGCTAGCAACTTTTATTTGTTTATATTGTTTTTTAGCTTGTTAACTTGTAGCTGGCGGTGTTTGTGAAACATACACAACAATATCTGCTACAATGGGGTTTTTGGTAGATAGTGTAAGGAAGCTCCAGGGTCCCACAATTTACGTCCAAAAACTGCACACTCCACCACGTTTGCTTTGAAAATTTTCTCAATCTCTAGAGGCTGACATTGTTCCGGAAATCCTGTGGGTCACACACAGGGGGTCACGGGATTCCTGTGGGATGGGAGTCAATTTCATTATTCATCACTTGACTGGGATGAGACAGGAAAAAAAGTCAAAGGGAGCAGGTGGGAAGGTAATCATAGTAACAGTTTTGAGCTAGCAATGTGAAGTCAGCAGCTACTAATTTAAGTTCATTGTAAATTACTGACTGCATTCGAGTCAATGGAGCACAGCTGGGTTGTTGTCGGACCCTGGTCTGAGCCGGCCCAATGCTACGTTGCGACTGGCCAGTCTGTGTCTGGGGGCGGGACTTAGCGAAGGGTCTATTCATATCAAAAAGCTTTTCACTCACAAGAAGTTTGCCTTGGTATTTGCATACAAAAGACATACAATAACCATATTAAGAGCGAATAACAGTGAAGACAAAGTACTGCAAAAGTCAAGAACATAAATTTAAATAATAATATATTATTTATTTATTTATTTATTTATTTATTATATAATAATATGTACAATATAGCCTTGTTGTTTCAGCTGTTACGTCAGGAGTTATTTCAGCATTATATGATACTAGATAGTTAATGGTGTATGCTTAGTTTTTATACATAAATATGCAGTTTTAATATTAATAAATGCTATTTATTATTTAAAAACAATGTAGGAACAGGATGAAACAGTAGTTATTCCTTTGGGATTAGGACGGTACTGGATTTTTTTTGTGGGAGTGTGATGGGAAAGGAGTGAAAATCCCCTCCCGTGTCACCCTCTACTCTCCAGTTACAAACTTTGCACAAATACAGGTCAGTATAGTCAAGGTCAGACATTTAAGGGGGCAGAAACATGAGGAAAAACGCATTTTTGAGTGATGTCCCCAGGTGGTTAAGTCAGTAGTCTGCCTCAGTCTCACATTAAAAAAACTATTACTATTATAGAATATAGACAGATGTAGACAGACAGTGACAACTTGGCTGAGAATATATGGCTTGTCTGAAGAAATTAATTCCTCTTAATTTGGAGAGATGGACTTGTTGCCTACTGGCTGCCCAAACAGGGTCTTCAGGATGGCAGCCAGAAAGATAGATGGGTGGCGCCTATGCAGCAGGCCCAGGCTTACACAGGGGACTTCACATTGTACTTTACATATCTGCGAAACACTGGAAAGAATTAGTCACATGGGCTGTAACATGGGAATACAGATGGAAATTAACCTTTAGCATTTTAAGATGGTATTTCATCAGCAAACCTTTATTAACCAGAGACGAGCGGACATTTTGCTGCTTTGTTCTGTGATTATTAAATGTTAAATTTTCAGCCCTTTGTGGCACATGTAATTTGGCACACATAATTAAGGCAAAATTCTCCAAATTAGAGATGTGTCGAGGCTGCGTGCGCCGGGAGCATCAGATAACTCACGAGCAAAGACAATCATATCAGGTGCTGATAACACATTTATAATAGACAGCCCTGTAGGATGCTCTCAGGGTTCTCTTTACTACACCAGAGAATAGCTGCATCAGGATATGAGCCAAAAGAAAAAATGTCAGCCTTTCCTCGAGGACCCACTGATTCACATCAGGGCTCATTTTTTATTTAGTGGAAACTGTCACAACGGCTGGGTGACACTCACTGCATCGGCAAATGAGGTCAAAAATATTCATATTATTGTCAGTGATCCTTTTAAATCAGAGGAGTTGAGAAGTTTTTATGAGCTGTGAAATTATTAGCCTGCGTGATACAGACTGAGCTGGCTACATCAAAAGATAAAACACGAAGAATGCCATAACCTTCATTTGCATTGGTCTTGATGGGGACATTTACTGGCACTGTTATTGACTGGAAAGAGGAATGGTACCTGCTGTCAAATGTGTCGGTAGGTGCACTAAAACTCTTTGTCACTGCCGCAGATAGCCGAGAAAGATGTTGATTTATTATATAAAGGATGTTCAGTAGGAAATAAAAGTATAAGTGGTAATAACAATGCATATAATTTCTTCTTTACAGCATGTGTTTCACTCTGAATTGTCCTAAATATTTCATTGATTATATTTTGTAGGCTAGGTTGTGGTTAGAGGAGTAATGCAGAAATTGTACTTAACGACGTGACCGTGAGAATGGCTTGATCTGACAGATGAGACATCCTGAACCAAAATCTGTCTGGTGGGACAGTAGCTTGTTGTATCTAAACTTCTCAATTTTGGACGCTCAGTGACGGCCTGAATTTCCGCGTGTTCCATGCATAGTATCTTTTCATAGTCAATGTCTGTGTTCACAGGAAACGTAGGATTTGTTGCCAAAACTACTTTAGGTTTCAGCATCAAAACTACTTGGTTAAGTTTAGACAAAGGATAATGGTTCGGATAAAAAAACAAAATGACATTTGTTATGTAACTTAACGAGCATGTCACATGATGTAGCGTTACCTGCGCAACAAAACTCAGTGTCTCACATGAAACACAAACAGTAGTCTCCTAGATGAAAGTCTTGTGTTTGTTTGACCCATCCACCTCCCCTGCCCTCCATCCTAAGCAGACTTTATTGCTCTTTATACTGCGTTGCCTGACTGTGCTCCCGTCATAATTAATACGGCCACTAGAGGTCGCCGCCTAACGATAAAGTAACTATGGGTCATAATTGCTGCTTGCACAAATGACTTGTGTGGTGGTCTTATTTTGGAGGAGCGTGGTGTCTTTATTTAATCTCAGAGCAATCATTTATGACTCTAATTGAACACAATGACCAGCGAGTGAATTCTGCTCTTGGTGTTGGGAAGGTGTGGACTGCTGCACTCTACACACAAAAAAGAATACTTGCATATTGAAAAAAGAAATCTGGATGGTCACTGATGAAAAAATGGTTAGAGTATCACCACTCAGCTTCTTTGAAAACAACAAACACAGCTGGAGTCCTCTCCAAAAAGCCATCTGAAGTGATTTGAGGGTCTGGGGCTGTCTGGTCTCATTTTTTGGCAGCTACAGTAGCTCCCCCCTCAATTTCCACCTGGTGTATGTGTTGTTGTTGTTCGAATTGACTTCCCTTTCAGTTCTTTCTCTTTTCCATCACACTTGAGCTGAACTCCAAATTGGCAACTGCCAGGACTGCAATCTTGTTGAGACTTACTGTGGACAACTTCACTCTACAAAAGAACCGCCAGACGCACAGTCTGATGGAAGCACAAATATGATTTTAAAGATTATTGTCTATAGGCTTGAGGTATTGGGGGAGTCGAAGATTCAGCCTCATCAGAATTTAGGGTAACCTGCACCTGCGTTACAGACAAGAGTGTCGTCTAATCTCCATTTTGTATGGAGAATGATTTGTGTCAGTATTATTTGTGTGTCAACAGATTGTGTGAATGTGCAGTCTTTAAATAAAAACACCTTTCAGAAAAATCCCCAAAAATATTTTTAAATATAAAACAAATCTGCAAATGCATTTTTGTTTGTGAATCTGAAATGCATTTGTGGAGAATTGAGATCTACAGATGCTTTTTAGTCTTTTAATGCCCCTCCCACCCACCGACCCCGATTCATAAACGCATGTTTAGGTAACAGATAATTCTTTAACTGGTAGAATATTTTGTGTATCTGGAGATTCATTCATTCTTTTTCCGAAAAAACCTGTCCGTCGCGGGGTGGCTGGAGCCTATCCCAGCTGACATTGGGCGAGAGGCGGGGTTCACCCTGGACAGGTCACCAGACTATCACAGGGCTGACACATAGAGAGACAACCATTCACACCTACGGACAATTTAGGTCCCGTTTATACGACAACAATTTCAACTGAAAACGGTAAACTTTAGTTGCTTTTTGGCTGATCATTTACACGACAGCGGCGTTTTGGGTGCCTGAAAATGCAACGTTCTGAAAACGGGTTCCAGATTGCAATTTTTTGGAAATGGCACCGTCTCCGTTGTCATGTAAACTTGCAATATGCGGTTCCTTTGAAAACGGAGACTTTTTGCACATGCGCATTACGCTTCCAGTCACTAGGCATGCGCAAGAAAGTCAACCATCACAACAATGATGGCGGACTCCCGAGCTCTGCTTGTGCTGCTCACCCTATTGAATTTATCAACGCTTCCCAATCAGTGTAGATTTACTGTGGCAACTCCACCTCGTCGTCCGTCCAGACAAATGTTCGTGCGGTTGCCATTTTGTTTGTTTATACATTGCCGCTCTGTAGAGGGAAGCATAAGCGTCACGCTGCCAACTACTGGCCTGGCATGTATACTGCAGCATTCTTGGTCATTTTTGTGGATCCGTGTGCACGGCGATTGTTATCAAAACGTTGTCGTCTAAACGCAGAACTTTTTTCAAAACAAAAATGAGAAACGATTCTGTTTTCAGTGGATCGTTTTCGTGTAAACACAGCCTTAGAGTCACCAATTAACCTGCATGTCTTTGGACTGTGGGAGGAAGCCGGAGTACCTGGATGAAACCCAAGCTGACACAGGGAGAACATGCAAACTCTGCACAGAAAGGCTCCCCCACCCTGGGTTTGAACCAGGAACCCTCTTGCTACGAGGTGACAATGCTAACCACTGCACCACAGTACTGCCGATCCATTTCACATTGGAGATCCATTTTACATTTGGAATATTTTTGTGACTTTATGAATCCTTGGTTTTTGGACTTGTGGAAGGTGTTTTATATGAATGAATGAGTTCTTTATTACTGTGTCATGCAGACAGTAATGCCCAGCCAGCATGGGCTTATAAGACACCATAAATTCAAAACAAGCCAGGACCAGAGTCCAACGTGCGTATTTTCAGGCAACATGAAGACAGAAAATGGAGCAAAGTGACAGTGGCATCCTACATAATCAGATCATCACTGTGTGAGACTTGCGAAGACATTTGCTGTATCGCACTGAAAATCAAAATAAGCACAAATTAAACAATATGTTTTGCCTTGTTTTCCAGGCTTTTGCAGCAAATAAGCAAATGTACACACATGAAAATGAAACAACCATTCTAGCTTTTAATCATCTGAGGACCAGAAAATGTCAGGTTTTAGACGAGCCATTTCATGGAATATTAACTCTCTTAAGTTATCATAGTTTGTACATTGTATTTACAGATTACACTGTCACACAGAAAGAATATCTCCAGAATTCAGGTTTAAATTTAAGAGAGATAATTCTTCCTTAAAACACTCTTAAAGATAAAAACTAATACATGAATCTGTGAAGTCAAAGATAGATGTGGTACGGTTCAGTTTTATCCCACCTGACTATAATATCATGTGCTGCCTTATTGTTATTCCTGTTTCCCCGGTGTTCCTCACAGTGTGTGTAGTATTATGATCCTGGAAGCCTTTTAGACCCCCTCTCAAGGTCAGGGGGGGATTGTGAAAAACATTAGTTAAGCAGGGTTGGGGGAGGAAAGGGGCGCTTTTTGAGAGCTTTTTCGTGTCCTCCTCTTTGAGGTTTTTCTGTTTTTTTTTAATTGTTTGGGTCCAGAGCCGGCTCCTCAGCTGGAGTTTGTCTGTGGGGCTTTGCTGAGTCACTCCCACCTAATGGACAGCATCTGCTACCATGCTTTTTACTACTCACAGCAGACAGATGTGGGCCTGTGTGGGGCGGGGAGAGGGGTCGGAGGGTGGCGAGGCTGTGGAAAGGAATTAGTGAGATAGAGGAAGGTGCAGGCAAGAAACGAAGACAGTGTTGTTGTGGTTTAAGGTGTGCTTATCTGTTGGCATTGTAACTTCCACTGTCTGTACTTTTACGATACTGCACAGCACATTGTTTGTATTACCTGTGCCAAACTTCTGTTCTATGTGGTATATATTGGATACAACCTTGACCTTTTAAAGATGAAGCAAGTTTTTTCTTGCTCTAGATCTATTGGTAATGTTGATAAGCTAATTTAGACTTAATAAGGCCGTGTCACCTTTATTATCAGGCTCAAATATATTTTGCGGCTCCAGACAGATTTAATTAATTTTTTCAGACAAAAATGGCTCTTCTGGTAGTAAAAGTTGCTGACTCCTGGGCTAGACAGTGACATACATGGTACAGTGACCTCTGTCACCAGTAGTTTAGCCTTAACGTTTTTTGTTTGCTTGTCTTACTATGTAACGACGAAAACTCTGTGTGTGTGTCTGTTCCACGTTTTTCTCCTCGCTGACTTGGTCAATCCATGTGAAATTTGGCACAGTGGTAGAGGGTCATGGGAGGATGTGAATAAAGCAATATTGCATCAATTGGCCAAAGAGGGGCGCTATAGCAACCGATTGAAATTGCAAACTTTGAATGGGCATATCTCATGCCCCGTATGTTGTAGAGACATGAAACTTTGCACAGAGATGCCTCTCCTCATGAGGAACAAATTTGCCTCAAGAACCCATAACTTCCGGTTATATAGATTTTCCGCCATTTTAAATTTTTTTTAAAAACACTTAAAATCGATGTCTTCCTAGGAAGTTTGAGCGATCTGCATGAAACTGGGTGAACATAATCTAGGGACCAATATCTAAAGTTCCCTCTTGGCAAAAGTTGGAAAACTTACTAAAACTGAGCTTCTATAAGGCAATGAATATTGCGGAGGGCGTGGCTCATCACATAAAGGTGTATAACATCTCAAGGGTTTCACCCATCACCACGCAACTTTGTAGGCATATGACCACACATAATCTGAGGGGACCCCTCCATTATTGACCCCATCAAACAAAATGGGGGCGCTAGAGAGCTCATTTCTTATCTAGGCCTAACCGCCATATGGATTTTTACTAAACTTGGTAGATATGTAGAACAGGACGCCTCAAGGTGACTGGAGAAATTTAACTCTAATTGGCAACTGGGTGGCGCTATAACAACAGAAAAATGCTTCAAAATGGCTAAAATGCGACCGATCGCTGTGGCTCCCCCTGTGGACCAATGTTTGTTTGTTTTTCTAATTTTTGGTATGACTAAGTCATGGCATGGTATGCTGTACATAATCACGGAAACTGTCAGTGTGTCATTCTGTCTGTCCCATGTTTTTCTACTCACTGACGTGGTCAATCTATGTGAAACTTCACATAGGCATTGAGGACTGGCATAGGTAGAAGGTGACAAAGCTACCAATGGGTGTGGACTAGTTTGTTTGTATTTGTGTTTTTGTTTTATTCTGTATAAAAACCATCATAAACTTTATACCTCACTGAAATATCAGGAAGGTATGAATAAATAGATACCATCCAAGCCTAGCTCTCATAGCACTGGGATATTTTTATGCAGGTATTGGCACGACTGTTTTGAGCCAATACTTGTTAAACAGCACAATACAATTACATTCATAGCTTGTTCAATACCGTTCCATATCATAGCTTTATATCAGTTTGCATACAGAGACCAAGAATTGGTTTACCCCCTCTTACAATTTTATGTCACAATCCAGATCATATTTTGATGGGAGATTCTTGGGTTGATGATCTAAATATATAAATATAAATATATATATAAATACTGGATAAATAACCCAGTTAATAACTATTGATAAAAAGGAAGTTTGGTTGAGAGAAGCAATAAAAGCACATGTACTTTCTTGTGCTCTGCCTGATTTTGTTGTGTTGCTCTGATATCTCTAATAACGCCTTTAACTACTGAATTCTGTCGTCAACAATGCCAGTTAGATCTCACAGCCGACAGTTGGTCATACTGCAAGCGCTCCTAGAAATATTCATATTTATTGTCTCTTCTTTCCCCAACAGATTTCTCTGTAGTCTAGTCCAGGGCATCTGCTGCAGTCATGTTTAGGAACAGCTTGAAGATGTTGCTGACGGGAGGGAAGGCCAACCGCAAGAGTCGCAGCAGTGGTGAGTGTGTCTTCTGATGCCAGCCACAAACAATGACACATCTGCCTGTCAGCGCACACAAGGTGTTCACTAGTTCTGTGGGTGTATTTTAGGAAGTAGGAACATGCGGCTCAGAAGCTGAAATGTATTTTGGTTCTTAAAGAGTAATGTATGACTGCTGAAGACCCCTGAAAACCTGTTTTCTGCTTAAAATAGATCCAAACCAACTCATCAGTTCTGCAGCTTGAATAGCTTTCCCTCCTGTTGTGAGGACCTAACACCACTTCACTTAAAATACACTGTGGTCATGCAGTGTCATGCTGTACTGTCAAGATTTCCATTGCACATATGCAGCCGTTGCTTCCCTGAATGTTTAGCCTTGCTTGGGAGCACGACCATGACTCGAGCAGCTCAGCCAAACTCTCCTCACGTCACATTTAGTAGTTTTGTAGCACCTGCTTAATGTAGGTTTCACTGCTGTTTTGTTGCTGGAGGTTTGTTTTACTTGCTCCCTGCATCTAACGTATAGGAACCCCACTGTTTAACGATCACTCTCCTTTGTTGTGCCATCAGAGCTGTTATAAAAGGCACCACATTAATCTATTTACAAAGCAAACTCAACAGTTTCCTGCAGCTGTTTTACCGTAAAAACTTCCCAGCTGAGAAACACTTTCTGCAGGTTGGGTGAACCTCAAGTTTTCAAGGTCAAGTTATACATTGTTGTACTCGTTGTGTTTATACTTTAATTTCTACCAGAACATGTTTACATGCTTTAGTGTTCAAAACACATTTTCCTCATACTGTCTTTAAGGGTTGGGAGTCACCCCTGCAATACGATATTATCACGATACCTATGCCACAATACAATGTTATTGCAATTTTAAACATGTTGCAATACGCTGGGTGTTGTGATAACATAAATTGCTATTTATTAACTGTTTTAACATCTGTTTTATCTATTGAGATAAAAGTTTTCAGTACGTTCATCTCACTTCAGTAGTTTCTATCGCAGCAAACTGTATCTAGTGGTCTATAAAAAGCAATTCATTTTTTTATTCTAGTAGGCTGCCAAAAATTTGTGCTTGTGATATTAATAATTTATATGTATAAACAGAGATTTGTTTCAGTATTAGTTGTGTGAACAGATCGACAATCTGTGTGTTTATGTGTAGTCTGTAAATTTAAAGCACCTTTCACAAATACAAAAAAAGATTTGTCAATTTACAAAAGTATTCGACACATATAAAATGCAAATAAACGCGTTCTATGAATTACAAAAACAAAACAAAACTGTGAATATATTTAATTAATTTACAAATAATTGAAAAGCATTTTGGAATATCTTCCTAACATTAACAACTTTCAAACAGGCATATGTGAATCCAGTTTTTATTTGTGAATCTCAGTCCTATGCTGGAGGATCGGTATTTAATGCACACTGATTTTATTTTTATTTATTTATTTTATTTTAATAATATTTTTGTGTATTTACAAACCTTTTTTGTATTGGAGTAGATGTTGTTTTATATTTACAGATTACACATTTGCACACAGAAACAGTGATCTCTCAAGAAAAACAGCTACATGCCTCCATCGACACTTTTTTTTTTATTATGCCCTTCAATTTATCAGTGATATAAAATTTTCTGTCTTCATTATTTGAAAGTTCCCTCTAAAGTGCAGGCATCTGGCCTAAAGAACAAAGTATTGTGAAATGTCTTTAAAAGGCCTTATAAGGCATTAAAAAGTCTTGAATTTAATGTACAAAGGTCTTGAATATATTGTCTTGCCTGCTGATTGTTTCGTATTTGATTGCAGGCTGTTTGGAGATGTTATGCATCTAAAAACTAAAAGTGCAATTGTCTGCAGGGCCTGAATCAAAATGGGCCGGTGTCGGTTTTAGTAAACTTGTATTTTGTCCCAACTGGTTTTCAGTCATTCTTTGACCAGTATGATGAAGTATTAAAGGGAAATTTCGGTTTATTTCAACCTGTCTCCTATCGTCCTAAATTTGTTTCAAGTGACTAGTGACATAAAAATAATAGTTAGCATGTTAGCCGTTAGCCTAGATACAGCCGTAGCGTCAGACCTGTTAAAACATAAGTGAACGGGCATACTTCAAATGCAAAGTTAGTCCACTAAACAAGCTTTTTTCCCATAAAGACCGCCTCATATCGTTAGGATAAATGTCAGAGAACATATAGAAAACGACATGTAAACGTGTTGTCTTACCTTACCGGTGTGCTGCCATGTTTGTTTACCATTTAACTCTGCTTTCCAAAGCGCTGCCAAAATATCGCGAGAACAAGCAGCAACAGCTGGAAGGCAGAACTGGACGGTAGCCTGAAAAGTTCATTCATTTATGTTATGAAAGATTTATAGAATAATGGCTGACTTTTTGCCAGACTTCGACTTTGTGGAGGAGGAATTTGATTTTGCAGAGTTTGATGGCCACCCTTATTTATTTGAGCCAGAATACACTGACGAAGAGCTTCGTGAAATTGAAGAACGGAGGAGAGAGAGAGAGGCGCAACAGGTAGAGGACGAGAGAGGAGGAATGGCTGCTGCAAGGCTGCGTAGCTCTGGAGATTGGTGGTGTACCTGTGAATGCTGTGCCCCAGTGCCCACAGAAGAGGAATGCCTCTGTTGCAAGGAATGGGACCGGTTGCAGCCTTATTTTCAAGCTCTGGATGTGACCGAGGACGAGACACCTCCACCTGGAGTAGTATCCAGCTGGGCTTTATCTATAGCTGGCGAGATATATTTCGGCCATGCTTTGGAAAGCAGAGCTAGATGGTAAACAAACATGGCAGCACACCGGTAAGATAAGACAACACATTTACATGTCGTTTTCTATATGTTCTCTGACATTTATCCTAACGATATGAGGCGGTCTTTGTGGGAAAAAAGCTTGTTTAGTGGACTAACTTTGCACTGGAAAGGATGCCCATTCACTTATGTTTTAACAGGTCTGACGCTACTATGCGCCCCGGCTATATCTAGGCTAACGGCTAACATGCTAACTATTATTTTTCGTCACTAGTCACTTGAAACAAATTTAGGACAATAGGAGACAGGTTGAAATAAACCGAAATTTCCCTTTAAATTTCATTTCATGTGTATTGTATATTAAATGTATTAAGAAACACTGCACCAACATTCACTGCTACATGTTGCAGTCAAATCAAGTCTTTTCTCTGTGTGAGTCACAGACCATCTTCTACATCCCTGCCTCCACAGTCAAGTGAAATAACTATTAAAACACACCAGCCTTGTTACTCAAAGGTTCATGGTAACACCACATGAAACCTGTTGTTCCTACACATTTATTATTGTCACTCAGGCCTTATTAAGCTCTCACTTAGAGGAACAGGGCCTTTGATGTGGTAGATAATCTGAGCCAAAAGCAACACTTGAGAGAGCTGGCAGTGTTCATTTTGTAACAGTGCAGTTGCTCTTATCTGAATCTAATAAGTTTCAGGTTATTGCCGAGGCAATGCAACAACCTCCACTCTCTTAACTGTCTCCCTAGAATAGGATCTTTATTATGTGCCTTCTGAGGGCTTTCGTCCAGCCACCCACTCGATTTGCACACATGAATTAATTTTGTAAAGCTTGAAATATTCCACAGTATGTTATGTCACTATCTCTTATCTTGACTTCAGTGGATGTGTATATAAAAAAAAATCATAGTTTGAAACTTTGTTTTGCAGTGGTTTTGGATGCTTTTACCATAGTGTATTATACAGAGAATTTAACCAAATAACCTGCTGAATGTTTGATTATTGTTTACTCGTTAAAAAGATGATTTGCAAAAATGCAGTGTGTGTCACTTTACTGGTTGTCTTATCATGATTCAAAAAGTGGTTGAGTTTTGTGGCAACCTTGCTAAGTCATAATGATGTTCAGTAGCTGCACTCTCTCTAATGTCATTTTTAAGTGGTATGATGTTCATTATTTTTAGACTTGAGGAGGTCAGGCTTTATTTCAAGACTAAATCATCCTTCATTTGACATTTGACCTCCTGGTTATTGTCAATCATACTCCATTATAAAGTTTCTGTGATTAAGTTTTTGCCTGTAGGGCCTATTAATCATTTTTTATTGCAAATTGGTTAATTGATGGTAATGAAACTAAAGAACTGTGAGACCTTGCCCAACTTTCTCGGTTGCCTGTAACAGCCTGTGGACTGATTTCTATGTAAAGACTTGGGACGAAATATCTGAAAGTGACTTTTATCAGGGCTTCTGAGTGCCACACTTCAACTTGACTACTGAGCCAACATGGGCTAACATTAGCTTAGAAATAGAGTTGGCAAATGTCAACACATGACGGGCACCCACCACAACACAGAGTTACATACATTTTGCAGCTGTGGATTGGAGACAGACCTTCAGTTAGGGCTGTAGCATAGACTGTATATAAGGATGGACAATGCGTCTCTACTTAACCCTACTGTACAAAAATGAGGTAACTCTACAAGGTGTATAACTGATGATTGCTTGCTACCAGGCAAAAGCCTTGTACAGCAAGGGCAGCCATTTTGTTAACTGTAACCTAAGCTAATGTTAGCCAGCTAGCTGTAAACTTACGCTGAATGAATCTGCTATTAGTTGCTTTGTAACATTAGCTTATAAAGTTGTTTGCAAACATCAAGCTAGTTAGCATTATGGAGCCGAAGTTCCAAATGAAATATATGGACATTACAGATAGTAACGTTATTCTGTATGATTGTCATTAATTATCCAGCATCTTAACATGTTGCTGGTCAATCACATTCAGGCCTGTGTGTGTCACGCCATTGATTGCCCAGGTGCTTTCATGCCCTTCTAGTGTTGTGTCGTTTGCGAACGAATCGTTCAAAAGAACAAATCTATTGAGTGAACGTACTGAACTGAATCACTGAATCACTTTCATAGGGACCGTTTTCTCCAAGCTAACGGCTAATGTAGCCAGGAGTTAAGCCACATGAACACAGGCACACACCGCCCCATTGTTTTAACAGACTTAGTTTCCAGATAGACAAACTTACAATGTTAGGCTGCAGCAGCAGCTCAGCTGTGTATCAGTTCAGTGAGTCAGACTACGCAGTACACAGTAAGGGCTCCTCCCGCCAAGCACTGAATGATTTGGTGAACGAATCTCTCGAACGAATCTTTTGAACGAATCTTTTTAATTAACTGATTCTAGTGATGCAGAAACATCTAAAGAACTGCTTTTCCCATCACTAATGCCTACAGAATGTGAGCAGCAGGATGCTGATTAATCTAACAGCCAATGGTGTCAGTAATAACAAGGCTTTTCTGAAAGTTGCTTTTTTGATATAAATATTACCACAAAAAAAAACTGCATTGCAAATTTTCACATAAGATGCTCCAAATTCATTCATTTGGGCAGCAATAATCATAATTAAACTCTTGCTTTTCGAGTAAATCAAATGCATGCAGTATATTCACATTGCATCCGTTAATTCATTCACTTTTATTTTGATGTCCTTCACTGCAAGGCTTCAAGGCTGAGGTGAACTAAACCTACCTTGTCTCTGCCTTCAGTGTGTTTGTGTATCTATGTGTGAAGTGGCAAGGAGACCAAGCAGTAGTGCATGACTGGAGTACCCTCCAGTGTTTTCATATCTGCTGCTGTCACTTTGCAGAGAATCCGCTCCTCCCAGCAGATGAGTGCTGATCTTACAATCTGGCTTTTTCACTGAAACATCTGTATTCCGCAGTTTGCCACAGTTTGTAGTACATACGTACACGCTCCAATACACACACACTTCGAACCTTTTATTACACTTGCTTACCCTGAAATAACTGTAAATACATGGACATGTTTTTACTTAGCTTCTCTCCCAGCCTTCCAAGGACATCTGGAGGACTGGTTTTAGCAACCCTGACTTATCAGCTCATGACAGACAGGGAGCGCTAGAAAGCAACATCCCACTCCTGCTGCTGTGGGAGGAGCACTTGGCTCAAAGCGAGGACTTGCCACTCTAAAAACTACCCCTATGTGTGGAAGCACTGGCTGCTGAAATTGGTCTTTAGTTCAAGTGTGAGATTGTGAGATAAGATGAGCATCCTCTGTGTTTGATGCAGTTTCAAGTGAGCTTCTGGCTTCAGGAATGCCGGAGCTCTGAAGGGGAATATACCCTCTAATCTGCAGACAACAGATGAGCCAGCTGTCCCCTTGATCTGCACTGGAGACTGTGTGAGCCCCAAGTTACTAAGCCGGTGAATGGCATTTTTTTAATTGAATAATACAGATTAGTTGCTCTGATTGTGATGATGCTCAATTGTATAAATCTCTATCGTGACACTCTCAGCGAATAGGCTGTTAACTACATTGTGTAGCCTGTTTTGTCCTCAGACTGCTATTTATGAAGATATAAAAGGCTAATATAATACCTACTAAGACACCACTTTAGAGTTGTGTCCTTTGGGACTTGTTTTCACACCTGTAGTTTGTATCATTTGTTTCTGAACCAAGGACGAACAAGATGCTTTGTTGCCTTTCAGCTCTGGTTAGGTTCCTGTTCATACTGACTTATTTTTTACAAACAAACCCAGAGCTGTAAGCATTAACTCACACAGAGTCAAAGCTCATGTATTGGATAGTTTCTGGCAACTGTCATCCTGCATCGTCATCGCGACATGGAACCACATGCACTCTTTTAAACAAAGGTGCTAACTAGGCTGAAACCCATAGGAGAGCCCTTGTTGGTTTCTGGTAGAAGCTTCTTTGTCCTCAGACTGCTGTTTATGAAGAAATAGTAAGCTAATATAATATCTACTAATCAGAGGTTGCGCTAGACTTTTTCGTCGCCAGTCATTTTGACCGACAGGGTCATAAAAATCCGGTCATAATCTATTTTTACCGGTCATTTTAATTTTCGTTTTTAAATGATAATAAAGATATTCAAAGACATTTAGTTTTCATTCGGTTGTTTTTAATAAATCCAACAAGCAAGTTATAAAGTGAACGAAAAGATGAACAGACATCCACACACCCGTGCCATTAGGCTTCGCCCTGGACACACTGGACGGCACTAACACGTCACTAACGCGTCCGGTGTGTCCAGGGTGTTATGTAGTTATGCCTGTAGGCTCGGTGACACAAAATTAAAATTGTAATGAAGTGATTATGGTATTTAAAAATGTGTTCGGTTATGCACTGTTGTGTTATTTTAAATTATAAACACGGTATTTTCTCCTCATGTTCCTCACTCAGTGCGTGCTGTTATTTTATTTTGAAAATTGGCCAGATTCTCTCGTCTTTTCTGTGTCCGACTTCCTGTTTGGTACGACCAGATGCTGAACTGAAGCGCTGCCTACGCGGACGCTCCGCTCTGCTCAGCCCTCTGTGTGGACAGTCAGATAGGTTAACATGGGCACTGACAGAAAACTGCCTCTGCTGCTGGGTGCCGTGCTTCGGTTCTGCGTCCGGTGTTACCAGGGTGTTATGTCAACAACGCTACATGAAGCAGATGAATGACCTTTTCTCTGCAGTGTGAAAATGGCAGCCACTTAAACCACTGACTGTGCACTCCGCCGCCAAGTGGGCTGGGGTGGTAATTGCAACCAGTCAAAATAACCGACGGCCTTCAGATTTTCCAGTCATTGTTGTAAAAAAACGGTCAATGACCGAGAATATCCGGTTCACAGTTTTGTCTTTTGGGACTCATTTTCACACCTTTTAGTTTGTATCATTTGTTTCTGAACCAACAACAAATAAGATGCTGTGTTCCCTTTTTAGCTCTGGTTGGTTCCTGTTCATACTGACTTATTTTCCATGACTTAGTAAACCCTATGAGACCTCCTACAGAGAACCCTTCTATGGTGCGATGGTTTCGCCTGGAGCCTCTCTTTCTCCTTTCCCACCAACATGGAACGGATTCCGTTCTCTTTCCCGCATCTACAGTAATTGTGAACAACTCAGAGCTTTTCGACCAAAAAAAAAAAGTGGTTAGGAACCCGAAAAGTTGGTTCCCAGCTGGAACCCCACCCCCTCAAATAGCAGGTTTTTAAACTCCTGTGACAGCAATAAATGCGGCCATTATGTTTTCGGGTTGTCTGTCCCATTCTCATGAACGCAATATCTCAAGTACATGTTGAGATACGTTCTTCAAATTTGGCACAAAGGTCCACTTGGTCTCCAGAATTAACTGATTAGAATTTGGTGGTTGAAGGTCAAAGCTGAAGGTCACCTCATGAAACATATTTTTGTCTCGTAGAATAAAATGATCAAGTGATGACATTATATATCCATAACGATAACTTCACTGTGACATCATAATGTTCTGTGGAAACACTTCTATGGCCATTATTCAATGTCATGACTCAAGAACAGAAGGAACATTTGGTCTGATACTGAATTGGTTACACTAATCTTGGGTGTCCACCTTGAAACTGTGCTGATTGTGTAGATCTTCTGTGCTGCTGGGGTGAAGATGGGTGTGAAGCATCCATGTTTTGATAGACATGGATGTAAACTGTAACTGCAACTTGACTAGTTTGCAGAAGTGTACAACCACCAGGCGATTATCCTAGTTCTTAACCTGAAGTGCGGACCATTATGACGTTAGTGGGCGTGTCATCAATTCGCCGTAAATTCTTCGGACAGTTACCTGCTCTGTTCCAACATGGGCTCAATCTGGTATTACAGACTTTTATCGAAAAGGCTGCTAAATGTGTGATCCGAATGATTCGGACATTTGCATTCTTACATGCAGCTCCTCTGGTTGATGTCTAGATAATTTCAGGTTTGCAGTGCATGTGTGAAAGGGGCTCTTGAAGGACTCTCTTTTCCAAAGCAAAGGTTATTTGGATGGAAAGGGTTCTCAGTATTACAAAGAACCTTTGAATAACCTTCTCTTCAAAAAGGGCTCTTTAGGAGCAATCGGTAGAACCTCAGCCCTTCAGAAGGAACCCTTTTTGGACCCCTTGTTTCTAAGAGTGTTGGGAAATCACATTTCAGGGAGTCATGTGCATTTCACTCCACATTTATGTTCTGTTTATTCTTGGAAACCTACATTATGTCGCCTCTTTTCTCCTCAGACACTATCATTAATAGTTGAGTCTGACTGGAACTTGCTGCCTGTCCTCTCACTCCAACCACTCTGCCTTTTAATCAGACACCTTTTAAGATCTGAAGTGACTGTTCGTGTATAATCTCACACCCTGAGATTCAGGCTGTTATAACAAAAAGGACAAATGTCTCGCAGTTACTGCAGCAGCAGTGTTTAGACATCAGATGCGCTCTGAGTCTTCTCGTTAAGACACAGATCAGACTTCATGTATTTAAGGCTTTCTTTGTGACAGAGTGGCCCACTGTTACTGTTGCCTGCGGCAATTTCATGTAAGTACACCCGCCTGGAAAGCCAAAATCTGAACGAGGAAGGAAAATGTCCCCTCATGATCTCGGATATTACATTGTGCCTCAGACTTTCTATCTCGAAAATGGGGGAGCGTTTGTGTCATTTTTGTGGTGTTATGGGCAAAACTTTAACTGCCATGTCCTTCTTGCTCCCATCAGTGGGTCTAGACTTGAAACAAAGTCAACAGCCTGGCACTGCAATTACAGTTTATGGCATTGGCTGATTGGAAAATGAGAAATGGGGTTGAAAGGTCGGGTTGTCTGGACAGGGAGCTGTAGCATGACTAATAAGCACTGAGAGAGATGGGCTTGAGCGTGGCAGCGGAGAGGACAAGATGTAGCTTACACACATTTGCACAGGCTCACAGCAAGAATTGAAATTCGGATTTGGAATAATGTGATCTTTCTTTCTCTCTCTCTTTTTTTTTTTTTTTTACTTACCTAAAAATGGAAAAAATTAATAAATAAAAATACGCTAGCGCTACATGGACCCACATGGGAGAATCAAGTTCCATAGACTGACAGGAAGTCATATGCATTTTACTGCATCTTATGTTTAATTTATTTCCTTTGGCATTTATAAAGAGGACACGGAAAAACAAACTGAATATGAACATTAGTAATGAAGATTGCAACCAACAAAAAAGAGGAAAAGGAGGCTACGTTTTACACACTTTTCATAGGGGACCTGCAAACATACAGAGTAGGACACCAACTCAACACACCTCTGCTTTCACTCCTTTTTACTATTTGACGGATCAGGGCAAGTCCTCGCTCTCAGGTGACAGCAGACACACCGTGTAAACATGTTCCCACAGTTAGAAAATTATTGCGTATAAAGAAAAGCTATACGTTGCTTAAAGAGATCAGGTAGTCTTTTTTTTTTTTTTTTTTACATTGAATGACACACCATGTCAGCTCACTCACTCTCCGGTGCCGTGAGTGTTACCTGAATAAGTAAACACTGACCAACGGGACCAGACTGGCCGACCCGTATGCTCTCACTCAGTGGATGAATGATGTCACAGGAAGCTTTGTGGTTGATTACTATGCCAATCTTACAAAGGAGGACGACACTTGAACGGTTTCCTCCAGTTTGTTTTGCTAACGAAAGTTAACGTTAGCTAATGCGCTAAAAAGTTAGCCCTACAGAGAAATCCAATATTCCTCTTAATACCTCCCCAGTTTCTGATGAGGTGGACATGATAACCCTTAATACACATAACGTAATTCATCCCTACAACAGGAAATACTTTTTCCCTAACCTGATATAATGTGAGCATTTTTGATGATCGCTTCCGTCCAGTCCTTTGGTCTTATCACATTTAACCATAGTTGTTTTTGTTTTTGTTGACGGGCAGTGGCAGCTGGTATGTGATAAATTTAAGTTTTGAGCCATGACTCCTTCTATTCTGGCTCCCAATAACACAACAAGACAACATTTTAAGACTCCTACTGTATGTAGCCTACAGCCCTGTGGTGGAGAGTCCTGTTTTACCTCCAGCTAACAAACTGAGGTCATTGTGACGTCGGCCCAAAAAGGGTCTATGGTGCGCTCCGTTTGCACTTGGGAGTCAAAATTCCAGAGTTCTCAGTCGGAAATTTCAACTGAAATGGCCCCAGGAGTTGGATTTCTAACTCGGAGAGTCAGAGGAACATCACCAACCTCAACCTCAAAATCAAATATGGCTGCTCCGTCCGTCAACAGTTGTGAAAGCTGTTGTAATATACTGTTCATTAGCACTTCTGTCTTACTTGAGTCACATTAAAACAGCCGTACACACAGTCCTGTTCAGCTTCTCTCTGTGGATATGTTGGTGCGGTGTTTGGATCCGTAGAATACAGCGTTATGTGTTGTTATCAACTGGTATTGGTAACAATGGCTAACCTGGGTAGAATTGCTATTGTCTTGGTTTTCCAGCTTGTTGAACTGGAATGTGGTCAAGGTGGTCTTGATCTGGTTGTTTAGTCTGCACCAGAGTTGGATGGACAGCATTCACATGGGCCAGATCAACTAAACTAAACAGGCAAACGCACTGGAGTTTGATTAATCTGAACCCGGTGTGAAATTTGGTGTGAAAGCATCTAGGGTCTGTGTTCAGTACAGTCTGTTTGATTGACTTAAAGCTATCACAATGCTGTGTGTGTTGTGCTTTTGATGCGCTGAGATGGATGGTTCTACAACTCATTCAACTGATCCAAACAGGCCTCTGTAGATTTGAATCTTGTCAAAATGTTGTTGCTCTTTTCCTTTTTTGTATTTTTTTATTTTTATTTTTTTACAGAGGATGATGATGCCAGCTGTTAGTTAAAAGCATGCACTAAGGAATGGATGTACTAACTCCATACAGCGTTTTCCATTTCAAATAAAAGATAAAAATGCCTGTTGTCAGAAATGTCAGCCCATCCCGGAACACACCCCTTTAATTCCGTCCACTTTTCCTCCCTTCAGTCAGACGTGAAACGTTCCAGTAACTCGTGGAGTCTGAGAGGCAGCAGGTGCTTGACAGGAATCAAATCGGTCCCCGTAATCACAGCACTCTAATTGATGGCTCATTTTCCACAGTGGTGGAGAAATCTAATTAGAGATCATCAGATCAGCAAACATGCTTTGAGCTCTAAGGCACGAGGAGTGACACAACAGTCAGGCGCAATGCAACGCAATTATTGTCAATCCTAAGCTGCAGATAAACCCACCTGCACTGGGCCATGCTTGTAAAGTCAAATGATTCGTTTTGTTTCACAGCTGTGACTTTAAGACACCTCATACAACTTCATTTTAAAGCATATTGATGTGTACTTTGCCTATGCTTATTTATTGTTTTAATAAACACACCCTTCACATAATGAAGGTTGAACGTCAGCTGCAATCTTGTATTTTCAAAACTAGTGAATTAATAATCTGCTGAAATCGCAGTTAGGTACAAGTAGAGCTGGGCAATATATATGGTAATATTGTAAGTGTCTCTAAGTATCTCTTCCTGGCTTTAAAGGCTGCATTACAGTAAAGTGATGTAATTCTATTATTGGCCTCTTAGTCATTATATCCGCATTACTGATAATTGTTAATTACGACATTCTGTAAAAGCACCAAAAGTCAACCCTTCAATGTTTTTGCAGTATCAGTATTGAGGTATTTTTGTCAAACCTATTGTGATATTTGGTTTTCTCCTTATGCCCAGCCCTACATACAAGGTAAAATGTTAAATATACTATTAATTTTTCATAATGGAGACTCCTTGACTTGTAGGCATGACATTCATTATTATTGCCTTGTTTTCATTATATAGATTTGAATAATGGAGCATCATTGGATAATAGAACATCAAGATTTGTGCTTCACTGAAAGAGAAACATTAAAGAGGAACACCACCCAAATTAAGAATCCCAGTTTGTTATTTCCATTGCCGAGGAAGATTCAACTAATAAATGTGATCATGAGCTACTCTCTCTAAAAGCCAGAAACCAGAGAAGTAAATCTCAAACTTGTGATGTCAGAGGGTGCAAAGTCTGGAGCTGCTCCATAGACAATGACTGGGAGCCTTGTTTTGTGGACTCACTGAATGATTTTCTTTTTGATACCCAAATGAGCTTTACTCTATTGTAGTGCTCTCAGTTATGAAACAGAAAATGTGCCCATATGCTCAAAACATTTCCTTCTCAGTATCATCTACAACATCTTTCACCATTTATTGTTAAAGTCCCACTGATTGTCACACACCTGAGTGTGTGAAATTTGTTCTCCGTATTTGACCCATCCCCTGAGGGAGCGGTGTGGTGATCTAACCCCCCAGTTCCAACCCCTGATGCCGAGTGCCAAGCAGGGAGGCAATGGGTCCCATTTTTATAGTCTTTGGTATGACCTGGCCAGGGATTGAACCCACAACCTCCCAGTCTCAGGGCGGACACTCTACCCAAAGGGGGGCGCTATAGCAACCGATTGAAATTGCAAACTTTGAATGGGCATATCTCATGCCCCATATGTCGTAGAGACATGAAACTTTGCACAGAGATGCCTCTCCTCATGAGGAACAAATTTGCCTCAAGAACCTATAACTTCCGCTTATATAGATTTTCCACCATTTTGAATTTTTTGAAAAACACTTCAAATGGATCTCTTCCTAGGAAGTTTGAGCGATCTACATGAAACTGGGTGAACATAATCTAGGGACCAATATCTAAAGTTCCCTCTTGGCAAAAGTTGGAAAACTTACTAAAACTGAGCTTCTATAAGGCAATGAATATTGCGGAGGGCGTGGCTCATCACATAAAGGTGTATAACATCTCAAGGGTTTCACCCATCACCACGCAACTTTGTAGGCATATGAGCACACATAATCTGAGGGGACCCCTCCATTATTGACCCTGTCAAACAAAATGGGGGTGCTAGAGAGCTCATTTGTTATCTAGGCCTAACCGCCATATTGATTTTTACTAAACTTGGTAGATATGTAGAACAGGACGCCTCAAGGTGACTGGAGAAATTTAACTCTAATTGGCAACTGGGTGGCGCTATAACAACAGAAAAATGCTTAAAAATGGCTAAAATACAATCACTGTGGCTCCCAAATTCACAAAAACTCTGAATACATTGCTCTTCTTAATGGGTTCAGTTGACTATTTAATCTGCCATTTCCTATATGACCTGTATCCCAAACACACGCCATGTGAAACTGTATGTAGGCAACTGTGCACTCAATGGGTATGGACTAGTTGTTTATAATTTAGAGATGATGTCAAGAACGACCCTCTCACCTGCCTTCCTACTTTATCACCAATGGCCGTGCAGTTCAGAGCTGGAGCATACATACATGGTGTATATCTATAAACATATATATATATATATATATGTGTGTGTTTTGGTAATTATTTTGATTATTTGTCCAGTGATTAAATTAACTTTTAAGGTTGCCTGTTTTAGAAAATGGAGTGCAGTGGACAGCCTCTTGGTTATATCCAGAGCCTCCATTTTCATTTACATCCATTATTTAGTTTACTTTTGTTTGTTTTTTTCTGATACATTTCTGAGTGATTTCATCTGTTTGGTAGTCAGTGTGATGTAAATTCAAATAAATGCAAAGCAAGGACATGTATATGCAGATGTTGCACATTTACATATATATTGCTACTACTTACATGCAAAGCAAGCTATGGGATATCCTGTGAACATCAGTGACTGTGCGCGGAAATTAATCATTCCACCTATCAGATGGATGGAGGAGGCTGCAGGAGGAGCGGCAGCAGCAGCTTAACATGAGCTGATTCTGGCTGATCTCCACAGAGCGACAGATTGGCACCTACTGCTCCACAGAATGTCCTCTTCCTTCCTGTATTAATGAACCCAGGGAGAAAAAAACATGAATGGAGGGATTTCAGAGCACCAGGTTTTGATAACATGCAGGAACTCCTGCAGAGAGATATCATATTTAGCCCTTCATTTGCCCCATTCACTACAGATTACAATATGTTGACCCAAATAATACATATAGATGATTTTTCTATTGAGTCTTACATTTTTTAATTGTCGTAAATGATTGATGCTCTGTTTTAGAGCAACAACTAATAATTACTTTAATTATTCATCAATCCGCTGATTATTTTCTCAATTTATTGTTAAAAAAAGAAAAGAAAAATTGCAATAAAAAATACACAGCAAATTTCCCAGAGCCCAGGGTGCAAGGTCGTTGTACTCAAGATCAGTCTCAGAATACTTTTTGAATGTCTCGTCTCGTATTCGCCTGCATTTTAATCTGGTCTTGTCTCGGTCTCAGATAAAGAGGACTCTGGCTTTTATTCCAAGACCAGTCAAGGCCACAACTGAGAGGTTATTATTATTATCTGTGCAAAAAAGAAATGTTGAATACAGATGGTGAAGTTGATTTCAGCTCCTTAGTGTTTGTATTTGCTCGCTCATAGAAAACAAGATAGAAGACAAGATAGCAAGCTAAAATTCACTTCTGCAGTGTCTTTTTTTTTTTTTTTTTTAACCTTTTTTTTTAACCAGGAAGTCCCCTGAGATAGAGATCTCTTCCAAATGAGGCCTGGCCAAGACAGCACACCAGTTACAATTTAAAGAGAAATAAAACACAGCAGACAGGAAAATACGACCACTAAACGCAGAAGGAAGAGACTTAAACCAGCTCAAATAAAACCGTTGCACTTCTCAGTTTCCTGGACTTTTAATAGACTTTAAATTTGTCCAAGGGAACTAGATTAGCAAGATGTAATTTGCTCTGCAGATTATTCCAAGTCCAAGGAGAAAATTCAGCTCAGTGCAAATCTATGGAGCCTGGTTAGAAAGCCACCTGGTGGAACAAAGCGGAGGCCAGTGGTAGATCTTCATCAAAAGATAACCAATGTTTGAGTTAAGTTTACCCAGTATGGCCTTGTACACATAAATATACAAATTAAGTTGTCTACATAGACGACTCAAAAAGACATGAAATACAAGCAAGAAATTCAAAGTGCTGTCTATTTAGAGGTGGTGGTGCCCACCCTCTGGTCTCCACTGCTTAGCTAACATTAGCCTTGGCTGCTCTGCACTCAATGCTAGCCGGCTATTTGTGATTAACGCTGGTACACCCTCCAGCTAGCAAGACAACATTGCTGCAGAATGTGATGGCCGCCCTCAGGTCTTCCCCAAGGTCTTCCCCCAGGTCTTCCCCCAGGTCTTCCCAGTAAGTATGTGGCTTACTTATGAGTGGTAAAACTCCTTTAGAATCGTTAGCTCTGTTAGCACCACTAGCTGTGCTGACACTGCTAATGGTGTTAACAGAGCTAACAGTAAAGTTAACGTTGCTAAAGAGGGTTTGTGGCTCAAAATTGAGCTACTCACTTACCGGGACGACTTTGGGGGGAGGCAGGAGGGTGGGCTCAATGTTTCCACAGCAGCACTGTTGGATTGGGACGGTGTTACTAGCTGTAATCACTTAATGACCGGTGCTGCTAGCTAGCACCTACCCGACCTGGCTGGTGCACAGTGCAGAGCAGCCAAGACTAGCTTACTGATTTATTGGTTAACTGTTGAAATTATAGTCGTAACTGCTTGAAGTCTTGGTCTTGTTCCGTTTTTGATACACTCTAGTCTTGGTCTTGACTCTGTCTGGGTTTAGGTGATCGTGACTACAATACTGCCAGGTGGTGTCTTCAAATGCCCTTTTTATATGATCAGTAGTCCAGAGAACACAATTTACAATGCCATAAAACGTTAACAAAAACAACACATTGGAGAATCTGGTGCCCGAGAGGAGTTTCTGCTGAGAAAAATTACTTAAATTTTAATTATTTGCTAATTATTTTTAGCTCTATTTTAGCTCTACTTCAATTTTATTCAGATCAGGTTTGTTTAATTATTTCTGTTGTATCATCCTGCTGCTGTAGAACGTAGATTAATCTGTAAACTCCTCTTTATCTCACATTGCATTAGGAATCTCTGTATGTCTTTATTCTCTTCAAAATGCGAGCATTAAGACGCTGTGTAAACACAAAGTGTAGACGGTGAAGCAGACAATGGATCAGGGGATCAATATGGTGCCCAGCTGTCGAGAGGAGCTTTGACCTTTGGTTACTAAGGACAACAGCCTGATGTCTACAACCTCTCTGAGCTTCACTGCAACGTGTCATTAAGCTTTCTTCATTCAGAGGTTGACATTTATTTTTGAGGTGCCTTTTTGCACTGGTTACTGAGTAACTGTTCAGCACCAGGAAATGTCTGCCGAAGTAAAGTTGTGTTGATAAATGCATGAGTATAATCTGTTTTCCTCATCAGAGCTTGAGAGATAAAGAACTGTCAGAAAGTGCTTGTTTTCCGCTCTTCGGTTGGTCTCTCGAGGATTTTCTTGTATATTTTCCTCCTCTCTCCAGAAAGCTCATTATCATTTATTAAGTCTGCTAGACAACCCAGTGTGGAGTTGGTGTGTGAAGGTTTTGTGAGTGGTGACGTGAAGGGCCATCAGTAGAAAGACCTCATCAATCTCCTCCATAAACAACAAAAGAACAGGAGAAGTCGCTCCTCGCGTCGGGTCACACACAGTATAACCCGTGTCGACCAGGTGGGCGACACGGTCCCCCGAAGCTGCCAACCTCATCAGCGGGCACCTGTGGCCTCCTCACTGCGTAACCATGGCAACAAAGCTAAAGCAAAACGAAAGTGGGCTGAAGGTCAAAGACAATTCAGACGGACTGTTGAGAGGTGGCAGGGGCCTGAGAGACGACTTGCCCGAAGTGTCAGTGGTGGCACTTTCCTATCTCGTGGAGTGTGGGAGGCACTTATGAGGCCCATCATTATGGTTCAGTGGCGCCACTCGATGCACATACCGCCCTTGTCACGGCCACCAATGTGCTAGTGAATTACCTCCTTTGAGCCCCTCAGGCTCAAGAATGTGACAGCCTGAAACCTCTCTTACGATCTGCTCTGAGAGCCGTGGTGAGGGCAGCAGAAATCAATATCACGATATTTAAGAGGAGCTTGACTCTAAATCCATCTCTTTGGGGTTATCTGTGTTTTACATTAGAATTATATGTACAGTCACTTTATTATGCAGCACTTTAAATTTATTCTGGTGCAGGTCGTGTTCATATTAACAGCAGTTGTTTTGCTTTTTCCAGAGAAAATCTGTCCTCAACACATCACATCTACATAATGGGTGGTGTTCCTGTACTCCACACTCTTGTACAAGACATGTTCAACCTAATGATTTCATACAATAATAATAATTTACTCTCAGTAAGTTATTGTTTTTTATTCTTCCTGACCAACAGAGATGGTAAAAATCCAGGTTTAATATATGGCTCCTGCAGGTCATTGAGAATTTATTTGATCGTGTGTAGCTACACATGTAACTCTCAGAGTATATTAAAAAGAAATCAAGAGACATAGAGCATGCAGCCAACAGTCATTGGGTTATAGTTATATGTGAGTTAAATTTGGGCTGCATTGATTATTTCTAAGACGCGGAAATGAAAAGGCCTCTGATTGGAACATATTTCTTTATATCTAAAAGGGGTTGGCTAAAGCTGAAGCATTTTTGTTTTGAATGCGTTTGTAATCAAAAGTTTTTGCTGAAATGATTAGACAATTAATTGATGATTTGATGAAAGAAAATGAATCATCAACAGTTTTGATAACTAGTAATTATCAAGGAGAAGTAGTTGTTTACAACTCTCAAATGTCAAGATATTATAAATTGTGTTTTTGTGGTTGGACAGGAAAAACAATATTCAAAGGATCTGTATGCGACATTGAGAGCGTTAATACAGCAGCAAACAACTACAGTATTTGCTATATTGGATGAATGGCATCCTAAACAGAGAATAAAGTCACTCTCCCTCAGCCTTCCTGTTCTTTTTTGAGGTAGGTGGTTCGGCAGCGAATTGCGTGCATGTTAATACAGGTTAGCCCTTGAGTGTGAATCTTACTGGTTAGCTTATTGCTGCTCATATGGCCATTACTGCTAATATCAGGACGGTATTGTCGTAAAGGGCGTCATCCTTTGGTTTCCCTCTGGTTAACACCATTAGCCCTGTCAGCACAGTTCGCACTCTAGCACCGTTAGCTGCTAGCTGCCAGCTGCCAGCTAACACACCTCCATGTTGAGAGCCGTGTGCAGACAATCTCACTCAGACACTGAATCATAGATATCCTTTGAATGTCATATAGACCAGTAGTTCCCAACTGGTGCAGCCACAGGGTCCAGATTTCTCCTTAGTCATTAGTTCAAGGTCCACACAGTTCAATACATTCAGCGTCATACTTGCGTTTGGCCATGTCGTCAAGCTAGTTTGCTGCCTCTGTTAAGTAGCTGTCCGTTAGTCATTCACTGTACAGCAGGAAACGGCACTTAAAAGTAAAAGCATTGTGTCGGAAATTCACTGAACCTAAAATTTAAGTGTGTTTTTGAACAAACTTTTGGACTGCAGCCCACCAGTTGGGAACCACTGATATAGAGCTCCTTTAAAGACGTCACCTGGGGAGTCTGGCAACTTGTGATTGGCGTTTTCCACACTTGCTTGACATTTTATAAACTAAATTATTAATCAGTTAATTATAAAAACAATCAAGAGATATATCAAGGTCATGAATGATAATGTTAACACACTTGAAAAGCCGAAACATTAATAGAGACGGGTGACACATTAATAAAGTTTACAGGGCTGGACAGTATATCGATATCGTGATTTAAGACCAGATGTCGTCTTAGATTTTGAATATTGTAATAGTGCAAGTTTTTTTTTCTAGTTGTGGTGACTGTGATGGCCATAATTATGAATGACATTGTTGTCATCAAAACATTCAGGTATGTGTCACCACACACACGTCTCTTACACAGGAGACATTTTGACATGTGACAGCAGGAAAAGCACAGGTGTAAATAACAAAGTGAATGATGGCTGGGTTCCATTTAGCTGCTTCTTCGTCAGGGTTCATGTATTGTGCATGCTGTCACACTGTGATGGCGTATTTTTACGACTACGACAAGTCAAAATGTCTGCTGTGGAGAAAGCCTTATGTATTTATTTATTTATTTATTTATTTTCCTTTTTTTGTCACCTGTCTTTATACAGTACATGCAGTACTTTGAAGAAAGCTTTAAAGACAGTACTGTAATTGTTGAATTAAAAAAAAACCAATACTGTCAAGTGTCATTCTTCGCTGTAATAGCTGGTACTCACTGCTGCCAATGGTACTCAGCTGCACATTGTTCCTTTTGTATCACCATCATTGCAGTAATCACAGTGAAGCACATCCTCTTATGCTTTTTTTTTTTGTTATAGTACACTCTGATGTGTGAAAGATGGCGTGAATCATGTCTCAGTTTGTCGAACCACCAGTCTGCCTCCTGTATTCAGCAGCTCTGGTTTGATTGCAGTCATGAATCTGTATGAAAGGCCTGATGCATGTCGAAAATCAGCACAGTACATGTTCCATCAGCCCTCAGACAGTCCACAGCAGGGTCTTGAATATCCCACTGACACTGAAATCGCCAGTGGTTTTGATGGCTGTTCTCACAGTGTTCTGAGTAATTTATTTCGCTTTGTGGAAGCACGGTGACATTTAAATGGAGGCCGGCACAAGAGTCCGCGGCTGTGTCTCTCCCATGCAGCTCTTTTGTGAAACGGGAAGCGTGCATTCCAGTTCTAGCAGTAGGGAGTGGGCAGCACGATGCGTGGGTAAAGAAGCGTTGGTCTAACCTCTCCTCCGCTCTCTGATCACAACGTCAATAGTGGGAAGTCTCACTCCTGTTCACTCTGTCTCGATGTGTCCCTTCCCTTACCTCTCGCTCTACTCACTTTCCTGCTTTCCCTCTATATGGCCTTTTCCTCTTTTTCTGCTTCCTTTCTAGTGAGTTTCCTTATGGTCTTTCACGCCGGCTCCAGGCAGGAAGTTCTTAATGTGAGAGTGTTTTGTTGCATCCTTCCATCTGATAATTTATGCTGGATCTGTGTCAACTCTCTACTCTATGTTAATGTTGACAGCTTGATTAAAGGGACGTGCTCACGGCTCAGGCGTGACTGATATTTAGCAGTTGGTGTTACTGTGACCTAGATATGGTGTCTTTTCTTAGGTGGCAACCAAGCAGGGATAATGTTGGCAGGTTTTTATGGTCACGGAAAGCGATGGGCCTCCAACATGTGAACACTGGTGGGACCTTTTGTGCATGTATTTGCTACACGGAGAAGGACAAACAACTTTTGGATGTTTTGGAACATAAAACTTAAGTTAATTAGAGCAATTTAAATTTGGTAACACCGAAACCTATTGAGTTGAAACTCTTTTAACTCGTAAAAGCTGCTATAGGTGTTTTGATAACACCGGGTAAAAATCCCAAAATAAACTTTAAGCATGTTTTAATTCAAGTGGTCAGAGAGAAAACTACACTTCTGCACCTCCTTTGGGTTATTTTCAGGCTTCCTAAAATCTATTACGTGACAGGAAACTTTGGCCAATCACAGGTCTTTTCAGACAGAGGGCGTTATTATTGGCTGTTCTATAATACAGATACACCTGCACGCGCCTTTGGTGAAACACTGATTCAATGACGGAGAATCACACAGAGAAAGTTGCTATTTCAGCATTAGCAACAACTGCCTACACTGCAGAGCAACCCATAAAAGGAAGAAGGACTTTTCAAAATGGAAGTGTTCAAAGATGGAGAGAGAAATGTTGCTAATAGTTAGGGCTGACCCAAAAAATTCGAAGCTTGGCACGGGATTCGATTGTGAAATTTTTTTTTTTTTTTTTTTTTTTTTTTTTGAATATTCTGCATTTTTTCCCTCCCATTTTTTGGGGGGACCTTGAACGCAACACCATCTCCGACAAGGAAATACTGTAGAAAGCCCTATGTGCATTGAATGGAAACCTTTTATCCTGCTTGAATACAGACAACTAAATTCTTCCCCCCGGTCGTCGTAGGCTTCGATTTAAAATCGATCTGAGCTCTGGAACTTCGATTTTCAAAAATGAAGTCGAAGGTCAGCCCTACTAATAGTGTAGCTTTCTGCTAACTGGCACCAAAGGCTCAAGTGTGTCCTCCACCTCACTCCCCGCCGCTACAACTCGCCCTGCCAACCTTGACATTAGAGACCCCACCGGACTCCCCGCCAGATCAACAAACTTTCTGTTGCTGCTGTTACACAGAGTTGACCGGCTGCTGCCACTGGCCACCAACCCACTAATACATCTGGTTCTGAGGCATTTGTGCAGGTTGAATTTGAGCTGCTACAGCTACAGCTGCTGCTTGCTGTCCTCCTGGGAAAGCAGTCCGCAGCGGTGGGTTGTGAAGTGGAGGGACTGTGGGGTGGCTAACCATTTCTTGTCTCATATGTTGTCTGATAGAGACGAGGGAAGGTTGTTAATTGAGAAGTGTTTTGGTCTATAAAATGTCAAAAAATGCTGAAATAAGACCAATCACAGTTTCCACGGTGACCCCTTCCAATGTCTTATCTCACCCAAATCCCAACGATATTCAACTTAATATCATAGAAGATTAAGGTCACAGCTCAAACGTTGCTTAAAGAATACTTAAAACAGTCAGTTTTTGGTAATTAATTTTTGTTTATTGGATGATTGACTAATCATTTCAGCTTTGTATCAGTCAAAACAGCCAGGCGTGGTACCTGTTGCTCTTAGTACCTGCCCTTGTGTTACCTGTGAACATGCGCGGAAGTTTTGCTCAGGTGTCTCCCTGTATGCTGTCATGTAATTATACCATGCACACTCACGGACAATGTCACGTTTGCTAAAACTGATTGCGCACGAATGAAAATTCAGACCCAGTCAGACCGTGAAAATGAATGTGGATGTAAAAATTAATTACAAGTTTAAATAAAAGCTTAAAAGCACTGAGAGTGCCGTACCTCTGCTGAGGTAGACCTGTCCTCTGAATATTAATTATTTAAAAAAAATTGAAAGACCAGATGTCATTGAAATCTATAACCAGGCTTTAGAAATGTCCTGCAAACTAGAGTAACAAAAACATAAGTACATCTGTGGAGGTAATGACCTTACACATATTTTTTTCTTTGCATTTATGTTGTGTTTTGCTGGATTTGCCCCAAAACTCTGGTACGGGGCGTTGGTAGCGTAGTGGATAGTGCTGGCGCCCCATGTACAGAGGCATCGCCTCGCTGCAGCGGCCACGGGTTCGAATCCGGCTCGCGGCCCTTTGCTGCATGTCAGTCCCCACTCTCTCTCTGTCTCCCCCTTTCACTCTCTGTCCTGTCAATAAAGGCAAAAAGCCCATTAAGAAAAAAAAACAAAAAAAACAAGAGATAATGAACAATTTTGGTAGATATCACATTAAAATTGCACAACATATTTTGTTTAGTAACCTATTTTAGAGGTGTATGCTACAGCAGGTACAGTTCCATTTTTCAGCTAAGCCTTAATATTGGTCCGTCTCTAATCCTAAGGGACATCCTCCCCTGTTTGATGCACAGGACAGCACATACACTCGACACATAATTGATTTTTTTGGAGCTGTGTATGTGAGCATCTCTGCAAACCTCCATGAGCTACTTTTACCCAGAAGCCCCCTCTCTGCATCCCAGCACACAAGACAATTTCATGAATCTTCACACGAGTTTCGGCTTTAACTCCCAGATGGGTTTTGAGCCCCCTGGTGTATTATTTCTCTGTGATATTGGAGCTCTTAAGATGTCGCCTATATCGAGTATCCATATAGAAGGGCATGCAGGCTTTAAACAGTCTCTTCTGTACAACAAAAATAGAATAAAGTGAAGAGGGAATTGGAGAACTGATGTACTGAGTGTGGACTTCAACTCACTTTCGTACTACAAGCTATGGAAAATAATAAGAAGAAAGAAAAGTGTCTGTCTGATCAATATTTCAATTTAAATTGCATTTATGTGCTATAAATGAAAGTCTGGGGCTGTGTTTGTGGTCAACATAGCATGAAACAAGAAATATTTGTACCAAGTATAATCACAAATTTATCTTGTTTTTGTGTGAAAATCAACTTGTTGGTAAACATGGGTAGTTTAGTGAGTTTTAGCTAGCAAATAATTGTCCAATTTAGCCCTCATTTACAGTATTTAGTTTTAGTAACATTACTCATTGATATTTGAATATACTAGGACTAAGACATTGGAAAATGGCGTTGTCGTTATTGAGGCCAGTTTTGGTCTTCTTCGTTATCTGGCGTATCTTTTGGACCTTCATTCCAGTGTTTCAGCATGGCTGAAAGCGAAATTATTACAGACTCCGCGGTGGTTCCAAAAAGAGGAGCAGCTTCAGTAGTGTGGAATAAACTGTGGCGTCCTGAATGTTTCATGAACAGCCCGTACTTCTCAGACTCTTTTAGTGACTTACCGCTCAGAGGGAACTCATTCAGCGGCTCCTCTGGCAGCAGCACAGCGTCTCTCCCGCTCCTCTCTCGCCGTGTCGGTGTCATCAACGGATTTTTTCATAACCCTTTGGTAATGTAAACCTACGTGACGCTCGCAGCTCGACAAAAAACTCTGGTTACAGGTTACAGCGTGATGATTAGAGGAGAAATGGCGGAGCATAAAGGTCCAGGTGGGAAAAAAAAAAACAATCATTTAGGATTCTACTAAAAGAAGGAAATCACCTGTTGATTTATATATATATATAGATCCCAGGGGACATTTTTTGTATTTGGGAGCTGTTTAAATATTTAATTTGTGGTAGATTTTATTTAGTTGAACTATTAATATTGTATACAGAATCTGAATCTTACTCTGTTCTTCACAAACTAAAGAAATGAGAGATCATTTTTGCTTAGTTTTTACTGAATATTTGAAGGCAAACTGTAAAACTAGTTCACTTATTTTGTTGCAATTAAATGTTCTTAAATTAATGATAATATTTTTACCAATTTGTCATATTGTAAAGAATATAGTTATCGCAAAAATACCCTGAAATATCGTGATATTTTTTTAGGGCTGTATCGCCCACCCCTAATTTCCATACAAAAACAATTAAGTTCAGCCTCATTAGCAGGAGTGGAAGTAGACAGAGCACTCGTTCGGTGGCTTTGAAAGAGTTAAGGAATTCTGCCCTGGCTGAAAGACGAGAGAGAGAGAGAGAGAGAGGAGGATGAGGGAGAGTTATTGCTGCCAGAGAGTGAGAGGAGGAGGAGGAGGAGGAGGAGGAGGAGGAGGAAGAGAGTGAGAGCGAGCGTTGCCGGTCTGCCTGTGCGTGTGTGTGTGTGCAAGCGTGGCTCAGTGAGTGTATGCGTACTGACACCTGGCGCTCGCCCTCCCTTGCTGCTCACATTGTGGAGAGCTCTCTGCCTGTCTGGGCCATTCTTTACCTCTCTGTCTCTTTTCTCCCTCTTTTCCCTTCTCTTCCCTCCCTCTATCTTTTGTCCTCTTCTTTCTGGCTTTTCTTCCCGCGTTGTTTTTTTTTCCTCTCCGTGCCCCTACAATCTCCTCCTTTTGTTTAGGATCTCCTTTACTATGGTGCAGGATTTTTATTGCCTGGGCGGACGAGGCGCTCGACTGACAAAGGTGAGCCGGATGAATCAGGGCGGGAGGGTGGATAGATGGATGGACGGGTGGATGGATGGATGGATGTAGTGGTGGGAATCTCAGTTGTGAATGTGGGGAGTGGTGCAGCCTGGCTTTGGAAAGAGCGGCTATTCATCAGCTGTTAATTGTTTCTCGGGATTTTGCTGGTTTGCACAGTGCAAGTCTGAGCAGCTCTTGCGCTGTGTAGGCGTCTCAATGTGTATTTTTAAAGGTGAAGGGTTCAAGTATGTGATTTAAGAGCGGTGTTGAGTGTCTCTGTTTTTTCACTGGTGTCAGCAGCATGTGTCAAAGCCTCTCTCCCTCTATGACTGCTGTGTTGTGGCTGCTGTGCCTGGTGTCACCTTGACCCAGGTACAGTGGGCTTTCACAGCAATCAGTGTCTTGGCAGCACTTGTGCCACACCTTAAGCAGGGACTCTATGTGTGTGTGTGTGTGTGTAGATACTGAAAATAAATGTAGACCGAGAGAAGCGGAGGGACCGTGGTGTTTGACAGATGGCCATCAGAAGAGAAAATTATGTGAGAGACGGAAATAAAAGATCAAGTGTGAGCTAATAGTGATTCACTGTCATGTAATATCTGTCGCTCTTTACGTCTTCAAGTTTATAATAACAACGAGTACCTCTGCTTGCTGTTGCTGATTGGTTTGCACAAAATTATGTCACCTCTCTCCAACCCCCAACTCCAGACCAATCAAGACCAATGTCTGAAAACTTATATCTACATACAGAGGGGAGGGGGTCCTCTTCCATGGAGTCCGCCATGTTTTTTTGTTTTGTTTTTTCAAGCTTTTTTTAGATAGTGTGAGAGACGGACAGGAAATGGGAGAAACCTGGGCCGCTGGTGGAGTGGTACCCGTTCTAAATTGGTGAGCTACAGATGTGTTCCTGCCATGTTGTTTCTACAGTAGCCCAGAACGGACAAACCAAACACTGGCTTTAGATAGGGCCATTTGTGTTTTCAAGTTTCACTTGGTTGTAACTGTCAACCTCACCACTAGAAACCACTAAATCCTACACACTGGACCTTTAAACGGTTAAGTTACAGGTTAAGTATGTAAGATTTGTGGCATCTAGCGCTGATGATTGCAGATTGCAACCAGCTGGAACCTCCCCCTACCTAGAATTCCTTCAGTGTTCATCGTTCAGGAGGTTTTCATCGGTGATTCAAACGGTAAAAACACTGAATTAAGTAGTTTCATGTAAAAAGAATAGTGTTTTTCTGATGCTCCTCATCGCAGAGGGACTGCTAACTATGGTGGCTGACAGGAAAACATGAATAACGCTGTCAAGAGCCAGTGTTTTGTTTGTCCATTCTGGGCTGCTGTAGAAACATGACAGTGCAACATGGCAATCTCAGTAGGAGCCACACCCTTTGTAGATATAAACAGCCCATTCTAATGTAACGGACACACAATGATTCTTATTTTCATGTGATTACACAAAGAAAACACACTTATTATATTCTGATTAATTTCTGCCAATATATCCACATTAGCCCTTTTTAAACAGGAACTGTGCAAATTTGCAGGAAAGCCCAATCAGTCTTTTTTCAGCATTGGCAGTATAAAAACAAAATCGGGGAGTGCAGCAAAATGCCGCCTACCTACTTTTGTTTATACAGAATGCACCTTTTTCGGGGCAATGGGGGGCGTGAGCAAGTAATAAAACATGTAGCTCAGCATGTGACGTAAACAGTGACGTGGGAGGGAAGCCACGGCTGGTCAGTCCTTCAGTGATTCTCTCGTAAGTTGGCCCGTTCTTCACCGTCCCCGTCATCTGACGGTTAATGGCCTCTTTGTTTGCGAGGACAAGGAGGGCGCGCAATTCCTTGTCTCCCCAGTTGCAACATTCGCGGAAAATCTGGCAGTGTAAAAGGTCCACACACTGGACCTTTAAATGCTATAAATAACTTCGTATTGCACAGAAAAACAGAACAGTAAGATGATCCATTTTCGATTGATCTGTGGATTATTTTCTCTATTAATCAATAAATCAGTTAGTTTATAACATATCAGAAAATAGTGCCCATCACAACGTGCTAAAATGAGGTCTTAAAATTTTGTTTGTCTGGCTAACAATCCAAAACCAAAAGATATTCAATTCACTACAACACGAGACGAGGAAAAGAAGCAAATCCTAGTTATTCAGCATTAAATAAACATCAAAATAGTTGCCATTTAATCTGTTTAATTTGACGACCATATCACATGGTATGGAGAACAAACATTACATACAATAACTTTTCATGCAACCAGCTTAAACTCTTGTTTAATTTCAATTTATTGATTATTCTACTAATCATTAAGGCTGCACTGTGATGGACAGTTTGGGTAATAATTTTAAACAATCGCCTCATTCTTGAAATGTGTGGCCCTTGCTGTGTGATGCCCATTAATGAGCCTATCATTATATTTCATAAAATGTCATAGTTTCTTCTGATGTTAGCGGAAAACATAACAATGAAACGCTGCAGGAAACCCTGCCGAGATAAATGTCACACTGTTTGGTTTTGCTGTTGTGGTTCGGAAGACATTAGAGACCTGCTTTGGCAATAAAATCAGGTATCCTTGGTATTATATTAAACGTTTTCTAAAGATACCATGCCCGCTCACTCGTCATCCACTTCCTCTGTCGCTCTTGTTCCTTTTCTCTCCCCCTCACTCTGTCATCACTTCACTTACTGTAACTCTCTCCTTCTTTCTCGCACACTCAGTTACTCTCTCTCCCACCCACTCAGATATTTCTGGAGAACAAAAGGAGAGAGGAGAGAGCGAGATGAAACAGCGGAGCGGGGAACGCTTAATGTACCAGCCTTACGTAGGCTAATGACTCTTCGCCACTCCATCCCCTCTCTTCCTCCCGTCCTCCTCCCTCTCTCTCAAGTCCTTCTTATCCGCATCATCTCATAACCAAACTTGTCCTCCTCGCTCCTTTCAGGTTTCTCCCACCTTAGAGTCATTTCCCTCTTCATCTTTGTCTCCTCCATTCATAACCGCTTGCTTTTGTTCCTCCTTCATCTCTTTTCATCAATCCATAACATTTTCATCACCGTGTCTTTTTTTTACATCCTACTGTTCCCTCCGTTCTTTTCATTTCTTCTGGAGTGGTTATTTTCTTACACCCCCTCATCTTCCTTTTTTGTCAAGTCCCACTCATTCCTCCCATTCATCATCCGTTTATTCTCATTATTACAGGTGCTAACCATTTGCCATCCCTTGTTCTCGCTCTCCATTTGTTCTGTGCGATCTATTTTTCAAACTTCTATCCAGTTTTCTTTCTCATCTATCCATCTTTTCTCTCGTAGCATACCACGCACTGACACATGCATATACATAAAATCCTGCAGAAACAAAACAGCCTGCTGAATTGTGCATCAGGCCATGAGAAATATGAAATAACATGGTCGTGGCCCATTTAAATTTTTGATGCCATGCAGGACTTATCAGCCCCCCCTTCTGCAGTGGCATCCTGTTGTTTTTGCCAGTCGGGGGAAACTGGGCATTCATTGTGCCTCTTGATGTGGATGGGCTCATTACTGCTGCTCAACGCTGTGTGCCTTTGAATAGCAGGAAGTGCCCTTGCTAGCTGAGCTATACTGAGGGATATTGTGCTGCTTTGCGCCGCATGATAAACGCAGCAAAACACAATGTTGCATAAGCAAAAAAAAAACGCCGCCGTTGGTTCACTTCACAAAAGCTGCAATTGCGAGGACCACAGACAGAAAGGCGTGGACTGAAAACCCACGCCAGCTGTGTGTCCAAATGCGTCCCGCCGCCTGTCTCTGTTTGATGGCGGTTAGCATGCCATCTCTGAATTCAAACCTACAGTCTGTCTGTGTCTGTACTTGTCTGTCTGACTGTCTGGTGCCCCCCCCCCTCCTCCTCCTCCTCTTCAGTCTGTGGCAGCCATGTTTGCCACTCTCACTAGCTCTAAGTCCTGCTGACACTCACTGGAAGGACTGAATTTATCAGGCCTCCGGATGAATTTATCCGCTTTGACGGGTCTGATGATTGTGCCACACGTATGGAGACACATGTCCTGTAATGTGCGCATCCCCGCTAGTGCTGAAATGATTAGCTGATTGACAGAAAATGAATCGTATAAGATGTTGATAATCGATTATTCGGATGATTTATTCACTGATGCCAGCTTCTCAGATGTGAGCTTTTGTTGCTGTAGTCTGTATTATATCATTATAAATGGAATATAAACTGTTGGGCAGACAATAAATAAATAGTTTCAGTCACTGCTCAGACAAAAATCCCAAACACTCACGTCACGTCCAGCTTCTAGAATATGAGTATTTTCTGCTTTTCTCTGTTGTATATCAGAAAAAAATAGTATAATTGGGTTTTAAACTGTTTGACAAACAAAACAAACAATTTGAAGACATAACCTTTGGGTCTGGGAACTTGTGATGTTCATTTCCACTTTTTTCAGACCAGACAAATTGATTGTCAAAAGAAAATAGACAGATTCAGTGGTAATGAATATAATCATCAGTTGCAGCCACAGCTCTCTGTAAACCATCTTCAAACAGACAGAGAATGGCATAGAGATTCTTGTTTATTATCTTTTTTCCCCTGTCTAACTTTTCTCCTCAAAGATTGTCACTGATAAAACTCCATGCAAATGTATAACTTACTTTGGCGCCACTTGTATTTAATGATGGGTCATGTGCAACAGCAGATCATTTTGGATGGGCAAAAGAAAGGTTTTAAGAAAACTGTGATGAGCATTTTATGCCTCTGTTTTCCAGTTGGTTGTCTGTACGTCTGTCCTGTTCTTATAAAGGCAACTTTAACTCAACGATGAACTGATTAGATTTTGGTGCTCAAAGGTCACTGTTGCCTCACAGAACATGTTCTTGGCCATACTTCAAGCATTCATACACTAATTCTGACAAAATTTCAGGAATAGAAGGGGAGACATTTGGTCAGATACTAAATTGGTGACACTAATCTTGGATGCCAACCTTGAAACTTTGCTGATTGTATAGACGTTAAGATATGTATGAAGCATCCACGTTTCGGAATTTTTAGCTTCCTTTGCAGCAACATCCATATTTGAAGCATTGTTTACTGTCATGGCGACAGATGAGTCCGCACAGACATGGATGTAAACTGTAGAGGTCGTCCTATATGGATTTTTTATGGCCAATGCCGATACCGATGTTTTGCCATCAGCCTCAGCCCATGGCCGATATGTACTGCCGATTTTTTTTTTGAGCGGATATTGTTTTTTCTGCTTCTGTTTGCATGATAGAAATGTAACAATGAGGGGTACACAAGTGTCAATTTTTGAAAAAATAACAAAAACTTTATTGAACACACACACGTCTCTCTTTTTAAAAAAGATGTGTTCTGCAGCAACACTGGGCTGCTTGTGGATATGCCTCTCTGTAAATCAGGCCCAAGGGGAAAAAAAAAATCGTCAGAATGCTCCCGGGTGTCACAGATGCCTTTAAAAAACCCAGATATCAGCCTGATATATCGGCCGGGCGATAAATCGGTCGATCTTTGGTAAACTGTAACTTGACTCGTCGGTGGAGGCATGAAACGGCGAGGAGGTTTATTCTAGTGTCACTATGTTCTTGACAATCTGAAGACCAACTATTAAACAATTAATTTAAAAAAGAATCACTAGTGACAGCCTTACATTTACACTTTGTGTAAAAGCAACATAATCAAAACACCAGCTCAAAATGAAATACAAACCTTTGACAATTTCAAACATGTCCTGATTAGGAAAGTGCCAAACGATGAGGGTGTGTTCCCAATCACATGCTTTTTCTTTTTACTTTAGTAAGTACTGCAGCTGCCCTTAAAAAGTATGTACTGTTGCATGCAGTATGCACACAATCAGAACATACTTTCTCCTTCATTGTTATTTTCATAGTGATGTCCTTTTGTTGTGGGTTATATTTATGATTAATTTGTTCATTTAAGCAATTAATATTCCTATCATTACTATTCAACTGGTCATCAGTTACTTGAACGCACCATCATCCATCATTGTGACGTCTGAGAGCTGTCAGAGAGCTGTCAGCTGTTTGCAGCTCAGTGGATGTGACGTATCTTCTGCTGCAGAGGATTGTGGGTCAGAATAGCCAGAAAAGCATGCTGGCTTGCATACAGCAAAATACGACCAGATGTAGTAGTACATCCTGGTATTTTTGGCGTACTGCATTTGACATACTATGTACTGGGACACTGTAGTGAAGATTCCTATTTTCTTTATACTGACAGCTCTTTTCCATGTGTGTTTGCTCGCCCCTTTGTTTAACTGCAAGTTCTTGAGTTTTGGAAATAAACCTTTGTCTGCAAAGAGACTTTCAGTGGCTGATGACCGATGCCCATGATTGTAGACCTCGTAGACCTCTCCTCCTGAACCTCCTCCTCCATACTAAATCTTTTTCTGGCCTACTACAGTTGCAATCAAATTTATTCAACCCCCATTGCATATTAGGCTTATTGACAAAATATACAATTTCTCAGCTGTTTGCAATAAACAAATTACACAAGAACTGTTTAAGTAGTTCAATGAAACTAATATTACAAGGGTTTTGATCCAAATTCAACATAAAATGCTACTTTTAATGACTACTGCAGTCTCAAAATTATTCAACCCCTTCATGACAAGCATCTTCAGTACTTAGCAGAGCACCCTTTTGCTGTTATGACCTGCTGCAAACGTGATGCATAGCCAGACACCAGCTTCAGACAGCGTTCCTGAGGAATCTTAGCCCATTCCTCATGGGCAATGGCCTCCAGTTCAGTAATATTCTTGGGTGTGCGTTTTGCAACCGCCTTCTTCAAATCCCACCAGAGATTTTCTATGGGGTTCAAGTCAGGCGACTGTGACGGCCACTCTAGAATCTTCCATTTCTTCTTCTGAAACCAAGCCTTGGTGGACTTTGAGGTATGCCTGGGTTCATTATCCTGTTGGAAGGTCCAATGACGCCCAAGCTTCAGCTTCCTCACAGACGGCACAACGTTTTTACCTAAGATTTCCTGATACTTGACTGAATCCATCGTGCCCTCCACACGCTGCAGGTTTCCAGTGCCAGAGGCAGCAAAGCAGCCCCAGAGCATCACTGAGCCACCGCCATGCTTCACTGTAGGCAGGGTGTTCTTTTCAGCATATGCTTCATTCTTCTTCCTCCAGACATACCGCTGTTCCATAGGCCCGAAAAGTTCCAGTTTTGTTTCATCACTCCACAGAACAGAATTCCAAAACTTCTGTGGCTTATTTATATGGTTTTGAGCATATTGGAGCTGACTTTTCTTGTGCTTTTGGGTCAGTAGTGATGTACGTCTTGGAGTCCGGGCATGGAGCCCTTCGGTGTTTAGTATGCGCCTTATTGTACAAACTGAAACCTCAGTGCCTGCTGCCACCAAGTCTTGCTGCAGGTGTTTTGCAGTCACTCGAGGGTTTTTGACCACTTGCCTCCTCAGGAATCTGGTGGCAGCCGCTGACAGTTTCCTCTTTCTGCCACGTCCAGGTAGTGTAGTCACTGTTCCTTTAACTTTGAACTTGCGAACTATGCTTCCAACTGTATCTCTAGGAACATTCAGAGCTTTTGCTATCGTTTTGTATCTTTTTCCTTGTTTGTGCAAGGCAATGATTTCTTCTCTGAACTTTTTGGACAATTCTTTTGACTTAGCCATATTTCTAACATGCAATCAAACGTCACTCTCAACAAAACCCCTAGCCAGTTGAGGTATTTATGTGTTCTGTCTCAAGCACACCTGAACTAATGAAGCCCTTGATTAGTTGCACCAGGTGTGCTTGAAACAGGGGGTTGAATAATTGTGATTAGTTGCATCAGGTGTGCTTGAGACAGAGGGTTGAATAATTTTGAGACTGCAGTAGTGGTTAAAAGTAGCATTTTGTGTTGAATTTGGATAAAAACCATGGTAATATTAGTTTTATTAAACTATTTCAACTGTTCTTGTCTACTTTGTTTATTGCAAACAGCTGAAAAATTGTACATTTTGCCAATAAGCCTAATATGCAATGGGGGTTGAATAATTTTGATTGCAACTGTACATAGTATGGTAGTATGGGTATTGAAACACACAATGGGGTCTACACCCTAACAGATTTAAGTGCCCAGCTGAAGGCTGCGCATGAAAAATTGATGCACAACCTCCACACAATACAATACTCCCCTTCTCTCACACACACACTGACCCATATCCTGGAGTGTGTGACATTGTTTTCTTCACCCTTTGTTGAATTCTTTGTACTAACTCAACAGTTTTTGTTTCAGAAGTTCTTTCCTTATGCTTTAGTCCGCCCATCTTCACAAATATTTTGTCTGAACTATGACATTCCAGTTGTTTAGTTTGAAAAAAACGATGAATAATAACAACGCAGCAGCAGCAGTTCAGGCTGGGACATACTGTGCACACGTTTTACACTTTAATCACTAAATATAGCACAAATACTGACTGTATTATAGGCTGTAGCTGTCATGTTAATGATAGAAGACATCCCGCCACATACAGTACCCTACTTTCTCCTCTCCATGTGTAAGTGTTGGTGTCTGCTGTGGCACTGCAGGCTCGACAATCCCCTAGTCTATTTTATATTTAATGTGTATTTCATTATTCAGGCCTGCTTGTTTGCAGTTGTAGACCCATCTCCATTGCAATTGAGATGGTGTGTGTGTGTGTGTGTGTGTGTGTGTGTGTGTGTGTGTGTGTGTGTGTAGTTTTTCACTCTCCTATCGTCACAGTGACACTGAGAACGGAGTGAATGATTGCATTGCTGTGGGCAAGCATAGGATAAGAATAACAGAGCGCTGTGAAAGAGGGCGCAGCAGCAAGGACAGTCTCCGTCGTCTTTCTTTTTCACCTCTTGCCGTCCTCCATGCTTCGTCTGTTACTATGGCCACAGTCGACGGTCGCCTCTCTTCCTTTTTTCCTCCACCTCTCCGTCCCTTTCTCCTTCTCTGTCTCCTAATTGTTCCCCCCTTACAGGTTGAAAGCACTGCACTCTGCCGTGTTTTTGTGCTCGTGGTTGTTTTGGAGGCAGTGTACACTGTGCTTTTTTATCTGCTGTTTGTTTGGCATTGAGCTGGCGTTCCACAAGGAGAGGTGCACTCTAGTTGTGGCGAAAATAAAAGGGCATTAAATCATTATATAAATAGATAAACAAGTGATCGCGTTCTGTTATTTTGGAGCCGCTTTTGTGTTTGTTGTTTCTCGTTTTAGGCTTTTTTATTCTTTAAAAAGAAGTCTTTTTGTGGTGCAGAAACACACGGTGCCCCTCATTTAGGTGAAATTCGATCAAAACATTACTCATTCCAGAGTCTTCGCTCTTCAAAACGAATATCACCAAATGGACACTCAACAAAATGATTCACATTAGTCACACAGCCCGCAGACAGTCCGTGTAAAGTTAAATTAACTTCTACATGAACCCGCGAGAGAGGATTTAGACTTTTAAATGTGGCATCGTATACTAATCTACAGCCTGGAGCTGTGTCAATGACACTGAATGCAGCGCTGCCCTTGTGGGCTGTTTGTCTGAATTTCATTACCTAAATTGAGCTTTGTATTTTTAACCTTTTGTATTTTAACATGATTTCTTTTTTCAATTTCATTTAAGCTATCTGTTTCTGTAACCGTCACGTTGTTAAGATCTAATTTTCTTTTTTGTGAAAGGCAAAGGCAAACAGGAAAAATAATTGTTGCCGCTGGCGTTGTTACGGAGAGCAAATGAATGCATAACTTTGCAACAAGTAATGATTGCGGAGTTGCTAAGGGACTGTTCGTTATTTGTGAGAGGGGAGCGGGTGGTGCAAATTGGGGGAGGCATGCCAAATAACTTTAAGCACTGCAGGGGGAGTAGTGTTTTTTATTTTGGGCTCAGGCGAGGGACATACAACTTTAAATGGTTGTGTTTTGTGTTTATTTTTAATATCCTTTGAAAACCAGATCCTTCTGGCGGGCTTGAAAGACACGTTTTCTTTGAAAATTGGGAAAAAATGCACCATTTATCACAGCCAGAAACTGTAAAACCAGAAATCATCGTTGAATTTTCAAATTTCCTAAAGTCATTGAACACATCTGCACTCCTGTATACAAGGCCATAAGTGAAACACCAAGACTGTTCTGAACTCCAACTTTTAACTTTTTATACATCAAATTGTAAGTTTTTAAAATCTAACTCTGTTATCCCAAGCAAAAAATTTTTTCTGTGTACTGACGTGTTTGAAATGAAGTATGCACACATACTTGTGCAAGGGTCAATTTATAGTTTCTGCATCCCCGTGTCTGTGACTGTGTCACTGTGTCTTGTGACTGTCACTTTGTCCCGTGTGACATACATGTCATCATCACTGCACATGCTCCAATATCTCTTTTCATTTCCATAACACTGCGATCAAGCCAGCCGCAGCCACCTCACCACAGTGAAGTTAGTTTTAAAGGTCCAGTGTGTAGGATTTCAGGGGATGTATTGGCAGAAATGGAATATGCTCTAATAATTATGTTTTCTTTATTGTATAATCACCTGAAAATAAGAGTAGTCGTGTTTTTTTTTATCTTAGAATGAGACGTTCATATCTACATAGGGAGCAGGACTCTCATTTATAAAACAGTGCGTAGGATCCTTACTAAGATAAAAGCCAAAAATGGCGTGCACCAGTAACCACCACCATTCATGTCTTGAAAAGTCTCTGTAAGGGTCAAAGTTTCTCCCATCAAGTTTTTTTAGATCACAACTTTTGCGTCGGAAGTGGTGTACGCCTCTTTCAGGCCTTGTTTGGTGTATATGCAGTGTTTATAAATGAGATCCCAAGTCTTTGTCTACCTAGATCACCATGTTGCACCACCATGTTTCTACAGTAGCCCAGATCGTACCAAACAAACACTGGTCCTAGATAAGGCCATTTACGTTTTCGCAATTTCTTGTCAGCCACGGTCGAGCAGCGTCAGAAAATCAAAGTGTTTTTACTAGTTTTAATCATCTGGTTCATTTGTTCTGGAGAGGAAGAGACCTCTGTGGATAACTCGACTTGCGTTTAAAAACTTCTGAATAGGGCTGCAACTCACGACTATTTTCATTGTCGAGTAATCTGTCGATTATTTCTTTGATTAGTCGACTAGTCATTTTATCGAAAAATGTGTTAAAATGTTGAAAAATGTCGGTCTTTGTCTCCCAAACCCCCAAATTATGTCATCTAATGTCTTGTTTCATACTCACACCAAAGGGTTTTAGTTCACCGTCATGGGAGAGTGTGTAAAGCTGCCAATATTTGAATGCAAGAAGCTGCAATAAGAGTATTTGGGATACTTTTATAGTACTTTTATGTGAAAAATGACGATAAGTCGACTACTAAAATAGTCACCAATCATTTTAATAGTCGATTAGTCATTGATTTGTCGACTATTCATTGCAGCCCTACTTCTGAACAATAAAAACTGAGGAAATCCTACAGTCCTCACCGCGAGATGCCACTGAATCCCCCTTAATATCACACACTTGACCTTTAAGTTGGACATTTGACAGACAGTCTCTCCAGACCCAGCAGCATCTTCTTAGTTTCACTTGTACCAGATGTTGGCAGTAGGAGGAGGATAAGCTCCTCCCAGCCCTCCCGTTTACTGCTGGAGGTCTGAGCGTTATGATGTTTATTATTATTATGATTATTATGATGGTAGGGAGGATTTGTGTTTTGTTTAAGTGGCAACTTTCGCTCCCTGGCTGTTTGCTTGTTGTGTTAGCTCCATACCTACATTTGGTGTAAATATGAAAAGATATGGTTATTTAAGGTGGAGGGAGGGTTGTGCGTTTTCCCCCAGACACTCAGGGAGGATCAAGGTAAAATATTCCTACCTTCTAGGAGGGTCACCATAAAGATGGAAGTTACACCCCGGCCACCCTCCTCCTCTGATAAACAACGAACAGTCCCTAACAGAGCAGCAGTGACAGTTTCTTCCAGTTTGGTTTCACTCATTCGTGAGATTCAGAGTTTGAAAACATCCTTGAGTGATCTTCTAAGAACGAGTTCATCCTCAGTGGAGCTGGCAAAGACGAGATTAGGGTGTGGTACAAACTTCTCCCTCTGCATTTCAGGTTTTGTTGTGAAGCTTACAAATCCCCACAGTGCGGAGAAGCCCCCTAAGCAACAGGAATGAGGATCAAATTTAGCAGTATTCCTCTTTAAGCTGCTGCATGGTAATAGCTCAGTCTGTCATTCACTGAGGCAGTAATTTTAAATATCTTCCACCATAATGAACAAGCACTGACTGCAGCAGGAGCTCTTTCCTTCAGCTTCCCTGTGTGAATTTATCAGGATCCCAACCTTTTCTCATTAAACACTCTTCGCCGGCGCGGAGAGAGGCATCTGCAACCTTAGCAGGAGTCGCACGCGCTCCTCCTCTCGCTGCAGACAGCCAGAGGTCAAAGGGAGCCGGAGGTGATGCTCCTCTTGTGCTGCTGACTGAGATGTGTAGATTAACTGAAACCACAAATCCTGTTCTCCCGACAGCAGATGGAGTATGATGGTGTCGGTCCAGCGTGCTGTCCACATATCAAATGTTTACCTCTGTCATCTTCCTCACGTCCTTGTAACACTTACTGATGCTAAGCCTGTCGAGCTCTCCGACCTTTCACAGCACATATGTCCTTTAAAGTGATAGTGGTGGCAGATGTATCACTTAAAATATGTAGTAATTTTTGTAGCAATGGAGCCTTGATTTCATGTCCAACAGACAACTGTTGAGCAGCTGAAATGACGACGGCAGCTGAAAGATTTTATCAGCTGTAGCTAGCTAGCTAATAGAGCTCCATTAGGTTTTTTTTTATTTTTATTTTTGAGAACACGCTGATTTTTTGTTTTCTGCTGACTCACTTTAAGATGAGTAAATGGGTCTTAAAGCTTCTGGATACGACATTCAGAGCGTCACTATAGCTGCAAATAACTGTTTGCGGTGTCATCCTAACCCTTGTGTGTGTGTGTGTGTGTGTTGCAGTCAAAGCTTCTCTGGTCAGACAAACTTTAACATGTCATCAAAAGTTAAACGTGTACAGCAGGTTGTCATCCAGCTGCTCCCTCGCGTCTTGTTCGTCTAGGTGTCCATCTGACATAGTATGTCCGTTACTTCAGAACAGTGCATGATGCTATATAGGGCTTGGTTAGTGACCATCAGCTTAGCACTACTTTTCACACTTTGAGTACTTTGAGTCCTCTATATAGGGTTTAATAATTCCCATTATACATTCGGATGGCACTACAAAATGGCGACGTCACTGTGTAGTGGACTATGTAGTGAATAGTGAGTGATTTCGGACACGGCCGTAATCTTGTGGTCTTGTCTTCTTATTCTACTACTTCTTTTGTTTGATAGCGGGTGGCAACTTGTGTTTAGGTGCATTAGCGACCTCCCCTACCTGCGTATAGGTGATCTAATTATATCGAACATTTTTCGAATATCTGTTTTGCTTTTCAGCTAGCTTACAGCTAACGTTGCAATAGATAAACACACAGTTTGCTTGAAGGTATCTACGTAAGGGTGACTTGACACAGTCATGAACCTGTCATGAACATTATGTACATGTGATAAACGTTTATGACTGCTGTCATTAAGTGTCATTCATTTTTTGTAATGACAAGTTGACATTGTTTGGGTTGTCTTGATTACGACAACTTGACATTAATCAAAGTGACATTACCAGAAGATGTCTTTGTCATGACATGAAGTTGTTGATGTTACATTTGTTGTGGATGTCCTTATAATGACAACTTGACATTAACCAGGATGACATTACCAGAAGATGACTTTGTAATGACAAGTTGACATTGTTTGGTTTGTCTTGACATTAATTAAAGTGACATTACCAGAAGTTGTCTTTGTCATGACAAGTTGACATTAAATTTGTTTGAGATGTTCATATATAATGACAACTTGACATTAACCAGGATGACATTACCAAACGATGTCTTTGTATCAATCATTAGGTCAACTTGTCATAAACACAAAAGAGGTGCATTTCTTGTTAATGTCAAGTTGTTATGACAAATACATCTTCTGGTAATGTCATCCTGGTTAATGTCAATTTGTCATTATAAGGACATCCCAAATGTAATGTCAACTTGTCATGACAAAGACAGCTTCTGGTAATGTCACTTTGATCAATGTCAAGTTGTCGTAATCAAGACAACCTAAACAATGTCAACTTGTCATTACAAAAACCGAATGACACTTAATGACAGCAGTCATAAACGCTTATGACATGTACATAATGTTCATGACAGGTTCATGACCGTGTCACATCATAGTTACGACAGTGTCATGTCACCCTTATGTAGATACCTTCAAGTAAAAGTGTTACCAAATATTTAAATGCTGAGTCATTCTTACTACAGCATCATATCACAGCTTCAGCATGTGGAGAAATTCAAAGCTTTTCAGGCCTGACATGCCGAAATACTGTTTCTAGAGCTGTGATGGACAATTACTGTTCAGTTGATTCTTGTAGTTAACAGACTGCTGATAGTTAATTGTTTAAATCAGGTTTCAGCTTCTTAAATGCGTGTGATTTGCTGTTTTTATTCTGTTTTATATTACTGTAAATTGAATATTTGGGTTTGGGACTGTTTGCCAAACAAAACAGGCAATTTGATGGCATCACCTCAGGCTCTGGGTGATTTTTTTTTTTTTTGATTTGCTGACATTTGACAGACCAAATGATTTATCTTAATGTTCAAAGAGAGGCTGAAATTAAAGAGAAAATGAGAGAGATTGTCTCAGTTTCAATATTCATGATGGAGAGACCATGTGAGAGGGAGAATGAGGAGGGAGGAACAGGTGGGATGTGCGCTTCTCTCGTCTTTTGTGGTCCCTCTGTGTGTGATTGTCAGGGATTAAAAATGGATAGAAACAGAAGCATCACTCTTCATTGGAACGCCTGGAGGCAGACCAGGAGCCATACCAGCTCTTTATTTCTTTGCTCATCCTCTTTCTCTCCCCTCCAAGTCTCAAGGCAGCCAAAGCAAAAATCCCTCTCACACTTCCATTTCCGTTTGGTTATTTTTGCTGCATGCTTTTCACTTCTCTTGCTCTGTGATGTAACCCCAGTGGTGTGTCAGACTGAAGGTAGGAGATGCTTTTTTTTTCCAGACTCTTCTTCACTAGCTTTTATTTTTATTTCTTTTTTCAAACGAAAGCCCACCCACTCAGTGCTGCGACACAGCTTTTCTCAGCATCGCATGGCAGTGTAGGAGTCGGGGCACATCACTCCTTTTCTCTCTCTCTCTCTCTCTCTCTCTCTCTCTCTCTCTCTGTTACACACACACACATTCTCTATTTCTCCATACTTCCTCCATCATAACACCTCCATCCATCCAGGACACTGCTGAGTCGTGGTGCTGTCAGCCAGAGCCTGACGCACTCAGCTACTCACATATGCGTCACCTCTCTGGCCCGGCGCCACTATCGTGCTGCTCGCTGTCCTCCACATACTATACCTCAGTAACCAGGGTCATACTGTAGGCTCGGGGCTTTTCTGGAGGGTGGGAGGGGATACAGTGTTATTTTGAGCCAAGAAAACACAGTCTCTTTTTGTTGGAGAGTATCACAGGTCATGTTTGGGGCAAGTGCACCACCACACAGGTATATAATAAAAATACATCAGTCAAAAACATTTGAGATACAAGCTTTTATAGCCCAACCTGTACCGTTTTGTATGGCTAATACTAATATTGATATTTGAGAACTCTTTTACATTCTTGATACTTCTAAGCCGAGATATACTGATGCACGTACAGTACAGGCCAAAAGTTTGGACACACCTTCTCATTCAATGCGTTTTCTTTATTTTCATGACTATTTACATTGTAGATTCTCACTGAAGGCATCAAAACTATGAATGAACATGTGGAGTTATGTACTTAACAAAAAAAGGTGAAATAACTGAAAACATGTTTTATATTCTAGTTTCTTCAAAATAGCCACCCTTTGCTCTGATTACTGCTTTGCACACTCTTGGCATTCTCTCGATGAGCTTCAAGAGGTAGTCACCTGAAATGGTTTTCCAGCAGTATTGAAGGAGTTCCCAGAGGTGTTTAGCACTTGTTGGCCCCTTTGCCTTCACTCTGCGGTCCAGCTCACCCCAAACCATCTCGATTGGGTTCAGGTCCGGTGACTGTGGAGGCCAGGTCATCTGCCGCAGCACTCCATCACTCTCCTTCTTGGTCAAATAGCCCTTACACAGCCTGGAGGTGTGTTTGGGGTCATTGTCCTGTTGAAAAATAAATGATCGTCCAACTAAACGCAAACCGGATGGGATGGCATGTCGCTGCAGGATGCTGTGGTAGCCATGCTGGTTCAGTGTGCCTTCAATTTTGAATAAATCCCCAACAGTGTCACCAGCAAAACACCCCCACACCATCACACCTCCTCCTCCATGCTTCACAGTGGGAACCAGGCATGTGGAATCCATCCGTTCACCTTTTCTGCGTCTCACAAAGACACGGCGGTTGGAACCAAAGATCTCAAATTTGGACTCATCAGACCAAAGCACAGATTTCCACTGGTCTAATGTCCATTCCTTGTGTTTCTTGGCCCAAACAAATCTCTTCTGCTTGTTGCCTCTCCTTAGCAGTGGTTTCCTAGCAGCTATTTGACCATGAAGGCCAGATTCGCGCAGTCTCCTCTTAACAGTTGTTCTAGAGATGGGTCTGCTGCTAGAACTCTGTGTGGCATTCATCTGGTCTCTGATCTGAGCTGCTGTTAACTTGCGATTTCTGAGGCTGGTGACTCGGATGAACTTATCCTCAGAAGCAGAGGTGACTCTTGGTCTTCCTTTCCTGGGTCGGTCCTCATGTGTGCCAGTTTCGTTGTAGCGCTTGATGGTTTTTGCGACTCCACTTGGGGACACATTTAAAGTTTTTGCAATTTTCCGGACTGACTGACCTTCATTTCTTAAAGTAATGATGGCCACTCGTTTTTCTCGTTTTTGCTGATTGGTTCTTGCCATAATATGAATTTTAACAGTTGTCCAATAGGGCTGTCGGCTGTGTATTAACCTGACTTCTGCACAACACAACTGATGGTCCCAACCCCATTGATAAAGCAAGAAATTCCACTAATTAACCCTGATAAGGCACACCTGTGAAGTGGAAACCATTTCAGGTGACTACCTCTTGAAGCTCATCGAGAGAATGCCAAGAGTGTGCAAAGCAGTAATCAGAGCAAAGGGTGGCTATTTTGAAGAAACTAGAATATAAAACATGTTTTCAGTTATTTCACCTTTTTTTGTTAAGTACATAACTCCACATGTGTTCATTCATAGTTTTGATGCCTTCAGTGAGAATCTACAATGTAAATAGTCATGAAAATAAAGAAAACGCATTGAATGAGAAGGTGTGTCCAAACTTTTGGCCTGTACTGTATATCTGCAAAGCTAACATCGGCCAATACATTAACTTAAGAGGGTTATTTATTGGTTTAGTTTTGTTTGTTTTATTCTTTTAATACTTTAACGTATTCATCCTGAAGATTTCAGTCGAAATAAATGTCTGCTAAATGACTATCGCTGAATGAGGTAACACAATGGTGATTAAATCTGTGGCCCACTGGTGAAAGAATTGCAATATTTATATAATTAGTGGTGTAATGAACTGGATGTCGAGAGTGACATTAGTGGAAAAATTCTTTATTAAGTTACTGAAAATGTTAACGAAACATTTCCTCCTGCTGCAGCTTCACATAAAAGCATTTAACTGGTGAAACATGAGTTGACCTTTATTATGAAGGCGTCAAAGCATGTGTTTTTGAACGAGTTTAACACTTACACCATTGTTCACCAAAATGCGGCTACAAAACAGGACACATTTTGGGATATTCTTGCACAGCAAATGATTTTGAAATACTGCAGGAAGTTATGAAACAAGAAGGAGCAGCAACAGTGAACTTTTAGATGACGAGGCAACAGGTGTAGTGTGCAGCAAATCAGATCCCAGTTGCTCACAGAATGATTGAAAAAGGCCAGTTGTTGCCTAAACAACAACAGTTTGTTTCGCTGCCCTCAGAGCTCTGTGGCTTCTGAGTGCTTTTGCTTTTACCACCAGTAAGTACAGGTGTTGCCAGATCAACTAAAATTTTTGAAATCCACTTTAAAGCGTCTACAATAATAGTTTTGTGTCAACAATGTCAACAGCCGACAGAAAAAGTTAGCTGTTGGTCATAGTTGAGCTTTTAGCCGCTAAAGAGACAGATATTCCCCTCATAAGTTGGTGGAGACAAAAAACTGAGCTAAAAGAGACAATATTTATTTATTTATTTAACCAGGAAGTCCCATTGAGACTGAAAATCTCGCGATTGGTCAATAACAGCCAACCCAATAAATCATGGTGTACATATGGTGCTTTCGTTTTGTAGTCGGAAGTCGGAAGTATAGACAGCTTCAAAACCAAACAGTACTTTAGTGGAGTGTTTACTCACTATGTATGTGACCGCCAGCCATCTTGAATTCGTAAGTTGGGGTTGATACGGTTGCTACGAGTTTGTGAGTCGGAAATCTGATCTCACAGTGAGTTCGAGTTCAAACTTCCGACTGGGAACTGGGAATTTCCGACCTCCGAGTACAAAACGAACGCACCATTAGCATTTGTCAGGTGGCCTGAAACATGATTCCAAATTAGCAGCATGTTGCTCTGTAACTTCTGTATGTGTAAATAAGCAAGTATATGAGTGAGTATATCAACTTAAAAGGTGATGATTTGTAAATATTGTGTTCACAACCCACTGCAGTTGCCCCCATGTGGTGGAAGAAAGTCAATCACGGCAGGTTTCTTTTCGGCCTATTATGTAGTACAATATTTAAAATGCCTGGATTTTATCTTAAGATGCTAAACGCTGCCTTACAGATAAAAATAACAGTCCAACACTTGTCCAAAATAAATACAATACAGTGTGTAAAGTAGGTCATATTACAACTGTGAACACAGGTGGGTTTTTTTTTTGTTTTTTTAAAGGAGCAGGAGCAGCAGTAGTAGGAGCTAAAAAAAGAGCTGCATTAGGATTTGTCTTAGCTTCTGGATAATCAACAGTTACGTAACAACAGGACAAATAGAGATACCCCTGTAGTGCTTTGGGCACGACTGGGATATTTCTTCTTTATTGCATCCGCTGTTGCTTGGCAAATTGGAAGATGCCACTGATTTACTTCTTGCTCTCGGCGTGTAAACCAATATGCAGAAAGAACAAATGAGCCACGGATACAACAACAAAGACTCATCTAAATTATTTGCAGTGTTATTATTTTAAATACTCTTTGTTTAGGCTGTAACTTGAGTGTTTTTGTTGCTTTAAAGAGGCATCTTGCCCAAATTAGAGGTAAAGCGTGTACTGGCTCAGCTTGGATTTATATTGAGGAAAATGAGCCAAATGTATAAACTGCACCATATGGTTGTTTTCATTGGCTGTTTTGTTGGCAAATTTTGAATCCCATATGTAAGTGTAAAATTAAATGTTATTTAAATGTGTTAGCACCAGAGCACAAATAAAGAGCACTAATCATGATGCATTATAGTTTTAATTGAAGAGAATCTCGTGGCCTTCAGTAAAATCTGTCCTATTGAATACTTGTCTTTCTCTGGTTTGTCCTGTGATGTTTTTCCTTTGAACTAGGGGTGTCAGTTATGATTACCTTTGTTTTTTATAGCACGACTGGTGAGTTTCTAAGAAGAAAATGCAAAATAATGTGTACTTTTAGTACAGTGTTCCATTGACTCATTGAGCTTTAGCACCACTTTTCAAAGCGCTATCCATTTAGAGGTGGTGAAATATTCATGTCTTGTGATGTAAATGTCTTGCCTTTGTTTCAATTTTTGTTGGCTTTGTTGACAGACAGCCGACTAGCCGCGTTAAAAACCGGAAACATAGTGCCCTCTGCCCACCCTCCAGTCTCCACTGGTAAACTAACGTTAGCCTTAGCCGGTCTGTACCGCGCACTACCCGGGTTGGGTGGGACCTAGTTAGCGGCACTACTCATTTGTGATTACTGCTAATAACAGGTGTTGCCATGGAAACATGGTGGCCATCCCTCAGTTCCCCCCCCCAGGTCACCCTACTGAGTAACTGGCAAAACCCCTTTCCCATTGTTAACTATGTTAACTATGTTAACAATGGGAAAGGGGTTTTGCCAGTTACTCATTGTTAACTATGTTAGCTCCACTGGTTAGCTAACATTAGCCTTGGCCGCTCTGCACTGTGCACTGCCTGAGTCTGGTGGGAGCTTGCTAGTGGTGCTGCTCCTTCGCGAATACCACTGGAAATGTTACCACCAGAGGGACGGTCTTACTGCGGAAACATGGTGGCCACTCTCCGGTGCCCTGAGTAGCCCTCATAAGAAAGTGGCCTTCTTTTAAGCAGCAAACCCCCTTTAGCTTTGTTAGTTACATTAGCAAAACTAGCCGTGCTAACACTGCAAACTGTGCTAACATTGTTTGCGGCTCAAAATTAATTTTAACGTTATTCGCTAGAGCAACCTAGGGGAGACCTGAGGGTGGGCACAATGTTTCCACAACAATGCTGTTGGGTCGGGATGGCGGTACTAGCAGTAATCACCAATGAGCAGTGCCGCTAACTAGCTTTCACCAGAAAGTGTGCAGTGCAGTAAACTGAAGAATAGCAAAATTTACCTTTAGACTGACATGCTGGTCAGAAATGTTTTGGGAAGTTAACCAATTAAAGGTAACGCTCTGTAAAATGTGGCTCCATTGCTTGTTAACGTATGTATGTCATCTCAGGCTTATGTGTAGCTGCTACTTGCTACAGAGCACCTCAACTGAAGGCCATCTTAAGTTTGTATTTAGTCAAAAAAAATATTTGTGCTTGATGATCAATGTCCAAGTCCAAATTTAACGTCACGTCTCCACCCCATTACACCGCAATGCACGTAAAGCTAGCATAGCTTCAGCTAACTGAGCTAAATAACTAAGAACCACAGCTAGAGACAAAAATATATGATTGGTGACTAGGGCTGCAACGATTAGTCGACTAATCGATGACTAATTGACTATTAAAATAATCAATGAATGTTTTAGTAGGCGACTAATCGGTTTGAGTCATTTTTAATAGAAAAGTACTATGAAAGTACCTTAGAATACTCTTATTGCAGCTTCTTACGTTCAAATATTGGCAGATTACACACTCTCCCATGACGGGAAACTAAAACCCTTTGGCGTGAGTACGAAACAGGACATTAGATGACATATTTTTGGGGTTTGGGAGAGACAGACTGACATTTTTCAACATTTTAACACATTTTTCGATAAAATGATTAGTCGACTAATCAAAGAAATAGTCGACAGATTAGTCGACAATGAAAATAATCGTTAGTTGCAGTCCTATTGGTGAAGCTTTACTGCTTCATTGGAGCACTGAAAAAAGTTGAGGCCAGCTCAATATTGATTTGTAGCAATTCACGCCCATCTGCAGTGAAAAGTGTGGGCCGTCAGTTCGTAACTTCAAGTCTTCTATTGAAATCAACTTGCTTGTTGCTTGTAGTGTGAACACAATATATCCGTTGACATACCTTCTTTAAACTAACCATTCCTTGATTTACTTGGTGGACTAAGAAAGTAGACCTGAATGCAGGAGTTTAGCGCACTTATTTCGTAATAAACAGACTCAAGTATAAAGGCTTGAAATCTAAAATGAGTGTGTCCAAACAAATCCAGTTTGTATTCTGTTTTAAATGCATTTTTTTCTGTGCATCATTGGACTATTCAGCAGGCAGTAGGCATTAGGAACACTCAGAAGTGTCTGCTACCCACACAGTACATCAGTTTCTTTGCTCTCATACAGGCTGGCTGTGTTTTTTTTTAGCGTTCTTTCCTTGTAAAAGAGTAGGATACACACATTAAATCAAAGCTGATATGAGCATTGTCCTAAACGCAGTTAACAGCTTGTGAAACTGCTGGCTCCGCTCGCCCTCCCTCTCTCACTCTTCCTCCGACTATTCTGCTCAACGCACCTGCATTATGCTGTCCCCACGGACTCACAACAGCCATGGTCTATAACAGTATCGTCTCTCTGCTGGGAACCCTCATAACTGCTGCAGTTTGTCCTCCCTCAGAGAAAGGCTGCTTAAGAGTTGACAGGATTGTCTTTATCACTGCAGGTAAAACAGCCAGAGACAAACAGTTCAGCGTGCCTCACTCTCAGCCTCACCCCTCCCTTTGTATTGTTTAAAATGAACACAAGGTTGAAACGTCGAACAGCATGGACTTAATAGTGTTTACATCCATCAAATGCTTCGTTAAGTTTGCTCATGCTTGTGTTTTCAACAGCAATGAAGGTCAGTGTTGGCTAGAAGGCGCATATGAAGGTAGAGCCCAAAGGATTCATGGTCCTGGTGCTCTGTATGTGCAATGACACAAATTAGTAAAACATACCCGTTGTAATTTTCCACAGCCCTAAAATAACATCTTCAAATGCCTTGTTTTGTCCAACCAACAGTCCAAAATCTAAAGATGTTTAGTTCACAGTGATATAACAAAGAAAAGCAGCGAATCCTCACATTTAAGAAGCTAGTTTGCTATTTTTAAATTTTTTAAATTTGCTATTTTTGCTTAAAAAATGACTGAAAAACAATATCAAAATAGTGGCAGATTAATCATCTGTCTATCACCTGATCACTTAATAGACCATCTGTTGCAGCCATCATGTGTTAAGCCACAACAAGCATAAAATCATTTTTCTCGAACAGCTTTTTAACCTCTTGAGACCTCAGCTTTTGTTTGGTTTGTATTTGTAACTTCTGCTACCGATGTAGGATTAAAATGACTTGGGGGGAAAAAAGAAAAAAAAAAACAATTGTCTTTGAATAGTAAGTAGTTTTAAACTGTTAAAAACAGTTCATTTCAGAGCCTAAATACTTGGCTGTGCGAAAGCAAAATTGCAAATAGTGCAACATTTCCAAAAGCCTTATGATTTGTTTGTTTTGTAACTTTTTTCCTGCTCCACACTCCTAGCAAGGAACGTGCCTTTTGTTTGGAGGAACAGTCCGTCACACCTAAGCGGCCTGAGTAAAATGCTCCGGTAATACAAAAATAAAGTCCTTATAGTACTTCCTTATTAGCTGCGTCTTAGTGACTGTTGCTAAAATGGGTCAAATTTGTTGGCAAATGAAACTATAAACGCAAATAAAATGTGATCAGGTTTTGTATCTTGTCCACTGTCGTGTTGTGATCGGCTGCAGACGGACTTGGCAGAGATGGCTGCCATCTTGTTTTTATATGGATTAGAGATGCACTGATCCAGCTTTTTCAGTTTCAATACCAACCCAGATGCTGTGGCTTATCATCAGCCGATACTGATCCAATACCATGGTTGACTTAAAAAGCTATATACCTTTACATGTAGAATAGAAAAGACTAGAGGCATCAGGCATTGATGACTACACAGTTCTTTTCTAAGATAAAATGAAACAAGATGGAAACAGATTAATGTAATGATGAACAGAAATGAACAATTGTGCAACAGCAGTTGAAATAGTGTGAAATACCTCCACACAGCAGATTCTCTCCTTCGCTTCATGACGTATGACGTAGCTTGCGTTACAATAGATTTAAAGGCAAAGGATCATCTCAGGTATAGGTTGCATTTTCCGATACCCGATCCATCTATTTTGATGATAACGGGGCTGATATTCGATCCAGATATCGGATCGGTGCATCTCTAATATGGATTACTGTATTGTGGTTTGTTCCTACTACATGGCACGAAAAAGTGTCCACGAATGAGGACAGCAGGTCTGAGTTAAGCAAAATTAGATGCAACAAACCCAAATATGTGATGTCCTCATGTCGTAGGAGGTTAAAAGGAGCACCTGGTTTCACGTTCTGACAAAGTTTCATCTCACTGGTTTCAAGATGGTTTGGACTCAGTGGGTAAAAGGTGATGTCACTTCCTGTGCACCAGTCACAGTTTAGCAATACTGGAATCAAAGTGCAGCTACACAGTAGTGGAGTTGTTGCCTTATGTTTCCAGCGCTGTCAGATTAATCAGATCAAACCACTCCTACACAGCCCTGATAAAGCTTAAAGATAAGCTTAAATTGTTCTCCATTTAGTGATACATATTTAATGTTATGAAGTAAAAGATGTCAAGTTTAAGCTTTTACACAAATATATTTTTGTAGTCATTGCGAGAAATGACATTTGGCCTTGGCGTCAGTCTATGTAATTGTTTGGAAAGTGAGATGCAAGCTCACAAGACCAAAGTAGAACCTCTTCTTTGCCTTTATGTTGAAATCTGGATTATTGTTGACAGACATTTTTCCCTGCAAAGAATATTTTTGGTTACATCTCTGCATAGCATCCCTGTTGTATATGGCTGTGTGTAAATGTATATACTGTGTGCGTGTATGAGTGTTGTGGTTTGGATGAAAGTGGTTCACTATTGTTTTACCCTGGCAGGATGTCAGAACCCTCCACTTCGTGTGGTAGACCCAGACCGCCTCAATGAGAGAAAGCCTTTGACAAGCTCTCTCACAGAAGACGTGTGTGTGTATGCATGCATTTTTGTGTTAGCTTACACTCAGGCTGATGCTAATGAAGATGTCCGCCGACTTTACAACCGAGCAGATGTCTGCGCTCTCATACGGCTCGCTGCAGCTCACTGTGGTGCTGTGATTCATTAAGATGCTGCACTTTGTTGGGAATCTGATTAGATTCAGCTTAAATGAAAGTCAGACCAGAGGAGCAGAGAGTTTGTCTGAGACCAAACACACAACAGCAGACTTCTGCACACATGGTGTAAAGATTAATCAGTTAGTTGATCGACCGCAGGAACAGTATGGTGTTGTTGGTGCTGTCGACATATCTGCTGTTAACATGTTTACTTTTGCAGCTTCAGACATGAATAGACGATTAATCGATTGGCAGAAACTTAATGTGACATTTTAGATTTCAGGATTAGTGATTTAATTAAAAGAATCATTAGTTGGAGCCCTTATGAGCACATGTCTGCATATATTTATATTACTTGAGATGCACTTGAGTTGGTGGTTCATAAGTGCCTTACTTCAGGAATACTTCACCCTCAAAATGATGATGTGTGTATCAGTTTCTCACGCCATGTTACTGTAAATTTGTGGAGAAAACTTTGTTTTTCTCGCATGCCTCCACGGTGAACAAAGAATCCAAACATAAGAAAATTCTTGATGAATTTAGGTCATAGACGGCTGCGTTTAACAACAGCAAAACTGTGTCAGAACTTCCTTTTACAAACTCTCACACAACTCTTGCTGTATAATCCAAGTCTCATTTATCCAGTCATATGCTCAGTACTTCCCAAACACATGCATCTTTGTTAAAACCTTACTATTTAAGACATTTCCATATATGTTGATTCCTCTGAGCAGAGTTCAAATGAGCGTGCAGTATGCTGAAGTGTTTTAAGTAGGTTTTAGTGAAAATCAATAGTAGCCAGGTCAAAAATAATCAAAATTGTTGAAGGCCTCTGTGTGGTGTTTTTAAACTTGAAAAGGCTGTCTCCAGTAAATGTTTTGTACCTTACAATCAATGTACTCCTTCAAATAAAGGCTGCATATTTGTCTTCTAAAGGAAAAGGACAACCAGCCTATTTAAAGAACATTGAATTGCCTAACATGTAGAAACAGTACACATTTTTGTGGATTTCAAAATGTAGCTGTACCGTACGGCTGCAACTAGTGATTATTTTCACCATCAATTAATCGTCAAGTCTCTAAAATGTCAAAAATTGTGGAAAATGCTCATCACTATTTCCCAGAGCCCAAAGCAGCATCCTTGAACTACTCCTTTTGTCTGACCAACAGCCCCAAACCCAAAGACAATCATACATTGATGTTATCTTACTATATAATGACGAAAACTGTCTGTGTGTCTGTTCCATGTTTTTCTCCTCACTGACTTGGTCAATCCATGTGAAATTTGGCACAGTGGTAGAGGGTCATGGGAGGATGCGAAGGAGGCAGTATTACATCAATTCGCCAAAGGGGGGCGCTATAGCAACCGATTGAAATTGCAAACTTTGAATGGGCATATCTCACGCCCCGTATGTCGTAGAGACATGAAACTTTGCACAGAGATGCCTCTCCTCACGAGGAACAAATTTGCCTCAAGAACCCATAACTTCCGGTTATATAGATGTTCCACCATTTTGAATTTTTTGAAAAACACTTCAAAACGATCTCTTCCTAGGAAGTTTGAGCGATCTGCATGAAACTAGGTGAACACAATCTAGGGACCAATATCTAAAGTTCCCTCTTGGCAAAAGTTGGAAAACTTACTAAAACTGAGCTTCTATAAGGCAATGAATATTGTGGAGGGCGTGGCTCATCACATAAAGGTGTATAACATCTCAACGGTTTCACCAATCACCACGCAACTTTGTAGGCATATGAGCACACATAATCTGAGGGGACCCCTCCATTATTGACCCCATCAAACAAAATGGGGGCGCTAGAGAGCTCATTTCTTATCTAGGCCTAACCGCCATATGGATTTTTACTAAACTTGGTAGATATGTAGAACAGGACGCCTCAAGGTGACTGGAGAAATTTAACTCTAATTGGCAACTGGGTGGCGCTCCCCCTGTGGACCAATGTTGTTGTTTTTTTGTTTTTTTTCAAATTTTTGGGATGACTAAGTCATGGTATGCTATGCTGTAATTTAGGATCATAAATGACAAAAAAAGCAGCATTCTCACATTTAAGAAGCTGGAACCATCAATTTGCTTGAAATTTTGCTTGAAAAATGCCCAAAAGGGTTACTCAATCATCATAATAGTTGGTAATTATTTTTTTTAATTGATTTACTTGTTTATTTGACAAGGACAAATGCAAAAGACGTTGCTTCAGTGGTAAAATAGAAAGTAGATGCAATGCATATAGGATTCTAGCCATGGCTAATTTGCAACCCCTGTCCCTCATTTGGCTCTGGAATTAAAACAGGAAGTGTGAGATTACTGAGCATGGAGTGATTCAATACAATAATACAACACAGTAGAATACAGACAAATATTAAGTCAAAGAGGAGGCATTAAGTACAGAGACAAAAACAATTAACAGTGACTGTTATTTAAGTATGAGGTCTGTGTGTGTTTGATCGACTGATTGACTAATCGTTGCAGCTGTACTGTACCAATAGTGTGTACACAGATCAGATAATTAGCAACTGTGTTATCAGTATGAAATTCCTCGACTCTGATACTGACATGGTTTTGAACTAGTTTACATACGACGACAGCAGTATGGAATTCCTGAAATTTAGTTACTGCTTTTGGTTTGGTGTGCCAGATGTGTAATAATGCATGTGTGCATGTGACTGGATAAATGAGACTTGGGCTATACTTAGAGAGCTGTTGTTAAATGGGGTCCTCTATCGCAGCAATTCATCGAGAACTTTTTTGGATTCTTTGTTCAACGTGGAGGCATGTGAGAAAAACAAAGTTTTCTTTACAACTCCAGGGTAACTCAGAGTGAGTAACTGACACACACATGATCAGTTTGTGGGTGAAGTATTCCTTTAAAAGGCACAGGCGCAGCCTCTTCTCTGGTGACATCAGAAGCAATTTGGCAGCAGCGTTTGTTGCTCTCTACAGGAATCAGCACACAGCACTGATTCACTCCTTGGCATTTACCTTTTCCAATTTCAGACTTTTCTCTTTTCTTTTCTTTTTTTTAACCACTCTTTAAATCAATCTCTATTTTGGTAAATTACCCGCGATACATCTGCTCACACACGACAACTCCCATGTGAAATACGAGCCGTGCGTTCGTTTTTTATTTGTGTGTGGGCTACCATGTGCTGAATAAATGTCAGCATGTTTTATTATTGTAGCTCGCACATGATCCCTCTGTGTCTACATCAGATTTATGCGGATTTGAGGTAGTTTAACATTTAGCTGTCTGGAGAGAGAAGCGTATAATAGGACTCAGGATGATGCAAGGATGGTGCGCGTGTCATTAGGAATGTGTCATTGAGTGCACAGAACTCACACAATTAGATATTACTCACATTTAATGTATGCATTACAAAGAAACAAATGAAACAGGATGTAGAGTCCCATTTCCTCTTTATTTCTTACCTGTATTTTTACTTTGATGAGTGGTGGGAAAAACTTGCTGTGACACGGAGCGTAACAGGGAGATTACATGTGTTTAATTAGGGGTCCTAGTTTACTTCCTGGTGTGAAAGTGGGGAATGACAACAAGTTGGCAACATTAGGGCCCCACGGAGGCAATCAGCAAAAATAAGAAATAAGGCAGCATTGAACTGAACCTAACTCTGAATCACTGTGCTGTCACCGAGCTGAAGGATGTAATTCTCCGGGCTCCTAATATCCAGGATGTGTCTCGGTTACACGACTCAGTTGCAGTCTTTTTCTCTTTCCGTTGTTTGCTGTTTTGTGGGGTCTTACGAGTAAAAGACAGGCATCGATTGCACTTTTTGGGGCGAGTCTATTGGTTCCTTTTGAGCTTGACGTGATTGATCAGTCGCAGAAAAAGAACCAGATCCATTTCGAATCGTAATTTGTTCCACCCACTCTCCTCCAGATTAGTTATTCAGAGTTTTTAGATGTCCAGCGTGGAGATCAAAACCCCTTCGACTTAGCTGCCTGTTTTTTAAGATCTTCTTTTTTTTACCAAAGGTGATCACACAAAAGAGCACAATTTATAGTAATCACCCCGCGACAGTACCTGGGAAAGAAGCCTCATTTCAGAGCAGAGGTCACATTGAACACTATGAACACCGCCAGGTTCATCAAAGTCAGTCTGAACGATAATGATAGTAGAGTTTCTCCGCCATGCTCCATGGGATCACTCTCAGATGTCACGCTGACTTCTCCCGTAATGACTCTTTGTCCAAGTGCGAAATTGGCTTGCTCTTTTGACATCCTAACACAGCACCGTGGTATTACAGCTCAGAAGAATAGCCAACAGAGTAAGTGCACCATTATTTCTTCGGTTTAGGAGATGGTCTTTTAGCTTCAGAGAGAGCAGAGCTTTGATTTTACAGCTGAATAGGATGTGGTTACAGAGCACAGATTGTCTGTTCTGACTTTGTATCGGACACTGAGCCGAGTTCAGTTGTATTCTTGTTGACCGAGTGGTTGACAGATGTTCTGTAAGGAACTAGAATAATGTCCGCTGTTTGTCTCTGCGGCTGGAAAGAAAACATGTCTCTGTCTTCTGTCAGCCGTAGGTCCTCCCCTTTCATGTTCCCTGCTTAATAGGCCATTGATCTGTGTGGCAGGACATTGTGCTGTGATCACTGGTTACAAGAGAGCAATCTGCACACAAGAATAGGAGCTTTCGCTTTCAAATAAAAGAGCTACGAAGATGTGTTTGCCAAGACTAAACAGGGATGGTAGTGGGGAGAAAGGAGGCTGACGTAAAGAGGTAAAGCCACAGTGGTGCTGTGTGGAATTTTTCCAAAAACCTCAATAACAATATTTAGTCAAATTGAGGGTTTAACGTAGAAGTGTCATGTAGTGGGTAGAATCTAAGTGAACCTGAATAAAAGTTGTTTCATTTCCAGCAAAGCCTGCGGCTATTTCTTTAGTTGTTTTTACATTTATTTATTAATTTCTGTAATACAGTGGGGAAGAATGGGGTCGGCTGGGACACTTTTGTATTGACACAAGATAATCTTCCATTACTCACAGACTACTTTAACAATTATGGACCCTATGTGCAATTCAGCCTGTCCATTTATTATCTCTTGCTTTTTTTCTCCTTCGCTGCTGTAATGATGCAAATTTCCCCGTTGTGAGACTGTTAAAAGACTATCTTGAATTATGAAAATGATTTGATCCCCGAACAGGTAACAGATGTCTGCTAGGAGCGGAGGAAAATTGATACAGCATAGTTTCGTGATTATTGTTATTATGATACAAGTTCTTAATATGACAAATACAAATTAAACTTTAGGTAGCCTAGAATAATACTAGAATAATTTAATTAATTGCTTTTTAACCCACTAGATACATTTTGCTGCTGCTGCAAAAAAGGCTGAGGTGAGATGAACAAACTGAAAACTTTATCTTACTAGATAAAACTGATGTTGAAGAATTTTTCCTCTGGGGACATAATTTACTAGAGGTGGGAATCTCTATGCACCTCACGATTCAATTCAATTCCAATTCTGAGGGCAACGATTCTCGATTCTAAAACAAGCCAATAAGAAAATTCACAGTAGATATTGAAAAACATTATTGTAATAAAGCTAGGAATACATATCCAGTGCATACAAACTGTATTATTTACTGTGGTTGAGATGACTACCCTCCACCAGTCTCCTCCGGTCCATCCTCCTCATCCATAAATCTCAACGGGACTCTCCTGTCCCTCGTCGACCTCCTCAACATTTCTCCTCCAGTATTTACAAAACTGTAACTGACTATAACTATCTATGAACTATAAAAACACGTACTATTGCAAAAAAGACGAATGATGGCAAAACTACGAACTATGGTAAAAACACGACGAAAACACGGCAAAAAAAAACAGCTCTCAAAAAACCACAAATACTGTTATTTACAACACTAAATATTATTTACAAAGAAAACGCCTCCAAAACTCTGCTAATTAACTCCAACTTGCACTCTCCTCGTCAGCTGTCACTCTCCTCCTGCTGTGCTCACTTCCCTCCCCTCCTCCACAGGTAATGACGTCACTACCGTAATGTACTGTGATGTATATCACTGGAAAGCTCCGCTTCTCTGCTTTCAGAATCCGTTGGAATTACGTCGATAGTGTGAATGGTTGAGGAGTTACGGTAATTTGAAAAATAGATTTAAAAATAAAATTAAAATCGATTATGAGTTTTCCACATCGATGCAGAATCTCGATGCATCTAAAAAATCAATTTTTCCCCACCCCTATAATTTACAGATGAAAACAGGTCAAATATTGCAGTATATTGTAACACAATACTCAGCATTTCACAACATATTAGCACTGTATTGTGACTTAAGTATCATGATAATATCGTATCATGGATCCTCTGGTGATTCTCACCCCTAATGTCTGCTGACAAATTATTTTATGATTATTTTATTATTTAGAGCCCTACCCAAACATGAAAGGCACAATTTTGTTAAATGTACAAGGAGTACATTTTCTCCAAAATTCAGCCTCTCTGGGACGGTTGGGGCACCTTGTTACGGGTTAAAAAAAACCTAGAGAGAAAATTAAGAGTTGCAGTCGTCGCATTAAAAACGTGCTCGGGAGTTAAAATGTGAGCCCTTTTTTCAGTGGCCTATAAATTCAGCTTAGCGGTCAAAATCTTGTGAAGATCCAGTGTGCAGGATTTAGTGGGATATACTGGCAGAAATTTAATATAATAGGTATGTTTTATTTGGTGTATAATCACCTGAAAATAAAAATCATTGTGATTTTTGTTACCTTAGAATGAGCTGTTTGTATCTACATAGGGAGTGGGAACTCATTGACGGAGACGAGAGCGCCAAAACAACCATTCTTTTTTTAAAGGTAAAACTGCTTTATTCAGTGTTTTTACCAGTTTAATCACTGGGTGTGTTTGTTTTGGAGAGGAAGAGACCTCTGCGGGTAATTCGGCTCCTGGTAAAAACCTCCTGAACAATAAACACTGAAGGAATCCTAACTGGGAGTTCATGCTTGGCACATGAGAGAAGTTTCAGCTTCAGCAATCTGCAATCCTCACTGCTAGATGCCACTAAATCCACCTACATGTTTGGGTGAACATAAACCCAGAGGCCGCGGGATATAAGCTAAAGCTCATTTAAAAAAAATTAAATTAAAATATTGATTTAGCTTAGCAGTCTTAGTTTTAAAATTCACTCTTGTCTACTTGATCTGTAACAAGGTAGGAACTATAAACGATACAGTCCAAACTGTCCCAGGGAGAGCAGACACACTTTGGACTCCTGTGTTAGCAACTAACAAAAATTCAGACAGCTAACACTAGCATCAATTGATAACAAAAAACATAGACACAGCTGAGGAAGATGAGGCCCAATAATTATATCTATTCTACGTACTGTAATTGTACACCTTTATTGTCTCCTGTTCATTTGATTTATCATTAACACTTCAGATGTGACATGTTGAGCTACTGACCTCATCTGATGACGAGCAAGCTGCTCAGAACGTCACCTGAGGTGCTAATCAGATCTGCCGCAGGAGCAGAGGAAGTGTGCGAAATCTATTACACTACATCACCGAGCATCACACTCATCATGTGTGTTTGCATGCATGTGTTTTCATGGCTCACTGTGCCTGTAGCTAGAGTGCGTCATCTTCAAAGCCTGCATTGATTTTCACGACATTGATTTTACGAGACGATGTGGCCCATCAGGTATACGAGGTGAGAAGCTATTTTTGATGTAGAACATGAGAGATGGATGTGTCGGCAGCAGGATCTCTGGTTTTGTCTGTAAACAGCAAAAATAAAAAGGTTGTGTTGGTGAATTTTATGTTGTAGTTGCATAACATTTCACATTTTGTTGGTGTGCCTGTTAATTTGACATCTCCCGACATGGTGGCTGAGGTCATGACGCGAACCCTGTAAATCCTCCGCAGAGGGCTCCCGTCCACAATCAGTGTCAATCTCAGGCTGGCCCAGTTCTCACACAATCATGTCCCACGGCTTATTCTATCTGTCCATCGACAAGCTTGATCCATCCACCAGCGAGCCAATCTAGCCCGCTGTGTGGCCGCTGGCACACAGGGTGTGAATCCGCGATGGGAGAGATAATACTTGAGTATTTGTTTGTGTTTTCTGGCTGATGGTGAGCTCTGTGATTGAAACACAATGGGAGGGGGAGTCCTGCCAAAATATACAATCCTTTTGGGATAAAACACCTTCATGGTTTTCTACTTAATGCAGCAATCTTTGGTCCATCTACACGTCGAAAATCCTCTCACTAGTTTTCATGCATCATCATGGATTGTATTAATAGCGCACTTAGTTCCAGTGGGATGTATTTATTCTGAGTATAAATCATTTGTTCCAAACCTCCTCTGCTGGCCTGTCGTGCTTTACAGTAGATCCATCCACACTTGAACAGGATTATGAAACAATCCCCCCGTGACACTGACTGTGCTGCCCAGTGATGCCGCCCCTCCACCCCCCTCATTTCAGCTCCATCCACTGTGGCTAATTCTGCCTGCCTGCTCCCTTGGGCGTAATTGATCCTCATATCATTAACCGTATGTGGATCTATCCTGGGAAACGCCCACTGTTTTACAGCCAGTCCTCACTCACTGAACCGTAGAGCCCAGTGAGCTCTATGATTGTGCCTCAACACACACAGGAATCTCTGCACGCAACAGTGGCTGTAATGTAAACTATTTTGTTATCTGCACGGGCAGGCCTCAAAGACAGAGGCTCACTGGCTGTTTAGTCTAAACATGGGGAGGCGGAAGACGTGGAGCTTGGCGGCGCGGTCCCCGTTCACCACCATAAGGGGCCACTTGCGCCCCACAAGGAAAGGCGTGGAGGGGCTGTGTGTGAGCAGCTTGCTGGGGGTCCTCCGGTCCCACACCTGGCTGATCGGAGACGAGGAGGTGGCCCTGCTGCTGGCCTCCTCACCACGCTACCAGCATCACAGAGCTCACTCCTTATCTTTCTCTTTCTGCTCCTCCTCTGCAGATGGTGGGAGCGAGGACTTGGCAGACCCCCGCTCGCCCAGTCTAGACCCTCACCTGAGCCACGTTGGCCAAGGTAAGCAAACGAAAATATAGAAAGAAAATGTGTGTCCAAAAAAAAAAAAAGTTACTAATCCAATCAGCAGAAAAAGGGTGTTGGTATTGTACTTTTCTGCAAACCACGGATATGTCACATTTGTACGTCATTATGTAGCGTAGTCGATGTTTCAACTACAGCCTGTGCCATAGCCTCAGAAACGCTGTGGTTGATATGTGGTTATGTTTACGCCTCAAAAACCACTCAGTCATGGTTAGGACAAGATCAAAGCTTGGGCTTAAAGAACCCAGTTTTGGTGGGTTGCTATATAAAACAACCGCTTTTTGTGGCACAATCTCAGCAGCTCTGTAAAAAACATTCACATTTGGTGGCTAAACAGCCGTTTAAACCCCCCCAACAAAACAGATGGGTTGCTAAAACACAACTGGTTTTGTTGTTGGATGGTCTTGAACTGAACTCTGCAGCTTGGCAGGCGTCTTACAGGTGTCACACAAACCATCACCCCCTCCACCTCCAGATGACAAAGTCAGCTCATATACTATGTCACTTTAGAAACATTGATATGATACATATGACACATACGAATGCAACATCTTTATAGTTTGCAGAAACCTACAATGACACCATTTTCCTCTGGTGATTGAGCTGAAGTTACAGGTAGTTACTCTGGAGCCCTCACAGATTCATGAAATATAGTTTTGCCTGCAAAAGCCATTTGAGCGCCCCAGCAATACCTTGTCTTCTCCTCTATTGCTTATTACGGAGTGTATTGAGCTGCTCCCAGGCGTGGACATGTGCTGTGTGAGTGAATGAGAAGCCGAGCTGCTGAGAAACAGCGCGCGAGCTCGTTTCCCACCTTTACCTTCTCATTTCCTGTAATACTTCTCTCTTGGCGGTCTCTTTCCAGACTCCATCCTCTCTTAATGTTTCCACAGCAGAAACCCACGGAGGCCTTGTTTGCCAAGTTGTATTTTATTCCACTTCATCGCAGAAAACTTTACGACTACTAGAAACTACTGGAAAGTTATATTAACAGGGAGAGAACTGTATGAATTTTATATTCCTATAATTCTGCCTGTAAATGTGAGTTACTCTGGTGGAAAGAGGCTGTAGGAAACAGTGGATGTTTATCAACAAGGGGAATGTCAGAGCTTGGCAGGAAATGTTTTGGGCAATTATAACTTTTTTTTTCTCCCCTCCTGCATGCTTTGAGCCGAACACCTCGATGAGTAGGTGTTTGTGTTTATTTCCAGGCATGGAGTGGCCCTTAAACATGTCTCTCATCACAGTCTAAAATAAAACACCATCATTTCCCCCTCAACGCTTTTGTTCTCTGGATTTCACCACTGAAGTGCGGCTTTTCCTCCCTCTCCGCCCTCCATCCTCTCCTGAAATCACACCTTTTGATTTCTACTTCAGCGTATCACAGTGTGCATGTGTTTGCAATTGTTGAGCTTGTAGACCAAAAAGTTCACCCCAAAATCAAAAATACATGTTTTTCCTCTTACCTGTAGTGCTATTTATCAGTCTGGATTGTTTTGGTGTGAGTTGCAGAGTGTTGGAGATCTCGGCCGTAGAGATTTCTGCATTCTCTCCAGTATAATGAAGCTAGATGGCACTCAGCTTGTGGTGCTCAAAGCCAGAAAAAAAACTGCAAAACAAAATCTGCAGCAGTGTCTCTTCGGATTTATAGTCTACGCGTTTGTGAGCATTAATACTTGTGCAGTTTGATTGATTGAAGTTTCATTCAAAACACATAAAACACAAATGAAACATATAGCCACAATATTAAACACAAGTACAAAATTCCACTCACAGACAAAACACTTGCCTTTTGCTGGATGTATTTTTCCCACACATACAACATGCTAATGTTATTAGCATAAGCCTATGACATTTTACATTGCATAAATTAGCCTAGCAGCTAGCAATGTTGCAAACATATGATGATCTTATAGAATATGATGCATTGCTGTAGATTAAACTACGCAACAGTATATAAAGAGTTAAAATCAGTACTTCCTTAAATATCTACAGCAGTAAAACATTCACATTAATGCTGCAGTATTAATGCAACAGAATAGTAAAACACCAGAATAGTAAAACACTGACAGGGAACGTTTGACTGCAGAATGAGTACTTTAACTTTTCATTCTTTAAAAGAATAGTCTGGATTTTTTGCTGTGGGGTTGTATGAGGTACTAATCCATAGCAAAACATATTTTCGCTACTAAAAAAATCAACAACAGTGTAAGTATAGGCTTTAGTGTGGATATTTTCAACACTTTCTGATGGGGAACTCCCAATCTGTGCTCTGGTCAAAGCCACCAGACTCCATTGACCAAAACAGTAATTTTACGTCGCTTAACACGGGAGTTACTTGCCTGCAGCTGCCTCGATCAGTTAGTTTGTGTTATTGTGTGTTGTTGGTGAATTTATAAATGCATGAATCTCACAATTACACAAGCAAACTAACTGGTCAAGCAGCAGTGGACCAGCAGCTCCTGTGTTCTGCTATCTTGAGGAGGATTTTACATGTGGATCAGCTATTTGCAGATTTTCCATTGCTGTTGTGAGTGTTTTTACTTGTGCAGTGGTGTGTCTGTGTCTGCAATTACGCCTCCAAAACATTAGATGGCAGCGGAGTTTCTGTGAAGTGCTGTAAAGTCTAGTTGATTCAAAACACACATTAAACATACATTAAACATGGCTTAATAGAGTGTGCCAGGGCTGACGTCAAAACCCGGAAGTTTAGCATAGCGCTGGTTCCCGAAAGAGAAAGTGAATGTGATTTTTGCATTGCATTTTGGATTATGTCAGAAAATAAGCTCCGTGGCTAACACAAGTTTATGATACTTACAGGTTTTGTTCAGCGAGATAATCTTCACATATGAACACCTTTCATACCGCATTTGAAGCTTAAATGCGATCGCCAGAAGTGATGACGTTTAATGTCCCCAACAGGGTTTGTAGTTGTATTGAGCAACTTGTTAGCAACCGCCTTTTTTACGACATGTAAAAGCTTCAAAATTCACAAGTAGGGTATTTACTGACGTGTTTTATGTCGTAGAACAAAACCTGAAACTCGCTTAAGCTTTTGTTAACCACAGACCTTATTTGAGGCATTTTACCAAAATCCCATTCAAAAAACATATTGACTTTTAGACAAGAGAACCGGAAGTGCTAAAAGTGCTAACGGAGTTCCGGGTTTACTGGCACACTCTATAGAGACCATTTCAAACACAAGTACACAAATCAGCTTCACTATAACTCGCAGCATTCACAGACAAACACTTGTCTTTATCTGGACACATTTTCCCCACAAATACATGGTAACGTTATTAGCACAAGCCTATGGCATTTTACATTGTATAAATTAGCCTAGCAGCTAGCGATCTTTATTCTTCTCATATGAAACCATGGACAACAGCAACATTTAACAAAGATAACGTTACAAAATTCGGCTCCATTACAACTCACAAGGTTCACTGACAAAACAACTGTCTTATACTAAACACGTTTTCCAAACAAATACAACATGCTAACGTTATTAGCCCAAGCCTATGGCATTTTACATTGTATAAATTAGCCTAGTGGCTAGCAGAGATTTCCTCTGCTCATATGAGGCCAGGATAAATCACACACAAGACTTAAAATGCTATTTTTGTGGAGGCTTAATTGTCTTCACAGTTTATTGTTTCTTATCTGTGAAATTAAAGTAAATAAAAGCTTTGTTTCCACTGAGGGAAATGGTTTCAGCTTACAGAAACAGACAGGAGGTCTGTGGCAGCGTGTAGTTACATTTCTAGGACCATGGCGCAGGGTACAGCATAAATCCCGCTTTAAATAACAGTTTTTATCAGTGGAGTCTGGCCTTGAAGAGAGTGATATAATGGCTTCAGTTCCCCGTTGGCAATCACGGTCTGACAGCAAGGTAATGCGGTAAAAAAACAAAACAAATTCTAGCATACACTTAAACTAAATACATTTTGCTGCTGACCCCTCCACAGCAGTACATTACTTAACTACTACACTGACACCTCATAGAACCCCACATCAAAACTGTCCCTTTAAGTACATGTTGCTGATGAGGTCTTGAATGCAGGACTTGTACCTGTAGTGGAGTGTTTCCATAGTTTGGTAAAGGAAAAATGTATTAATGCTGTTATAATTTGTTGTTTTCGCTTAGCATTGGAATGCATTAAAATTGAGTTGGATGTTGACAACTGATAATTGCTACCAGAATACCAAGTCCCTTCTTGGTATTCACACCAGGCTCTGCATACATGAGGAGAATTTCCATGCATGGGGATGTAACCGCTGCTCTGGCTGTTTTTGCTGTTGCAGTGACATTCCCCAGTGAATGGATGGACTGACTCCAGCACTTCTGGAGCCACGGGGAGATGTGCGTGTGTGTGCTTTTGTTATTTCTATACTATTTCTATACTGGTGTATTTGCATTACAGCAACTGCTTTGACCCCATCCTAACCGTCACACAGGCTTCCCTCTGGGACTTGTCACGGATTAGTGTCTGATAATGGCTTCATGTCTCACTGTGGCGGCTGCTGTCTGATGTGAGACTGTTGCTTGACCCGTTGGTTTTACAGCTCCGTCTGCAGGGACATGGGCAGCCTGAGCCGGAGCTGATTCACAAAATGGATGTTGTGTTTACAGACAGCTGGCTGGGTTTTGTTCACCGGGGAATATGTGTGTGTGTGTGTGTGTGTGTGTGTGTGTGTGTGTGTGTGTGGCTGTGTGAGGGAGAGAAGTTTTTTAAAAAAAAGCTCTAAGTTGTCATAATTTGTGGTTTTTGAAGCAAGAGAGGAAAAAAGGGGTGGGTGAGTGATGGAGAGTGGTTGTTTGTCCTCCATCTGTAATTACTCCTCATTGTGAAAGCCTCTTTTTTTGTAAATGAAATGCTCTCTCTCGTGATCATGACTGTGCACTTTTTGGGATTGTTTAAACACATTTCAGATGGTTAGAAAATCCTCCTTTATTCTGTTGAAATCATGGGGTATCCTTGTGTTGCTGTAGGGCTCCAGAGGTCAGGCAGCAGGCTGTAGTTTCTAACAGTGAATGTAAACGGCACGTGTTGCCTGCAGGGCTGTTCTCTCTTCTGGGTCACGCCAATCTTGTTGCACTCAATACTGGTGTTGCAGTCCAGGATCTAAGCTGAGGTACTGTCAGAGTAGTCATAACTGTCTGTCATTCACTTTCTGCAGGGGTGGACAATGAAAAACACCAGCAGAGTCCAACACAGAAGCCGTTCAATGAGCAGTACTTGAGCAAAAACAGCTCGTTGTCAGAGAGAAAATTGTGGGGTTTTAATGGTAGATAAGTTGTTTGTCATTTGCTGCTTTCAGCTTGTTTAACCACTTGTGCCCAAAAGACTACATTTAGTGTGATAAGAAGAAATGTCACAACAACTTTTCCTGATTGGTCAAAAGTTTTGAAATCTGGTACAGACATACCTTCAAAAAGTATCTAACAGCACAATTTAAAAGAAAATCACATGAAAAATCACATTTTTCTGATCTATTATGAAAGTAGGGATTTTTTTTTCTTGAAATGAGAAAAAAAAAACCACAAATATTGTTTTTTGTGTGTTTTCAACTTGTTATGAGTTTAGTTGTTGATACGAAATGCCAAGCTTCTTGTGTTTTCTGGATTCTGCCATTTTCTTATATATCGTCTTTGGGCACATGGTTTTGTTATAGATATAATTTTTAAAGATGTAACAGAATACTTTTTAATGTTTTTTATATAGATGTATTGGAATATTTTTATAGTTTTTTATTTTTTATTTTTCAGTTATATTTTTTAGTTTTTAAATAATACAATGAAATTTCTTTTAGTTGTATTTTTTTTAAAGATATAATGGAATTTTTTTTTTAGTTTTTATTTTCATTTTCATTAATAATGGAATATATTTTTTATTCTTTTATATATATAATGTTTTAGTTGGTTTTCTATAGATATAATGGATTTTTTAATAGATATAATGGTATATGATTTTTAGCTTCTAATTTTTTTAATAAATTTAATGGAATATATTTTTTATTCTTTTATATATATATATGTGTGTGTGTGTGTGTGTATAATGGGATATATTTTTAGTTTGTTTTCTATAGATATAATGGAATTTTTTATAGATACAATGGTATATGATTTTTAGTTTTAAATTTTTTATGAATTTAATGGAATATAGTTTTTATTTTTTATATATATAATGGGATATATTTTTATATTTTTAGTTATTTTTTATAGATATAATGGATTTTTTTATAGATATAATGGAATAGATTTTATATATATATATATATATATATATATATATATATATATATATATAATGGGATATATTTTTAGTTCGTTTTTTTATTGGTATAATGGTATATGTTTTTTAATTTTATTTTTATAAATATAATGGAATACATTTTTCATTTTAAGTATGTATTTTTTCTAATAGATATGAAATATGTAGAAAAAACTGTAGTCCCATGTGCACAAAGCCTAATTATAATATGATAAGAAAAAAAAAATCATTTTTTCAGCAAAAATTTAAGTTGCGGCTGCAGACGAGATGAGGATTTGCTGCTTTTCTGTTTCACATTATTGTAAATTTAACAGTCTGATTTCTAATTTTGTTACAGTTTACAGTTAAATACCATCTCCATACTTTCTAGCATGAGGTCCTCTCATTTTCTTTGCAGAAACCGACTGCCAACAGTGTTAAAATGTTTGTAGAGTTAATCAGCTGTTGACAGCAGAGAAAAGCGTCTCACTCTGTTCTGATTTCCCTCCCATCCTGCAGGTGGCAGCATAGACAGCGACTGTGCCTTTGAAGGAGACTACGCCGTGCCCCCGCTCTCGATGACCGAGGGCATGCAGCACATTCGCATCATGGAGGGCGTGTCACGCTCGCTGCCCTCCTCCCCGCTGCTCACCCACCAGACCATCAGTGTCAGGCTGCAGCCCGTGAAGAAGCTCACAGGTAGAGACACTGACTGCAGTCAAGTCACAGTCAGAAACAATGCTGTCACATTTTCAAAACCTTGTGTTTGGGAAGCCTGATAAAGATGTGGGCTAAATCTGGTACAAATTTGTCTTGTACGCACTTGCTTGCCTGTAGCTGTCCTCCCCCATAGACTCATTGTGCTAACACAGCCTCCCTTAACCCTTCGCTGAACCACGTAGGCAGGATCACAGAGTCACGCAGAGTCAATTAAAACAGATTTTATGAGACAAATTGAAGAGGAGTGGAAGGACTTCTCACCATGATGGTTGCCGATAATCAGTAATCACTTACTCACCCACTAATTCTGAGTGGACGCAAAAAGCAGAGCCGGAAATCACTGCAATTTCCAATTCCTGTAATCACCAAAGCCTTATCTAATCGACAGAGCCGAGAACAGCTGATGGACTGGGAGCTGTGGTCAGCTTTATCGCTCTTTATCTCCCACCACTAATCGTTTCCTTCCACACTCATGCCTGACATTCAGAGAAAGTCCCTCCATTAACTGGATTATGAGTCTGTGTCATTTTCCCCTCTTGCTTATATTATGAAAATGGGAAGCTGTGGTTTGGTACGCAGGGCAGCGTGGACGTCCGAGGCTCCTGCTGCTGCTGTGCTGGTTTTCAAAACGAGATATGAAACATTGACACTGCAGCTTCACCCAATATCTGTGCAGCCTCCACACATAGAGCAGAGTGGGTGTGAAGGACTTTAAAGCTCAATTCAGCAGTCACCACTAGGGTGCACCAGCCTCTCAGCTACTCTACATCATTAACCATTTCTGATATGCCGGGGGGAGCAGGGTTTTTACATCATACAGAATGATTTATGCTCTCTCCCAGGTCATCGAAAGTGTGGGTTTTAAAGAGGAAACACGCCAAAGCTGATTTTCTGTCATTCCACCTGGGTGTACCACACTGCTGTAGGAGGGCTCTGTGTGGTTGACAGCATCCAGCAGTGGCTGGTTGTGGGAGATCAGGACTTGAGAATTTCACACCGAGCCACTACTTCTCTTTTCTGTCTCTCTGCTGTTTAAGGAGCCATTTGTATTTTTCTTTAACTTCACGTTTCATGGCAGATGCAGCCTAATTTGATGTCTACACTTTGATCTGTGTGAATCAAAGTGAATTTTTTAGATCGTCAGTGTGTATGTGAATCTGTAGATATATACTGTGTGTGTGTGTGTGTGTGTGTGTGTGTGTTGACGGTCATCACAGAGGAACATGTTGTTTAAGAATAGCTTGATTAATGACAGCAGCGCCGGCTCATTTGTACTCTTCTTACTTCACGGCTGACGCAGGGAGAGGTCTGTTTGCAGTACTGTCGCACATGCCGTCACTTGGCTTGTTATATTGTGCCTGTCAGGTGCTGCTGGTTGTGAAGGCTGCTTTGTATTTTTAGAATTTAACTTGGGAATTAGGCCTCCTCTCGTTTTTAATATCATGATTGTCTCAGCTGTGCAGGGCTCAACACTTACTTTTAGAAGAGGTTTCCAGGCTGGCATCAGCGTTTGGTTGCCGAAACTGAAACTAGGGTTGCCATTTTTATTCACCTCATATTTTGAGTAATTAAGATACTGCAGTCATGTCAGCTTGATAATGAAATGTGACATAAAGAATGTTCAGATGCTGTGTTTGTGTTTGTGATCCAGCAGACGAGGTAAGGATGTAAAGCAGGGACACTCAACTTGTTTTCCCCGGGGGCAACTTTTGCAAAATAACAGGAGGCCAGGGGCCAGTCATAAATATTTATCATCTATCAGTACATTTAAAAAACGAATTGCCTGTTTTCACCCGCTTGATATTTGTTGTGTCCTCACTCATCTTCGACAAGAGGCAGATCCAGTCGCAGCAGCTCCACACAGGTCAGGTGTACAAAGGGGCATTTCAAGAGTTTGAGGCTATTCGGGGCTTAGCTTGTACCTCTGTCAGGGGGTACTGGTTTTTCTTCCCTGGCACTTTTTAATGCCTCTGCACCGGCGATAGTCATTAGCCCTTTTTAAACAGGCATTGTGCAAATTTGCAGGAAAGCCCAATCAGTCTTCTTTCAGTATTGGCAGTATAAAAACAAAATCGGGGAGTGCGTCAAAATGCCGCCTACTTACTTTTGTTTATACAGAATGCGCCTTTTTTGGGGCAATGGGGGGGCGTGAGCAAGTAACAAAACATGTAGCTCAGCGTGTGACGTAAACACTGACGTGGGAGGGAAGCTGCGGCTGGTCAGACCTTCGGCAATTCTCTCGTAAGTCAACCCGTTCTTCACCGTCCCCGTCATCTGACGGTTAATGGCCTCTTCGTTTGCGATTTTGTGTTGCAGAGACTATCATAATCTTTTGAGAGTTCATACCTGGTGACATGTGTTTCCTGTCATCGGGAGTCTTGCCAACTGTGTTACAACTTGTGTGTGCACACCACAAGATTTCACCACCGAGCCCTCGCCGACAGAGCCCCAGATAACGCGGTGATGTCACCAGACTACATTCTTTAACTTGGAGACGACACATCGTAAAGGCATGGATATTCTTCCAAGTGTTGAATCAGATCTGCCTCCAGGGCCTTGGTCCAAAAACATTGTGTTCTCCGTGATCCTGTGGACGCCGCCATTGTTGTTGCTTGCCGGCTTGTCAGTGTTGCCAGATCTTGGGAGCGAAACAAGCAACCAGGGCTATGGACACAAGCCCAAAAGAAGCGACTATCATGTGTTTAAATAACTTAATAGACGGATATATAAAGAGAAAGGTGACATTTGGAGAGCAAGCCCAAATAAGCAACTCCACCTGTGGCTTGTCCTCCTCACATTTCTTCCGTCCTCCTGCGTGCTGACGTGGGACGTATCCCACCTTTGTCAGTTATGTCACACTTATCCAGTTTTCTAGCATGCCAGATATCCAGTCCCAGTCACAGACAAGGGGGGCGACTTGCTCGTAGGCTTGTTCACACATGAGGACTCGTCCTGGCAGACTATCTGCCGACTCACCTCCGACCCAAGGTGGCTCTCAAGATCCTCTGTGACGTCAAAATCGTGGTGAAAATCGTGTGATGTGAACTAGGCTTAAGTCTGACAAAAACCAACATTAACCTGTGTGATTTTGCAGCTGGTGACCTCACAGGACTGAGATCTGTACATTTGACTCTCGTACCTGCTATATGTGAGAAGCCTTCACATCAAGTGTTACTCTTCAGATCACATGTTGATAACGTCATTTCACGACTTACAGGAGCTAAACCACTCTTACATAATCATGATTTACTTTAAAACAACACGCACAAAAGTCCTCAAGTGCCCCCGAGGTCCTTCATGTCCTCACAGACCTGTGTCTGCTCTCGAGTGGCGTCAAGCACCAGATTGCACCAGGTCTCAACCACCCCGGCTTTCTCACCCTTTAATTAATTCAACTCAGCACCACTTCCTGCACAGCTTGACAGTACCAAGCTTGTGTGTGTGCGTGTGCTGGCGTCAGAGGGCAGAACCCCCCCCCAAAGCCAGAGATGGCAGAGGTGGGAGAAGGAGAGGTGGCAGATGAGCGCATTAGAGAGTAAACAGCAGCAGGTCTAAAGGCTGCAGAGCTTTGATCCCCGCCCCCCCTCCACCAGCTGCAGCCTCTCTTTGCCCTCCTGTGGCAGAGTGGTGGAGAGGACTTGAGTTATTCAACCTCAAGGCTCTGATAGAATGAAAATGCTATGAAAGCTCTGACCTTTTTAGAGAATCATTGAGTTTCTGATTTAATCCCCTCTGCCTGCATGAAGACTCTCAAGGGGGCCCTCAGACGCTCGAGGGGTCAGCTTGTGAGACGGATTGGTGAGGAAGGCAGGAGGCAAACCTTACGGTGCCAGGCCATCGCAGTGGACTCATTTCAGGTGCATTTGCTGGTCGGATCACGAGCCGGTGACTCCAACTAATGATTATATTCATAATTAATTAATGAGCCTATTATTTTCTCAATTTAAGCTGCAGCTGGTAACTTTTATGAAAGTAACCTTTTGCCATATTTTTTAATTTTTTTCTGATTTTACAGCTCAGTCTCAATTTCCGTCACGTCAGCCTGCTGATGTATTACTCGGCTTAGCAACAAGTCCATTCATAAAATCTATTTCCATCACGTTCAATCCAATTTAACTAACAATAATATTTGTGGACTTTATTAAACCTCCCAGGGAAAGTGTCTGTTAATCCCCCCGTCTTCCAGAGAGGTCAGACTGCACGGTCAGGGAGAGTTTCTGTGTCTGAGTGCACTTTAACCAGAGGTGGAAAGTAACTTCTATTAACTCAGTTCTGTATTTTAGTATTTTGAAAGCATCTTTCAGTGACTAGCATTAATAAACAAAAGTCACAATATCATTATTTAATGACAAGGCGGCCTTCTTGAGGTCTGGAAGAAACGCATGGTGGTGACATTGAATATAGCTGAATAATGCTTCGCTTTACCCTCTCCATTTTCCAGTGTGTTTCATATGTTGAGGCCTCTGCTTCTTTAATGTTTCACAGGCTATAGAATGCTGGCAGAGAACATTCAATATGTTGCTGTGAGCTAGGGATAGACTGATATGGATTTTTTAGGGCCGATGCCGATACCGATTTTTTTCCATCACCCTTAGCCGATGACCGATTATGGACTGCCGATTTTCTTGAGCCGATATTTGGGGCCGATACTGCTTTTGCTCCCTCAATTTACATCAAAAAAATGACACAATGATAACAAATATTACAGGTCTCAAGTTTAAAATAAGAAACATTTATTGAACAGTAAAAAATACTAAAACAAGATGGAAAGTTGAGGTAGAACAGGTAGAATATTATTATTATTATTATTATTATACATTCAAATAAAAAAAAGAGTTCAGTGCTCTTAAATATTCCAGTAATGTTTTTATAAAATAAACAAATATTTAAGCTGAAGCATAAATAAAACAACAACTACTGTACACAGTAGGATTCGCTGCATGTGCGCTGCAGGGTCTTCCGGCAACACAGAGCTGCCTGTGGATGCCTGTCTGTAAATCATGCCAGGAAAAAATAAATCCGCGAACCCACGCGCATATCGGCCGATGCCGATACAAGTACTCAAATATCAGCCCGATATATCGGCCGGCCGATGTATCGGTCTATCCTTACTGTGAGCTTTGAATGAAGAAAAAGGCATCTGGTATTGTTTGGTATTATAATAAATGTAATAATGATAAACTTTAATTATATGGCACCTTTCAAAACACAGTTACAAAGTGCTGTAAAATAAAACTAATGTATCCATAGTCAAATAGGGAACCATCCCAGGGTCTAGACGCTGATGGTGGTAGAGGTTGGTGAAGATGAGATGAGAAGATGAGAAGGTGCTGATGATCTGGATGAGTAGAGGATTCAGCCTTTGTTGAGCTCGTCCTGGACTCTGGATACAATGGCTAGATGTGAACAGGGTGGGGGAAGGCATGACAATTCTGCCTAAAATCACTGGTGACAGCAGCAGAAGAGAGAGCAGATTTAAAATTTTGCAGTAGCATCCTGCTTGGCTGATAGAGATCGTGGTGAAGTTTGATTGGATAACTACAAGAGTGAACACCCACAGTCAGCAGATTGGAGGAAGCAGTGGGAGTGGGAGGGAGAGAATTATGAATGAATGAGTCTTCCTGATGGAACTTGACCTGACCTGACCCACATCCTAATCGGCACAGAGATTAGGATGACGTGCAGTAGGCTACCACACCTGCCTGGTACATGTGACCAATTAGTTCCACGACCCAGCAAATTCTCTAATAACAATGCGCCGCTCAAATGATTTAGTATGGGGACATTTCATATAGGTGAAACACAGATTATATCCACCTTATTTTCAAACACGGAAGTAAATAGTGATCAACTTCCGTTTTTTTGTGCGTGACTTCCGGTCAGCCGCTTTCCCTCATGCTTTCCCTTACCAGAGCTAACGGTGCAAGCTAATTTTTTTTCAATTTTCAGTTGTTTATGTTAGTCAATCAGTTAGTTAGTTAGTTAGTTAGTTAGTCTGTGTATTTTATATAACGTTAGATAACTGTGCCCACGTTTCCGTTATAACGGAAATTTATTCCCTCTAAACGTGAATAAATCACACATCATTCAAAAACTATGAACCAAAAAAGCACAATCTATCCCGAGTGAGACAAACTGCTTGATCCCCGTCTCCAGTGTACCAGCAGAGAACCTGCAGAACCGAATCAGCGAAAAAACACACCGGGCTACACAGCCTCTCTACCTGAGCAGCTAAAGCTGCGGCTCGCACCCTCGACACACAGACACACAGACGGTGCTTCTGCATGCCAGCCACACGTGTGCTCAACTGTGAGAAATAAATATGTGAGGTGCACGCTGCTTTTCTATCTTTGTTTTCCTTTTCTTTCTTTCTTTCTGTCAGCGACATACACTCCTAACACAGGACGGGTTGTTTTAATTGACTGAGTTGATCATTAAGCCATAGTGATGCGCGGATCGGCTCTGATAGCACCTGAATCAGCATGTACGCATCAACCATCCAGTCGTTACAACATGATTGAGCTAGCAGAGCAGTTTTGTGTTGCTATGTGTGGTATTTATTCAGTTTTGGGAAATCACGATGTCTAGAAAGCATCAGTGGCTGCAGCTGACAGGGACAGCTAACGTTAACACTAGCAGCAAAGCTAACATCAGGATCGTCATCCGTTAAAAGCCTCCCGTTGTCGGATACGACATGAAACTACTCCAATTAGCTCAATCATGTTGTAACTAAGACATCTGCTGGAGAAAATATTTTTTTCACGGGCCACTTTGTGAGTTTAGTGAGTTATTACAGACACGGCTAACGGCTAACAGCTAACGGTTAGCCCAGCTAATCTACGATAACCATGTTATTAATTACACACAGAGAAAATACTAATGTTTGTTCAGTCATTGTGTTTATAGACTTTACAAACATCAGATTAGTCTAAACGGTGATATAGTGACGTGAAAAATGTGATATATACATATATATAGCTAAACTCAGCAAGGTAAACAACAAGGCGATTCCCATTTACACAGTGGTCAAGAGTGCTGGACCAGAAGTGTCGCACAAAAAAAACGGAAGCTGGCTGCGTTCTGTTTCGCCTCCGTGTTTCTGTGAAAAATAAGGTGGATATTTCAAAATAAACCAGCATGTTCTTGTTTTACTAGAGAAGCCAGCGGGGTTGATTACCGTTTGCTGAGCCGAGAGGCTGCATGTAGGCTGCATGAAATGTTAAAACATTTTCCACCTAAGTTATTACATGTATTTGAGTTATCTACAAGTTTACTGTACTGTTTGTCATCTACTCACTTTCAAATGTCCGCCAAATGTCACGGATAAACATTGGTAAATGCATGAAAAAAAAAATCATCACATATCACCTCTGATAATGGTTTATTCATTTAAAAACACATTGTGTTCGTTTAGCACACTAATTCATGTAGTTTTTATCTGCTGGAGGGTCGCGTAGGGGAGCGTAGCGCGACAAAAATAGAAGAGCCGCGTAAAATAGACAGTTGTTGCGCCGCTCCCATTGCCGGTGGAGCTGCTGTTATTGATTAACAGGGGGCGAGCTGCCATGGGACTCGCGCTGCAGACGTGTCACGCCCGGTGGAGCCCGGCCATAACACTGACAGTAGTCTTCCTGCATAATGAGGACTGTTTTTTTTAAAATACTTGTGTACTTTTACTGAAGTAACATTCTGACTGCAGGACTTTTACTTGTAAGAAAGTAGTTGTGGATATTTGTACTTTACTTGAGCAAATGATTGGAAAACTTCTTCCATCTCTGACTTTAACCCAACACTGGGCTCAACTCTGGATCGTCTGCTTAGTGTCTTTAAACATTGTGATTCAAACGCCATGAGTTCACTTTTCCGAGTCATGATATCATTTCTTTCTCCATGCACTCATAAAAACACATGTTCTCATTTTGTTTCAGATATGCAACATTCCTTCATCGTCATGCATTTTCCACAGACCACCGTGTTTACGTTGCCTATTTTTAGTCCGCCGTTATCTGAGACCATGAGTGGTGATGATTGCTCATCCTCACTACGATATCTCAGTGGCTGATTGTTATGAGTTGTAATCACTGATTGCTTATTTGTTCCTTAATAAACGCCTCACTCAAGTGTCAGCCTCGCCAGAGACCTCGCCCCAGCTGATTGATTGGCCCTGCTCCACTCTGAAACATTTAAAGGGAATTATTTCAACATCTCTCCCCAGATTACACTGCTTTCCCCTAATTAATGGCAGCAATCAATACAATTACTCCCTCCCTGTGGATTGCCACATAAAGGTGGAAAATTGCTTTTGGCCTTAAAACCTGAGAATAAGCTTGATTTAATTATGCCGCCTATTTTTTTTTCTCCCACTCTTGTAGCAATTATCACAGTAATATGAGTATATCTAAAATCTATTGTCTCTCTCTGGTGCTTACAGTAATAGAGTGATATGTGAATAAGTGGTACTACAGTACAGCTAACTTCTAAACGGTCACGTGACGCAGGCTTAAAAATGCTCAGCGGTGAGGTGGATGGTCAGGACTAACAAGGCTCAGTGTGCAGAACTGCTTAGTCAGGTTTTACAGCTCATTGTGTGGGTGGTCCTAAAGGATCCACATTAAAACAGTTGAGCCACTGAATGCTGCATCTCTGAGCCTGTGTCATTGTTTGCTGGTGTTAAGTGTCCAAATGACAGGATCACTTGTTGGCATCTTTCTTGCACAGATACAATGGACTATAATTAGATTTTGTCTTGAAGTCCACAGATGAAACTCGTGTTCAGGCACATTATTTTGGGGATTCTTCAAAAGAGGCGTCTGGGAAATGTAGGATATCATTCCCTCAAGGGGTGGATGAGGCAAGTAGTAGAAACCTAAACAGTTCTAGCTCGTCAGAAAATACTTCATGAGTCATCTTGACAGTCACAGTATGACACAATAATGTGAGAGTGGAGATACACCAAAAAAGGGCAGAGGCATTGTTGCAAGTTTTGGTTTTACTTTCAAGGCCCAGATACACCAAACTGATGTGGCCGTGTCTTGGCCAAAAAGTTGCACATGAACACACCGCCAACACTTTAACCGATGGCCAGTCAGCATGTATGTTCTGCACCTGCGTGACAGGAAATAACTCCACACTAGCAGACAGCAGTGGTCTATATTCGTCATTCAAAAAGGGAAATCCAAAGACCATCTTGACGCTAGTTAGCCAGTTAGCACATTAACAGCACAATGCAGTGTTAACAGAACAGAGCATGTCTACCGTGCACCAGTGAACAAACACACACCATCACAAGTTTGTTTTGGTCTCACCCCCTCTTGATGTTAGCTCTGTTTCCCTCTTCCCTTCCGTATCTTGTCTCACGTGCTGAGCTGAACTGTCAGTCAGAGTGATTTCACAGAACACATGGCAGTGACGAGGTCCACAGGCAATCACCAACGGCCCAGCGTTGACCAATGGCCGGCTGTCGGCTTGATGTGTCAGGGCCTTAAAGGAGACCTACTATACTCATTTTCAGGTTCATACTTGTATTTTGGGATTCTACTAGAACATGTTTATGAGGAAAATAAAGTTGACCATTAAAGCGTTAATGGTCAAAATACACTTTATTTTCCTCATACTGTCTGTGCTGGGACACCCGTATTCACCCTCTGTCGGAGACGCTCTTTTTTTAGCTTCTGTCCCTTTAAGCGCCCCTCCCAAAATGCTCAGCCTGCTTCGAATGGTTAGCGTTTCTGGTGCTTCTCTGTGGTCTCGGTGGAGTAAAACACCTTTTACTGCCTTAAAAAAATCACCAGTAAACGCTTCTAAACAGTTGGAATTAGGGATGGGCATCAACTTTCGATTATTGATGATTGATTGTTAAAGGGATAGTGCACCCAAAAATTAAAATTCAGCCATTATCTACTCACCCATATGCCGATGGAGGCCCTGGTGAAGTTTTAGAGGGCTCACATCCCTTGCGGAGATCGTGGGGGGAGTGGCCAGCACACCTAATGCCAGACGGCGCCCCAGACTAACGTCCAAGAACACAAAATTGAATCCACAAAGTATCTCCATACTGCTCATCCGTAGTAATCCAAGTGTGCTGCAGCCGCGACATAAAAAGTTGTTTGGAAAAACGTCATATGATCTCTGTTTTTAGCCTCACTGTAGCCTGTAGCTCTGACTGCTTCTCTGTGCTCCGCGTTCACGTGTGTGAGCTTGCGCGAGACCAGCGAAAGCATGAGCTTTGCTCATCCGTGTTTACATCACATGACATGTACACCGCAGGGGGAGACAACAGTAACCACAGAACACAGAGAAGCAGTCAGAGCTACAGGCTACAGTGAGGCTAAAAACAGAGTTCATATGACGTTTTTCCAAACAACTTTTTATGTCGGGGCTTCAGCACACTTGGATCACTATGGATGAGCAGTATGGAGATACTTTGTGGATTCAATTTTCTTGGACATTAGTCTGGGGCACCATCTACCATTAGGTGTGCTGGCCACTCCCCCCCGCCGATCTCCGCAAGGGATGTGAGGACTCTAAAACTTCACCAGGGCCTCCATCGACATATGGGTGAGTAGATAATGGCTGAATTTTCATTTTTGGGTGCACTATCCCTTTAAGGCTTTTGATCAATCACAAATAATTTTGCTCGAGTATTTCCCCTACAATGCCTGACATAGGTCCAGCGAGGTCTTGCCTATGCCAGGCAAAAAAATCATAAACAGACGGAGGCTCTCATCACTCTCCAAAGCCTCGGTGGCTTCCCTTGAGGCCTCTGAAAACACTACGCCATTGAAAGACGGAGGTTTCGCTGTAAAGTGAAGCCTGTAACCCTGGCTGGCAACGGTTGTAAACACCCAGGGGTGAACTGCGCATGCGCGCCATTCTTCCTCTTTGGCCTGGGGGGTTGAAACTCAGAACTGGGGCAGCTGCGCTCTCTTGCGGCGACAGTCTGCACTGCACTCTTTTGTTTTCTCTCTTTTGAAATACTCGCTTATCAATTAATCGATAATTGATCGTTAATTTTTTTGATAATCAAATAATGAATTTTGATCGTTTGCCCATCCCTAGTTATATGATCTGAAATTGAGGAGAGATTAACAACATCGGCAACTTAAATAATCCAAACATTAGCATGTAGCTACATTTAGCAACATATGTAATGTAGACACTTGCAGTAGTGTGCCTGGGCTATTGACTTTATAAAGAGATCTGTCAGGAGCTGACGTCAGGTTGTTGCAAAGTAGAAAAAACACTGGAAACAGAGTTCTCAGAATGGTCTGTTTTACTTTTAGACACGTTTACCTCATTATATGAAACATAGGCCACTTTAAAATAAACATCCAACACTGTAACATTATATATATGACAGAAAATAACAAAAAGCATAAAAGGTCTCCTTTAAAACCATCTAAGGCTAGAGCAACTATTTTGATAGTCACTAGTTCTAATGCCTAAACTGTGAGTAAAGTGTGATGATCCACTTCTTTTCTTGGTATTATGTGATCATAAGCTGAATTTCTTTAATGAGAATGCAAGATCATATCATGTTGCAACCCGCTTTCATCCCCAGAGCATCAAATACATCAGCTTGGTCAGTGGCCCTCGGTTTATGATACCGACACTCAAGGCACCCTTTTAGCATCTGTCTTAGACGCATGGGTCAAACAAATACAGGACTTTAACCCATGAGACCACTATTCTTGTCCCAGGTGAAACTGAAAGTCAAATTTGAGGTTTTTTTTAAAGTTACAAAGTTAATTTCACATGACTTGTTAACTTATTTATGTAAGTGATGCTATGAAACGAACGTATATTGACCCAAACCATTGTCTTTTTTCTAAATCAAACCAAGTAGTTTTGTTGCCTAAACCGACATTTCCTGTGAACACAGAAGTTTATTTTGAAAAAACACTGTAGCAAGTAGCAATCTTGAATTGACACGCTGTCCCCAAGTATCCAAAACCGATGCCAGAGGGGTACAGAGAATGCCATAGTTTATAGCATAGGGCCACTGACCAAGCTGCCACATTTGACGAGTTGGGATCGAGAGTGTGTTGCATGAGGTCTCCATCAGTAGAAGAAGTTGTCATGGAATTAAATGTTGAATTTTGTAATGGAGTAGAGGTAGAAGTATATAGAAGTGGAAGTAATGCTACAGTATAAAAGTAAAAGTCCTGTTTTCAAAATGCTGCTATGTAAAACACAGAAGTTTTGCCAGCAAAAGTATTCATCATGAAGATTCACCACTTTAAGAGGTTAAATTTATTATACATGCATTACATTACTGTATTATTGTTCTAAACACCCATTACTCCCAACATGATGTAAACAAAGTTGTTTAAAATGCAGCATTGTGTCTTTTCTGGAGTAAGATGTCCTTGTTTCTGGACACCACGACGTGAAATCTGGACTTTTCCTTTAAGTCATCTAACACAAACCTGCAGTGCAGCACGCCTCAAGCATTTTATGGTATCTTGTCCTCTCTGTGTTTTTGAGAGGAGGGTTGGCATTTGGGACATCTCAATCTCCCTCTCTCCACGCCTCCTTAGCCAGCCCTGCGTTTTATATGGCATCTGCTATCCTCTGAGAATTTTTGAAATGAACACTGACATTTGGGACATCTCAATCTCCACGCCTCCTTACACCAGCATCGCACCTCGAGAAAATCGTTCTTCAATTATTGTCATTATTTCTTGCCTCAACCATCCTGGCCACCACGGACCCTCCAAATCATTTGTTCCGCTGAAAGGAAATGTGACATTTTCAGCTCCACTGTCACAGGTGAAAAATAAAGAGTGAAGGTTAAGTGTAGAAAGGAGTAATTGAAATGGAGGTATGATGCCCTCAGGAGGAGCACTAAAGAACCAGCTGAATTAAGTGCTGTGACAAAAATTCGTGTTATATTTCAGTCATCAGCCAAATAGTTTGGACATTTTGGTGATGAAATATTATCACATATCTACTTTTCCTTCGTTAAGTGCAATTATACACCTGACACTGATGTTATCAGCCCATTATAGGTCATTAATCTGTGTTTTTTAGCCCCATAAATAAGAAGGGGCAACTATAACAATGATAATAGACAATAATAATAGCAATATGAATAACAGTAATAGTAGTATATAGTGGCATATATGATACATATTAATATATTATAGTAAGTGTTTGTGAAAATTAGAATAAGTGTATAATAACAGTAGAGGTATGACTAATAATAGCAGCAGTAGTAGTAGTAGGCATCAGACAGTGTTGCAGCAGCCCTGCAACAACGACCCATGATCCAGTCATAACCCTGATCTGCAGGAACCTGCAAGATGAGAAATCTCAGCTCCAGGGAAAACGCCGAGTTAGAAACATGAATTAATTGAACATGAAGGTTTGCAAACGGAGAGAGAAGCTCAGTGTGTCATAGGAAGTTTTCCGGCAGATTGGGTCTATACCAGCCTAACTAGGGGCTGGTCCAAGGCAAGCCTGAGCCAGCCCTAACTGTAAGCTTTATCAAAGAGGTTATGTCACAGATTTGTTAGGTTTCACTACGTAGTTAGGTTTAGAAAAGCAACAGCAATTGACGGGTTAAAATAAGTAAAATAAAAACGTTGCCTTTTGGTTTCACAGGAGAAACAAACCCTGCTGTCCTCGGTGAAAGTCCTGTGTTTGTTTGACCCATCCACCACCCCTCACACCCAGCCAGCCAATGCGGACTTTCTTGTTCTTTATACTGCGTCATCTGATTTCTTTCTTTGCTCCTGTCACAATTGTCACATTGTCACACAAGGTTGCCACCTAACAATAAACGTAAATAGCCATTTCATTGCCTGTTAATGGCCTTTTGAACCTGACAATAGATGTGGCAGGCCCCTTTTAACCCATATCTACGATGCTTATAACAACTGATAACGGTTATTTAATTGGGAGTATGCACAGCTGCATGTAAACAGGAATATTAGGGGAATATTGATTTTCATTAGCCATGTAAACAGCTAATGAGGAATACTATCTTTTTCAGAATAAAGGCAAAAAACTGGAATATTTTGTGCATGCAAATGTAGTCAAAAGAAGTGATGTATCAGCCAGTTCGGCTGTTACCAGGCCATTAACGCCCTTGTTTATCGTGTCAAAATGTGGAAAATTGAAACCGCTAATTAACACGTTATATCTGTTTTTGTACCGATTTAACAAACAAGTTATAATGTGGTGATTGTTAGTGACCTTTGGAGGTGCTGGGAGGTGGATTTTGTCAACACTGGACAGAGCCAGGCTAGCTGTTTCCCCGTTTCCAGTCCATGTGCTAAGCTAAGCTGGTGGCTGCTAGCTGTAGCTTTCTGTTAAACGTACAGATATAAGACAGTGGTATTGGTCCTCTCATCTACCTCTATGTTTACCTTGGAGTGTCTCGTTGATTATGCCTTTGTGACGCACATCTACACACAAAACTAGAGGAAAACAAGAGCTCAATGGATACTTGAGTGTCTCCCTAACATGTAGGCTATACTGTTGTCCAGTATAACTGAAGTGATGCAGTAAAGGCAGGAAACAGTAGAAGCTTAAACTCCAGTTGGTGAGCAGATTTCTAGACCACTCTTTGTTCATTTGTTTGAGGTATGTGTAATTACTGAACATAGTTTGGTTAACACATGATAAACAATTTTAAAATCATGTTGGGAGATGCAGAAGAGATCTTAAAACGAATTTATTGATTACAATTGTAAAGAAAAACTCGATGTGTGATTAAAGAAACATAAGGCATAACGACATTAGGACAAAAAAACATGAAGAAATCAATGCCCATGAAATTAAAAACAAAGTAACAAACATTGATTGTGGGAGACGTACAGCTCCGTGGCGATGCTTTTGAACATGCAATGAAGAATTTGTAGTAAATTATACAGAAGAAGAAAAAGTTTATTACAAGAGTGTTTTCTAAAACAACTTTTTTGCATCTGATAGACTGAATAGATATTTATGAATGTGGGTTGCTGATTAAAAAAGGCACAAGTTAAAGTTTTAAAATAAAAAAGCACCTCTTTCAGGTAAAGGTGCGGATAAGACACGGGGAAGAGGCAAGTTAAAAAATGACAAAACACAGAGCTTTGTTTCCTGTCAGCTGTCAGGAGCTGCATGATGATGTTTAGAGATGATCTGAAGACCACACACACTTGCACAAGATTGATGTTTTTATTTACAAAAAAAACACTAGTCAGCAAAGTTTAGGTTTTATGTTCCCCGATGTTTCTGTTTCTCAAACACTTATGCAACCTCCCCGAGCATGTGTATCTGTGCTCGTTTTAATCATAACCAGGCATGTGATCAACCACCCCCACTTGTCATCTCACTGGAATATGTTGCATCATGTTGACAGTATGCGACCAGCCGACAATAGACCTCACTTGTGAGTTATTTTTTTCCTGGCAAAAACTAAAAATGGCCAAAAGTAAATGACTGTGCACTGATTATCCAGAGGGTGTTTGAAGGTTTGACCGCAGGGATAGTTGGATAAGAGACCCAAGGATTGGTGGTGCGCTCAAAAACTTTGACCCGTTACCGTGTCACATCTGTAAGGCTCGTTGGTAACACGCTGCAAACGCTTGTTGGAGATGTCACTCTGGGGAAATAAGTGTGACTGGAGGAGATTAATGACAAACACTTTGAAAACAGCGGGCTGCGGATATGAACTCCCGACTAAAGCAAAGGCGGCACACAATAAACTCTGAGCCCCCCGCGGGTTTGAACCCCTAAATAGCCGTAAAACATGGCTGCAGCTGTACAAATACAGTTTCAAGGGTAAAACAAGGACAGGCGGGGATGCCTGAGCCTAGGAGGAAAATGGAGTATTGAAACCCTTGTTTCCCATCAAATAATACCTCTGCTCTCTTTTTTCCCTACTTGTGATCTGATGTGTCCCCAAAGCTCCGTCCACAAAAACTGTGTTCCTTTAATAATACCCTCCCTCCCTCCCTCCCTCCTTTTCTTTTTTATGCCATTTTCCTTCCTCCCTCAATACCCACCCTTCTCCTCCCCCTCCTTTTGCTCTGCGGTTGCCATGACAACAGCAGCACTGCACCATTCATCTGTTGTAGACCTGGGCTCCTGTTCCTATAGTGAGAGTGCGCCTCTCACATCTATACATAACACGCTAAGCGCTAATGCAGTCACGGAGGGGAATGAGGAGCTATCTGTGCTCCACTCCACGGGCTCCTCACAGGAAAAGCTCCCTGTGCTTGTTTTTTTTTTTTCCTTCTTCATCTTCTTCTTCTTTGCGTAGTGGCGAAGGTTTCGGTCACCTGTCAGCCCTCGGTACTACTGCCATCATAGAGGTGTCACCTCTGTGTCCCCCAGTGACACAGTGACTGCTGCGTTCTCTTCCATCCTCCCTCCCTTCCCTTCCTCTTTCCTCCTCCTCCTCCTCCTCTCGCTCCTCCCGTCACTGCCATATCTCGCCTGGCTCTGTATCACTTACTGCGACTGTAAGAGCGGGCAGCATCAGCACTGAAACCTGTGGAGATTTCCTCAGAAAGGAAACAAGGGGGGAAGGAAAGAGAGACAGCAGAGAGAGCTCCTGTTCCTCCGCACTTCTCCTCTCCTGCTCGGCTGCAGGTTCTTTTCCCCCTGTTTTTGTTTTTCTTTTCTCCTTGATTATTTTTGATGAACTGGTCGTCGCTCAGGGAGGAAGGACTGCTCGTGTCGCTGGAGGGGGAAGGAGGGGAGTTGGTGCCGTACTCCAGCCTTCAGGAATGCGAGATCTGGTTTGAGAATGGTGAGCCCTTGCCACACCCTCTTTTGCTTGTTTCATTGCTCCATCTGTGCCTGCAAACCCCCCCCCCCCCCCCCCCCCCCGTCCACCCCTCCCCTCCCCTCCCTTTCACCTGCTGCTCCACCTTTGCTCACCCCAGTGTCTGTCTGATCTCACAGCTGGAGCCGGCTGCGTCGGCCGCTGGTTCGAATGACGTTTGTGCAGACATGGGGCTAATGGGAGGAGAGCAGGGAAAGTAATTTCTCTCTGTGAAATGATGCATTTGTCAAAGGGCTGCACTCTAATGACAATGTAGGCTCGAGGACCTGTGAATCAACCAGAGTGCGATAAGTGTTTTTTTTCGAGCTGCTCTGTTTCATGCGTCAGCGTGGGTGAGCATTCAATTGTCTTTGATTGTGTACGTGCGTATGTGTATGTCTGTTGGACCGTGCATGTCTAAGCACAAGCTGTGGGCGGCTAATGGTGCTTGTTCTTGTTGTTGTGTGTCTCACTTTTCCTTCCAGAGCCCAGCGTCATGTGTAGCATATGGTTGAATAGTTTTTCCCCCACACCGTGCAGTCGGCAGCAGCGGCAGCAGCTTGTTATTGTGTACCAGAGCCACCTCGTCATGTGCTAGGATGTGGTTCCTCCTTCCAGTTCCCAGTGCTGCAGGCTGCCTACCTCTCCTGCCTTATCCCAGGGGACTGCTAGCTGGTGTGTGAACAGAACAAAATGTCTCAATAACAATGTCTGCCAGCAAAACACAAGCACCTCATCAGCAGCTGCTATTGCCGGTCTCAGGTGAATGGTTTTTGATGAGGCGCCCACAGCCAGTTTTCACACCACTTAGTACCACCACCTGGAGAGTGCTTTGATGAGCTCACTTTGTCAGCTGTCATTCAGGATGCGTCGGGCAATGACACTGAGAACTTCAATTTCAGGGTGGATAAACAGCCTTGTTGATTGGGTCCAAGGTGGGAGAACGTTTCCGGGGTTTTAGGATCCCTCGTGGGGTTATTTGGATCTGATGGAGCAGAATGAATGAGGTCTTATCTGCAGTGATATACAGCATCTCTTCATGGTTATGACACAGTGAGATTTGTTTTATTTCTCTATTCTCTCTACATGTTTTAGCTGAGTGAGGACAAGTATTTGTTAGTCAGAGAAACTGTTAAGAGAGCAAGCGGCACAGAAAAATATAGGTACTTCAAGTCTGAGACAGTTGTATTAGACAGTATGTCACTGTCTGAGAATACCCAGTAAAAATGTGTGGTGCAGTACATTTCTTGAAGTGGCTGCTATAGTGTGTTTTCCAAGGTTATTCTCATCTCTGCTTCCACCCGAGTTCTTCACATGTCTTGTAGGTGTATGCCAGTGCCTGTGATCTCATAGAAAAGTAAGTTAAACCTGGCTTTTTGAGTCACTGGCTTCTCAGCTGATGTGCCCCACTTACCTGAAAATTAAACCTCATATAGCCTCTGTAGTGGATCAGAGTGATATTGATTTAGATAATTGCTCAATTTCCTTCCCTTGCAACCTCTTGAGTGTGTCTCAGACAAATGGCTTGTAAGCCTGGGATAAGTTATGAAATAAATATGACAGACCGTCTGAAATCCAGCCTTCTTTGGTCCATTTTTAGGCATCAATTAAAGGTCAGCGTGTAGGATTTAGGAGGATATATTGGCAGGAATGGGATATAAAATAATAAGTATGTTTTCTTTAGTGTTTAATCACCTGAAAAAAAGAATTGTTGTGTTTTTGTTACTTTAGAATTTAGCTGTTTTTATCTACATAGGGAGCAGGTCCTTGTCTACGGAGGTTACTGTGTTACATGGCCATGTTTCTACAGTAGCCCAAAACAAACAAACCAAATACTGGCTCTAGATGGGGCCATAAGTGTTTTCACATTGGCCACCGTGGTTAGCAGCTCCTCTGCAACGAGCCGAACAGCATCAGAAAAACACAGAGATCTAGTCACATAGGGAGCAAGTCCTTGTCTGCAGAGATCGTCCCGTTGCACTGCCATGTTTTTAGAGTAGCCCAGAACGGACAAAGCAAACTGGCTCGAGATAGGGCCATTTCCATTTTCATCATTCCTCTGCGTTGAGCCAGACGGCTTTGGAAAAACATTGATTTTTAATGTGAAACCGCTTCATCAGTGTTTTATTCACCTGGTCTGTTCATTTAGGAGAGGAAGAGAGCTTAGCCAATAATTCATCTCCTGGTAAAAACCACCTGAACAATGAACACTAAAGGAATCCTAACTGGGAGTTCATGCTTGGCACATGGGAGAATTTTCAGCTGGTTGCAATTTAGACTCCTTACCACGAGACGCCACTGAATCCTACACACTCTTCATTTAACCTGACACACTATATATCAAATGTAACCATAACTGGATTAATATTCAGTGCCTCTGAAGATTAACATGCTTGCTAACCAGTATATTATAGGCTGTATTCACCACTTAGTAACAGTTTGGTGTCTGTGTTACTGATGCAGCTGTAGGCCTGTTTCACCACTCAATCTTGATTACAAAAGCAGCCTGCTGAGTGACACTATTGGCGGGTGGGCACAGTCCGTACCGTGCATGACACCCCAGCTATAAATCAAGCATTGGTGACACCACTGTCCTTATAAATCCCTCACTTCTCTTCTCAGTGCAAAAGGTTAGGAGAGGAATCGAATTTTGGAGTTGTAGAAAACTAGTTGGAGGGTGTCATCTTATTCCTTCGTCTCTGGTCAAGGTGACCCAGCAACTCTCCCCCTCAGCTTTTTATGGCAGAAGTCCATTTCCTTAACAGTCAAACAGAACTTCTCAAACGTGCAAACTTTGAAATTAGTCATCAAGAGAGCTGGTAATGCAAACTCTGTAACAACTCCCTGGGATCTAGAACCACAATCTTTTATTATGATGAGAGAAAGTACAGTTAGTACTGCCATTAGCAAGATGAAGTCATCCTGTTCTGTTCTCGATCCCTCTCCAACCATGCTCCTTAAAATCAGCTCCCAGTGTTTATAACAACCTGCCATTAGAAAATCTCCAAAGCCTTCAAAACAGCTACCGTATACCCTCTGCTAAAGACATGCAACCCAGACAGTGCCAAACTCAGCAATTACAAGCCCGTCTGTAATCTCCCTTTCTTTGGTAAACTTTTTAAAAAAGTTTTTAATCATGTACCCAAAAGGATACTTTGCCATTTTTCAACCAGCTTTGTTTGGAAACAATGTGATTAGTATGTGTAAATGAACTGTGGTAAACTTCCTTCCATCTTTCCCACACCCAGATCTCCCTACTCATTTCACAGCTCAAATTCACATGTTATCTGGTGGATTTCCACTGGCTCTAGGGCTGTTGCTCAAACTACAGATGGTAATTCATTTTCCTTTGCCCGCCACCACAGACACAAAGAGTATAGGCGTGGATCGAGACAGAGGGCTGCCCCTCTCTCTCTGAAATTCAGACCGAACTGTGATTAAACTGTAAAACTAGGTAGTGCTGATCAATTATAAACCAAGATTCTGTTACTGTATTGCCTGTTTCTTGCCTAAAATGTCTTCATAAACATTATTTAGTGCACTGTTTGGCTGTAATATGAGAATCTGACAACAGGAAGTGGTCTGCATACTATTGTAAAAAACAAAGGCTGAAAAAACTGAGATCAAACAGTAAAACTAACCATTGCTGATCAAATATGAACCAAGATTCTGATATTGCGTTGTGTATTTCTTGCCAGAAATTATAGTTACCATTCAACTGTAATTTGAGATCCTTTGTCACCAGACGGCCTGTGTGAAAATTGACAACCTCACATAACGTTATCCAACAGCAGAAGTGTTTATTGGTCCTCTGCAGTGCAGTGCATTCTCGTAGTTGTAGGTTTTTTACCTCTTGAGCAAAAGCGAATGCCACAGCCTGTTTTCTCTGGTCGTATAGCACTAGTTTCAAAAGTATTTGCATCTGTCTACTACACAGACAGCTCAGTGTAATGAAAAGACCATCTTTTCAACAGTGAAATACTTCTTTGATCACCTAAATGACAGCAGCATTTTACAAAAGTTTCAGACTGGTTATCGAGCCAAACAACACTGGAACAGTCTTGTGAAAGTAATACAGGAACTAAGAATCATTGTTGGTGCTTAAGAGGCTGTGTGATACAATAGATCATTTAATTGACAGTCTTGTGAAATGGGTGGGTGTCTTGGATGGTGTTCTTGTATAGTTTCTTTAATACTTAGCATTCTTTGTGATATTGACAATGGCGTTCCTCAAGGAACCATTCTAGATCCTTTTCTATTTTCTTTTTACTTTTGTTTGTTTACTAGTTGTTATTTATTCTTTATTATGTGCATTCATTTTGGAAAATGGTTGACAAGGACCCAAATACATTACCATACTAAACGTGATCCCACTTGGTTACATCATCATAGTGCCGTTTACCATTGTCAGATGAGCCCAATGCTCTCAGTACATCAATGCATAGAGGTGAGGGAAACTTCAAAACTAAATGAGGAAGAAGAACCTGGTAGGAAGAGATGAGTTTCAATCAGTATCTAGCCAAACAGATTAAAACATATACATAATTTAGAGCAGTTTTAGACCCTGATTTCCCCATCTTAAATCCCAACATTAACTAAGGAGCATAGCTAAAGACCTTTCCTGTGTCTAGAATTTTAACAAATGCTGAAAGAAGAGATCACATTATCCCGCTGCTCATGGAACTGATTTTAAAGCTCTTTTATTTGTTTGGTAAAACTTGAAATGACCCACCAACTCCTTTATACCAAAAATTAACAGACCATTAAATACCTTCACTGTCTTCTCTTTTAGACCTTCCCATTTTATACACAATTAAACTATAGAGGCTTCCTTTTGTGGAATATCCTGCAACTTGACCTTGGAATAGCAAACTTGACACATCTTCTTTCCTCTGGGTTTAATTCCTCAGGGCTTTCGTATTTCCTTTGGTTTTACTCTTGAATCTCCAATGTTTGATGGATTTATATTTACATGTTTAGCAATTTTTATTTTATTTTTTTTTACCACAAAACATGGCATTGCTACAGATTGTTTTATCTGTCTGAATTATAAACCTTAGGTAAAGCAAAAAGCCCACGCCTTTGCATGAGAGCTGCTTTAAAAACCAAGTTACTATAACTATCTTACTACCCCTTAGTGTGCTTACAGTTGGGTTTATCTGGATATTTAGCAGTACCTTCTGGAAAAAAAAAAAGCCGTGGAGTGGAAAAGAGAAACCCGCAGTGTGCTATTAATACCGATAATAATGATTTGCTTACAAAACAGAGCAGTGGGTTACATATACCACCTCAGTGCTTTCTGCGAATGCTGGTGGTGGAGAGCTGAGCAAACATTTCTCTGTGAGAATACACACAGAGGCCAAAAGAAGTGTGTTATTGTGGGTGTGTGTGTGTGTGTGTTTCCATGCATATCCAAACCCTTACACACTGCTGCACAGGACTGCACAATGACACCAGCCTCAGTATTAACATTCACCACTTGTCTGTCTGCCGTTAACTTATTTGCTCAGTCATTTCAGGCCGCTGAACCACTATGAGGCATTTGTCTGGATAACAGCTCTGACTTTGTATGTCTGCAATCAGTCTGCTAACTATGTCTGCAGGATTACATAAGAGCAACAGTTGATTACAGCTTGTGTCAGACATGAAAGAATATGATGTTCATTTTATGTCGTACTAAAGATAGTGCCCCGATTATCAGAAACATCTTAATCAGAAGCTTAATCGGATGCTTTGAGATCAGTCATGTAATGCCGCTCCTTATTTTTTGTCTTCTTTGAGTGTTTAATTTTAATTCCTTAATTGAATACCAGCAGAGAAACATGCGGCTCGTCCTGATTTTCTCAATGACAAGGGTGTGGTCCTCAAAGTGAGTGTAGCTGGGAGGTTATAAATATCCCCACAAAAGGCTGAACTCCAGCTGGGACAGGTCAAGGCAGTCTTGCTATTATTAGGCCACCGTATCAAGTGGTGTCCTTGGCAATTATGCTACTCTCGCTTTCTTAAACTGCTATCCTATTTAACTTTACAGCTTGCTTGTATCCTTTGGCTTCAGGAGTCCAAGGCCTCCCGTGACTGACGCTGAGCTATGTGAAAAGTTGACTGTCACACTTCCTGTGTCACCCAGGCCACTGAAGGAGTGAAACCATAAGAAAGTAAAGTTAACACTGTCTCAACTGCTCAGTGTTAACAATAGCCGCTGTGCCTCAGCAGCTGAGTCAGAGTCCTTCAGGAAAGAAGGGTTTGTTCACTGGAGTAGACAGCTGCCCAGAGAGCCTGCAGTGGACCTAAGTACGTATGTACACAACAGGGCTTTAGACCAGAGATGGAATGATAAAAATAAACCTGCTCAGAGCAAATACGTCGCCCAGTGTGGCAGAATTTGATAAAACAGAACCCTATTGATTTCTTTGAAATAACATCAAGCTGGGGTGCTCTGTTTGAGCAATAATTACGAAAACAGTGCACTTGATTAGCAGTTTAAACACTCTTATAAAGAGCCCTAGGAACAACAAATAGTAGTTAGATACAAGCTCAGTTTGCAATTACCAGTAAACCCTGATAAAAGTAATATGGTGGGTCAATAGAAAATGTAGCCAGGAAGTAAAACCAACCAATCACCAGGATAAATGTTGGCATTGTACGTTTCTGCAAACCATGGACAACATTGGTATTATGTAGCGGATATGTTGAAACTTCACATTTCAGTGCTGTTGTTAATCTGTGGTTATGTTTAGGCACAAAAACCACTTGGTTATAGTTAGAAAAAGAACATGCTTTGGCTTAAAAGGCCAGGTTTGGGTGGCACAGTTGCCACTTGAAATGCCGCCAATGTCTTGCAAAAATACACCGGTTTTGGTGGCACAGTCATGGCAGGAGATGTTGCCAATATCTTGCTTAATAACTCCTGCTTTTGGCGGCACAATCACCGCTTGAAATACCGCCGATATCTCTCTAAAAAACATCTGCATTTGATGGCATAATTATGGCAGGAAGTGCCGCCGTCGTTTCGCTAAAAGACAACCATTTTGGTGGCCAAATTGATGCCAGAAATGCCACCAGTGTCTTCAAAATAAGGTGAAAATTAAGCTGCTGGAAACACAGCATTTTTTTTTTTGGTCCCAAATGGTGGTCTGCAGCTTGGCAGCTGTCTCGCCAAAAAATTTCATTGGAAAATGGATTACCCTCTATGTTCCTCTGTCCAGTTTTCTAAAACTTTTAAAAGCCAATCAGATTTCAGATCGCCTCTCTTGTCCCAGTCCTGGACGGCTGCATACAGATCAATGCTTTGTGAAAAATCAGTGTGATTTTGGACACTTGGATGAATAAACAGCTCAGAATCCTTCTCCCACATAGATTCATGTCCTCCAGATTAACTTACTCTTTCATTGATGTAGCTTTGATATCACTTGATTTTGTGCTGTTTGTCTAATCCAGGCCCAATGAGGTTATGTGAAACGTTGAATTAAGAGCTTTTTGGGGCGAGGGGAGCTCGGCTAATGAGCGTTCTTAGAAAATCAGCCCCTCCCTCCGCCCTCTTAAAATTCCGCCTGTGCCTCACCTTGCTCGGCTAATCCTCCCAAGGCTGTAATGATAGATACACATGTGCGTGTGTGCAGACACACTCGCTCACATACATAAAAGAGGGAGAGGCAGTCTGGCTAATGGACTTACACTTGCTGCTGACAGTCAGCAGCCTCTGTTTTCAAGGCTGTGACTGAGCTTCTCGCTGTGCTGCACTGCAACATCTGGTCTGCATTGTTTCGTTCAACAAGTCAACGAGACAAAATCACCCGTGGTCTGTGAGCCGGATTACTGCGTGCACACTGGGAACAAGCCCCTGGGCCATACATTAAGACTGGTGAAATTAATGTAAAACAGCACGTCTGAAACCCTCGCTATCAAGCACACATTAATTATCAGCCACATCTGTGTTTCACTTTATGTATAATGTATTAAAGAGTACTCCACCAACTTAGTATTGCACTTCATTAACATAACCAGAGATGTCGTCTGTTTCATTCCACCCATTCTCCTTCAGTGTCAAAACCTGTCAAAACATTACCCACAATGCAACTTGACTGCCGACTGTTTGGTCTGAGATTTGGGTGTGTTATGCTACTAACAGCTAATGTGGCCTCGATGGAGTTCCCCTGGTGAGGGAGTGTACGAGATGAAAAAGTAAGAACATATTACATCTCAGAGGTGGAACCAAGTCATTGTTTTGCAAGTCTCAGGTCTTTGCAGTCATGTCCCAAGTCCTTAACTTTGAGTTTTGAGTCCTCAACAAGTCATAATGTGCTTGTCACCAAATTTAATGCCATTTTAACAACAATATGATAGTAATACATTACATATACAGTACAGGCCAAAAGTTTGGACACACCTTCTCATTCAATGTGTTTTCTTTATTTTCATGACTATTTACATTGTAGATTCTCACTGAAGGCATCAAAACTATGAATGAACACATGTGGAGTTATGTACTTAACAAAAAAAGGTGAAATAACTGAAAACATGTTTTATATTCTAGTTTCTTCAAAATAGCCACCCTTTGCTCTGATTACTGCTTTGCACACTCTTGGCATTCTCTCCATGAGCTTCAAGAGGTAGTCACCTGAAATGGTTTCCACTTCACAGGTGTGCCTCATCAGGGTTAATTAGTGGAATTTCTTGCTTTATCAATGGGGTTGGGACCATCAGTTGTGTTGTGCAGAAGTCAGGTTAATACACAGCCGACAGCCCTATTGGACAACTGTTAAAATTCATATTATGGCAAGAATCAATCAGCTAACTAAAGAAAAACGAGTGGCCATCATTACTTTAAGAAATGAAGGTCAGTCAGTCCAGAAAATTGCAAAAACTTTAAATGTGTCCCCAAGTGGAGTCGCAAAACCATCAAGCGCTACAACGAAACTGGCACACATGAGGACCGACCCAGGAAAGGAAGATCAAGAGTCACCTCTGCTTCTGAGGATAAGTTCATCCGAGTCACCAGCCTCAGAAATCGCAAGTTAACAGCAGCTCAGATCAGAGACCAGATGAATGCCACACAGAGTTCTAGCAGCAGACCCATCTCTAGAACAACTGTTAAGAGGAGACTGCGCCAATCAGGCCTTCATGGTCAAATAGCTGCTAGGAAACCACTGCTAAGGAGAGGCAACAAGCAGAAGAGATTTGTTTGGGCTGGTGACACTGTTGGGGATTTATTCAAAATTGAAGGCACACTGAACCAGCATGGCTACCACAGCATCCTGCAGCGACATGCCATCCCATCCGGTTTGCTTTTAGTTGGACGATCATTTATTTTTCAACAGGACAGTGACCCCAAACACACCTCCAGGCTGTGTAAGGGCTATTTGACCAAGAAGGAGAGTGATGGAGTGCTGCGGCAGATGACCTGGCCTCCACAGTCACCGGACCTGAACCCAATCGAGATGGTTTGGGGTGAGCTGGACCGCAGAGTGAAGGCAAAGGGGCCAACAAGTGCTAAACACCTCTGGGAACTCCTTCAAGACTGCTGGAAAACCATTTCAGGTGACTACCTCGTGAAGCTCATCGAGAGAATGCCAAGAGTGTGCAAAGCAGTAATCAGAGCAAAGGGTGGCTATTTTGAAGAAACTAGAATATAAAACATGTTTTCAGTTATTTCACCTTTTTTTGTTAAGTACATAACTCCACATGTGTTCATTCATAGTTTTGATGCCTTCAGTGAGAATCTACAATGTGAATAGTCATGAAAATAAAGAAAACGCATTGAATGAGAAGGTGTGTCCAAACTTTTGGCCTGTACTGTATATATATATATATATATATATATATATATATATATATATATATATATATATATATATATATATATATAAAATTTCAAAATTGGTATTTATTTGTTAAAACAAATTTGTTAACAACTTCTTATCAACTTAATCATAAAACAGTAGCGCTGACATTGCACTTTAATATTTTGTATGTTTCTGCTCCGTCCTCTTGTATTTGCCTCATCTCATATCGTTCTCTTCCCAAATTGGCTTGGTGGAAGGTATCAAAAGCTCCAGTCCAGGTGAAGTCATGAGTCATTGGTGCTTAAGTCCAAGTCGAGTTACAAGTCGTTTTTTGATTTTGTCAAGTTAGAGACGTCAAATTTGAGACTCCACTCTGACTCAAGCTGAGGTCATGTGATGGGAGTCCACACTTCCACATTTTATTTCAACTTACTTGTCTTGAACATTAACATCAAAGCATCATACTCAACCTTTTCTTGAGACGTTACAGTTTGTATGATGACGTAAGAGAATATACCTGTACAATATTATGTACAAGGCATTCAAATTAAACATTTAAATGGAGAACATGACGGTGATTTGACCAATGTATTCCCAGTATTACCATTTCCCAACTTTTAGTGGGACCGCAACTTGATATTATGCTTATGTTATTATGACTGTATGAATTACTGTTGTTTAAATGAATTACTCTGAGCAAATTGCAAACAGAGAACTATATTGCTTGTTGAGGGTTTTGTTTTTCATGTAGGACGAGTTTCGTTCCGTGTAAGGCACAACAAAAGAACACGCTACAGCATCATTTTGACTTGGTATTTTATATGCTGTATGAAGGCAGTGGAAGAGCAACTCCTGTGTGCTGTGAGTTAAAATGACTGTTTCTGTTAATTGAGTGTGGTGGCTTTGAAGAGGGCAATAAAACAGCTTCAGTTTCCCGTTGAAAGGGCTGTCTGAGTGTGAGCTTAAGTGGTGGAAATATTCTAAATATTGCATAAGCTTGAACTGATATGGATTTTTTTGAGGTGGTCCTTTTTTAAGTGGCAAAAATACAATTTGCTGCCGCTCCTGCTCAAAGCCACCAAACTCCAATGAGAAAACTATAATTTTACATCACAGTGCACAAGAAGTCGCTGCTCTACCACTGCCTCTTATCACTTGTTTGACTCATTGTGCAACATATGAATCCAAACGAACGTGGTGTCTACGGCAGTATATTGCGTAGGTTCTATGGCGGTACTCCTGCCTTCTGCAAAACTGGGACTGTGCTGATCGGTATGGACAGTACAAATGCAGTATTATACTAGATTGACTCTCAATGTGTCTTCACCTGGTTAAATAAATGTTTAATATCAATAAAATAGCATGATCTGCTCAACTTTCCTCACTCTCCATGCTTACACTGTCAGTGTGAGGGTTCAGGGAGGGGAGGGTATGCATGCTGTAACCTACGTCACTGCTTTTTGCCAACAGCTGACTGGGAGTTACCTTTTGAAAAACCCATAAGACAATGCAAATGGAGTTTGCCTTTAACATGGATAGTAATGGCTGTTATCCACTACATAATAGTAAACCTTTAGAGGAAACGTAGCTTGATGATATGCTTATATTATGTTAGTGTTTTACACGTTTCTGTTGTCTACAGTAATTAGTCTGAGCAAACTGTAAAAGAAAGACCTTGTTGAGGGTATTTCAATGTTATGGTATGTTGAGGTGAGGAGTTTCCTCTAATGCAAGACATAACAGTAAATGACAGTCCAGCGTCATTTGACTTTAATGTTTTATACACAAGTGGACCGTCACAGTGGATAAGGAAAAACTCCCTAAAACAACCTTTAACGGGGGAGAAAATACCATATATCAATATATCACAATTTTATCATAATATATTTGCAAATGACCCTAAAATAGTGTGATATTGATTAAACATCATCACCCAGCCCTCCCAGAAAATAAACATATATAACATCCCCTATATCGTCCTCACATTTCTAAACAAACTTGATAAAGACCACATCACTTCTCTCTGAGGTGCGGCGGTCATGAATAGCCACACCACAAAAGATCACAGCCTCAGTTGCAGTAGGTTGTATTTTTGAAAGCCGACTTCCTTGAATCGAGGTGACAAGAGGAAGACCCAGAGCTGTCCATACAAACAAGTCGTGTGATTACATTTGAGCAAATGTGTCGGGACCTTGAAGCTTTCAGTGTCAGTGAAATCACCCTCTCCCTGCGTTACCACAACCTTGGAAAAAAGGTGGACAGGACTCGTCGTTTCCCTGTGCTCTGCTGTTACCATAGTGACCAGGGCCGCATGCTCGGCTCCTGTAAAGCTCTGCTTGGGTTGCAGACAGCTGGGCGATGTATGTCCTCACTCGCATTATTGTTCTGTATGTGCGTGTATGTTGTGTGTGGGTGCCTGTGTCTTTGTCTGAGTGGGCGCCTGAGGTCGTATGTAACTGAGACGGTGGTTCAGACGATACTTCATCCCCACAGAAATGTCTCCCTGCTTATCGTTCTCTTATCTGCAGCAAATGAAAAACGCGTTGCATATTAGAGTCTCCAATTCATATTCAGATCTTGTTTGTTGAAAACCCAGGTTGAGTCTGTGGGGACTCTCGTGTCAAAAAGAAGCGCTCCTCTTTCATATGCACAACACGCCGCAAATGTGAATTTGAATCACAATATTGACTTGCTTTCTTTTTTGTTGATGATTTCACCAAAGGCTGTGTGTATTCGCTGACAATCTTGGGAATAGAGATCAGCTTTTTGAATTTTCACATTGTCCATTGTCGCTGATCTCTTTCTGCATCCCCTCCCCGCTCTCACTCTAATCTCACATGTACATACATGCCACATGCATATTCATATTCACACCCTCACATCCGGAGCATGTAACAAATATCTATTTCACGGCCACGTGCATCTGCACACACAGACTAGAGATATTTATTCATAAGCTCATTAGAGGAGTGGATTTGCCTGCTGCCATCCATCACACTGTCACCCATCCTCAGCCTGGCACACACTGACAACAGAGCTGCAGGAGAGAAGTCCCTGGGATTTAGTCTCCTGGAGCTGCTGCTATAGAAGGGATTTACTCCAATAGACAGAGTCTCACTTCGCCATTTTATGGAGGTGAGATCAGGGAGACAAAAACCAAAAGAAATGGTAATCTCCCATTCAGCATAATTTATCCAGAAACTGATTCTAAGGGGAAATAAAAAAAAAATGCTTTTAGTCTCTCTTAGCACAGTCATTGTCAGCTGGCACTCAGCAGCGTGCAAGCTCTTGAGTTTCACAGGTGTACTGCAGAAGATTTAAAAACTGTTGATGTATAAATATGAGGAAATTGTTGTGGATGCTCTTGTAGGCACAGTGTGACGTGAACGCTCAGTCCGTCACAGTCTCCTTGAAGCTTGTTACAAGGTAGTGCAAGTTCGTCACTGCAGGTGCAAGAGCGGCTTATCGAAATGAGGCAGGACATTGGTTTGAAAGAGGAATCTAACTTTTTACATGGGAGACTGGCCGGTCACCGTGGACTGCTGTGACCTCACCGTGCTAACTTTTTAAGACTCTGGAGAAAAGCAACAAAAGATGAACACTGTAGAATATGTGTGAATTTTATCTTAGTGGTTAAGGGTTGTGTGCCTTGGATTCTTTTGTGAGGTAGCAGAAGAAAAGGTTAAGAGACACTTCCCCAACACTTGAGTTCTTTTCTACTGAAGGTCAAGAGTTCTTAACTAATTCCCCTTTATATCCACTGATATACTCTATGCCTGCTTCTCCTTCCTGTTCAAATCCATTGTGCAGAGATTTATTCTGTAAATAAACACGACAGAATCCAGTGTGGATTCACCAGTTGTGATCAGACATGAGTGACGTGTACTTTGTAAGTAGGAAGATGCTTTTTAAGTCAAAACAGTAACATATTTTTAAAATTGGTGCATTTCCTTTCACTTGGTTTTATACGCATTTTGAATTTGTGCAAGAAAAATCCTGACTCATCCAATAAAAGACGAAGTATAGTTATGACATACTGTTGTTGCAAAGGCCACTACAAGTTCTCTCCATCGTCTCTGGATGGCTTTTATCACATATGCTCACAGGAGTATTACCAGAACTCCTCCGAGAGCACATAGCTGCAATATTAAGCCCAGTTCAGACCAAAGATTCGCGACGAGACGAAACCGTTTTAGAATGTTGCAGAGAAAAGTTGCATCAGTGTGAACTGGCCGGTCTGCGCTTCATTAAAGCCGGCTGATGGTGTCACCTGCAACTCAGCTGGTCAAATCACAGGCAGCTGCTATTAGAATGTAAAGCCTGTTTCAACAGCCAATTGTCCCCCCCAAAGCCCCCTGTTTCCGTCCTCATGGTTTGCCGGTGTTGGGCCCTGTGTCCCAATTACCCAACACCGTGGGTTATTTGAATTATTGTAGTGTATTCATTAAGAGTACAGTCCATCTGATGCTTGTTTTATGTTTTTCGCCGTTTCATGGCTACTACAAATGCAGCTGTAGCCAGTATCTCACTATCACTATCCTCATTCACATTCTAAGAAGCTACAAATTATATTCAGCCACAAAATAAGCCTGAAAAGGTGCAAATCAGAAAGGAAGTACAGAGAGTTGTTGCATAGAGATGATACACCGTCTCATCTAGTTGCATTGGTGTGAACTGGCAGGGTTTTACAACGTTGGAGAACGGAGCGTTGCAAGTAGTTGCAAGTTTCAACTTGTCTCGCCATGAATCTTTGGTCTAAACTGGCCTTTAGTTGTCTAAAACTCTCTATTTCTATTGTCCAGTGTGGTCTCTGTTACTATACATCCATAGTTTTCCTTTGATTGATGTTTGACTGGTGCTCTTTTGATTACGTCAACTTGGTATGCCCTGTTCAGCAGTGGCCACCAGGAAGTGCACCGGACTTTAAAGCCAATTCGATGTAACTTCCTGGTACGTCATGTGAAGCCATGGGGCCCAGAAAGATTTATTCTCCATAGACTTACAATGTGAAAAAGACGTCTGTAGATCAGTGGATACATTTTTTGAGTGTTACAACCCCTACGAAATGACTTGCTTCACTATTAGGACTTTATCAACTCAGTCCAATAACATTCGGAAAGTCTAGAGGAGTTGCACGATTATTTCCGTACAAGTTAGTGGAGGGCTAAACTGGCAGATGTTTAGCCGGCGAAGTCTCTAGTGTGCCTGCTCTATGGGCCCGGGAAGTTGACCTTTTATTTGGCTTCATGCGCCACTGAGTGACTTTAAAAGGATTGAACGGGGCTTCACCTCCAACTAAGTATCCAGTTCTCTTTGTACATACATGGTGACTGCTGACTGGAGAATTAATGCCACCTACTGCTTACCACGATGACACAATCCACAATATTTGAATAAGAGTAGTGGATAGAAAAGTGCATTTTCTTAAATATATTCCCTTAAATTTCAAGTAAAATTTGTGCTACATTTGGATCAATAATAAGTTGATATCTACTGTGCTTGGCACATGTGTACAGTATTACGTATTTGCTTTCTGTTCTTTTGTTTTCTCTCACATTTGATTGTAATGCAAGTAGAGTCTTGTAAGCCCATGTGGGCTGGGCATCTTTGAATGGAAAAATAGTCATTCAATATCTATGGAGAAGTGTTCATTGTTCCTCACTTGCACATTGTTTTACTTATCACATTAGTTATTTAGTCTCACTCATTTTATAGATTTTTTTCCATGTACTTTTAATCTTCTCACCACCTGCAAAATAATGTCAAACAAAACACCTATTGAGGCTTCTTTGTAGACTAAATTAATTAAGATGTGTCCCTCTGGCCAAAATGTTTCACCAGTCCTGTAATAAAATGATGTTTGAGTTGTTTATCTGACAGAGGCGTACTTGATGTATTCTGCCTGAGTTTCTTCGATGGCAGTTGATCCAGTCGTGGATAACTCTGGTGCCGTCTTCTTCCTCCTGGCTGTCAGTTGTAGTTTCTCACTGTGGCATCTGTGCTGGCTCACTTCCTAGATGTGGTCAATCAGCGGGGTCCTCTACAGACCGTACCAACACCGTATTAACACTCAGTATGTGGCGAGTGAACGCATCTACTTTACACACATACTCATAGCTCTGAAGGAGTTCTTTATTTCCTCTGCCAAGGAGATTTTGTTTTTGTTTGTTTGACTGTGTGTTTGTGAGTGAGCAGAATATCTCAAATCTTGACAACAGATTGCAGAGAATTGGTGGAAAGTTAGTCTCTGGTATAAGGAACAAGTGTTTAGTTTGGGTGCAGAATAGGGCGTTTCGATTTTTTTCTTGTGAACCTGACACCTGTATCCTGTTATTATTGTTGGTATGTTTTTACTGTCTGTTGAAAACAACTTTTCAACATTATTTTTAGCGGTGCTAGTGATGTGGTTCTAGGGATGGCAATGTCAGGCGGTTAGTGGGGCGATACACCACTTTGGTCCTGGATGGATTAACACGACTTTAAACAGATTAATCACACTCCCCAGAGGATGGATTGACTTTTGTGATCCTCTGACTCTCCTCTAACACCCGTACAAGATTGATTTTTAAGTATTGGATGGATTGCCATGGACTTTGCTCGACACATTCTTGTCCACCTAAGGACAATTTATGTTCACTAATATGATCCACTCACTTTTAACACTCACTAGCAATAGTGAGTGCCGCAAAATTGTTTGTCCAGTACTTTGGTTTACACCCAAATATCTGCCAAACTAATGACATTCCCATCAGCCTCAGCTGAACTCTGTGTTCAGTGCTAGTTGGAAAATGTTAGCATGCTAACACGCCAATCTAAGATGGTGAACATCATTGACTGTGTAATATAATGCACGTAGCTTTAGTGATGTCACCCATTGGTTTGTGGACTCCTGTTTGGCATTTTGGCCATCGCCATCTTGGTTTTTTTGGAGCCAGAAGTGACCATACATGGATGAAAGGATGATGCTAACCCCAATGCTAGCTGCTTAGTCAGCACGGTGCATTTACAGCTAATGGCGATAATGCTAATGCTATTTTTTGCTAGCAACAAACAGGCTTAAAACCATGAAAAGTAAACATACTAACTGGAAAAACTGAACATGTTACTCCTTAGAGGGTCTTTAGTAGACTTTTTTTTAGGCTACCGAAATGTTACGGTTTGCTTTCATTAACTGAAAACACACTGAAATAGCAGCAGCTAAGGCTACACCTACTCTGTGCATCTGGGGTTATGCCATGCTTACATTACTTAACCAGCGTCCTTACTGTAGTAACGACTTGTCAACAGAGGCACCCACCTAACTCTCAAAGCGGACATGTCCCTAAAGCTAGGTGCACAACCTAACGCATTGACGGATTGACGCTGACCGGAAGTCATTCATTCCAACGGAGGTGAAAATGACAGATAGTAACAGACTAGCGCACAGCACGGTAGCGGTTCCGTTGACCGTCGGACCGTGGAGGCGTTGGATTTTTTCCTACTCGGCCGTTGACAAGATGGGAGAAACGGAACAGAATGAAATTGCAATCGTAGTTGTAAACAAACAAACAATAGCTCATTTATTTATGCAAAAGAACAATAAGCATGAGCTTTTTTTCCACTATTAAAAGTGATTGTTGCCCGTAGGTTGATTTCTATGCGGTTGATAATTACTCTATATTTTCGAATTTCGCATTCATTTCTATATATATATCAGCTCTTTCAATAGCACACTACTCAGCTCGTCTCAGTTCAGTTGGTACAGTGACTTTGCAGGAAGATATTGCTAGCTCTTCTGCTAGATGACTTCGCTAAACAGCTCTCGCCGACAGCACGCTAGCTAGCCACCTGCATCTGGCCAGGTCTGTCAACGACGGAACCTCGCAGCGTTGTTCTGGGGGTGGGGAATGCGTTGGGGAAACGCTCCATTAAAACAGGAAAAATAGGTTGTGCACCCGGTGTAATTATTGGCAACTTTAAGCCTTAGTAATATTTAAACAGGTGAGTTATATAATAATTCATCCCCCATACAGTTATCATAAATGAGGACATTAGCTATAGAAACCAAAACCATTTTCTACCAGGCTGTGAACATGTTTATTCCTGTGGCCATTACAGCCACTGCAGTTTTTCGTTGGCTTTATTTTTCAGCTCTGGAGGTTGCCGCTCGGTTAACATCTTAGTTTGGATGATTAGCCATTGTCATTGTGAGCACGTTAGCATGCTGGCTTTAGCACTTAGCTCAGAGCACTGCTGTGTCTAAGTGCAGCCTCACAGAGCCACCAGCATGGCTGTAGACTGTCTTGTTCAGATGAAATGAAGGATTACATGCTCCCTTATGGCTTGAGAAATCCCACCACTGATATATTATAAAGCCCTCTAAAACCCTTTAGATTACCATTTGAAAAAAAAAAAAGCCATTGTCACTGAGCTTCCTGAAAAGTTGACATTTTGAAGACAAAGGGCTCGAGGAGAGTGGACGGTGGCAGCATCTGCTTTTATCCCAAATCAGAAAGATGGAGATTGAATATATTAAATGTGTTTTTTAAATGGCAGGAGGATTGGCTGCCTGCTGCCTTGACGTGAACTCTTAAGAGTTTTCTCTTAAACTCTACAAATGTTTTATTATGTGTTTTGCATTGAGCTAAGTCTGTACTACTGCTGCAGTGTGATCTATTTCTGTCTGTCTTAACTTAAGTCATACAGTAAACAGACAGATGAGCAACTGTGCTCTCCACCCATTATACACACACATGCATTATACTGGCATTAGCTGTAACACGAACCTCAAACAAATGTGGTGAGGAGTTGCTTGAATATATGTTTAAGCCGCTGCTCATGACTTCCTGCTCACCCCACTCTGGTTCAGCACGGTGTTGCTGCACCGGAGAGCTTTAGACATGTGCACTCACCCGTAATAAGAATGGTTAACAGTTGCAGCATACAGTACATACTATTTTAAACCCTCATTTAACCAGATTAGTCAATTAAGAGCAAATTACGCAGAAAAAAAGAGAAACAGAATAGGTTGAAGAAATGAGCCTTGCACATAATTTGAGTTGATATTAGCTGAATTTCTTTGCACAATTTGGGCTGGCTCCACCACAGTGAGGACTTAGATTAGAGTCAGGGAAAAGATGCTTAGAAGTATGTTCCTATCGCTGCTGTACGTGAGCTTTGGAGGTCACACTTATATAAAATGATGGATTTTTTCATTCTTTGTCTGCTGTATTTATTCCAAAGTTTTAGAGAAGCAGTTGCGAGAAAGCTTGGCATTTCTGTGTTTAATGTCAAAAAGGCAAACAAAGTGGCGGGAAGCACGGGAGCATTATAATTGCTGTGGCGAGCCGACACACTCAGTGATTTTACAGCATCATCCTCGCAAAGTTGAGTAAAGAATGCCGCTGAATGGATGGTTAACTTCTGTCTGCTGTCTCTTTCTCGGTATGATCACTATGAAGCATCATCTGCATTGTGAGTCCTTGTGTGCCTGGTAGACCTGCTGCTGCTGCTGCTGCTGCTGCTGCCACAATGTATACACTCATGATACTATAAGCTGGTTTGGGTAACAGTGCTTACAATCCCTGTGCCGTGACCAAGAACTCGGGGGAAAAAAAAAATTGTGTCACAACCACCACCACCCCCGGCTTTCACCGCTCCTGCTCTCCATCTCCCTCTCTCTGAATTTCTTGTCGTTTGATGTCTCAGACTTTGTGCTCGAGTCAGGCGCGAGAACATTCCAAAAATGGATCTGATTCGCATTTGGTGTGATTATGACTCTGAACAAATAGACACAACAATTATATTTTTTTTTTGTATAATCCATCTTCTCAGCTAAAAGGTCCTTGTTGTTTTGTGTTTTGCAAGTGTTGTGAGTGAAATGTAGGCCGGTACATGGCGGTGTTTTCACATTTCAGTGGTTGGTTGAGGTCCTGCTGCTGTATTAGTCCCCGTGCTGCTTGTTTAATAATGCATTAGCTTTACTTGACCCAAAGCTACCTAAGATAGCCCTCAGGATGTTTTCATTTTATCAGTGTGCTTCAAGTTCATAAGCTCTCTGTCTTCCTCCTCCTCCCTCTCTGTCCTGTCCCTGTCACTCCTCTCTTTCTTCCATCTCCCTGATCTGTGTGTGTACATGTTTGTCTCCTTTTCTCTATATGTGTGTATGCTTTCTGCTCCCAGCCCCTCTGCGGAAAGCAAAGTTTGTGGAGAGCCCTCGCATTCCACAATCAGAGCTTGGCTCCCCTACACACACCTCCACCACTGCCAAGAATCCAGACCTGGACACATACTGCCCTGGTAAGTTTTTTTGGCCAGCTCATCCCTCATTTCGTCGTGTTACTTTCCTGCATGTTGGTTCCTGTTTGTGAATGCGGTGGAGAGACACAGAGATGGGGTGAATTTTTCGTAGCTACTCTGCCTGCTGCTGTAAAGCATTGCTAAGGTCGTTAATGAAACAGCTTTGCCGGTGCCCACAGTGTCCATCCTCATTGCCTCCTCCCTCCCTGTCACTCTAATCCTCCCTCGCTGCGTCCTCACTCTGCTCCGTGTTCTCGGAGCTTGTTTAGGTGCTGTTTTTTCTGTTTAACTTCACAGTCGGTGGTTGCTCGGTAATCCTGCGGACAGTCCAGATTTCCCTCAACCCCCCACCTCCATCTATCCTTGTCAAACCTCCCCCCCGTTGGTCTCTCCCCTCCTTGCACAGTAAAGCGGGTCACTAGAGGATAGCACTCTGCTGAGATTTGGTTCTAGTATATCTGCTTTCTCATCTTGCTTCTCCCGTTCCTGCTGCCACCGAGAAGTGCAGTGTTAGCTTCCTGACCTGTCTTGTTGGTTCGACCTCTGGTGGCTTTAAGGACGTCTCAGCAGAGCAGGACGATGCTGCGACACCGCAGGGCTGGATGAAGACATGAGAGAAATAGTGGTGGGAGGTCCCGGGGCTTAAGTGTTGTAACTTTGGGAGGAAAATGGTCGACAGAGTGCTACCAGCCTTCTCCGTGTGCCAGCCTCTTCTGCTGAGTCTCTGCTCAATGGGAGCTATAAGTAGGTGATCTGTTTCTAGAAACGTGCTAGAATATACTTTTATTGTACTTTTTATAAGTCTTAATAGTAGGTGGTACCGTCGCCTCCTGAGACCCCAGCTTTTGTTTGCTTTGCATTTTTAACTTTGCCTAGCTATCTGGGATGAATAGGACCTTATAAGAATATTAAAAACTACGTACTGTCTTTGAACAGTGAGCAGTTTGGAAAAAAAAATTCTTCACATGTAGACAATGGGTTTATTTTTAATTCATTCGTTCATTCAAACCTTAATATAGGACTTGGGAAATCAATTGAGGAAGACCCTCATTTTCAGTGAAGCTGAGCATGAACAAAGAACCGTCATGCACGTCAATTAAAACAGAAATGAAATCACACAAAACAACAACAATAGCAATAAATGATCGCTAAAAGTAGAAATACAGGATGATGTATAGATTTATATTTAAAAGCATTCACACTCAATTAAAACAAGATCACAAATAAGGCATTTAACCAGCCGTAATCGTGGCAGAGTGTCCAAGTTTAAGGTCGTTTGCAGATTATTCCATGTATACGGAGCACTGTAAGAGAGTGGCAGTCTTCCTAGTTCAGCTCTGATTAAGGGAGTGTGAAGCAACAACCTGTTCTGTGAAGGAGCACCAAGATTCTGTGAGGACAGAGTTAAAGGGGATGAAATACAGAGTGGAAGCATCTGTGTAGTCACAAGTCAGTATTAAACAGTTTATTTGAAGGCCTGAACATCATTGTGCAAACACAAAATTGCAACATCTGTTCAGTGTTTTGTAACTCTACAGGTTAGGGGTCACTGGCCAAGTCTAAAAGTGTTCAAAACTTTTCATTTCAATGCCTGAACATGACTGTGCAAAAAAATAAATTAATTAAAAAAATCCAAATAATGCAAAATATCCAGAAGTAGTGTAATTTGTGACTCTGTATGAATTTCCCTCGCTCTATATTCCAAGCTAGGAATGTCCTTTTAGTTTGTAGGAACAGTCCGTCACTCCTAATTGGCCTGTGTAAAAAGTCCTCAAACAAGTACTTCCTAATCTTAGCTTGTTGTGTACAGTGTACATTTGCTCATCTATGGTAGTGCAAAAAAAATCGACCAGCCCAAGAATCTTACCTCTATTTAATTTATTTTCAAAAGGGAGAGTTTTACACGTAAACAAAAGGGTTCAAGTTTCAGTAATAAAATGTTTGTTTAACTAAAGATACCCCTCTGTTTTTATTCCTTTAAGTGTCTTTGTAACTCATAATAATAGTAAATAATTGTGTAAAACCGTGTACCAGCATACCATGAAGCTGCAATACTTTCTGAAGCGGTTATCGTACCTTGAAAATCTCATACCGTTGCAACCTTATTTTTGTATCGGAATTGGCTGCAGACTGATTTGGCAGAGATGGCTGCCATCTTGTTTTTACATGAACTAGTGTATTGTGCTTTTGCTGCCACTACATGGCACAAATAAGTGTCCACAAATGAGGACAACAGGTCTAAGTTAAGTAAAATGAACTATAAGGTGCAGCAAACCCAACATGTTATGTCGTCATTTGAGGATGCAGAGTCGCAGGAGGTTACGATAGACCCTTCACCTCTGGCTTGGCTTGCCGTTGAGTCAAATGGGTGAAAAACTGTTGTCCAAGCCTAAGCTTTGCAGTAATCCTGTGAAACAGACTGTGGAAATACCCATCAGTTGTGATGTGCTGCTACGAGCTGCTGTAGATGTGACATTTCAGGGTTGAAATGGTAATCTCTAGCGCCATTGAGGCAAGAAAAACAGTTGATTACTACCAGGAATTCTGTGTCTGCGCAATAACAACTCGAGCTGGAGAGGAACCAAGAGGGATGAGATGAGTTTCCTGGGGTGAGGACTCACACCTCCCAGGTGGACAGATGGACATCTTAGCGCTTAACAAGAGCTCCCTGGCATGAGCAACAGCAGCAGCAGGGCAGTGACTTAAACATCTGATCGCATGCCAGTCAGCGCTCTGCTGCTGACACTGTCTGGCGATCCTGAGAGGAAGTCAAGTATCAGCTGATTTTTATGGCCTCAAAGAAACTTTGTGGTCTCATAAATATGGTTTGTGAATATTTTGCGAGATAGCTTGTAAAATTTCACCAGCAGCTGTCCTCCTTATATCATCACAGTGAAGGCTTTTCTAATGATGTTAGAGCTCAGTCTTCCTACAGTAACTTCCCTGACGAGGTGTGGGTGCCACGGATAAAAGCCTTTATTAACGTGTGTGTAATTTTATATTACACTGTCCATTTATAGTTGACTTAAAGGTCCAGTGTGTGGGATTTAGGGGCTCCTATTGGCAAAATTGTATGTAGTATTCATACGTATTTTTATACGTTTATAATCACCTAAAAATAAGAAACACTGGCTCTGGAGTTTAAGCACTCAGGAGAAGTTTCAGCTCTAAATCCTACAGACTGGACCTTTGATTTTGAGTGGAGTTGAGTTGGTCCTCATTTCTTTTTGCAGTCAGTTATTTTTTTATTTATTTTGCATAGGTTTTTACCATTGAAAGAAAGAAAGAAAGAAAGAAAGAACAGGAAAGATAAAGAAACAGGTCTTTGGGGAAATATCAGAGATATCGATGTCTGTGTTTGATTGACAGTGACTGGCAGGCTGAGCCCCAACAGGAGAGCAAGTGACAGAGTGAACAAACTTGTATTGTAGCACACAAGCCATGGGCAGTGTGTCTGAAAGCAGCATATCGAGGATTAAGAGCCACATCTGCATCTGAACAAACCAAAATTACATCTGTAGGCTGTTTACATTTATGTAATCTGATTGGATGGATGGAAACAAGTTCATCATCTGCAAAGACAGAGAACAAGTCTGGGGACGGCATCATGAAACCAAAAAAACTGAAATATAAATGTCCCCCCTTAAGATCGGACAGAGCAGATATGTTTGCTTTGTTTATATATGTGCAGTGGTATGGTGGTCAGGTGTAGTTTGGTAGAAAGAAAATAGTTCTGGGTGAACTGTCCGTTTTAAAATGTACCAAATGCAACAAAAAATTACAAAGAAAACAGTTTGATAAAGAAAAGATAAAGTGCCGAAGGATTTAAAAGTTGGGGCCGTTACTGTAACACGTTTTGGAAAAACAATTAAGAAATTGTTTAGGTAGAGCGGGTCGTCCACTAATCCAAAGATCAGCGGTTCAATCCCCATCTCCTCCAGTCTGCATGTCGAAGTATCCTTGGGCAAGATGCTGAACCCCAAATTGCTCCCAATGGCTAGTCAGAGGACTAGAAAAGCTTTTTACCATTTACTATTTATTCTAAAAAAAAAAAATGGATACCTGACATATCATCACGTTGAGGTTAAAATCAATTAAATAGTCAATAAACCAGCTCTTGCAACATAAACAACATAGTAAAATGTCTGACAATGGTCTCACAGTATAAAGGGTTAACGTTAGCCAGCTTTTTGCCAAGACAACTTAAATATAATCTTAATTATGCAGACTAGATTTTGGGATCTTTTCATCTGCCGAAGCTGTACAGATTGCCTCTCCAGAGCATACGCCACATCCACTGCAGTCACGGTCTCCCTCTTAGCCATCTCTGTGTAGTTAGGTGATAGCATCAGGGATCTCGTTCTCCAGGGAGACCTCCAAAACACCGCGGGTCTCCTGGTAGAGCAGAGCGGAGATAGGCTTCACTCCATCATGGCGAGCCAAATGGTTGATAGTTGGTTTGGTGGTTACAGTGATACTTATCGCACTGAGTCCTTTTCCTCCTTTGCCTCTGCTACTCAACCTCTGATAAGTCTCTCTGTTCACCACTTCTTCACTCAGCTTATTTTCAAGTTATTTTAATTTCAAGTGTGTTATCGCTTCTTAATGGTAGGCTATTATACGGCCATATGTCCATAGTGTTCTATATGACCAAACCCTGGAATATAAACAGCCATATTGGCCGTCAGGAAAAAAAAAAAAAAAGTCTAGCCTAAACCCTGATATCATCATATCACCCGCTGCTAACCCAGAGTCCTAACATGCTTTCATGTATAAACCTCTAAATGTTGTTGTGTAGATAAGATCACCACTGTGCACATGAGGAATGTGAAATTCACTCCTCTGATCTCCTGATTAGTCACTGCTTTCTGGATGATATGCTCGCCTGTGCGTATCTTTCTGTAACAGTATGTTCAGTGTTACCAGTCTATCATTAATCTTCATTTTGTTTAGCTCTGCAAATTGATTTTTTTCCTTTTAATCTACATGTCACCTCTTCTTCGAGCCTTGCATCTAAAAATACTCTCAGGTCACTTTTGGGAACCTGTATAGTCTTTGTTCTCTGTGGTCTTGTCCTTGGTGGAAGTTAAAGTGTCCAGGTGTAGGTGAAATAAGAGCCACCACATGGTATGTGCTATCTTACCTGCAGCCCGGGCCTATTAATACCATCTTGCCGTCCTGTCCAGTCCCCCGCCTGCAGCACACATGCTTCCCTCTCTCCCTTCTCTCTCTCTCGGAGCGTGAGGGCAGATCTGTGGACGGCCAGGGAGAAACAGATGCGCTTGCACAGAAACACATTCCTAGCTGTGCGCAAAGATAGTTGCTATGGCAACCATCTGTCTCCTTCGCAGCTCAGGAATCCAATGGAGAGGAGAGTGTGTGTTTTATATATGTGTGTGTGTGTTGGGGGGGGGGGGGTGGTTTAACAAAATAAGAGATGTGTTTTATGCCTTTTTTTATTTCAGTATTCAAATTTTATCGTTAAGGATCTGGTGGTGTCGCCGTGATGAGAGCCGCCTGAAGTTCCTCTTCAGGGGAGTGTTAGGATCTTGATGCTGTCATGTAGCTTTGAAGCGATTCGGAGGTGTATTTTAAGAACAAAAGCACTATAAAGAGAAAGAACTCGCTACAACCCCTACATTATGCTAATATATGTGTCCCCTTTGGTAGTAGCTTATCAGAGTTCGTTACATCGAGAGGAATGTTTGAAAACATGATGTCAAAGTGCTGTGATTTTACATTTTTGTGTCTTTGGTTTATCAAACATTCAGATTTTGATTTTATTTGACAGCTCCAGGATAACAGATGCCCAAACCACTGGGTTCATCATGTGTTTGTGTCCATTGTGGGCTTTTTTTGGAGTGCGTAAGGATATAGCAGCCTATGTTTAGCTCAAGGGAGTTACTGTGGGCTCCGGCGTCCAGATTAGAGATTTTGCTCCCACATCAAAAGAAGCACAGACGGCTCGCCCCTGCACAGGGTTGTCCAACAGCTGGCTGCGACAGAGATGCCGTTGTAAGGAGCTAAACAAAAAAAAAAAAGGAAAGGGAACAGAAAAGATGGGAACTTAACAGAGAGGTAAACAAAGAGATGACTGGAAAGGACACTCAGACAGACAGACAGACAGACAGACAGAGCCCCTGTTTGATCATGGTCACGGCCACAAACACCCCCCCCCCCCCCCCCCCCCCCAGGAGCTGTTGACTAATCAGTGCTAATGTATTCACTGCTTACTACGACCAGTCTGTCAACTGGGAAGCCTTCACTGCCTCCATGTCCAGACACACGGGCACCGCAGGCAACACATGCAAAACGCATATACAACAGCAATGTTTGTGCTTCTGTTCGCCTGCAATTTTCTCCTCCTGACGGCTCAGTCATCCCCTGTGATATTAGCTGTTAGGAGGTGGAGCCGTAATTCCATCTACCTACATCTTCTCCATTACTGCGTTCTGAGCTTTTCCTCAAGGGATGCTCGGGGATTCGGTGACCTTGGAGGCCCTTGTAAATGTATTCGCCTCCATATAAAGTGTATCCATCTGCATTACCGAGCCGCTATATCCATCTCATCAAGCCTCGTAGGTAATTAGCTGTTTTGGACCTAATGTGTGCTGTGATTACCTCATTATTGGCTGCATCTGTGTGGTTTTTGAAGCCATCCTGAAAACCAGTTTTGGGCATTAAAGCTTCACTGAGAAATATCCATGATTAATCAAAGCTTCAGCATGGTGGTGGTGGTGGTGGGGGTAGGAGTGGATTAATGGGGGACAGTTTTCAATCAGTTCACCTGAAATAACCTGCCAGTTAGCCACTTTGTTAGCATGTTAGCAACATAAGCCATATTAGCTAGAGAAGGAGAAGACGGCTAAGCTGTTACTTGCAGTGTTCAGGTGATTTGCCAAGCTCTCAGTAGATTTTGGATATGCTAGTTTCCTTTGGTAAATGTGGCACAACTTTTTGGGGGGTAGCTTTGCAAATTTTGAAACTAATTGACTGTCAGCCTGTTGCAGCAACACATCAACGTTGCTGCCACACTGGACGAAGCAACACTTACCTGTACATAATGCAGCTAACAGGGGATTGTCATTTTTTCGGCTTAAAAAGCACTTTAAGATTTATATTTCCCCAACTGGTTTCAGTGAGTTGTTTTTATATTTGAGGTTTTATGATCTACATGTGGTAGAAAAATAAAGTTTTGTCTCCAGTTAATTAGAATCTTGATGTTGAGGCTATAATTACTGCTGGACACTCAAGAGTGGAGTGTATGCTTACTGTACGTTGGCTTGCATCAAGCATGGATTTGGTTTATTTTCTTTGGTTCTATGGAGACGTCCCTATGTAATGTGATTTAATATGAACCTAGACAACTTTTCAATGTAGTAACTTTCACCACTGCTCATTTTAGAAATGTCACTGCGAGAAAACAGACAGTGGATTATAGATATATGTTCCTGGTGGCCAGAGATGGTTAGCATTGCTAGCATGCTAATGTTAGCGAGCCTTCAGTTTCCAAGGGTCGTGACTGGTGGCAGACAGGACCCAATCTAACCCATGTTATATTACATAAACAAAGAACATGTGGTCTTTCTAAAATGAGCAGTAGTTACTATATTTTGATATGTTAAAGAAGTTGGTAAGCAGACAACGTTAGCTAGCTAGCACAGTAGTTGGTTGTAAAGTCATCAACTTCCACATTAAATTATATTATATAGGGACGTCTTTACAGGGAAAATAAGCATGTTAAATCATCATCTTAACAAATGTATGTTTTTACAGTTCCTTATTACAATGAATTATTTTCCACCAAGTAAGAAATTCAGTTAAACCTAACACACACTTTATTGAGCGCCCAGCAGTGATTGTAGTCTAAATATCCATAAACTTGTGAACTGGAGATAGAAAGGAAAGATGGATGGATGGAAAGATAAAAACCCATTCATATAAAATGTGTCATTGCAGTTGGTTGAGAAATGTAAATGTTACAGTGCTTTATCCTGGAAAATAGCAGCTCCCCTGATTACTTGCATTTGTTTAAAAGCCAAGTCTTGCTTTTTGCAAAATGGCGGCGATGTTGACGCATGATCCAGCGGCAAATTAGGTATCTATGTTTCTATAGCTATGATTTCAGACACTTGATTTTTCGACATCTTGCATGTCTGAATGCCTGACACATGGTCAAACTGTCCCAGTTTAGATAGTGCTGGACTGCTGGTGACGAACATTAGATGAAAGCAAGTTGAAGTCGCAAAACTGTCAGTAAATTTAAATGTCTTTGTCTGAGAATAACTTACAGTAATGAATGTTGATGCGTGATGAACATAGTTGGATTACTGTATATGGAGCTCAGAGGTAGAGCAGGTCGTCCACCAATCGGAATATTGGTGGTTCAAACCCTGGCTCCTCCAGTCTGCATGTCAAAGTATCCTTGGGCAACATACTGAACCCCAATGGCTGTTCCATCGGTGTGTCAGTGTGTGTGAATGCACTGTGTATGGTAGCCTTGGCCACCAGTGTGTGAATGGGTGAATGTGACATAGTGTAAAAGCGCCTTGAGTGGTCAGAAGCCTAGAAAGGCGCTATACAAGTGCAGTTCATTTCCCATTTACCATATATATATTCATTTATACCCTTCGAATAATGATTTGGACGCCTATTACCATGGCAACTGGTCAAAGCTTTGAAGCATTTGTGGTGAGCCCTTGTGTTTTTTCATTGTGGCTCTGCAACATATTGTGCCTCAAAGGTTTTTCTCCCTCCCTCAGAAGGTGTCAGTCTTCCTCACTTGCTCAGAGAGACTTGGAGTCAATCTAATGAGGATCCTGACAGTGCCCTGCCTGTCCATCCATGAGCGAATGGAGAGGGGAGCCCGGGCTTAAGATTGCCTGTCTGTCTGTAGGTCTTTGAACAGACGAGTGAGAGGCCACGGGCTTTTTAGACGAGCTGTCTGTCTTCAGAGAGGTGGCGTGGTGGCTGAGACTCTCTAATGGTCGTCAGTCAGGACTCCGTGTAGCTACCTGCCAGTCTGGTCCGACCTGCCCTGCAGGAAAACGAGCGAGGAGCGGAGCAGAGAGGGAGAACTGGCCCTGCTGCTCTGTCTCACTGCTGTTTATTTAAACACCGGCCATCTCATGCTGTTGGCTTCAATGTCATTAATGTCTGGGCCAATTCTCAGGCTTATACATCCAATTACAGCTGTTTGAATTCAGCCACTAGTTACTCTGCCTTTTTTTTTTTTACAACCAGCAGGGTGAGTAATTAGTGGAAGCTTCAGCTCTGAGAGTGACACTCCAGTAAATAAAGTGAATTGAAATTGATATAGTAGGCACCTCTTGGGCATGATAGCCAGGTGTTATTAAAAAATATGACACCACCAAAGAGGGCTTGTTATGGGTGGAGAGTAACCAGGCAACAGGGCTACAAGATGAGGTCATTAAGGGATTTTTTTCTCGGGTCGTGTTGCAAAGTTGGCAACTGAAATCTCTCAGTGTATGTGTGTGTGTGTGTGTGTGTGTGTATTTGTGGTTTTTGATCATCTGATCATCACGCAGGCTGGTGTTTTCTTTTCTCTCTTTAGAGCTGTGTAAACAGGATAGAGAGCTGGATACACACCCACTTTGTTTTGAAAAGTCACACACCGTCGCTCTCTTTATCTCTCTCTCACACACACACACAGACACAGGTGAAGGGCGTATCTCATTACGTCACACGAGCTGCAGTGGTGATGAGCGGTGCGGAAGGAGCTGTCGTCAGTGTGGAGGGCTTGTGCGAGTCAGTGTGGAATGTTTTTTTTTTTTTTTGTAAACAAGGATTCCTGTAGTTGTGGCTGAGTGGATTTTTAAGTTTATGTAAGAAGACACTTCAGCAAAGATGTCCAGCTGTGGAGGAATGTGCCGGTAATGCACAGCTCTGAGCCACAGGGAAACTCAGGTAGAGTGTTTCATGTCGTTGTCCTGAGCGCAGGTGCTGTGTGTCCTATATCCGGGTATCGCTGCTGTGGTTTATGCAAAGCGAGATCCGCTGTGTGTTCAGGGTTTCTAGGTAAAGAGGTGGTGGACGTGAAGCCTTTTTTGTGTGTGTGTGCTTAAAAACAAGCTACTGTTCTGCTCCTACCCACCACTGACACACATTTGTTCTTTCTTTCTCCCTCCTCTCTCTGTATCTCTCTCCCCTGCAATGTCTTCCTCACCCCCACCCCCTCTCCCTCCACCTCCTCCCTCCTCTCGTCTTTCTGCCTCTGCAGGGGAGTCAAGCCAGGAGCTGGGCCCCCCTCCGTCGGTGGATGAGGCAGCCAACACATTGATGACGCGCCTGGGTTTCCTTCTGGGAGACAAAGTGAGCGAGGGGCCAGCCGGTACCCAGTACAGCATGGAGGAACCCGAGGCGAGACAGGTAAGGGTCTCACTGAACTTTTTTTTTTTTTTTTTGATAGACCACAGCATGTGAGAACAGCCCTTTAAACGCTACAGTCTGTTCCTGAGTGTGTGAGTGATGAAGCTACATTGGTTGGAGTGACTGATGACATGAGGGTTGGTGTTTCCCTATTGGCCATTGCTCTTTTGAAATGAAAAGGTGCTGACAGTCCTGTTTCACTGTAATTATATGGATGTATTAAGACAACTGGATACAATGTGGAGCCCCATTCATTCCTATGAGAACTGGAAGCCAAAATGGTTCAACTGCCGCGTATAAAATTACCTGGATAATCCAGGGATGATGGGCACTACTTCCGCCAATAGAGCAAATGCACTGGAGACTTGCGGCGGTCGAGCTTGGACGGGTGCAGCCAAGCGGCTAACCTCTGCTAGCCAAACAGCTGACTTGCAGTTTAGCACTCTACTAACTTGAACTAGGATGAAGTTATTTTATTATGCGGCTCTTCTAGACTTAAGAAATGTTACTGGACTGAATGGATCAAATTCTGAATGTGGAACGAGTTATTTTGCGAGGTTGTGATGCTCACAAAAATGTATCCACTGATTTATAGACGTCTCTTTCGCCATGTAACTCAGTGGGGATAAGTCTTTTTGGCGCATACGCCATAAACGTTTCTATCTTCCAGGTTTACTTGCGTGATATGCGGCCCACTTACTACATGCAGTAGTGTATCTCCCACTGGACATACCGTTCGGCTCATTGACTTTACATTGTAATAATGTCACAGATTTTTAAATTTTCTCTGCTCGGGGAAAGTTCTACAAATATAGAATTTCCATGGATAAAAAATTCAGAATAGAAAGAGTCATAACTGACTTTGATTGCAGTTTGAGGTGTCCTGTCAACAGTTGTACAGACGTTTCTTCTATAATGGTGGTCAATGGGGAAAATGCTTTTTGGCCACAGGCGATTATTTCGCTGCAATACCACAAGTTGCCATTGGGAAAAATTTGCTGCAAGGCTGAGCAGCTGTCATGGTAGCCTGGTAATTATACTGTGTGGCCACTACTACAAACATTGGCTTCAAAGCCTGGTGCACTTTCTGTGGGCCTGGTGTGGCATGATAGCATGTTGGAATTAGCAAGCTAGCTAGCCAACAAGCTAGTTGCTACATGAGTAAAATATAACAACAATACTTCATCCACACACTCTTGTCACAGCGTAGGAAGGCACATTGCTGTCGTCAGATCAGTGACAATTTGTTTGTCTCATTTCTGTGACCACTGTAACGTTAGCTTAAAGTCATAGGGGAATTAGCAAGCTAGCTAGCTAACTAGCAAGCTGCAGTTGAAATGTTATTTACTGTTACAGGTTAGATGTCAGCACGGTTGCTGCCACCGTTTTGACAATATTCTCCTTTTTGTAATCAGTGTCAGTAGGATGTTTGCGCAACCTCCATCAGTAATGTGGGGACTCCATCACCAATCAGAGCTGAAGAGTGCAGGGTTTTGTTAAATCATCAGCGGGTACAGCTTTAGAGAAGGCAGGTCCTTTCTGCTGTGTGACTGTATCTAAGTGTGTTCTTCATATTAACATGTATCTACATGAGTTTTTGGGCTGGACTGCAACACTGGGGCCAGCACTGAAACAATGAAGTCAATGACTGAGTATTTGTCGCCACTTCCTGTCTTCAGATTACAGTTTGTTTAACCTAGTCATGTTTTTTCATAATCAAATTTGCCTTGAGGACGTTCCTGAAAGACCTCTCTTTGCCTGGATTTCTTCGAGAGAAAGTTACAACTCTATTTTCTCAAGGAGTTTCACTCTTGTTGACAAAAACCTACAGACTGAATGACGGAAAATGTTTTTCTTTCTCTCACAACATTGCATTCAAATCTCATTATGTCACCAGACGCACACTCAATACAATTGGCGCCAAAAAACACGCTTTAGTTTTTTATCACCCTTCACGCTATTATTGTGGTTTATCCAAATCTAATTGTCTTACTGTGTATGTGACTCTGACACATTTCTATCGTGAGAGGTCGTGCTCTGGAACTTGAACAAACACGCCATCGTCTGATTCGATCTGTTTTGACATTTATCTTCATAATATCCATGTTCACATGCGGTTTTGACAGATCTTTGGATGTCAGGGTAGCCAGATCAAAAGGCTTTGCTCTAAATTGCCCTCAGACGCCACAGACTCAGAATTTATCAGTGCCTCTCCATCAAGCATCAGATACGATCTCCCTGTTTAATTAGATTTTTATATGACAAATACTCTTAAGTATTTATTTCCCAGCGTGCCGTAAACTTTGCATATTGAGAGCAAGTTTCTCGAGTTGACATGCAGCAGGTTCAAGGTTTCTCTCCTGCACCGTAACCTTTCAATTTGTGAATTTGGCAGTTGTGCAACAAACAGCTCTTGGCACAACGGGCCTGCTCTAAGCTCTGCAGCAGATGCCCTCGTTTCTTTTCCTAAACCTGATTTGACAGGTTTGAATTTTCCAAAGCGAGGGAAGAAAACAGTGGCGGCGGATAGAGAGAGAGAGAGAGAGTGACGGAGAAATGAGGAGGGGGGGAAAGGGGGAGCGAACCTGTTGCTGAAGTGTTCAAAGCGGGCCTAGGTATGGGTTTGCACTAAAGCAGTGTGGATAAGCGATTAGACTGATGGACTGCCTGTGCTTGATGTGAGCGCTGCTGTAGCAGTGGGGGTGTATAAATTGAGAGAGGTTTATTCAAGCGGCTCTTTTTAGAGACGTGACTCACACTAGCACCCCGCTGCATCGTGCACACAGTACAAACTTATTATTTTAGATATCTGTCCCAAATACTGTTCTCCGGATTGCAGCTTGTTTGATTCATTAACCACAAAAAAAAAAAAAAAAAAAAAAAAAGACAAAGATTGCTTCGAGACACCGTCGATTAGCAGATTAGCTGAGTGGGCTTTGTTGTAATTTTTCTAATTTGCTTGGGATTTAGTGGCTTTCAGTGGAGAGCACACATTATAGTAATACAGTAGGTTCACACATGTAATCTGGATATTTGCAGGTTGCTGCTAACTCATCCGTGATGCTGAAAGTCTGTCTTAATGTTTGTCATGCACCAATTTATGGGCTGAACATCAGTATGGGACAATATTTGCCTTGTTGACTGCCATCAGCCTATTAGCACATAAGAAAATGCACAAATTAGTGCACAAAAATTCATCAGAAAGCAGGAAATCAAGCACTTAAAGTTTTCTGGAGTGGAAAAAAGTAGTGTTATAAAGGGCTGAATGTCTTTTAATCAGTTCTGTTATTCTTTATAATGAAGATTTATTTGTTTTCGTGGCACAAAAGGGGAAATAAATAACAGCAAAAACAAAGTCAACAGCAAAAATTATCACTATCTGTATCGGCAATTCGTCAAAATTGTATTTTAAACATTGGTATTGGCCCAGAATTTCACAATTGGTGCATCCCCAACAACAAAGTTAGTGACTTTTTTATACTGTAGTTAATTAAAGCTGAAGCCAGGGAGATATGAGTATGAGCTGAGGGTTTACTTTGCTTTACTTTTCTGTAAAACACCAAACTACCATCTTCCATTTGACACGGTTGAATTCCTACAATAGCTGGTGTGTCTTCTGCGAGACCTCACCAGCTGACGGAACAAGGTGACCTTAACTCACACACAGAGAGCGCAGTTAATTGCCTTTCATACTCTCGTGCTCAAGCTCCCCGAATAGATGCAATGCTCCCAAGTTCAATCCAATCCTCGCGCAATGTTTTAGGTCACGCCTGCACTAGGGGAGGTTCGTTAGCCCAGCAGATAGAGCTGTGGTGTTGCTGTGTGTTTGTTTGTTTGCTGTGGGGTCAAGATCCTGTAAACATGACACTTTAGCGATCCTGTCCATGGTGAGAGCAGAGGGCAGCGGCGTCTGAAGGAGTGCGTCCATCAGTCACACACACACATACACACTCAGCAGAGGCTAGAGGCTGTGTGCCGTCATGGACAGTGTGTTGAATAGTTAACAGATGCCACAGTTTATATTTCAAGTAGTACTGCTTTATATTAAAGCAGTACTACTGTGCAACACACACTTGACTTTTAAGGCACACCTATACAATCCAGTCCTCAATTTCTACTGGACAGTTTTTGTTTTGTGTTTTGTCAGAGTGGTGTTGATTCAGCTGTATGTTCAGGGCTGTACTGAATCACTCTGAGCTTTGAAGCTTCATTCATAGCTTTGACATTCAGATATTCGAACGCTGTGCAGATTTTTTTGTTGTTGTGTTTTTGCACAATTCATTCTGTTTACACCCTGTATTTCTGCGCAGTTGCAGAGAAAAATTAGGCTACACTAACATTAATAGTATTATACTATCTGTAGAATTGGATTCCAGCGGCGGTTGCATGAGGACTGTTTGTGACTTGTTTCGATTCAAACATTTCTAATAACTCCAGAGCACTGTAAAGTCCAACAGACAAAATGTATTGAAAAAAGGTTGATGAATCAGTTTGAAAAATGATAACATTTTTGTATCCAATGAAATATTCAGTTCCAATCCATATTTGTTGACATTTAATCTTTCAAAATCAACATTTTCATGTGGCTAAAAAACACACGGGGAGGCATGCACCTGTATTAATTAATTAACAGCACCATTAATTACATTTGTCCATTAAAGAATAGTTGGTTTCATTAAAAAACTAACTCATTTAATGCAATTTATTCAAATCAAAGCTCTTCATGTTAAACAAAGGCGGTTCAGTACAGCCCTTTGTATGTTTATTTCTGACGTCATAGCCAGAGGTAGCATTGTGCTGGTGTGCATTATCTTGAAATGTGTTTTTAATATTCTTTCACCCTTATGTTTCTAAATCTGATCGGAAAAAAAATTAGAAACACTTGTCAGTATAATACAGTCCAGTTCAACGCCGTCACTAATTTTATGACCTCAGTGATGTTTGTAAAGCAGAATTTATGGCTGAGGTTTTAATGGACTGTTATGAAAGCTTGTTTAGACATTCATGTTCCCCAGAGAATGACTTTTAATACCTTTGATGATCATCTGGCTTTTCCTCTCGCCCCCCAGTGAGGTTGATATTTGTGGTTTTAAGCAAAGTGTTTTGACAACTGTTGGATGGACTGTCATGAAATTTGGTTTAGACATTCATGTTCCCCAGAGGATTAATTGTAATCACTTTGGTGATCCTTTGACTTTTAATGTAGCACCGCCATTTGGTCGAAATTTTAACGTGTTCAGTACTGGTGACCTAACACCTGCAAAACATGCCCATCAGCCTCAGCTGTACTTTGTTTATTAGCATGCTGACATGCTAAAATAACTTGGTGAGCATTTTAGCATTGTCATTGTGAGCATATTAGCATGCTTACATTAGCATTTAGCTCATAGAGCCACTCTCATGGCTGTAGATGCCAACTCATGTTGTTTCTTCATTTATCAAGCAAAACTGTAAAACATTCACTGCCTCCAGCTTCTAGATTTTGTTTTATATAATAGTAATTTCATTATATTTGGGCTTTGGACTGTTGGTAAAATAAAATAAACAAGCTGAAGACAAAATAATTAATTCATTAATCAGAATTATTCACAAAAATAATGTTAAATTGGCTGCAGTTAATTACAGCTTTATGTACCAAAGCTCTCTAACGTGCCTCATTTACCCACCCACACACAGAATTGGCGGTGGAGTCGTGCTGTCTTGGCTAGTGTGAGCAATTGGGGATCAGTGTCTTGCTCAAGGACTCTTTTAGCAAGTGGACCAGAGGATCAAACCGCCAACCCTATAATTAATTGACCCCCTGATCTATGTTCTGAGCCACAGCCTGAGGAGCTTGTCAGCAGATAATTGACAGATTAATCAATAATGAAAATAATCGTTAGCTGCAGCCCCGTCTCCCGACTGAGTACGTGTGTGGGTGTGTGTACTGTCCCTTCAGTCTTCTTCCTGCAGATTAAACAAACTAGATTTAGCCCTGAGCACCACTTCAACCCTCCTGTTCTCTCTGTGTTCACCCCAGCATTGACCTGAACTCATCAGCGGCACCGTTAAGGAGAGACCTCCATGTGTTTGTGTTTTTTCAGTGTCTGATACACACACTTAATCACTTGGTATCCCTGCTTTTCTTGCGCCTCTGCAAATCCGTGGATGCTGCATGCGTGTGTCTTTTAGGTATGTGTATTTATATGTGTGAGAGTGCATCTGTGGGTGTTCGCAGCAGCAGATTAGATGCAGCAGAGTGTTTTTTGTCCCCTGTGGTTGCTTGTCTCCTAACCTGAGCCGACGCAGAAGAGGGTCACTGCAGGGTGCCAAAACAATGCTAGGACTGGAAAGAAAATATGTATTCAGTGTGTGTGTGGAATTTCAGTGTCAGTGTTTTTTTTTTTGTTGTTGTTGTTGTTGTTTTTTTCCAATTTAATTGTTGTCATGGCAATGAGGATAAAAATATGCATGAAATAAGTGTGTCTGTGAGGGTAAGATACATTCTCCTCTTGCAGGGTTCCCATGGATCATTTAAAAAGACTTTAAAGGCATTCAATTCATTAATCTAAATTTAAGGTCTTTATAGGTATTAAAATGTCTTAAATCAATATTTCAAAAGTATTAAAAGGGACCTGTTATGCTTTTACATATTTTACATGTTGAACGTGGCCAAAGTTTCCAAAAATGAGTTCAGCGTATCTGACTAGTCCCTGTGAGCTGACCTGACTTAGCCTTCACTAGCTACATGTAGCTACATGCTAATGTCAGTGATATGTGTTAACTTGGTGGCCAATGTTGTACATTTCTCTTCCATTCCATACAACCCTTCTGGAATATGCTGGTAGTGTTTAGACACTTTTATTGGTGATTTTTTTAAGGTAAAAAGTGCTGCTATTCTTAATTACAGTCATTCCTCACCTGCAAATACACTGTTAACATATATGTAGCTACATGCTAACATCAGAAAAATGTGATCTTGGTTGCTGATGTTGTAATTTTCTCCCTGATGTTGGATCATATTCCTGCTGAAACATGTCCTGTCATGTTTAGAAGCTTTTACTAGAATTTTTTCACAGTAACAAGTGCCGCTATTTCCCATTATAGTCACTTCTCGGCAGCAAGCACAGTGCTAGCATACATGTAGCTACATGCTAATGTCAGAAAAATGTGATCTTGGTTGCTGATGTTGTAATTTTCTCCCTGTTTTCCAATCATATTCCTGCTTGAACATGTCTAGTTGTGTTTAAAAGCTTTAACTAGTCATTTTTGACAATCCTGTAATCCTCAGCTGCATGTACACTGCTAACGTACATGTAGCTACATGCTAACATTAGGAAAACATGATCTTGGTTCCTGATAGTGTAATTTTCTCCCTGATGTTGGATCATATTCCTGCTGGAGCATGTTCAGTGGTGTTTAAAAGCTTTTACAGGAAATTTTTTGACAGTAAAAAGTGCCGCTATTTCCCGTTTCAGTCATTCCTCGACTGCAAGCACACTGCTAGCATACATGTAGCTACATGCTAATGTCAGAAAAATGTGATCTTGGTTGCTGATGTTGTAATTTTCTCCCTGTTTTCCAATCATATTCCTGCTTGAACATGTCTAGTTGTGTTTAAAAGCTTTAACTAGTCATTTTTGACAATCCTGTAATCCTCAGCTGCATGTACACTGCTAACGTACATGTAGCTACATGCTAACATTAGGAAAACATGATCTTGGTTCCTGATAGTGTAATTTTCTCCCTGATGTTGGATCATATTCCTGCTGGAGCATGTTCAGTGGTGTTTAAAAGCTTTTACAGGAAATTTTTTGACAGTAAAAAGTGCCGCTATTTCCCGTTTCAGTCATTCCTCGACTGCAAGCACACTGCTAGCATACATGTAGCTACATGCTAATGTCAGAAAAATGTGATCTTGGTCACTGATGTTGTAATTTTCTCCCTGTTTTCTGATCATATTCCTGCTCGGACATGTCTAGTTGTGTTTAAAAACTTTAACTAGTCATTTTTGATGGTAAAAAGTGCCACTATTTTCCATTAAAGTCAATCCTCAGCTGAATGTACACTGCCAACGCACATGTAGCTACATGCTAACATTAGGAAAACATGATTTTGGTTGCTGATAGTGTAATTTTCTCCATGATTTTGGATCATATTCCTGCTGGAGCATGTCTAGTTGTGTTTAAAAGCTTTCACTGGTAATTTAGGACAGTAAAAAGTGCCGCTATTCTCCATTACAGCCATTCCCTGGCTAAAATAAAATTGCAGAGACGCAGGGATACAGACGACCCGTCAACGCTGATGTGTCAGAGCAGACTGGGCTTTTTCAGGAGGGGTGTCTTCTCAGACAGAGGGTGAACATTCATCAGTTATTTCCCAGTTCTGTTCTACTCTCGTCCTCAACACAAGACAAAAAATATTTTATGTTACAATAAACATTTTGGCAAAATTGTCCCTCACCTTAAGAAATTTATATTTATATATGTTGACTTGCCATTGTAAAACAGGTCTTAAATTTAATTCCTGCTGGTGTCAACAAAGTCTAAAAGTCTTCATTTGAACCCTGTCTTGACAAAATAATTTTCAACAAATCATGTGTTGTATTGAGCTTTATCCAGATTATAATTTAAAGTTATATTAGTGTTCAAACTTCTATCACACAACAACATGTTTACAAAGAGCTGCAGTATACAGCCTCACGTGTGCCATGGGACTGTGCAGAATCTGATTTTGGAAATGCCACTCCCTTTGTTTCTAAAAAGGGGAAATTGCTGTTTTCCTGCATTTAGATGTTACTGGTTACGTCCCTGATGTGTATACTACCTCTCTAAAGTTTGTTTTCTTCTTGCCATGCTCCTAAACTGCAGTGAGTTGTGCTGTGAGGTACATTTATAAAGTGATTGGAGGTGTTACACGAGCTGTTTGTTAACTTTCTGGAACGACTATTTGTTGGGCGTGTTTGTGTATGTAAAGATATTGTGAGTGTGTATTTTTAAGCAGTGTGGCATTATCTAATTTGTGGAGCTCTTTCAAACCTATATTTTAGGAAAATGCTAGAAATTATTATGTATTAAGATATGTGTTTGCATGCGTGTGGGAGAGAAAATCCTTTGAAGGACTGACTACATGAAGGCAGCAGGGGGGCTGAGCTTTTGAAAACGGCAATATTGAAGTGACATTTTCCTCTGAATATGACTCAGATATTAAAAGTTCAAACATTGTACTTTGCCTTTTATACCAGTGTGTACTAATTGAGTTGTTGGAGCCAAGCAAAGCTTTTAAAAGATTGTGTATGTGTCTGTGTGCGTGTCTGTGCCAGGGCCAGAACCAGAGGATCAGCCCGTGCTCCACCCTGACCAGCAGCACTGCCTCACCCCCTGCAGGCAGCCCCTGCTCCACCCTCCCTCCTGCCATGCCTGGCCAGGCCGGCAACAAGGACTGCGCCTACGGCTCTGTCACCAGTCCCACCTCGACACTGGAGAGCAGGGACAGCGGGATTATCGGTGAGATCTGCACACAGATAGACAAAGAACAGTCTTAAAAATGCATATAAATGTAAAATACAATGTCTTCAAGGGATAATTATTCAATATTGTTCTTATTGTCTGCTCTCTGACTTCACTGTTCTGTCTGTGGCATCTAAATCATGACAAAAATATATTGTTATATTATGAAAAAAGCCAAGTCATTTTTGGGCAGTGTAATTTTTAGCAGACATTACTCAAACAGGAGTAAATAGCATAATTGGTGCCCTTGTGTGTATTTAGCAGCAGGGCGGTTTATGTTAGACTTAAAATAAGGAACATGTCACACAGTTTAAAGATGTGGATCACGGATGTGTTTTTGGACAATAATGGAGGTCCATGACTACACAGACAGCACTTCTTTGTGTAAAAAGTCACAGTTTATTTATTTCTTTACAAGGGATTTGTTGGCAATTAAAGCAATATAGATTTCCATTATCTTTTTTGGACAAATCCATTACCTGCATGGAATGTTTTAGCTGCTCTTTATATTTATCTAGTTTAATTTATATACTGTGACTGTCTTTGTTAGCTTTAACATTTAAATTTAAACATTTAAACATTTAAATTCCATTCATAATCATCTAATTTTACATATTCAGAGCTCTGTACTCATACTAGGAAAGGATCACATTTTTTTAAGTCTATCTCAAAATAGAACTAACATATCTAGCCTGGCATCGCCATTTGCAAATTGGTCTGGAATTTCTTAGTTTATTTTCAAAGTGCATTATCACCAGCCAAAGATCAAAATCCCTCTGGATACAAATGGATAGACGTTCAGCCAATCAGAGCAACAAAATGTGATGTAGCGCTGATCAGAACTGTTCAACGCAAGGAGCGGTTAAGTTTCACTTTTACTGCGCCCAGTGTTCTGCTGCTCCGCCTGTGTGTGTGTGTGTGCATGTGTTGCAGTGTATAACTGAATGGAATATGTATTCCAACAGCACTCCTAATAAACAGTCCAGCTCCAAAATTAGAACATCAAAACGTGGCAGCAGATGTTTTAATCATGGCAGGCTGCCTCAAATAAATGCATGTGTAGGAAATCCTGGGATATGTACATTTAAACAATTTTTGGATGCTGTTGTCAATCCTCTTGTCCACACTGTCTGCTTTGAGATCCCCTCCTTTTCCAGTGTAAGTGATGGTGAACAAAATCTAAAGTTCTCACTCTGTGCAAAAAACATTCATGAAGTTCAGCAGAAGTTAATATGAAGCTTCAGCAGTTACACAAATCAAGTGGGTATCTTCCAAAGTCTTCTTAGTATGATAATCCTTCTTTGTGTTTCCATGGACAGTGTTTCCTCGCTGAGCCGTAGCAGAGGATCGTGACAAAATGTGAATTGAATTTCGACTTAAAAAAAACTGTAACTTTGGTAGATACCCACTTGATTTGTCTTACAAATTGATTTAACTTTAGAATACAGGACTGTGGAGCCTGTCCACTCAAATCGCTCGCAAGAAGGGATTTTTTGAGACCAGTATGGACAGGAAGAAGAATTATTAAGGCTTATCTAAATCACAGTGTCCAGAAATCCTTGTAGTGTTCATATAGGCATGTCTATATTGTATTAAGGAAGGACCCACCATAATGATTATTTGTACTATATATCAGTTACTCATCCCGTGTTACACTGAATTTGTGAAGAAAACTGTTTTTCTTGCATACCTCCATGTTGAATGAAGAATCCAAAAACTGAGAAAATTCATGATGAAATGGAATAAAGGGGTCCACATTTAAAAACATGGGTCCACATTTAAAAACATGCGTTTACCAACTCTCACACCACTCTTGACTTAGTAGTGCTAATGCAGACGTGTTTTAAATAGTTAGGTTTTAGTGAAAATGCATGTGTTTGGGAAGTACTGAGCATAGAACTGGATAAATGAGACTTGGATTATGGGCCAATGACGTGACGTTCAATTTTGATGTCCAAAGCCCTTTATGAAGTAAAAATAAAGAAAGTGTTCATTAAAAAAAATGTATTTATTCAATCTGTTTATCAAGTGATATGAAAATGTATTGAAGGCATTACAAAGTTAAAGAATTACTAGACATAGTCACAAAAACGTCCGGCCCTCATGGTGAAATGGAAAAAAGCTACAAAAAGTGTTAAAAGAAAAACAAATAAAACCTAAAATCTCCACCACGGGCATGTTAGAGTGTTGCCAACAATATATTTAAATATTACAAAAAGTATGTCATCCAGTTGATTGTTATGTATTGGAGCATTTTGTCCCAAAACTGGCAGTCAGCCAATGTAACCCGTGCTAACAAGACATTTTGTTTTGACATGTTATTAGACAGGATGTAACACAGTCAGGAAGACCCTGAAACAATGGTGAAAGGTTAATAAGGCTCTCTGAGAAGGTGTTTAATTTACCCTTTTCACTTATTGGTACATTGTGGGGTGAAGTCCTGTGTCATGTGGGATGACCCTAAAAAAAAAAAAAAAAAAACAATATTGGTTTTTGGATTTTTCCTTCATGGTGGACAGCGATGTAGTGTTACTTGATGAGGCTTAGGGTTAGGTTACTGGTTACTGAGGAAGAAGTAGATATACTCTAATGTATAGTTCTCAATCTCAACCCAGGCCTGACGTGTCCCAGGTCAGACTTTTTTTTTTTTTAAATTAATAAATAAGTCGGACATTCTGCGAGGGTCCAGGAGGACCGAAACATTAGTGTTCACTCATAAATTGTGAAGCTGAGCGAGAGCAGTGTGCGGGATTTTCTGTTCAAAGGCTCAAGTGATATTTTCAAACACACCTGCATCTGAGACAGTTGGATGTGCAACTACCTTTCTTCAAACCAATTAAATAAATAAACAATATTTATAAGTGTGCAGGCAGGGAGAGAAGGAGAGGAGGCAGCAAGGCTCTGTGCTGGGCTCTCTGTCTTTCCTCCCGGCCGGAGCAGGGAGCCTGTCTGTCGGGGAAATACATTGAGCCACCGAGCTGGTCCATTTTCCGTCTGAGACACATGCAGCTTGCGCCAGCACACAGCTGGTGTGTCCTACGCATTAGAAGCCGACTGGTGCTTTTTGGAGGGGTTGGGCTTGGGTTCAGTATTTTATATAATGATCTTGGACGGGCTGGGTTTGGGCTTCATCTCACATGGGTTGGTTCGGTTCAGGTTGTAATTTTTTCAGTCTGTTGAGAACTCTAGTATACTCTCCTATATATTCCAATGGCTTTTTGGCTGGTAGGTGGGTGTATTGTAAACAGCCAGAAAAAGAGCTGGGTATACCCCCCACTACACCACTAACTGTAGGGGGAATGGGAGAAAAATAAAGTTGTCTTCATGAATTTAAGGTAACATGGGGTACGTAATTGATATACAATTGATCATTTGAGGGGGTGAAGTATTCCTTCAAGATGACCTTGAAAAAATTTTAACAGTTTGAGGCAATAAAGGTAAACTTGAAGTGGTAAAAAGCAGGCAGGCAAAGCAATAAGCTAAACAGCTAGACACTAAATAAAAGCTTGTAAAACAAATGATATAAAAAGAAAAAGGTCCTGAAGTTAGTCATGCTCAGACATGTCCATAGTCTGGAATAACTGACAGTTAAAACATGTGACAGTCAGTGGGAACATGCCTGGGGTTATAGCTCGGCTCCCATAACCCAAAATGACTCTAATCTCCAAACCACCTCAGAGCACGATAATCTGAATACTTATTACAAACTGTACTCGACTCCACCTGAGCTGTGCGGTCAGTTTCCAGTCACACTGTGGAGCTTGTCATGCACAGTCAGAACCAGTCTGACCTCCCACTGGAAGACAATTCAGGTGTCATGTTGACATCAACTGTGGCATTCTTGCATTGTAAGCAAGAAAACAGGAGAGATAAAAGGCTCACCGATGTGAAGCGCTGATGTCAAAACAGGTGCGAGCATTGTTCCCTTGCAACAATGGTGAACACCTGCAGTGTGATGAGTAAAGCATTACATAAACACAGATCGATTCAGAACAACGGTAAGTAAGTGTGAAAGCAGATGGGCCGGGTAAAGTGGAAGGAGGACAGTGTGCAAGTGGCCTTAAAATATGACACATTTCTCACATTGAACTAGTTGTAGCTGAAGACGATGTTTTGTTGTGTTGCAGCCACACTGACCAGCTACTCGGAGAACATGGAGCGAGGCGGAAAATACGGCGAGGGCTCCCGGGGAAACCTGAAGCTGTGGCAGTCCCAGAAATCAGGCATGGACTCGTTCCTGTACAGGGTGGATGAAAACATGACCGCCTCCACCTACAGCCTCAACAAAATCCCTGAGCGCAACCTGGAGAGCATGTCCTCCCACTCTGCCCACTCCATCCCTCTGTACCTCATGCCCCGCCCTAACTCTGTGGCTGGTGAGTCCCCTTCCTCTTTCCCTCCCTCTCCTGTATGAATGTAAAAAAGGAGGCAACAGTTCGTCCGAGGAGCCAGAAATAAGATTATTTACAAGTGCATGGGCATGCAGTTTACCGATTCTGCCAAAGTAGAGTAACTTTTCTGGCAAAATTGGATTGAACTGCTGGTTCTGAGTCCCAATTTCTGACTCCTTTAGTGCTCCCTCTTCTCTCCTCTCATGCCTTCTTTCCTCGCTTGTTTCCTCTCAAGATAAAGTATGATCCTTCCCTTTAAATGTGAATCCTGTAGACCATGAATGTGACAATGAAACAGGTGTATAGGAATATTAAAGGGATAGTTCTGATTTTTGAAGTGGGGCTGAATGAGGTACTTGCATACAGTAGATGGCGGTTGGCACATCCCCAGTTTGGAGAAGCAGACAAGAGTACTGCTACGGAAGCTAAGCAATGTACAGCTTTGGACAGGTGCAGCAGCAAAAAATGTTTTAGCCACCTTAGACAGCCTTTTTCGACAGAAAACTGAACTGAAATAGAGACGTATCGATGCTTTCTTCAAAGGCACCAGATTCAGTTCACAAAAAAACAGTCAGAACAAGGGGATTGTTGGTCTACCGCCGCCTCGATCAGTTACTAACCTCCACCAAGGCGGAAATGTTTGTGGTGCCATCTGTGCGTTTGTCTGTTAGCCAGCAGGATTACAGGAAAAACTACTGGCCCGATTTTCATGAAGCTTGATGGGGCAATGGATTCTTCTCTGGCACAGGCCAAGAAAGAACCTACTACATTTTGGAGCTGATCTGAATCTTCAGGGGCAGATACACATTATTTTTTGCATTCATTAAACTTGCAGACATGCACATGGCTCTCACATTGGACGTCACCAGCAAACATGGAGGTAGCTGAGTCAGAATGACTGCAGCTAGTAGTGCAGTGCTAACAACAGCAACAGTGCTGACAGAGGTACAGTGTCAGTCGGGGTTAGCTCACTCACACAGAGGCGACCAGGGTGGGAACAGGAATGTAGGCGTTATGCATAGACTGTATAGAATAATGGACATAGCGTTCGGCATTTGGCGTTCGGCATTTTGCCATCCTGGCCAAAGTTTCCCTTTAATGATACAAGATGCTCCCACATCTCCCAACGTGTTAGCAGACTGTTTTTAGATGTTATAAGAGGCCTACAGCTCCACCTCTCTTCTATAAAACTCTGACGTCCTTGCAGTAGGATCCAAGTGGAAAAGTGTCTCTTATTTAGGCATCACTCTTCACAGCATAAATTCTGGTTGCACAAATACAAGTCTGTTTTCTCATGTCGAAGTACCTCCCAATCAGAAAGCCTGACATCAAGCAGAATCCGCTGTTCAGTTTTTGGGAAGCAAAGCCAGAAGTGACCGTATTTGGATGAGAGGGTGGAGCTGTGTAGGAACAAGGGGTGGATGTGAATGAGAACCAGTCAAAGCAGCCTGTCCTTAATTATGAGTAACTTTAAGCCTTAATGAGATGTAAATAGGTGAGGTATATAAAAATTCACCCTCTGTACAGTTGTCATGAATGTTGAAACTAGCTATAGAGACCAAAACCATTTTTGTACCAGGCTGTAAACATGTTTATATCTGCTGTAAAGTTGTGCATTTTAACATAGTGGGCGTCTGTGGGGACTGACTTATTTTTGGAGCCAGTTTTAGGGGGCATTAGAGGATCTGCAGTTTTTAGCACTTCAGTGATGGCTTCAATTTTCAGCCCTGGAGGTTGCTGCGTGGCGTTGGCAACAATGCCGTCCTGCCACTCTTTAAAGCTGTAAATGTCATGTGAACACTGCCGACACTTGGCCTCTGCCGAGTGCCCTTGCGGATTGTTTGTGTTATCATGTAACTTTGGTGAATCCAGACTGACTCCTCTAAACACTAAAGTCACACAATAACACAAACTGATGGAGGCAGAGGTAGAGCAGCAGCTCCTGTGTTCAGCGAGGTAAAATTACTGTTTTTGTCAATGGGGTCTGGCTTTGATGAAGGCATAGATATGATGACCTCAGTTGCCTGTTGGAAATTGCTGTCTGACAGCTAGATGAAGTAGAGAAAATATCCTAAATAAAGTGTACTCTTAAACTGATATTGATATTTTTCGATGGCTAAATACGTTCTGCTGCTGCCCCCCGTCCACAGCAGTACATGGCTGAGCTTCCATGTCAGTATCTGTTGTCCAACATCCACTGTGGAATGAAACCCCACCCCACAAAAGCTACACTATCCCTTTAATATTTTGGAGGAGCAAGTCCAACCTCATGGTGGCTTTTGCAGGGTAATCTGTGTGAAATTAAATCTTTAGACCCTGTTTTTGTTGCCATATTTCAGCTACACTTACCTCAAACTCAGCTGTAAAACACAAACACAGAGCACTCTTTTCTCTACCTCGCCTCGTCTCTTATCGACAATTAGCAGTGATGTAACTCACTCCGATTTTACCCATAAATATCATGTTTTTATTCATTATTGGGATGTCAGCCAGCAGCTCAGGAGGGGGCGATTGTATCTGCAGACTTATTGCCAGGTATTCTGTGAACCAAAATGAGCACAGATCCCAAAGCCCCCGACCACATTTCTACCGCAAATCTGGTATAAATCAGCCTAAACTTCCTAAAAATCTGAGCCTGGTCTTATTAGGAGCTCAGTTGTGGTTTGCTTTGACTCATTTTGTCGTCATTTTTTACACCATTGTTTCATTATGTCGTGAGGAAACAGCTCTCACTCTCAAATTTCAATTGGTAGCGTTGAAATTTCTGGTAGCTGCAAATCCGCAGTGGTATTTTGTTAAACTCTCACAACCCTCTGGTGTGGATCGAAACCACAGAGCAGAATAATACAGTCTGGGAAAAATAGCTTCAGCGGGAGAACATACTGCGGCTGGAAGAATATCACATAAAAAAACAGGCATTTGTGTTGCTGACAGAGGTCTCATTGATGTGTGTTTCTTATTGTGGGCCTCAAACAGGCTCCCAGAAGTAACAGAAAATATATCAGGAAAAATGTCAGTTTCATAACGCTGAGGCAGTCCTAATGGGCCTGATTGTATTATTGTTCTCATCATGAGAGAGGCTGTTACAGACGATGAGCTCTATTATGCACTTCACCCACTCCCACTGGCGAAAAAAAGCGTGTGTGTGTACTGTAGACACGCACATATATTTCACTAAACACCGTAATGTGGCTGACAAGGCCCGTCGCTGCAGCTCTGACCCTCTCTTTATGCTGGTCATGTTCTGCTGTTTGACACTGCTGTCTGGCAGCGCAGCGACTCCGCCAGGGTTTAGAGATTCACCCTCGATCTCATCTCCGCCCCTCAATACCCACACCTTCAAAGGAGTCTGCTGGAGACGGCTTTAAAGACGTTCTGTAAGCTGCAGATGATGCAAAAAATAAAAGAGAGGCTACGAGGAACAAAAAAAAAAAAACCATGATGTTTCTGAAGGCATTTGTATTTGTCAGGAATTCTGTAGCGAGCGGAGGGAGATGGATACATGTGGAAGAGGAGTGAAAGTAGAGTTTCATAATCTCTCTCTCCCTCTCACTCTCTCCTCCACAAAGAATTATTAGATGATGTTAGGGATGGGAGGCGAGCACAGGCTGAGGATTGGCTGGGCTCACACAGCAGTGGAACATCAAAGCCCCAGGCATTAACCGTTTCTATCCCCCAGAGTGACAGAGAGAGACTCGCTTTGATGTGTGGAGGGAGAGAGATGGAGCGAGAGCAGAAGGCGACTGGGGAGGAAAAACGAGGAGGGAGGGGGGATACTCTATTACCTAATGAAGGCAGTGCGTTGGTAGAGCTTAAGATGGATATGGAGGATGGAGTAACCGAGACGGAGTATTTCTTTTTCTCTGGCGCTAATGCTGCTCGCTTGAGAGGAGCAGAGATGATCAGAATCTAAAAAATGAGTCTTTACGACCCATCAGGAGTTTAATTTGTTTTTGAGTTTTCATTCAGTGAGGAATTGTATGTAAGTAAGGACTAATTCATTACTAGTGGTGGAATGTAACTAAAATCATCAAGTACTGTACGTAAGCACAATTTTGAGATACTTTTACACTTCATTACCGTAAAACTTCAATTAAACACCCAGTCCCTTTTACTAGCCTGGTGTAGCTACACATTTTGACAGATAAACTGCTGTCTACATTAGACGCCTGGTCTGGTTGCTAAGCAGTTTATTTTTTAAGTTCTTCAGATGAATATAACCAGGTTGTTGGCCTTCTCAAATTATGTGTCCATTCCTTGATTACCCTGTGAATTATTCATGTTCCTTCAGTCTGCGAGGGTCCTCACATCAAAGGAATCAAAAAGATTTTTCATAAAAATTAATCCAAGTTGTGAGTATTGTTTGAACAGGATAAAGTGGTGTTGTGTCGGTATGCCAAGTGCCGTAATCCTTGCTCCGATGTGCTGTCTGTCAGAGCTCGATCGAACGAACGATTCAGAATTGATATATTAGTAAATATATAATAATATATATAATATATATATATATAATAATATAAGTGAAATAATACTGGTTTATTTTAACAATTTGAATGTTTTTCCTGATCTTTGCTAATTAACTGTTTTGTGTGAAAGGAATTAAAGGCCTGTCCCAGATATAGGCCTGTTGAGTTCAGTGATTTCAGCAAATAATAGCCCGGGCTATTAACTGAAATTTTATGGTATTTCAGTTTTATGCTACTTTATACTTCCTCTCCACTGCATCTCAGAGGTTAATAATGTTCTTTTTACTCCACGACATGTTTTTTTTTGACAGATATAGTTGTTGGTTACATTTTACAGAAACAGACTAATACAAAATAAAACTGATATTGGACATTAATCAACAAAGAAATGATGATGTATATTATAGATTAAGATAAGAGTTAAGATACGAGCAGTACATTAACGAGTTAAAATTAGCTCTACCTTTACCAGCTGCAGCATTAAAAGATGAACATATTAATGAATAATACTTACAACTTAATAATATAAAGTATGTAGATACTCTGAAATGAGTTACTTTAAGTATATTTTGATGCCAGTGCTTTTGTACTTTTTGAAAGCATGACTTTAACTTGTAAAATTTTGTCTTATCAATCAGTCAATCAATTCTACAATATTAATAGCTATAGCACCTTTCACACAAATCAATGTGCTTCAGGGTGCTTGACAAGTGATAGACATTGACAATATTACTACGTTTACTTAAGTGAAAGGTTTGAGTACTTATCCCACCTCTTTTCATCACTAATTCCTCAATACTATCCCTAAAAATGGAAATTAAATAAAGAGGCACTACTGTGATTTAGTATCGTACCTACATAAAATTGTGTGACCAACAAGCGTCAGATTTAAAACAACAGAACTGATGCAGCAAAAACATTCTGACTTGTAGTCCTTAACGTGGGTTAAGCTCCAAAACACTACTTTCTACTTTTCTCATAATGCAACTAGATGTTTTGTTAGATCCTCCCTGCCTGGGTAAAAAGCCTGAACATGCCCCCTTCACAAATTCAAAATGCATTTAAACCCTGACACACACAATCCACCACCTTTTGACTTTTGTATTTCTATGTCGGGAGTAGGGGATGAATGTGTGTCCCCTGGCAGTTTGGGGTTGTAGTGTCAGGTTCCAGGTCAGCTATATAGCATTAGTGTGGAGTAGGGGTAGGCGATACAGCCAGAATCTTCAATCAAAATCCAAATTATGGCATATGTAATTTTGTGTCAGGGTAACAGTATATATAATGATAAAATAATTGTTCAGCAAAATATAAAATTATTTCAGTTTTAATCAGAAGCTTTAAAGTTCCTGAGAACAACAATTTCAAGTGTTTCTGTATTTACAACTGCACCGCCCAGATCACGTTACCTTGTCATAAGATGATACAAGAACCACAAGGTCACAGCAGAATCCAGCCTTGATCTGAAACATAGCTGCCCCCAATACGAATTTGCGTTTCCTGACATGACCCATCCTGCTCTCTCTTTGACTGGCTAGTACTTGTTGCCTTCACTGGTTGAGCTGGTTAGATTTAGGTAAGAGGAGTGAGATTGGTTAGAGTTAGGGTTAGACTGTGAGGGTAAGCAAATCAGAGGCAGAGTAGACCAGATCATGTCTTTGTTATTGTAGAAAATGCTAATTTACGTCCTGAATTGCTCCTGCGGTAGATAGCGTATTGCCAAACTCTATCATCGGACACCTTTCTGCTACCATGGCATGGAATATACCACCATATCGCGCAAGCCTAGTGTGGAGGCACGAATCTCAAACATTTACCTCTCAAAACTTTGGCAAATAAAACTTTTCTTGCCTCGATTCCACAGGAGGGAATGTGTTTTTTTTTAATATAATTTAGGTGAACTGACCCTTTGGAAATGCCATGTTGAAGGATCTATATGCACCAGCTTATATAATTGCCTGGGGATTGTGGGATTCCTACTCATATAAAGCCTAAAGAGGAATAAAAGACACTGTGAGATTCTGTGAACTCACTCTATAGTCTCTAAATTCACTAAATTAAGATAACAGCTCACCCGAGATAACATTTTTCAATTTGGGGGGCGGACAAGTGTCATTGATTTCCTTTTCCACCATTTTTTCTCCTGATTATCCCACCTCTGCTTACATACTCGGCGTAATACCCAGGAAATATTATTGTTTAAGTGCCAGGACCTCCATTATATATAATCTGGTGTCATCTCTCGGGGAGATGAGAGGAGAATGGTGAGGCGTTTAGAGCACCAGCAGCCACCTCATATCTGAGATGACTCGTCGGCTTCCCGGCTGATATTGTGACTGGCTCTGGACGGCAGCCCAGCTGGTCTTTGAGTGTGTGTGCGTGTGTGTTTGCACGCATGCGTTCATGCTATCAGTCACTCTTTGAATCAGGAAGTGTCTGATGTGGCTATCATTGCCCAAAGCAGCTGAGCTCTCTGCTGCACAGTTAGACTTTCTCCTCACTTTCCTTTTCTTACTCTCCTTGTTTCATACTATTTTTCTTTCCTCTTTATTCCTTTTCACCGTGTGTGCAGTCTTAGCGCATTGGCTCAGAAACTGTGAATGTGATCCCCAGCAGCCTGCTGCATTGCAGATAGAGGTGATGAGCACACAGATTTGATTCCTCACATTCAAACACAGTTGAAAAGCAGAGAATAAAGGGAGCCTTTCCAGCCTTGTAGCCCTGAGTCATTCTTCCTTGGTTTAGCCGCAGATTAATGCCTCCACTGTCTCCGCTTTTAGCCCAGTTGGATGACCAGCACCCACATTCCCATCAGGGCCAAGCCTCCAGCATTCTCAGCTGCCATTTTCCCTCCATTTTGGGAAACCCATGTGGCTTGTTTTTGGGTCCTTGGCCTGGGTGACTCAATCAGTCCCACACACACACACACATAGAGCCATGCACATGCTCAGTACGTCACTGTGATTAACTCCAGCGGCACAGAAACCACTTTTTAAAGCAACGACAGGATCAGTGTTGTTGGTGGTGGTGGTGCCACATGGAGGGATTATCGTGCCTCACGTTTTGGAGTGACTGAAGAGAGACAGACAGAAGACATGAGAATGAGAATGAGAAGAAGCAGTCACACCTTTTCCTAACTCCTTGAATATGACTTGGGATCTCAGGACCTCAGAGTATTTCAGGTATAGTGTCAAAGAAAAAAGGATCCCAGCTCTGATAAGGATAAATCCAGCTTAATATCATTATTTTTGTAGCTTGTGCCATCATGATAACATTGTACTCACCAACTTAATTGTTAAAAGTAGTCAGATGGGGCAAGAAGCACAAATAGCCAGACAATCGGACATGTATTTAAAACAAATCTGATTTATTTTTGAGAGAAAACCATGGCAAATAGTAAATTTATTACCCAAACTGTCCGTTGTAAACACCCATCACAGTCTGCATACTGACTTCCTGGTTTCCTGTGCTGTGATCGATTATTGCTAACATTTCAGGTGCACTCATTTTCAGATTTACCTCCAAATAAAGTAGTTCAGATAATCGGGATAAACTGTTGGCTTCATCCTGTCCACTTGCATTCCTCCCTGCTCAGACTTCCCCAGTCTCCCAAGAAATTAACTAAGTGAGTGCAGTCTTTTCTTAATTGATACAAATACAACAGCCCCTTTTGCACGACCTTTTCAAATCGGGAATGTCGCGCCGTTATTCTGCCTTGCTGTTCTTTATAAAAGGTGTGATCGTGGAATGGGGGGCAGAGTTTTCTTGCCTTCGAGCCAGCAACAAAGGTAGTAACGGTACCAAATTGTCATCTGTGGACGAATGTGACATTGCGACGATGTATTATACACGTGCCCCACCGCCGGGGGATTGAAAAAGCAGCTAGCAGCAGTTAGCAGCTAACTCATAGCAGAAGAACAGCAGCCATAAGTGTCCACAAATTGGGGAGACGATGATCTCCTCACCCTCTGAGCAGAGGACGAGATCAGCCGCCATTTAACAGGGACAGTAAATTCATGTAGCTAAAGGCCGGGTGACGCAGCCATACCTACTTTTACACTGGGGCGGCATTATGCTGCTGTTGTTTGGTTCTGTGTAAAAAAGCAAAGGCGGTGTAATAAAGGGACTCCGTAACAGCCCCATCACTGGATCTCTGTGTGAAAATGAAGGGCTCATGATAATCAGACCCAAGTTGAAATAAACTGAAATTACTTGAAATAAAAATAAAGAAAAACACAGGCCTAAAAGGTTCCCAGAAAATAGTTACTCAGATTTGTTTTGAGTCCCAAACTACTAGTTTGTGATTCATTTTGTGTCTCTAATAATCTGTCACTTTGCTCTACTGCTCTACTTTGCCATTATCTGTGCTTTTTAGTTTTTTCAAACCACTTGTCCTGTCAGAGCACTCAAAATTCAAACGTGTTATTCTTAAATAAAAGTAAACATGAACAACCTCCAAATCCCAAAACTAGAGTGCTAAAACTCAAATTTATGATGTCATTAAGTATAAAGTTTGGAGCTGCTCCATAGACAGTGAAAGATGTTCTAGATGACAAGTTGAAGACTTACCTGTCTGGTTTCTGGCTTTAAGAGAGAGTCGCTTATGTTTGCAAATATTGACTGGACCTTCTAAGGCCATGGAAATAACATATTGGAATTCTTAATTAATTAATTATCAAGGAACCCTCAATCTTAGTCCCTTCATCTCTCCTGGATTTTACTGTTCAGAGTTTCCTCCCTCCCCTCACCTCCTAACTGGGGTTCAGGTGTGATGGAGAGTCAGGTCCATTGCTTACTCACGCTGGCTGCGTCTGATCTCATTTAACATTCACTGGTTGCAAGCGTCGGCCCTGAAGACACAGCATGGTGTGAACAATCAGCAGCTAGCGTCAGACGGCGCTCACTCCATGAATAAGACATTTGTCTGCTGAGCTAATTAATCCTGAGAGGGGCCGGATGGCATCTGCCTCCGTGCCGCGTGACAGACACTGAGAGGAGGGAGTTTTAGGACAGAACCATGTAGGGCTGACTCGCTCTTTCCTGTAGGAGTTAGCAAGTATGAGAGCGGGAGCCAAACAACTGCCTCAGGACTCTGGCATGAACCAATGCCACCTTCTTGTGTGTGTGTATTAAGGGTTTGTTTAGTTAAAATGCCTCTCGATGTACATGACAGTGACAGTAGTATCTTTTTTGTCTCTCCTTCTCTAAAATATCCTCCTGTGTCTCCCTCTCTCTGTCACACACTCAAACAGCCACCAGTTCAGCCCACCTGGAGGACCTGGCATACCTGGATGAGCAGAGACACACTCCATTACGCACCTCGCTGCGCATGCCCCGACAGAGCACCACCTGCGGGCCGGGTCGCTCCGGGCAGGACCTGAGAGGTGAGTGAGAGTTAAAGAGAACACACACACAGACACACACAATCCCTTTACTCTTGTCCACTGAGACTTTACTCAGTCTGTCTGTGCCATGTGAGCTGCACAAATTCAAGACATAAAGGACGCATTGTTATATAATAATAAAGGGGAAAATACAGTCAAACATATCAAGAGTTAAAGGACATCCTTGTAGCCTGCTGGTTAAGGTGTTTATCATGTAAATGCAGTGTCCCTGGTTTGATTTTGGACAGGACCCTTATTGTATGTCATTCTCCTTCTCTTGCTATCTCCCCTGTTTGTTGTCTGGCTCTACTTTCATTGTTGGTAAAGATTGAAATACCCCTAAAAAATTAAAATGAAAAAAGGATATCATAAGATTATTTTTAGAGTTTATTTTTCTGTTAAAACGGGCTAAAATTATTATTCCTTTCTCTATATTTTTGGGGTATTTTTACCTTGAACTGTGGACAATAGAGATCTTAACAAAACAGGAGAGGAGTGAGATTACATGCAACAAGTCTATGGCTGGAATTGAACCTGGGATAATGCAACTGCAGGCACATCATCTTGAACCTGTAAGCGAACAGGATCCCAAAAAGTAGGATTTAAAATTTGCAGAAAATAATAATAAATTTACTTTAAGGGGACCTATTATGCTCATTTTCAGGTTCATACTTGTATTTGGAGTTTCTACTAGAACATGTTTGGATTCAGCCGATATCTTGCGGTCCCTGCACCATCATTGCAGCTGGGGAATGACTGTAAGGGAGAATAGATATTGGCAACCAAATGTACTTGTGTCCCTGACGTTAGCATGTAGCCTCGTGTAGCAGTTTAGGCCAGAGTTATATTTACCTCATACCTCATCCTTCATTGTGATGTCATATATAAGGTACAGGAAAGAATAAAGGTCCCCTTTAGAAAGATTCCATTTTATCCATTGCTCAACCTGACAAATTGCAAAGAAAAAGCTGTTCGCCACAAGAGACACTGCGCCCTAAACTCTGGCTGTTCACATAAGAACTGCAGTATGAGCCGATATGCAGACATTTGCAGTTGAACAGCTCCACGTCAAATCATTCCACCATCATTTATTCTCCCTTTCTCTTTAAAAGTGCAGTTTTGTTTCAGGTTTGGCCGCGATTAGACATTTGCTTCACATCATACACAGTGCAGAGGCAAACAATAGGGCACTATTCTGTTTTTCACCCACAAACAACACAACTCAAAGCAGCTGAGCATCGCAAGGCGAAGCTGCATGACGAACGAGTTATTTTTAAATCAAATGAAAGTCACTGAGAGTTGATTTGCAGTTTGAAATGTGTTTCAGGTGCAAATGTCTGCATGTATAGCTACAGAAATGCTCCCGTATCAGACCAGTGATGCTGCGAGCTGTCGGTGCTGGACACTGGAGGTTGTCAGCTGTTGTGTCCTTGTGTGTTTTTGTGTGTGAGACAAGAGAGACTGGGGGAGTGCACAAAGAGCATTTTGTCAGGTTGTGTCACCACCAAGTTAAAATTTGTCTGAGCGCTTAACATTCACAGTCAGCGTGCGCTCCGCTGCACACTGTTCAAGTCTAGCACACAGCAAGTGCCTCCGTGATCGAGCAAATCTCCTCAGCCTCCTCACCAAATGGCCAAATGGCCTTATGTCACAACATTATGTGTCCCCTCGCCCTTCTTCCTCAGTCACTTAGCCAGTAATGAGCACCGTAATGGCAGCCCTCTGCCATCCAAGCGAACACAAATATGCGTCCCCGTGTGTTTTAAACACCTGTTTAGACCCCACTTAGCTGAGAGTGCGCTCGGCTGAGCTGCGATGTGATTCCCCTGCCCGAGGGCAGCTAGCTGCAGACAAATGCAGAGTGAGCGTGTGCTGGGAAGAAAAGGTAGGGAGAGAGATGGAGATTGAGATGGACACAGACAAAGGGAGAAAAGACAGGGTAGGGGAAGAGCAAGTTCCTCTCAAAGCTCCGCTGTTACTGCCAGAGCCACTTGTTTCAACCTTCCTCCTCTAAGGGCAGCCAAGTGTGTTTACAAGCCAACTGACTGCGTCCTAGCATGCGTTCTGCCTCCTCGGATCAGTGTCAGAGCCTCCCTGAGTGCACCGCTCCTGCAGTCTCACCGGGAGAGACAGAGAGCGAGGCCGAGGGAGACACGGTGTGGAGGCAAAAGACTTGAAAAACGGGGTTTTTCCCCTGCAGATCATACGAGGACAAATTCCAGAACGCCTTTATTCCAGAAATTTGAGATAATAGAGTTACAGGTGGGGAATCACTGAATGAAGGATCAGCCAGTTACTTAACTGTATGTGTGTTTGCATCACAAGTTGTCATATTAGTCAATGTTTTTGTGGCATGGTTTTAATGGTCAGTGCCTGTCTTACGAGTTGGTCTAGAGCAAGATAAGTAGTGTCCAAATTGAATATTCAGATGATTTGACTCACAAAATCAAAACCAAGTTCATGCTCCCTGGAGGCTGAACCCTTTCCATTTTGGACTCTCATGAGTTTTCCTCCAGCACCACCCTCATTGACGGCCCATTGTACACAATATATTTAAAGGCTGGGTTGCCACTAAATACATTCTAGATATTCATGATTCCCAAAGGAAGACTTTTACAGGCCGGGGTGATCCCATTGCCTTTTCCCCAGCACCAAATAGTCCAGTTTCACACAAGATATTACACAATGTAATAATTAGGGATACACCAGTTTATAAGTCAAACATTGTCAAACAACTCACTGTTGTGTCACATCGATTTTGCTCAGGCTTCATTAGAAAACACGTTTGGGATGAACAGAGAACTTCCCTGGGATGCCGAAAGTTACTATCGTTGCGTCAGAGAGCGCACGCTATTGATTCCTTGATGACGCTGCATTATGAACAACAAATCTGTGTTGACATCGGCAGGAGGAGAGTGAGCTAGTTAATGTTAGCTGTTAGCAGTTAGCAGCAGGTGGCCACAACTAACAGTAAACTGGGGTTACATTAAGTTCCATAATAATGCGATGCGTTCAAGCTGTAGAGGTATTACATTACCTGCGTTTATCACATTATTAATACCATGCACGCCACAGAGATCACAAATATTTTAACATATTGTGCGTCACAGAGAGGCTCACTAGTTGTTTTGCTTCAGAGACCGCTGGATGCAGAGTTAAAGAGGAACTAGAGAAGAAGAAGACTGCTGGTTATGTGTTGGTCAGGTGGTAACCAGCTGACAGATGCAGCTCTCTCTCCAGTTGGTTTTTTGTCAAAGCTTCTTTTGATGCCGGCCATCAGGGGCCCGAGCTGTGCTGCTGTTTTGAGGAGAATGAGTCAGACTGTAATGGACCTTCTTGTGCTCCTGCCTGCCTACCTCTAAGATTTACCACCCACCTTATCTATTCACCGCAAACTCACTCACATAACTGTACACTGCACACACATTCGCTCCCTCGTTTGTCTTCGCTTTCTCTCTCTTTGTCTCTGTCGCTCCCTCCCTCCTTCCCTCCCTGCCTCGCTGTCTTTCTATGCCTGCTCGCATACACAAAACAGGCCTTGTATTAGCTGATGGTTGCAGCTTTTGGCTGATGATAATATTTTCAACTACAGAGGATTTTATTACTCTCATATATACCAGCTGACAGAGGACGCAACTTAAATAATCAGTCTTGGAAATTCAGGTTAGCGCAGTAATTGGTTAGACATTTAGAGGATAACACTGGTGATATTATTGTCAACAAATACCATGAAAATACCAAAAGCAGAAGTGTATTGTTCCTAGTTACTAACACTGTCTCTGTTTATCTAAAGGTTGATACAGATGATTCCTCTGTGCCGTAGACCAGGCATGTCGTGATACTAGAAATGTAGTAGTCGATAACAATACCAGTGACATTCCACGATTCTCGATACCCAAGTCGATACCACACTAAATGTACTTGAAAGTACATTCCTTTATTGAAAACATCTAGATTCAGTTAATTAGATTCATTATTAATCCCTAATGATCCCTGATGATCTGCCTCAAGTGTATAGTACTTATCTATGTGGGTTCATGAAGTTTTGTGGGCAAGGAAAGCGTATAATAACGTACACTATATTTGACATATTTTTCTTTTGTTGTCGTCATTTGGCACTTGAATATGTAAGATGTGATGGCTGGTCTTTGTGGTAGGCTATTTGTCCCGCCCTGCCTCCACTGTGATTGAACGGTTGGATAAAAAGTGACAGTGACAAGTGTAGCGTTTTACCCAAAGTTGAATATTATTTCAACTTTTGGCGACCAGAAAAAAAAAAAGCACAAAATGTGCAGCATTAAGCACAGAATAGATGCTCAGTGCCTCATGACACTGCTGCCATTTGTAGCATAGTGTAAATATACTGTGCTCCCATTGCAAAGAATTAAAAAAACAACCTTCAGGCAGAAACTAGGGATGCACCATATTGGATTTTTTGCCAATATGCAATATGCTGATATGTAACAACTCATTTGGCCGATGACCGATACAGATATCGATATACCTACTTAATTTTAGTGATCATCAAGTCTCTACTGTAGTTTAATTAACATCATGCATGAAGACTCTTATCATGACGGCCCACCAGCAGATAGAGACTTGAAACACACTTGAAACACTTTTCAGTCTATGTAATATTCATCATGTTGGCCGATTCTGAAAGTTGATTTTAAAGCCAGTATCAGCTGATACGGACAACGTGCCGATATTATCGTGCATCCCTAGAAAAACTTTTCTTTTCGATGAGTTGAGGCGGAGCTGTCTGTTCTGTGTTGTTCTTCCATGCTGGCAGGCATTCTTCGTCTTCCTTTGGCATTTAAACGACAGACTAGAATCCCTGGTAGGTGTTTATTACCCTTTTTCCATTTGCCGCTCTGAGTAAAGTCATGCCGCGCCAATTTTTGTTTCCATTGTCAGTTTTTAAACGCGCTCTGCCACACAGCCACACCGGAGATGGACCTTCACAGGAGTAGGTCAAAAGCCAGGCCACTTGCCCTCAAGCGGGTAGTGGTGACGCCGACTGCAGCCAACCCCCGACAACCCCCCTCTCCCAAATCCCTGCTGTGCTGAGCTGACGGCTCAGGCCAAGCCAGCCCATTACTGTCGAAAAGGGGTATACAGTAAGCTGCCCCGTCAGTGCAGTCAACGTGTACCATCACAATTTCTGAATTTTGGCATCAACTTGGTATTGTGTTGTTTCTTGATTCGTGACTCCCCTACCATAGACATCCATTGTTTAGTAAGAACATGGGCATTGTTGTTTGTCTCAAGTCAATCCCATATGCAACATCCTGCTGCTGTAAATACTAAAGCATCAAATGTGTATTAATCCGCAGCTGAAAATAGTCCCCAACAAATGCGCAATTTACTTGTGTTTGAGTTACGTTTGTGGAAAAACTACAGTGCCCAGCTGTTTAAGAAAATTACTGAGCCTCTTTTAAAGATGGAGCTATATATTGATTCTATATTCAGACTGTTTTTTAAAAGATTTATTGCACATATTTAGTACGAATCAATGGGCTTGGAGCTGACTGCCACAGACAGTAGGAATAGGAATGTATTGTTTTTTTTAGTGAGAAAAATATAGAATAATCTCCTCTGTTGAAAGAAAGCAGGTCTGCATTAATTTGAATAACCATTCTGTTTATAGTAAGCATTTATTTACAGCAAACACAGACTTAAGTATGCCCGTATTGCTGTCTTAGCCAAGTGAACAAGATAACTAGTCTAGATTTGATGATCGTGCATGTTTCCAACAAAACAGCTGACGAGTTTGAGATGATTATCTCGCCTCTGTGTGCTGTTATTCTTAGTGATTGACGCCACTGCCTTAATCTGTTTCCTGTGATCCGATAAACGCATTTTCATATAAACAATCTAGAATTTGAGATGTGATATGTAGGTCTGTCCTGAGGTTATTTTAGGGCTTTGCCATCTTATATAACATATTGACATAATTTCTCCTTGTTGCTTGGCTGCAAGACGTCAGTAAATAGTGTGCCAGCAAGGAAACAGTTATGTGTTACATGGCAGTTTGCAGCCATGAGGAAGATTAGAGCATATTTTCGGGAGAAATACATTATCCATAAGCACATCCAGGTTTGTTCTGAGCCTGCTGTGCAAATTACATAAGATTTTTTTCTAAAAAAAACAGAAATTATGTAAGATTCTGTTGGTGTTGCATATACTAGCTGTAGCTGCACATCCACTGTCAGGAGAGATGACTGGAATTTTAACTGTATGTATGAGAAACCAGACAACGTCCTCAAACTCCCACATCAGTTAAAAGAAAAATCTTTCACCTGACCTGAGATAACCGGGCACCGCAATCCCCAGACCCCTCACAACAAGCAGACAGATCATTTAAACCACTTCTCTTCCTCTTCCTCCTCCCATCATTTCCTCTCTTCTTCCACCTCTGTGCCAACCCTCCTCTTCTTCTCCTCCCCCCTCCTCCACTTCTTATCCTCCTCCTCTTCCTCCTCCTCCTCCTGTTCTCCCCTCCTTCCTCAAGGCTGTTCAGCCACCGTGAGTCATCCTCACCTGGTGAATAATTAAAACGTCTGAGACTCTCGCTCCGTCTGGCCATGGAGGGTTGGTGGTAGAGGAGGGGGGTTGGGGAGGAGGGAGAGGTGGAGTGATACCTTGCTTAACGTCGCCTGAGGGGGAGTGTTATGGGCAGGATTATGAGCAACTGCCATCCATCCATCTATCCCTCACACACACACACACACACACACACATTTGCTCTCCCCGTCCTGGAAACAACTCCCTCAGCCCCCGTTCACAACATGGCTGCCATGTTTTTCCTGGAATACCTGACACAGCGGAGCAGTAGTGGCTGCACGACTTAACGCGCACAAAGCGGTGTAATCGTTGCTGCCATTTGGAGGATGGCGCCCGATAGTGCGCGGGTGTGTTTAGTAATTCCACGAAGGAGCTTTACAGGCACGTTTGGCATTCAGTCACCCCCACGATAATTGGATTAGCGCCACTTAAAACAGAGTAGCTGTGGGTATTTAGCCTCTTACTTCAGTGGCCTATGGTATTGTTAATGACAGCATTGGGTAGTTTTTGCATTTCCCATCACCGATGTTGCATCAGGTCCATTCTTTCACAGCGTGACACCCAACTGGAAGAATGTTACATCAGTTTCTGAATTATACAGTCTTTCTGCCTCTTTGTCTCTCTCTGACTGTGTGTGTTTATGTGTGTCTGTTGAGTTAGCACTAAAATAATCTGACCGGGGAATATGGATGAAATGTCTTTTATTACATTGGGCTGCAGCTGGCACAGAGCTTAGTGCAGTAAAAGGCAGCGCTGGCCATGTAAACTCAGGATAAAACCAGGACAGCTTTTCACCCATTTCCAGGTATATCTGTTTTTGCTGATTGCATAAGCAAGAGTATCCTTGGCGTGATCGTTTCTTCTCACTCTGCGATTATAATTAGCATTCCTGGACAAAAAAAAAAAAAAAGAAGTCATGCTTGCAACAGCACTTCAGAGTGCTGTGTGGTAAAAGAATACATTAAGCGCAGTATCAGCTCATTATGTTTTGAAGCCGTGCTCCTAATCAGCACACTGGAGTCATTTACACAAGACATACAGCTCTAATACAACACCCCCTCCCTCCCTGCCTGCCCCCTCGTATATTTTGCAGTCCTGTACCTGCACACAGTATAGAAATTTCTGCCGACACACATAAATTCTCCTCGCCCTCACCATCTTATCCGACTGGTCTAATGTATGATACATATTTCCTACAGCTCTGACTCACTGTGTGCTCATCGCTAGTGTACTGCAGGGTGTGAAAAGAACTACTGCACTAGCTGTCATCTGACCAGCAGCTATTTCTCACTGCACACTGATCAAACTGAACCTCGACGCAGGAACCAAAAGAAAAACTGAGGTGTAAATCCGGTTCTGCAGTTTGTCTGAGGATTTTTGTAACAACTCCAAGTTTGGGATTTCTGTTGTTTTGTTGTTGATTACTTTATGTTAAAGGGACAGTTCGCCTCAAAAACTAAAATACATTTATGTATCATAGCATATTCCTAATGATACCAATTCACGTTAAATTCATTGGTGCCAGATTTCAGCATTTGGGTTAGAATGCTGGGTTTAGACAAGAGGCCAAGGTGGAACCCAGCCACAGCGCTCCAAGGCCGACAGCGGACCTCTGCGGAGCCGCTGGGTTCGACTTCAGACAAGAGACAGAAGCGCCCAAGAGCTGGGAAGCTGGCCACAGAGCGCCACAGCCGCGCTGTTGACTTCCCAGCGAGCCAGAAATATCACTGCAGCACCAATCTGCCGCCATACTTTTTCGGCATCTGGTCTGTTTCCCTTTCTGTATTATTTTAGTAATAGCTTAGTATCACTGCTAGATGAGCACACACACACACACACACACACACACACACACACACATACAAGCCGACAGACAGACAAATTATTAGCTCTTTTGTGATTAGAAAAGAGCAGCAGAGCATCATTTTTTGTTTTAATCTATTATGTCACACCTGCAGCTTGTTCAGAAATTAAATATTTGTTATTACAGAGACGGTAAAGCACCAAAAAAGGCACCATTGGGTACCAAATTCCAGGTACACCCAACCCTACTCACCCGCCAGACGTATCACTGTGCAGAAGGAGGCGTGCATCTACTCATGCTCGTGCTTGTGCTGAGCTGTTAGCCAGCTCAGTGATGCTAGGTGAGTTAGCAGTAGATGCACGTTTCCCTCTGCATGGTGATGTGGTTGGTGGGTGGAGTTAAGTGGACAGAAAATAGTTCCTACATGAAACTGCTCACAACAAGGTCTGTGGATTATCTTGAGTAACTGGATCATGATTTCTGGAAAGAGACATTGCTGTTGAGAGTACGATCTAGTTCCATGATATTGGAGATAAGGCAGATATCTCTACGGCCGATATCTCCAACACTCTGCAACTGACACCAAAACAATCTAGATTAATTAATAGCACTACAGGTAAGAGGAAAAATATGTACTTTTGATTTTGGGGTGTACTGTCCCTTTAAGAAGTGGCTAGCTTGTTATTCACACATAGTAGTCTGTGGATTTTGAGGTTGGAGTCCCCCATCTGAGGGTCGAGTTACTACCAGGATTCAATTATTTTTATGGGGATTGATTGATCTTCCCGGGCGCAATGGAACCAATTAGATTCTCCCAAAAGTGCGAACCTTACCCAACCTCCCCTCCAGACCAACTGAGGACGACGCTCGATGTAATTCAAAGGATTTCAATTAGTAATCGACCCCAGCCTGGTGGTTCCCCTGTATTTCTGACATCATGATGTGCTGATGCTGTTGCTGCTTCCTCTTTTTTTTTCTGTTCATTGAGCTACACCTTGGCCTGTGCTCTGACAACACTGTCGCAGTCCTCATTCCTGTCCTCACTGCCTTTCTTTCTCCCCTCTCTCATTGCTCTCTTTCACTCTCTCTTTCTCTCCTTCTCTCTCTCGTCTTGTGCTTGCTGTTCGTCTCAGCTTCCGCTAATAACACCCATGCCTGGCAATCCCAGTCACGTAAGTTACTTTAATTTTCATTTGTTGCATCAGGCTCTGCTCACAGTCGCCAAGCTTGCTGGCTCGTGCTTTACAAGTCAAAGTGGCACACACACACTCTCGCCAGCAAAGTGCTTTTGGATTATTCACGTACAACTCACAGTCTCAATCAGGCGTAATTGCCAGATTCTGATATAACATTTGAAGAAATGACACACCAGATAGAAGAGAGCATGTTTTTTTCCTTATAATCCTCAAATCAGTTTAAAAAGACGGGGCCCAGGAGATGACACCCAGAAGCAGAAGACTTAAATTTTACACTGAATTTATCACACAGCTTCAGAAGTTCACACCAGATTCATTTTACCCTCATTAGTCTTTAATGGTCCATATGCTGTGCTGAAAAGATGCCCAACCTCTGGAGGACTTTAGTTTAATGACTCCCCCTAGTGAGTAAAATCAACAGTCGGCAGTGGCTGTTAAAGGAGTCACTCCCTGGTCTTTTTGCAGATTTTCTTTTGCAACAAAATGAGCTCAAAGAAAACAAATCTGGATTGTAAAAGCATAAATCTCCTTTGAGCTCTTAAGCTAAATTTTCTTGGTCTCAGCATTACATAAACGATATTATGCATACTTCATCGTTTGCTTATAATGAGATCATAGTGACTACTTTTTATTTCCCAGACCTAGTACACTTTATACCTGCCCTTTTATATATATTAAATGGTTTTGAGGGTGCAGATTGTCACATAATCCTGCAGCATAAATAATATATACCTTTCAGATATGAATCATTGACCTTTCATTATATATTTAAAGTCAGAAAGACCACCTTCCAGTAGGTTGTTACTCTTTTCAGAGATCTCAATCTTTAATGTTTAGTTAAATGAATATCTTTGTTATATTTGAAGCCTTAAAATGCCTAAACACATTTATTTTTGTGGGCTAATGTGTAAAAATTGAATTTCCCCTCAGGGGGATTAATAAAGTATATAAATTAAAATTAAAACGATTTAATTGGTGGAGAATTTGACAATCAAACAAAAAAACATGCCTCATTAAAGGAAAGCTTCACCCAACAAATGATTATTTGTATATCAGTTACTCACCCCATGTTAAGTTGAATTTGTGAAGATAATTTTGTTTTTCTCACATGTCTCCACGGTGAGCGAAGAATCCAAAAATGGAAAGAAATTTCGATGAAGTGAAGTTAATTGGGGTCCATGTGTAATAACAGCAAAACTGTTTTAAAACATGTGTTTGCACACTCTCCCTCTCCCAAACAGACAGGCTTCTCCGACAAGGAACTGAACAGAAAGTGAAACTTATCTATGCTTTCTTCAAAGCCAGACTCCATTCACAAAAAACGTAATTTTACATTGCTGAACACAGGAGCTGCTGATCTACCACTGCCTCGATCAGTTAGTTAGTTTGTGTTACTGTGGGACTTTTGTGGATCAAAGGGTTAGTTCAGATTCACCAAAGTCACACATTAACACACACAAATTAAGTGATTGAGGCAGTGGTAGACCAGCAGCTCCTGTGTTTTAGTGAGGTAAAATTGCTGTTTCTGTCAATGGAGTCTGGCTTTGAAGAGAGCATAGACAAATACTCTCTACATTCAGGAAAGGGCCGTCTGTTTGGAAAGTACTGAGCGTATGACTGGATAAATGAGACTTGGATTATACTGGACGAGTTGTGTGAGAGTTTGTAAACAGATGTTTTGATATAGTTTGGCTTCAATTCATCAAGAATTTTCTCAGTTTTTGGATTCTTCGTTCACCGTGTGGACGTGTGAGAAAAAGTTTTCTTCATGAATTCAACGTAAAATGAGGTGAGTAATTGATACACAAATGGTCGTTTGTTGGGTGCGGTATTCCTTTTGAGAACACTAATATTTATTGTATATGAGAAATACTTGTGCTACTAATACTTGCTATGTGTTTATGCATATTTATGGGTGTTTATTTGTTAACACGCATATTTTGGTAATCATAAACAATGTGTAATTAGCATGTTACCATAGAGGCATTTTACACCCACTAACTCACCCTGTTTCAGTCTCCAGATGCATTACTGCAAGAAAGGTGGAGGCTCTTAATGGTAAAGCATCAATGTAAGTACACAAATGTGGCTTATAACTGTTATTCTCTGTTTCCCTAACCCGCCAGTGCGTTTTGCACCCTATCGGCCTCAAGACATCGCCCTCAAGCCTCTGCTGTTTGAGGTGCCGAGCATCACCATGGACTCCGTATTCACGGGCCGCGAGTGGCTCTTCCAGGAGATTGATGCCCACCTCAACAGCCCCAACGCCAGCACCAACCGCGGCGTGGCGGTCGTCGGCAACATCGGCTTCGGCAAGACCGCGATAATCTCTCGCCTGGTGGCGCTGAGCTGCCACGGCACCCGCATGAGACAGATCGCCTCCGACAGCCCTCAGGCTTCACCCAAACGTAGGCATCAACTTATTTTACTCCCACGCTTGAATTTTTGTACCTTTTTGAAGATTCTTTCCTGAACTTCATTGTAAAATTATGGTATGTTTGACATAGTGGACAATCTTGCTTCATGCTTTTGTTTTGGGAGCAACAGTGTGAAAAGATTGCCTGAATGTGACACGTGCGGGATCTGTCCCTGACTGTTTGTTGGGCTTTCTTGTGTCCAGATGGAGAGGGGCTCCCTCTCACTCAGCCCCAGCCCACGCATGGCACCCTGGGAGGAGGCAGCTGTCCCGGGACCCCTGAGATGAGGCGACGTCAGGAAGAAGCCATGAGGAGGCTGGCGTCTCAGGTACACTTGCGACCATGTGCACACATTTACATTTCAGCCTCTGATTTACAAACAACAAAAAAACATGGGTGAAACATTTGTCTCCAAGTACTTAAATACTCAGTGTGGTCGATTGGTTTGTTTTTGACTTCTCCTCCTCCCATTGGCTTCTTTCACAAATGCAGATGATCTAATTTTCATCCATTTACTCCAGAAATAAGTGCTTGTAGTGGTTTTAATATGCAATTTCCAGCTTTCAGTTGATGACCATATACAGTTAAAGTCAAAATTATTAGCCCCCCTTATGAAATCAAATAAAACCCTTATCCTTCCAGTGACATGGGCCATAACCTTAAGTGTTTATAGTTTGTGTGTGTCCGCAAGAACAAAGACAACATCTGCATAAGGTCAAATGCACATTTTTATTGGTTTGCTGAACTGAAACAAGAAAAAAGCAAAAAATGCAATGGTCAAAATTATTAGCCCTCTGACAACTAATAGTCAATAGTGTAGCCTTTCTGATCTAAAACTGACAACAACCTCTTCTGGTAGTTTCTAACTAAGTTGGCACATGTCTCTTGAGGGATTTTAGCCCATTCTTCCTTGGCAAATTGTTCAAGATCATGCAAATTGCTTGGTCTCCGAGCATGGACCTGAACCTTGAGCTCCCTCCACAGATTCTCGATAGGATTGAGATCAGGGCTCTGAGAGGGCCACTCCAGAACCTTGATTTTGGTGTCTTTCAAAACGTTTTTGACTAACTTTGATGTATGCTTCGGGTCATTGTCTTGTTGGAAGACCCAGCGACGACCTAACCTTAGACTGGCTGCAGATGTCTTGATGTTAGCCTTCAAAATACCCACATACTCCTCTTTTTTCATGGTCCCATGCACCCGAACAAGGTTTCCTGTCCCTGAAGCAGCAAAACAGCCCCACAGCATTATGTTGCCACCACCGTGCTTCACTGTGGGGACAGTATTTTTAGGGTTGAAGGCCTCGCCCTTCCTTCGCCAAACAAAAGCAGCATTCATATGCCCAAACAGCTCAAGTTTGGTTTCATCAGACCAAAGGACAGACTTCCAAAACTCACCCTTATGTTTCAGATTGTCTCTGGCAAAATTCAGTCGGGCTTTAATGTGCCACTGTGAGAGCAATGGGGTTTTTCTTGCACGATGACCACGAAGTCCACCACGATGAAGAACCCTCACAACAGTCTTGCGTGAAACATCAAGTCCAGAGGAAGCCAGTTCAGCAACAATCATCTTTGCAGAGGTCTGGGGATTCTTGTTGACATCTCTGATTATTTTTCGCTGCAAAGTTTTGGAAATCTTGCGTTTTCTACCACGGCCAGGTTTATTTTTAACAGACTTTGTTTCTTTGTGCTTTGCAATGATGCAACACACAGCTGTTCTAGAAACCATGAAACGCTTGGAAATGGCAGTATATCCTTCCCCCTGAAGATGAAGATCCACTATCTTCTGTCTGAGGTCCAGACTGATTTCTTTGCTTTTTGGCATGATGATATTGCTTCTTACGAAGATTATAGAGCAACCCTGGAGTATCCCTTTCATTCAAGTGGTCAAGTGATACTAACTCTGCTTCTTGAAGTCACTTAAATAAGGTTCAGTGCTAATTGATTGCTCAGGTGTGTTTTCAAACCTAATTGACTGCTCAGGTGTGGTTTCAAACCCAGTTAATTTGTTTTGAAAGCACAAAATCACATGGGGGCTAATAATTTTGACCATTGCATTTTTTGCTTTTTTCTTGTTTCAGTTCAGCAAACCAATAAAAATGTTCCTTTGACCTTATGCAGATGTTGTCTTTGTTCTTGCGGACACACACAAACTATAAACACTTAAGGTTATGGCCCATGTCATTGGAAGGATAAGGGTTTTATTTGATTTCATAAGGGGGGCTAATAAATTTGACCTTAACTGTATGGTAAGATAAGTGCATGAGCTAAAGCCACTTATGAACATTTATACCTCCCCATACCTCCATTTCCCCTCTCCCTCCACAGCTGTGTGAAATTAAAAATACATATATTTTATTGCCAAATATTATGTCAGGGGTCTCATTTGCATACTACTGTGTTGTCAGTTCTCCCTTTAATCTTTTCCTCATCAAAGAGCAGCACTGCATACATGATTATTAAGAGGAAATATTGCCGCATCAGTGAAATGGCCAAATGTTGTATTATAGTACATTTCATTGTGTTTGTGCTTCAGCGTGAAATTCCCAGGATTCAGTCCGTCTGTAATTGAAAAAAAACTGCAAGATAATTTTAAACGGCTCCTTTTAATGTCTTAATTTTTCAATTAGTGACAACAGAGGTGGCAGGATAGCAAATGATTCGCTCTTTTGAAAACTGCCTCTCCAAATAACAAGCATGGCCGCCGTTCTTTAATGCCACCTGCAAGTATCATGGACTCACACTGGGTTTGCTCCCCGAGGTGGGAGACTTCAAAACAGGTGGAGATAAACTGGCAGCGTGGCCGCGGGTCCTTAAAAAGCCTTTAGTGCGCATTTACTAATAAAGGGCTTTTTAAAAGTATTAAATTGTGTTAAATTCAGATTGTAAAGGTCTGAAATTTTTTTTAGTCACCATGAGAATTTTAGGTGTTGGCATGACAGGAATATGGAGGACAAAAAATGACTTAAGTAATAATAAATAAATAAATAAATAAATAAATATAGAAATAAATAAATAGGTGTATAGATAAATAGAAGAATAAATAAATAAATACAGTAAATGCTGAAATAAATATCCATGTATAAATGCATAAATACATTTATAAGTAAATGCTGAAATAAATACAGAAATATATTAATGCACAAATAAACAAGTAGAAGAATGAACAGATAGATGTTGAAACAATTATGAAAATAAATATATGAATTCAAATATAAATAAAAGTAGATAAACAAGAAATAAGTGAGTATCTATCATTTATTCCTACTTTTTTTTATAACTACAACCTACATTCTGTGATAGGAGGTCATAACCTATGTATTTATTTCTTTAATATTTTAATTTTTTATTTTTTTTTGCATACATTTCCAGTATTTGTTCTTTTATTATTAAAAGTTTATTATTATTTATTATATTGTATTTATTTATTTATTTATTTGCATATTTTTTCCAGCATTTATTTATTCATTTTTCTTTATTTATTTCTGTCTTTATCTGTTGCTATATTAATTTATTTATTAATTATTTTGTCATTTTTCATCCTCATACGGTAGCCTTGTATGCGGATAATACCCCCATTTTTGCCCCCCTCTACCCATTTAGTTTACGCAGGGAATTTGCATCGGCCTTGTACGCCAGCCTGCTTGTTAGTTTATGGAAATAGGAAAATGCAAGTTAAACAATTGGCTTGATAATAATGATTACTCGTAGTTGAGATACTGCGCTTTTCAAACTTAGAACAATGACGATCACGGCAGTGGAGTTACACACGCAGAGCAGTAAGCACAGAGTTATTATCAGTATCATTTCACCTTACTGTTTTTATTACATTTAAAGTGGTATTAAAAAGTTCTCGAATTTAACTTGGTTATGCCTGTAGACACCCTGGCTTTTTTATTTGTGCTATATGTCTTTTTGGTGGGAGCCGAATTATCCACAGAGGTCTTTTTCTCTCCAGAAGAAACAGACTGGGTGAATTAAACTAGTAAAAACACTGAATAAAGCAGTTTCATATTAAAAATCTGTGTTTTTCCAGTGCTGTTCAGCTTGTCACAGATGGGCCGCAAACCCAGCACCTGTTAATGTGTGCTCACCTTTTTCTTCTGATAATTTAAGATCCAGACGTTCAGGAGATTTTAACTATGAGCTGAATTATCCACAGAGGTCTCTTCCTCTCCAAAACAAACAGACCTGATGATTTTAATCTGTACAAACACTGAATAAAGAAGTTTTGCTTTAAAAATCAGTCTTTTTTCAGTGCTGTTCAGCTCGTCAAGGAGGGGCTGCTAACTACAGTGGCCGACATGAAAACGCAAATGTCCCTGTTTAGAGCTGGTGTTTGGTTTGTTTGTTCTGGGCTGCTGTAGAAACATGGCGACGCAATATGGCGGACTCCATGGACGAGGACCAGCTCCGTATGTAGATATAAACAGTTCATTCTAAGATAACAAAAACACAAAGGTTCTTATTTTCAGGTGATTATACAATAAAGAAACCATACTTATTTTATTATGTCCCATTTCTGCCAATATATTCCCCTCAAATCCTTCACACTGGTCTTAAATTTCAACTTTGCCACAAACATTTAATCTGCATTTTGATGTATTTTTGGCAGAATGTGTCAAGCTTTTTTTCGTGAAAGTGTATCTAATCTTTAAACCTCCTACTGAACCTAATACTGTATTTCAAAAAGATCTGAGTAAGCATTAAATGTAGGTGTCTGATACCTGTAGACTGGAGTACTTAACTTGCTTTAACCTGTGTGAGATGTAAACCTATATGATGTGTGAAGCGCTCCTTCTTTCCCTCCCCTTCCTGTCTGCTGTTGCACCTTGGTCCCCCTCGCCTGCTGCTTAGCCATCTGCATCCCCGGCCCCAGCCTGATGCATTATGCAGATGTGTTTAAAAAAGAAAAAACAACTTTGCCAGGGAGCCTTATGAAATATTTATACCTGCAGAAAGCCATTTCCCAGCCAAGCTATTAGATCTTGTTAACTCTGTGCATTAATAATTGAGCTCATTCCCTTTTTCACCCCTTTTGTTTTAAAGCCCTTTATACCATTGTGACCAAAAATTAGCATTTCATTTTGATTAGTCTTTTTTTTTTTTCATCCCCTTTTCCTCGCTGCCCCTCTGATCCCTGCCACCGCCTCTGAAAATTCAAACTCTTTGTGATCTCTCAGTCCCCGGGAGTGTTTGGTCACACCTGCTCCTTTTGTTCTGTTGACTAACCTCCCAGAAAACTCACCTGCCCCCGACGATGTCACCACATCGCCGTGAAAAGACTTTTTATTCATTTATACATTTAATCATAAACATGTTTCCAGTACGTGGCTGTGAAATATGACAGTTTAACACTTGACTCCTTCGTGCCACAGTTATCTAACACATGAGCATGCATGAGCTAACGCCGAATCAGTCTCTCCTGGCAGCCGGAAGCGATGAATTATTAATAGCTAAAACCTTACAGCGAAACGAGAAGTATTGTGTTTCATTATACTGCAATCATCCACCATGAAGTTGACTCAATCCCAAATGAGTTGTAGCCGTAGTAGACGCTGGGAAAACTGGCTCTGCTCTGGAAAAAAGTGTTATTTATTAAGTGTGTCATCTGACTCCCATGCTCCCTGACACCGAGCTCCAGCCCTGCAATACCCCAAAGGTCGGTCATGGTTAGGATTACCACAAGTGGGATGGAAGTGTCCACCTTTATGTTTCTCTGACTGACCTCGGCTGCAATCTTCTCCCAACTCTCTGTCGCCCCCAGGTGGTGGCGTACCACTACTGCCAGGCAGATAACGCCTACACCTGCTTGGTGCCGGAGTTTGTGCACAACGTGGCGGCTCTGCTGTGCCGCTCGCCGCACCTTGTCGCCTACAGGGAGCAGCTGCTGAGGGAGCCACACCTACAGAGCATCCTCAGTCTGCGCTCCTGCGTCCAGGACCCGCTGGCCTCCTTCAGGAGGGGCGTCCTAGAGCCCCTGGATGCACTTTACAAAGGTAATAATAACTTTATTGGTACACCTTAACAAGGTCACAAAGTGCTTCACAAGATGCAAGAGAATAAAACAATAAAAATAAAGTTACAATGATGAAAACAGTGAGAGGAAACAACACAATATGTTTAAAAAGGTCCCATATTTTACACTTTTTCAGTGTTTTATCTGAAGTTTAAGATATATTTGTGGTTTTAAGTACAAAGAAAAATCTCAGTATATGCTGGACAAAAATTTAAATGCAATACTTTTGTTTTTGCTCCCATTTTTCTGTCAAGTTTTGGTGGCAAATTTGTTAAAATCCCTGTTAGTGAGCCCTTCTCTTTTACCAAGATAATCCATCCACCTGACAGGTGTGGCCAATCAGCATGCTGAATAAACACTATCATTGCTACACAGGTGTGCCTCTGGATGGCCACAATAAAAGGCCACTCTAAAATGTGCAGTTTTATCACAACATAACATGACGCAGACCACATGTAGCCACACCAGTTCAGAATCACATCCTGCATCTTCACCTGCAAGATCACCTGAGGCTGTTGCAACAATTGGGGCGTCTCAGGGAAGCTCATCTACATGCTCATCGTCCTCACCAGGGTCTTAACCTGACAGCAGTTTTTTATCGTGTTCGACTCATGCGGTTGTGTGGACGGTTGGATGTACTTTAACAGAAACAACATTGGAGACTTCTCATGGTGGTGAAATGAACATTCAGTTCATGGGCAACAGCTCTGGTGGACATTTCTACAGTCAGCATGCCAATGACACGTTCCCTCACATCCTGGGACATCTGTGGTGTTGTGCTGTGTCTTCAAACTGCAAATTTTAGAGTAGCCTTTTATTGGGACCATCTCGAGGCACACCTGTGTAGTAATGATGCTGTTTAATCAGCATGTTGATATGCCAGGTGGATGGATTAGTGCTCACAACACAGATTTTGACAAATTTGTGACCAAAATTTGACAGAAATCTACTGAGAGCATAAAAAAGTCTTAGATCTTAAACATAAACCTGTGAAAAATGGGAGCAAAAACAAAAGTGCATTTAAATTTCTGTTCAGTGTAGTTTCCCCATCTTCTCCCTCCCACTTCTCTGTGAAGCTCTAAGAAGAACACAGCGTTCTGAGGCTGTCTCATCAGCACTGTACTCTGCCTGATTGAGGAAGCAGTCAGCGCTGAAGTGAGATGAACAGCCAGTCAATCTGGGACTGACCTGCTCTGGAAAAAAAATAATGTTGTTCCCATCAGCTGTGCAACATTACCTTAACACTGTTTGCTTAACATCTTGTAGCAGCTGAATGACCACCTGGTGCTGTGGATATATGTGTACTCCAGGTGACATGATGAGGATACAGCTGAGGGCGGGGCCTGTTTAGTTGTGATATCACAAGTGTAGGGAAGTCCTGGCAGCTTGTTTAAAGGCACAGTTTCTGAACACTATGGACTGAACATTTTGATGCCTTTACATTTATATAGTGCCCGACCTGCTTTATAATCAAAGAAGACATGGAAACCATACTTTGCACTATACGAGACCTTTAAGCAATGATTTGTAGCTCACTTCTGTAGCATAGAAATTTAATTTGCATTTCCCTAAATCTCCACACAGTAGGTAATGTATGGAGCAATGAAATAATGATACAGTATATGTAATGAATTTAGGTTTAGGATTCCCTTTGTTTCGTGCAGTTTCACGGTGGAATCTTTACATGATTTATATCTGGTTTCCAGCACAGTTGAGACACTGAGGCTTTACTCAGGTGTGTGAACACTGCATTGCAATTGTCCAAGAGGCGCGAAAACATAAAGCAATGAATAAGCCTTTCGAAGCCAGAAAATGACACATCTGATTTAATGTCCGTGATATTTCGTAGGTGGAAGAACCATGACTTAACGAGACTGTTGAGACTCAAATGTGATACCTGGATCTCCGGCTGTAGAAGTTACACTTGCAGTCGTGTAGTGTTAACTCTCAGGGGGGTCATTCGCTTGTTGCAAATTCACTGTACTTGAAAGTAATTTAAAGTGTAGCTTTCCCAAATGTATTCATAGTGGTTTGTACCTCAACACAGGGATCAGAGCAGTCACAGAATAGACGTTAAGTAGAAAATAAGGGTAATTGTGCAAAACAGAAAAGCAGGAGCAGTTTGAAATGATAGATATGCAGCGTAGACTTTATTCTATGAAATGACTTCTGAACAAAAATGTGATCTTAAAGGAACACTCTAGTCACAAAATGACCATTGGTGTATTATTACTCACAGCGTGTTACCTTGAATTCATGAAGAAAGCTTTGTCTTTCTCGCAAACCCCTGCGGTGAATGGAGAATCCAAAAAAGGCAAGCATTCTCCATGAATAGAAGTAATCAACGTCTGCGTTTGATAACAAGGAAAACTATTTGAAAACATCTGTTTTCAAGCTCACATAACTCATGCAGTATAATGTAAGTCTCATTTATTCAGTCATATGCTCAGTACTTCCAAACAGACAGACCTTTCCGACAAGGAACTGGACGAAACATATCTATGTTCTCTTCAAAGCCAGACTCCATTGACAAAAACAGTAATTTTACTTTGCTGAACATGGGAGCTGCTGGTCTACCACTGCCTCTATCAGTTAGTTTGTTTGTGTTGTTCTACACCTAAATCTTCTGGAGCTGCTTCCTGGCTCCAGCAGCCTTTGTCACTTTGAGGACGTTGAACCTCACGGTCCTGCTGAGCAGTCGGCACTCTGCGACTCTGTAACACTCCCCCAATTCCAAATGGATCCCTTACAGACTCGTTGACTCAAGCCCTAAGCCCTTACAGACCTAGGACCAATTCCAGTTCTTTCCCGTAGCCCTTGTCTTGGCCCTTCCTCTTGGTTTTGCACGTTCCATTGAAGAAATGGAATTAGGGCTTAGCTTAGGGCTTGAGTCAATGTCTGTAAGGGATCCATTTGGGATTGGGGGAATGTCTCCAACTGTGACATCTCTAAAGCAAGGTGATGTCTGGACAGAGATGTTCTTTTGTCTCTTCTCAAAGCGGTTGTACCTGCGGATGCAATGCAAGTCTGATAACAATCGTCCTCTGCATCTTCATTTTGGTCACCACACCGGAGAGTATGCGGCCATGAATGGAGACATTTCCATTGAAAAGCCATTTCTTGTCCATGTAAGCGTCTTCAATAGCCTCTCTTGGGGTTTTGAAGCCCAGCGCCACGCTCTTGTGATAGCAGGTGAGCTTTTCCTTGACCTCCTTGCCACCATCAGCGCCCATAACATGCTTCTTGTTCTTGGTTTGTGCATCCGCCATCTTCACCTGCCAAGTCGTAGAGACGATCAGTTCAGCTGAACCATTCCTTTAAAGAGAAAAGCTCACAACATTTTATATACAGTATCTCTTCTGGGGTAACGCTCTGTATGAAATCATGTAGGATATTTAGAAAGCCCTTTATTTAATCATGTAATCAAATCTATAGCTCTCTATGAGTCATTCTGCCTTTTGTTCAGTCGGTATATCTTTGGTTTATTTGCTCTGTTGGTCTCAATATCTTTGAGTCCCCATAATAGACTGTAATGTGTAATAATTTAAGAGTATTTTGCTTCATATTCAAAACAGTACTTTTGGCAATTTGTAATTGATGCCTCCTCAGACCTCGGGATTCCATTTATTCTTTGACTCGAATCCTTGGTGCATGATATTAGATGCATCTTGTGCACAATGTGCTCAGTATAATCAAGATCAAATCTCAGTGCTGGAACTGAATCTTTCTTAAAACTGCTAACTTATTAAATCAAACAGAGCTTCACGGGTTATATTGTTCCAAGATCTCATTTTAAAAAGGGGCGAAAACAAAATGTGTGATGATTAATTTTTGAATATGAAGGGAAATATTAACTTTGTGCCTCAGCCAGAAATTTAAAGCTTTTATTAGGCAAAACAAAACAAACAAAGTCCAACTTACTTGTTTCCAGTGTTGTTTGTTTGTGATTTTTGGGTAGACAGTAGGCCTATATAACCTTACCTATACAGGTCTATACACCTTTTCGGTCTTCTTTTTGTTCTTTGTTCATCATTTGTTTTTAATGCTAAAAAAAAGCATTAACTCATTATTTATTTATTGCCTATCTACCAGTATTTTTAAGTTTTATGAGTTGGAAAAAGACCAAATCAGTCTGTAACGCTTGAGAGGACGCAGGACGAGGAGTAGTTTGGTCCACAGAAGATACTGCACGTCTCCAGATGTGCAATGTAGAATAAATCAAACAGCAACAGTCTACAGCACAGAAACGTTACTAAAGGTCTTCCTCTAATTCAAGTTCATCTGAAAATGAGGGGCTTCATAACCACACTGCAGTGTCACGTCAAAGTAAAAACAAAACTATGTCAATATATATTATATACAGGTTATAGTGTGAACAGAAAGAGGACTGAGGCCCCATCAGAACTGAAGTTGACCATAAAGAGAATTGAGTCCTCTTTCAAATGAACTGACAATGTGAACACAAAAAGAACTGAGGCCCTTTTCCGTTGGTCCACGTTTTGGTGCACTTTAAGAGGACTGAGGACGCATTCACACTGGCGCTATTTGGTCCGCTTTAAATGAGCCCTGGTCCACTTCCACGGATAGTTCGTTTCGTTTGGAGTGGTGTGAACACTCATTCAAACTCTGGTGCAAACCAAACGAATGAACCCTGGTCTGCTTGAAAACTGGGGGTCTCGGTTCACTTGCAAGTGAAACCTGGTGCGGTTCGCTTACAGTGGGAAATGCAAACTCTCCAGAGAACCAAAGAGAGGAAGTGAACCAAAGAGAGGAAGTGACTTAGAGGGCAGTGCATCCAACAGCACCAACCGGGGGAAGCAGAAGTAAAAAAAGAAAGAGTTGGAAAATATTTTGTGGGCACACATGGAGTTGTGAGGACGTGCAGGCACTTGTTGATATAAATTTGGTGTTGCTCCATTGTTTTTGTGGTGATCAAGCCGGCTGAAGGGGATGGATTTCTGTTTTCGGTCCTGGCCAATCGATGAGTCGGGTTTTCTTCTTCCTCGTGCTTTTTTTTTCCTGGTCAGTGGTCGTTTCGGGCAATACTGCCCCCAAACGAGCAGCTGTTGTAACTGCGTGACGTTGTACAGGTGGTTAGGTCTGCTTTGAAAAGTGCAGTGTGAGAGTGAACCAAACAAAATGAAGGTGTGAAAACCAATCGAACCAAGTCCCCTGGACTATCCTGGTGTGAATGTGTCCTGATTTCGGTTTGTTCTAAAAGGACTATATGTGAAAACACCCTAAAAGGCAACCCCAGATTCACTCTCGTTTGGTGCTTCACTGTATATGCGTTTTTTCAGTGCTGTGTCTCTTAGATGTCTGTTGCTTACGGTCTGGCATCTGGTCGCTCCATTTTTAGAAAGCCCGGCCGTCACCTGAGCGCTGTGGGGTACACGCCCACAAACATCCTGAACATAGAAAATTAGAAAATACAGAGGGCAGAGTCTCAGCAGATAGATACACCACCACACACTGACAGTGGGTCATAAGAGATGACTAGGAGGGATTACATTTGCTAAATAGTATCGGTTTCATTTTCAGAGAGGAAGATCAGCTCTGAGGAGGACCTCATCATCCTCATAGATGGTCTGAATGAAGCAGAGTTCCACAAGCCAGACTACGGAGACACCATCGTGTCCTTCCTCACTAAAACCATCAACAAGTTCCCTCCCTGGCTCAAACTGGTGGTCACAGTCAGAACCACGTTACAGGTAAGAGGACAGACGGTCAGAGAGGAGTTTGTCTTTGAGCGAACAGATTATAAATCCCACTTTATATATTTGCTCCTCTGCTGTTTCACACTTAATCTAATTCAAAAGGTTTTATTTTAAATTCAGCATGGAAGGACTTAAGCAGCAACTATCCCTTTATTATATTATTCTATTATTGTTTGCCAGCTAAGAGGGTTTTACATCAGCATTATCAGCAGGTTATTTTTGCATCAACTGGAGGCCACAAACTGACAATATTGAATTTGTCTTGAGTACAGTTCTACCCTCTTTGTCTCTGACCTTTTCATTTTCATTATGCAGAGCATATTAAAAAGAAGTGTTTTTCCTTTGTCTTCTCTCCCTTTACCTTTTATTCATGACGACGATATAGATGTGGACGAGTTATTCACAGCATGTTATCCTTTATTTTCAACTTCTTTATGAATCATTTTACCTTAAGTGAGTAAGTGTAGAGGCGCTTATTCAATTTATCAAGATGTCTGTGTGTTCATATCACCAAGTTCCTGACTGAAACGTCTCTGACTGTTCAGGAGATCACCAACGCGCTGCCGTTCCACCGTATCTCTCTGGACAGCCTGGAGGAGAACGACGCCATAGACCAGGACCTGCAGGGCTACATCCTGCACCGCATCCACAGCAGCCCGGAGATCCAGAACAACATCTCGCTCAACGGCAAGATGGACAACACCACCTTCGGCAAGCTCAGCGCCCACCTCAAGGCCCTGAGCCAGGGCTCCTACCTGTACCTCAAGCTCACCTTTGACCTTATCGAGAAGGGCTACCTTGTCCTCAAAAGCTCCAGCTATAAGGTACGAAGTCAGTGGTTTTCACGGGTGTAGTTTAGACAGATGGATCTTAAACACGGTTTGGATTCTGGAAATATCATTATCTCAGATGTTCATAAACCTGCTTAGAAATGGTAGAAAGAAAAGACTAGGGCTGCCCCCGAGTAATAATTTTCCTAGTCGACCAATAGTTGGGGGCGGCACGGTGGTGTGGTGGTTAGCACTGTTGCCTCACAGCAAGAGGGTTGCCGGTTCGATCCCGGGTGTGGGAGCCCTTCTGTGCGGAGTTTGCATGTTCTCCCCGTGTCAGCGTGGGTTCTCTCCGGGCACTCCGGCTTCCTCCTACAGTCCAAAGACATGCAGGTTAATTATTAACTCTAAATTGTCCGTAGGTGTGAATGTGAGTGTGAATGGTTGTTTGTCTCTATGTGTCAGCCCTGCGATAGTCTGGTGACCTGTCCAGGGTGAACCCTGCCTCTCGCCCGATGTCAGCTGAGATAGGCTCCAGCCCCCCCGTGACCCTCAAGAGGATGAAGCGGTTAGAAGAAGATGAATGACCAATAGTTGTCATTTAGGACCATTAGTTGCCCACATGTTTATGATATTAATTTAGTTGTTAAATGATATATTTTGGGTGGGGCAGCACAATGGTTTGAGTTGAAGGTGTGAGAAAGAATAGTATCAGTAACATTGTTAACACTGTGCTACATTACAGAGAAATACAAAACCGTACTAATGAACCTTCATTAATATAGGCCTATATTTTATCTACAAGTGCACGTCACACACTGAGCGAGCCGCCTGTTAATGACGCTGTGGGCTAATGGGCATGTAGCTACTTCCATGTTTCAGATGATACGTCATGTTTGTAGTTGACCAATGAAGATGTGTTTACATATCACCTTGGGTTCGTCCTTCACCTTCTCAAAATGATCCCACACTTTTGATGTCCTGCCTGACATGTTATTAACTAGCCTGGTGCGCTGCAAACATGAGCTGCTGATGGTTAATCCAGCATACATTTAATGGTGCCAAAATGTAACAAATATTAGGCTAAAATATGACAAATATAGGCTAAAAACACAGGACTCAAGTAATAACTGTATCCATAGCAACATGTAGAAGATGAAGGAGGTGTTTTGGGGGTGGGCAGTTCTCGATTTTGTCTGAGGGGGGGCCCACAGTGTCGAGCTTTGAAAACCTCTTCTCTAAACTAAACATCTTGGTGCTCATAATTTGCAGAGGCAATTCTGGAAAGGCATTTCTTATTTACCTGCTCTCTGACATGCTTTGTGTAAAAGCAGTTTCATAAAATGTTCTTTTTGACAGTCAGAGCCCGACACCTTTTTGATAAATAATGCAGCTGAATTGTTTCAGTGTGCATTTCATAATGATATATTTTATCTCACACCCCCAGGTTCATTTAGTTTCATGTATTCAGAAGTGCTTCCAGACTCCATGAAAAAAAGACAACTGATAAATTCACATTCTCGTCTCTCTGAGGAAGACCACATGGAATAGTTGAAGATGTGCTGTACAAACACGATGCATTATTTATGTTTTGTGAAGCTGCTCTGAAGGAAATCAGCATTCATATTCTCTCCTTCCTTCCTTCTTTCCTTCCTTCCTACCTCCTTCTTTACCTCAGGTGGTTCCAGTCAACCTGGCAGAGGTGTACCTGCTGCAGTGCAACATGCGCTTCCCCACGCAGTCATCGTTCGAGCGGGCGCTTCCTCTGCTCAACGTGGCCGTGGCCTCGCTTCATCCGCTGACCGATGAGCAGATATATCAGGCCATCAACGCCGGCTCGCTGCAGGTAATAATCCTAAAATGTACCAGAACCTCAGACCTTGAGACCTTTCAGTATCTCAGGGCCTGCAATTGATTTGATGTATTATAAAATGGCCTCGGTGATCCAACTTCAACATCAACCTTCTCCTAAAATGTAACATTAAAGAGGTGAATTTTAATTTTAACAGAAAAGAAAGATTTTAGTTACCTCGTGAAGTCTTCTCCTGTTTTTACTCCGTCCTTGAGCTAAAATAAATGAGTCGTGAGTCCATTAAAATTGCATAGCATGTTACTGAATGTTTATTTAACACGGTCAGGTATAGTTAAAGGCTCTGAAAACTATTTTTCTAATCAGCTTATTGCTATGGCCGATGGCGACTTACATAAACACACTATTTCCAGCCACATTTACAACAGTTTGAGTTCTTTTACATTACATTTCTGTATTTTTTTGTCATTTGAAGTAGACAAAAAAGGTGATGTCACCTGCCTCTGTGCACCAATCAGGAGTTAACAATGTGTGACTCAAAATCTGATGAAAGTTGATGTGTTGTTTTGTCATTGTCATTCAGATCCAATCAAACCAAACTGTCCTGATGAGGTTATGTAGGTCAATTTTTGAGTTTAGAATTCATAATAAGTAATACCTTGGGAAATAGGCTCCACTTGTATAGTGCTTTTCTAGTCTTCCAACCACTCTGTAGGCTTTAACACTGTCACATTCACCCATTCACGCACACATTCACACACTGGTGGCTGAGGCAACCATACATGCTACCATACTCAGTAACCATTCACACACTCTCACAACAGCCATCAGGAGCAATTTGGGGTTCAGTATCTTGCCCAAGGATACTCTGACATGCAGACTGGAGGAGCCGGGGATCGACCCACCAGTCCTCCAATTAGTGGACAACCCGCTCTACCTCTGAGCCACAGCCGCCTCTTAATATGTTTTTAATTTGTTGATTGTTATGAATATTTAATGTCATAGTTAAGTTGCGTTAAGTAACAATCTGTAGAAAAGAATAAAAAGAATAATAAATGCTCATTATATTTATTTTTGCTTGAAGACTGAAAGATGAAGTAGTGGTCTTTTTGTCCCCTACGCCCCTGCCCGGTGCCTCAGGTCAGCTGATCAGCTGCTCCTTGAGGTACCGAGGTCTAAGCGAACGCTTAGAGGAGACCATTCTCCGTTGCTGCTCCAAAAATGTGGAATAATCTACCTCTGCACATCAGACAGGCCTCCTCACTGTCTGTTTTTAAAACCCACCTTAAAACCCACTTTTACTCACTGGCTTTTAACCCAGCATGAGACCTCGCTCTGTTTTTATTTGTTTGTTGTTTTTATTGTTTTTTGTTTTAACTGCTTTTTATTATCTCACTGTTTTGTTGTTTTATGACCTCCTATGTACAGCACTTTGTTTCAGCTGTGGTTGTTTTAAAGCGCTTTATAAATAAAGTTGAGTTGAGTTGAGTTGTCAAGATGAAACAAAGAGGATTTTTACAGGTATAATTAAATCAGACAAGGTTAATTTGCAGTGTTTTTGGAATCATTTTGTGTTCCTGAATGTCTAAATATCAAATATTCCATCCACTATCATAGAAATCGCATTCCCAAAGCAGTTTGTAATGAGATGATCAGACTACTATCAGTGTGACCTGAGTTATAAATAACTAATGACATGGTAACGATGTGTGTGTCTGCAGGGCACACTAGACTGGGAAGACTTCCAGCAACGTGTAGACAACCTGTCGGTCTTCCTGGTGAAGAGGAGGGATGGTACCAGGATGTTTGTTCACCCGTCCTTCAGGGAGTGGCTGATCTGGAGAGAAGAAGGAGAAAAGACAAAGTTCCTCTGTGATCCGAGGTGAGGGCGTGGCGGGAGAAATGCCGGATTGAAGTGAGAGGAGAGGCAGAAAATGAACAGAAACTACTTTTTTAACCAGCTCTGTATCGTAACAGTGTGGGTAATATGTGTAAATGAGCTGTGGTAAACTTCCCTCCAAATTGCCAGAGCTCAGGACTCCCTGCTCATCTCAAAGCTCAAATCTGATGGATTATGCATTTGTCTGGCTCTAAGGCTGTTGCTCAAACTACAGAGTTTACTACCTTGGATGCCCATCACGACATCCTCACCACGAGTAAAGAAGCAGATCTCTCCCACGTTTAGAGATCTCTCAAACTGAGATCACATGGTTAAATTAGGCAGTGCTGTTAAAATATGAACCAGGATTCTGTTACTGCGTTGCTTGTTTCTCACCTAAAACATTTTCAGAAACATATTTTAGCTAAGGTGACAGTCAGTGTTTTCTCTGACAGCCACTTGCTGCTGCATCTTGTGTAACATGCCAGCATTGTGCAATCAGCCATGTATAAATATAAATCTCTCTGTCAGTCGCAGGTACATTATGTTTGTCTAGCAGACGACGTGTAGGAACATTTTATTTCCTGTATTGTAATTACAGCAGATTTCACCGACTGTGCAGAACACAATGTAATGACCTGATGAGTCAGTCTCAAGTATTGAAGGATCCTGTGTCCGTCCTCTCTGCAGGAGCGGTCACACCCTGCTGGCCTTCTGGTTCTCTCGGCAGGAGAACAAGCTGAACAGACAGCAGACTATTGAGCTGGGCCATCACATCCTCAAAGCACATATCTTCAAGGTACACCATTATTTGTCTCCACACACATCTATACACACACACACACACACGCATGCACGCCCCCGCACAGCTGCGGTCTGGCTCCAAAGTAATGAATATTTACACTCTATCTCTCTCTTCAAGGGCCTCAGCAAGAAAGTTGGGGTTTCCTCATCCATCTTGCAAGGCCTGTGGGTATCCTACAGCACAGAGGGCCTTTCAGCTGCACTTTCTTCACTCCGAAACCTCTACACTCCCAACATCAAGGTACCGGCGCCAACATAGCAGAGAGGAGTCATAGTTAAAGAATATTTCAACATGTTACTACGACGACTTCACAGAGAAACTTTCTCTCTGGACTCAGATAGTTTCAATATTTGAATATTTCCTCATGTTTAATTATCTTGTCCATGTGTTTCCAGGTGAGCCGGCTGCTGATGATGGGCGGTGCCAATGTGAACTACCGCACAGAGGTGCTGAACAACGCCCCCGTGCTGTGTGTCCACTCCCACCTGGGCTACATGGACATGGTGGCTCTGCTGCTCGAGTTTGGCGCCTCTGTCGACGCTCCGTCTGAGAGTGGCCTCACGCCGCTGGGCTACGCCGCGGCTGGGGGACACATGGCCATTGTGACAGCGCTTTGCCGCAAGAGAGCGAAGGTGTGTGAAGCGTGGAGAGTGTGTGATCAAGGCTGCGATTGAGCGCGTCTGTTTTTCTGGATTTTCATTTGAAGATCTTTTCCATGTCTTGATAACTGGATATAAATTGTACTCACTAACTGGTTTTCCCGACCAACTCTGCGTCCTGTTTACAGGTGGACCACCTGGATAAGAACGGCCAGTGTGCCCTGGTTCACGCGGCCTTGAGGGGCCACATGGAGGTGGTGAAGTACCTCATCCAGTGTGACTGGTGCATGGGGTCGCAGCAGCAGCAGTCGCCTCAAACCCAACAACAGGCGTCCTTCACCAAGAGCCACGCAGTCCAGCAGGCCCTCATCGCTGCAGCCAGTATGGGATACACAGAGGTACGGCAGGGAGGAAGGAGAAGTCACGGTCTGAGTATCATGCTCGCCGGTGTCTTTAACTCCGACACTGATAATGACACTTTTGCTTTTTTGTTGTTTCTCGTTTTAACAGATCAACATGTGTTGGTAGATTTTGCTCGGCTCTGAAGCTGCAGAGAAAAATTATATTTTAAAAAAGCCAGATTTACTCATTAAAAGATATTCTGTGGCTTTGTGCACCACGATCACCCCGAGGTTATAGGTTATATATCAGTGAAAGAGATTTAGTAATGCAACAGGAAGTCACAGTTTCTCATTTGAGCTTTATTTTTCCAGAGAGGTTTCAGGGAGCAGAAGCCTCTTTTTTGCAGCAGCACCCCTGATCACATTAGCACAGTTACACACATACACACCTGGAAGCGGCCCAATTCAACCACAGTCCAATCTGCTTGCCACTAAGCAGCTCCACTGGAGCAGTCGGGGTGCTCAAAGACACCTCGGCGCGCTGCTTTTTCAATTTTCACACCCAGATTTATCCTGCCGGTAACAAGCTCGCCTCTCTAACCCTTATTCCACCACTGTCCCTATGCACTGCAGTATGTCAGACATTTTTAACACCAGAACAGCTGCTGAAGTCCTGTTCCCAGGAAGAAAAAGAGGACGCAAGAAGAAGCAGACAGCACTAAAATGCTGATGATGATTAGTGTTTGAGCCGAAGGCAAGGAAGCCACTACGGCTGAATTGTCTCTGCATCTCCTTCAACTGTTTTCACTCTGTAAACACGAGTTGAAATGTTCGGCTCACTGCAGAGAAGTGCATCCTTGTGATACAGTGCAGCAGGGCTGTTTAACTGTATTAATCAGAGGCTCATTTTCAGAAAGCTACGAACATACATTCCTGTGCACTGTTATTCTCGTCATGTGTGGACAGTCGACAAAACACGTCACCACATTTTCAAAACTTTGATTTCCCTACATTGCAATTTACATTTACCGTTTACATTTTTACAACCTCCCTTAGGCCTGAAATTTCGCTGAATATTTGTCACGTGACTATTGGTCTCATCCAAATTATTCATGGTTTCCCAGTTGTGCTGAGGAGCGCAGAATTTAATGTTTTTTACAGGATCTGTTTGCTGCAAACAGCTTATTTTTGGCAAAATTTTGAAAGAGACAATGTAAAATAAAGTAATTAACGATATAAGCTAAGATTTGGTTTCCTGATGGAAGCATTTGTCACACAAGATGCGTTCAAGGACCACTAACAAAAGTTGTAATTCTGTGACATGGCGTAAATTTGGCAATTATTTAAAAAAGAAAACATGCTCTTTAAACTCACTGCTGGGTTTTAGCGTTCAGAGGCAATTAGACTAAGTACACAGAGGCATGTTGTGACACAGTGTCAGTTATTTGCATGATTTTTATCTTTTTCAGCTTTTAGATGTTATTTATTTGTAAACAAGAACTGATCAGCGAGCCTGTGGGCCGCCAGTTAAATAGGCCTGCTGTACATTTTGCATTTTGTCACATTTTTTACTGCAATTTATTTTTCAAAACAGACTAAACGTGACTAATGTTCAGAGTGTGAGGTGAGACAGAATCAGATGGGGAAATAGTCAAACAGGTTGAGACAGAAAGCACTTTGGAGATGTTAAAAAAAAAAAAAAAAAAAGCTCTTTGCGGACCACTAAAGTGACACTGATTTGAATTTGAGGAAGAGTGAAGGAGGCAGCGGAAACAGCGAGAGTATGATGGAGGGAAAAGAAACGAGGAGAGGCGGAATGAAATGAGAGGGGAACCACGTTTAAATGATCCGTCTGTGGTAAATCCTACTTCGGCTCTGAAAGAGACTAAATCAATGACAACTTTGTTCCAACAGCTGATTGACTGAGGTGTGGTGGTCGATGTAGCTGCTAATGACGACTGTCAGTCATTTCAATTTCAGCCTTTGAAGGTCCAGTGTGTGAGATTGATTTAGCGGGATTAGGCAGCACCTAGAGGTGAGGATGGCAGATTGCAATCAGCTGAAGCGTCACCCAGTTAGAATTCCTCCAGTGTTCATTGTTTTACTGGAAATCGAATTATCTGCAGAGGTCTCTTCCTCTCTGAAACAAACGAACCAGGTGATTAAAACCAATAAAAAACCCAGAATGAAGCAGTTTCACGTAGCAAATCAATGTTTTCCTACCCTTATTTCTGATCCTGATGTTGACAAGGTTTTTACTTGGAGTTGAATTTTCCACAGAGGTCTCTTCCTCTCCAAACAAGCAGACTCTGTGATTTAAACCGGTAAAAACACTGAATAAAGCAGTGTCTCGATGCTGTTTGACATGTCGGATAAGGGCGGCTAACCTAGCAGCTGCTAATGTGTGTTCAGCTGATTGCTTTGATAACTTCAGATCCAGACTTTAAGGAGGTTTATAGCAGGAGCCGAATTATCTGTAGCGGTCAAATGGACCTGGTGATTTAAACCATTAAAAGCACCACATAAAGCAGTTGCACATTTTTAAAAAAAAAAAAGTTTTTTTGGCGGAAGAACTAAAACTACGGTGGGTGACCTTGACCCTATCTAGAGCCAGTGTTTGGTCTGTCTCTTCTGAGCTACTGTAGACAAGAACCCACTCCCTATGTAGATATAAACGGCTCATTCTAAGGTAGCAAAAACACAACAATTCTTATTTTCATGTGATTATACACTAAAGAAAACATACTTAATGTATGATATTCTATTTCTGCCAATATATCTCGCTAAATCCTCCACTGGACCTTTAAAGTTATTCAATAAGGTGGTTTTATTTTACATCATTTATCTTATCTCTGTCTGTTTAGAATAAACTTGGACATTAATCTGTGTCACGTTGAATCTTGTCCCCCTTCAGATTGTGTCCTACCTGCTGGACCTGCCAGAGAAAGATGAAGAGGAGGTGGAGCGTGCTCAAATCAATAACTTTGACACCCTGTGGGGGGAGACAGGTGGGAACACCTACTTTAGATACATGTTACACTAATAAAACCCAGGCACATGACTGTGAATGTTAATGGTTCATGTGGCTGTGAAGTCTCTGAACACAATGTAAAGATAATGAAGCAGTTTGTGAGACGTACACATGTTAAACAATATTTTTAAGGTGTTTTGTGAGAGGGTTTATCTGTGTGTCACTGCGAGGCAGAGCGCTGCAGTGCGGATATGAGAGATGGTTCTTGTGTGTCTGCTGCTGCTGCTGCTGCTGCTGCTGCTGCTGCGTCAGATACTGATGGCAGTGCAGTGGTGTCATTGGAGCACAGACAGGGCTGGGCTCACCCAGAGGAGGAGGAGAGGGAGGAGGAGGGATGAGTGTGCTCCAGGGTGCTTAGAAAAGACTAGTGTGATTGCCCCGTGGCAGGGTGTTGAGAAATGTAATGCATCATTGTAACCTAAAGCTATGAAACCTCGTTGCGAGCCTTATTCCCCCGCTGCAGTGTGTTAGAGAGCTGCTTCTCCCTGTCAGCTCAAGAGGAGGACTTGTACTCACTCAGCTGTGGTTTCATTGTTTATAAGAGATCAGGAGGATAACAGTTGTTCTGGAAGATGATTTTTAATCCCAGTGTTACTGGATAGGTCAACTGAAAATACATTAACAGCCAGAGGGAGAGTATGTATGTTCAGATGTACTCACTGAACTGTGTATATCAGAGTGTTCTTCCAGCAAAGGATAAATAGGTTCAAACTAAAGCTACACCGATAAATTAGCTGATATCTCATTGAGGATATATCAGTACCCGTGAATGCATCGGTCAACAAGCAGTAGTAAGAAGTATGTTTACTCAAGTACTGTAGTTAAGTACAGTTTATAAGTACTGGAATTTCCCTTTTAGGCAACTTCATGTGTCTACTCCACTGCATCTTAGAGGCAAATATTGTTCTTTATACTTCACTAGATTTATTAGATAACTTAAGTCACTTTGCACATTTCAATTTTTAATATAAAATATAAATCGACAATCAAGTATTATAGGTTCAGATACCCATCAGTATTTAAAGAAATTATAATCAGATCCATCCTAACCAGCTGCAGCTATTATTATTATTATTATTATTATTTATTTTTATTTATTTATTTATTTATTTTTAATTTTTATTTTATTTTTATTTTTTATTAAATGGGCCATTTTTCATAATGAGCACTTTTATTTTTGGTACTCTAAATATATTTTGATGCTTATACTTTTCTACTCAAGCTAACTTTTGAATGCAGGACGTTTACTTGTAGCAGAGTATTTCTACACTACTTTTACTTGAGTTAAAGATCCAAGTACTTCTTACACCCCTGCCGACAAGCAATAAATGCTAAATCAGGTTTCACATTATTTTTTTCAACTGCAAAGATGTCCCGCTTTGTTTCTTGGTCCAACTTGTGCGGCAATATCCGGGGCTGAAAAATGAAGCCAACACGGCAAAAAAAAAAACTGCAGTTCCTTGAATGGCCACTTAAGGCTGACTCCGAAAAAATTAATCCTCATAGACCCCCATGTTAAAATACCCAACTTTAAAGCAGAGATAATTATGTTTACAGCCTGGTACGAAAACAGTTTTGGTCTCTATAGCTAATTTCCCTGTTCATGACAACTGTATGGGAGGGGTTTATATAATTCACCCATTAAAATGTTATTAAGGCTTAAAGTTACGCATCATTAAGGGCGTGGCTGCCTGAGAGACATCACCACAGCTCCACCCTGTCGTCCAAATATCATCCCTCAACCCCAAGTGACAAACATTTCCATCTTAGAAACATTGCCCGTGTGCAACCTCTTTTATTTAAAGAAGACACTGAAAAAGTTTTATCTCAAGCAGCACGTCTATTCACCATGACTAAACATCGCAAACACGTAACTTTTCATTTTAAAATTCAATTTTGCGTTTAGCTTATAAATCTCTTGATGGACTTACACCTGACTGTTTATCTGATATGTTGGTCAAATACGTTCCCTCATGATCCCTAAGATCATCCACCTCTGGTCTATTAAATGTCCCCCAGAGTAGAATTAGTTGTACTCAGAGTAGTGATTACTTCTGGCTCTAAAAGACCAAGATACCGAACTCAAGGCTTCAAAACAGAAGTCCACAAAGCAGTGGCTATTTCATAGTCTATGATCACATTTTTTAAACAAACAAATCTAAGGGATTTGTTCAAAGCTTGTTTGTCTGTGTTATGTTTTAAAGGAAATTGCTGTCGACTGATGTATCGGTATCAGTCTAAGAAATCCAGTATGTGTCAGGCTATAGTTGAAACTGCGGTCAGCCCCTCTGGGCCTGCTTCAACTCTGCTTAAAGAGATTTGTTCACTCTGCTTAAATTATTCCAATTATAATCATTACGTTTGAGAAGATGTCTTTTCAAAGGCCTTCGCTTCAGCAAAATCTCGATAGGCTTCTCCTCCTCCCTTCTCTTCCTCTCTCCTCTCCTCTCCTCTAATTGATGTTTTTACAACAGCATGTATCAATATATGAACCTACAGACAGTCATGACCCATATCGACAGCTCCTCTCAGCTTTGCAGAGCTTTACAGTGAGTTTCAGCTCATCATTCAGTTGTCAAAACCTAAACTTTACTGTTCTGGTTCATTCTCATAGCAGTGTTTTCAGCCACAGAAGGTGAAGAGGCTCTGTAAACCCCACCCACATTACATGCCCAGACACAGATAGTGACTTGCAGGTGAAAACATTTACCAGCTATTAAGATACTTCCTTCAGGCATTGATAAAAAACAAAATATTTGTCTGTCATCGTTCATCATGTGAACACAAACATGACTCCAGATGAATGTTCATGTCACTCCATAACTGCTGTTTGCCATGTAAAAGGTGATGATATGTCACGTGTTTCCACTGCCCCCAAGTGGCCAAACAAATCAGTTATTGCAGGTTAATAATGACTTAATCACCAACAAAAATCATGTCTGCGCTAAATCCCCAACTCAAAACCTGATTTCTGTCCTCCACATTCACTTCTGCTTCTCCTCATCTCATCCACTGATCCATTGTGTGTTTGTGCAGCTCTGACCGCAGCCTCCGGTCGGGGGAAGCTGGAGGTCTGTCGTCTGTTACTGGAGCAGGGGGCGGCCGTGGCTCAGCCCAACAGACGAGGCATCGTTCCGCTGTTCAGCGCCGTCCGACAGGGACACTGGCAGGTTAGTGCTTACCTTTGTACCTTGTAGGGTGTGTGCAGGTTCTTAAGAAGTCTTAAATTCAGTTTTGTAAATATGAGGCCTTCAAGGTGTAAAGGTCTAAAGGTCTAAAATATGAACTTGTAAAGTAACATTTTATCTAATTTCTTTTTGTCAAAACAAGTCCTTGAATCAGATGATTTGTCCAAAAATCAGTCTTAAATTTGGTTAAAAACTGCCTTCAAAAGGTCTTAAAAAGCATAAAATACAGACTGGACGATTTCTCCCTCCCTGCTGGGGCTCTGGATTTCCAGGGGTCATGGTTGGAGATCACGGGGACCTTTGTGGTCTTGAGAGACGATCATGGACACGGAGGATCTGTTGTCAGTGGCACTGCAGCGTGTGTTTTGTCTGCCTTTGTTTTTTTGTTGTTGTAAAAAAAAACTAATAAAAATTGTGTCTGATACCTGCAGACATCCTGTTTTGCATTTGAGTGGACACCAGACATACATCTTGTTTTCCCAGTTTACTCTAAAAGGCTGTACGGATGTGGCAATTATGCTCTTGGAACTAATTTTCATTTTTATTTAATTTTTTTCAAACAATTTTCACTTAATTCTCTTTTGGTTTAATAAAAAGTAGCGTCACTTTTTTAACATAACTTTTTATCACATCCAGTTGCTGTTATATGATGACGATGATGTGATATGATGACATGGGTTCTGTATTTGGGCGTTTCAGATCGTGGACCTCCTCCTCACACATGGCGCAGATGTCAACCTGGCTGACAAGCAGGGTCGCACTCCTCTAATGATGGCCGCCTCGGAGGGACACCTGGGGACTGTGGAGTTTTTACTATCTCAAGGTAAAGGGACTGAGCAGTTCCTCCAGGATGAGACAAGTTCAGCCATTCGACCTTGCAGTTCTGTTCGATCACTGCAACTTTAACACAATTTTTACTATTGAAAACAAATGAAATCTTGTTTTATTGTAGAGCTGCGTGCAGCGTATTGAGTCGCTCAGCCCCCCTGTCTCTCTGTCTGCTTATCATGAGACTATGAGAGTCACACACACAGTGACAGAACTAACTGTTAGCATCACATGGCTAGCGTTACCCAACGGTTATTAACTGGTTTAATAACAGAGTCAAGCAATTTCAGTGTGAGATTAATGGCTCTGTGTCAGATGTTTACTGCTGCGATGGGGCTTTTGACCAAGCGGCAAAATAAGATGAGAAGTGATGACATCGAGTAACCAGGCAGAGAGCGCAGGAGAAGAGCGGCTGATGGAGAGCGCTGCGTCAAACAGCAGCAGCAGCTGATTGTCGGCAAACAGCTGTTTCTATCCCCAAGGAAAAGCTACAGTGAAACCAGGCTGCAGCAATCGCAGAATTTTAAAACATGGGTTTACAATAAAATTTTGGTCGGTTAGGGCTTTCTGCGTATAGCAAGAGAGCATTTTTTGACACAGCTGAGACCAAAGTACGAGTAGAACCTCTGAAGCATAAATATGAGGATCTACTAGAATAAATACTGCACAAGATATCTCAACAGATGTTTAGTAAATTGATAGCTAAGGCAATAAATATGTGCAGCCATTTGTCATGATCTTTGGCATTCAAAGCCTTCCTACAGGAGCACTCGATATACCAGGGTGTTTCCTCTTCTCACACTCATCTAAACGCTGCAGTCCTTCACAGGGAAAAAAAAAAAATCACAGCCACTGCACCAATAAAAACGAGCGTAATTACAGTTTTCAAATGTTGTTTACGATAATTACAGCCAAATTAAATCAGCAGCAGATTTTAAAAATCCATCAGAAATGAATTAAGCAGTTAGTTGTGAAAAGGATTCGGAGTGAAAGACGCCAGGCTGCGTCTCACTGCCGCCTCTGCCTCTTCCCAGGAGCCTCTCTGTCTCTGATGGATAAGGAGGGTCTGACCGCTCTGAGCTGGGCCTGTCTCAAAGGACACTTACCTGTCGTGCGCTGCCTGGTGGAGAGCGGAGCCGCCACTGACCACGCTGACAAGAACGGACGCACGCCCCTCGACCTGGCTGCCTTCTACGGCGACTCTGAAGTGGTACGAGTTTATGACTGAAAAGGGCTGGCTATTTTGTTTGACCTTCACGATACAGACAGATTTTTTTCGCAACCTTTCACACCATGTCTCTGTCTCTTCAGGTCCAGTTCTTGGTTGACCACGGCGCCATGATAGAGCACGTAGACTACAGCGGGATGCGTCCTCTGGACAGGGCGGTGGGCTGCAGAAACACGTCGGTGGTGGTCGCCCTGCTCAAGAAAGGAGCCAAGATAGGTAAGAGCGGGTTGGCGGAGTAAAGAGGCGACCGTTTAGCTCACAGAGGACGTCTTCTAAGTGCAGCATCTTTGTCCTGTAGCGCCATGAGAGAGGGTTATTTGCCTGCCGTGGAGATGAGATACAATTTGAGATTGTATTTTTGTTGAAAAGGTCATGCATTGGAGTTCAAGCATGAGCTGCATGAAAGGGAGAATCCAGAGATGCTCTTTCTTTAAAGTACACACTTCCTGCTGGTCATTATAGAGCGCTGTAGCATTGTACCGCAATAAGCCATGGATTCAGGTTCGTGTCTCCATGTAGCTTAAACCACTTCCTGCTACTGTATGTCATCCGCCCCCCTACTGCCGCATCGTGCTGCTTCTCCTCGGCTATTTATGGCTCTGATGTGTGTTTCTTTTTATTGTACTACTGCTGCCGCTGTGTTGTTTTGCTTTTTCTCTTTCTCTCTCTCTCTCTGTCTGTTTGTCTCTACCTACCGCTCACGCTATCTCCCCGGTTCTCTCTCAATCACATCCTCTCGCTCTATTCCTCTGCGGTTGCTCAGAGACAGGTTGTTATTAGCGCTTGTTTCTTTTCGGTATCCTTTTTTCTCCTTTTTCTTTTGCTCAGGCACTTATCTCCGCTTCTCACTGCTGCTTTTTTTGTGTTCCTTTTTCTCACTTCTCCTCCTCCTCCACCACTGCCATCACTTCTCTTCCTCTTTCTCGCTGTTTCTATCTGTTTTCTCTGGCAATTCTTCCCCTCCCCTCCCTCCCTCGCTCTGCCCTCCCACTCACACTCCCTTCCTTGCTCATGACCTCCTCCTTCTACCCCCCCCCCCCCCCCCCCCCCCCCCCCCTCCTTCCCTCCTCTTGCCTCCCCACCCATCCCCCGCCTCTCTCTCCGGCCCCAGGATGTCAGACGCTGCCCAGTCGGCCCCGAGGTAAAGCCAAGGCTGTCGACTTCTCACCCCACCAGGCATTTTGACAGCTCTATCTCCTCTCTCTGTGTTGTCTGTGTCGTCCTAAGTGTCGGCAGGCCAGCTTAGCTACCTTCTCAAACTGACAAATAATAACATGCAAAAGGTATTAGCACTGACAGTGATGCAGTCGGGATTGCCCTAGAGGTAGATGCTAACATCCGAGTGGTTAATGACAGCATGCCCGGCCTCCAGCCTGTGACGTCATATCGAGGTGTTGACCTTCCATTCCACAGATGCATGACGGGGAGCCCCCTCAGTAGCACTTTGCGTGGTCGTGATTTAGCGGAAAATGCATGTCTTTGTAACTCCTCTGTACCACCGCCACCACAGACTGAGGTGATAAACCACTGTACTGTGCATCGCTCATCTTCCAGACGTTTCCTCAGTGTCAGCTAGGCCAGTCAGCAGCATTTCTACCCTCACCTCCACCACCCCCACCACCACCGCCACCAGCTCAGAGGACAGCCTGCAGAGCTCCGTTACACCCCTCCTGCTTGCCTCTTTTGTTTATCGTACCTGCCCCATGTCTCCTTGTGCAAGATCCCCTTCCTTCTCATCTCTGTGGTGTGTGTACATGTGTCAAGGATTGCTGTTGCGCAGATACAGAAAAAGACAGTTTCAGTTTGATTTTTTTTTTTCAGTCACAAAGCAGTCTGCAGGGATTAAGTGTCTTTTTTCCTCTTTTCGTTTTTAAATACACGACACAAGTTTTTCCTGCTGCTCTCGATCACATCCCTGAATCAGTCACTAGTACAAAGAATTACTGTACATCTGCACTTCTTGACAAGACAGAAAATGTGTCTCTACAAAAACATGACAGCGTTTTTTTTGTTTGTTTTTCTGTACATCTACTCGGCCTGGGTTAAAACGTATTTGCAGATAATTGCTGCAGTTAATCAGCCATTTGAAAACCGTTTGAAATGTGCTCATTCTGCACTCTAATTCAGCAAACTCGACCCCCAGCAGGATTAAAGAAACACATAATTATCGGCAGATAGTATTTGACCCAGGCCTGACGTCCCATAGCGAGGTCACAGTGTTCTCAAGGTGTCAGAGCAGATCTTTGTAATCTTTTCTCTGCAGTGGATTGCCTGTCTTTTCTCCTCCATTTCCTCATTTTGGCTGTTGTCTCATCCCTGTTATTATTGTTGTGTGTAGTGTGACTCCCAGTCGCTCCCTCCTTCCTCCTCTGCTGCTTATTGCTGTGTGTCTTTCTCACTGCGCTTTTTGTTTTCATCTGTTCCTTCCTGTGTTACCCAGGTCCAGCCACGTGGGCCATGGCCACCTCCAAACCCGACATCATGATCATCTTACTCAGCAAACTCATCGAGGAGGGGGACAGTTTCTACAAGGTCAGACAACAGCTCAGGTTTCACTGGATGAATTACAGATACATCTGTGATGTGATGAATGTGAAATGATCCTGTTTCTACCTGTTGTGAGCAATATAGACTTGGGTCATATGAAGGACGAAAAAAAGACATAATTATCAATAAGTAAATACAGTAATAAATAATTAAATAAATAAATGCTAAAATATATACGTAAATAAAAAAATTAAAGAAAAGCAGAGGTTAGGACCTCATTAAGATACGGACAGAAATACAGAGACAGATAAATGTAGTTGTACAAAAATTGGGGGGGGGGGGAATTAAGATTATTAATTTTTTTATTATTTTATTTCATTTTTATTATTTTCTAATTATCAACTTTTATTTATTTATGTATCTATTTATGTCCATATTTATTCAAACATTTATTTTATTTTATTTTTTTATAATTAATTTTATTAATTAATTAATTTATTTATTTATCTTTTTATGTCTATATTTATTTATTTATTTATTTCAATCATTTAATGTATTTGTTAAATGAAAAATAAAATATGATTTATTTATCTATTTATTTCCATATTTATTTCAGCACATATTTGTTTATTCTTTTTTTTATTTATGCATGTTTTTATTTATTTATTTCCATATTTACTTCAGCATTTTTTTATTCATTTATTTATTTATTTATTGAAGCATTTATCTATTTATTTCCATATAGATTCAGTGTTTATTTATTTATTTATATGTTTATTCTATATTGATTTGTATAATGCATGCATGTTTTTATTTATTTATTTCCATGTTTATGTCCACATCCATTTATTTATGTGTTCTTTTATTTATAATTTTATGCATGGGTTTATTTATTTCAACATTTATTATTTTATTTATTTATTCCTGTATTTATTTATTTATAAAGACATTTTTAGTTCTCTATACAGTCAGTGTCATTTGACATAAATTATATATTTTCTTCAGAATAATATATGTTTTGTAGAAAGTAGAAAATTAAAGCTCTTAGTTTTATACGTGTTAGTGCACGTGTGGGATTTTACTCTATCTGTCCTGTAGTTTCCCAAATAAAATACTTTCAGTTGTTTGTAGGTATTATATTGTAAATAACAACGTTAATCTACAGTGAAAACAAGACAATGAGCTTTGATTGAGAACAAATGATAAATGTATCTTTATGTCTGGCTCTGGTTTATATTGTGCAAGGTTTTCAGATTATATTTCACTACGTCATGACGATAACCTGACTTCTCTCTGTTTGTCCAACAGAAGGGGAAGGTGAAGGAGGCAGCGCAGCGTTATCAATATGCCCTCAAAAAGTTTCCACGCGAAGGCTTCAGCGAGGACCTCAAGACATTCAGGGAACTCAAAGTATCGCTCTTCCTCAACCTGTCCCGATGTCGGAGGAAAATGAACGTAAGTCTGAGGCCTGAGCGGCTGGTGGAAGATGCCAAAGCAGACGTGTTTCAGATTGACTTCTGAGTTGTCTGTTATACTAAATAACCAAACCATATTGTATCATACGTCGAACATAATGACGATGATGCTGCCAGCTGTGTTTCCCTTTGTCTTGATATGTGTTGGATGTTGTTCAATCTCTGCAGGACTTTGGGATGGCTGAGGAATTTGCTACCAAGGCACTTGAACTGAAACCAAAATCATATGAGGCATACTATGCCAGAGCACGCGCCAAGCGTAGCAGCAGGTACGCTCCTTTTATCTCTCTACACATCATAGAGTGAGATACTCTTTGATATGCATTTTAAATTGTCTCTGCAGCTATGTTGACTTTTCCCCAACATTAAAAATCAATCTCTTGTTTCCAGACAATTTCCTGAAGCCTTAGAGGACCTGAATGAAGCCATGAAGCAGTGCCCCAACAACCGAGAGATCCAGCGGCTGATCCAGAGGGTGGAGGAGGAGTATCACCAGCTCAACCAGGAGGAGCACCAGCAGCAGGACCTGGAGCTGGAGCCTCCTCCCTCCCCTCCTCCTACACCTCCCCCAGAAGACGAGGAGTCCCTGTCCCTGTCCATGCCTCTCCCCCCTCCCCCAGAGCCCCGTCTGGAGGACATGGAGCCCGTCCAGGACCTGTTTGAGGACGAGGACTACCTGGAGCAGGAGCTGGAGGCCATGTCTGTGGGTCTGCCCCCACCCGAGTCTCTCACCAACCCCTCCAGCCTTCCCATCATCCAGAGCCCGCCGCTGTCCCCAACACATCCAGATCAGATCTACTTAGCTGGAGGTTCGCCCATGGGCCAGCCCTACGAATATCACCCCACCTCTTCCTCCATGTCCTCTCCAACCCGTGGCTCGTACCAGCCCACATCGCCCTCCCTCTCCCCGACGCATCAGAATCACTATCGACACAGCCCGCCTCATACCTCCCCGGTGCACCAGTCGTCCTACGGCTTCAGCCCGCCTTCTATGGGTAGTGGAGGTCAGGGGATGGATCACCAGAGCCCACCGCCTTCTCCTTTACGTCGGGCAGCTCAGTACAGAGCCAGTCCACCAGTAGAGAGTGTTTGTCTGTACAGGTCCCAGTCCGGGTCACCTGTGCGCTACCAGACAGAGCAGCTCCCCGGCCGACCCAAATCCCCCCTCTCCAAGATGAGCAGTCAGCGTTCGTTCCAGCTGAGCTCGCAGCAGTCTCTGTCCTCGCAGCACCACCAAGCCCAAGGCCTTCGTCTTCAGCCTTCTATAGCCCAAATAGTCCGCACAAACCAGCCGAGCAACGTGATGGGCAACAGCCTCTACAGCGGCCAGATGGGACACTCCATGAGTGGTCGCTACCAGGGGGGTTCGGTGGATGTCGAGAGCCGGCTGGTGTACCAGCCCTCCTTGGATGGACGGTCCATGCCCCAGGTGCAGGCCAGCCTCAGCTCTGGGGCCCTCTGTCAGCACGGCGGCCGAGGAGGGGTTATGGAGTCGGGCCTGTTGAAGGATGAGCTACCCCAGCGCCCCTCCTCTGCCTACCGCGCCAGCAGCGGGGGCCCGGGGGGCATCCGTTACAGCCAGACGCCCCAGATAAGCCGCAGCCAGTCAGCCGCCTATTATCCAGTCTCCGAACACGTACTGGAGCGAGCCAATGCCATGCCCCCCTGCCAGTTGGGTTCTCCCGAGATCCCCCACATGGTGAGACGCCCCGTCAGTGCCAATACTACTGAGATGAAGCAGCACGTGCCCACCCCGAGGCCTCTCATCCACTCACAGAGCGTAGGCCTTCGATTCTCCCCGTCCAGCAACAATATCTCAACTGGATCCACCTCCAATTTAGCGCCGGGTTTCAGGCCGTCCTCTTCCATTCAGCAGATGGAGATCCCCCTGCAAGCCACATACGAGCGCTCCTGTGATGACATCTCCCCAATCTCTCCCTCTCAAGGCGGCGGGGGTCTGTATCCAGGCGAGACCACGCGCTCTCGGAACACGCCCTTCATGGGCATCATAGACAAGACGGCGCGGACTCAGCAGTACCTGCATCAGCCCTCACGGTCCAGGGCCATGACGTCCATGGACTCCGCTATCAGCCCCACCTCGCCTGGCCAGCTGGTCCAGCAAGGCTCCACCTACAGCCCCCCCGCCTCGCTGGGCAACATCGCCTACTACAACAAGACTAACAACGCCCAGAACGGACACCTGTTGGAGGAGGACTACTACACCCAGACGCAGCCCCCCTCGCTGGGCAAGCTGGCCAACGGCTCCCGCGGCAGTGGGGACATCCTGGAGCGGGTCAGCCAGGTGCCCACCTATCCGGATGTGAAGGTGGCGAGGACTCTGCCCGTGGCACAGGCCTACCAGGACAACATGTATCGCCAGCTCTCGCGTGACTCCCGGACCCAAGGCCCCACCTCCCCCATCAAACCAAAGAGACCATTTGTGGAGTCAAACGTGTGATGGCCTGCCTGTGATTGGTTGGTCGGACTGGGCTTGTCAGTGGGAGTGAGAGGAGGAAAATATTTAGCTCGACAGCAGATGCTGCTGACCCCTTGTGTATGTGACATGGACGGACTCATCTTAAAGAACTCACCAGAGAGAAACCCACTCAGCCGGCACACACACACTTAGGGTATTAGACATTATCTTATATGAGAAACATAACTAACAGTGAAAGCGATTATTTCATTATCATATTCTGCACACAGGTGGGACAACAGGAGGGTCCTCAGTTCTGATCTCATACTGAATCAAAGACCGGTGCACTTCCAGAATGTTGTGCGGCACAAAGTTCCCACAGGTGAACACGACAGGTGGGACTGTGAGAGTGAAAGTACTAACCATCGGACTCGACTCGTGGACTCTGTATCCATCTTCTGTTCTTTCAAAGTGTGCTCTTAACCAAGGTTGCTAGTAGGCTCTATTCTATGTAATACAATATTATATGTTCAATACTGTACATTGCTCAGAAAATACAAATGGCTCAACAAAACTCAGTACTTAGAGAAAAATGACAATATTTATAATTAAGTTATATATTGTACATAGAAAGAAAACATAGTTTGCGTTTGAATTGTATTCTGTTAACCCTGCCTTTGTGTCCCACTGCTAGTCATATGGATGTGGAAACCGATCAGGGCGAGGAACGAGGGACATCGACCAACTTTGAATGACGTAATTACCTCTAATGTGTCGAAATAAAAAGGATTCTGTCGTGGTTTAATGCTAGAAGATGCTTCCTATGCTGCAGTAGGTCCTAAATGATCTGAAGGACGTAACTAGCAGGTTTATCGATTAATCTGCAATGTTTTTTCTGTAAAATGTCGGAAAATAGAAAAAAATATGTCCGGTATAATTCCCGCAGTCTGAGAGCGGAGGCTTCAAATGTAAGGTTACCATCAGAAAGTTTGGCCAGTTTATTTCCTGTCAACCGAGCTATGGATTAATTATTTTTAGCTCTACGTTAATAAACACATGAGAATTCAGATCTTACACAAAGTACCACAGAGTGCTTCAAAGGTTTAGCTGGAATTGGTCAGTTAAAAATGATGCTCACACCTTTTTTTGCATCTTCTTTTGTTCATTAAATCATTTTTGAAAACTACGTAAATACGTAAACTATGATTTTCTATATTTCCTAACTGTATCACAGACCTCATGATAAGCATTCATGCAGTGATACTTAACTTCAGGCCTGTGGGCTGAATCTGGCCCACCACAGCGTGCCGGGTGGCCCGCCAACCACTTTCTAATTCACACTGGGAATTTTTTTTGTACTCTGAATGTAAATAAGGCATCAGAGTGCACGGAAAAGCTTAAAAATCAAGCTTTATTTTGGTAAAGTGCCAGAGGAGGAACCTCTAGACCCCCAGCAGACATCCAGACTAAGCCCCAAATGTCTTCAAATCCTGGAGACACCCCTGCGTACACCTGAGCTGTGCTACGACTGGATTTGCCTTTTAGCAAAGAAGTAAAGATGAGTGAGGACAGCAAACATTCAAAGATTAAATAGGGCTGCACCATATGCAAAAAACATATATAGTTTTATTATTTTGACAGATACTGCGATTTGAGTCACGATTTTAGTGGTAATAGCAATTTTTGCATCTGATTTTCACTTTTAAAAAATGATGTGATTTTATTTTCTGGGGTCTGTGCCTAATAAGCATGTTCCTTTACATCTGGAATATGATTACGGGATGTTGTGACACATTTTACCTTGATCAAAAATTGCAGCTCCCATGATTCGGATATTACACTTGGCAGTATTGTGATTTCTATAATATTACGAGTTATTATAATAATAATAATAATAATAATAAACTAAATAATAAAAAATAAGAAGAAGAATAAAAAAATGAGGCAATTTTAAGAAAATGCAAAAAATAAAATAAAATACCGTCACTGAAGCAGATAAGCAAAGATGGCAACTAATTGCCGTGTGGATTGTGCTGAGGTACAGCAGATCAAACAATCAGAGTAACACATTCAGCCCTAGTTGAAATCAGGCAATTCATTTATTATATATACTGATAAATATTGTTAATGTTTATTTACTGGCCTCCTGTCATTTTTGCAAAAGTGACCCTCGGGGAAAGCAAGTTGAGAATCTCTGCTGTAGTGTCGAGGCTGCAATCTCTACACGTAGTCTGACATATTGGACCTGTTCCCTGTCAGTAAACAACTTTGAATACTAGCTTAATCAAACAGGCAGAGCATCAGTTGCTGTAGCTTTATACAAGCTCATAGGATTGTTTTTGAGTCAACTCATAGAAGTCAGGTTGAACAAAAATCTGGCCTTGTTTGTAGTTTAAATCTCCAGCTCCAGGAATCTTGCGGGTCAGATGATGAGTGACTTCATAACGTGGCGCACGAGCATCAAAGTTCGCCTTTGTCCCTCCTCCGCGGGTGATTACGCTGTGTGTTCCTAACAGAGAGCGTACATATGCTAGTGATGGGTTAACATGGATAGTGCTCAGCGATTAAAAGCAAGCAAATGCATACACGACCACTGTTACAGACGTTTCCCTCTCTCCTGCATCACCTCGTTTCTTTTTACCCACGATGCATTTTTATTCCGCCACTTCTTCTGCACTAAAAATGCCTGTTAAGTTCTTAACTAAGGGTGCACTTTATGTATTTTACTTACTTTTGTTGTCAACGGTTGTTGAATCTGGAGAAAGTGGGCGTGTGATCAGGCAGACCTCCGACCGGTGAGACTATCACAGACACTATTATTACATGATTTACAAAAGCAGCGATGAATGACAATATGAAGAGCAAACAATGTTTTTAAACCGGTGAAGATGTATAGACTTTCTAGCACAAGTTGTATATACTGACTCAGATGTTCCACTTCGGGTCCAGCGCGGGTTTGTGAGTGAAGCAAGATCATATTTAAGTATTCCACATCATTAGAAAATATCCATTAAAGTCCTCTATCTCTAAAGGAGCCAGTCTAATCCACTGGTCTTGCACACATCTTCAAACATCTTCAAATTAAGTCAAATCTACTGCAACAAAAAAAAAGTGTGACTGAGGTTCAGTGCTCAGAAACTCCATATTTGGAGTTTGGGGTGATTGAGAAAGTGGAAGAATATTCAAGTTATTTGTATATGTGGGAAAAGTTACGGACCATTTGTCTGTAACGTTTTATTTTGGTTTCTCTGATAAAGAATATCTAAAGAGTTCATTCTCAGTTTCACCTGCTACCAGAGAGATGCCCTACTTATCTTTACAGAAATGAAGGTATAAACTGTATTATACTTAATTTAAGAAGACTTCTAGGTTGAGGACATTCGAGGGTGTATGGTTTCAAGCTGTCTATGTATATTAGTTTGCTGTAAATAGTCCGATGCATGTTCTATTCTTTCCATGAGCTCAAGCGGAAACATGTATAGCAGTGTTCTGACTCTGGTGTGCGACACGCGCGACGCTCGGATCAAGATAAGGAGACCGCTCTCCCCCCCTGAACTGTCCTTATCATTTTCCCTTCGACCTCACCAGACAAAAAGCAAAAGGTTTTCTTTTATTTTATTTTAATGTATTTGCTTGCTGAGCAGAGTTCTCTTGTCTGTAAATGTGAGCTTTCAGATCGCTGTGATAAAAAGTTTAATTAAAAACAATAAAAAAGAATGTGTTTTTATCTCATGATAACTGATTGTAATCTGTACAGTCAAACATATGTATTGGAGGAAACAAAAAAAAGAACATATTTATAAATGGTTACCAACTGAAACACGCCCTGCATGTCAGTCATTTATTTTAATGATTATTTGGATCTAACATACACACGTCATTTTCTTATTTTGGATGATTTTGGGCTACAAAACAAACATATAACTCCAGTGTGTCGACAAGCTTCTGTGCAATATGATGCAATTCAATACAACTCCAGAATACACTGCATTTTTAAAGCTATTAATGTTTAAATCAAAGGTGTTGTTGCATCAGATTTCATGATATCATTAAAGATATACTTTGCGGGATTTTATCAAACAATGTCATCCCTCTCAATCATCACTTACGACTAACTACAAGTGTGTGGTGATGCCTTTATCTGCAGAGACACTGCCCGTGTTTTCCAGCACATCGTGACTCCCAGCTCGTCAAATACCGACACTTGGTCAGTTGCCCTTGGCATCAAACTATGATGCTCCAGTTACACATACAGCAACAGTTTTGGATGCTCAGGGACAGAGTGTCGGTTCACGCTTGTTAAATGCATTCTGTCCTTTCAAGCTAAACTTGGCGTGTAGGTAAAAAAACTTTTGGGTTTTTTTAGGTTTAAAAGCCAACAAAAAGTACGTGGTTAGGTTTAGAAAAGAAACGTCTTGGCTTAAAATAACATGGATTTTTTTTAAGTAAAGTAATGTCACATATGTCACTAGCATAGTTCGTTTGCTCATTTTCCGTAACCACTTATCCTATTAGGGGTCGTGGGGGGGCTGGAGCCTATCCCAGCTGACATTGGGTGAGAGGCAGGGTTCACCCTGGACAGGTCACCAGACTATCACAGGGCTGACACATAGAGACAGACAACCATTCACACTCACATTCACACCTACGGACAATTTAGAGTCACCAATTAACCTGCATGTCTTTGGACTGTGGGAGGAAGCTGGAGCACCTGGAGGAAACCCACGCTGACACAGGGAGAACATGCAACCTCCTCACAAAGTGGCTCCCCCACCCTGGGTTCAAACCAGGAACCCTCTTGTCCAACATGAAACCAAAAGGTTTGGTTTCATGTTGGACACAAACAACAGTCTCATGGGTGAAAGTCCAGAGTTCCTGCTTACCCTATTTGGACTTTCTTGCTCTTCATACTACAGCAGTTGCTCAGAGCATCAAAAAATGCAGCTACCTGATGCATTTCTTAACACCACTAAAGGGTGCCTCGCTGCATCGGTATCTGACACCGAAGGCTACTGTTAAGCATCAGTATTTGACAAGTTGGGAGTGAGACCAGATTGCTTTCTATATTTTCTTCTTTGTTGTGTTCAGGGCATTCCTGGGCAGCACAAAGGTAGGGTCGGGACTTAGCAACCAGACTGTAAGCACCAGGCATCCAAGAGGAAGCTGCGGAAATTGCAAGGCCAAACACCAACTGCACAAAGCTGAAGTTGCCTTTCGTTGTTGCTGTTGATGCTTTAGCCAACAACTCCTTCATAGTATACCCTCATGTATTTTACATCGTCATACATCTGTTGGCCTTTGAACCAAAGTCTGAGCACCAGTTTGTCCAAAACATGGTGCTCATTCCTGGAAATGCTCAATTTTTAATGGTTGAATTTTACTCACAATGTTACTTTATGTTTATGCTGAGTAGTTTAAAAGGTGAACTTCACCAGTTTTACACATCAGAGTCTGTTCTGCCCTACAAAAGCAACCACAGTGAGACGAAGGGCTTCAAAGTTTCTTGTGTGTTAAAGGTAGAATTGTGATTTTTATGCCAAAAACTCTGCCTTTGTATGACCTTAAAAAGACGTATAGGCAATCCAAAGACAGAGTGCAGTAACTATAACTAGTGATTTATTTATTTCAGCGTGAGGAAAACTTTTTTCATTTCTTACCACATTCAGTTCATATTTGTTTCTTTTATAGATGTCTGTTTCAAATAGTGACAGAATATTTTAAGTAACCTTCATATTATTTTGATTTAATTTTCACTTCATCAGGTTTGACCTTTATTGAGATTCCTTGACAACATCATCTTTATCACTGATCCACTATCGACTGGTCATTGTCACGTTATCAGTTACTTTGTCGTTGGCATCATCCTGACGTTCACAAATTGCTGCAATACTCTTACTGCAATCTTAAGTACTGTATCATAGACAACTGGACTTGAGTCTCTTAAAGACATTTCGCCTCTCATCCAACAGGTTTAATCAGTTCTTAGTAGGTTTGTCACGATACCAGAATTTCAGTAGTCAATACCAGTGAATTTCCACGATTCTCAATACTCATTCGATACCACGATAAAAATCAAAAAACAGAACTCATGTATTTCTAAATTCACTACTTTATTAAAACTGTTTCAAACTTTAACTTTAACCCTCTCCACACACGACTCCTACTACCTGACTTTGCGACAAGCCGAGGTGTTGTGGTTCCAGCAGCACTTGTTAAAACCATTGTTTCTAGCAAAGACGATGGAGAACAGGCGTTCTTCTTCAGCGCTCGTCCTCGGCACAGACTGACGCTCGTATATTGCCCCTGTCAGTTCAGACAGGAATCGACACGACCCGCTGAGGGCAAAGTTGTATCCGGTACTTACGGTACTGGAAAAAAAAAAAAAGTACAGACGTATTTTCTGCATGTTGGCATCGACTTGATACTGAAGTATCGGTTCTCATGACAACCCTAGTTCTTAGAGAGGCGAAACGTCTTCAAGAAACTCAAGCAAGTCCAGTTTTCTACGATATAGCACTTATGATTACATGACCTGGATGACTGAGAATCTTCACCGACATGCTTAAAATGAATCCCAAGGCGGAGCGCAGTAACCACATTTACTGTGGTTTGCTTTGGGTTTGAGTTGGATTTTGTGGTTAATTTTCTCTCAGGAACAGAACTAGATTCAGCTAAGAAATATTGTCACAACATAGAACAGATATTCAAAGGTTTCATTTCAGTCAGAACTCAGTTTTGACTGACTTTGTAGATGCTGCGATTACCTTTGTAGGGCAGCGTTTACAGACTGAATCTCCAAACCAACTGTTGGTAGTTGAGTTGCTTTGTGGGTGACGTAGGCCCCAGGCTTTTACAAGGAAGAATGTGCAGAATAAAAAAAGACAATACCTCTGGTTCTGCTGCATCAGTACTTTTAACTGTTGACCGTTACAGGAGTGCAAAGCTAAATCCGTTTAGGACTCTTCTGACCTTTCTTGATGACGTTCTCGCAGACCAGAACGCCTTAATGATCAGTACATAGGATCAAAAGCTCTTGACTGTCTTTGTACTCACTTTGAGAACAATGTTTTGGTCCTCAAACCTTCATTAAGTTGATCTTTTTTCATCTGATTTACCCAATCTTTTACCTGATGAAGGTCTAAAGGCTGACATATCGGTAATACACTGAGTACAAACGATTGATGCCATGTTTTATCCAGTCTTAAATGGTAACATTCACAAGCTAGACCCTGCCAAACAAGGTTTTCAAGTCACGTATCATATTTTTTATGTACAGTACCTCAAACCTGCACATTTTACCACCAAAAAAAGCAAGATATTCCAAAAATACTGTAGTATTAACACTTATTATTACTGCCGTGTATAGATTTACTGTAACTGTGCAGTAAACTAAAAATCTGATACAATCTCCTCACTGAAAAACCAGGAAATAAAAAAATAAGTAACTGACTAGAGACCGCTGCCAGCTGAAATGTAAGAGAACAAGAAAATAATCAAAGTGAATGAACTACGACCCTCACCCATGAACAATATAAGACAGACATTTAAAGTGCTTACAGAAACCCAAGAGGAAGCTAAAGTCCTTGAAGGTGTGACGGATACCCCCAAACATGGAGCGTAGACAGTGTCTAGTCCTTCTTCTTCTTGTGTGTGAACAGGTGAACCAGCCCGGGCACCAGCACCATGACCACCTGAGGCACTATGATGAACTTGACGAAGAACAGGCCGTAGAAGAGGCCTTGAGGTCGGACCGGGAGCGGCAGACGATGGACGTGATACAGTCCCATGGATGAAAAGGCCAGAGACAGAGCCCGAGGAGCCCACGGCAGAGACCATCCGCCAGGCTTCCAGTACTGAGCCAGGCCCAAACCCAGAAGGGCCCCGCAGTCCCGCGTCAGAGAGGAGAACGGAGCAGTGTCCAAACGAATCCACTCAGCATGGCTGCACCACTTCTTAGCCAAAGCAATCGACCTGTGGAAGAGATTAAATATGTCCAGTCAAGGCAAAAAAATGTACTTCACCTTCACAGAGCTCATTATGCACCAAACAGACACATCAGTGCTCATAAATGTAATAAGCACACTGACCAGGAGAGGTTGATTCCCAGCTGCTGCAGTCCGGCGTGCAGCATCAGGGTGCCCAACAGCAGACCGATGCTGAGGCAGAAGAAGAACAGCAGGGGGCGACCTTCTGGGACTCTGCGGCCCAGAACAATCCCCAGAATGAAACCTGACAAGGAAATAAACTCAAATCAGTGAAAAAAAATGCAATGAAAAATATACCTGATGTTTACAGAGGACAAAAAAAATTATAAATAAATAGTGGACTAAATAAAAGAATCAATAAGTGCTGAATAACGTGGGAATAAATAAATAAATGCATTAATAAAGGTATACATACAGAAGTTAGGACCTTCTACCTCAATAACATACAGACAGAAATACATAAATAAATTAATTAATGTAGCTGTACAAAAATGTATAAATAAATTCAAGATATTTATTTATTTCCTGTTTAATTGTCAACATTATTTATTTATGCATTTATGTATTTATTTTCTTATTTATTAATCTATTCATTTTTGTTTATTAATGCATTTATTTATGTCTGTATTTATTTGAGCATATTTTTATTTGCTATATTTTATATTATTTACTTATTTATTTTATATACTTTTATTTTTTTCTATTCATTCTTTTAGGTATGTTTGTATTTATTGCAGCATATTTTGTGTTCTATTTTTTTAATATACTTTATTGTCAATTTTTTTCATCTATTTTATGTATTTAGGCATTTATCTATTTATGTTCATATTTATTTCAACATTTATTTATTTATTTATTTATGCAATTATTTATGTCTGTATTTATTTTAGCATAATTTTATTTGCTATATTTTATATTATTTACTTATTTTATATACTTTTATTTTTTCTATTTATTCTTTTAGGTATGTTTGTATTTATTGCAGCATATTTTGTTTTCTATTTTTTTAATATACTTTATTGTCAATTTTTTTCATCTATTCTTTTATGTATTTAGGCATTTATCTATTTATGTCCATATTTATTTCAACATGTATTTGTTTATTTATTCATGCAATTATTTCTGTCTGTATGTATTTCAGCATATTTTTATTTCATATATTTTATTTATATTTTATTATTTTTATGTTCATATTTTTTATTTATTCTTTTATTTATGCAATTATCTATTTATTTCAACATTTACTTATTAATTTAGTCTTTTATTTATTTATTTATGCATTTATTTGTCTTAATTTATTTCAGCATATTTTTATTGAATATACATTTTATTTTATATACTTTATTTTCATATTATTTATTTACTTGATTATTCCTGCATTTCTTTACACATTTATTTAGTTATTTATTTCTGTATTTTTTTTATTTTTATTGTCATTTTTCATCCTCCCTAATTTTTTGCTACCTCTGTAGATAATCATCTCCATGATATGAGTTTCAGCTGATACTGTCTGGTTGTTTTACCTGTTTATGATTTTCCAGGAAAATGTCACATCATGTACTGATGTTTTTATGTCAAATTATACATACAGATTTAAGAGGATTTAATCCATACACCGATACCCACACTCCACATTTTAACTTGTGCATGAAACTGTATTCAGACCTGTAATGGAGCCGGCGACGACCTGGTGAGGGAAGTGGGCGAGGATGAAGATCCTGGAGATTCCAACCGCCGCCAGCATCACCACATAGAGCAGGTAAGGAACAGCTGATAACAACACACTGAAGACACAGAGACAGAAAGAATCATTAAAAATATCTCTGACATCTTTTATCTGTGCATTTAAAGCCAAAGCAGCAGATAAGTTTATTTTTAATGAGCATACCTGCGAGTGCGTGAGTACAGGAACGACCCCAGCGAGGACACCACGATCCACCAGACTGCTGCCGTCACCATCGCATGTCCCGACGGACTCCCTGAGAGACAGACGCCAGCTTTAGAGCTCTGACTGACTGAGCAGTGAGGTTAAAGTGTACTCTCTGTGAGTGTCTCTGAGGACTTCTCACCTGGGCCGGTTTCACACGTGGAGGAAAACTGCTGAACTTTGGGCTGCTTGTTGACAAACAGATGGGATTCACCTATCCACCAGAACGGCCTCTCACCAAACAGCATCCTGGGAAAAATACACAATAATTCAAATTTCTGTACATCTGTCTATTTCCACCCACGGTACCAGAGTATCTTGTACGTGAATGATGCATGAAGTCCTGCACATCTTCACCTTCATTTAGAGACAATTACAGTTTCTTTTCTACACCAACCTCTATAAATTCTAAAGCTATACCATCCCCCACCTTTATTGTCCTTATCTCATATTTCCTACCATTATTTCATGGTGTATAAATAGTTTTGCTGCAGTAACACCAAAAATAATTCCTAAAATATCATTGTCACAATCCTTAGTTCTCTTTTTTGCCAGTTCACCAGCAACCTTGTTTCCAACTACTCTCATATATTCATGTACATCTATTCCTAGTTTCTTAAGTTTGATATAAAACATAAAAACGGTCCAAGCTGTGCATTTCAGCAGCGATATTTCAGTTTAATTCCTCCTTTATCCATTGTAGACTGATGATAATAACAGTTGTGGTGTGGTGCGTGTGCAGATTATTAGATTAGTAGATTGGGGGGGTTATGTTACTATGGCAACCACACACTGCCATCTGAAATAATCATTAGCAGATGTAATCATAGTCATAAATAAACTTGTCAAACTTTAAACAAACACATAAAGATGTCTGGAATATTGGGATGCTTTTCATTAAGGCACATGGATTTTCATGAGGGCTATAAAACTGATTAGCGTTTTTTTTTTTTTTTTTTTAATCAATAGAATTTTAAAAAATAATAAAAATGTTAAAACACACACCTTTTTTTTTTTTTACGTTGATCAAGAAGCATATGAGCCTTGTGATGCTGAACGTAACAGCTCAACCTTTCGTGTAACATTACTTAAATCATCTAGGATCTTTGTTTCAAAATGCTTATAAATGGTCAGTTTAGATGTAAAGTTTCTACAAATTTCTACAAAGACTCGCCTACAGGGTTGGGAAATAGAAGGCAAAAAACGTTTAGTAAGGAGTCCTAGCTTAGGAGTGATTTAGGAATGTTCTCAGAGCAACTCTGAGCAAGAAGGAACAGAATCTTTTATCTTAGTGAGGAGGTGTGGTCGACCTTGTGGCTAGGTATGATGCATTATTTTAACAGATGTGATTGATTGTTACAAACACACCTACTATGAGCCTGCACAGTGTGGACACCCAGTGGAAATGGAATGAACTGCTGACTGTGAAAGTGTTGTCATTGTTGGTGTGATCTCTCTGCTGATGGAAGGTTGAGACAGACCCAAGTCATCACTGCTGCACTGTTGGGTTTTTACTGTTTTCAAATATCTTAGTGTTGTGATCATTTGGTTCTGGCCTCATAATGTAAGATGGGAAATATGTGTGTATCCCTAATGATAATTTTTTTAGAATTTCATCACTGGGCACTTTGTGAACACTGCCCCAGATTTCTATGTCTTTGTTGTTTAAATAAAAGGCAGGTATACTGTAGGTGCTGTATAAATATTGTTAAAGTGTCAAAAATCTCACTCCAATGTATTTATTTATTTTTCTCCAGATATATATTCCTTCTGGCTTAATTACATAATTTTATTTATTATGCCCTGTCATGTCTGACTTTGGTTAATATGTGTATTCATGATTATTCAACACAAATCCCCTTACCCGTGATGGGTAAGGGGATTTGTGTTGTTGTTGTTGTGACGGACTATATTTTGTAGACCATGTGATGCAACTCATTTGAATATTATATAATAAAAAAACTGTATGCCATGAAAAAAAAAACTCAATCCACAGAGAAATGCACACAGTCCACATTCAGAAACTGTGCCTTTAAAGGAGCAGTCAGGATTTATGGGGAAGTTGTGATGTCACAACCATACTATATATAAAGGTAGAAAGTGCCACAAAAGTGCCGTTACAGTCATTTTCTCGGCTGCAATGACGGTGCAGAAACGCTGAGATCGCAGATGTGAAATACCCAGAAAAACCAACCAATCAGAGTGGACTCTGCTTTTTTGGGAGGCAGACGCTAAAACTGAGCGTTTCAGACAGATAGTGAGCTCAAGTATAGTCAGGAAAACAATACGAGGACAGTAAAGTGTTTTTTGAACATTAAAGCACGTAAACATGTTCGAGTACAACCCCAAAGTACAAGTTTCAACCTGAAAATGAGCAAAATAAGGGACTTTTAAAACCAAAACGCCATGATGTCACAACTATTGTGTATAAAAGGTTCCGCTTCGAGCTGTTTCCCCCCGGGCAGTATACACGGTCGGATCGTCTTAGCTGCAACGTCAACAGCATAACATTCAATAACGTTTCTGACCTATTGTGAATAAAAGGACAAATAAAACATTAAAGCTGTGGTTGTCTCTACCTGACAGTGACTGGTGTGAATGTCAACAACACAGTTAGCATCATGCTAACATGCTAACATGATGAAAGACACGGTCAGAGGGTAAAAGCTCCTCATTTAAACCATGTTTAAAACATGTTGTTGTTTTATCCTTACCATTTAAACACCAGGTTCAACCACTCTGATATAGCTGCCACCCAGAGCACTTTGACTCCGGCTCGTTTGCTGATGAAATATGTGAAAGGAAAGACGAGCAGGAAGGCTGCTTTAGGGTCTCCCATGTGAGTGACGACCTGCCAGGTCTTCTCGTGATGTATCGTCTTCTGCTGGAGACTCTCAGCCATCCAGATGCCCTGGGTGTACACGGCCTCCATCCTGCGTCCTCTGCTCCCACAGCATACACCTCAATGTCGATTAAAAAAATGCACTGCTGATTATTTTGTACTTCAGGAAGTGCGGCAGCAAAACCTGCAGTGCTGTCATGTCTCCTGTAGGGGGAGCACTTTGAATGGAGAGCGGATGAATGGGAGACAAAACCTTTTTATTAATAAATTACATTTACATTTAACTTACAATAAAAGCATTTAATAGATTATTTATTGATATATCGCGGGGTTAGACAGATTTAATTAAACATATCAATTGTCGTATTTGAATAAATGACCAAAGCACGTTTTTTTTTTTTTTTAACTTTCTTTATTGTGTACAAATTAATAAACAGAAATACAAAGACAAAAAAAAAACCTAAATAAGAATAAAAAACAACCACAAATAAAGAAAATAAGTAAGGTGTCCTTGAGTGCTCTGAAAGGCACCTAGAAATAAAATGTATCATTACTGCCAGTATTATTATAATCATTATTATATGTTATTATTATTGTTTTATAATTTTTGTGAGATGCATCATCCTACAATCATTTCATAATTTAAGGGTCTTAGGGACTGTTAGTTATTTGTGAGGCGGGAGAAGTGGTGCAAAGATGGGTAGGTAAGTCAAATAACTTTTTAAGCACTGGGTAGGAACTAACGTTTTTTATTTTTATCTTTATTTGTTTATTTATTTATTGGCATAGGAGAGGGGCATACAACTTAAAATTGTTGCATTTTGTATTTATTTTAAATACTCTCTGAACCCTGAAAACCGCTGCCATGTTTGGAAGGTATGTTTATTTATTTCTTTTTAATTTAAAATAAACATATATCACTAGATTATTATTATGAATATAATAAATAACAAACAGTCCCTAATGGGGACGAATAATTTTATCAACAGAGGAGTCAGATTTTAGTAAAAGCTTGATACAACCAACTGGATCAAACAGCTAATTGGGAAAACTATTCCAAATATTATCCTTGTTTTTGTAAGTATTCCACAATCCATTTAATCTTAAAGGTCCCATACTGTGAAAAGTCAGATTCCAATTTCTTTTTTCATATAGAGCAGGTACGGGTAGTGTATAAATACTGTGAAAGTATAAAAACAGTCCAGTTCAGAGAGTTGTACACAGTTCATGTTCAGAAACTGTGTCTTTAAATGAGCCATCAGGATTACTGCGAGTTTGTGATGTCACAACTATACCGTATAAATCGTTTCCAACTCAAAACAAAAACATTCCCCAGGGTCCTTTTGTATTTCCTGTTGGAATATTTTCCAGTGTATATGAATCACATCAGCTGACAGGAAGTAGACATGGAACTAAGCTGTTCAGCATGACATCACGTTAACAACAACAATCACTTCTGGGTAGAAAACTAATTACAACTGTGGAAATATCTAAATTAGCCGTAACTGTCAGGGATGCATGATATTGGATTTTTTTGCTGATATCCATTATGCTGATATATAACGACTCATTTGGCCGATACCCAGTATCAATATAATCTCTTTTTTCCCCCATCTAATTTTAGTGATCATCAAGTCTCTTCTGTAGTGGAATTAACATCATATTATACATGCATGCTTGTATCGTGACGGCCCACCAGCAGATGGAGACATGAAACAGAATGCTTTTCACTGTATGTAAGATTCATTCATTGAGCAAATTAAGAATAAGCATATTAGCTGATTCCGATAGTTCATTGTAAAGCCGATATTGGCTGATACCAATGACATGCCAATGTTATCATGCATCCCTAGTAACTGTTACATTTAAAGATCTATAGAAAAACATTGTGGTCAGACCTATCTAACGTTTCTGCTGTGCTTATTTTACGTACTTTGCTGCTTTGTGATTTCCTTGATAAACCAAAGATTGTGCCTTTGTGGTAGCTGCTCCAAAGCTTTGGAATAGCCTTCCACTCTAAATTAAATCCCCCTCCACTATTGACACTTAAAAGACAAATCTTAAAATGTACATGTTTTCAATGGCCTTTGGTTGTGGTTTTAATATTTTAGTGTTTTATAATCTGTTTCATGTTTGTAATTGTTCTTACCAGGTTTATTCTTGTGTATACATTTTATATTGCTATATATTTGTGTGTCATTCATTTATTTTGTACAGCACTTTGGTTGTTTTTAAATGTGCTATATAAATAAACTTGATTTGATTTGAAATCTACTGACACAGAAGTTAAATAATTTCCTGCTTTAGATGCAGCAAAACGTATTTCAGCCACCTTAAAAAAATCCATATGGGTGTAAAAGTATGCTATATTTGTGAATATTCTCTCTCTCATTTGTCATATACATTAACCAATTGGCGCCATGTTAAGACCAGCAACTCAGTGAGTAAGTAAAATGACTATTTTTGTCAATAGAGTCTAGTGGTTTTTAGATTACGGCTTCAATTCAAAGTCGTAAAAAGTTATTAGACGGCAAGGCAAAGCAGTGAAAATATTCTACATGTAGTGTACACTGATACTGATTTTTTTTTTTTTTTTTTTTTTTAAAACAAACTAAAAAACTAACTAACCGAGACAGTGTGGTGTTGTTTAATGTCAGGTATGCAAGGTGAAGATTTTCTTTTATTTTCATCAGTCTCGTCTCGTTCTTGGGTTTTCAACATTGTACAGAAACAAGAACATATAGTTAGGTGTGGATTTTCTACCTGGAAGTTATTGTAAATGAACATTGTTATTCGGTCTATATCGGTGTTATATTGTTATATTATATTACAACTGCTGCTGACTTTCCACCTTGATTGTACATAGGTGTAGAGTATCTTCTAGAGTGTCTTGTCTATTAGTTATACTGCTTAGTTATTATTTTTATTTTCACTTGTATTGTTTTTTATTGTATTATTAATATTCCAATTTAGCTTTTTTTAGGTTTTAAATTGTATAGCATTAATGCTAAGTGAGAGGGAAACAGCATTTTGTCATGCACATATAGCAAATTGACAATAAAAAAAACAACTTTTGAACTTTTTGAAAAACTTTAAAGGCAGAAAAACGGAGCGTTTCAGACAGAGGGAGGTTACATGAATATTCAGGCAGGCAGTGTGAGAAAAATAATGTGTTTTCTGAACATTAAAGCATATAAACATGTTCTGGGAGAAACCCAAAATACAAATATGAACGTGAATATGAGCACATTAAGGGACCTTTAAATGACTTGGAGAGCGGTTGAATGAAGAGTGCAGCGTGAACCCACTGTGACGTCACCCACTGGTTTGTGGCAGTGGGAGACAAAGCCTCAACTTTGTCCTTCGATTAATTAAATAATATTCACATTTACGCTACATTTAAAGCGTTAAGAAGGTGGTTTAACGATAAAACGCGGAGTTATATTGATAAAACTGTGAATATAAATCGCTGTATTTGAATAAATGACCATAACGCGACGTAGTTCGACACGCCCAGGTTTCGTCTGAATACGACATCGCGTCGCTTTACGTAAGGCAGGCGCTCCGGTTTCCTGGCGGAGAAGATGGCGGCTCCTGGACCGGGGGAGTATTTCAGCGTCGGGAGCCATGTCTCTTGCCTCACCTGCTTGGGCCAACGTCTGCAAGGAGAAGTGGTCGCGTTTGACTACCAGTCCAAGATGTTAACTCTGAGTATCCTTTTGTTTGTGTCGAGCTGCGGTCGGCTCGCTGGCCTGCCTGGCTGCAAGGGCCTGTAGGGTAACCGAAAATATGTCAAATAGTGATCCGCGCAGGCGTAATTGGTGGGAGCTGAGTTAGATATCTTTGTCCTTTTTAAATATTTCCACCGGCGAGGTACTCCTCCGTTTATCTCATATGTGTCGAAGACGCTGTAGGTGTCGCCGGGTCATTTCACGGCTTCTCGCTATCTGCTGAGGAAGAGCATGTGTTTTGAATCCACTCATTGTATTGCCAGACCCCAACATGGATCACTATCTGGCAACGGAGGCATCATGGCTGTGTGCTCTCAACAGGCATAAACCGTTGCTAGTTAGCAAGCTAACTGACATTCAGCGCATCTCGCCCGGGCTCTCGCGCACACGTTGACCTCACATACTCGGTGGTGTCATTTTTTGGGATGTGCCAGCGGTTTGTTTCCCCAAAGCTAGTGATGAATTGACACGAGTTCCCCTCCACGCTACAATCAAGTTGCTGTTAGCTCGGCTAGCATGCTAAGTTTCGGTCAACCCCACACTGCCGCTACTAGCTCAATTAACGGTATTAGCATTCCCGAGCTTATCAGCTGGGCTTTCTCCCCCCCCCCGTGTCTCGTCCGATTCTGGTGACATTGTGATTATTGGGTGATTATGGGGTGGGTTATGTTACGGTTTCATTTCATTAAGATTCAGGTAGCAGAGGCATCATGGGTTCATCAGGGAGCGTATCTGTTCCCCAGCTCAACATCCTGTTAATGTGACACATGAAGGAGGCATTTCAAAGGGCTGTATCTTCTCAGGAGTGTTTCCCCCTAGGTCAAATGTTCAGTGTATGTTTACCTTGGTTAATATGTTTTAATCATCCACCTACAGTTTATAGCTTTCTGATGTTATACTGCTTAAAACCCACGCCCTCAAATTGCAGGCAAGACAGTTTTCCTGACTTTAGACGTCAGTGTCGCCACATTAGAGGAACAGATTTTTACGAATCAAACTACATTTGAAACTTCAGTTTTTCTTCATGCGTTTGCAATTTGAGCTGAGAAGATAGCCCTGACAAATTTCTGACAATGTTACTTTACTTTAAAAGTCATATAAATATTTGTAAATATTTAAAATCACTAAGAATTGTGTCTTGTGTTATATTGAGGGAATATAGAGCTGGGGGACATGGGATCATGGGACCGTTGCGACCACTCCATTCATTACAAATAAGGCTGGGTTGCTGGTGATTTGAATTGAGAAGATAGCTCTGACCTTTCTCCGACAATACTAGTTTATATTGAGACATATAAATATTCATAAGTGATTTGCCTGTGGGACAACTTCTGCAAATTGACAGGAGAGTTACAAACATTAGTAATATTTAATAGTCTATATCAGGGGTGTCAAACTCATTCTAGTTCATGGTCCTTATTCTCTGTATTTGATCCTAGGTGGGCCGCACCAGTAAAAATCACTGTAGAATGACCTTGAAATAATAACAACCTTCACATTTTTTATCTTATTTCAGTGTAAAGTTCAAGTACATTTTAAAAATATGTATCTACTTAATAATAGATGATGACCAGCCTGAGATATTGTAAGGAAAAAAGTGCAATGTCTGCAGTGTGTCTCAGTTTTTCCACATTCAGTCAGTCTGCAACTCGCCGTCATTACATTTTTCCATACGTTTCCACTCTTGCAGTAATGCTGGCATCACCACACAGAAAACTAAAGCGGAAGCTATTTAAGAAGCAGGTAAAGTTATCCCCTGCCTCACAAACTATTTACGCATCTAAACTTTCAAACAAAAGTGTTTTGTACTGGCGCAGCTGGGTGACAATATTTTGCACAATGTTCAATATCTTTAAATGCGTCCATAGTGTTAATTGTATTTTCAGAGAACTGTTTTCTGGTCCGGGTGGAAAAGCCTCTGAAGCAGTATTTTACGTGAATTAGGATACTCATTTACTCAGCCTTCACAACTGCTTCAGTATTAGCTGTGCGAAGTCATCTAGTGGGGCGTATCAGACCTTTTGGAGGGCGGTTTGACACTCCTGGTCTATATAATAAATGAAATGCCTGTTTTCAACCTGTCAACATTTGCTGTCCACGCTCATCTTGGCCAGGGGGCATATCCAGTCTCAGCAGCCCCGCACAGATCAGGTGCATAAAGGGGTGTGTCTAGGATTTGCCAAAAAACACAATAGTAATCTATTGAGTGGCTGATAGATATGGGGATCCACCAGCCACAGTGGCAGGTGGACAAAAAAGTAAATTTCCAACCCTGTCCAGCACCACGTATACATTCAAAGTGCAAAAACATTCATCAGTTTATTTTCGTTGTGAGTTAGAAAATGATTGTCACGCCACCTGGCACCTGTGAGGTGCCAGTTGGCTGCTTTCACTTGAAATTTTAATTCTGGGAAAATGAACAAGACTTCATCAAACCTGAGTTTGTGTTATAAATCAGGCGCTCAATGTTAGCACTTGGTTTGCTGCTATGTACATGAGCATGAGCATTCTAAACACATTTCCAACCATTCTTCATTCATTCGTCTGTGATTACTATAGGTGGCAGCACTGCCTTTGCCTCTGTAACTGGCACCACCTCTCACGGTCAGTGTTACTCAGCCAGTGTTCTCTGTATCATGAGCCTCTCTGTGCAGTCTAACTGATGGCGTTCAGGTTCACCAGGGGTCAGATGTCAGTGGTCAATTTGTGTTGTGATGCCTTGTCATGAAGTTGTGTTTGTGCCTTGACTTTTCTTCTCTCAAAGAATGTGCTTCCTCCAGCGGTAAGCCAAACCTCAACGACGTCATCCTGATCAACTTAGCCTATGTTTCTGATGTGGACATAATTAATGACCGCACTGAGACTCCACCCCCACTAGCATCACTGAATGTTAGCAAGGTAAGTGCGTCCTGTTTGTGTTTGTCCTCTTCGTGTGTCGATGTGCGCCTCAGTTGATGATCACGAAGAATGTGATGGGAACGATTACTGTCAGAGTCTGATAAATCAAAAGTATATATCATCATGTAGTCTGAGCCGTGACTCCATTCAGGAGCTGGATTCCCTGAAATATGTGGACAGTTACGGCAGGTCCATGACAGGATGTGCAAACCTGAGTGTGAGGCTCGTTCCCAAATGTCCAAATCTAATGGTGCATTTAGGGGAAATTTGTCACTTGGTAGTTTTCCTCATAAAGCCAGCAAAGTGGAGGTTGTGATTTGTCACCTCAGCACATGATGCAGAACTAAAGGTTTACTCTGCAGGTATTGCTGCTCACTATTTGTAAGTGCAACATTTAACCATGGCCGCTCCTCCTTACACTACTTGTAGCTCACACTGTATCAGGCTAACAAAGCTAACACTGGCAGTAGTCTGACCCACAGGATGTAAAGTGTGAGTAAAAGCCTAAAGCCTGCCATTGGCCGGCTATTTCAGTTGACATTCCACTCCCCTCTGTGTGCTACCGTTGTGTAAGGGCACTGTTGCTGCATCCTGGGTCTAGCACTGCCAAAATAACTGTGATTGGTTTAGAGAAATACAAACAACCCAGAGCATTTTTTTCCCCCACTATACTAGAATGAAAAGGGTGCTGGGTGACACAGCGCTGTGGAGACAGGTCAGGCTGCACTAGACAATGGAGGCACCTGCCCGAAAGTGAAGGCCAACCCCAGATTCACTCATTTTAGAACGAGCTCTCTCCGTTTAGTGTTTCTGTTTGCTATATTTGTGTTTTTCGGGGATGTGTCCAACTTTGTCCAGCGTGCTGCTACTAGTACCTTTTGACTGGACTTTATGAAGTCCCGATCTCACCTGCACACTGTTATTTGCTGAGGCTACGTGCCCGTAAATGTCCGAGTACAGCAAAATAAGAGGAAAATCCAGGCGGAGTCAGATAAATACACGGAGGGATTACATTTGTACGAGTATGTACATTGTTTTTTTGTTTGTTTTTTTTGGAAAATCCTACTTAGTATACATTTTTTAAAGGAATACTTCAGCCACAAAATGACCATTTGTAAATCAGTTGGTGTGTTACCTTGAATTTGTGAGGAAAACTTTTTCTCGCATGCCTCCATGGAAAACAGCAAACATACTGATTTATTGGTCAATTTGCTGGGACTAGAACTATATCAAAACATCTGTTTGCAATCTCTCACACAACTTGTGCTGCTTAATCCAAGTCCCATTTATCCAGTTGTGTGCTCAGTTCTTCCCAAACACAGAATTTCAGTATCTGAGTATGGCTCTGAAGAGAGCAAAGAGAAGTTTCACTTTCACTTCAGTTTTAAACGGTAAGGTTTTCGCAATAAAGCATGTGTTTGTGAGGTACTGAGCACAACTGGATGAATAAGACTTGGATTACACTGCAGGAGTTGTGTGAGAGTTTACAAACTAATGTTGCTGTTGGTAAACATGGTCCCCAATCAATCAATAAATCAATATGTTTGCCGTTTCCCGTGGAGGTATGCAAGAAAAACAGTCTTCTAACACAGCATGACTACCTGATTTACAAACAGACATTCTGTGGTTAAGGTATTTCTTTAAGTAGAAAGCACTCTACCTGATAAATATGACAGTCATTTAATATTTCCTGATGTTATGAGCTCAGGAGGGTCAGTGAATGCACCATAAAAGAACCTAGCAGCCACAAAGGACTCTTTTATAATGAGGCTGGAAAGTGTTTGCTGTTAACTGCCTTGTCAGCTTGTAAAGACCTATTTGGTGTAGAAATATGGACCACGGAGGATCCAGCCCCTGAACTGGGACACAACAGACAAAAACCTGCTTATAGACGGATCTTTTACACTGCTTAAATAAATCATGTGTTAGATTATGTCTTATGATTAGCGGGCGGCTTACTCGAGTTGCTTTCTGCTCACTGAAGGCTGGGCTCAGCTCTTCACCCTTTGATCCTATATGAGAATACTTGTTAGGCAAGTCAGTGAAAGTGAAATGTAAACTTATATTGTTGAGTAAACGAGAGCGATCCATAGACATAGAATGAGAGTAGAATGGACACTCCCATTCAAATAAGCAGTCAAAATGGCGGCCAGTTTTATGTGTACTGTTGCCTTTGCCTTCCTTCCCGATTCCTGAACTTGTGTATTTGCGGATATTGAGCACTGATCCGATACCACTGCTTAAAAAAAAAAAAATTAGCATCAGTATACTACTAACCCTGTATGGATGTGAAGTGGCATGGCTCAGGTTAAACCCTCTGTAACATGAACAAACATACAGAGAATGAACGCCATACAACTTTATTGTGCTAAATGCCTACGTTACACTTTTTACAAGAAATCCGTTCTTCTTCGGCGTTCGTTTGCCAGCAGCTGCACAGGTTACTTCTTTTACACTGGCAAAGAATTGAGGAAACCTGCTGTTCCTAGTGTGAAGCTACTTTAAAGTTTATCAGTACATTACGTGGTATCGGATTAGTGCCAATCCAGCATTTGAGGCAGTATCAGAGGCATTTTCAACACTAGTATTGGTATCGAAACAACTCTACTAACTTCTGTATAAACATCTGTAAAACAAACCAACTTGCGGCAAGAAATAATCTCACTGACCTAACGGCCCAGTTCAGTACGTTTACATGCGCAGTTAAGTTGAGCTACGGTTATAGCTAGACGAGGCCATTTCATTGGACTACTGTCCTTGTCCCAGTACAAGCACAGGAGGGGAATTGATTTTTTTGACCGAAGTATGTACAACACCACCACAATAGGTGGCAATATGCCCCCTTTCAGCTTGTTAGTATTTGACCTTTTTCCGGGTGACCTATTATGTCTCAGACCAAACAATCGAGCGCCGTCCAGCTGTTCTGCCACGTTTTTGACCAGGTCGCCATTTTGTTATATTTTAAAATTAACTCCTTCAGCTGACACAGCATGAACTGTGTCTTTTAGTGCGTCCAAAAATGCACCACTCTGGATGTAGATTTCACCATGTTGTTACTGGCTGCTTCTTCTGTTACGCATTTTATGCCATTTGACTTCCGGGTCAAAGCCCAGGGCGGACACTGGAGCGTGCATAGCGTGCAAAGCAATCTGGGTTGGATTGACTGTATACACGCAGGAGGAATTCAACTCCCGATCGCATTGCCTGGGTGTGTTAGTCCAACTTTAAGAAATTTGATTTAGCACAATGTGTTTTAAAAGTCTGGTTTTAGTCGGACTAACACAATGAATCGATTTTCTGTAGTGTGATGTAAACGTACTGACTGACTTGTGTTGGTATCGTAACACCAATTACCATTTTCTTTTGAACTAGTCAGAGGACCACGGCACACATCTTAATGTCCGCTCTACTCTCATTCTCTTTCTATGGTGAGATCACTTTGTTGTGGCAATTGTGTATGCTAATAAGACAATATAATCTGTCTCTTATGGAGCAGAAGCTCGTGAGTGAGATTTCCTCGAGGTGTTGAATAAAACAGCAAAAGAGAAAATGTTGAAACTGTCCTGACGTTCTTACTGCAATTAAAAATAAAAAGCTGTTCCCACTTTAAAGTCATAGAATCAAGTGATGTTTGATGTTAAGAATGCCTTTTTGTTCTGTTCAACTCTTCACAGCTTGCCAATCGAGCACGGACAGAAAAGGAGGACAAGCTGTCCCAAGCCTATGCAATCAGTGCTGGGGTTTCTGTGGAGGGCCAACAGCTATTCCAGACTATTCACAAAACGTAAGAACTTCTTCTGTTGTTTAGTTGCTGATCAGGTCAACAGCGTCAGTCCTGCTCAATGTTCTATAGTGAAGTTTCACTACATATGTGTCAGGCAATTAAAAGCAACTGAGTGTCACCAAGACAGGGTTTCTACACAGTGTGGAAAAGCGTGAAGTTTGATTTTAGTCATTTCCAGGTTTGGATAAGTATGGAAAAAAAAGAGCAGACAATTCTATATCCAGACTATTGCCTCAGTTGTGTTTTCTAAAATATAAAATTCAGGATTCCTAAAAATAAAATGTTTTTTATGGTGTTTGGAGCTCAGCGAGAAGGAGAGTGCGGAGCAGAGCGAACTTGAAAGCATCACAGAACCAAATATTGAGCTTGTCTGAACATTTATGAGTTATGCAGTGATGTATTTATCAGAAAAGTAAACGGACTACTTTTATGAGTTAGGAAACCTTTATGGCTGTGTACGTCTTGTTTCCATGGACACAGTGAATAAACAAAGCTGCACAGATGCTGTGAACATTAAATTATCTAACTTTTTATTAACTCATTTTTTGTTCCTCTTTATAAAAGAACTTTAAACATATGGGGGTCCGTAATATATGATTTACCACCTCCACTCCAGATATTTCAGCTCTACCTGGATTGCATTTAAAATCATTTTGGGGTGAATTGTGTGCAGGTTGTAATCAGTAAGCAGCGGCATGTCCTATGTTTGTGTGGCAAATGAAATAAGGCTGTTAACTCACCTGGTTTGTGGCTCCAGTGGCAGTTTGTTTTTGCTGTTAGTCACTGTAATTGTTAAATCAGGTGTCAGATTTTAGCTGATCTCACACCAGTTTAAATAAAAAAAGAAATGCACACTGAGATCTGGAACAAAATGGCCACAAAATATCTTGCCTTCAAAAAGCCACGCTTGATTTTATTTCATGGTCTTGACATCAACTGTCAAACTTTTTTTGTGACAGCTGAAAAACAGGAAAACGGAGCTTATGTGTAGTTCACTAGCTGATTATTTTATCTTCATATAATAAAACATGAGCAACAATTTCCTTCCTGTCTCCGGTGGCTGTCTGAAAAAGTTGAATTTGTGTGTCAAATTCACATTTTGTTAAGTAACATGTTTGATGGTTTCAGATTTTAGTCTCGGATGTCTGATCAGACTGTCTTTAAGTCAATGGTACCGCTGTGTAGATGTTTCCCTACTTTATAGGACAGATGCAACTTTCAGTCAGTGATGTGATCAAGCCATGATTAAATTATTCTTATTTCTTTTTAAGAGAATTACAGTCATAATTTTTCTCTTTACTCTCATAGTTTTTTGTCCTGTCAGATAATTCAAGGTCATGTAGAAGTTTTTTGTGTTCCAGGTCTCTAAATTTTGAGAAGGATCAAACACATCAGCAGCCAGATTCATTTATTCACCATATTTGACGTAGAAATAGTCATATGTTAGTGGATACTGTATTCGGACATCCTCCAGTCATAACAGAGTCATGAAAGTTCTTCTGCTGAGAAAACGTTCTGATAAATGTCTGAATGAAAATCACTTCCTGTCATGTTTCATAGTTTGCTCCACAAACACAACATCTTTTCAGCAGCAGATGGGATGATGTTTACTTTTCTTTGCAGCATCAAAGACTGTAAATGGCAGGAGAAGAACATTATTGTGATGGACGACGTCGTAATCTCACCGCCTTACCAGGTTGAGAACTGCAAAGGCAAAGAGGGAAGCGCTTTAAGTCATGTACGCAAAATAGTAAGTATGCTTTTTATCTGTACAATATTTCACTACAGATACTCGACTTCAGGGCTGCAGCGAACAATGTTCATGCACACCGTCCAGGGTCTGAAATTAACACCCGCTGAGCACCAAATGCAGGTAGATTTTCCCACGATGGCGGGTTAATGTTTGTACCAAAATAGTTATGTAATAAATAACTAACTATGCTGAGAGTCCCAACTGCATTTTGGTGTCATTTACGGACATACTGCTATCTGTGTTGCAGTTTGAGAGACACACACACACACACACACACACTACCCAGATGTGTTTTTACATGGGGCTTAACAGCATGGCTAAACTGACCACCGTTGTGCTCCTAGTTTCGCAGCACAGTTTACCCCTCAGGACATCAGCTACGCCACTAAACTATCACTTGCCAACAGTCTGCTGCTCGATACCGCTGTTTGGGTTGGTTAAAAATCTTGGCCAGTTTTTTTCATCTACTAGTCCTCTTGGCTGGTGAGAGAAAAAGTTAATTTCGGACACTGGTACAGTCGTGTGCATGTGTGTACCTGTCTGCAGATACACTGCACCCCTGTTCCCCACACACATGACTCCAGACACACTAGGTGGGAATCTGTTGAGTGCACCTTTCAAGTTTTCATTAACACCACTCTCTTAGAGTATTCTGTCCACACAAGCACCTTCACACTCCTGAAAGTTTTTCTCCTATTTAACTGTCAGCTGGTAGAGCTTCAATATCGTACCTGCTGCCATCTGCACTCCATTTAAATGAATATATCATTTTTCAACATGTTTTATACATGAAAAGCCCCAACAGTAGTTGTGAATGAAACGAGAGCTAGAGAGAGAAGTGAAAGCTTTGGCTTATTCTCGGTTTTGCCAAGTTACTGAAAATGACGGACTCAGCACACACACATAAGTTTCAACTTTGGAAAGTTGTAGGGGGACAGACACTCTGATTGAAGCATATGGACACCTTAAGGCCCAGACACACCAAACCAACGTCAGAGAAGTAGCATTGACGAAAGCCCTCTGCTGCGACGCCTCTCGACGTCGTGTTTTGGCCAAAAAGTTGCACATGAACGCACCAAACTGACGGCAAACAAGTGTGTATGTTCTGCACCTGCATGAGAGGACGTACCCCCCCACACCAGCAGATGGCGGTCATCTGTGATTGCAATTTAATAAGGAAAACTGGAAGACCGCCTTGACACCAGTTAGCATATTAACGACACAATCCAGTGTTGAACGAACAGAGCAATATTTTTCATGCCCCACTGAGCAATAACACAAATCATCAGAGTATCCCTGATCTAGATAAAGTAAATCGTCCACAGTGCACTGAGCTAAGTCTGCCTGGTAGCCTTGTGTGTCCCTGAGGCCTGAGTATTTTTTAATTCTTTGCAATGGGAACGCTGCATTTTTACACAAGGCTACAAATGCCAGCGTCAGGATTAGGCGCTGAGTGTCTATTTTGCACTGAGCGCTGCATGTTTGGCCCTTTTCTTCTGGTCACCGAGAACTTAAAACCATTTACTGTCACTTTTTATTCAGCCATTCAATCGTGGTGGAGATGAGGCAGGACAAATACCACAAAGACTGATTGTCACATCTTGCAGACATGCTCTGTCTCTTCATGCTTCAGCCCTCGGTTCATCCAGAGCAAGTACTTTACCTTGTACCGTCATTTTTACTTCCTCCGTCATCTCATATCGTAGCAAGAAGACGCAACCCAAAAAAAACGCTTTCAGACGTTCCCAGCTGGATGTTTTCAGAAGAGCGTCTGGTGTTTTCAGCCGGGGAAAAACCCTTAGGAGGAAACATTTTCCGACCAGCGGGTATTTGGTCGGACTAGAACATATCGACCAACCGACCAGAAAATGTCTAAAGTTTTTAGGACATGTATTTGTGATTATTTTGAGACAACAAGGTTCATAAAATTCAATAGTCTGCTTTACTGTGTTGCTCAATGAACGGCACGAGACGTGTTTCAGAATTGGTGTCTGATGTTTAAATGTCGTTTTATTCTTCTTCCAGGTTGAGAAACATTTTAGAGACGTGGAAAGTCAGAAGTCCATGCAACGTTCACAAGCACAGCAAACACAGAAGGACTCCACTTTATCTTCTTGAGTTGGCAGTGTGGGTCGGCCGGGGAAGGCGACGCGGGTGGTTTTGTTCCCACTGCCAGACTAAGTCGGCATTCCTTGTCCTCAGTCTGAGACCACAAGGAGGAGCGCTGAGGGCCCTGGATCCAGAAGATCAAAATACCATTAAATGAAAAAGACAAAAAAGAGAGGAAAGATTAAATCTTAAATTAGACTTTATAAAGAATAATTTAAACATGAACCATAAAGCAACCATAGTTTCCTTAACTAACTTGTCTCATTCTGCCCCTACTCCTCCCCCTCCTCCTCCCCTCCTGTCCCTGAAGCCTTTTCTTTTTCCGCCCTCCTTCCTTTGCCTTCAGTTCCATTTCAAAAAGAGAAAACTAGAGCAGTCAGAAAGGCTTGTTAGCTTTATTTTCTGTCATTGTTTCCTTTTTTGCTGTATCCATGTTCTACTGTCTGTATTTTCTGTATTTTAAACAAAATGTGACTTGAAACGCCACACTTTAAAGGACATTTTCTAAAATAAAAGTAACAAAAATTCTGACTGTAATACTGTAATTTTCAACAACTTTTTGACGGACTCACGAAGAACAAAATTTTATTAACACATTCTGAAACATTCCTCAACTGTGGGGGCTTTATTGAAGGGTAAAACACTGAGCTTGTGTTGCTGGAATATTTGTGCTTTGCTTGTAAATTCGCCGTTGTCCTCGGGGTGACCATCAGGTTTCTTTTCATGGATTGTCTCGTAGCCTGATTTGTGATGCAACCATGTAACTACAGGGAACTGAAGCCATCACCGTTTCTAATTAATTATTTAAATTTCACAGGCCTCTGGTTTCTCTAAGCTGCTTAATGACATTTACAGCCGTCCTCTCTGTGACAAAGAGCACTTGACAGGAAATCAGCGGCATGAATTCTTTATTGAAATATATAATTTACAGAGTTAACTGAATAGTGCTGATGCAGCTGCACTGGTGTGGAAAATAGAGCAGTTATTTGTGTGCTTTTAGGCTGAATTACAGCTAAATTTCAGGAACTTTGGTGTGGTTTGATTGTAGTTGAATGTTCGCTTATCATCTCTAACATCGTCAGACTGTTTTAAAACACCAGTTTGTTCTGGAAAATGTCAAAAAATGATGTCGAATTTCCCATAGTTCAAGTTGACCAAATCAGACGTCTTGTTTTGTTTGATAAATTGTAAAAAACCCTTGAATATTTTTATGAGAGGACAAAATACATGCAAATATTCACATCTGAAAAGCTGTTTCCAGATATTGTTGCTTACAAAATGGCGGTTAAATCAATAAGTAAAATTATACAGGCTCATTATTTTGCCTGTGTGAACCCCATTCTGCTGATTTCCTCACCAACTCAAACATGTAGTCATGAGAACTCCATATAACCTCACTGTATGTGGTGCGATGCAGAAATACTGAGACAAATCAAATGCTATCATTAAAAAAAACAGCTCCCTGTATCCAAACAGAGTAACAGATGTAAATCCTGATTTTAGGAAAGGATCCAAAACAGACCAGGTTTGCTCCCCAGATAAGGTTGTTTTATGATGATCTGTTTAAGCCCATAATCCCTCTCTAATCAGGAATATTCAATGTCTGCTCAGAGAATTCACCAACATGACATCAGTGTCAGGTTGTTTGTAGGAAGAATGTAACCATGCCTTTCAGCAGGAGCATCTGACTCTGATGTGAACAAAGATGTCCGTCAGTGGCTGCGCGATGCTCGGTGCGATGCCTCTGCTGCCTCTTCTTTTTCTGAACACAGCCCTGGGCTTTAAGCTGTGTCCCAGCCACTGCCTGTGCTACGAGTCCTCTGAGCTGGTGGACTGCCGGTCTCGTGATCTGGTCCGGGTCCCGGTCAGTGTCCCACACGGCACCTGGCTGCTGGACCTGAGTGGGAACAAGCTGACTGAGGTGCACTCCAGATCCTTTGTGGGGCTGTGGTCACTGAAAATCCTCCTGATGTCCAACAACAGCATCCAGACTCTGCAGCCACAGGTACCACAAATATGAGCTGTGCATTCAATGTTACTGTGCATATTCTGCATTTAAGACTTTGTTTTAGACCAGAGGTGGGAACAGTACTCAGATCAGTAGAATAAATAATAATACTACAAGGAAAAACTTAGCATTCTCAAGTGTACTTAAGTAAAAGCATACAAGTATTATGAGCTTAAAATATAAAAAGTAATATGTCATGCAGGAAAATATGGCCTAACTATTACATTGCTTTATATGTTGTGATTTAATCATTATTATTGGTGCATTTATGTCTTTGCAGTATTTTAAAGTAATTTATACTCATAATACTCTATAAACTATGGAAGCCCAGAGAGGCACACAGGAGACATTGTCTCCTACAGAGGAGAAAAACTTTCCGAAGAACAGATCAGACTCTGTTTCTGTTTCTTGCTGACTCGCTTGCTGAGCAGATTGTGTATGTGCATGTGTGGGAACTTAGATGTCACCAGTGGGGGGGGGGGGTTCTTGTGTGTATGGAAAATAATCCTGCATTTGAAAATAATCCGGCATTTTGTGTTTAGTTAACAAAGAAGATAAAGCCTTTTGTTTTTGGCTGAACAGTCAGTGCTCCTTATATGGTGTGCAAATTCTGTACATTTTCTTGAGATAATAATATAATAATAATAATCTTTATTCATAAAACGTTTTTCAAAACAGTTACAAAGTGCTTTACATGTCAATAATTAAAACAAAAAAATGAAAATAACTTTTAAGAACTGATAAAAAACACTTAGGTGTATAAAAACTGAGAAAATAAATGAATTAAAATGAACTTAGAACTCAGTAAAATCAGGAAAGGCTCTCAGATAAAAGTATATTTTAAGAAGAGATTGTTCTACAGCCTCGGGGCCCTGACAGCAAACGCTCTGTCCCCTTTGGTTTTCAGCCAGACCTCTTTAAAAATCAAAAGGCCTCAAAGTACGTCCTGGTGTGTATGGCTCTAAGACGACAGAGATTTAGTTGGGAGGGAGGCCATGCATGAAGAGCCTTTAAAGTAATCAGTAAAATCTTAAAATCTATTCTGAAACATACTGGGAGCCGGTGTAAAGGGGCTAAAACTGGAGTGATGTGATCACGTCTCTGGCAGCTGAATTCTGAACAGCCTGGAGTCGATTAATAGATTTTTGGGTAACATTTTACTTAAAGGTATCTACATAAGAGGGACATGACACTGTCATAACTATGAACCTGTCATGAACATTATGTACATGTGATAAACGTTTATGACTGCTGTCATTAAGTGTCATTCGGTTTTTGTGATGACAAGTTGACATTGTTTGGGTTGTCTTGATTATGACAACTTGACATTAACATAAAGACATCTTCTGGTAATATTATCCTGTAATATACTGCTAGTTTCATCTATAAAAATGCACAATGTTTTATATTCCAGTTGTAATTGAGTTGATCTTTGTATGTGAACTCTCAATATATATGTAACTATTACAACTAAAGCTGTCAACTGCAACTAATGAATATTTTCATTTTTGACTAATTCAATAATACATTTTTCGGTTAAACATTTTGGCTATAAAATGTCAGAAAATAGTAAAACAAAACAAAAAAAGTCTGCATGTTGTCAGAGCCCAAAGTGACATCTGCATGTAATAATAATAATAATATTAATAATAATAATAATACAAATAATAAACTTTATTTACACAGCACCTTTCAAAACACAGTTACAAAGTGCTTTACAAAACCAAATAAAAGACAAAGCCAATAAAACAAGATAAAAGCAATAAAAACAGAATACACATAACAGAGTAAAACACACATTAATAAAGAAGTTAAAATCACCGAAAGGCAGTTTCAAACAAGTAGGTTTTCAGAAGTGATTTATAAAATGAGACTGAATTTGCAGCCCTGATCTTCTCAGGTAGCTCATCCCAAAGTTGAGGAGCTCTGACTGTAAAGGCTCTGTCACCTTTGTGAATTAATCTGGACCTCAGAACAACAAGAAAAGATGCATCTGAGGATCTCAGAGTGCGAGAGGGAACACAGGGCAATAAAAAGCAGCAGGAAACCAGTGCAGGGAGGCCAGGATTGATGTGATGTGGTCATTTTGCTCATTTTGCCTGATCAAGAGTCCAAAGCCACAAATCATCAAAATTAAAAAACTAAGAAGCTTAAACAAGGAAATGATAAATGTCAGTTTGGCTCCATGAATGACATGACACTTAAATTTAATGCCTTATATGACCTTTCAAGATGATTTTAAAACCAATTTAAGGCTGATTTTTGAACAGATCATCTTTTCCTTCATCAAAGATAGCAAGTAAGTCTAAAGGTTAAGTCGCAGTGAGTCGACGGGTCAGTACAAGTAGGAAGTAAAAAGACAGGACTTTCACTCAGAAGAGTTTGACTCACTTAAAAAAATGATTTTAAAACATGGATAAATAAGTTAGATCAAATGTTTGTAGCAATTAAGAATTCACAGTTTCAAAAGTAAGACTATTTAATGACATTTAAGAACTAATATTTATAAAATTCGTAGACATTTTAAGACTTGTGGAGTACCAGCAGAGACCCTGGAATGATAAACAGGATTGATTCATTATCGAAATTGTTGCTGATTGTTTTGCTCCACTGACAGATTGATTGTTTCTGCTCTATGGAGTAAAAAGCACAATATTTCCCTCTGAAATTATAAGTATAAAGTAGCGTAGAATAATAATATACAGATACAATAAAGTACAATTACCTCAAAATTAGTAGGCTGCATTTCATAGTCTACGTAATAAACTTACATTTCACCACAGTTTCTGATCAGCTGGTCACAGTGATGTCTGATTTCTGTCCTGTTCCAGTCTCTGTCCTCGCTGCAGTTTCTGGAGAGGCTGGACTTGAGTTATAACCGTCTGCGTTGGCTCCCTCAGCACTTCTCCCAGAGTCTGTCCTCCCTCAAGGAGCTCCAGCTGCACCACAACCTGCTGCTGCACCTGGACTCCACCTCACTGGGTGACTTTGAAAGCCTGAGGAAACTGGACCTCAGCTACAACCGTATCCAGGCGATCGACGTCGGGGCTCTCAGCAGCCTGTCTCGACTGAGCGTCCTCAACCTGGAAGGAAACAGGCTGAACGTGCTCAAAGACGGTTTGTTGAGCCGCCAGCAGAGCCTGGAGGTGCTGCTGCTCAGCCACAACAACATCTCACTGATTGAGACTGAAGCTCTGGCTCCTCTGCGGAGTCTCACTCTGCTGGGTCTCCGTGGAAACCAGCTGGAGCACATCAGGTTCAAGACCTTCCTGCAGCTCCAGACCACCACCACCCACCTTCAGATGGCCCTCAACCGCTGGACCTGTGACTGCGAGCTGCAGCGCGTCTTCGACAAGATCCGTCGTGTTCGCCATCTGCATGTGGACGACTACAAGGACATCATCTGTCGTGCTCCTGCTCAGCAGGTCGGGACCTACCTGGTGACGCTGGACGGCCATCTGTGCATCGCTGAGACTGCATCGGTCCTCATTATCACCATCACCGTGATGGTGGCTGTGATCAGCACCTTGGTCAAAGCAGAGCGCAACCGGAAGAACAAAAAACCTGTAAGTGATCCCGAGTCAGAGAGACAAGAAAAGTGATGTTTGATTAAATGACCAGAGGCCTGTACTAAGAAGCCTGCTCAACTTACCCAGGATATCTTGTTGTTATCTGGTTTGACTAACCCTAACATCAACCATCCGGATATCAGGTACTACAAATGTGGTTATCAACTAGTTCAGTCAACTCTGGGTTTTCCTATCCAGCCACGAGCACGTTGAAAACACTATCCAAAAATTCACCATAGGCCGAGACTTCAATTATTTGGAGGTATCACCAGGCTGTATGTGACAGTAGTATAGAGTATGTTTTGGACATTCTTAGACTTTCGTCCATGGATACTTGTTTCTTCAGTGATGTGACTGGTCAGAGGTCAGGTGTTGACAGGCTGTGATCAGGTTGTTCAGCATCAGTTACCATGGTGATTTATCCTGGTAAAAGATAGAAGAGAACCAGCTTTGTAGTACTGGAAACCCAGAGTTAACCCTGAAGTTACCTCGCTAACTCAAATCCTGCTTGGTAGTACAGGCCTCAGGTTTTCTGGGGCTGAGGTGCAGCCTGGTGTTGGACATTGTTGGCCCATAGGTTGTATATAGTGGCCCTGAAACCACATGTCGGACTTTAGTTTAATGTTTACATCTCCTTTTAAGCTTTCTTTCTTCATAATGTCAAGGTATGGAAACTATTGTAACAGAAAGCAGGGACAAAAGCTCCATGGTATGTGCAGGAATCTTAAAGTTAACTTTAATACCCATAACGACCTTTTTCCATGACCCTTTCGATACATTTTAAAACCTCATTCTCTCTTAGAGCTCCAACCTGCTATATTGACAACACTTTAATTTACATTTATTATACTTTGATTGTAAGATAGCACAACTGAACAGACTTACTTTGTGATAACTCCCAGGTTACTGTATCAGTGCAACATAATTCAGATAGAAGAGAATGAACTGACTGACCGAATGCATAGTTTAGTAGTTGTAGTTATGTGGAGGGCGTTTAATCACGCACAGTCCATTTCAGTAGCATACATTTAAAATAATTAAATTTGCGTCAATCTGTGTCCCCCAAACTAACATCTGTCAGGTTATAAATGACAACTTATAAATTAACTCTATTAAGTTACATGCTGAAGATTATTGTCCATGAATTTGGACGACATGCTATACTATGACTTCTTCATGGTTTTTGAAGACATACTATACTATGACTTTTTCAGATGACATGCTATACTATAATGTTTTTTCATGATTTCGGACGACATGCTATACTATGACTTTTTTTCCGAATTTTGGACGACATACTATACTGTGACTTTTTTCATGGTTTTGGACGACATGCTATACTGTGACTGTTTGTCATGGTTTTGGATGACATACTATACTATGACTTTTTTCATGGTTTTTGAAGACATGCTATACTATGATGTTTTTTCATGGTTTTGGAAGACATGCTATACTATCACTTTTTTCATGGTTTTTGAAGACATGCTATACTATGACTTTTTTCATGGTTTTTGAAGACATACTATACTATGACTTTTTCATGGTTTTGGACGACATACTATACTATGACTTTTTTCATGGTTTTTGAAGACATGCTATACTATGATGTTTTTTCATGGTTTTGGAAGACATGCTATACTATCACTTTTTTCATGGTTTTTGAAGACATGCTATACTATGACTTTTTTTCATGATTTTGAGCGACACGCTATACTATGATTGTTTGTCATGATTTTGGAAGACATGCTATACTATGACTTTTTTCATGGTTTTGGAAGACATACTATACTATGACTTTTTTCATGGTTTTTGAAGACATGCTATACTATGATGTTTTTTCATGGTTTTTGAAGACATGCTATACTATGACTTTTTCATGGTTTTGGACGACATGCTATACTATGACGTTTTTTCATCATTTTGGACGACATACTATACTATGACTTTTTTTCATGGTTTTGGACGACATACTATGACTTTTTTTCATGATTTTGGATGACATGCTATACTATGACTTTTTTCATGGTTTTGGACGACATGCTATACTATGACTTTTTTCATGGTTTTTGAAGACATGCTATACTATGACTTTTTTCATGGTTTTAGATGACATACTATACTATGACTTTTTTTCATCATTTTGGACGACATACTATACTGTGACTTTTTTTCATGGTTTTGGACGACATGCTATACTATGACTTTTTTTCATGATTTTGGATGACATGCTATACTATGACTGTTAGGATTTTGGAAGACATACTATACTATGACTTTTTTCATGGTTTTGGATGACATACTATACTATGACTTTTTTCATGGTTTTGGGTGACATACTATACTATGACTTTTTCATGGTTTTGGACGACATGCTATACTATGACTTTTTTCATGGTTTTTGAAGACATGCTATACTATGACTTTTTTCATGGTTTTTGAAGACATACTATACTATGACTTTTTTCATGGTTTTGGAAGACATACTATACTATGACTTTTTTCATGTTTTTTTAAGACATGTTATACTATGACTTTTTTCATGGTTTTGGATGACATACTATACTATGACTTTTTTCATGGTTTTTGAAGACATGCTATACTATGACTTTTTTTCATCATTTTGGACGACATACTATACTGTGACTTTTTTTCATGGTTTTGGACGACATGCTATGACTTTTTTTTCATGATTTTGGATGACATACTATACTGTGACTTTTTTTCATGGTTTTGGACGACATACTATACTGTGACTTTTTTTCATGGTTTTGGAAGACATACTATACTATGACTTTTTTTCATGATTTTGGATGACATACTATACTATGATGTTTTTTCATGATTTCGGACGACATGCTATACTATGACTTTTTTTCATCATTTTGGACGGCATACTATACTATGACTTTTTTCATGGTTTTGGACAACATGCTATACTATGACTTTTTTCATCATTTTGGACGACATACTATACTATAACTTTTTTCGTGATTTTGGACGGCATACTATACTATGACTTTTTTCATGGTTTTGGAAGACATGCTATACTATGACTTTTTTTCATGATTTTAGACGACATACTATACTATGACTTTTTTCATGATTTTAGACGACATACTATACTATGACGTTTTTTCATGGTTTTGGACGACATACTATACTATGACGTTTTTTTTCATCATTTTGGACGACATACTATACTATAACTTTTTTCATGATTTTGGACGGCATACTATACTATGACTTTTTTCATGGTTTTGGAAGACATGCTATACTATGACGTTTTTCCTAATTTTGGACGACATACTATACTATGACTTTTTTCATGGTTCTGGAAGACATGCTATACTATGACTTTTTTCATCATTTTGGACGACATACTATACTATAACTTTTTTCGTGATTTTGGACGGCATACTATACTATGACTTTTTTCATGGTTTTGGACGACATACTATACTATGACGTTTTTTTTCATCATTTTGGACGACATACTATACTATAACTTTTTTCATGATTTTGGACGGCATACTATACTATGACTTTTTTCATGGTTTTGGAAGACATGGTATACTATGACTTTTTTCCTAATTTTGGACGACATACTATACTATGACTTTTTTCATGGTTCTGGAAGACATGCTATACTATGACTTTTTTCATCATTTTGGACGACATACTATACTATAACTTTTTTCGTGATTTTGGACGGCATACTATACTATGACTTTTTTCATGGTTTTGGAAGACATGCTATACTATGACTTTTTTTCATGATTTTAGACGACATACTATACTATGACTTTTTTTCATGATTTTAGACGACATACTATACTATGACGTTTTTTCATGGTTTTGGACGACATGCTATACTATGACGTTTTTTTTTCATCATTTTGGACGACATACTATACTATAACTTTTTTCATGATTTTGGACGGCATACTATACTATGACTTTTTTCATGGTTTTGGACGACATGCTATACTATGACTTTTCTTCATGATTTTAGACGACATACTATACTATGACTTTTTTTCATGATTTTAGACAACATACTATACTATGACGTTTTTTCATGGTTTTGGACGACATGCTATACTATGACGTTTTTCATGATTTCGGACGACATGCTATACTATAACTGTCGTGATTTTGGACGACATACTATGGCATTTTCATGACATCACTATGACATACTATTCTATCACTGTTTTGCAAACACTAAAAAAACAGTGACATAAGTAATAATATGACATACATACTTGACTTTTTTATGAAATTCAGCATACATACTGCACTATGGCTTTGTCATCACACAAGTCACAATATAGTATGCATCATATGGCATGCCATAGTTTGAATTTTTTGGTACAGTATACTGTGAAATACATTATTTGAAAATCCAACATTGTTCATGAGTTTTTAGTTACATAATTTTAATTCTGCACAACACTGTTCATTTTCTGGAAAGTTGAGGTGATAATTAATATCAAAATCAGTGGTACTGCACCATAATCAGTTTTTGCACAATTCAGTGTTTTAATGGGACTCAAGTTAAATGAACAAAATACTCTAACAAGGATAGTAACCTGCAGCATGTAACTAAATTGAGTTGCTTCATTTGAAGTCTTTACACAGAACATTAAAAGTTGTGCTTATTAAATTTAATAAAATTGACATTAATGCACAAGTGTTAATCAACACAAATAAACAGTTTATTACCAAATGCATTGTAGCACTCCCATTTCACAGAAAATGCCACATAGGTTAAACTTTAAGTTTCCCTTTATTTGCAAAATACTTAAACAATATACTGTAAAACATTATACCATTTAAGACTATAATTTCTGGAGTAAAAGTATTTTCCCTGTAGATATACGGTACGAATACTCAGTGTCATGTTTCAGAGCATAACAGACAAAAACATGTAAACATGAATCTTAATAAATTATTAAATTGCAAAATGGAAGCTCATGTTTGTTTGTTTTTGTTGTTGTTTTTGCAAAAGCAAAGTTACGATCTGGTAGGCAAAGACAATCGATGCGGCTTACATCCAACAGTCTCAGTTTAGTGTGTTTGAATCCTGAGAGGTCACTGAGCGACGGCAGTTCTGTGTACAAAGTTGGACTGTGACGTAAAGGCCAACCATCTAATTCTTCACTGACACCTCGATTTGTAAAAGTTGTCTGTGAGAGCCCAAGGGTTCAACCGTCAGTAGCCAGGATCAGCACAGCGCCAAAGATGCCCACGTTATGTCCTATCAACTTCATCTGGTTCCAGAACTCCACCTTGCGAGTGTGGTGCCAGTAGCCAAGGTTGCCGTCAATGAGCAGAATAACCAGAGGCAGGACGGTGGCTAGGATCTGAGCGGCTATGCGGATGTAGCAGCCAGACAGGAAGGCCAGAGCCAGCACCCCAAACAGCACCTCGAGCAGTATTAGAGTGATTTCTCCTCCAGTGATGTGGTTCAGATAGGCTTGCTGGTCCTCTTTGCTGTGCTGGAGGGAGTACACCTAGTGGGGGAAAGTGATACTGTGTTAATAGAATGACGCTGGAGACAGGCTTTGGTTTGTATTCTGTTTGATGACTAATGTATTTTAAGAAATTGTGTGAGTATTTTTAAATATGCCATAGTACAGTATGACATTAAAAAAAAGACTCCCAGTATAGTATGACAAAATTGTCATCATGTCATATTATGCTGAGACAAGTCATAGTATAGCATGTTGAAAATGTCATAATAAAGTATGCCAAAAAACTTCATAGTATAGCATGTCGTCCGAAATCATGAAAAAACGTCATAGTATAGCATGTCGTCCAAAATGATAGAAAAAACGTCATAGTATAGTATGTCGTCCAAAATCATGAAAAAAAGTCATAGTATAGTATGTCGTCCAAAATCATGAAAAAAAGTCATAGTATAGTATGTCGTCCAAAATCATGAAAAAACGTCATAGTATAGCATGTCGTCCAAAATGACAGAAAAAACGTCATAGTCATGAAAAAAGTCATAGTATAGTATGTCGTCCAAAATGATGAAAAAAAAAATCATAGTATAGCATGTCGTCCGAAATCATGAAAAAACGTCACAGTATAGTATGTCGTCCAAAATCATGAAAAAACGCCATAGTATAGCATGTCGTCCAAAATCATGAAAAACGTCATAGTATAGCATGTCGTCCAAAACCATGAAAAAACGTCATAGTATAGCATGTCTTCCAAAATCATGAAAAAACGTCATAGTATAGCATGTCGTCCAAAATGATAGAAAAAACGTCATAGTATAGTATGTCGTCCAAAATCATGAAAAAACGCCATAGTATAGCATGTCGTCTAAAATCATGAAAAAACGTCATAGTATAGCATGTTGTCCAAAATGATAGAAAAAACGTCATAGTATAGTATGTCGTCCAAAATTAGGAAAAAAGTCATAGTATAGCATAGTAGTTAGTCATAGTGAAAAAAAATGTAATACTATATCATATCATAAAAAGAAGTCACAGTATCTGCCAAAAAATGTTACAGTATGTCAAAAAAAATGAAATAGCACAGCATAACATAAAAATATCAAGATTGCCACAAAACAAACAAACAAGTAATTGCCATAAAATGGTGTGGTGTTGTATGCCAAAAAAAGTCATAAAATCAAATAACCTATCTCAGTGAACAGGGTCTTACCATGCAGATGAGGTAGATTCCCAAGAAAACTTGTCCAGTAGACTGGAGGGATCTGCTGCGAGGTTTCTGTCTGTACACCTCCCCCGCTCCACTGGCCAGAACCAGAAAACCTCCAATGATTGCCAGCGCTCTGGAATACATCCGTACCTGCAGGGTCACAACGTTCAGGCTGTTATAACCTATGACACATTTCTCCTACAATGTCAAACTCTGATACAACAATCTACTTCTAGTGGTGGCCCAGATTCTTTTTTCTTCCATGTGTGACACAGATCTGCTTTTAATTTTTGAACACTGATGTCGGCCACTTTCACATGTGCGTCTAAATCTGAATCATATCTTAATTTTGTAGAAATAAGACATCTGTCTGAACAGTAGAAACTCAGCAGGTGAGGTACAGAGGTGTGTAACACTGCATTAGTACTGTTGCTTCATTGCAAACAAAAACAGAAGTGGATAAAGTGCTTGTTTAAACGCATTTTAAAAGAGACGGAAGAGATGATTTTAAGAGTTCAATGCAGTTGCAATATCAAGAGCTCAGGATCTGAAGTGGCTGTGACAGGATAACTAACTACAACATATTTCCTATCCTAGGAAATATGGTATCAGATATGGGCCATAGAAAGAACATATGCTAGCTGTTAATCATAACTGTGCACTTAACCCTTGCAATGTCAGCATAGCCTAAGGCCCTGTCTTTACGTATAGAGATATTTTGTGCACAGATATTCTCCTCTGTCTTTTGGCCTCTCGTCTCCAGGAACACTGAGTTTTAGGTCACTAAAACTGGGAAAATCTGCACCTTAGAAAATCTCGAGTTTGTTATTTGGTCCATCTCAGTGTCTGGGGTTTAAAGTCCGCCATTGTGCCGCCTCTCCCACTGTCTTTGAGGATGTTCCAGCCAACCTCATCAGGCAGTTGGCTGACGTGGGAGTGGTTGCCTTGATTGACCTCACCTGGGCCTCATGTTTTAACTCCCTCTCTATTCCTACAGCAGACGTGCATCATTGCTTTTTGGTTTGCACCTTCAACACCTCCACCGTACAACTAACACGCATCCATACATGGCTTTCATTACTGACTTTGCCGACCTACACACTCCACTGGTTATTTATGTTAATCTTAGTTTAATAAACAATGCTTGCTTTAACTAGATCTTTTGTGTAGACTCCCTTCTTGTCACATTCACTGAGACAGTTTGACATCATAAACAGTCAGATAACAAACTGTCAGACGATGAGACAATGTCAAGCGTGGGATTGTTGTTGATGAGGACTGAAAGAAAAACTTTGTCCAGAGTATCACGCTAATCTTAACTGAGCTCCACTCTACTTACATCAAAGGGTAAGTAACATTTTGAAAAAGGTAACACCAAGATGATAATACACAGGTAATTATACACCAGGCAGGGACTCATGGATTATGTTTACAATTGAGGTAAAAGTGAAACATATTTTTTCTCCATTTATTGTGGGAACATTCCTGTGAACAAGTTATTAAAAGTAGTGGAGGGTGGTATCATAAACTACAGTCTACTATTGAGTCTGCCCAGCTGTGTTCATTAGGTCAGGTCAGGACAGGTCGCTCCTACAATCTGACTATCCAAACAATAATATTAACTTTCAGTGGCAGCCTTTACTGGCGCTTCAAGGACAGTTCTCTGTCAGAATAGTTCAAATTAATGATGGATTTTGCCTCTTTGGAATCTCTGACTACATGGACTAATAACAATAAAGGAAATTTCTATAAAGTTTGGTCTCATTTTTTCATGTCTATAAAAAGTAATTAAATGTTCCCACCATTTTACTGTAAAAATGTGCTGCCCCCATTTTGTGTGTCAAATTTGATTTGTACTTTTTTACATGTCTGAGTTTGTCTACTTTGATTTGTTTGAGATACTTAAATGTGACCAGATGTGTTGTGCTCGTTCTGTTAATTATATACTGAAAGGATGTTGCCTCGTGTTGCATTATGGTCTTTATGTGTATGAAAAGTTATGGAAAAACTTCAATTACAAAACAACAAAAAAACTTGTGGTGATGCTGGCACTATTGTCAGACAACCTAAAATAATTTGTCATTAATAAAAACATCATGATGAATATTTCTGTCATGAGAAACGTTAAGCCTCAGGCTAACCTCTACAACACCGCAACTGATATTTTTTTTTTTTTAAAAGATATTTTTTGGGGCATTTTTGCCTTTAATTGATAGGACAGACAAGTGTGAAAGGGGGAGAGAGAGAGAGGGGGAGTGACATGCAGCAAAGGGCCACAGGCTGGAGTCGAACCCAGGCTGCTGTGGCAACAGCCTTGCACATGGGGAGCCTGCTCTACCACTAAGCCACCGACGCCCCTACCGCAACTGATATTTGACTGGTGTATGATGATACCTGCGTGTTCTTATCAGACGCACACGGGTAACTGAACAGCAGCTTTGTTACTGTAAACCACAGAAGGTGACTCACCTTCAGCCAGTCCCCGTAGTACACCTGCTCTCCAACGTATGATGCGTACGTGCTGACGGCCAGCTGTATAGCGGCGGCCATTGCAAACCATCTCCTCTTCACCCCAAATGACATGAAGCTGGCGCAGAGCACTGCAGCACCCATGTCCACGTACAGGTACGGTACACTGATGTCTGGCTTCCTGCAGATGACAACAAATGAAAGCGCTTTAAATCAAACTAACTTACACAGCAGCTGTTTTATTTCTTATTATCTGCTGTATGTTGTTTGTCTGTCTACTATTACTGCATCTGCAGTATTGACAATAAAATTGTTTTAAGAAGAGCTTTAACTACTCATTTTTTGTCACTGATTCATTTGTCAATGGTGATTACTCATTTAGTTTCATTTATAAATACATAAACAATAATACTGCTCAACAATCATTCGATATCGTCATTATCATGCAAGATGAAAACCTGACTCTTGAGCTGCTGTAATGTGTAAATTTCCCTGGTGTGGAATTAATTAAGTCTTCTCTTATCTCAAAAAGATTTTTTTTTTTTTTTTTTGCGAAAATCTGCCACTCACTGTCATTATTATTTTTATAGTTATGTTGTGAGATCTTTAACATTTTTATTACTGGATTTTGTCTTAGTAAAACCAAATAATTCTTTAACTTTTTAAATATTTTAACACACATTTTTACCCCAAAATTTAATACTATAACCAATGCTATGCTATGACCAGCAACATTTTGATATTCGCTTTTAACTATAAAGGTATACATAATAGGGTGAGAACCAGAGGGGCATAGGTGAATTGATTTCTACCTTAAACATCAAAACTTCATAAACATCAATGAAAACACACATAATGTTACTTAATAATAATAATAATAATAATAGAAAACTTTCACCTTTCATAAAAGAAATGCAGCACAAAGTGGTTTACAATAAGGGCATTATAAGCAGAGTGCTTCACATGAAAATAGACATAATGGACATAAAACAGACAAACAAGGCAATTCAATTTAAAAGGACATTTAAAAACTGTTAAAAACGTGGATTAACTGATTCAACAACTTTTCTATCTTATTAATCAAAATCTCACTCAGTATTTCTTCTTGTGTCACCTTTCAGGCCTCTGACATCAACTATAAATCATAAAATCAAGTAAGATACAACATTTTAAAAGTTTTGCAGCAGCGTGAAGTGTAATAACAATGAGTTTCAGACGTGTATTAGGAAAGTCAGAGCAAGTTAAAGGCTAAAGTGACCAGATATGTTTTTGGCCTTTATGCACCACAGATTTCTTTGCTTACTGTATTTCAGTGACAAAAGCACAAACTCTTTATCAGGTATAGAGGATTCAAAATTGATTTTAATTTCATTTTATAAAAATAACTGAATCTCGACTCAGCTCTTGAACCAGATGGGGATGTAATTTGATTTTTCTCCACGTCGGCCAACCCAAACCATATCATTTGGTGTCCATTAACAGCTAACCCAGCAGTCAAAAAACCTGCAGGTGGCTTCTGTGTTAAACGCAAGCAACTATTCACATTCACAAAGCATCATGTTTAGGTAACAATCCAGTAAAAACTGAGCACTGTCTTTGTGCTACATGTTCCATAAATAAAAAGGTTTTATTAAAAATGCACCTATTAGAGACTGAGAGAGGAATTAACTCAGCTTAAAGCGACAGGCAGGTATGACAAATGGTGTATACATTTTCCTTAGAGTTGCCATAATTACAGGACCATTCAGAGGGTGTGGTTGTCTGAGTAGGTCTGAGAAAGACCAGCCCACCACAGACTCAAACAATACACACCCAGTTTACATCGTAAGAGATTTAAACCACCATTAGCAACGCACCACAAAAATTACAGCCTGCCCCCCTGTCCGAGGGAAAATTACAGACCGAGGAAAATGTAACTTGTCATTTTAATTTAAACAACTCCATGTGGCTGCAACTTTCTGCCTGATGTTGAGTCTAATTGCTGAAACATAACCCTTGTTGAGTTAGCTAGTTAGCAGGTTAACACCTTCAACAGAAAAGAAACGATAGGGTTAGCTAGCTCGCATGTTGTCCGGTAATTATTTAACTATAAAACGTTACTGCTTCGATAGTTAACGTGATAATGAAGTGTGTTTTCGTACAAGACTGATGCTAAGATTTGCTGTTAGCTAGTTTGGAAGCTAATGTTAGCTACTCTACAGTGCTCCGTTTGGCGCTCTTTTTACCTTTTAGAGTCCGCTCGTTCAGCGAACAGCATCAACATGCTGAAGCAGTTCCAAAACCCGAACCGGGTCAGAATAAACCCTCCTAACTGGCTGAGAAACCGTAACGTCTGCTTCCTACTGGGAGCTGCCATTGCTGCTGCAATCTATCCGCCAACGACACTGCAGGTACTCGAAGCACTTCCGGTCAAAATATTCACACTTGTCGAAATAAAAGCATGCGCCTTCCTGCGTGTATTGGAGGCAGCTTCAGAACAGGCGCCTATGCTCTTATTTTCAAAAGCGGTTGTGATGTAGCACAAATACGCTCTCCTATTGGCTGATATATCCAAATGGGCGGGGCAGATTTGCTCTTTGGAGCAGGGGGAGTATAAAAATGTTCGACACCGACACCTGCTGGACAAAGTAGATCATCACAGAGGGAGGAGGTCATCAGGGGAAACTGTGTCTGAGGCTACTGACCTTATTATCTCTCTATTATTTTCTATCTAGTTAATTAAATACGGGTTCTTATTCTGCTAAAAAAAAAAAAAAAAGCTCAGTAATACTAGTACTAGGTAGGAATTACTACTGAGTTCAGTTTATTATTCAAACACTCATGAAAAATATTAAAAAATAATTACATAAAATAATAAAATAATTAGGAACTAGGGCTATAAATACTGATAATTTTCACTTTTGATAAATCTGTTAATTTTTTTTAAAGACTCATCTATCAGTCGAATCATTTAGTCTGTACAAACCACAGGAAAATGCTTATAACCAGAGCAGTAGCCAGAATTTTACAAACACTCATTTTTTTTCCCTCTGTATTAAGCGTTGGTTTAACAGATTAAATTTTTACAGCAAATTTATTGCCAACCATTTTTCAAAGGTTTCCCCACAATGCCAGGAATATAATTATATGAAAATACAAATGTTTAAATTCATGTTTTTGCCTTAAACAATCAATAGAGTCAAAAAAAGTCACTATTGATTATAATAATAATAGTAATAATTTATTATCAATAATGATTACAAATAGTTTATAAATAATTCATTTTATTTAATTATTTATTTAATCTATGTGTTTATTCATCATGCTATTAGTTTATTCAACAGGACAGTGCACAATAATGAGCATGTTATTTCATTTTAAGTCGATGGACAAATATGACAGGATCATCCTATATAGAATTACTGTCTTGAAGAGTTAACAAAACTTGTTATAATAATTTATAAGAATGCAGATCAAGAACAAAAAGAGAAGCAAATATTAATGTTGGTAACAACATCATACAGGTCACCATTATACGACATTATCAGACACTAAATATGCAACACAGATGCACAAACACAAGAAATGCAGAGCACTGAAGTATGGAATATTAATATTAATAGAAATATTAACTAATTAAGACAGCATGTGTAATTGTAGAATTTAAATTGGCCATTAAAACCAACATATTCCCTGAAACCAAACCAAGGATATCACAGCATCACAAGCTCCCAGAGCTCAAGCAAACTCAAGATCAACATTTTTAGACTGGCTTTTAATTGAACTTTTATTTAAATTATTATTTTCTTAATTAATGAATTAATTTAATTTTCTAATTTTGCATTTATGATTATTGTGTATTTATTTATTTTTATTAAAAAATTGCTGGCTCGTTCTTCTATTTTGTTACTCATTTATTTATTCTAACTTATTTTTTGACAGATATAAAAATGTTTTTTATTCAGATTTTTTATCCTGCCTATGGTGTTTCCACACTTATGATAGTGTTTCCTGACTTCCCTTTTTTTTTTTGGAGTATTGTTTTTATTGTGTAAAGCACTTTGTGTTGCATTCTGTTTGTATGAAAAGTGCTACATACAGTAAATACAGTTTGACTGACTGATTGAAGAAGACATCTTCTCATTGCTTGTTCTGTCCAATCAACTGCCCTAAACCCACAAAGATTTAATTTACAATAATATAGCACTGAAGTAACCATTTCATACTAACATTTATGAGCTGGAACCAGAGAATATTTGGCATTTTTGTTTGCTAAATGGCTTAATCAAGCAAAATTTCCATTTGTTTAATCTTCTGCTGACTGATTTATAATTTCAACACTAATGTTAACTGTTAAAATCTCCTGTGAAACACTAAAATAAGCCCCCACACGCATTAGTGTCAATGAGACACCCTGTGTACACTTTGTTTGACAGTGACACAATTTATTGAACTAAAACAGGACATAAAAATGGGGAGGAGCTTTTCATCAGGTGACCAATGACACTCTGGGCCTTCATAATGACCAGGAGCGTCTCCTCACTGCTGTTGATCCACGGTGACGTGTTTCAGGGTTAATCTTTAGTAGATGAGACTAACCCAGATCCTGAAAATGGCTTAGTGTGAGTCCTGCTGAAGGTTTAGTTAAAGATCAGTAGCATGTCTCAGATGAAATGTCAGCTGGAGGTGGGCAGCAGAGTAGTGGGACTACTTTCACAAGGCAGGGACATTTTTATAAAACCTCTAACTTTAGCTTAAGAAACATTAGTTTGAATGGATAAAGTTATGTTCTCTGTATAAACACAAATCTTGATTTTTACTAGATCTGTTATTTTTCTGTTTATAAGCCATGTTGATGCTGTCGGCCTATTTCCAGCCCAACAACCCCCCATCAACTATACCTGCTCATCCTGTGCAGGGCTGCAGGGGACTGGATTCTGGAGCCTATCCCTGGTTAAACTGGGTGAGAGGTGTGGTTAGTAAGACTAACACAATGCATAATGAAACTCACGCTCCCATTGATTTCTATGGGCATTTTAAAGGGTCAAACAGGTAGATGGATTTAAACTCAGGTCCGCTAAAATTCCTGATAGCAATCACATAAATGAAAACTAACCTGAGTTACAGGCTCTCTCTGTAACTTTTAACATTTATCATTTTTTATTGTCAATGGGTAAACAGGTTTTAACGTAATAAAAAAAACTGAGAGTGGTTTCCCAACTTTCTCTGCTGCGTAAAACAGGACAGGGCGAACACACTCAGGATGAATTTTCCTGGAAAATCCAAAGGACGTGACGCTATGTGTGCCCCAAAGCACCTCTCTGCAGCTCCCCTACAGCGATAACAGTGTGTAACACAAGCTAGTGTTAGCTTAGAAATGGAGTCCATTAATGTCAACAAACAACCAGCACCCACCACAACAGAGTCCACACATGCTGTGTTTCCATATGTCATACATTAACAGTGGTGGCCCAGAAACAGTCCTTTATTTAGCTGCCGTCAGCTCTCCACCCAGAAAATAGGCCTTCAAGTGGCAACAATGTGAGGCGGAAGGATGACGGGGTGCACTAGCTCCTTCTTGTCTCATCTGTGGCCTGATAAACAGTGAATTCATCAAATTCTGTGTCCCCGCTGTAATAAAAAAAAAAAAATCTAGAGGAAACACTGAGGTGAAATATTGTGCGATATCGTTGACTAACGTTACCTTGCTTGCTAACACTGATGAATTGCTGGCTCGCTAACACAGTGAAATATTTTCTTGAGTGGATAACATTAGCAAATTCATGCAGACTCCCAGGGTTGGTTTGCAAATTACTTTATCAGCTAACATTACAAAGCAACTGACATCAGATCAATGCAGCGCAGCTGAGTTACAGCTAGCTAGGCAGGCAACTAGCTAACTGTAGTCTAAGCCAGTGGTTCCCAACAGGTGGGTTGCAGTCTAAAGTGGGCACAGAGCTTTTATTCTATTCCTGCTGTAGAGTGAGTGAATAATGGATCCTAATCCTACACACTGAACCTTTAAATGTTAAGAGCATACAAGTATATCCTCCTGAGACCCTGTGTCCTCATATGAGGACATCAATTTTTGGGTTTACTTGACCATTCTACCTAACTTAGACCACAATACACTAATCTATAGCTCTTTTTAAACAGGAATTGTGCAAATTTGCAGGAAAGCACAATTCGTCTTTTTTCAGCATTGGCAGTACAAAAACAAAATCGGGGAGTGCAGCAAAATGCCGCCTTCCTACTTTTGTTCACACAGAATGCGCCTTTTTCGGGGCAATGGGGGGCGTGAGCAAGTAACAAAACGTGTAGCTCAGCGTGTGACGTAAACAGTGACGTGGCTAGTCAGGCGCTGATTTTCTCGTAACTTCTTCACCGTCCCCGTCATCTGACGGTTAATGGCCTCTTTGTTTGCGAGGGCAAGGAGGGCGTGCAATTCCTTGTCTCCCCAGTTGCTCATCTTTACAGTGTCTGTCAGGTTTGCGTTTCCCTCTTGCTGCTAGCTGCTCGCTAATTCCTGCTATCAGCTGTTTCCTGTTTATCCACCGCCAGTGGCTTGCACGTACGGCGTCATCAACAGCTCAACAAGTCTTCAACAGCCCCTCCCGTGGCGGAAGGGCACCTCGGTCTGTTTAAACTAAAAGGGTTCTGCTAATATGTCTACCCTACGAGGTGGAAAATTGGGCACCTTGGATCAACTCGCCAATCTGGCTCTGTGTGTCTAAACGCTCGCAGCTGGCCGGCAAAACGGCCCAACATTCGCGGAAAATCTGGCAGTGTAAAAGGCGCTCATGTAAAAACAAGATGGCAGCCATCTCTGCCGAGTCAGTCTGCAGCCTATCCCGACACAAAAGTGGACAAGGTCCAAAACCTGATCACATTTTATGGTTGAAACTTGTTTATAAATGATTAATAACGTTTGTCGTTTGATATGGCAACAAATTTGACCAATTTTAGCAACAGTAACAAGATAAGACACTGTTTATTAGGAAGTACTCGTTAGAGGACACTGGGACTTAATTATCGTTCACAGTGTTTAGTTTCTTATACTCATCAGGTCCTACTGATCCATAAATAGGAACAAATCTGTCTCTGTAAAGATGCCTTCAGCAAAAATTAATCTATTTATTCACAAAAACAACAGCGTCAGTCCGTTGCATATTAAGTGGCTTCTTCATGTCCACCATTTGTTTACTAGGATGACGTTGCGCGACTTAAAGCAACTGATTGGATAGACTGTGAGATTAAAGCATGTAATCAAATCAGTGGCAAAGACTTGGCCTCCTTCCTCTTGGCACACGACCCTGTGTTTATGATGGTGCATAGCTACGTTACATGTAAGGGTTAGCTACTGATAGGATATTAAAATAACAGTAACGTGAAGCAAGTAACTTATAAGCTTAGAGTCATGGATGGATTACTGAACGGGCCTACTGCGCACAGGCCAAGGGGCCCACAGTGTTGGTTGCAAAATGTCAGATGTCAGATTAGCACATACCGACCCGGTAAAGACACAAAACTATCACAAAGTGATGGGGCCCTTTGTCTCACACTCCGCCCCTGCCTAACATGTATGTATTTTGGTATGTGCACCACAGTTTACAGTTAGTAACACACTATGTGATGTTCACACGTCTATCATTCTATTTCAGTGCTCACTTTCTCCACCTGGTCGTCAGATCTCTTCCCTTCCTCCTTCCTGTTCAGAGGTTACGGCTCCTGATTGTTTAATCTCATCACGGGGGATTGGTGACATCAGGTCCAATCCTGTGCCGACCTCTCCCAAAAGCCAGCAGCGAGGGATCAGCTGGGATGAAGAGCAGTGGGACGGCACGGATCAGTCAGTGTGAGGAAGCGACCGGACAACAGGGAGGCACACAGTCGATGAGCTCTTAGGAGCTAACACAGTTCTCTGATTTTGGGGATCCCACCATTCAACAGGTAAAGACGACATGGCTAAAACATTTGTCTATGCTGGATTTATATCTAATTTGTCAAAGGAGTGTTACTGAAACTGAAATATATGGAGAGTACGCTCACGTCTGGGCCTCTGTTGTGACTTTTTTGATTTTGATTTCCTCCTACAGTCAGGATGGCTCGGGATATGTCAGATAAGGAAATCTTGAAAATGGAGTTGGAGCAGTTGAAGAAGGAAGTTAGCACAGCTAGGACACCAGTAAGTAAAACAGAATATCATCTTTTCTTGCCGTCATATGTAAAAAAAAATATGTTTAATATCATATTTAATTGAAGCTGCAAATGCCTCGACACAACAGGAAATACTTTATCTACTTTTGTCTTTGGTTTCCTTGTGCAAAATCTGCTATTAAATATGCAGCATGCCTCAAATTTCCATCTTTATGTCTGTGAGAAGGTGATTTTGTTTGCCACACTTACATTTGTCTCCATCTCTCCTCTCCAACAACAGGTGGCTGCAAACTGTGCAGAGACTGTTACTTTTGTTGAGGCACTGGTACCAAATGATCCGCTGATAAAGGGCGTTCCAGATGACAAGAACCCCTACAAGGGAGACAAGGGAGGCTGCATAGTAACATAGCAAACAGACCTACAGGGAATAGTCACACAGTTTTTTATGAGAGCTGGTTACACTGCTGGAATATCCCTGTAGACGTCATGTGGATGAAATGTACAGTAGTTAAACAGATTTGTAATGCTACCAGGAGAGACCCTTTCCCATCACCGGACTACTGTATGTACCTGTTGATATGAAAATGTTTCTTTGTCAATTTGTAATTAAATGCAAATAGCTGTACAAAGCTTTGACCTGACCTGACTCCTCTCGTCATTGATCCACACGAGCATATCTCACTTTTATTGCACCTCCATCTCCTGATATCATCGTGGCTAATCTTTGACCAGATAGTGTTTGATGCATAAATCAGCAGAAGTCAACATGACACTGATCTGTGCTGCTGTAAGAAGCGGGGCAAAGTCACAGGAGTCGCGCAGCTACTGCTTAGTCTAATTCTTAATAGGATTTCTCTGCTGCGGCACAGTCGGTCACAGTGTTGACACAGAGCTGCTTCCTGCATCCAAGTCTTTAAGCTCATTCCAACAGCTTCATCCCAGCTTCCACTTCGAGCTCTCCATCCAATTAGTGTCATTGTCAATCTGCGCAGCAACAAATACACATTTGTTCGCTCAACATTCGCAGCACAGCTATCAGTGTGAATGTAACTTCAGTTTTCTTAATTTCTACGATTGGAAAAATGTGTAAACAAACAAAATTCGTGCAGCATTAAAGCTTTTTAGTCATCATAGTGACCTATTTATCATATTTATCACTTATCATTTAGAGCAGTGGTTCCCAGCTGGTGGGTCGCAGGCCCATTCTGAATGGACCGCAAGTGACTCGCAAATGTGTCAAGTTTGTAAAAAACCCAAATCATTTTAAAGTGCATTTAATTTCTGCCACAGAACATTTATTCTGAAATGCTGTTTCCTGCTGTAGAGTGAGTGACTAATGGACAGCCACTTGACAGAGACAGCAAACTGGGTCGACGACATGGTCTAACACAAGTATGACGCTGAACGTATTAAACTGCGTGGACCTTGAACTAATGACTGAGGAGAAATCTGGACCCTGTGGCTGCACCAGTTGGGAACCACTGATTTAGAGGACCTTGGTGATATTTTACTTCAATGTCAAAGTCTTAGCTTGGCTTAACACAGAGGTCAACACGGCCTCTGAACCTTTAAACTGCCCACTTCAATTAAATTGCAAAGGATGTTGTAACACTGGAGCTGGTGGCACTGACGTTGATACTCTGATTTCAAATATGTAACTTCAAAAAATATTAATCTCTTCCCATGTTTCTGAGATTCTACAGAAATGTAAAATAGTATATGTCTTAAAAGGAAACTCAATTTTTTTTAAAGGACCTCTATTTAAGATTCAGAAGTTGTCTGCACACGGCTCTCAACATGGAGGCGCCTGAGCAGGAGGGTAGCAGCTAACGGTGCTAACAGTGCGAACAGTGCAAACGATGGCAACAGTGCTGACAAACAGTTAATCAGGGGGAAACGATGTCATCCCTCCTAATATCAGCAGTTATGGCTGTATGAGTGCAATTCAAAGCTACGGCAGCTAGCTAGCCAGTGGCATATACACACAGGGTCTCACATGCAACGTCAAACCACAGAGAAGCTCGGATTACAACACACTCATTCTCTCTCATTCTCTCATAGTTTCTTTAGAGCGGTAAATTGGCAGAAATGCAATCTTACTATTTTACTATATAATGACGAAATCTCTGTGTGTGGGTGTGTGTGTGTTTTTGTGTGTGTGTTTGTGTGTGTCTCTGTTTCATGTTTTTCTCCTCACTGACTTGGTCAATCCATGTGAAATTTGGCACAGTGGTAGGGGGTCATAGGAGGATGCGAATGAAGCAATATTACATCAATTGGCCAAAGGGGGGCGCTATAGCAACCAACTGAAATTGCAAACTTTGAATGGGCATATCTCATGCCCCGTATGTCGTAGAGACATGAAACTTTGCACAGAGATGCCTCTCCTCATGAGGAACACATTTAACTCAAGAACCCATAACTTCCGGTTATATAGATTTTCCACCATTTTGAATTTTTGAATTTTTTGCTAGAGAGCTCATTTCTTATCTAGGCCTAACCACCATATGGATTTTTAATAAACTTGGTAGATATGTAGAACAGGATGCCTCAAGGTGACTGGAGAAATTTAACTCTAATTGGCAACTGGGTGGCGCTATAACAACAGAAAAATTTTGTTTTGTTTTTTTCTAATTTTTGGTATGACTAAGTCATGGTATGCTGTACTCAATGGGTATGGACTAATATAATATAATAAGCATGTTTCTGTTAGTGTATAATCACCTGAAAATAAGAATTGTTATGTTTTTGTTACATTAGAATGAGCTGTTTATATTTACGTAGGGAGCAGGTCCTGTTCTACGAACCCTGCAATGTTGAACCGCCATGTTTCGACTGTTGCCCCAAAGAGACAAACCAAACTCTGGCTCTAGATTGGGCCTATCACATTTTTACGTTGAAGTGAAGGCCACTGTAGGTCCTCTATGTCATTGTTTCTCAAATGGAGGTATGCTTACCCCAAGGTCTACTTAATAGTACTGCATGGGTACATGATAATAATAACAATAAAACATGGGAAGATGGCAATGAGCAATGAAAGAAGAAATGACCCAAAAAATTGCAAGAAATCAGTAAAAAGAGAAAATTAAAAACAGGAAAATTAGTAAGAAAAACAAGAAAAAAAGAAAGGAAGTTAAAAACAAGGGAATGACCTGGAAAGACAACATAAAAATTATAATAATTCTGTGACATAATTTTAAAATATAATAATAATAGTAGTAATAATAATAACAATAATAATAATGGTTCTAAACATAGTTTTCCCCTATTTAAAAAAATATATTATTTATTTTTATTATTATTTATTATTTTTGTATTATTATTTATTATTATTACTATTTTTCCTTTTTTTTTGCATTTTGTGGGAAATTTCTTACCAAGTTGCTCATTGCCTTTCCCCCCCATATTTTTAAATAAAATCACACCAATGTGCTGAAGGTTCAAAGGTTTAAATACTTGTGAAAGGCATCTGAACACAGCACAAGAAAAGTGATGTCAGTCCAGGTTTTAAAGGGTTAAAGCAATGCAAAATGACCAAAATGTACAAGACTACTGAGGGGGAAGAAGACCAGTGAATAGTATCACTAAATATAATCTATGTATCAGATGTCTGTCACTTTGCTGTGATTTATCTTATCACTGGCTATAGATTTAAGCTATCAGTTAAGATGAATTGAATTAGTGTGTAACTCGAGTACAAAAGTCCATGTCAGGGCTGTAGTAAAAAAAATCTGTTATCGCATAGATTACACGAGTTACAGATTTACGTTTTACATCTACTATCCTTCTTCAGGAGAAAAATATTGTGGATATGGTAGGACAATTACCTCCAGTGTTATTAGAGTGATTTGCACAGTGAAATGACTCAATGTTTTGCATCTCAGAAATAAAAATCTAGACCCTAATGCTTCCCCAAGGACGCAGACTCATTATTGGATCTGAAATGATAAGCTGCAGTTACAACAACTGCACTGTTATAAAAACATAAACACAGCATAATGTAGTCTTTATCTAAATTGTCTTATTAGATAAGCGCAACTGTGGGCATATGTAGGAAGAGCTCTTTGTGATGACGGAATAATCACAGAACAAACAGGAGAGAAACAAAATGTGTCATAACCTTCAGATCAGAAGTGAATTTTTGACCTCTGAACAGTCACTTTGTTTACTTTAAAACCATTGACTTCCATTGTGCAGATTACCTCCACAAGTTATGTCTATATATAATAGTTCTCTTAGTGCTTTTAAAAGACAAGTAAATAAATGGAGCAGCTAAAAAAGAAGTGCCCTTTATTTGCATTTCAAGTTTTTCTCTGTGCTCACAAATGATCCTTTGTCTAAATGTCACATTATTGTGATGGGTACACTGTCGTCGCAAAAAACCTTCCCCTCTTAATCTTTATTGCTCGTCATAACACATATGGCGTTACATGAAAAACTCCTGACCCTCCTCTCCAGACCTTTGGCACTCAGTGCGATAAAAAGGAGCCTCATGAGGAGAACAGTGTTCAGTATAAACCTGCCACTGCTGCTCAAACATAGATTTCATCGTCTCAACAATGTGGCTTTTAATTTTCTTAGTCTGGTTGGTTATATGGGCCGGTGGCACATACTGGTACCTGTTTGGGAAACCGAGCCCTTTCTCCCTGGAGTCAGTGAGACCCCCTGAGCCTCGAGAGTTTGATCAGAAGAAGCGGGACAAAGTCATCAAGCAAGGTAAAATTACTGCAGCTTAAAAAAGCTCTTCTGCAGCATCACAATTAATTGGTGCAATACTTTGATATAAGAGTGCATTTTCTGCCAGTACGCCTGATGAGCTCCGTAGGCACACAATTTAACAAGAAACAATACATTCAATAATTACGATATTATATTAATATGTTAATGTATGACTTGTCTGTAACCTCCCAGACAAAGTGCACACTTAAAATGTAAAATGTGGTCTAAAAATGTTAAATCACAACTAGATTCTTGACTCCAGACTCTTTTTATTCCATTGGTTATACAAAAAATATTATACACTAACATGTCAGTATGAGTTTTTTGTTTTTAAAGCAAAAATTTAACACCTCAGTGAGCATCTGCCAAAAAGGAAAAAATAGCAAGCAAAAAATTATCACATGTTTACTCACTTATCATAATAAAATGGCAAAAAAAAAAACATTTAAATTACAATGAATTAACACCGCTTCAAGTGAGTCTTGGGTGTGTTGTGAATACCTAAGCAAAAGCTATCCTAGAATAGTTCAAAGGATGTAAGAGAAGGCAATAAAATAAATTTCAAAGAGGATACAGTACACAATTAGTTGACTGTACAATATGCTGAGGTGTGCCGATACAGCTATCTAAATGACCTGTTAGCTGTGTCATAACTCAGTTCAGATAAGACCTAAAAAAGCAGAAGTACAGTTATTTTTTTTTCCACCTGTGGGCTTTATCTTAATTAGATTATGGCCCAGAGGATTGTGTTCCCAGTCTAATCTACTGTTTATTACCAAGAGGAGATCAGATACAGGAACTGGAGCAGCAGACCAGAGAGGTGTGCAGTGAAACCTTCAGACTGTATTATGCAAACACTTTTTGATTCATCAGTTGCAGCACTTGCTCTTAATAACATTTACAACTTTATCTAAACTGACTGAACTGGAATGATAAATGTTACCTTGAAAGCTCTGTGTGTTTCTGTCCAGGTTTCAGCCTCGACAAAGTGCCCCAAAACCTGGATGTCATCGTCATTGGGAGTGGTATTGGTGGACTGGCGGCTGGGGCCACGCTGGCCAAAGCAGGGAAGAAAGTCCTGGTGCTGGAGCAACACGACCAGGCAGGAGGCTGCTGCCACACCTACATAGAGAAAGGCTTTGAGTTTGATGTTGGTAAGAGTGCTTGTAATTTATGTGACTGATGCATTTCTTCAAACAGACTGAAAACATACCACTTTTCACTTTAAATGAAAACTGAACAAAGCCTAACAAATACTGCACACACTGCATTTTGTTTTCCATATTTACTTTGGATTATTCCACCACCTGACATTTCTGCTACAGAAATGCGACCTTACACTGATACTCAGGATAGCTACAGGGGACAAACAAAAGCACTACCCTCTTTCTGTGTTGTTTGTGCCGGAAATCAAGCTTTCATTCTCTCGGGACTGTCAAAATGTCAAAAAATAGGCAAAAATCACAATTTTCCAAAGCCCAAGGTGACGCCCTCAGATGGACCTCCTAATTTGTCCAATTAAAATCTGAAACATTCCAACTTTGTCATCAAGTATGATGAAAAGCAGGAAATCCTCATAATTTAGAGGTTGGAACTAGAGAATATTTGGCATTTTGCTTGAAAAATCATCGACTGACTGAAAAGCTTTCATGCTTTTCATCTGCTTATCCGGGGCCAATCGCAAGGACAGCAGGCAAAGTAAGGCACTTGCGACGTCCCTCTTCAACATTTCCCAGCTGTTCTTTTTTTTATTTTTTATTTATTTAACCTTTATTTAACCAGGCAAGTCATTAAGAACAAATTCTTATTTACAATGGCAGCCTGGCAAAAGGCAAGAGCCTCTTGAGGAGAAGGGGACAGGGATTAGAGGGGTATCAAAAGATAAAAGAAACAGCAACACATACAACGTGCACCACATAAAAGACAAACAGCATAAAGTGGCTAACAGAGAGCAGCACATGCAGCAGGATGGACAATGCAACATCAGCAAAATAACAAAACAAGCAATGCAACAAACAACAAACATACAAACAGACAAACAACAACAATAGCAGCAGGAAGAAGAAGCATACAATGAGCAAACAGAAGGCAGCCGACAGACAGAAGTTCCAGAAAGAAATACTACTGGGTCAAGAGCAGCTGCATGTTTCAGTGAGAATGTCCAAAATCGTGCCCTTGAAAATTGACTTGGGAATGAAGTTTTCCAGCTTTAGCTTTTTTTGCAGATCGTTCCAGTCCTTGGCTGCAGCAGCCTGGAAAGACGACTGTCCAAGTACACTATTTGTTTTGGGAATTTTCAACAGAATATGGTGAGCAGAACGAGTGTTACAGGCAGCAGATGTGGTTTGCAACAAACGACACAGATAAGGAGGAGACAGACCAAGGAGAGTTTTATATATACGCATAAACCAGTGAATATTACGCCGGGTATGTAGGGATGGCCAGTTTACAGAGGAGTAAAGAGTGCAGTGATGCGTTTTAAATGGTGCATTTGTAGCAAACCGAATAGCAGAGTGATAGAGAACATCTAGTCTGGAGCAAGCCCTTGTAAGCTGACCTGTAAATGACGTCACCATAATCTAACATGGGGAGGATGGTCATTTGAACAAGAGTTAACTTTGCAGAGGCAGTGAAAGTAGAACGCATTCTGTATAAAAAACCTAACTCAGATTTGACCCTAGACTGTAACTTGCCAATGTGGTGCGAGAAAGACAAAGTGCTGTCAAGCCAGATACCCAGATATTTATATTCAGTGACTTGGTCTAGAACAGTTCCGTCAAGAGTAGTAATAGTTAGTGGTGGAAGGGGCATCAAACCCTTCCTACCGAACCACATGAACACATGAACACCCCACATGTTCCTGGGGGATCCCAACTCGTTCCCAGGCCAGATGAGATATATTATCCCTCTAGCGTGTTCTGGGTTTGCCCCTTACCAACTGGACAAGCCTGGAAATCTTCAGGAGATGGGAGGCGTCTAGGAGGCATCCTGATCAGATTCCCAAAGCACCTCTACTGGCCCCTTTCGACACAAAGGAGCAGCGGCTCTACTCTGAGCTCCCTCCGGATGTCTGAGCTCCTAACCCTTATCTCTAAGGCTGAGCCCAGCCCTTTCTGAAACTTATAAGATAAGATGTATCCGCAATCTCATTCTTTCGGTCACTAGTCAAAGATCATGACCATAGGTGAGGGTTGGGACATAGGAACGGTAAATCGAGAGCTTTGCCACCAGGTTCATCTCCCTCTTCACAACAACAGTGCAGTGCAGCACCTGCATCACTGCTGACTCCACCAAACCACCTGTCCATCATGCTCCATTTTATCCTCACTTGTAAAGAAGACCCCGAGATACTTGAGCGCATTCGCTTGGGGCAATAACTGTCTCCCAACCTAGAAGGGGTGGTCCACAGTTTCCCAGCAGAGAATCATGGCCTCACACTTTGAGGTGCTGACTCTCATTCTGACCGCTTCACATTTGTCTGAAAACCGCCCCAGTACATTTGTGTTCATGCCTGTAAGCTAGAAATTAAATGTTATGTGAAGTGAAATTTTGTACATTGTGACCTCAAGAGGAACAACAACGCATTAGGATATCAAAGCTGTTTATCTCCTCAGTGTGTCTTCAATAACTCTAATCCATGTTCCTGTTCCGCTCTTTCTTCTCCAGGGCTTCACTACATTGGTCAGGTCCATGAGAACAGTCTGCTGCGCATTGCCTTCGACCAGCTCTCCGAGGGCCAGCTGGAGTTCCAGGAGCTGAATCAACACTTCGACACCATCCAGATTGGGCTGGGCGATGAGAAACGAGACTACACCATCTTCTCCGGTAAAACTGAGATGAAAGCCCATCTGATGAAGCAATTCCCTGATGACACAGAGGCCATTGAGAAGTTCTTCAAAATCATGAAGGTGCTGTTAACTAGAGGACACATCTTTCAGCGTCGTCTGTCCAAAATATAACAACAAAATTATGAACCCCAAACATCGTCTGTGCCCCAACAGGTCTCAGCTAAGAAGACTCACTACCTGGCAACTCTAAAGCTGATCCCACAGTGGGTGTCTTTATTCCTGCTGAAGTCAGGCCTCGCAAACCTCGTCACCCCGGTCTTCCGCCTCTCTGGCACATGTGCAACAGACCTGGTGAACACTCTGACCAGCAACAAGGACCTCCACGTCATCTTTTCCTATCTTTTCTACGGTGGGTTGCATTACAAGTGTTCTGTGTTACAACAAGTGTGCTTTTTTGGGCATTGAGTGTTGGGGTTGACCAAACAAAACCCAGAAGAAGCTCTTTTAAAAGTTTTTATGAGTCCTATTTGCACTTCATGTTCTTTTTGTTAATGACAGTAATTTAGGGTCTTCCGAGTTCAGAGTTTCAATTTCGTTCCGTGTATATTTAGGTGTACCTCCAAAGGACTCCAGTGTTCTGATCAATGCGCTCCTGATTCATCACTACAAACGTGGTGCCTACTACCCTAAAGGTGGTGCCAGCGAGATCGCCTTCCACATCATCCGCACCATTCAGAAATACGGAGGAAACTGCCTGGTCAGAGCTCCCGTCTCTGAGATCCTGGTTAATGACAAGGGAGCAGCTTATGGTACGAAATCCAAGTTCCATTTTTCACATTTTTTATGAGACACCATCCTCAACAGGTAACTGACTAAAGACTTCCTGTATGTGCTACAGGTGTGAAAGTGAGGAAAGGTCAGGAGGAAGTGGAGGTTCATGCACCTGTGGTTGTTTCAAACTGTGGTATCTTCACCACCTTCCAGAAACTTCTTCCCCCTGAGATCCGAGTCAAGACAGGTGAGCAACAGATCCTTCTTAAATAAATGAATACTCTGAAATATATTAACTATCATTGTGAAAATCAGGAGAAAGTGACTGTAAACTTTCCCATATTGTAGATATTCAGGAAAGACTGAACATGATGAGACACGGCAGAGGATCATTCCTGGTCTTCTCAGGCTTTGATGGGACTGAAGAGGAGTTGGGGCTGGAGTCCACCAACTTCTGGCTGTTCAAAAACAATGATATGGACAAGTCGTAAGTTTGCAAAGCACTGACCACACTGAACACTGATACTTTATGACCACAAGGTGGTGCTATTGTATAAAGAGTAGAATTCAATAAACTCACACAGGCAAAACTGTCCTCACAGTAGAGGCCTACTTCCAGGAAGCTTATCATTTTTATTTCCTCCAAAAGAAAAAAAAATGTGTAGCTAAAGATTTATTTACTACTGACATAAAGAACTGGACTGTATATCAAAGCAATAGTTAGTAACTTTTATTAAAATAACTTACTATATTCTTCTATATCCTCTTTTTCCTACTGCCTCTACTGGCATTTGCTAGAATCAACCATGGTTCACCAAAAACAACCAATCACTGCCGAGCAATCTCAAAGGCAACTGTCAATCACTGCTCATTACCTGTGGTCAAACTTTGAAACTAGGCAGCACTGATCAAATATGAGCCAAGATTCTGTTACTGTATTGCTGATTTCTCACCTCAAATGTCTGCAGAGACATATTTTAGTGCACTGTTTAGCTGTAAAATGAGAAGGTTTGCGACCCAGCTGCCATGTTGAAAATGGTCGACCGACATGGAGATGGACATTTGAGGTGAGAAACAGGCAATGCAGTAACAGAATCTTGATTAAAAGTTGACCAGCACTGCCTAGTTTGGGGCGGCATGGTGGAACATTGGTTAGCACTGCCACTTTATAGCAAGAGGGGTTCCACGTTCGAATCTATCTGCCAGCCATCTGGACCCTAGTGTGTGTCTGCATGTTCTCCCTGTGTCAGTGTGGGTTTCCTCCAGGTGCTCCAGCTTCCTCGCACAGTCCAAAGACATGCAGGTTAACTGGTGACTCTAAATTGTCCGTAGGTGTGAATGTGAGTGTGAATGGTTGTCTGTCTCTATGTGTCAGCCCTGTGATAGTCTGGTGACCTGTCCAGGGTGCACCCTGCCTGGGATAAGCTCCAGGCCCAACTTGACCCTGTACCAGGGTGAGCGGTTACAGAAAATGAATGAATGAATGCTTAATTTGACAGTTTGTACAAATTCACAAACAGTGACTGACATGATTCACAGCTGCGTTCCAGACTTTTCAGCTCTAAATGTCTTTTTTACTTCATGTGCAGAAAGGTCAATAGAAATGCTACAAGGCAGACAGTGGGCAGAGGAGTATGATTTTCACAGATTCTCTGTCATGACATGACCATTTTCTAAATAAAAGTTACCAACTACAGCTTTACTACATGTAGATTATTTAATTAGTAAGTTAAAGTTCCCTTTATCGTCCTCTAGATGGAGCACATGACCAGCCGGGTTTCAGTTCCAGGATTTAAATACCATACTCATGAGTTCTTACATGTGTGGCCACACTGCAGATAAAAGCAGCCCAGACTGCTCTGACTGATGGATGATTTTAATTTTACTTTGTTTGTTGTTTGCTGTTTGTTTGTTTGTTTAGGATGGACGACTTCTTTGCAATGAGCAAAGAGGAAGCACCAGATAATATCCCCATGATGTTCATCACAATGCCATCAGCCAAAGACCCAGAAGCCAAAATAAGACACCCTGGTACAAACACCCCCAACCCTTACAAACAATAGGAAGATAAAAAAGACAGATGTGTCTTTCTGTCTTTTATTTTAAAAAGATAAAAGACATGTTGTGATCTAAAGATGTACTGCGACTAGAACATGATTACCAAATCTGCGTGCCCATACAGATTAAGTGAGATGTCTTGTTTGTTTCACGCTCACAGGTAAATCCTGCATGACGATACTGACGATGGTGAAGTATGAATGGTTTGAAGAATGGAAGGACACAACGGTGCGCAAAAGGGGCGACGAATACTACAACTACAAGATGAGATTTGCTAAGAACCTCTTCGACTGGGCCTGTACTCTGTTCCCTAAAATCAAAGACAAGGTAGGATCTGTCACGCATGAACACGCAAAAACATTTAATATCCAAAGCATGAAAAAGTATCAATTTATAGCTACGAAAGTATATTAGTTTGCTGTAGGTTGTTCGTGAGCCTTAAAACATCTAAAATGTTTTAAGGCTGGGTATGGGCACTCGATATCTTATAAGTATGGATCAAAATAACCCAGTACCATGTGGTATCGAGATTTCTTCAATCAAATGATACCTGTATTCAATCCTTTCTGTACCTATTTCTATGGTTTTGCTCACAGCCAATCACTGCAACCCTTGTTTGACGTAATTTGAGGTGTGATTGGCAGCTACAACCCACACAATCTTTGGTGTGGTGAAATCAAGTGGGATGTATTTGACAGAGTTAAAAAAAAGGTATCAAATGAAGTACTCTATTAGTATTGGTTTTACTACGAGGATACTGGTATCATAGTTTTTTCAATGATACCCAGTCCTGATATGTGTTGACTGCATCGTAAAAGAAGTATGTTTTGTTTTCCAGTTGGTTTTCCAGGATGTGGCGACCCCACTGACCAACATGCACTACCTGGGTGCCCAGCGTGGAGCCATGTACTCTGCTGAGCACAACCTAGACCGTTTCCATGCCGAGAGTGTGGCGAGGAACAGGTGCAACACCCCCGTGAAAAACCTCTACATCTCAGGTATAAATGTTATAACATGGGTTGAGGCTTTTCAACTGAAAATTATTCTGCATGCACAGTCAATTCAGTGTTTGTGATTGAGTGAAGTTTTCACTGGCATAGAAATGTCTCAACAAGTCCAGAAATTGACTGACTTCAGAGGGGGGGAGCTCTGATGCTTTGAAATGTGAGAGCTTCTTTACAGCGTCACCTAGATTAGTGTGGTGGTACAGTTAAAACACTTAAAAAATGAGTGTAAGAAAGTCACAAGTGTTTCTGTTTCTGTTCCAGGCCAAGACGTGTTCAGCTGTGGGATAGCAGGCGCTCTGCACGGTGGACTCCTCTGCGCCTCTACGGTGCTGGATCACATTGTCTACATTGACTTGCTCCTCCTCAAGAAGAAGCTAAAGAGGAGGAAAGCCAGAGAGTTGGCCCAGCTGGCTAAGAAGAAGCTGCAGTGAGAGCGCTCTGTACTTCCCCTGCAGGACAGTAATGAAACTGCACAAACCAGGTGCAAAACGACCCTGAAAGGATCAAACCAGCCTTGAGTCCCTGATCTATTCTACATACTTATGAAGTCTACACATACTAATGCCAACCCAGAATGATCACCCGATTGTGGTGGAACATTTGGTCTGGTCTGAACTAAGACTTGGCATGGAAATATAAAATGCTAAAGAGTTAGCATGGAGCACTGGAGCACATAATCTACTGCAGACTTAACAGATGATTTTGGCTTCAATTTATAATAATTCATTAGAGTGAAAGGCCATACAATGAGAATACAGAGTGCAGCATCTGTTTACAGTACTGCAGTAATTGTGTACATATATGTAAGGAGCTGGAGATGTTTTTGGTTGGTTCTGCACATGCTGGGTCAGTTTTCTTTTTAGTATTTCCAAAGTTTCACCAGTTTGCCTGAAGGTAACCACAAGCAGTGTTTAAGTGCACAATATCTTGACTTGAATACACTGTACCTAAGTGATTCTCTATTTAATACCCTGCTGCGACTCTGCATCATTGTTTAGGAAATGGTCCATTTAATTTTTATTTGGGTGTTCTTAAAATTGTATGCCTCCACAAACCTGTCACGTTTCTCTTACGGCTAACGTACATGTAATGGATGCTTCACATACATCTTCCCCCCGACAGCACAATCAGCACAGTTTCAAGGTGGACACTCAAGATTAGAGTCACCAATTCAGTATCTGATCAAATGTCTCCCCTTCTGTTCCTGAGTTATGGCGTTAAATAATAGCCAGAAAAGTGTTTTTGCAGAGCATTATAATGTCACCGTGAAGATGACCTTTGACCTTTTGGACATTAAATACCAACTCTTTTTATCCTTTGAGACATTTGTGCGAAATTTAGTCATCATTAATTAGCTAATTAACAAGAATTATGAATTCATGCGTTTTGGCCAAAAACACGTTCTGTCAAGTCACAGTGACCATGACCTTTGACCTCTGACCACCAAATTCTAATCAGTTCATCCCTGAGTCCAAGTGGACGTCTGAGGAAATTCCCTCAAGGCCTCTTGAGATACTGTGTTCACAAGAACGTGACAGACGCAAGGTCACAGTGACCTTGACCTTTAGCCACCAAATTGTAATCAGTAAATTGTTGAGTCCAAGTGGACGTTTGTGCAAAATGTGAAGAAATCCCCTCGAGATATCACGTTAATGAGAATGAGACAGACGCAAGGTCACAGTGACCTTGACTTCTGACCTTGGATTACCAAAATCAAATCAGTTCATCACTGGGTCCAAGTGAACGTTTGCGCCAAATTTAAAAAAAAAAAAAAAAGACCCTCAAAGCATTCTTGAGGGAACAGACGGATGGACGAACAAACCCAAAAACATAATGGATCTGGTGATCACTGGCAAGGAGGTATATTTTATTGCTTTATTTGGTAGTCTCTGAAAAATGATATTTCTCTCCTTTTTTTGGCAACATTCAAGTATATTATAATCTTCATCAGCTGTATCAAGGGAACAATTTAACATCACCACGTTTTCTAAATGTACAACTAAGAAATATTGACAAATGCTTAATGATTGGTATGACTGCATGATACCAACTTTTAAATTTTAAGATTTTCTAATGCCTGCTTTTGTGCTGCATGTACTGATATTTTTCTTGTCTCTCCAAATTCTTCTACAGATGATAAGAGATTTAATTAAACAGGAATTAACTGTGAAAATATCAACTAGAAGTGTAAATGTGTAAATATAATCATTTAATTAAATAAAATATTACCTATAACAAATGATTAATCTATCCAGAATCATCACAAGCATCAGGTATGACAGGTTTATTAGTTATTTACATATCACTTACTGGTGAACTGAGACTGAGAGTCCCCTCTGGTTTCTCAGTTCCCACCTATGTTGTTCTGACCTGACTTATAACCCCAGTGTTGTTTGGGTAACTGCTGAAATCAAACGTACGGGGGGAAACCTCAGACTTCCTGCACTAAGTGAACATTTCCTCAGTAAACGGTGGGCATATTGGCTGACAAACTGTGGTCTGTAGGAGACGACCGGGGGGATCCGAGGAGAAGAATGCCTCTTCTGTCCAGCCAGCCGGTGGGATGCCAGTACCTCTCTTGCTCTGCTTACCTCCATCCCTCTGCTGTACAAACTCAGGGAAAGCTCTCCCCGCTGCTGCACGTTGCTACTGTTACTGTTTCCTTTTCAATACTTGTGAATTCAAAAAGGCAAAAACTAGTTCAAGTTCAAGGAGCAAAATGGTAGGGAGAGAAGTTAATTATATTGACTCTGCCTGACTGGGACTTCAGTAGGCCTTAACATATAATTACAGTGGCATGATAAAATGCAGAGCTTCACCAGAAATAAACATCTACAGTAACTCTTACTTTCCTCTGCTGTGCTCTGACTGACTCATAGTGCTATAAACAAACCCACCTGCCTTTTGAGCTCTGAAATAAAGTGAACCCACCCTTTTTTTAGCCATGTCGGCTTGATGGTTGGTTGGTTAGTCTACCACTTTGGTCCAGACTGAAATATGTCAACAGCTATTGAATGGGTTGTCATGAAATGTCGTAGAAACATTCAAGTTTCCCAGAGGATGAATCCTAGTGACTCTGCTGACCTCCTGACTTTTCCTCTAGCGCCACCAGCAGGTTGACATTTTTGGTGAATTGTCTTAAAAACTGTTGGATGCTTTACCATGAAATCTGGTACAGATATTCATGTTTCCCAGAGGATGGATCCTAGCTACTGTGCTGACCCCCTAACTTTTCCTCTAGCGCCACCAGCAGGTTGACATTTTTGCCCTTCAGTGAAATGTCTACACAGCTACTGGATGTATTATGATGACTTTGATACACCCATTGGAATAAGAGGCAAAGTCCCTTCCCTACCAGTGTCTCCCATGGGACCTTACTTCGTAAAACAAGACAATTTTTTAATCCCATTTGAATTCTGCGATGAATGTTTGTCAAATTAAAAGATAATTTTGCAAGTCAATAAAGTTGCAGCTTGTCATAGCACTGAGCACATAGCACTAAACCGCTAAAATAAATATCATATCATATTTCAACAGCTTTATGACAAACTACTTTATTGACTTGAATATGTATCTTTTACACTGACAAACATCAAATGTAAAATTCATGACACAATTTAAATGTAAATCAAAAAGTAATTTGTCTAGTCACCACTGACTACCGTACAGATTTTTTCTGTAATAAGGTCAGGACTTCGCCTCTTCTTTGGAATTCATGTCATCCTTGACATTTTTGCAGTTGTGTGTGATTTGATGTCCTCCTCATGCTGTCAAATAAAAAGAACTAAAACTATTAATGAAGGTTTAAATTATGAGTCATAAACCCTTTTAAAAGAATATCATATCAAAAGTTTGTACCAACATTTGTCCAAGAAAAAGAGTGACAATATGATTAATTTTGATTTATAAAGGAGGTTTTAATTTCTTGTAATGCTCACGATTACCACATTTTACACTGTACAGCCCCTTTCACACATGCACTGCAAACCTGAACTTATTTAGACATTACCTGAAGAAGTATGTGAGAATGCAAATGTCTGAATCATTTGGATCGGACATTAAATGGACTTTACCCTGCCAAATCGCTAGTACAAAGGCAGTGTGATACCTGAGCTCAAATGTGAACTGTGAGAATTCACTGCGAGTCAGTGGGTGTAGCGATGCCAATTCTATCAAACGTTTGCACAAAACCAGATGAAAACAAACAGCTGAGGGTGACACAAAAACAACAACAAAAATGCTTAACTGGAGAGGTGACGAGATTCAGGAACTTCTGTGGGTGAGGGCCAACATTGGGTGCGGTTACATGATGGCTTCTCATTCAGAATGAAATAAATCTGAATGAAATCATTCGGAATTAAAGTTATTCCAGGTAGTTTACATGGGAAATATTCATTCTGAATGAGGGTTTACACGGCAGATCAGTTTAATTGCCTTTTAATCGCCTTTATTCGGGTCCGTGCAAGGTTTGGGGCAGGGAAGGTTTCTGATTGGATAGGGGGCGGGGCGGATGTTACGTGTTTACGTTTACCGGAAGAAAACACTGCAGTCCTCGCTCCAGATAACAAGATGCTTGACGACGCCGTTCTTAGTGCCTTTTTCGGGCTTGTTTTGCTTATATTCTTGAAGCAGCAGTACAACAACAACCTTGTTCTGCTAATGCTTCGTCTGTTGAGGAGGAGAAGGGAGGTAGAAGGTCGAAGAAGGGAGACAGAAGACCGTGCTTCTTAGAAGCTGCCATCTTGTCGCACGCGCTATATATCGCGCCAGAAGGGCAAGGAAACGAGCATGCGCAGAAAGACCGGAATGAACTTAAAGAGGAATGAGTGTATACAAGTGCGAGAAATTCTTTCATTCGGAATTAGAAACGGAATAGTCCAGCCCCTTAAATCGGGGTGAATTTTCAATCTCATTGGCCATTTTCATTCCGAATTAGGTGTTTACAAGATCACTTTTAATAGGAATGAACTTTCATTCTGAATGAAAAGGGAGACAAATTTAAGTAACTGCAAGAGACTTGCTGTATCCAGGTGCCACCCCTTGCCTCAACCAAACAGAGTACTTTCAGTAGGTGAGAGCACAATAGATGATCTCTGTAGCTACATGCTACATGCAGCACACAACAGGAGAAACTGTCTGGAGTTCACGCGAGAAAACGTCTCACCATGACATCAGTAACAATAGAAATTCCTCATTAGTGTAGTTCGCCACTTCTTACATGTGTAGACTGCTTATTAAACATTTTAACTTTGTAGTAACAAAAGGATTTTCTGTGTAACTGCAGAGAAAGTGAAGAGGAAATGTGACTTGTCATTTCACGAAGTTATTAACTTTGTAGAAAAGCAAGTCATGTCAGAAAGGGCCGATCTAAGGAGGAGGAATTTGAGTTTCTCTTGACCAGCACAAGCACCACCTCAACCCCCTCTCCTCTTTTTCCTCTAGCAGGCGGCTCCCACATGTTTAGACACGCTCTTACATCAGGAGAGGCCCAGAGGGTCGAATCTTTTAAACAGCAGTCCACTCTTTCCACTCTCTCTTTCCACTCTGACACTCTCTACCCAGCAGACGCACACGTTTAAATAAAATTAATAAACTTCTCTCTCAACTTAAAAGTTTTATTTAGACAAAGCAAGCTGTAATCTTGCGAACACTGCAGCGACAGAATTGGCTCGGGGAGGATTCGTGTTGCTAGGCTCTCGTCTCTGTGTTTCAGCCAGCTTTTCTTCTTTTCCAGATGTTAGAGCTCCTCCCCGCTGGCCTGCCGCAGCCTCCCACAGCTTGAACCCAGCCAACAACCACAGCTGCTACCAATCTGAGGACTCTCAGAAGAAACTTTCAGACGACCCAGATGAGAGGAAGAGCCAGTCTGAAGATAGTACCCCGGATCAGACTGAGCTTAAAGGCGTGAGCAGGTGATAGAAAGCAACACAGGTCATTTTGAAAGGGTCTCTACAACTTCACCACCATATTTTAGTCAAGTATGACGTCCTTAATAGATGAAAACTTAAAACTGTTATGGGGTTCCACAGCCAAAAATACAAAATGTATGTTTACAGAAGGGAGAGAGAGAAAAAACTGATTCTTCATTTGTGTTTCTGTGGATGAAACCAAAGCAGACTGAAGCTGTTTTCCTGCTCCGAACAGATCACAGACCTCTTCTCCCATGTTGGCTAAAAGCTGCAGTTTGAGGCCAAACTTTCTGTTGAGCTAAATGGAAAATCCAAGGAAAATGGCCTCTTCCCCTGATCTACCTTCTGTCTGAAAAATCTTTCGACAATCTGAAACACAACTGGTCCCACATGTCTGCACATTTAAAGGGGCAGTTCACCCCAAAATCAAAAATACATATTTTTCGTCTTGTCTGTAGCGCTGTTTATCAGTCTAGATTGTTTTGGTGTGAGTTGCCGTGTGTAGAAGATATCAGCCGTATAGACATCTGCCTTCTACACAATATAATGGAACTAGAAGGCGCTCAGCTTGTGGTGCTCAAAGCGCCAAAAAATATATTTGAAAAACTCAACAGCAATGTCTCTTTCCAGAAAGCATGACCCGATTACTCAAGAATAATCCACAGGCACCCCTGCACCCACCGACCACATCACCGCAGAAGGAAGCATGCATCTACTGCTAGCTCATCCAGCCCCACTGAGCTAGCTAACATTACAGCTCAGCCGAGGAGGACGGCATTAATGTTTACATCTCACACCATCACGAACATGAGCCTCTTGTCCATGAGTAGATGCACGCTTCCTTCTGCGAGGTGATACGGCTGGAGGATGCAGTTCAGTAGAAAGACAACAGTTCCTACATGAAACTGCTCTCAACAAGGTCTGTGGATTATCTTGAGTAACTGGGTCATGATTTCTGGAAAGAGACATTGCTGTAGAGTTTTTCAAATGTTTATTTTGGCACTTTGCACACCACAAGCTGAGTGCCATCTAGTTCCATTATATTGGAGAGAAGGCAGACATCTCTATGGCTGATATCTCCAACACTCTGCAACTCACAGCAAAATAATCTAGACTGATAAATAGCACTACAGGTAAGAGGTAAAATATGTGTAACCATCCCTTTAATTTCAGTTCACCCTGACATTATTTTATTATTTGATCAGTCTATCACTTGAAAAATTATCCCCAACTTTTGAGGATTTGCAGCTTTTTTGCTTATATATTATAACACGACTATCTTAAGATGTCCCTGGCATTTTATAAACTTCTATAAACATTCAATAACTATTTTTAGGGGGCAACTGGGGGCAGTGAAAACACCTTGTGAACACAACACTGACCAGTTCCTCCAGGATCTCATGGCAAAAAACCCTTGAATTTGGGGCCAATTTTGTCAAAAATTGGGATAAAAATTGTGGCATTTTTATGTGACTTTTTGCGGGAAATTGCAGCAAATGACAAACATTGTGGCTAATGACAAAAGGAGAAAAAAAGTGATTTTCTTTAAATTACCACCGCCAAAAAAATAAGTCATGTAATCACTTGCTATAATAATCATACTGAATAATACAAAAATAGCTGCAAATGTTTTTTCATAGTTCTCTTCTTTAGTTTTAATTAATTAGTTTCAAAACATGGACTCTAATAATGTTGCAAAAAATCCTGAGTGAATATTGTAGCTCTCAAACCAGACAATGTGACTGTGAAACAACATGTAAGACATGTAACATTTTAATAAATTCAAAACATATTGTATGCATTTAAACAGTGCAGATTCTTGTCAAAGTAGAGTGTTTCTCCATACTGCAATGCCATTAGTGCATTTGAGACGTGTCTGATGATGTTTCAAATGACATTGCATGTACTACGACTTCCGGTCGGCCGGAAAATGTGGAAAAACACGGAAAAATTGCGGGACTTTTGAAAAATTGCAAGCCCCCGCAAATATTGCGGACTTTCGTTGAATTTGTATTAATTATTGCGATCGCAAGAGATTTTCTGGAGGACTGATTGACATATTATCACCTTCTAGGTTGATATAGCTTAACTTGTTAGCAAACAGTTGCATATTTACACACTCAGCAGTTACGGAGCAAAAAATTCATTTGGAGTCGTGTCGGCGTCCACCTAATACATCTAAGTCATCTCTGTTTTTGGGCTCTAACAACTCCTGGGATAAATGTCCACCTCTTTAGCTGCCAAATACTCCATTATGTTCATCAGCTAGCTGCTGACGGTGTCTTCCTGTTGTTTGGTGTTGAGCAGGTAGCGTACAGTGGGTTTTTAGAGCTTTTTCACTGGAAACAGCTGCCTGCTGGAGACTCAGAACAACGCTATGAGAGCAGGTAACGTGAACCAAAACAGTACAGCTGAGGCTGGATGCATAAAAAATGAGCTGAAACTCAATATAAAGCTCCGTAAAGCCGAGGGGAGCAGCAGATCCAGGTGATAACTCTGGATTTATCACTACGAGTGTCCCCTCTCATATTGCTATTATTATTATTATTATTATTATTATTATTATTATTATTATAGCTACTTTAAAATCAAGAAAATAATCAGCAGACTCACCAATTATGGAAAAAAATGGTTGCAGCCTTTATTTCTGTGCTACTAAATTTCAGAAAGGTGAACACACATCGTTAAACAGAGAAAGCTTAAAATCTGAGCTGCTATTTGAAGTGCTTTATTGAGTATTGACAGTGAATGCAAACAGCACTCTTAATATGGGCATCATGTAGTTCCAACACACCTACACTTTCAACAATTTGCATTTATCATGTTTCTACCTTGAAGAACTTAATTAACTTCCTCACTTTATCACTACCTCTTCCTCTCGGCCTACAGACTGAGGTGAGGAATGCTTCTTGGCAGGACTCTACTTTCCCTTTTTCAGCTGTTAGTAATATTTCCTGTGAGGCTGCTCTGCACATTTGATTGTAAATTATGCTGCATGTTGGCGTTTGGATGAGAGAGAGACGGAGAAAGAGAGTGAGGAGACAGGAGTAGGGAGGCCCAGAGAAAGGAGAGCCACGGAGAACCATGTCTTCTCGAATGAGTCATAGAAAGTATTCGCTCTGTCTGCTTCTACAATCAGGCTCCTGCTCTACTGTGAAGTATGAGAGTAACTAAGTGTGTTGCATACAGACAGTATACTGCACCTCTGCGCCTGGCAACAACAAACAGCTGACCTTAGACATCCAGGTCGTCTTTAGAGACCCCAACAATGACATGAAGGTTCAACCTCAGCGTTCGTCTCTGTGCATTTATTTAAAGCTGTGCACCCCTGCACACTGGGAGCGACTGGGAGGGAAACATTGTTACAGAGTAAACAAAAGTAATCACCACCTGCTTAACCGCAAAGCCACAACAGTCTATTATGTGATCATAGTTTACAGAGTTTCACAGCGATGAGGATAAGAATCTCTGGCTTTAATCCAGCACCGTCAACATGAGATGGTTGTCAGGTTAAGGGCAAGAATTTGGTGATTTAATATATAAAAAAAATCTCACAGGACACAGTACGACCACTGAACCTATATAAATAATCTCGTGTTTAAATCAAAGAGTAAATCTCCTCGCTCTTTCACACCCATCTGCACTATGTGACTTCAGCTCCTCCTTCCAGCGGATGCTTCAGACATGATCGGCAGTCTCACATTTCACCCCCCCAACCCACCCTCCACCCCTCACCCCTCTGCTGAGCAATCCTCATCAGCCTAATGCATCCGCATTCGTCACCACTGCTCCCTCTGCTCTGTGTTTACATGGCCAGCCAGCTTGTGATGAGGTTAAATGCTGGAGACAGTATGCACTAGAGGGGGCTCTTCTGTGGGTGTGAACCCAGCCAGCCCTCATAAGGAGATGACTCCTCAACACATGGTTTGGATACAGATGTTATACTGTAGGGTTTATGTGGCGTTTTTCCTTAGCCGAATCAAAGCTCTAAGGGCAGAAGGTGTTAAACGCTGAACTTCCTTTGCAAAGACGCAGCTAAAAACATTTAGAAATCCAGATTTAAGGAGTGAGCTGTAAACATGATTAACATCAGACAAAAAACTGTAGTTTTAAGCAATAAAAATGGCTCATTCACAATGCATTGTCTTCATTTTAGCTAACTGTTCAAGGTTACTTCCAGAGCCCACTTTTACCACAGTTTGCAAAGTGTTTCACAGTTTGCTGAGATATGCTAAGATTCTGATCCTCACACACCAACTGTTTACTTTTCCACTTAGCACAGATGTGAGAAACATCTGACCAGAGGGTGGCACACTCAGTTCCTCCATGGATTCTGGTGCCCTTTTAATGGCCGCTCTTTACGTGTCTATTTGGTATTTTTTACATGCTACATACATGGGCAAAATAAGCAGTCAACATGGCTGAGCATTTCTGCCTTGGGCCTTGGGTTTGCTCAAAAACACGGATTCAGACAGCCAGGGTTTCATACATCACAAACCTAAGGTACCAACCTATGGGGCAGGGCTTTCCATGTCATTAGCATAGCGATACGGCGAAACATGAGCTATCAGAGAAGAAACAGGTGTGGCTAGGTATCGGTATTTTGCATGTAGTTTTATTTTTACTTCAACTTGTCAAAACTGGCAACTGGAAACAAGGTTTATCTAACATTAGCAGCACATTATTAGCTGTTTGATAATGTAGTTATGCCAATTTACATTACATCTTACTATATAATGACGAAAACTCTGTCTGTGTGTCTGTTCCACGTTTTTCTCCTCACTGACTTGGTCAATCCATGTGAAATTTGGCACAGTGGTAGAGGGTCATGGGAGGATGTGAATGAAGCAATATTACATCAGTTGGCCAAAGGGGGGCGCTATAGCAACCGAGTGAAATTGCAAACTTTGAATGGGCATATCTCATGCCCTGTATGTCGTAGAGACATGAAACTTTGCACAGAGATGCCTCTCCTCATGAGGAACACATTTGCCTCAAGAACCCATAACTTCCGTCTATACAGCTTTTCCGCCATTTTGAATTTTTTGAAAAACACTTCAAATCGATCTCTTCCTAGGAAGTTTGAGCGATCTACATGAAACTGGGTGAACATAATCTAGGGACCAATATCTAAAGTTCCCTCTTGGCAAAAGTTGGAAAACTTACTAAAACTGAGCTTCTATAAGGCAATGAATATTGTGGAGGGCGTGGCTCATCACATAAAGGTGTATAACATCTCAAGGGTTTCACCCATCACCACGCAACTTTGTAGGCATATGACCACACATAATCTGAGGGGACCCCTCCATTATTGACCCCATCAAACAAAATGGGGGCGCTAGAGAGCTCATTTCTTATCTAGGCCTAACCGCCATATGGATTTTTACTAAACTTGGTAGATATGTAGAACAGGACGCCTCAAGGTGACTGGAGAAATTTAACTCTAATTGGCAACTGGGTGGCGCTATAACAACAGAAAAATGCTTAAAAATGGCTAAAATGCGACCGATCGCTGTGGCTCCCCCTGTGGACCAATTTTGTTGTTTTGGTATGACTAAGTCATGGTATGGTATGCTGTACATAATCACGGAAACTGTCAGTCAGTCATTCCGTCCGTCCCACGTTTTCTACTCACTGACGTGGTCAATCTATGTGAAACTGCACATAGGCATTGAGGGTTGGCATAGGTAGAAGGTGACAAAGCTACCAATGGGTATGGACTAGTGTTATATTAAGATTCATCCCCGTATAGTTGTCATGAACTGGAATTATCTATGGTGAGTGAAACCTTTGTACCAGGCTCTAGAGCCAGCCTCAAGTGGCCATTAGAGGAACTGCAGGTTTTGGCACTTCTGTGTTGGCCTCTATTTTCAGACCCAGAGGTTGGGGTTTGGGCAGGGCTCATTAGCATATTCATATATATATATATATATATATATATATATATGCATATTAAATGAGGCATGAAAAACACTTCTAATGGGTAATTCTGATGAACAGAGATGAGATTTCAGGGGTTTAATTAATGCCAGAAGAGGAACTTTAACATTATGGCCGATGTAAAATGTGTTAAAAACTGCCTGCCATAATGTTACAGTGCTGCAGCTTTGATCTAATAATACAACTACTATCACCAGTGCTGTGATCAGTACTAGGAGACAAACACACAGGCACGGTTTGGGATGTCATCTGTTGCGTCTCAGCTCCGCTCTCCAGCTGACTGACTCTAATCCCTGTGTCCTGATCTCCTGTGTGAGTGAAAGCTTTGCTCTGCTATTGGGAGAGGATGTTTTCTCTGGCCTCTGCTCACAGGCCCTCAGGTCTGAGGACAAGGCCTCACAGCGTGATAATCCCAGAGGGGTCGTACCTACGTGTTTTTACTTCAGCACTGAGGCCGGGTGGGCAGGATGACCTCAGAGATTTCAACTACATCTGAGGTGTTCCAGGTGGAAAATATCGGGGACTGTTATTTACTAATTACTCTGTTCATCACAGCTGATAAACATTTTTAAGCTTCATATACATAATATTCTGTCATCACTTCAGAAATAATGTGAAGTAAAGAATGAGAGGAGACTGGAGGTTTTTCTTACTGACGAGATTCATGATTCATCCTCTCTGAACTCAAATGTTTGGTCTGCCAGCAGGCCGAGTGTGATTAAACTGCTCCAGTGAAAAGGCTGCACCACAGACAAAGACATCACTGAGACCACAATGAGAGACTCCACCTTTTGCCTCCTGATCACAGAGTTTTTCCTACAAAGACAGCTGCACATCCAAACCTTTTTTACGACCTTCATGCCAACGACTGTACACAAACAGTATATTACATTTTGTCACTATTGTGCATTTTTTACTTTGTATTATCACTGACCAGGGAAGTTTTTACTGCCTTCAGACATCCATCCCCGAACACAGAAGAGGCTTAGGAATCAAAAGTGTATTTTGTAGAATCATATGGAGAGATCATAAAGCCAGGTACAGTAGGGTAAAAAAAACAACAACAAAAAACATTAAATATGTTGATTCATTAAAGCTTTTAGAGCAGTGTGTGTTACAGAGTGTATAGCCAGTGGAGGTGTGTGTTGGTGGAATATACGTAGCTACAGGTCATATAAATGAGATAACCTACTTGCTAAGACTTGCACTGCCCTGAAGGTACTGGAGCAACAAACTGGGATTATAGGCATCACTTTCTCTCTCTTTACACACACACACACACACACACACACACACACATACAAAAACACACACACTCGCACACAAGCATGTATGTATATAAACTAGAATGAGGTATAGGTGTGACAGGACTTGAGAGTTTGAGTTAATTCATGAGCTTGGAAAAAGTACATCTGCTGATGAAGAAGTTTAAAGCTCCAGAAAAAGTTTTTGTTACAAGCACTCAGATATTTAGGTTAAATAAAATTACAAAATTAAATAGTAAACATCCTGTATTAGGAAGTTGTTGTTTTTTTCAGTAAACTTTTGACCTATGAGCAGTAAATATAATTAAATATCAAAAGTAAAAGAGCTCATAATAAAGGCATATGAATGCATCAGTGTGTGAGCAGCATTTTCACATCAAAGCTTGTCATGATGCAAATTCTTAGTACTTTTTATCAGTGCTTTTTGTTGATGAGCTTACAATGTGCAGTGTAAAATGTACAATGTTTCCCTCGGACATGTTGTAGAGTAAAAGTGTAAAGTTGCACGAAATGGAAATAGAAAATGGTAAACTAAGAGGAGGAGCTGTATGTGACATTCAGAGCACATCCATGATTCAGAATCTGGGGTGAGATTGTCTGCACACGGCTCTCAACATGGAGGTGGCTGATAACAGCTAATGGTGCTAGCTCCATAAACAGTGTTGACAGCTGCAACAGTGCAGACAGAGCTAATGGTGTTAACCAAGGGGCAACCAGAGGGTGGACACTACACTTCCCTGACAATGTTGTCCCGATATCAGCGGTAATCACCTTATGAGCGCAGCTCAAGTGGCAGCAATAAGCTAGCCAGTGGGATATACAGATAGGTGGTGTGTCTCAAATCACATACTTTCGTCAGTACACTTCCACGTAGTATACTATGTGCACTATGTACTTATTGGCGTAGTGCGTGAATTTCGACAGGGTAGTGTTGTCTCAAACCAAACACGGCAATTGCACACTCTCCGGAAATGACGACCACAAATTAGCTAGTTAGCAAACTATCATTAGCATTCGCGTTATCGTTCGCGGTACCAAATCATTACAGACTGCTAAATTAACCCAATAAACATACTGCTGGCTTATATCCGACAACAGCATAGTGGTGCTTAGTGCAAAAAACACATGTATTTGAACAAGGTAGCAACGTTCATGATCGCACAGTCCTCGGCCGCCATTTCCAGTTTGAAAAGTGGTCCCTCCCCTTCCGCTACGTAGCCAAGATGGCGACCATTGAGGGCGAGAAGTGTCCATAGTTCCACACTCAACTTCTTGACCGTTTTGAGTGCACCATCCGGGTACTCATAGTGCACTGCATTTTTCCATACTTCTCAGTGTGAACGCACTTATGCACTCAAAATATTAAGTGTAACTACAGAAGTACGCGATTTGAGACACAGCAAGGGACTCACACTAAAATGCATTGGTGTCCGTATCATCTCCACACTATCAGACTGGGGTTGCAACAGTAAGAGATTTTCATGGTGCGATAACCATCTCAGAAAATATTGTGGCATCATGGTGTTAAAGAATTTATTTTATTAGCAGTCAGAATGACCCTTAAAGGATTATTGATGGCTGAACAATCGTTTTGTTCAAAATCCACAAACATAGCACAAAACAAAAAGAAGACAACACAGCACCATATCTCACATAATCCCCTATTTCCTTAGTTTTTACACACTGAATTGTTGATTCTTAATCTGTTTTCTTTTAAAGCCTGTTGATTTTATGACTTCTGTGTTTTATTTTGTTGCCTTGTGAAGCACTTTATGGTGCTGTTTTCATAAAGTACTCTACACATAAATTTTTATTATCATTGCTCCACTATATCTTTAGATAGCATAGCTGGTTTACTTACTATTTCTGAAGCAGCTAATTGCACTTTTTCAGAAGACTATTCCATAACTTTCAAGCTACAAAACAGACTTCAAACCCAATTACAAAATATTAAAAGCTCAAAAAAAATTGGGCCCAGTCATGAACAAATTTCCATTTGCATGGAATAATTGTAACAAGGAACTGAAAGCATGTTCATCATTAAATAAGTTCAAACGAATGTTCAAAAACAACATACTGAAGGGATATATGATGGAACAGGACATGTAGGTTGTCCTGTTGTTGAAGTATGTCTCATTTTGATTGCAATGTTATTTTTATGGATTTCTTGCTTGATTTGTTTGAGTTGTATATGTTAAACGAAGCGGAAAGCTTAAAAATTTAGGTTCAACATAAAGTTTAATGATAAAATATAGAAAAAAAAGGGGTAGGACTAGATAAGTTCACACTTCCTTCCTGCTCTTTTTCAGATGTGAAATATGCAAATATGTTTCCGAGTTGTATTTCTTTGTTTGATTGTTTTTTTGTTGTTGTTTTTTGTTTGTTTGTTTTTGTTTTATTTGGTTTGTCTTCGTGACTTGCTGAATGGCTGACCTTTACTTTACGCAACTTGATTATTCATGTCTTTCATTTTTTATTTCTTTAATATTATATTTTTATTTTTTATTGTTTTTCTAACCAAAGCTTGTTTGTTTCTTTTAAACATGTCCGAATAAACATTATTCTATTCTATTCTATTCTGTTCTATGTGAGGTTTCTAAAAGTTAAAATGGCTGCCCTGAGTTATTTTTAAGTAATTTTTAAGTCTAACTATTTTGGTCTCTATATCAGTGTGAATGAAGATGGCAGATATTTGCCACAAGAACACTTTCAAGTGACTAGAAAAAGTTTGTCTATGACTACATATACATTCTGTTTTCTAACCAAAAAAAGCCTTCAGTCCTCTGAGCTGAATGTTTCAGGGCTGTTTTCATTTTTCCTCCTTCAGGTTTTGTTTCCGAAGCTGAAGTCACAGTGCAGAGCTGAGCATAACGCAGCCAGCAGTGCAGTGTTAAGTGATTCCAGATGCTTTCAGAACTTAACTCATGTGTGGAGACAGAACAAAAAGATGTTCCCCTTTCCCTCATTTATCCAACCGTTTCTCTGTTGTCATCCTGTCTTTCCTTTCCTGCTTTCACTTACACCAAAAACAGAATGTTACCTGTGTTTTGTAACGTTTGGGCATAAAGATGTGAAAAAAAGAAAAGCTATTCCTCGGGCTGTGATATCAGATTTCATGAATATGGAGTTTGGAAAATTTGGAACAGAAGTAATCCTGGTCAGAGGTGGGAGGAGAATCTCAGGGCCTTTTCTTAAAGTTTACTGCTGTGAACACGACAATAAAAACTTCTGCACGTGACACACAAACTACACTGACACCCTCTAAAATCAATGCTGCATCTACTTGCATCAAACACAAACAACCTCCATAAATTTGACAGTCCAAAGACAAATTATATGATTCCACGGTGCAGCAGTCGTCTCAGTATGAACAAACAGTCCTATGGGCAAAGCTGGGAGAGGCTGGGTGGGACTGGGCTGGCTTTAGCGGGTGGGAGAAGGGTGGAGTCTGACACAAGGTCTGCACTCCCACCTCGTGAACTCTCAGGGAGGACGCCCCAGGGTGGCTACTCTTTTAACTGGGTGCTTCTCTCCCTCCCACTGCTTGGAGATGTTTAAGGGGAAGCGGGTGGGGGAGTGAAATAAAGAACTTCAGCAATGCGCAAGACAGGTAGAGACAGGACAAAAATTAAAAGCGAGAGAAAGAGAGACAGATGGACAGAGAGAGGAAGCAACAGCACAATGTGTTAACAGAGGTGGAGATGTGGCAGATCAAAAGAAAGAGAAGCAACTCAAGCATCAACACTAAAACTTTCAGCTACTTTAGGTCTTCTCTTTTAGGCAAATCTTGTTTCTTTATCTGCAAGGTGAGCATAACCAGAGAGGACACCATCATGCCAACAGATTACATATTAAACTACATCAATGTTTCGACTGCAGACGATAGGGAAAGCATTCGGTAATGGTGTCTTGTTAAGCGGCTGAGCTCCAGGAAAACTGTTCGTAGGAGGAATGCAGACTGTCGAGCGTCTTGACATGTTGAGGGAGACGCAGCAGGCTGAGAGGAGTCCAGTACTGGAGGGTTACGTCCTCCATAATCTCAGAGGTTAATATCTATGATCTCTGCAGCAAAATGCGAGATCACAGGTTTTTAGCATGAGAATGAGCCATCCTTTTCATCAGACCTCAGACCTATGTAATTTCTTTATCGCAGGATACTATTTAGATGTTATGATGCATGATGCAGACTTTTTCTTGTCTTCAGGAATGTAAAACTAAATAGAGCGATCCTTTTGTCGCTACTGCCTACCATACACCAAAAGACTTTGAAAAACTGTTTAAAAAAGACTTTTAAAAGCCTAAAAAGTGACACCCTCACACATCTAAACATAGTATGAGTTTCTAGTCGTCCACTATAAGATTCAGCAAAGATTCCAGATGTTACAGGGTCGCTATTTGCAAGACTACAACCAGATTCCTTTTGCTTCTGATGGAAAATATTACACCAAACTACCTTTAAGAAATACGACATATTAACAATTCCTTATGTGTCTGAAAAAACATATAATTCTAGAAACACAAGATAAAAGGCGCCGTATGCCGACAGTATTCTTGTCACTTTGGCGTCAGTTTAATCCAAAAAAATAAGCTGTATTTGTGTAAAAATATTTTGGATTTTGTCGTCTCAATTTGCCACCATCCGTTGGTTAGCTGCCCGATGTTAGTGGGAGGAGACTGTGGGAATGAGAGGACAACCGCTTCAAAAATTAGAATTCCTCAATGAAACAAGGGCTGGTTGGTGGATCAGATACACGCTGAATTAAACACAGACTTGCCCACTGCATTTTCAAAGTCCAAGATAGTCTCTATATACAGACTCTACATTCAGTGAATGTAGAGTCTGTAGGCAAACCCCGGAGATCTTGCCTCCGGAAGAAGAGCGGAAGAGCCCTGGTTTCCGGTTGTAGGCTGTTTGTAGTCCGCGTGATATTGACCAATCACGTTTGAGCCGGCTGCAGTTGTTGCCAGGTTAAACGTTCCGTGCGGTGAACTAACGAGGCGGAACATAATTGCCGTCACTGCAAACTCTGAATCCATCGCAATGGTTCAGCATATTTACTTATATATAAACGGAAGTCGGAAACGGAAATTCGCCTCCTCCGCCCAAATCAAACCGGAATGCCAGAAAATCGGGGGTCTGCCCCCAGAGACTGTATCGCCGTCTGCCGGAAGTCAGACGCCGAATACAGCCGATGGGTTCCGAGAATGAGTCCAAGAAAACTGTGACTCCCTGGAGACCCCTCCATTTTTACTGCTGAGTTTGCTACTTCCTGTTTGGCGCTTAAGCGATTGCAGGTATTGGTTGTTGACAACGTTTATGTCATTGAACTTCAGTCTTTAACAAAACCTGATTTCGTCGAACATGAAGCGAGAAAAAGATCAAACTGAAACACATTGGACTGAGTATTATGACCACCTTACACCAAACGTTCGAGATCACAGGAGCACGCCCCAACTCTAGAAAAACTCAGATGCTGGAAGTTTGTCTGTGACAGTAAAATTGCTTGAAAAGCCACTTGGTGCTTGGTGTAAGGCCGGCATGAGCCTGACAGTAACCCAGGTGGCTGTGCAGCCTAAGTGCAGTCATTAGAGTCAGAAGGGTGTGAGGGGGCAGGAAGCTGAGGATCCTGTCTTAAATGTGGGTGGCCACTGTCATTATTAGGTTAAGTGCAAGCATAAAAGTTAATGAAAAGTCTACGTTTTGTAACGGATACTCACACACTGCAGTGATCCTGAAATCAGGAGGGACCCAGCAGGGTGACGACTACATACCCAACTTTACTCTAGAATTCACACCAGCGTTACTGTATGTCGCTGCTTGCTTTATTTTAACAGTACGCGAGATAGTGACATCAGATCCCTTCCATTGATATTTTCGTGACCTTCAGATTTTTTCCAGAGCGAGACAATATGCTTTAACTAAGACCATCTGTTTTGAGTGAACTCAGATATTCGTTGCGCTGCAAAGATGATTCACTGTGTTCAGCCATTGCCTCACAAAAGTGGTTCCTTCATCTGCAATCGTCACGCAGCAAAGAACATATTTCATACACTAGAAATAATCATTTTCATACACATTTTTTAAAAAGCTCTGATCGAAAAAATTCTGTAGCTTTACGTCTACAGTGACGCCGCATCAACACCAACAGAAAGTGAGACTAGGTGTAGGTTAATGGTGACAGAGGGTAACTCTAAGTGCACATTCATCCACCATCACCATACATACTCAATTTTGCCAGACCGTGCTGCTCCTCCCGTTTTTCCCCCCTCTGTGGTCGATTCCTACATTTTTTTTTTTGTCTCGACACTGTTTTTGTTCCTCCTCTCTGCATCGCAGCCAAGTATACTCCCTTTGTTGATGTGGCAGGCCTGGGAAATGAAAAGTTGATACTTCATGTCAGGCAAAGACGAGCACCTCCTCTTCTCTCTTTTCTTTTTTTTTTTTACTCTTTTGCTTGCAAACGTGGACAGAAAAGAAAAAAAAGGCAAAGATAATTTGGGAAGCTAACACAATGACACAGAATGTTGGGTTTAACAAATGGCTAGAGACACACCAGTCATCCAGGCGTGCAGATCTCTGTTTGATTTCACTGTAACATATATTGCATCTGTGGAGAGCAAAAGTAAAGATGGAGGAAAGATGGGTCTGATTTTGTCACTATAACCCAAACTGCATCTCAGTATTTGACTCTCTGGGGCCACAAGGAAAAGCAGATACTTCATAGTATTAGAGATGATTTGCTTTCCATCTACAGCACCAATCACAAGCCAGGAAAAAGAACAAAACTTTCATGGCTTCAAAAACTTCCAACATGTAAATCTGTCCAGGGGAGAGACAGCTAATAAATGACAGAGCAAGGTGCGTTTCGGAGCCAGTGAACGAGCTCCCAGTGAGTTTCCATTATGTGATGTGGATAGAGGGAGAGAGCAACCAGACATCTTGCCTTTCATTCCAAAGCACAGCTGAACACAAACCAGGGAGGGACATGACACTAATCTAAATATGGGCAACCGACTGGAGCCAATGAGAGCCAGAGCATCCATTACCCCCGCCCACTCCCAACTCACCCCTAAACCCTCTACTGGATTTTATTGTAGTTAAACATGTGACGTGGAAGACCTCAAAGGCTGCTGTTTCTTCTTACCATCTCCAACCCGTTTGGCTCAGATTATCTCTTCACCTCTTTTCTGTGTATCTCTCATGGTATTTCCTCTGACAAGACACTGAGGCTGTGCTACAATATACAACAATGTCTGCAGATGGCTATCTCAGTATCCTGACACCTGTAACATCTAGAAAATCTGCCATGAAATGCAAAAACAAAGCAAACCACAACAGAAATTCACTTTATCTGACTTACTTTTCAATACTTCTACTTGTAAATTAGTTATGATTTGCACAAAAGATCAAATTTAACCATCTCAGCCAGATTTCTAAAAAGAAATCAGCTCCAAACTTTCCATTCAAGCCAAAACTTTGATACCAGGGTGCTCTGCATGAGCTGTGACGTGGACTCTTAACCCAGATTGTGCAGCTTCATGTGGGCCGGCCTGAGTGGAGCTAAATCTGGTTAGATTCTCGTCGTGTGCATCTAGCCTTTAAGGTGTTGTCCAGCTGAATCAGAGCACCCCTCCCCCCCAAGTGTGAGCAGCTGCCAGTGCCACATAAATTGTGTTTCTCCTGATCACCGACAGAAGGCGTTTCAACTTCACATGCTTGTATCTGGTTGGACACAGCAGATATTGAACTGCAGAGATTGTTATATACTGTAAATGCAGCCACAACATATACCAGGTCGTTAGGATGCAGTAATGTCTCATAAAGCTTAATCACCAGCTCTCTGTGTTGCACATATGGAAGTTCAAGATGTTTCTTACAGGCAGGGGGTCAAGGTTTATACACCCATGGTTCGACCGGGAACACAACATCTCCCCCTGTTTGAAGCTGCGTAAAAGCCGCCCCATCGTTGGTACCCTTGCCGCTCTACCTGCCGTATGCTATCCATTAGCTGGAGGGAAGCAGGCTGCTTTATGGAGCCCTGTCACCAGGGAGCCTGATCCTGGCTTAGTTTAATCTGCTGAATAACCACCAAAAGCACAGTGGTAACAATCAGCACTTCTGGCTCAAAAGTAAAGACCATAAACATTATTCTAGTTGGATGTAATGCCAGTCAGCTCACATTAACACAGTCCTTATGTTATCAGAGATTAAACATGAATGTCAGATAACTCATACATTCAATTCTGTTATTCCTGCAACAATTATTTTCATTACCGTTTAATCTGCACCTTGTTTTCACACTTTGGTCCATTAAATATCAGAAACAGACTCCAAGAAGACGAGAAAGCAGCACAGTCTCACATTCAAAAGCCTGGAATGAGTTAGCTTGAATAATGACTGAAACAATTAACAAATCATCAAAACAGTCACTGATTTACATTCTTTAATCTTGACAGTTGCCTCTTAACAAAGACTAAATCATTTGGTATTTATATTTTGGCACAGAAATAAGTGCAAATTAAATGTACTAGTGCTGCACATGAGTCTGAGTTAAGTCAGTCAAATAGGATTTAGGTGTTGAAAAGGCTTTATTCGACTATTTGTTCTCTTTTCAAGCGGGGTTCGGCAAGACTTCCAGGATGACAGTAATGTTCATGTAACATAGTGCCAAGTTAGCCCTCTGAGCTAACTATGCTAACGACTAATCAGAAATGTGCAACATTTTTTTGCAGACACTAGTCATTACCAAAAGCCAGGGACTGTATCGTATTAAGCTGCTGTGAGCTGTAGATTCACCAAAGCAGAAGGCAGAAGATGACGTTACCTTGTAGCCTCTTCCTCCAGGCAGCTGCCTACGTCTCATTCAGACTCACCCTGGGTCGGGGTCTGCAGCTGCCTGTACAGGAGAGCAACATGAAAGTGAGGAGCTCTTACTCTTCAGCTAAACTATGCAGCACATGGACTGACCCAAAAAAAAAAAGACAGACTGCTAGACTTGAAGGATCTCAGTCAACGGAGGGGTCTCTGACTGATGATTCAAATCTTTGACTTTCAGGGGACAGCCCCAAAATGTACCTTTTTTTTTTTATCAATAAACAAAATAACTCACAATTCTTTTTAACAAACAATGGATAAAATAAGTACTTGTAATATTAAAGAAGCTGTTCATGGTGACTAAACCACAAAGAATAATCATTTAGCACTATGGAGGGTTTTAGCATCTTTTAGCTCATTCAATGGTGTTCTGGCGCGCAACTTTATCGTAGCATCACTTCTAGCCACAGCAGGCAGCTGTTTTCAATGAGGAAGCTCTGAAAACTACCTGCTCAGCACCAAACAGCAGGACAAACAAAGCTGGCGACTAGCAGGAGAACATAGTGGAGAATTTAGCAGCTAAAGATACTTCCCTCAGGACTTGGTGGAGACCAAAACAGAGCTAAAAGAGAGTGTATATTTGACACAGACACGACACCTTGAATGCTGATGTTGCTCCGTACCAGCTGGACAGGTAAATAAGCAACAGTTTTATAAAGATACAGTGTAAGAATAGTTGTGTAACAACAACAACAACTTTCCATTTTAATTTCCCACTACCATAAAACACTACAATGCAGGCCTGTTTAGACCTCAATGGGGCCTTTGAGACCCCAGCCCTCTACTGTACATTTTCCAAGGGCCCCAAACTGGTTTCTGTCTCCTAATTAAACAGCATAAGCACCTAGAGCTATTGTAAAACACCAAGGGGTGCTGAAACACCTTGAATAAAGAGCCCTTGATCTTCTCAGTTAGTAAATAATGAGGGCAGCAAAAGAGCGGACTTGCTACTGTGAGGGCCTTTGCATATGAATCTCAACTTACTCTAATAAACGCTCGCATAAAAGCACCTTTTTCCCTTCACGCAAACAGAAGCTAGTCTTTGATGTGGCGTTACGATGGCAGAGGTTCCTAAGTACATTTTTATGATAACAGATAAAAGATGTGACGAGTTAAAAAGACGCAGATGAAAAGACGATTTTGTGAAACTGTGATCGACACACACTGAATACTGCACATTCAGGGAGGAAGATTTCCAGCGAGACACTTGTTTTAGTCTGAATATCGATCACACTGTTGGCTGCCGCAGAGACAATGTTCGCTCAGGTTCCTGCTCAGGCATCCAAAACCATCTGGTTTTGTCACTCTTGGACACTTTCGTGGCTCAGCCATTAAACACATCTTACTAGGATGTGACTGGAAAAGAAATTAGGCAGAGGACAGTGGAGGGGAACAAAACACTGTGGTGTTTGGAAGAGTGTTGGGAGGATTCCTTTACCTGTGTTACAAAAAGTCTGCCCTGAGTTTATCATGTGAGGAAGTAGAAAATAATCTCTGTTTATTTTTGTCATACTTCCAGCATATCAGTGGGTTTCTCGTCTCTGTGGATTAGTCAAGATCACAACTATTATAAACAACAACTGTGGGGGGTGGGGACTCATAGTTTCCAACTTGTATCTCTCTATGATCTCCCTTTGGGCGGCTCCTCTAGTTAGGATTATTGAGGATTTGGAGGAATTTCTGCTTCTCTCAGTTGATAAAAACAAAAGCCCGGTCATATCAGAGAGTGGCACAGCAAAATTCATGCATGCATCTTTGTGAGATATGTAGTCCTAGACCCTTGGTGATGTGGTGATTTCTTGCAGAGCTACTTGGTGAAGTGCTGTAATTGAAGAGCTAACTGCTAACACACTAGCCAGCTAGGAACATGCTTGCACCAATCACAACAGCTCTCAGATCTTCTTTTTAATTTCTCTGTATTGGGCCTGTTAGCAGTTCTATGCTGTACTTGCTAGGCTACTAAAGGTACACTGAATGTAAACATATTACAGCTCGACTAGGCCGTTTAATTGCAATACTGTCCTTGTTCCAGTATACAAGCATGGGATGGGAATCAATTTATCCACCGAAGTATTTCCGACTCTGCTACAATAGGTGGCGATATGCCCCCTTTCAGCTTGTTAGTACTGGACCTTTTTCCGGTTGACTAATTATGTCACAGACAAACAACCGACAAACAAGTTAGCTAGCAGCTAACTTCTACCGTGGTGGACACAGCTCTGCACATTTCATCCGTCCAAAAAGTCACGGCTCTGGATGTAGATTTCGCCATGTTGTGACTGGCTTCTTCTTCTGTTTAATTTAATTCATTTAATTCTTTCGACTTCTGGGTCAAAGTTCGGGGCGGACACTGTGAAGCAAAGACTTGTTTTAGTTGGACTAACACAATAAATCAGTTTTCTCTAATGTCATGTAAACATACTGATTGTAGAAAGTCCTACGCTGCTTTACAGGAACAGTGTTGCGCTTTAATGACATTGTCTTCTGTCTTAATCGCCGGGTCATGTAGTAGTTCACTTTACGCTGTGATTTGTAGGCTTTAGTTCCTATCTTTATCCTTTTGACTTGCTGGATATATAAATGCATATTGTAGACCCTTTCTGCCTGCATCTCTCTGAAATCTCTTTTTAATTTTCCAAAGATAGTTAATATTTCTCCAGGGAGTGCAGTTATTGGCGGTGAGGGCTCCATGCTAGCTTAGGCAGCTTCACGGACCATCCTCGGCTAACAACAAAGGGGCGGGGCTTAGCAAAGAGTCAATGTATACTGTTTATTAAGAGGTATATTTAGACCATTAACTTGTGTTTCATAACTGTCTTAAAACCGTCTTTTGTGAAGCAGTTTATACTCCATACAGGGTTAAATAAAACCTGTTGGTGCAACTCAGCTGACATAGTTTTCTGATTAATTTTGATACCACAGCTCTTCATCCCCTCACAGGTTATCACAGTCAAGAACTGGCATGCTAAACTTCACCAAAGTTAAACTCAACGCAAAGAATCAGGCAGATTTACTTCACATCAATGAGTGAGTGCACTTTTTGCAGGGATTCTATTAGATTTAAAATGTCAGTGTTATAAATGCTGACGTGACCAGGCATAAGTTTAAATTAACAGTTTGCTTCCTGTTTGAGATATCAGGGTTTTGTCACTTGATGTGCAGGGGTAAAATCATTTATAGGGTTTAGTGTCCAGGTAACTAGCTCTCGACGAGGGAGCTGAGCTTTTGTGTAAAAATGTTAAATGTTACTGTGGACTGAAACTACAGCTCTTACAAAATGGCTGCGTATGGACTCCTCCCACATTTCCTACGTTATTCTGTCATTCAAATCCTTCTTTAAACGCTGGCCAGAACAGACGGAGGAGAGACGCAGTACAGCCAGTCTGTCCCTTTCCCTCCACCTCTCCCCTCCGTCCTTTGTCTGTCTGTCTCTGTCTCACATCCCCCTTCGGCCCTCTCCTTCTCCCTCTCTTGACTCATCCAGGCAGAAGACCAGGAATAATAGGAGACAGGAAAGAAAAGTCCACAGAGTGCGTGGGGCCAAGAACCAAGCCCAGTGGCCTTTTTTTCCTCCGGTCTATAACCCTCTAATTTTGAATTTATTTTAGGATGAGCGTTTATTGAGCTCCAGTCTCAGTCCAATGCCAAAAGCCTGCGACTCAGGCACTGTGACATTCAGTCGCTGCCCTCTCCACTCTGCTGTGACTTACACATCAGAACAAAATGCGTTTTACTGCACTTTATTTTGAGTCATGTGGCGCTGTAGATCAATCTAAGCTTAAAACAAGATAATATGCAGCATAAGAAGGCTTATTCAGACTAAATAGATCACCACACCAAGTATTTCAGGGACAACAGAGTGACTTGAAGCAATTATCTTCATGACAGCGAGACAGATAATATGATATGATGTTTCATTAGCTGAAAGTCGGACCATGTCAGGAGACTGAGAGACCAGAAAAGTGACTGTTTTGTCTTTATGTGGCATTTTAACAGATGCAGTTAAAAGCAGAATTGCAGGGGGCAAACGCAGCCTCTGTTTAAATTCCAGTTGTCACACAGCACGGTAAAAAAAAAATATTGGGAGAATCTGTACGCAAATCCGCAACCTCACCTGGTTTGAAAACTATCCAGGTGTCCGTGCAACATAACTGCATTTGCAGGTGCAAAGAACAGGAGCAAAAAATTACAGCTCTTGGTTTTAATGACAGCGCAGGGCTTCGGTGGGCATGGCCCCACACCTCTCTGTCACTGAGGATGAATTATAGGAGGAAACATCATCTGAGCTGTCAGCATGGGATTACAACTTTCATTGATGGCACCCAGCTGATTTAGATGTGCCATAGATACAAAATCATCAAGAAAACATTAAGAGTACCTGCAGTTGTGTTTGACATTATAAGTGCTGCTTGATATGTAAAGCTACCAAAAGTGTGAATAAAGACACCTGAGCCAGTTATCACACACATGACTACACCTGAAAGTCTGAATAAAATGCTAACAAATGCTGACGTGGGTATATATTGCACAGCTTTTTAGCCACACTAGCCACTTGGCTCTAAGGATGGTCCAGCCTGAAGTATCTCCACAACTGTTGAATGGATTTCCGTGAAATTTTGTGCAGACATTAAAGGCCCCCAGAGGACAACTTCTCATGACTTTGGTGATCCTCTACTTCCACCAGCAGATGAATATTTCAACCATTCAATTGCTGGTTGTGACCAAACACTAGGTGTGTGCTATATCATATCGTTCACAATAATAACGGTATCATTTTTAATATCACATGAAAAATTCATATCCCGATACTCGGCATATTTCAACTTGTTGACGTATTGACAGCAACAACAAGCGTGGCTGAAATGAGGAGCAGCTTCAGTAGTGTGGAATAAACTGTGGCGTCCTGAATGTTTTATGAGCAGCCCCGGACTTCTCAGACTCTTTAAGTGACTTACCGCTCAGAGGGAACTCATTCAGCAGCTCCTCTGGCAGCAGCACAGCGTCTCTCCCTCTCCTCTCTCGCGGTGTCAGTGTCGTCAAGTGATTTTGTAATCAACCTTTGGTAATGTAAACCTACGTGATGCTTGGGGCTCGACAAAAAACTCCATGTATGTGAGTGTGTAATAGTTGTGGTATCATAACAGCCTGTCACAGGTTACAGTGTGATGATTAGAGGAGAAATGGCAGAGCATAAAGGTCCAGGTGGAAAAAACAACTCAGTCATTTAGGATTCTACTAAAAGAAGGAAATCACCTGTTGATTTATATATATATAGATCCCAGGGGGCATTTTTTGTATTTGGGAGCTGTTTAAATGCGTAATTTGTGGTAGATTTTATTTTGTTGAACTATTAATATTGTATACAGAATCTGAATCTCACTCTGAGTTACTGTTGTTCACAAATGAGAGATCATTTTTGTTTAGTTTTTACTGAATATTTAAAGTTAGGTTGACATGTAAAACTCGATTATTTTGGTGCAATTCTATGTTCTTAAACGAATAATTAAATGTTTTTTTTACTAATTTGACATGTCGACAAATTCACCGTTATCGCAAAAAACAAACAAACAAAAAAAAAGAAATATTGTGATATTATTTTTGGGCCATATTGCCCACCCCTACCTAATACCTGTGAAACCAATCACCTTTCTATTAGCCTACCAAATGTCAACATGTTAAAGATATACTATGCAGAATTTTAATCTTACAGTGCTCAGGTTAGTTCACAAGATGGCTATGGATGAACACCAGTTGTTTGAAACGGCTTTGGCCGCTACAATGAACGAGTTAGACTTGGCTTTTTCTCTAATAGAGGAACAGAAGACAGTGCTCGAATCTTTCCTTTGCAAGAAGGACGTTTTTGCTGTTTTGCCGACGGCAAGAGTCTAATCTACCAGTTAGCTCCGCTGGTAGCGCTCTGGATGTCACCCCGTGTATTGTTCTGATTGGTCGTAGTGTTATCCAATTGTGTGCAGTGATATTTTCAAATGCATGCTTGGTGCCGCCCCTCGAATTGGGCCATTTGCATTACTCATAGCCAGAACCTAAATCTTTCTAGATTTGTGTCTGGATTTCCAGACTAACTTCACTGGTCAAACTTCACCAAAACTGAACTCCATGTAATCCCAAGATCCGAAGTTGCTTTGCCACCGAAATCCAGCCCTTTGCTTGCACTGAATGGAAGTGAACGAGAGGCGAATATTCACCAGTGTTAATTTCGTGCGTGTCACGTGCCCTAACATTTTCACTGTGAGCGTGTTAGCATACTGACATTAGCATTTAGCTTGCTGTGCTAAGTATGGGATGGTTGTAGATTCTTGTATAAGTCATGCTTGTATAATTTTACATTTGTAAATAAAATACAGATGCAACAAATATTTTTACCCCTACATTTATGTAAACGGAGCAGAAAACACTACACATAGAAATAAAGTAGGTAAAAACAACACAACCACAAATTGCAGCCTTGAAATACATCACGTGATCAAGTCAACACACGTACAGCTAAAGCAGTAGTCTCAACAAAAACTGACCGTGGTAAGTACGTTATTTTTGCAGTATTTTATTGCATTTCATCATGCAGGTGTTTCTATTTTTCTGGTCACGTAGAGTCATGAGAAGGATTTTATTTCAAAGGGCCTGAACTCCAGCGATGCCAGATTCAACTGTTACACAGGGACAGCAAATTTAAATACATCATAAAACAATATATTCCTGAAAAGATGTCACGGCTGCCTCACTGCAAACACTACTTTTAATGTGATAAAATAATGCACTGGTCGTTAACATCCCTACACATAATGCCCTCTAGTCCTGCACCTTCCTGCAATGCTCCACATACTGTAAATGACTAAAGACCATTTGTGTAATTTGCTACAGCACAATCCAAACACAGACACACCTCCCCGACCCCTCCACTGCCATTCTCTCATACTTCCTCTCACATCTGAAAGCTGTTAGCCCTGCATTTTCAGGGTGATACAGGAGGCAAGCATAAATCTTAACTCCTCCTCCAGCAGCAGCAGCAGAAGTAGCAGCAGTGGAGGTGGTGTCTGAGCATGTGGCTGGCACCAGGATACCTCATCATGCATGAAATGTCTTCTCCTGAGGCCTCCATGGTAGAATCCCAACATGGTGAGCAATGCATGCAGCAGCAGAGACACCAATGCCACGGTAACAGTCAGGAAAAGTCTGGGAGGCCAGACATAGATGATAAAATGCCAAAAATTTAACTTGAGCTAGGTAAGAGGACCAGTGCGACCTAAATATGTTCGTCTCTGCATCTCATTTATCATGAAAATTGTCTATTCGACAAAACCAAATTCAAACTGAACCAAGGAGGAAAGCAGAACAATTTGTTTCCTACGTTTCACTTGTCCAAATTTCCTCCGCTGTAAAACACGCAGAGGGATACTGCAACAAGAAGGCCTGGATGACTTGTACTCCTGCAAGTAATTACACACACACTCTATCAAAAAAAGGGAAGGGAAGGCATGGCAAAAGGAAGTAAAAACTGCTATCAGCCCATTTGATCAGAATATGTTTACTTGAGAGAAAGAAATGGCATTCCCGGCTAGGCTGAGACTAAAAACATCAACACAACGTCACCATATCTGAGCAAATGTAAAACATTGCAGACATCGTTTTTAATAGAGATTGTTGTGCTTTTTTCTGAGGACAAAGACATCTGCCAATAACAAGTTCGTTTTCTCTTTGCAAAGTGAGAACAACCTCAAAGGGAGAGAGAGAAAGCGTCTAACGTGGCAACTTTACTCGCATCCTCCCCATGAAAAGAGGAGGTGAAAATAAGGGTGGAAGAAGAGCAAGGAGGAGAAGACGGCGGCTGTGGCCATTTAAATGGCTCAGGCCGTATACACTCCCTCTGCTAAACAGTGGGTTAGGAGAAGTCATTTTTGCCCATGCTGGATGTTAGGGGAGGGAGAACAGACCACACTGCATTCTTCTGCATTGAGGTCACTTTTTTCTTCTCAACCGTTCTGAAGTACTCAGCAAACTTTGGGCTGGACTGCGAGTTCGATCTAATGGAGCACTGAGGGATCTACTGCACATGCTCAGAAGTGATATTGCCTACTGGAGTTTCCTCTTTCCAAAAACAGACAGAATTTTCCCAAAAGCATCCTAGTGGAATAATTATTTAGAGATGATGAAACAGGTGCTACAATAGTCTATAGGAAACTTAATTACAGACTCCATCCATCATCTTTTCAGACTGTGAGGGAAAAAAGGGTGAAATATTGTATGTTTTTGGGGAATTGAAATATTTTCCATTCAACGCAAAGAATGAAAAACCTGTGGATGCCTTACAGATGTGTCATGTGTCTACCTCCACTACTGTCTTATTAAAACCTCCCATCCAATACCTTTTGCACATGGTGCACAGCCACGTGAAGAGGCAATCATTTTAAAAATAGATAACACACTGATTGGAATTTTTCTGTGAGTATTTCATGACTTGTCTTACACATGAGAATTCAACTAGATAATACCTGGCAGTGATGAATTATAATTTGTAAACTTATATCCAGTCATTTTTTCCCCTTGGTGAATTGCTCCTTTTCATCGATGCTTTCATAGCAGAGATAGTGTAATTATTTTATAAAATACATTATGTAAAGATTATATTATAAAGGTAAAATGTAAGCAGGGACCTGGGGTCTCATTTATAAACATTGTGCACACACAAAACAAGGCCTGAAAGTAGCGTACACCACTTCCCAAACCATAAAAATCGTGCTTAATATGCTAACGTTTGACGAGCTGTCAGATTCTGCTGTGAACTGAGCTACTGATTTTGCTCTGATATTCTTGCATATTTCAGCCTCAATCTAAAAAAAAGTTAGAACGCTGTGTACACCGGAAATAAAAACAAATGCAATGATTTTCAAATTCTTTTCAACACCCCATTGAATACAATATAAAAACAAGATCTCTACTGTTCAGTTCTGGGGTCTCATTTATAAACACTAAGTATTTACAAAACGGAGGCGTACGCCACTTTCCACACATAATTGTGATGTATAAAAACAGACTTGATGGGAGAAGCTCTGACCCATGCTTACGAACATTTTGGAGATGGGAAATTGGCGACGCAGATGGTGAGGTGGAAGCCTGATGAAGAAACTGTTGAATTTTTTTTTTTTTGGTGCACACCATTTTTGGCCTTTGTTTTCACGAACAGTTTTAGTATGGATCCTACACAGTGTTTTACAAATGAGATGCCTGGTCAGAGAGAGAGAGCATTCCTATTGGGTGTTGTATAAATGCAGATATGTGTGCATGTCCTTCCAGTGAAAGCCTGAACAACTGCCTACACTGCATAGCAATCCAAAAAAGGAAGACGGACTTATCAAGAAAAGAGTCGAACAGACAGTCTGACAGCAAACGAAATAAAACACTGAGAGATGGAGAGAAAATGTTGCTAATAGTTTAGCTTTCCGCTAACCGAAGCCTAAGGCTCATGGCTGCGACTAAGTTCACATTCACGTAGCTAACGTTAGCTAGAGCCTTAAATCACAGTGTGTCCTCCTTCTAACGGCACGCCACTAACGACTAGGTCATCTGGAGGAGAGCAGGCAGCAGCTCAGGAGACAAGACACCTAATCAGAGGCCGCAGCATCCCAAATCCAGCCGGTGCAAACCCCAGCTCCACGCCATCACGCAGGTTAGACCTGGCGCTGTCTGCTGCCCACCTGACCAGTGCGACACACAGCGCTGGGTGGTTGGCACTGGCTGAATTTTAGCTGCTGCAGCTGCCAACCGAAGGTCTGTCTCCTGAGCTGCTGCCTATTCTCCTCATGGAGAAGCAGTCCACAGCTGCAGGGAGCAAGGAGGAGGGACTGTACAATGAAATAAAATTGAATAAATCAATGTATGCAGTGCTTGCATATGCTCGTGGTCGTCATAAACATACCAGTCCCAATTCACACAAACAATTGTTGAGACTCTCATTGGTTAAACATAAACATATCTAGTTTTAGTCCTTGAGCAAATAAATGCTTTCATTTTTCAACTGTCCACAGAAGCAAATTCCACAAACTTCCTGTCTAAGCACTTGATCAGAAAACATACCCACATCAGTCCGGAAGTCACAGATTATGGCATTTGAAGTCATGCTACAGGTGGAAACCAATAGCACTTTCAGAAGCTAATATTAAAGTAAAAAGTAATGTGATTACAGTACTCACTGAGTAATCTCATTACAAGACTATCCAGAGCACCTCAACCTTAAAAACACAGTTTTTCTCACACAAATTAAACAAACAAACACACAGTGTTTTTACCCCAGGACATCATTCCTGTGGTTTCCTGCCTAATCCTGGAGGGAGTCGCACAAGTCTGAGCTAAGAGGCATCTTTTCATCTGTCACTGCCATGTGCTGATGTAACGTCGTGCACTGGGACCTGGGGGCCTTGAGAAAACAACATTGGCAGAGTGTGAGAAGAGGCATTTTGGCCCTGCACTGACAAAAAATGTCATAAGGTAACACTGATTCACAGCCTTGTAAAAGACACATGCTCCATTATTATCACAGCATCCAGGACATGTAGGGCTACTGAGATCATAAGGAAGTACTTCAGTATCATCTAATGTGTGATGAAGTGTGTATGAAACTGGTGGAGCTTTGCAGAGGCTCACAGCATTTATTTTCCTCCATACGATATCATCACATATGGTGCACAGATGAATGTCACTGGTAGACCGGTCTGGCTTCCTCAAGAGTGAAGTGGTTTGATTTTTCATATTTAAACTTTTGAGATCACTGAACTCGTGAGTAAGGTGTGAGAGGCCGAACGTGGAGAAAGGAAGGCTCTGCACACCTAACTAAACACATAGATATGAAACTGATGTTGGCTAAACAACCATGATGTTTAACTTTTACCTTACTGTAAGGCAGATAAAGCCATGTTGACTGGCTTTCATATCCATTACTTGCAGAGTTGCAGACTAGCATCACATGTGTGTTAAGAAAAGTAAAATTAAAGACACTGGTGGTGGTCAGTGGTGAAGGAAGTACTCAGATCTTTTACTTAGAAAAGATAAGAAGATAAAACTCTTTCTGACCTGAAGGAAACTGTTGTGCGGCAGGCACAATACAAATACACACAGTCAAGTCAAGTCAAGACATATTTATACAGCCCAAATCAAACTTTGCCTCTGGAGGCTTTACAATCTGTACAGCATGCATCACCCTCTGACCTCAGACCATCACTGTTGATAAGGAGAAAAAACAAATTGAATAAAAGAAATTTACAGCCAGCATGGAAAGACACGCAATTACATGTCTTTGTACAGAATAGAGTGCAAATTAAAAGTCTAAGATCAGAATTAAAACTAAACTAGAACTAAAATTAAACTTTTAGCAGCTTACTATAATAATAAAATCAGTTGCTTTTTTCAGTTTATTAAATATATTTTGCTGCAATAAAAATAACTACTTTATTTTGTTCAATAAAACTGTTGATGTTGACATTAAGGGTGTGTTCCCAATCGCATACTTTTAGTAGGTACTGCAGTTGCCCCTAAAAAGTATGTTCTGTTGCATGCAGTATGAACACAGTCGGGGCATACTACTGTCTCATAACATTACACCCTGAACTTTGACCCTCTTGCTTTTATATCCATTACCTCGGACATAACCGATCACAGATGATGATCAACCTGGAGAGCTCTGCTGTTGTTACTTTGCATTGTATTTAGTTTAACTTTAAATTTATAACTGCACAGATTATAGATTCTAACATTATATTTGCAACAGTGAAATTACATCTGCATTTCTCTTTCACTGTTATTTTTATAGTTATGTGCTTTTGTTTGTAATATTTATGATTATTTTGTTCACTTAATCGATATTCCTATTATTACTATTACACTGGTCATCAGTTACTTGAACGCACTGTCGTCCGTCATTGCAACTTGTGGCACAGGCGATGTGGCGTATTGTCCGCTGCGCAGAGGACTGTGGGTCAGAATAGCCAGAAAAGCATGCTTGCTTGCAGACTGCGAAATCGGACTGGATGTAGTAGAACATTCTGGTAGTTTTTGGCATACTGTATTTGACATACTATGTATTGGGACATACTAAATCTTTTTCTGGCGTACTATATAGTATGGTAATATGGGTATTGGAATGCACTGAAAGTTTATGTTTGGGGACATAATTTGCAGTTACAAAATGGTAATACATTGCAATATATTTTATCTCGACACTCAGCATATTGCAACACATTTAAAATCGCAATAATATTGTATTGTGGCTTATGTATCATGATAGTGGAGAAGCGGTAGAAGTGTGGGAACTGCCCATTGGTTCGACAGCCCATTGTTCTGACCATATTAAACTCATTGTTCCTAAGTCCGTTCCGAAATCATCATGATGCCCTGTGGTTAAGGTCTGGTTAGGTTTAGGCACAAAAACCACTTGGTTAGGGTCAGGAAAAGATCGTGGTGTGGGTTAAACTGAAAAAGAAAGTGACAAACACATAAGCCGTGAGCCTGCTCCGCCTCAAGACGGTCGCGGCGCACCATATGCCTGCCACGAGCCGTTCAGCACCGCGGACAGTCGGACTAATGGGATGTCGAACCAATGGGCTGTCGAACCAATGACATGGACCCAGAAGTGTAAGGTAGCATTAAGCTAACTTCACGCTAAGTACAGTAACGTTAACTGTTACTTGATTAAATGTACTTAGTTACACTCCACCACTAAGTTTAGCATAAAAACTGCAAACAGGTAAAAACTGTAACAATAAGCCTGACCTAGCAAAGTAAAGATACACGTTTCAGCTTCTCCAAAACTGTCTTATTTCACTTAACATGGTCTTTCGTGTGTTTTGCGACATGCTAACGTTAGCTAAGATACAAACATCGTTAGCTAGCATGGTAAAACGCTGAACTTCAGAGATGGAGCTCACAGTCACGTCCAGAGGTTGTCAGGTCAGGAAACAATTTAAATCCACAGGGAACATTCTCTTTTAACCACCTTGCCACGTTTACTATTTCTATTTTATCTACACAAGCTACAAAGTCTAAATAAGATGGCTAGAAGTTACTGGAAAGCATATTAGATAGAGCTAGGCTAACATTAGCATTTTACATCCGGTAATAGAGAAAACACCTGCAGCTGGAGGTTTAATGATCCTTGTTGTTGCTGAATTATCTAGTTTATTGGGTTTTATGTCTTTGCACATGTTAAAATAAAATAAATGATGTTAATAATAATTGTAATAATAATAATTATTATTATTATTATTTATAAAGCGTTTGTCAAAACAGAGTCAAAAAGTGCTTTACATGTCAATAATTAAAACAGGCAAGACATGAAACAACAACTTTTAAAAGAACTGATAAAAAACACTTTAGTGTATAAAAACTGAGGAAAGACATAATGATCTTAAAACTCAAGTTAAAGCTTTAAGAAGGAACTTAAAAGAGATCACTGACTCGGCCAACCAGATTTCCTCAGGCAGGTTGTTCCAGAGTCTCGGGGCCCTAAAGCAAACGCTCTGTCCCCTTTAGTTTTCAGCCGGGCCTCTGGAACAGACAAAGACCTATGCCCGAGGACGTTAAAGTATGTCCTGGGGTATACAGTACTAAGAGGTCGGAGATATAGCTAGGAGAGAGACCATGGAGAGCCTTAAAAGTAATCGGTAAAACATACCACCACCACCACCACCAACAACACAAAAGCCAGAGTTGTATATGTATGTCTATGTACGGTATATTTTCCATTTTGCTTACTAATTTATTACCTATTTTGCTCTGCTTACTATTGTATATATATGTGCTTTAGCAACACATGTTAAATGTCGTGCCAATAAAGCCTGTTGACTTTAAAAATTAAAAAAAGACCTTTTAAAGGGTGTTATATTCTGGCCCAGTGACTGACCCTGACCCGGGGGAACCACGTGTCGTCTGTTTGGTACTGGTTGTGAATCGTAAAACCTGTGATTACTGTACTTAGTGGTACTGTAATTTTAATCATTCTCTAGCACAATAATTTCCTTCGGGATAAATAAAGTCCTATTGAATTGAATTGAATATTCTCAGCAATGTTTTTCCCTTTAGGTCAAATGTTCAGTGTATGTTTCCCGGGGTTAAGATGTAGAAATCATCCACCTACACCTTATAGCCTACTGATGTTACTCCTTGAAACCTACGCCCTCAAACTTGTGGGTCAGAAAGTTTCCTTGACTTTAGACATTGGTATCTTCACAGTGACTGAAGAGATACTATTCTAACTACATTTAAAACGTCCACTGGTCTTCATTCTTCTGCAATTTGAACTCACCAATCTCTGACAATGGTAGTTTATATCAAGAGATACAGGATGCCGAGAGCATAGGGGTGACCCATCCTGTGCTTGTGAGATGTTTGACGTAATAACTGTGTTTAAGCAAGAGTGAATGTGTTTAAGGTAAGACATGAAATGATCAGGAAAACTTTTTTGCCTTAAGTGGGTCTTGTATGAATTTTAAAAAGTTAGTATTTGGAAAATATGAATCTGAGGTTTAGGAATCTGAAGTTTCTAAAGGAGCCAATGGGGGCCAAGGATCTGAACAATATTGTGTTTTTTTTTTTTCTCTCCTCCAAGAATCGCCACCTTAATGTGTTGGACAGGTTTGCGCATCCCTGTGAACCTGGGAGCTGTGTTCTTTGGGGCTAATGGCCCTTTTTGGGTTCTCCCAAGGCAAGGTGGTCCCAGGGGAGGGGTCGGACTAAGAGCGATTCAAGAAGACCTTGATGAAACTGACTTTTCAGACCTTGAGTACCTTGCCTGGTCTGAGGACATCGCCCCCCCGGAGCCAGACCTGGGGGTGCGGCTTGCCAGCAGGTATCTGGTGCCCAGGCCTTGGGCCATGGGGCCTGACAAACTAACATGGAGCCGTCACTTTGTGGGCCCCACCACCCGCAGGGACAGGAATCAGGGTGAGTTGGGCGGCAGGCAGGCAGGCTGATCCCTGGCGTTGCGGACTGGCACAGGGGACATGGAATATGTAGAAGTCCCGGGGGCAGACCCAGAACCCACTGGAGGGATTACATATCTCATCTGGCCTGGGAACACCTTGGGGTCCCCCAGGAGGAGATGGGAAGTGTTGCTGGGTGAGAGGGACGTCTGGGGGCCTGTTGCCCCCATGACCCAACCCTGGATAACTGGATGAAAATGGATGGATGGATTATATGGCTTTTAGTGACACAGGTGCTGATACTGTCGCAGATAACAACACTGAAACTGTGACATTACATGCCGTAACTTGCAGTATTTTCTGAACTGGGTGGAAACCAAACTGTATCGTGCAAATACCGCTTACCTACGTCAGATCAATGGAGTCAATGTTTTTCTCACATTATTTTTTCATGTGTGTAGGACATGAATGATACTACTACACTAGAGAGAAACCTGCTAATGACATTCAGGGATTTCACAGATGGCGAAGGTAAGTTACCTGTCTTTCTCCTTTTCTTCCACAAGAACAAATATCCAGAGGTTGGACATTGAGACTAATGCCTTTAACTTCTGCTCGTCTGTATTGGGAAAAGTTACTCAGAAGACATGCAGACTGCCAAGCTTGTACTTTAATGTCTCACAGTAAAAACCTGGGGCAGATAGTACTTACAATTAGATGTATGCACAGTTTTTTAATCAACATTCATCCACTTTTTCCAGATATATAGCCACATCTCAGTTCAACTGTTCTACACACTACACTTCAGATGGACAGTGCTTCCAGCATGTAAACATTAAAAATGTAAAGATCAGGAATTCATTTAAATATTTGCAGGTAATAAGACATCCCTGTGCTTAAAAATGTGTCCAGAGTATCATTGTCTTAGCAGTGTAAAAACTAGGACGTTTTCGTCTCTGTGGCTGAGGGGAGAGTATGAGTCATCCGACAGATGGGAATTTTTCCCTACATAGTTACAGGCTTCCCTATTTCCATCTCAAGTCTCTCTTAGTTGAGGTTACCTGCTGTGTTTTATGCCTCTCTACTTTTTCAGTTTTCTAAGCTTCAATATGCACACCAAAAAAATCACACTTTCCCACTAACAAACCTAATACCTCCTTCTACTCGTCTTTCTCCTCTCGCACTGAGTTGCGCCTCTTACTCTCCCCCCGTTCTCCTCACATGTGAGCATCTCTGCAGGCCACAGTATTTATGAGTGCTTGCAGAGGGGGCGTCGGGCAGCTGGAGTAACGACATTTCCAGACAGCATCTCTGAGCTCATTTCCCCCCTCCCCAATCATTCCTCACAAATACATTTTGTGACAGAGTCAGTGCTTAGCCTCAAATCATGGCTCTCTGTCGCTATTTATAAGTCAAAAGTTTACATCTGGTGGCGCTGGGGAGAATTCAAAGCACTTAGCGTAACCAAGAGTTCTGCAAATCATAGTTAGTATTGAAAGGATGGCTAAAAAAGGAGGTGAGAATTCATTATAAAGTGTATGATCCTAAAACAATATAAGCCTTTATTATGCCTACTGATGTGCTGTTGTGGTGATGCACAAGAGCAAAAGAGAAAAAGGGATAAAAGGACAAGGCAGTGTCATTAAAACACTGACTAACTTTCCCAGATGTTGGGAAAGACCGGCGTCAAGCCACCCTGAGAGACTGCAGGTCAACTGGAAACTACGTTCAGGGAGAAAACTTTAACTGTAGACACCAAAGCATCTCTTTAGCTGCACTTCTCTTCAAAAGGTGGAAAGACAACAAGCTTCAAAGAGTTTATGATTCAAAGTAGTTCCTGACATGTGCATCTAATCTGAAGACGTGCTCATAGATGAAATCTTTCCATCCCAACATAATTGTGCTATCTCCCCTCTATGTGCATTGTAACAGGCTCTTCCACAGTTTGAGCTATTGTGGCAGTGAAATACGACACCCACATGCACAGCAAGGCTCTTTGGGTTTTGTCTTGTGGCCTCTGACGTTGTGCAAACGTGTAGATTATCGACATAGATGTCGTCAGATATGGGAACACTTTGAGGGTTTCCTGTGATTCTCAATGATAGTAAAATCAGTGTAATGTCAGAGTCGTTTGTTCTGGAGCTTGTGCACATCATCTTTGGACGTGTTTTGCCGCACTCTCAAAAGGATAAAGCTTTTGGGTTTGAACATAAACTCTATGCTCCAAAGGATAAACTTCATGAGATACTAAGCAGCCCTTTAGATAAACTTCTCACTGTCCTGTATGCTCTGTCTCTCTTTCCCTTTCTCTAGCCTTTCCCTGTTTTTCGTGCCACGCTTGCCAGCAGTCGTGCACATTATCTGAAGTCAGGGAAGGATCCAGTCATATTTTCCATCCACTCTCTGTGTCTGACTGGATGTCTGCGCTGGTGGGAGAAACGAGAGCAGGCAGGGAGGAAAAGAGGGAGGGATGGAGAGCAGGAGTTTGGATGGGGGCTGGGACTGTGGAGAAATCCAGATGCAGAGACGAGAAGAAAGCCAGACCCAAGAACATAGAGAAAAAGGCCTTTTGCTGAAGTTTGTGTTCTCTGAGTGAAACAAGGCCAACAGATAACTGTGGAGCTCATCAGATCCTGAAAAACTCCATGGGTATAAGGAGCAGACCAGTAATCTGACATCTTAATCAAAAGACGTTTAGCATTAAGCTGTCATTGGCTCGGCCCATGGAGGACGTGGTACCATGATGGTGGCTTTGGGTTTTTAGATTCGTGCTCCCCCCCTTATTTCTCTCACGCCTCAGAGGGGAGGTGATGTGTCATGATGGGTGGAGCTCATGAGAGGCTGGATTTGTTCAGCAGCTGAGCTCCAGTTTCAAAAGCAGTTGACATAATTTAAATAGCTTGGCGTCTATTTACCCTTTATAACACATCAGTTTCTTCAGTGCGGGACTTCTGACTTCTTGTACCAGTATGTGTTGACTGATGAGTCATCTGTAAATCATATCAGATGTCTAATAATAGTTCTGCCAGTGTCCAACACTGGTTATGCACATCATTGATTAATTCTAATGATAATACTACTTCCACCTTCAATAACATTGCAGCATTTTGGGAAATTTGCTTTTTCCTTTCATTTTCAATAGTTAGAAATAATGCGATAAAAACAGTGGTGTAGTGGTAGTTGATTAAATGGGTGTACTTCTAGGTAGATGGACAGGTTGCTGATGAGGAAGTGGAAACACTCTGCCTGATAGTCCAATGGCTTTTGGCTGATAGGAGGGTATACTGTAGACGGTCAGAAAAAGAGGTGGTACCCGTAAACCTGTGTATACCCTCCACTACACCACTGAATATAAGGCTACAGCTAGAAGATTATTAGCTTAGCTTAAAGACTGAAAACAAGGGGAAACAGCTAGCCTGGCTCTGTCCAAAGCGAGCAACATTTACCTTTCTGGAGTCTCTTACGGCTGGTCAAGACACAGGCTTTATTCAGACTGAAGGCAAATCAGATTTGTCTGACATCACCATCCTATCTGAATGGGTTGCTGTGGTAATGATGTAGGTGTCAGAAACTACGTAGCTACGCTGGTGAGGCGGCTTTCCAACGCGGAAGCATGAGAAATGGAGGTCCTTCATTTCACCGTCCAAACAATCACACTGTCAGGTCACGGCGCAGATCTTCTCTGTCACACTAGACAAACTCTTCCATAGTGTTCTGTTAATAGCAGTATGGATTCTGCTCAACACATCTGACGTCGTTGTTGCGTGTCATGTTGCAAATGATGCAAAAGACACCTGGAAAGCCGATTCGAGCATCCAGACGGAGATGCATCTGTAGAAATCTGTCTGGAATTTCATTTCAGACCACCTCTAAATGGGGTTTGAATCCAGTTTGCAAAAAAGGCATTTCATATTTGTTTTTCGCTATCCAGACTTTCTAAATTAGGGTACAATCTGGATATGCCAGAAACAGATTTTGGCTGGCAGTCTTAACAAGGCCATCATCCGCCACATGTGAAACAACAACTTGTTGATTTCACACTTCATTTTGGTGCAGAATCAACGAACGGTGTGTTAATTAGTGAGCTCTAGAGGTGGTGGTACGTGGATATTGTTACCTTTGGTCAGAGCCAGTCTAAATATTTCCACTTGTTTCCAATGTTTATGCTATGCTAAGCTAAGCTAAGCTAAGCTAATCATCTCCTGGCTGTGGCTTCATAGTTATAGACAGACATGAGAGTGGTATCAATCTCATCTAACTTGACAAGAAAGCAACTAATCCTATTTACTTAAAGGTTAAGTTATTCCTTTATTTTTATGATATTTTTGGAGCTAGGAAATACTCATTCCGAGTAAACGGGACCATTCGTAAATTTGGAGTACTGTTGGAATGTTCTGTTCGGTTATTCAGAACAACACACTCTCGGAGCAGCAGAGCCGGGCACTCTGTCTGGGGAGGCGGAGCAGCAGAGTGCCGAGCAGAGTGAAGGTGTGATTAACTTGACTGTTCATTAGTTGTCAATCAATAGAACGCTCTGTTTCTTCAAACAACAGCACTCTCATCTTTAGTGTGAGGTGTCAGATTGGATTTACAGATGCACCCTTGGATAACTTCATTTGAATATAAACATCTATACGGTAGCGTAAATTCCAACCGTCCATCGCCTGCCAGTGCAGAAAATGACCGTCCTGAACGTAAATGACTACTGTAGTGGTGAGAGTGATGCTCAGCCAACAAGCACCAACCCAAGCCTGCAGACTAAAAAGACAAAAGTCGGGGCTTTTATGAGATGATTGCAGTTCACGTAGGGCTCTACTTGAAGCAGCAGTCAGAAGTGGGCTGAAAAATTCACCCTGTAATTGAGCATTTACCCATAACGCCGCGTGGAAGTCTCTTTTCTCTTCTTCTGCAACTGATGCTACTGCTTTGAATGAACTTGCAGAGTCTGGGCCAGAGCTGGAAGGTTTATTTTCACGGAGGCGACTGGTGTAGTCACACTAGTCATTTGCTCGTCTGTACACGTACACGGCAGACTGTGAATGAGGATCTCTGCTGGAGACCTCAAGTTTAGTAAGGAGTTGACTCATATCAGGTTTTATTAAATGAGCGGTAGTAGTGCCAAGTCATAAGTCTGGGTAATGACTTTTTAATTTATTCTTCCAACCATTTGCCTTCAGTCGATCACAACAGAGGTGCAGACAGGAAGTGAGTCGGGAGAAGGAGGGTTATGACGAGCAATAAAGGTCCCCAGGCAGAATCAAACTGGAGGCATCACAATTTGCTATGCATCTTAACCACTAGGCTATGAGAACACCCCCATGGACAGTGGCTTGTGTACAGACCTATGTTATAATACCAACAAACAGTTTCAATTATAAACCATGATGGAAACCTTGAGCTCTGACATTCATGTACCCCCAACAACTGATCCAACATCTGTGGGACGTACTGTTACCCTACCTCACAACCCAAAGGACCCAAAACATCTGAAACCAACGTGTTGGTGCCAGACAACCCCCAGAGATCCTATGTCCATGCCTTGACAGGTCAAAGTCTGGTCCAAGAAGGACCCACCATGGATCTGGGGTACCTCTGGGGTACCACTACGTCCCACAGTTGTTTGATCAGATTTGGATCTCCGGTATTTGGAGGCCAGGTCGACACCTTGAGCTCTTTGTCCCGTTCCTGGGGTCATTCCTGAGCAGTTTGTGTGGGGTGACATGGTGTATTGTCCTGCTGGAGGGGGGCACTGCCATTGACAAGTCCCATTGCCATAAGGGGTTTACTTTGTCTACAACGGTGTTCGGGTGGGTGGAGCACGTCAAGTAACATCCACATGAATGCCAGGACCAAAGGATTCCCAGCAGAACATTGCACTGTAACAAGCTGATCAATGTTATTCACTTCACCTCCCAGTGTTTTTAATGTACATAACATCAGCAGAGAGGCAAGGAGTGCATACATGACGAAGAGAGCTCATGTGCCCAGAGCTAAAACTCAAAACATAACTGGTATCAGCAGCATTGATCATTTAGGTATTTAACCACTGACCAGTACCAATCACAACCTGACTGACCACTGAAATGTGAGATATATACAACATAAAGCTATCCATATTCTCCTCTTTTTCTCTCGTTTGTTGTACTTACCAAAAAGTTGTGCAGTTTTGGGTATGTAACTTTCAGGAGGTTACTCTGGTTTGAATCTATGGAGTCAGAAATTCTTTTTTTCCCACATTTTTACTAAGTGGGCACATATCATTTTGGAAATCTGTCACAGTTTGGTAGTACTCTTGATAACAGACATTTAGTATTTAAAGATATACTGTACAGTGACTGATTTTATTTGTGATACTGCACAATTTTCCTCATCATACCCTGTAATCTGTCTGCAGCAGGTGGGCCAACAATGGGCTTCTTCATAAACAAAGCTTTAAGAACCTATAATTGAAAACAATTAAATATCATAATGGCCTGGAACAAACGTTTAACAGCAAGTAATAGTGGCCTTATTGCAAAATACCAGGGAGACAGAGAGTTAAAGGAGACATTATAGTTAAGAAAAACAATACAAATAAACGCCCCTGGGCACTTTAAATAAGGTGGGAGAAAACGGGCCTGCAGGCAGTCAGTGATAGAGATAAGTGTGAGAGGGAGACAGAGAGGGTTTGGCTCTGTTGGAGTTTGGAGCAGCAGAGGCTCAGAGACTTACAAGTAGAAACACGTGGACAAGGCCAGGCAGATGCTACGTGTTGCTGGCTACAGCTCAGAGGCTTGCAGGGGAATGCACAGTTTGGGCCTTTTTAGTTACAGTACAAGCTCTGCCTGGTCTCAGCGCCGCATGTAAACCTGCTTATGCAAAGATGCCCTCTTCAAAATGTGAGGTTTACTGCTGATTGCCTCGAGTAAAGCGATCCAATTAGAGTTCCTATACTGCAGCTCCATTAGCATCAGTACAGGACTGTTTGAAATAAGAGCTGTAGGAGTTTGACCCCTCCTGAGGGTCTGCACAACTTTTAACAAACACACCATCCATCTACCATCAAACAGCTTCCGTTCATAAATGCTGCTCTCAAGGAGGCCTGTCAGGTTTCATTGTGGAAAAAAAAGTCGCACTGTTCTCATTAAAGGGGTAGTTCGGATTTATTTAAAGTGGGGTTGTGTAAAGCCCCGATCACACAGAAAGTGGTTTGCAGGTTACAAAACGTGAGGCACGGACTCATCTCCTTATTCTAACCTTCCCGTGTGATCAATCTACCGTTTAGTATCTAGTCATTAAAATGTTGAGGCAGAGGGAACTTGCTGTAGCTCTGGTTGAGGGTGAGAGGCTGTCAGTAAATAGTTTGTTGGGCACAGATAAACAGAGATCTGTGTGGGTACATGAGACCCTAAAAAAGAGGGCGGATCATGGAGTGTATGTATCTGCAGAGACTCTGCCTTCTGCCTGTATTTTCTTATATTCTTCTTATTTTGCTGTGTTTGGGATGTTACGGTAAAGTTTAGACCTAATGAAAAGGTAGGGACCAGATGCTAGTCCATTAGCAGCAAGCATCCAAGAGGAAGCTGCACACAGGGCCAGAAAAAGGCAATAATAGCAAGGCAAAACACCAAGCGCACAAAGCTTCGGCTGGCTTTCACTTCTGCTGGCAATACTGTTTACAAACAGTCAAGCACCAAAGTCACACAATAAAACAAACAAACTAACTGTTAAGACAGCGGTACACCAGCAACTCCTGCATTGTGCGAGGTAAAATTACTGGTTTTGTCAATGGAGTCTGGCTTTGAAGAGAGTATGGAAAGTTTCAGTTCAGTTCCCCTTTGGAAAAGGCTGTCTGACGGCAAGGTAAAGCAGTGAAAATATTTTAAATACAGCATACACTTAAACTTAGATTTAATTGTTTGTAGTGGCTTATATACATTTTGCTGCTGTCCCCGTCCACAGCAGTACATTGCTTAGCTTCCCAAAAATCCGAACTATCCCTTTAACAGGACGAACGTGATGAAAGACCTGGAGCAGTGACAGTCAGGACACCTTTTCCCACAATCTGTTACATCTCAGGTATGTGTTCTTCCACAAGCTGCCAATGACAAACATGGAATTTCCTCCCCAGAGTCGACAAAGTCTGGTGGCTCTAACTCAATAATTTCTGTCCTCCCTTCTTCTCTTACAGCACAAAGACTGTCAGACAAGGATAGACTTCTGGTGATTACCTACGCTGAAAGTTGTGGAGTGTTTCTTTTGGCTGACAGTGACTGAATTTCTTTGCCTGATAAAATAATCTGAATATCTTGTCCACCAGTTAGAAAACATGCAGCTGAGAGCTGTAGTGGTGGAGTATTTGAATGCAGCTGAAACGCCATAAACTCGTTCTGAGCGCTTCCACCCAAACCACCAGTCTGAACTCTGAGAGACTCGCCACAAAAAAATATATTATAGATTGCAGCAACTCCAAACACCAGAAAATTACCAGTTCTATTTAAACACTGTCCTGTGAGCTTCGGCTTCATTTCACTCATGGAAAGTCACTAAGAAAGTGCTGCTTTAAAGGCTGATTGCATCTGGTGATCAAACATTTATTTCAGCTACATTTTACACTTTGGGAACATGGTGAAAGAAAGTGGATACATCCAAAAGTCATAATGTGCTGAGTAAAAAGTGTTTTAAAGTTAACACCACAGAGACAGCTCAGAGGCACATGTCTTATCTGAGGGGTTTCCTCTCAGACAAACAGCAGGACTTCCCTATTTTCATTTCATTCAAACCCCCTGTGATAACTCTAACTTTAACAATTCCCTCGTCCTCCTGTGTCTTATCCCAAAAAAGTCACTTAAAGGGGCGTGTCTTATTTTGAATGTGCACTTGTGGCAGTTGAAATCACTTTATTGTTGCATGCAGTGGCTTAAAACTACCGTCTTCACTGCATCACTGCAACAGCCATCAATGCCACACACTCAGTATCTTTCAACACTGAGAGAATCAAGCAGTAATAAAAGATACTGAGGAAAAGCTACATGTGGATAAATATCTCCTGCTATTTTTATATTACAGTTTATTCATATATAAAGGACAGTTTGTATATACTTTACACCAATATAGATTAATGTGGCTCAGAGGTAATTGGAAAATCAACAGTTCGGTCCCTGAAGTGTCCTTGAGCAAGTTACTGAACTGCACATTGCTCCCGATGGCTGATTCATCCATTACAACTGAGTAGTAGGTGGCACCTTGTACCGTAGCCTTGGCCACCAGTGTATGAATGGGTGCCACCCAGTGCTGACCACTACACCACCGTGCCTCCAAAAAAATACCCACTTAATGCAAACCAAACCACTGGCCACGCAAAAACCAAGCTAACGTGTAAATGTGGTCGTGCAAATGTCTGAAAAATAATTCATGGCTTATAACAAATGTGCCAATAAACATCAGAATGAGCTTTATGTTTATGTTTTAGGATATTGCTAGCATGATGATTTCATACAAAGGTTATGTAACAGCATTGGCTAGTATGTAGGCTAGTAGGCTATGCTACAAGAATCTTCTATCGACAAGACTGCTTTTGTTGTTTTAAAAACAATCTATTGTCACTTACTATCTCTACCTTACCCATAAATAGTTTCAGTTTTGCCTCTTTTAAAATGCACGTTTTATACATTTTTGATTCTGTGTTGGACTCACTAGCATGAAGTAGCCTAGTTAGTGCTAGCTGCATTATCTGGCAAAGGACAGGAAGCAAATTTGTGAATCCTAGGGTAGCAAAGGGATGACTCGCCCTACACTCCCTCCCTCTCCTACGGACAATTTAGAGTCACCAATTAACCTGCATGTCTTTGGACTGTGGGAGGAAGCTGGAGCACCTGGAGAAAACCCACGCTGACACAGGGAGAACATGCAAACTCCACACAGAGGGTTCAAACCAGGAACCTCTTGCTGTGAGGCCATAATGCTAACCACTGCACCACAGTGCCACCATTTTATATTCATATGACAGAATTAAACGCCCAAATGACACCAACAAAAAAAAATTATGTTAACCTGACATAAAATTCCTGTCAGACAAGGGTGTACTCAAAACTTCTATGTTACTGTATTATACTAAACTAAAAGTTTTGAGTGCAAGCTGTTTCCAAAAAAAATTAAGTTGAGTGAGCAAATTGGGAAAATAAGTTTCAAGATAATGCAAGTTAATGATGACAGGGAGAAGTCATAAACTTTATAAACCCATTTTAGTCCATTCGATCTTCTGTCTATTTCAGAATTAAAACCTTCCTTCAAACCAATAATGACAAGAACATAGACGACTCCATAACTGGGTGACTTCCACTGCTTGTGATAAACGTCTAACACCAGGACGGTTCTTTATTTCAGAAAAAGACGAAGACAACAGCAGAGAATAAATGAAAGGTCAACTTGGGCCATATACTAGTTGTCGAAGCTGCAACGTGTCCACAGTGTAACCAGACTGCTTTGTGGATCTGCCAGATTTTCTTCTCTCCCTCCCTCCCTCCCTCCCTCCCTCCTCCCTTCTCTGTCTCTAACATCATGCGATGGCCATGCCTCTTTTGGAAAAGGTGGAATTTTAACACAGGTTGTTGTTACATGCTCTAAAACTCTGCTCATGGTGGCCTCTGGTTTACAGTTTAGTTTTAATAGAAACAAAGATGAAAGCACTTTTATTAGCAGCGTAGATTATATTTGTGTAAAGGAGCAACAATGGTTCAGGAAGCATTCAGATGTCTGACAATGAGGGGAAAATATTAACATTTCATACTGACTTCAGACTGGCAGTTGCTTTTCCTTTAAAGACATTAATCCTGTGCTGTACGTACAGTGTAGTGTGAAACTCAAGGTGCCTGCAGGTGCTTGGTACTCAGGATGTGAATAGGCCCAAAGTGAAAACACAAATCCATTTTAGAGTGTTAATATCTACACTAACATGAGCAGGATTCCCTTACAAGAGTGTGTGTAAGGGACATAAGCTCTAAATTATTTATGCATAGACCATATTTTAATCTACAAACATTCTCCAGTTATCCTGGTAATGTTTTAATCTCCACCTGGTTTGATTCCCGTGCGTAAATTGCGCACGAAAGACATCTGCCTGATCCCTTTCCCTTTTCTTCTCCTGCGTAAAATAAAAGAACTTCCTGCCCAACTGAGATCAATCCAGTTCTCAGCTGCTCAGCACATCCTTAATAAACTGGCGCCTAATGAAGGTTAAACTGCGAATTGATGTGCTCTACATGAATAAAACCATCCAGTGTCCAAACGACTCGAAACCAGCTCAGCGGCAGTGTCTCAGGTTGGATGCCCAAAAGACAAAACACCCCCAACAAAAGCCTCAATTAGGAAAGTCCACGGAGGAGCAGAAGATGATAAAACACGTCTGAACGGTGGTGAGCCGGCGCGTAAATGCTGCGTGTCCTCATCATCCACGTTTGAGCTGAAACGTGAACTTGTTTGACATGTTTTAAGACGGCCCCTCTCTCTGATGAAGGAGGGACTCTGCGACTTTAACATGTACAAGTTATCTGGTGCGCGCAGGACCTCCCCAAAAGTTTTGGCATATAAAAGCCAAGCTAACTCATTTGTTTAGGCAGTAGGGAGTTTCTGCTAGGGTCTGGATTGGAGTTACACACAGACCGGACCCTACCCTGTATGAGTGGTGTCTGAGGAGAAAAAAGGATTCCCCCCTGTCGCAAAGAATCTACATGTCTAATATTTAGACATGTTCAGCTTTGTGGATATTCGGTTAGCGCTGTTGCTCAGCGCGACACTGCTTTTGGCGAGAGGTCAAGGCGAGGATGATAGTAAGTATCACTTTCAAACATTGCTTTGAGTTGTTTTGGGACTGTGGCACCGTCAGGATGTGGAGAGCCCGCAAGGATGCTGAGCAGTTTGCTGGGAACTGATCGTCCTCTGCGTGATGCCTGACTCCAGATTGTGAAAAGTTTGTGAGGCGTTTTTTTTTGGGGGAGATCTGGAAGCGAAATAGGAGTTTATAGGACTTTTCTTTATTGTTTGCTGCTCCCAGTGACGTGCAGATACATGCTCACCGTGCGTCCGCGCGCTGGAGCGCAAACCCGAGGGGAGCAGCTGCGCTATCTCTGATGCGCAATGACAGGACATTGAGTTCAAAGAGAGTTGAAGCAGAGCACAAGCATAAAAGGAATCTGAAAAATGGCAAATCCATTTGAGGAAACGAATAAATTAACTGCATTTAGTTTGCAAAGTAGTTTTCACCACTTCTAGAAAAATAAGGCTCCATCCCAAATTCATGCGCTATATGTGCCAGAGTCTGTAGAGTCTAGCACCTGGATATGTCCCTGCATAGTTTTAACATTAACGCACCAAAGTTGGGCATCCAAACATGATTAATTGGAGACCTTCTCAACCGTTTTCAGGTTAAACTTTTGCACTAAAACTCCATAAGAGTGTCACACAGAGTTAAACCACAGTTTGTGCAAAACTAGATTTTCGTAGCTGGAAAAAAGGACAATGGAAAAATCGCCTAAGTCTGACGTCGACGGCAAAAAAAAAGTCTAGACATCAATTAATCACCCTGCAGAGAAGGGTGCGGAAGATCTGGTTTAGTAGGCTAACAGCGCCGCTCAGTGGCGAATACCGGAACTGCGCATCCATCCTCCAAACCTCCAAGGCCCAGCCTCACATCCAGCAGCCTGAGATGTGATCAGACCCAGTTAAATTTTCCACAGAGTTTTTGAGGAGAACATATAAAAGTACATGTTGGATAGTGACTTTTGCCAAATGCTGCACACCGAGGCCTGTGCTCTGATGCTTGCCAGACCCAAATACCTCCTGCAGATGGGCACAGATGTTACACTTCCTTAGACGCTCTGGTCCTGCTCACAGATTAGTCACCAAACACCAGATTTTTTTTCACAGAGAAAGAGTTTAACTCATCAAAAGCCAGTTTCTATAACTTTGCCACATCTTGATGAATCTAGACAGAATGTCACAAGTTGAAGAATGAATTAGAGACGGCTATGTGCCACGAATCAAAGGATGGAGCTGATTAGCTTAACGTCTCAAAACTGAAAGAACAAAACAGGTCTGCATGGGGAAATTACTAAATAATCATTTTACTTAATTTAATGAGGTTTTCCAAGAAGAGTCTGGTGTCCAATCTGAGCCTGTTGGCCACATCTGGTTCCCATATGATGCACACCTGTGCAGGTGTAAAGGCTCAACCAGCACATTCTACGTTCACTCCTGATGATAAACCTAATCTGGGGCATTTATGAGACACTTTAGGATGTTTACTCTGTTTTTTGAAATGTATGATAGTATTTATGGATGTAATGTTTCCAAACTCACGGTTGTTTCTCCTCTCAGGCACATTCGGCAGCTGCACATTAGAGGGACAGTTGTACAACGACAAGGATGTATGGAAACCAGAGCCCTGCCAGATCTGCGTCTGCGACAGCGGAACTGTCATGTGCGACGAGGTGATCTGCGAGGACACATCCGACTGCGCCGACCCCATCATCCCAGACGGAGAGTGCTGCCCCATCTGCCCCGACAACGGAGAGGGTACTTCACCTTCATCCTCCTCACAAGTTGTATTAGCTTTATGGCGCCATCTAGTGCCTTCCTCCCACCTCATCTCTGACCATCCATGGCTCAGTGGCCACGAGTGGACTGGAGGCCCTAAGCCTGCCTGCTCTCCCTGAGGATTTTTTTGACTCGCTTTGGATTTACCCTTTGTTCATTTCACTTTCAAATTGCATTCTGGATTACACCTGCACTTTGGCGAAGTCTGGCCATGAATATGTAATTTCCCAGCCTGCCTACCTGTGCGTGACCCTTCAGGGTGCAGCACACGTCACACCTCCCAAAACAACATTTATGTCCCTCCTTTTTCACTACAGATGATATTTAGAATCAAACGAATGTGCTAATGTTTCTATGAAATACTGTATTTCATACAGCTGACTCCCAGCCCGGACCTTAATGTTCACATTATTTTGTAGATGTTATAAATATGTGTGTGAGGTTTTGACATTTTCTTTTTCTCCGTTGGTTCAGAAGGCCCTGCAGTTCCTGAAGAGTACGAGGTATTTGTCCCTTTTTACTTCTGTTTGATAATTAATGAAAAATATGTGTGACTTTAGAGCCAAACTGCTTTTTGGTCTCTGTTTGGAGAGTTTAGTTTGTCAGTACGCCTGCCATGATGCACTTCTTGTTACAGTCTGGATGAAACATTGCAGCGTAGCCTTAACTTCCTTTTTCTGTTTGTCCATAGCCAACAAGGGGAGACGTTGGCCCCAAGGGAGACCCGGTAGGTTTCAGTTTACCTTCACTAACACCTTTTCTGTCCTGAAATGATTGTATATATCAACTTCAGACAAGAAAAATCAGTGCTTTATTTGATGTGTTTGTTAGTATTTTGGCTTATTCAGTGCAAATCATGCGTCTTTGCTGTGTTGCATGAGCTTGATTTCCATGAGATTTTTCAAGCAGTTAATTTTTTGTTATACATGTCACTAATTACCGACTAAAAACATTAAAAAATGAACTCAGTGGTGTTGTATCTTTGCTCACTGAGTCCCTATAGACTCATCTAAACGCTGGTGAAGCTGCTGTGACATCATAGTTCCTGATGACCTTTGATAATTAGGTCACAAGGTTAACAGGTCACCAGAAGTTGAAAGGTCACATGACGCAAATCGGTTAATAAATAAATGAGGTAATGTTAAATACCTGTAAAGTAATAACGGCAGGAAACGCCTTGGATTTGAACTCATTTTCAGCTTGTTTTTGCAAACGTGTGACTCAAACACAGCAACACTACGTTTTCATTTTTAAGACAGAAGCAGAAAAATGATCGAAAAATAATAGAAAACACAGTTTCATCTACCTTAGTTGGGATATGAGCTCTCTCTGCAAGTCAAGCTAAGAATGACATAAATTAAAGATAAGAAATAATCAATAAATTATATTGCTAACAGAGAGTCTGACCTTTCTGCAGGGTCCCGTTGGTCCTCCTGGCAACGATGGACTGGATGGACAGCCTGGCCTTCCCGGACCACCTGGCCCTCCTGGCCCTCCCGGCCTTGGCGGAGTAAGTGTCTCCATATCGCAACATCCAGAAAGTCTTTTGTAGATGACTTGATTCTGTTTACAAAGGAGATACAGCGTCTCAGTTCCACCATATGAGTTTTAATTTTGAGGAGAAATATCAGCAGGCATGCAACCATGTTTGTTTCGGTCTGAGGAAAAAGTAGAATATCTTGTGGTGACCTGACTAGTTTATTCAGTCAGGGACACATTAGTTAACTCAGTATCTGTGCTACAAGATCAAATATATTTGCTTTGGGACGTTCTCACTCTGCTGGAATTGAACCTGGAGCATGTGATTCAAAGTGACTTCTCGGGTGTTTCTCCAAAGCTCAGTGATTAATTTCTCTCCTCATCATCTCCCCTTGCAGAACTTCTCTCCTCAGATGAGCTATGTTGACCTCTCCAAATCCAGCGGCCCACCCCAGCCCGGCCCAATGGTACAACCTCTTTACCTTTATAACTAAAATATGCGAAAAGTTCCTGTTCAGATAAGATAGAAAAAAGAGAATCTGATGGTTTTTCTCCTGATCTTCATCATCAGGGTCCCATGGGTCCCCGTGGTCCTCCTGGACCCCCTGGCTCCTCTGTAAGTATTCCCTCATCACTTACATGCTTACATACTTTCTTTTATCAGACATATGACATCTGAGATGAATTCATAAAGATGACGTGTTAATCTGCCGTTCTTGTCGTCCATCAGGGTCCTCAGGGTTTCACTGGCCCCCCTGGAGAGCCTGGTGAGCCCGGTGCTTCTGTGAGTACACACATTTTTCTACTAAATAAATGTTTTTCTTGATTTTTATGTGACGAAAATGTCAGTTTTGTGCACACTGATGAGGCACAACACGGCTTCCTAATCTGTATCCCTGTTAGCTTGTCACTTCCTGTGTTCCACTTCTTGTTGTAGTCACTGACCCACTGACACACATGTGCACACACCCCTTTGTGTCAGTGATAAACACCCCTCATCCTCCTCTCCTCTTTTCCCTTTAGTGACACAGTGAATACTCTCATACATTAACTTAAAATAGTCAACATTAATTGTGGTGCTAATCCAGTCGTGTTGTTTTTTTAGGGTGCCATGGGTTCCCGTGGTCCTAGTGGCCCCCCTGGAAAGAACGGAGATGATGTAAGTGATTTCTGATTGTTATCCTCTCTGTCTGCTGTGCAGTTATATTCATGTATGACCTGTGGAAAGGCATTTAATTGTCTTTTTCTTGTCCTGATAAATCTTATTTTGTAATTTATTAATTGTCTGAAGGGTTCATACATACTTAGCTAAGGGCTGATTAGCACATACTGACCTCCTCTCTGTGTGTCTTCAACAGGGTGAGCCCGGCAAACCTGGTCGCCCCGGTGAGCGTGGAGCTGCTGGCCCTCAGGTGAGTGATGCCCACTGAGGGCAAAGGTCAAGAGATGTGAAACCTGTTGGTTAGCATGCACACAGAAGTAATTTCAAATAAGTTTCCAGGATGTTCAGTTGGTCAGAAAACTCTCTACTTGCATGTTCTTTTAGTTACTAACTTATCTCCTGTTTTCATCCTGCAGGGCGCTCGTGGATTCCCTGGAACCCCCGGACTTCCTGGCATCAAGGGACACAGAGTGAGTTTGGAAATTAATAAAAAGAAAGAATCACCAATTTCCGCTTGCTGTGATGTCATGACTGACCTGAGGGTGTGTATTGATTTTGCTCACAGGGATTCAGCGGTCTGGATGGAGCTAAGGGAGATGCTGGACCCGCTGGCCCCAAGGTAGGATCGCAGGATGTGCTGCTGCTCAGCAAATTTCACCCTAAACTGAACCAAAAATTCACGAGATACAAACCTCTCATCCTTCCTTTGTCTACAGGGAGAAAGCGGTGCACCTGGTGAGAATGGCGTCCCCGGAATCATGGTAGGTTTTTGTCTCTTGTCAGTCAATATTTTGACACATTCGTCCCTCTTGTAATGTCTTGGCATTGTCAAGCTAATATTCTGTTATTTCTTTTGTCTCCTCTAGGGTGCTCGTGGTCTTCCTGGTGAGAGAGGCCGCCCTGGACCTCCTGGCCCCTCTGTAAGCACTGTTGACCCTGTCATGCTATAATAACACATGATATGAGCCTGATACAAAAGGGGTTCCTGCAGATCACTGTGATGTAATGTCCTTCTCCTCTGCAGGGTGCTCGTGGTAATGATGGCAACACTGGTCCTGCTGGACCCCCTGTGAGTATTGTCTTTACTTAAGCACCTTAATTCTACCTGAAAATGTTCTTATACAGCTTTTCTTTTTTAAAAAAAATTTATTCTATTCTTATTTTAGTTAAATTTATAGTGCATATACCGAAGGTTTAGATGCATTTAAATCTTCGTTGATGTCTGCTAACATCACACGGTTTCGTCTTTCAGGGACCTACTGGACCTGCTGGTCCTCCTGGATTCCCCGGTGGTGCTGGTGTTAAGGTAAGCCTCCCAATACATTTGTCATAATCAGTAGAGTTGATCATGTAAATACAGCAGGCTTGCTATAGGTTTATCACCCTGAGATTAGGGGCAGCAGTGACACTGCTGAAACATTAATGCGCTATTTTAAGGTCCTTCAGATAAGGGTTGTCCTCACAGCCAGGGGCAACTTTCTTTATTACCCACCTGATCAGCTGTCCCAGTAGCTCCCTGGCAAGCTGTAAGGATGTAAGAAGTCTGTAAGCATTAAGCCAAGCCTACCTAGCTGGACTGTAGGTGACGTTAGTACCTGCAGGATCAACATCCCCCTGTAACAGATACTCTCCACTCTACACTGTCAACCATTAGCCAGCGACGGTGTAAATCCTAATACTGAACAGCTCAGGTGAACACTGCAGCCACCAGATGGCGTCAGTAGACCTCTACTGGCACCTTACCTCTGTGTCCCTCTCCTCTTTTTAATAATATTTAAAGCTAATATTCATATGTTACATTTAACAGGGCTGCAACTCATGATTAATGCCATTGTAGATTATTCTGCCTGCTAATTTCTTGATTATTCAAGGAATTGTTTTGCCAGTGAAATGTCAGAAACTAGTGAAACAGGCCCCAGAGCCCAAGGTGACGTCTGACCAACAGTCCAGAAATCCAAAGTTATTCAGTTTATTATCATGTATGACAAAGAAGAGCATTAAATTCTCACATTTACGAAGTATTAAATCAGAAAATGTTGGGCAGTCGTTGCAGCTCCAATATCTAATACATCTGGGTTATTTTCAGAAGTCAGATAATGAGCTATGACTCTGGATATGTGCAACGAACTAGTTCAAGATAAGTGAGGTGCAGGGCTGCACAATATATCATTTGTTTTTTTGTTGTTTTTTTCATCATCGCGATGTCAAATTGCGTGATAAAACTTCAAATATAGTAACAACAGTCTACAGGCACTAGTCTGTCTGATAGAGCCCTCACTGTTATGCAGTGTCCGTCAGTAAGGATTGCCCAATGGCCTCGGCCAGTAAAAACAATCCATCAGTTGCATGATTGGAGCAGTGCTCAAAAAATGAGCTAGCAAAGGATGTTACTACGTCTGCTCTACTCCCCAAGATTTCACTCTGCCTCTGTCTGTCTTGGTACAAGCTTGTTGTGTTGTAGATTAATTATTTATCACAATAATATCAAACTAAGATTATTTCCCACTAGCGTCAATACTTTAGGACAACACACCACAGTTTTATAGACTACATCTGCAACGTGATTTAATTGTCTATTTAATCTAAATAACCTTGGTGCTGACGTGCCAAGGTGGATTCTTTGTTTACGGATTGATTACAGTAGTAAAGCTGCAGATCTCTGAGACACTTTTGCTTCCCCTCACAGGGAGAGACTGGTCCCGCTGGAGGCCGTGGTAATGAGGGACCCCAGGGAGCCCGTGGTGAGCCTGGTAACCCAGGACCTGCTGGACCCGCTGGACCTGCTGTGAGTAGATACTGAGGGCATCTGTCGAATCTTTTTACACGTGATAAGAAACGCAATTATAAACATCACTTCCTGTCTCTCAACAGGGTAGCCCTGGAACTGATGGTGCCCCTGGTGCTAAGGGTTCTCCTGTAAGTATCACACTCACTGATCACTTTTATTCCACTTCAGTCCTGCTGCACGTGAAGCGTCCTGACACCCCGACTCTCTTCTCCCACAGGGTGCCGCTGGTATTGCTGGTGCTTCTGGTTTCCCTGGTGCTCGTGGTCCTGCTGGAGCTCAGGGCGCTGTTGGTGCTCCTGGTCCCAAGGGTAACAATGTGAGTAGACAAATGATTGTGTGAGTTTTTGGTATCAATGCAAATTGTTCCTCAATGCTACAGAGACCTAGGATCACCTGACAGACGAGATTAAATGTGTTTCTGCCAACAGGGTGACCCCGGTGCCTCTGGTCCTAAGGGAGAGCCTGGTGCCAAGGGAGAGCCTGTAAGTTTCTAAACACATAACACATTACTTTACCGATGGTGGCATTTTTAGGGAATGAGTGTTTCTAACGGCCTTGCTTTCTATTTCAGGGCCCCGCTGGAGTTCAGGGACTTCCTGGCCCCTCTGGTGAGGAGGGCAAGAGAGGAGCACGTGGAGAGCCCGGTGGTGCTGGACCTCGTGGACCCCCTGGAGAGCGTGTAAGTTACTCCTTCTTTCACAACTTCTGCTAAACGCTGTATCAAGAAAATTTTTTGTCACGTTTGGAAACAGCCACAACGCTACAGTTCCTACTGTGTTACAACAATCAATACTTTCCCAGCATGACTCATTAAAGTGAAGTCAGAGTGCAACACTGTGTTCTCAGAAAGCCGTCTGCACATTATCAGTATGTTAAATTCCCAGGGGGATTCACCCCTGAGGTGAAAGCATTTACGCCACAGTTACTGACCTGACGTCTCTCTTTGTTCCTTTAGGGTGCCCCTGGTGCTCGCGGTTTCCCTGGTGCTGATGGTGGTGCTGGTGGCAAGGTGAGTTACCTGATGAGTCAGGAATACACTCTGTAAACCAAACCTGACAATAAGAGACGTTAGCAAAGTTTTATTGTCATGATTACGGAGTCAAACCTTCCAATTAACCAGCAGTGAAATGTAACTAAGTACATTTACTCAAGTACTGTACATAAGTGCAGACAGGAGGAACGTGGACTTTGAGTATTTCTATTTTATGCAGCGTTTGTTGACTTTGATTTTGAAATGTTCTGATAAACTGAAGAACGTGGAAAGAAAATTCTCCTACTTCTGTTCTTTTTGATTCCAAAATCAGTTTGGTTGACATCAACCAGTCAATATATTACCAGTTTTTTTGGCCGGTAGATGAAGCTAATCTAGCAGCCACTTTCATATCTTACCAGCATTTGTCTGGTGGCTGGTGCTCATTTTCAACTCTGCCTCTAAAGCTAAATAAACTCTTCTGGATCAGCTGGAAATGCATCGCCACAAAGCTGAAAACAGGAAGAAGAGTTTTTAGAGATATGTGGTTCTCACATGACAGCGAAGCTACAAACATATGATGATGCTTTAAGTACATTTTACTGACACATACTTAAATAAGGTTTTAAATGCAGGACTTTTACTTGTAGTGGAGTATTTTCATACTTTGTTGTTAGTACTTCAAAGTATCTGATACTAATTCTGTCACTGCAGTAAACCAAGAGATAATTTAGGTCACCTGCTCGTGCACATTTCCTCTGACTCTTCCCTGCTTGTCTGACAGGGAGCCCCTGGTGAGCGTGGTGCCCCCGGCCCTCTGGGAGCTCAGGGAGCCACTGGTGAGTCTGGAAGCCCCGGCGCTCCTGGTGCACCTGGATCCAAGGTGAGATCTGCAACACAGACGCTCTTTTTCATCCTAAACATAAAGCACAGTGTGGAATACAGTCAGAATATGGCTTGTATGTGTTGTCTGTCTTCATACTCACCGTGTGGCCTTCCCTCCACAGGGTGTGACTGGTAGCCCTGGTAGCCCTGGCCCCGATGGCAAGACTGGACCTGCTGTAAGTACTGACTCATGGGTTTTATGTTTCTGGTAGTGGTGACTTAATACATGAACATTAATCATGATAGGACTTCTCCTTACGATTCTCCCGTCTTCTGATGATCCTTAGGGTGTTGCTGGACAAGATGGACGCCCTGGACCTCCTGGCTCTGCTGGAGCCAGAGGACAGCCTGGAGTTATGGGATTCCCCGGACCCAAGGGACCCGCTGTGAGTTCACGGCTCCACTCATTTGGTTTCAGAAAAAGATAAATATCAGATAATTGCTAGTTTGTTAATCCCATAGTTAAACAAACAATACGTATTGAAGGAAGTACTGACACATGATCACTCATACAGCAGATTTAAGTGTGGACTTTGTCTTGTTAACAGGGTGAGAGTGGAAAGCCCGGTGAGAGAGGCCCCGCTGGTGCTACTGGCCCTGTCGTAAGTACTTGTATATATTCTTTTAAACTATACAAATCAAACTACACTAGTGTAAAAAATGTTTTCTATCAAAATTTTAAAAAGAAAACATAAATAGGATGGTTGATGTTTTTGCTCACAGGGTGCCCCTGGCAAAGACGGTGACGTTGGTGCTCCTGGACCTTCTGGTGTTGCTGTACGTATCTTAAACTAAAACTGAATCATGAGCTCAACTATAACAGAAAAAGTGTCTTGCAAGGTTTCTCATCGTTTCTTCCTCCTGTTCAGGGACCTGCTGGAGAGAAGGGAGAGCAGGGACCTGCTGGTCCTCCCGGATTCCAGGTAGGTGTTGGGAGCATCTCAGCTGCCTTCTGTTTTGCTGATACGTTTCAAATCTGCGGTGCAATTCCACCTTTCCTCCCTTAACCTTTCTTCTTCTTTGTGCAGGGACTTCCCGGACCCCAAGGTGCTACTGGTGAGACTGGCAAGCCTGGTGAGCAGGTAAGTCGTCCAAATCTTTTGTGGAAGATTGAGCTGCTGCACATGACATTATGTATTTTTAGGGGTATTCTGAAGTTTCAAGATTTCCTGTCACATACTGTTTTTTGGTTCCTCGAGGGAGATCCATTAATTTAAATTCACCCTCCCCCTCTTTTGTTCAGGGTGCCCCTGGTGAGGCTGGACCCCCTGGCCCATCTGGCCCAAGAGTAAGTTTCTCCTGTATTTCAGAAGCATTTTCATCATCCATACACAACACTGCTTACCTCTGTTCTTTCTCGACATTGGTCATGACCCATGTGTCCTTCTCTCCTGCAGGGCGACAGAGGTTTCCCTGGTGAGCGCGGTGCTCCCGGCATTGGTGGCCCAACTGGTCCCCGTGGTGCTCCTGGCCCTGCTGGTAACGATGGAGCCAAGGTAGGTTAAAAAAAAAAAAACTTCTAAAATGTGGAGAAATTCCCAAACAGCTGTGAAATGACAATCACAATGTCAATAACAATGCCAGTTATCAACAAGTGCAAAATACTTTATGTCTTTAAATTAAAAGCATGGGCATAGATTCCAGGGGGGATGCATGGGACACGCCCCCCCTCAATATTTATGACATGTGCGTTTGTCCCCTCTAAATGAAAACCGGAGAGCAGCAGAGGTCTTTTGTTTACACCATGAAGTGATGTGGAAATATTTACCAGAATCAGAAAATTAGGTGCCTGGTGAGGACCCCCAAATCCACCATTTCATACATGTCCCTCACAATATTGAAACAAAACCTATGCCCCTGCTGGAAAGTGTTACCTGATCAATGACATCATGCCGTGTGGTCCATGTGATCGTCCAGCTTTAGGATATGAAACACTTCCTATAATCACACATGCACATTTATAGCTGAAATAGTCCAAAAAACGAATTCAGCTTCTGTCATGTACAAATTTATCACCTGACATGAGAAAAGAAAACCTTCTCCTTTTCGTTTGATACCTGTAATCACACACATTAGCACTCATTTCATTCCCAAGTGCTCATAAATGTACCTTTAAAGGATTAGTTCACTGTTTTTCAACCCAGACCTTATTAAAATGTTGCTCTCCATCATTTACAATCACAAATAGAAGCTTTACTTGTGAGTGACTAACCGATCTGCAGCAGTTGGTGAGGCCTTTTGTTTTTAAATTGGTGCAAAGGGCAGTACAAAAAAAAGCAGTAGTTACATTCAATACATACATGGGGTTAGAGGGAAATGGGAATATAGATAAATGAGACAAAACACGACAACCAAAATTTTACTTTCCACGGTGGATGTAAAGATGGGTGACAACTTAAAGGAAACACCTGAATAAATGAGAGGAGAAACACAATGAATGCCGATGCTTCCACACTGCAGGTGCACTGCAAGTTCCAACAAGGCGATTAACATCAAATCACGCTCTGTGGCATGTGTGTAGATTTCAGTGGGGACGCAGGGGAGCTTTACACCATAAATTAATGCAGAAAAGGCAAAAGCTGGTGCATAAAAATCACCAGAATGCAGGAAATTAAATGTCTGATGTTTAAAACTCTATGGCGGCACCACCAGCATTGAAAGGAATTGAACGCCCTTGCTCTGTGGCACAAATAAAAACACTGAGCAGGCCCGGTTAATTCTGATTTTGTATCAAAATGGAAAGAGGAAATGATCTTAAATTGTTGAGGCACAGATGGCAGGAGCTTCAGTCACACAGGCTGCTGACCAAAATGAAATCTGTATTTAGATCTATGGGAAAAACATCAGTAAACAGAGTCGGAAGTTGTGGTCAACAGCGCACATTTGATGCTCCTGCATTAGTGCAATAAGTAAGGAAAACCAGAGGAGCAACTCTTCCTCAAGTGAATTCACTTTTAAGAGGGACTGGTCTGCAGAGATGTGGACAAAAGTGATATGGTCAGATGAGTCATGCTCCACCATAGTCTCCACAACTGGGCGAGTACATGTGTGGCGCACAGGAAATAACAAATGATTGACAGCAGGTACAGAGACATTGAGGCAAACAGGAAGCTGCTGCAGATCAGTCACTTATTGATTATGGTTTTTAATAAGGTCTGGGTTTAAAAAACAAAACTGCCAAATTATCCTTTAGTTTTGTTGCACAGTTACCGAAGATTATTGCACATTTCAGTGGATTGTTTCACTTGCAGCTGACTGAGTATCATCGATGGATGTATAATAATAATAATATGTGTGTGTGTGTGTGTTTAGGGAGAGCCTGGTGCTGCTGGTGCCTCTGGCGGTATTGGAGCCCCCGGTATGCAGGGAATGCCCGGTGAGCGTGGAGCTGCTGGTCTCCCCGGAGCCAAGGGAGAGAGAGTAAGTATCAGACCCCACTCTTAAAATCTGTTATTTATATTATTAAAATAAAATTATTAGTAGAGTTTACTGTGACAAAAGTTTTTGACTTGTTGTGACCTGTGACTGAGTGAGGACAATTAAGTGAGTGCGATCAACTTGTTCTCTTCAGGGCGATGCTGGCACTAAGGGAGGTGATGGCGCCCCTGGCAAAGATGGTGCTCGTGGTTTGACTGGTGCTATTGGAGTCCCTGGACCTCCTGGTGCTCAGGGTGAGAAGGTGAGACCAGGTTTTAACCTACGAATCTCTGCTGGGTTGTTTTTCTACGATTATGTCTCCTGATCTCCTCACAGTATCTTCATTCTCATATGTTTGGTTGCTTGGCACAATACTTTTGTGTTAACACTCATGAAATAAGTGAAATAGGACGACTGCTGACCTGTTCTTCTTCTCCATTTCTGGATTTAGGGTGAGGGTGGTGCCGTTGGTGTTGCTGGACCCACTGGACCTCGTGGTGCCCCTGTAAGTACACCTGACTGGGGACAGGACAACAAGATATACTTTTTTACTGGAGCTGTGTGTTTAACTCCAGATACCAGAATATTGTGATATGTGTGCCATTAAAACTTCTCTTCATTACTTCAACAGGGTGAGCGTGGAGAGACTGGACCTCCCGGACCTGCTGGATTTGCTGGACCTCCTGTAAGAATTAGATTTTATACCATTTTTCTAACATAGATGCTCTTAATGACACTAAAATACATTACAATTTAAGATTAAAGCTGGCACAAGGATGTGTTGATCATTTCCCCTCTTTCCCTCCGACCTCAGGGTGCTGATGGTCAGCCTGGTGCCAAGGGAGAGACTGGTGACACTGGACCCAAGGGAGACGCTGGTGCTCCTGGACCCGGTGGACCCGTTGGAGCTGCTGGTCCTCAGGTAGGCCGCTGATACACAGTGTAGGAATCATGGAAAAAACTCTACAATATAAGTATTTTCATTTCATTACTGATGCCACAGAGAGCCAAACATGGATTTTATGTGGAGAAATCTTTTCATATGATGTGTTTTTTTGTCGACAGGGACCTGCTGGACCTGCTGGACCCAAAGGTGCTCGTGGTGGTGCTGGACCCCCTGTAAGTATCTCATCAACATGTGAGATTTACAACAACTCATGCGACTACATAGGTTCCTACCACTGAGAGGCATTTTAACGTAAGGACTGTGTCCTAAATGAACACCTAGGTGAAAATGGAGGTAGCAGTTAGCGTTAGCCTGCCTCTCTGCGCTGCACACTGTTGAAATTAGATCTGATGCTTTAGTTGAACATTATGTAGCTTTCACTGAACTTAATTTTGTCGAAATGCTCCCAAACATCACTGATACTGTCCCAAAAAAAGTAAACTTTTAATACAGAACAGGTTCAATTTACATTTATATTTATTATATATGTATACGATGTACGATTACTCAATACGTTGAATGAACACTGACGTCCAAATCGAGGACTCAAGTGCTCATGTCCATCTCTAGTTCCTACCTCTTCTGATACGACCTACACTAGCGTTTCCCAAATTAGCGCCCCCACCAGTGGCAGGACATCACCACAGAAACGACATATATGGCCACTAACAGTCGCAACTTTGTGAAATGGTCGCAGTTTGGTTAGGTTTAGTAAAACATCATTGTTTGGGTAAAAATAAAAATCTAAATTTAAATCTAAAAATATATCAGCCACTCAAAAGATCAGTGGTTCCGATCCTGGGTCATGACCCCCACTAGGGATCACCAAAGCCTCATGGGGGGGTCATGAGGTCTTTTTTATTTTAAGAGGTGTAAGAATACTAAGAAAATATATATGTATATATAGAGTAGGCCTATATTTCAGCATTTCTGCAAAGAAAACTAAATGAAATCATTAATTTTAAAGTTTAGATATAGACTTAAATGTCACAGGATACGGGCATGGTGAAGACAAGCTTCATTCACTAAACAGCCTCGTCCTGCTTTGGAAAAGTACACAGTTAAAACAACCAACGTGATGTAACATCAGTTACTTATATACATCACACATATGTAATGTTATGTACAGTTACACTATGTCAGTTGATGTAACTTAAAACAACCTAACTGACTTTTGGTTTCACAAACAGCAGATTCTTTGGTGAAAGTCCTGCGTTTGTTTGACCCATCCATCCACCCCAATCTCGCCCCTACGCAGACTTTGTCACTCTTTATATTACATCCTTTGCTCCTGTCATAATTACTGTGGTCACCACAGGTTCTGATTAAAACGTAAATACGGGTCATGATAAGCTGCTTGTATAAACAACCTACAGTGTCGTTTTTTGGGGGAGAACAGAGACTCTGTGACAGTTATGGTGAACTCAATGTGTCTCCTTGTGTGTGTGTGTGTGTGTAGGGTGCTACTGGTTTCCCCGGACCCGCTGGCAGAGTTGGACCCCCCGGCCCTGCTGTAAGTTTCACCCCATAACACAGTCTTGTTTTTCATCGTTATCTGGTACCTTCAGTGCGGTCTGACTTGATCCCTCTGCGTGTTTCCAGGGAGCTGCTGGACCCCCTGGACCCGTCGGACCCGTCGGCAAAGATGGAGTAAGAGGAGCTCGTGGTGAGACCGGTCCCGCTGGTCGCCCTGGTGAGGCTGGTGCCGCTGGTGCCCCAGGACCCTCTGGAGAGAAGGGATCTCCTGGCGCTGATGGAGCCCCCGTGAGTGCCCGCTATAATCCTGCAATAGATGTTTTTTTATTACAGCCTGAAATCTACTGCAGTGATCTCTTTCGCTAACTGAGCGCTGTCGTTGTGTGCAGGGTCCCAGTGGTATCCCTGGACCCCAAGGTATTGCTGGACAGCGTGGTATTGTAGGTCTCCCTGGACAGCGTGGAGAGCGTGGTTTCTCTGGTCTTCCCGGACCATCTGTGAGTATTCGCCATGATCTGAATTTGATTTTCTATCCTATCTCTCCTCAGAGCTTCCATCTGCATGCAGAGAACTGACCTCTCTTGTCTTTCTTCAGGGTGAGCCTGGAAAGCAGGGACCTTCTGGACCCGTTGGTGAGCGTGGACCCCCCGGACCTTCTGGACCCCCTGGACTGTCTGGTGCCCCCGGAGAGGCTGGTCGTGAGGTATGACACCTGTAAAGCACTTTGGGTCTCACACTGACGCACTGTATTAGTTCTGATAAACATTGTGATGACTGATGTTCCTCACTGCTCTTCTGCAGGGAGCTCAAGGTCACGATGGTGCCCCTGGTCGCGACGGAAGTGTTGGCCCCAAGGTAACCTCCTCCACCAGATTAATTTCCATCAAGCTGCAAATAAACCATAAAAACCCTCATATCTTCCCAGTGGAAACACAAAATTAGGTTAGCTTCCAAGCACTGTCTCAATGGATGTATGCCCCCTATAGGGAGACCGTGGTGAGAGTGGTATGGCTGGACCCCCTGGACCCCCTGGTGCTCCTGGAGCCCCCGGTGCTGTTGGCCCCTCTGGAAAGAGTGGTGACCGTGGAGAGACTGTGAGTCCCCTTCCTGCTTATTTTGAACAAATGTCACAACAATCTGGTAACTAACTTTGTGGATCTGATTTTTTTCTTTCCACCCTCTCTTTCCTTTAGGGTCCCGCTGGCCCCGCCGGTCCTTCTGGCCCTGCTGGTGTCCGTGGTCCTGCTGTATGTTCATCATTACAAAATAAACATAGTTTTTGATATATAGCTCCAGTCTCAGCTCCAGATAGCATGTTGAGCTCTTGCTGCTTTCCCTCAGGGCCCTGCTGGTGCCAAGGGAGACAGAGGAGAGGCTGGTGAGGCTGGAGAGAGAGGACACAAGGGACACAGAGGATTCACCGGCATGCAGGGTCTGCCCGGACCTGCTGTGAGTAACTGATTTAAAGTGGTAGAGAAGCAAAAGAAAAAGTGCATCAAGCAATCTCAACTTTTCTCACTTCTTGTTTAAACATTGTCTCTTAATGAGTAATATTTGATTTTCACATCTTCGTCTGCCTCCAGGGAGCTCATGGAGAGAGAGGACCCGCTGGTGCCTCTGGACCCGCTGGACCTAGAGTAAGGACTTCTACAAGCAGTTATTTAAACTAAAAATGAATTAACTTTTCACTTCTACAACGTAGGTCAAAAAAAAAAAAAGGTAAAAAAAATTCAGTTGTGTAGAGTAGACGTACCGATGTAGGACATGACAAAAACATTAGCAAGACCTCATAAGTTAAAATTATTGACACATTTATTCAATTCAAAATACTTTATTTGTCCCTCAAGAGATAATTTGAGGCAAGCGACCATGCAAACGGAAATAGAAAGATATACACAAGAATTAAAAGCAAAACTATCAACACAGATCAGGTGTAAAGGTAAAGGTCACAAGTGCAGTTCCCAGTTTGAGCAGCATTCATGCCTTTTTGGAAACCAGGAAGTGAGACCCCATCAGATTTTGGGTTTACTGCACCTTATACTTCATTCTACTTTACGCAGACCTGTTGTCCTCGTTCATTGACACTTTGTGTGCCATCTAGTGGCAGTAAGAGCACACTACACTAATCTATGTAAAAACAAGATGGCAGCCATCTCTGCCACGTCAGTCTGCAGCTGATACTGACACAAAAGTGGACAACTTGCTGGGACTTAATTGTTGTCTCATTTGAGGACACTGGGACTTAATTATTGTTGACAGTGTGTTGTTTTTTTTTATACATATCAGGTCCTACTGTTCCTAAATAGCTAGGAGAAATTAAAAATACATACCAAAAGTTCAGGTCTCAGGAGGATATAGCTAAACCCTTTTACGCCTGATTAAATGATGTTTTTGTAGAAATCTGACAGAGTTGACGAAATCTGAGACGCATCTTTTAAGGGCCAACATTTTCACAAAATATATATATCTTAAAACAAATATGTTCATAGCAGTACATTTTTACACAGATCTTATTAGTATGTACTGTTTGTTTTGGATTTTGAAGGCTTTTAAAATTGTTTAAAGTTGTGAATTCTTGTCTGGTACAAGGCTGTTTTCTAGCACAGGGCAACTTTAGAAGTTAAAAAAATGAAAGCAAATCCAAATATTCAATAGAATTGTATTTATTTTAAAAATAGAGTTTCACCACAAAAACAGAATTACTGTGCTGAAGGGTTAAAATTTTAAGGTTTTATTTTGGTAGGTCTCAATTCCCAAAAATGGGTGCTAGTTGAGTTGTGATGAATGGATGTTTACTTGTGGCTCTTGCTCCACAGGGACCTGCTGGATCTAATGGTGCCCCTGGTAAGGATGGCATGAACGGTCTGCCCGGACCCATCGGACCCCCCGGACCTCGCGGTCGCAACGGAGAGATGGGACCTGCTGTAAGTTGCACTACAATCTTTATTTTAACCAAATACTTGTGCATTCAGACACTTTGAATGTGTCTGCAGTTTGTAAACCCCCTGGTGTCTCCAAACAGGGACCTCCTGGACCTCCCGGACCCGCTGGACCCCCTGGACCTCCCGGCAGTGGATTCGACTTCGTCAGCCAGCCTATTCAGGAGAAGGCACCCGATCCCTTCCGCAGCGGACACTACCGCGCTGACGACCCCAACCTCATGCGCGATCGTGACATGGAGGTCGACACCACCCTCAAGACCCTGACCCAGAAGGTGGAGAAGATCCGCAGCCCCGACGGTACCCAGAAGAGCCCAGCCCGCATGTGCCGCGACCTGAAGATGTGCCACCCTGAGTGGAAGAGCGGTGAGTGCAGATCAGAGACGCAGCTCGCAGATCGAGTTTAAAGATGAGGTGTGATTCAAACTGTTTCTCTGTTGCAGACATGTACTGGGTTGACCCCAACCAGGGCTCCCCTCTGGATGCCATCAAGGTCCACTGCAACATGGAGACTGGCGAGACCTGCGTCTACCCCAGCCAGACCAGCGTCCCCATGAAGAACTGGTACCTCAGCAAGAACATGAGAGAGAAGAAGCACGTCTGGTTCAGCGAGTCCATGACCGGTGGATTCCAGGTAGGAAGTCCAATGCGTTAAAATTCATCCTTATGAACTTGTAGCACACAGAATACGCACTATTAAGGTGATGACCGTAACACCCACACACCCTTCTCCTCCCTCCGCAACGCAGTTCCAGTATGGCACCGATGGAGCTGATCCCGAGGATGTCAGCATCCAGATGGCCTTCATGCGCCTGATGTCCAACCAGGCCTCTCAGAATGTCACATACCACTGCAAGAACAGCATCGCCTACATGGACTCCACCACCGGCAACCTGAAGAAGGCCCTGCTGCTCGGTGGATCCAACGACGTCGAGATCAGAGCCGAGGGCAACAGCCGCTTCACATACAGCGTCAGCGAGGATGGCTGCACGGTGAGTCCCAGAGAAAAATATGTCAAATATGTCCATCCTTTACAGAGGCAAGATTTTGATTTTGGTGGGGACACAGGAGCCCTTCAATATTTAGAACATGTGCACTTGTCCACTACAATAAAAACATTAAGTAGCAGAGAGAGAGACTTTTATGTTGATAAAAGGACATTTACACCATAAATTGATGCAGAAAAATTCACCAGAATGCAGGAAATTAAGCGTTCGTGTATTCATATGCACCACCCAAATGTTCAAATGAAACCTCCGCCCCTGTACGCAGGTGAACGCCTCACCTTCTTGAGCAGTTTCTGACCTTTTCTCCTTTCTGTTCCCCTCCGCAGACACACACTGGCTCATGGGGCAAGACAGTCATCGACTACAAGACATCAAAAACATCCCGCCTGCCCATCATTGACATTGCTCCTATGGATGTTGGTGCACCTGATCAGGAATTTGGCGTCGAAGTTGGCCCCGTTTGCTTCTTGTAAAAAAGAAAGAAATATGGACATGACATTGTTGTTTTTTTTCTAGCAGTCATCTCTAAATCCTTTTTTTCTATGCATTCAAAACTCATTCGGCTGCCATTGGTCCACATGCTTAAAACCACTCTACTGAAGACGATGTTTGTGTTTTTCCAATCATGAGAAGTTTTGGGACTGCTACTTCAACCACAAGGACACTTTAAAAAGAATCTTTTGTTTCCACTGGCAACAAGAAAATAATATATACTTGTGTAAAATTTCCCCCTGGAGATTGAGAAAGAAAAAAAGAGAAACACACACGAAATGAGACACAGGTGACTTTTGCCATTTTCTACCACTGCGGAAGGACATTGAAAACAACAAGTGATGTGTACCATTTTTCTGGTGTTAAATAAATTGTAAAAAGTGTGAAGTGTCTTCTTGTTCTAAATTCTTGAAAGAAAAAACAAAAACACCTGCTCAGACAAAGCAAAGACCAACAAAACAGCAAAAAACAAAGAAGCTCACCTTCATATGTAGATGGCTACCTCAAAACAAGAAGTCACCCCAGTTTTTTTTCTTAAATGAAAAGGGTATATTTTACACGAGTCTATTGTGGGGAAATCAAAACCATTCAAAGGTGCTATTAACATTTCGATGAGGTCCAGCTATTGGTGTTTGATGGTGACACTCTCACTGTCATACTGTAACTATTGCCACTAATGCCTGCAGAACCTTTGGTGCTACTAAATTGACTCATTGTCTTGTTGTCTACGCAGTGCAATTGTTTTCTTCTTAAGTGTTCTGAAAAGGTGATCACTGCAGATGTAATGCATGCAATCATGTCTTTGTAGATAAAAACAAAAAGCAAGTGACTCTGGTTCAATATCATTTCCCTGCACATTTGTTCAGTGTTGATCCCTCTGTCTGTTTGCCCCCTGTGGAAAACTCCTCTTCACTAAAAAAGAAAAAACAGCACACATCTCCCACCCTGTTGTTTATGTTGTTTTTGTTGATGTCTTTCGCGAAGGGTTTCTTAAAAAAGAATTTGAAGCGGACCCACTTTCATGGTTTAAAAGAGAGATTCTGTACTTATTTTGTACATGTATAATAAATTGAGATGTTTTTAATTATTTTTGGGTGCTGAAATAAAGCATGTGAAGTGGTCTACTCAGTGGCGGAGTTTTCACTGTCCTGTTCTGCAACTGTTGTGAAACTGAAATCAGGTGTTAGGATGGAAATACGCCGATACACTGAAGCTGCATCGCACACTCTCGGAAGCCTCAGGAGAAGAAGAAAGGCACGTTAACATTGAAATAGAGTTCAAGAGATGAGGGATCAACTGTTCCACAACAGTTGCACTGACACATTTCTATTAAGCAGCAGTGAAAACAAGGCCAACACCAAACTACCCAACCTGGCTTTTTTCATCAATGCACAAAGAATTCCTCCTTTTTTAAATCAAATCTTTTGGAAATCCGAGTTAAAACCGACCGAAAATAAAATGTTAATCCGCCACACGTTCACTGCCATTTTGTTTTTATCTCCACCATTACTTAAAATAAGGACCTGGATTTGCATGAGAATAAAGTTGAGGGGTGAGAGATGTGTCAGACCCAAAGAACTCCCAAATCAGATAATGATACACCAGCGACCCCCTCTGGATCACTGGTGCAAAAACAGCTGCTCTAAAGGGAAGTTAAACACTGAGATGGAGAAACTACTTCACTGCTCTTCAGGTTTCACTTTGAGCTTCTGGCTTCCTTATGTATGTTAGAGATTCACACAGGTTTTGGCCAAGATTGTCCACAAAAAACCCAAAACAAGTAATCTTTCAGGACAGTGGTTCCCAACTGGTCCAGCCACAGGGTCCAGATTTCTCCTTAGTCATTAGTTCAAGGTCCACAAAATTTAATATATTCTGCGTCATACTTGTGTTTGGCCATGTCATCAAGCTAGTTTGCTGTCTCTGTCAAGTAGCTGTCTGTCTAAAACAGGAAACGGCACTTCGAAATAAAAGCCCTGTGCCAGAATTTCACTGCACTTCAAAATAAAGTTTGTTCTTTTTACAAACTTGACACATTCGCAAGTCACTTGTGGTCCATTCAGAGTGGACACACGACCCACTTTTGGACCGCAACCCACCAGTTGGGAGCCACTGTTCTAGGAGATAATCCCCCAATCCCAAATGGATCCCTTACAGACTTCTTGACTCAAGCCCTAAGCCCTTACCTTGGACCTTACCTAGGACCACTTCCATTTCTTCAGGTTAAGAGCTAACCTGACGGAGAATTGGGACACCACTTCCCCTCATGTGAATGCGCAAAACCAAGGGGAAGGGCCAAGACAAGGGCTAAGGGGAAGAAATGGAATTAGTCCTGGGTCTGTAAGGGCTTAGGACTTGAGTCAACATCTCCTACACAGAAGTTGAACTCAGGTTTTGGCCAAGATTGCAAATATTTAGTTTCACCTTACCTCTCAGGGCTTCTGTACTTCCATCCAGTAGTAAAAGCAGAAGATGTAAAAGATGTCGCCTTCTAAGAAAAGACTGAAACATCTTTTTTTTAAACAGAACATGATGTAAAGATGACCCATTAAAGCCATGAAACGTCCACTCATGAGCCTTTGCTGGACTGAATGGTTCAACCTACCAGGCCTGAAGAGGTGACAGTATCTAGAGCTCCACAAAAGGACAGCAAAAATGGGAAAAAAAGATATTTAAATACTTTTTCCCCCTTATCTTGAGGTTTTCATTCCCTTAAAGAAACAGTTTATCCCACATATCAAAAATAGATATTCTTCCTCTTACCTGTAGTGCCATTTATCAGTCAAGATTGTTTTAGTGCGAGCTGAGTGTTGGAGATATCGGCTGTAGAGATGTCAGACTTCTCTCCAGTATAATGGAACTAGATGGCGCTCAGCTTGTGGTGCTCAAAGCACCAAACAAATACATTTGGAAAACTCAGCAGCAATGTCTCTTTGCAGAAATCATGACCTGGTTACTCAAGATAATCCACAGACCTTGTTGTGAGAAGTTTCATGTAGGAACTATTTTCTTTCTACTAAACTACACCTACCAACCATATCACCAAGCAGAAGGAAGTGTGCATCTACTGCTAGCTCACCTAGCACTGCTGAGCTAGCCAACATTACAGCTAGCTGAGAAGTAGGACACCATTAATGTTTACATCTCGCACTGTCATGAGCATGAGCCTCATAGGAACCTCATATCCTAGTATGTGCTTAAGCTCTTTACGTACCATTTCCCAAAATACAGTTGTTTTTTTCTGACATTTCCAAAAACCATGAGAGTGGTTTACATCAATCAGATTCTTCCATGAGAATTCCCTCCAGCTTCGCAAATTAGTGGTTGAATGGTGTATCTTCCACATATTATGCTAATCCTCGTCTAAAATTTCTACATTGAGTTCTTTTCCAGTCTGTTTTAAAACAATACTCAGATGCCTTTATGAGCGTTTTTTCTTTTGTGAAACTATCCTTTAAACCGAGAGATGGACTACACGTCGTACCTGCTTCGAGAAATCTTTGCTCAGGGACACAACGATGAAGAACGTGACTTTTAATTTTTTTTTTTATTAGTAGTGAAAGGCGGTAGACTACAGAAAACCATAAACCAAAAGGAACAATTTGACAAATTAAACACTCTTTAAAGTTATTTTAAAGTGGAAACAGACAACTTTTTTTAACTTCTTCCCCATCGCATTTCCAAGTGGTACTACTGTTGGCGCCGCTGTCATAGACAACCAGATAGCTTTCCATTTTCATCAGAGCCTAAAAACTACCAACACAAGACGCACTGCATGACTGTCCATCCTGGAAGAGCGATCCCTCCTCAGTTGCTCTTCCTGAGTTCCTGAGGTTTCTACCATTTTATTTTTTTTTAACCCATTAAAGTTTTTCCCCCCTTATCTGCTGTAAGGATCCAAAGGACAGAGGGATGTTGTAAGCTGTAAAGCCCTCTGAGGCAAATTGTGATTTGTGATATTGGGCTTTATAAATAAATGTGTGTAGAACTTGCATTGATACCCCTTGGTAACTGGGGATAGCTGCCGATAGCTACCGGATAAAACAAAAGCTCTATCTTTTCCTATTTTGGTTGCACAATGGTTGACGCACTTCTTTTGTGTAGTAAATTGAGCCTTAATTTTCCCAGGTGGCAAACAGAATTGCATAGTGAAAGCGAGACTTATAGGGAACCAGTCTAAACGCTGATGATGTCATTGTTCTACAGAGCTTTCATGTGCGGTCAACATTTACTTCATAACGACAAGTTAAAGCAAAAAAACTTGTCTGTTTCCACTTCCATGGCACCTAAAGAAGAAACACACACAGATTGCCACTGCAAATACAGAACCATCGACTGTATGAAAGACACTCGGTGTGTCAAAGACACTTTATCCATCGCTGTTCTCATTTCCTGCAAAAACAAACAACACGATGAGTCTGTGTTCTTTGAATCATCTTTAACAATCCAAGAAAAAACACAGAGGCCTAAATGTGGAGCAGAATGAATACAGAGCTGTGGGAGGAAGTCCCATGAGTGGGTTTACCTGGGCAGTGTGTCGCTGTAAGGATCACTACGAAAACAGGAGAGTAAAAATGAATTAGTCAAGACAAGTGAGTCATCAATTACAGTTACATAACTTATAAAAATAGAAGCAGGATGCTGGTGATGATAATAACAGTAGGTGTGTGAATGACTGTTAAGAGTCAGTGGGCGGGGTCCTTACTGCTGGGCCATGATGAGGGGGATGCTGGGGCTGTCGGACTGCAGCGGTGGAGCTCTGTCCCCGGTCCGGCTGTTGAACATGGGCAGCGTGGACAGCGGTGGAGGAGTGCTGCGGTTGCCAGCCATGTTCCTCAGCTCGTCGGTGTTCCCATGAATGGTGTGGTGGTGGTACAGCTGAATTCTGCAGGAAACAACACGTCACAGGGGATTAATACAAGAACACTGGTAACAGAGTCAATCAGAGAGCAGTGGACAAGTCAGTGTACTTACTGGTTTGTTCTCGCGTTCCTTTTTTCGCTATGGAAAAAAAAAAGAAAAATGTCTCGGTTTAACAGGATCAATCAATAACCAAAATGTGTTTTGAGTATTTACATAAAGGGTCAGTTCACCCACATAACAGAAATGTGTACCGTAAAACTTCAACTAGTAGCCCGGGCTATTATTTGCTTAAATTACTCAACTCAACAGGTCTATATTTGGGACAGGCCTTTAATTCCTTTCACGCAAAACTGTTGCTCAACAATTATCTGGAAATATGATTAAATTGTTTATTTAAACCAGTATAAACATTACTTATATAAAAATTAGACTTCGAATGACATGTGTGGTCACATTTTCTGAATTTATGACAGCTACAGAAGGTGGAAGTCACCACTTGAGCCGAGCTAACAATGTGTAGCATCTCCATATTGACAAAAATTAAACACAAATACCTGTATATGCGATTTAAACAGCTAACGGAAATTAGCTAACAATCTGGTTTTATACATTAAGTTAACTTCTATACAACAGAACTGCTTGGCGACCAGATCAGGCCTCTAATTGAGACAGGCTTTTATTTGTCAAAATGTGGAGCTACACCGGGCTAGTAAAAGAGACTGGGTGTTTAATAGAAGTTTTACGGTATATTACCTATTAGCTCCTGTGGACTCCATTGCATTGGTATTTCATAAACTATCACAAGGGTTAAGTGAGGAAAAATAGTGTATAATTTGGCAAACTGACCCTTTACCACAACGACACTGTAGATCAAATTTTAGTTTAGTAGATTTTAAATAGATGCTTACACTCCCTCCCGTCTGCCGAACATGATGTAGGCCAGCAGGATACACAGGATGATGGCGATGATCAAGGGCACGATCACTGTCACGATGTAGTCGGGTAAAAAGTCTCTGCTCGGGGGAGACTCAGGAGGGTCGAACTCGCCTCCTTCTGCCAGGATCCCAGAGCCCATCGTGGGAGGAGGTGGAGGTGGCGTCAGCTGTGTCAGATCAAACTGAAGAGAAACACAAACATAAACAAAATATCTTTTGGTTTTGGATTGTTGGTCAGACCAAACAACACTTTTATATGATTTTAACTTCTGCTCTGGGATATTGGAATAAGCATTTTTTTTAACAAAAAAAATCTTAAAAGATTGAGTCCCCCCCCTCCCATTCCTAGTAGTGGTATATCCCACACTCTTTCCAACGGCCGGGGCTACTTGGCAGCAGTAGCAGCGTGTGGCTGGACCCGGCTGCCCACATCGCGCATCGCAGGGTAAGATGTACACTCACACAGACACAGTTTAACTTACACAAGTTACAACACATCCCATTTACTGTTACAACAAGCCCCAGGCCTAGGCTGATAATATAAACTGTCTGCAACATTTCTCCTGCATTGTTCAAAAGCCTACTCAATTACAAGTGCTGCTAAGCTAAAAGCTAATGATTAAGCTCAGAGTTTAGTGATAGTCAGAGAGGACAGGAGAGAAAGAAGATGGAGAGGACAGAACAAGAGCAGTCAGTGTCGGAGCGGCTCGTAGCTAATGGGTACCTGTCTGTAGGCTCTCCACCTATCAGTGAGACAAACATGAAAGACGTGCAGTCTAACGGACGAGGAGCGGTCATTACACGCGACTATTACGCACGGTTGTGACGGAGCGTAGCTAATGGGTACCTGTCTGTAGGCTCTCCACCTGACAGTGAGAAATTGCGGTAAAAGATGCTGTATAAAAGACAGGCTACAACTTTTTTTCCTTGTCCCCCCCTGGAATTATTCTCTAAAATTTTACTGTTTATTGCCCCCCCCCCCAACAATGAAATGGGATTTTCGCCCCTGCCGTCAACACTGGCCCATTATCAAACAATGACCTGGCCCAGCATCGGCCTAAACCTGGTAGCCCATACGAAATGTTGGGTCACGTCCGGTTGCCCGACTCATTTAAGAATCGGGATGAATCACAACCCAGAATTGATCCAAATAAGCTGGCCCAGTTCTGGCTGCCAACACTGCCAGCACTGACTCATTATAAAAAAATGACCTGGTCCAGCATTGACCCAAACGTGGCATGCCATAGGAAATGTTGGGCCGTATCTGGTTACCAGATTATGGTGAGAGCAAATTAGGTGGCCAATTCTGGCCTCATCACTGGGGCAGCACAGAACTATAGTTTTTTTTTTTCTCTCTTTGACTTTTCTCTATTATTCGCTTTTCTTTTCTTGTAAAATACTGGAAAACTTTATATAAAATACATGAGAAATGTTATAAAAATATCCAAAATATTAAAATGTAACAAATCTTTATTTGCTGACTTTAAACATTTCCTGGGGTCACAGGTAGACACTGCCTCGTGTAAAGGGGTCAAAAGGAAAAAAGTTTGTAAAACAATCATCACTGAAATGTCAAAAAATAGCAAAAAATCAAAGTTGACATCTTTGAACTGCTTGTTTTTCTCTAATAAACTGTAAAAAAAAGTATTATATTTACAATTATGACAAAATGAAGACAATCAAAATGACAAATTATCAGCTTAAATGATTGATTATTAAAATAGATGGTAAAAAAAGGTGACATTTCCTTCTTAGATGGTCTAATGTGATGGGTTTTTAGGGGCCTTAAGAGGTGAAAGTATCTAGTATTTCACAAAAGACAAGCAAAAATATGAAAAAAGAAATTTAAACACTCTTGAAAAATCTCCTTAATCATTTTGTGACTGCCTCGAAAAATCAGAAATATTTCAATGTTCCAGCACTGACCCCACATCTCTCATGACTAAAGAGAATGACTTTTGCATAAACATAACTAACTGTAACTCCCTACACAAACAGTGCTCCTTCAGATTTATTATATAATTTCATACATAAATGACTCGTGTTTGTATTTCCAGGCCTCACCAGCTCCGTCTTGCACCAGGTGATACAGTTGCTGGGAATGCTGCAGAAGTTGCACCCTCCGGGGACCTTGACTTTGGCCCCAGTTTTGCACTGCCTCTCATGCTCCGGTGTTGTCGCACTCAGGAGACAATCTGAGAAATACTGCTCCGACCCCACCTTCACATACACACTGACACAAATCAGACTCTCGTGAACACAAAGTTACTTCAGAGCTAAAACTGACACCATTTCACGTCTCTCTGTTTACCCTTCAAAGTGTCCCGCAAGAGGGAGGGGGACCCTGCCGCCGCGGTCGAGGGCGTTGGTGATATTGACTATTTCCAGTGCCTCTGTGTCCCACAGCTTCTGTAAGTCCTGCTTTATCTCATCCTGAACAGAAGAGGGCAGCACCTTCTCAATCTCCCTCAGCTCGATGAAGAACTCAGCCTGATAGGGCAGCATCTCCTCTGTGAGTCACAGCAGTCATACATGTTAATATTTCTTCAGTCGTTACTGCACTCTTTAATTTCACTGTGATATGTCTTAAATCACCTGCAGTGATTTTGATGACGAGAATCTGTCGGGCTGCTTCATAGGTCCGCTTGTTGATGGCGTAAATCTGTCAGCAAAATGATGAGACTTTGTTACCATCACAGTTATCAGTTTTCATATTATTCACTGTGTATTTGAGATGGTCAGAGCAGCTTCTGCTGAGGAACACTTGAATTTCTCACCAATCTGCCTCGTCTACTCCTGCGTTAGTTATTCATTTCCTGCATTTCCCAGAGTGCACAGATGCAAGGAGCATGTTTTATTTACAGCAACAAAACCTTATTTATATATCATGTCAAGACAAGCTGAGAAAACCTGCTGATCTCAGTTTATGTCTGTTAACCATAAAACACTTTTAAAACTTTGAATTATTAATACTTTCAGGGATTTACAAGCATGCAGAAATATTTAGTGGAAGAGGCACAATGTACGTGTAAATTTCTGGTTTAATTTCTTACATTTTCTGCTCTATTTGTGTGTATAAAACATAAAACTATCATTTTAACAACTCAGAACTGTTTTGAGGGATTTTAACTCAAGATTGTACATTTTAAAGGTCCCTATATCATTTTCATGTGTTTTTAGTTTGCTTTATATTTCATAAACAGAAATATTGAGATGACTTAAAGTTGTTTGTACTGGACAAAAAAGGATGTCATGCATTTACGGTGAGAACAATTTAAATGTCCAGTGTGTAGGATTCAGTGACATCTAACAGTGAGGTAGCAAAAACTGAAACTTCTCTGACATAGCCGGTGCAAAAATGCGAAAGTGTGAAAATCTGAATGGCCCTATCTAGAGCCAGTGTTTCATTTGTTCATTCTGGACTACTAGAAACAAGATGGTGGATGTGCCCTGAGTGTAGATATAAATGGCTCATTCTAAGGTAACAACAAAGATTCTTTTTCAGGTGATGATGAACTAATGAAAACATAATTATAGATATTACAGTCCATTTCAGCCAGATACCCCAAATCCTACACACCGAGCAATAATGACTCGGGATCAGAACCCGATTTATGGCTCTGATTTATAGCTCTCGACCAGGGGTAGGCAGCCTGTGGCTCTGGAGCTCTAAAGCCTCTCTCCAGTGTCTCCCTGTGGCTTTGACAAAAACGGAATAACAGTTGTTTTTTTTTTTTTGTTTAATTTTAAAGAAATTCTGATATTCTCTAATTGTAAAAAAATGAAGTCTATATACTGAATAAAATAATGGTTTCACATTTTAACAACTAAAACTGGCGCCTCTTCCTCAAAATTCTGCCGAACCTCGACAGCAGTGGCTCGTCTTGAGTCTTCCTAGCTGGTCAGCTATGGATGCCAGATCCATAATAGTAAAAGTCTCTGAATAAAATAGAGAATGTAGAGGTGCGTGGACAGATTTGTTTGCTTTCACTGTCAGCTCTGCAACATTAAAGTACCAAATAATCATCAATCAAATATGTTTTGCTGCTCCACACAGATTCATTTTAAAATTATTTTGGTAAAAAATGGCTCTTTTGATAGTAAAGGTTGCCGACCTCTGAACGAGACCATAAAGCACCTTCTCAAATAGATTTTTAAAACTTTAACTTATTAATATTTGTAGTAATTTACAAGCATACATGGACATTTAATGTAACAGGGACAATGTACACATGAACATTTTCATTTTCAGACATTTTCATGTTGTATTTGTTTGTAAGAATAGTGAAACTAAATTTTTATCCACCTAGACGTATTCTGTAAGAATGTTTTGAGTGATTACGACAGAGATTTTGTAAATGCTTATAGGCACCTGGGTCATTTTTCATGTATATTTGGTTTGCTTTATACTTTATAAATCAAGCCTGTAGCCATGGAGCGAGCAATGGAATACCTTTCCTGTTATATTATATGATTTATCATAAGCAAGTGCAACTATACAGTATACTACATAAATATGCCATAAATGAAAGCTATTTCTGTCTGTATAACTTGTACCTACAGCACAACATAACTGACACTGACACTTTACAAAGGCTTTATATGGGCTGTCTGACAAATGTAATGTTATAAAGACATTAACGTTAGTTGAATACACCTTTGAGCGGTGGTCTGCTGGGGTACAGCAACACCACATGGGTGTACCAAAAGCAGAACTGCAGTACATGATATTACAAGAACGGTAGTGATAATAATGAATTTGTTAATATTATTTATGATTACATTTGCGAATGATCATTTTGGACAGTGATGTGTGGTTGCCTGTTTTAGAATAGCATTTTTTAAAATGTATATATGTTTTTTAAATCAGTATTATAGCATATTATGATATTGGGGGGGTGTGCCCTTGTAATGAATAGATAAAATGATAAGACTTGTAGCTGTTTGTGCTGGAAAAAAGGATACCATGTAGTATGTGGGGTAAGAACAATTTTAAAAAACTGAGAAAGTGTTGAACAAAGAAACAAATGCATAGAAAGCGAAAATTAATCACAGTCAACCTGGACTCCGAAGGCCTGTAATATGTAAATTTAAGCAGTGTTTTTGGAGTGTGATCTGTGGCTACATCCCAAAGTGTAACATGTTTTTCAGCTATAATATATTCTGTTTCGCTGAGATAAAAGTGCCACTTCAGAAATGTGTTATCTCTTCTTCTTCTTCAAAGACACCTTTCTTCCTCCTGGTTCAAAACGACGGCTCCGGAGAAAAACCCAAAGCTTTTGTCTCTGAGGGACTGACAGCAAAACCTGACATTTACCACCTGATGTGTCAGATAGCTGCACGTTTTTCACATTTGTCTCCCCTGGAATATTTTCTATGTTTGGCCCATTGTCTACAGGAACAGAAGAATCTAAGAGTATATGCAGCAAAATAAGGCCAGAAATGCCAAGCGCTGCATACTAACAGTTTTTAACCATGACCTCATACCTCAATTATACTTTTTCCTGGAGACACTGGCGTGCCGTAGAGGAAGCCATTATCGTAGGGGTGTCTTTGGGTGAAGCGCAGCCACTCTGGGAGGTCTGGGAAATTCTGGCGGTTGCACTTAAAAATCATGGGGTCATCGTACAAGCGGCCAGCTTTATAACATACAAAAATAACAGTCTGGGGTTAGACACATGCAATTAGAAAATCTATATCTTGTAATTTTGTTTAGTGATGACAAAAGAGTGCGTTAAAATGATTCATACCGTAGAGCTTTGACAACGGTTCAAAGTCATTCTGGAAAGTCTCCCTCAGCAGCTCATATGTAAATAACTTCCCCACAGGAATGGTCACTTTGATCTCTGCATTGGCCCCAAACAAACTGGCAGCACAAACTGTGTGGAAGTGTTAAAAAAACATCAAATGATGAACCTGAACTGGCAAACAGAACCTTAAATGTAACATTAACATATGACAACACACAACCCCTGATGTTGTAGTGAAGTCCTAAAATCCTTGACAGCTGAAGCAAAGACCAAATGTTCACACTAAATAACAACATACTAAAGAACAACAAGGATTCCAGTGTTGTTATTTTCCACTAAGTTAAATAATTTCAGGAATAAACTTGCCTGTTAAAAAGAAGACCCAGCTCCTGCAGCCTGCCATCTTGTTTTGGCCTGTGATTGACAGGGCCAAGCGGAGCGGGGCTTGGTCACAGTGAAAGACATGTCAGAGCTATTTTTGCCTCGCTCACCTCATAACATCCGGAGGGCAGTCTGTGAATGTGACTGGAGAGTAAATAAAGAGCTGTATTATTTCCTCTGATGATATTAAATCATAAAGTTAGTTGGGCAGGAATCCTCCATGCTTGAGGCAAATAAGCACTTAAGCACATAAAGTTGGGGTGGGCAGAAATCTGGAAAAGGCAAAGAAAAAAAAACCCAGCAGATTTGACAATACACCCTCCTCTTGCAGCTCTCCCCTTTCTGTCCTAAGCTCCTTCTACCGGATGACCGTGGACACATGCAGGCATTTCATACAGCAACCCAGTGTTTCCTGCACACTGATTCATTCATTAGCAGCTTATTCACTCATCGCCTCGTTACCCATCTCTCTTTGTCTTAGCTCATCAGACCACGAATGAGACAAGAATTAGCTAGCTAGCCACCCACCATCCCTCCTTCCCCCCGCTGTGGACTGCTTCGCCAGGAGCAAGGCGGGTAGCAGCTTGGGAGATGAACCTTCAATCAGTGGCTGTAGTGGCTGGAAACGCAGCACCAGGTTGCTAAAAACACTGATGGCACAAACAGTGCTGGAAAAGCAGCAACAGGCTGTTAAAAGACATCTATGTCTGGTAGCATAAACGGCATTGAAAACTCAGCGCCAAGTCACTAAAAAATACCCACATTTGCTCGCACAACTGCTGCTGAAAACACAGCAGTGGGTTGCTAAAAAAAACACCTACGTTTGATGGCACAAACAGTGCTGGAAACACAGTGACAGGTCGCTTAAAAACAGCCATGACTGGTGGCACAAACAGCGCTGGGAAAGCAGTGACACGTTGTTAAAAAACACCTATAATTGGTGGCACAAATGGCACTGGAAACACAGCCGTGGGTTGCTAAAAAACACCTACGTTGGATGGCACAAACAGCGCTGGGAAAGCAGTGACAGGTTGCTATAAAAACACCTACGTTTGGCGGCACACAGAGTGCTGGAAACACAGTGACAGGTCGCTTAAAAACAGCCATGACTGGTGGCACAAACAGTGCTGGGAAAGCAGTCAGGGGTTGCTAAAAAACATCTATATTTGGTGACAAAAATGGTACTGGAAACACAGCAGTGGGTTGCTAAAAAACACCTACGTTGGATGGCACAAACAGTGCTGGAAACACAGTGACAGGTCGCTTAAAAACAGCCATGACTGGTGGCACAAACAGCGCTGGGAAAGCAGTGACAGGTTGCTAAAAAACACCTATATTTGATGGGACAAACGGCACTGGAAATGCAGCAGTGGGTTGCTAAAAAACACCTACGGTTGGCGGCACATAGAGTGCTAGAAACACAGTGACAGGTCTCTTAAAAACAGCCATGTTTAGTGGCACAAACAGCACTGGGAAAGCAGTGACGGGTTGCTAAAAAACACCTATATTTGGTGGCAAAAACACAGCTGGAAACTCAGCACAAAGTCACTAAAAACACCTATGTTTGGTGGCACAAATGGCACTGGAAACAGTGACAGGTTGCTCAAAAACACCCAGGTTCGGTGGCACAAACAGCCCAAGAGATGCAGTGATAGATCGCTAAAAAAAAAAAACGTTTGGTGCCACAGATGCTGCTTGAAACTCAGCGCCAAGTCACTAAAAAACACCCACATTTGGTGGCACAAATGCTGTTGAGAAAACAGCAGTGGGTTGCTATAAAACACCTTAGTTTGGGAGCACAAACAGCACTGGAAACGTAGCAGTGGGCCACTAAAAAAAACACACATTTGGTGTCACAAACAGTGCTGGAAACTCAGTGACAGGTCGCTTGAAAAACACCTGTGTGTGGTGGCACAAACGGCATTAGAAACACAGCAGCGGGTCGCTAGAAACACCTAAGTTGGGTGTCACAAACAGTGCTGGAAACACAGTGACGTTTGGCGGCACAAATGGCACTGGAAAGGCAGCAATGACTCGCCAAAAACAATCACCGTCATTGTTTGTTAGTCTTGAGCAGTGGCCATCCACCTCTCCACTTCTTGATGACAAAGTCAGCTCATATGCTATGTCACACATTGATATGATATGAAAATGTAACGTATCTGTATTTGCAGAAACTTACAATGCCAACATTTTTTTCTGGAGACTGGGCTGAGAAACAAAGTTACCACAAAGTGTACTCAAGCACAGAGTAAACATTAGCAAGTTACAATGTAAGGTGTGATTTTACATATTGTGGAAATATTTTTACTCTTTATTTACTGAAAATAAATGACTGTTGTTGAGAGAAACTGTTTTTATTATTTATCAGTTTACTTTTTCATTCTCCGTCACTGACTCAAGGACATGCTCAGCACAGTTGCACAAATAACACACTTTCATACAAAAACTAGCTAGACGGCACTACTGCCTTTCTGAAAAGAGATGTACATCCTGTTCAGCACTAGAGTCTTTTCAGTCAATACTCCTCTTGTCATGTCCTCCAGACTAGACCTTCAGCTGCTGTGGGATAAAGTAGATAATATGATAAAGGGGAAAGTGGGGGACAGTTTTGAAAAATAAGTCTCTGGTGTTGTTCTTTCTCAGCTGCATGAATGTGTTGTGGCCTTGTAAATGCATCAGTCCCTGAACAAACATTTTGTAAAGAGAAATGCTGTGTCTACCCTCAGTGATAATGTTTAATGTATCTGTCGGCACAGATGCAGAATGCAGGAAGCAACAATGTGTCCTGCAAATAACGGATGTGTTACTGGCCGTGAAGGTTTGACGTGACTGAGGCTTTGCTGGGTCCTAATGCTCGTCACTCTCTGACAGCCACGTATTATTCCAGGTGTTCACAGACTTTAGGAGTACTGGAAAGTGTTCAACCGTGTTTCAAATATTTATGTCTATCTTTTTATGTGTGTGCAATATTAGGCTTGTGTAGGTGAGGAGGGGGCTGGGTGTTTGACATTATGCTTTTTGTCTGATGCACTGGGTGTCAAAACTCAAGTAACCCTTCATCAACACCTCCAGTTATGTTCCAACAGTGATCGTTTAATTTGGTTTGATATAATTTCATACAATTGAACTGTCAGTGTTAATGTTTGGTCATATTTGCATTACTACTAACCTTACCACTTGTAGTAGCAGAAGCTGAACATTTTAACCATGTCGCATGTCTAACTATTTTAACCATATGAATGACACACATTACTTTGACATGTTTTTACAATTTTTAGCTAACTAAATCAGCCATCTATCCAATAGTTTTAAATTTTTCATCACTTTTCCAATAGTTTCAACATTATTTAGGCTAACTAGCCTACTTTACCTGTTTATCCTTCATTATTTAGCTGTTTTAGCATTACCTTTAAGCTTTTTATTGTTTATCCATTCTACTCTGGCCAATTTCAACCATTATTCATTGTTTTTAGGTAGCTATCTATCCACAAATTTTAACTTTTATACAATTTATTAATATTTTTTTTAGCTGTTTCAACTATTTCCACTAGCTGGCTAACACTGTTACCTATTTCAGTTGCTTATCCATTACTGTTAGCTGTTCCAACCATTCCCACTACTTATAGGTGGCTAACACCAGTAGCAATTTCAACTGCTTATCCACTACTGTTTGAAGTTTTAACCATTTATCCACTAGTAATAGCTTGCTAACACTGTTAGCTATTTCAACTGCTTATCCATTACTGTTAGCTATATAGCTGGCTAACTCTGTTAGCTATTTCACCTGCTACCGTTAGCTGTTTCAACCATTTATCCACTACCTTTAACGTTACCATTTTCCCATTACTTTTATTTACTTCCAGTTGTTTTTACTGTCAGCTGTTTCAAGCATTTCCACTACTCATAGCTGGCTAACACTATTAGCTATTTCAACTGCTTATCCATTACTGCAAACTGTTTAAATCATTTCCACTCCTTACAGTTGGCTAACACTGTTAGCTGTTTCAACTGCTTATCCATTATGGCTAGCCGTTTTAACCATTTCCACTATGTATAACTGGCTAACACTGTTAGCTATTTCAACTGCTTATCCATTATGACTAGCCGTTTTAACCATTTCCACCATGTATAGGTGCTAACACTGTTAGCTATTTCAACTGCTTATCCATTAACAGTTACTGTTAGCTGTATAGCTGGCTAACTCTATTAGCTATATCAACTGCTACTGTTAGCTGTTTCAACCATTTATCCACTACCTTTACTCTTTTCACAATTTTCCCATTAATTTTAGCTACCTCCAATCATTTATCAACTACTTTTTTGCTTGTTCACCATTTATCCATTGGATCTACTTTTAGCCAACAGTTTCATGATCCGTAACATTTAGCTAGCTAACGTCATTTTAACTATGTGCCAGGTGGGCAACTCTACTGGAATGAATGTGTGCCGTCTTGGGGTCCAATCTAGTTATAATAATACATCTAGGCCTATGTATTTTAACCATTATCAATTTACATTAGCTTGGCTAAAGTAGCTAATGGTTTAGATTTTGCTGCTCACTTGCTTAATGTTTTCATCTGTCTTACATGTAATTACATCAATACGTGGATATATATTTTTAATCAAATCCTAATTATTATTTTGATATTGTGAATCTGTGTGTGTAGTTCTATGTCATCATGGCAGAATGTGGTCCTGGAGACACCTACTGGGAACTACCACAGAAATGATTTTGAATATTTTCCCAGGTGTTTATGTCTGTCTATCTGTCTGTGGGCAGATTTTTGTTACTGAAATTACGACGCAATCATCCAAGATACAGTCACGAAACTTTACAGATGTGTAGTTGAGATTAAAATGAAGGCCAGGTTCAAAGATGGGTGTGGTCCTTGCAAAGGGCAATAAGTAGAGGGGAAGGAAGTAGGGAAAGGGCCATTGGTCCCCCACTTTACGCCCCTGGCCAACATCACTTTGGTCGCTGATTCCTGTATGGCGGCTGGAGTGATCCCACCGCTAGATGATCTCTAGTTAAAGGTCGAGTGTGTAGGATTTAGGGGGATCTATTGGCAGACATTGAATATAATATGAGTATGTTTTCTTATAATCATCTGGAAATAAGAATTGTGTTCTCGTTATCTGAAACTCAGCTGTTTATATCTACATAGGGAATGGGTCCTCAACCATGAAGTCCTTCATGTTGCACCTCCATGTTTCATGTTGCACCTCTATAGGGCCACTCATGTTTTCACATTTCTGCATCAGCCACCATAGTTAGCAGCCCCTCACAACGAGCAGCATACTTATTTACATGTATAACAGGAAACTATTTTACTCTCTGTTTTTAGCAGTTTAAATCACCTGGTCAGTTTATTTTGGAAAGGAAGAGACCTCTGAGGATAATTTGGCTCCTGGTAAAAACCTGCTGAACATCTGGATCAGTAAAAAAGGTGAGCAGAAGAGGAGACTGTCGGATTCCATCGAGAAAAAGTGCTTTTAGCCAGTCAGCCTGGTCTGTAAGAGGTTCAAGAGAGTGGAATGTAATTTCAATTCATATCAGAGAACTAAACACTTATAGATCTTTCACTAATCAGTTAAAATAATGGCTGATTAATACATACACATGTAAGCACTGTACTTTTAAAAATTGTATGTCCTTCTATATTGCATCAATTTTATCTCAAGTTTTAGCGCTGAATCACACATTTGATGATCATTACATTCTTGTGGCTAAAGAATCATGTTAAAATAATTTCTTGTTGATGTGATGAAGGACTTTTAAACTGTGTGCCCTGTTTTCTTTTGTTTTCGGTCATATGGACCGCATCAGTCATTAACTACCTTTCCACCCTTTACTTCAGCAGCAGAAACAGTCTGGTGTTACTTTTAAGTGTGTATGTGACATATTCCTCATCATCCAATCAAAAATTACTCTATACTAATGTCAATTATAGCCTTGTGATACCTACACGAACTGGCCAACAGTGACTTTTTTGCATTAGCATTTGCATAGCATTTTCAATATTTCTGCATTTCTGTTATAGGACTCAAGAGTATTGTTTACAACCCACGCCACTGACATTTTACTATCTTGTTGGTGCATAGAGCTTCAGTAATGTTTTATATCATATGAAGCAGTCTACTTCACTCATGGTTCTGATGATGTTGCTTGTTATTAACACTCCTGCCTCTTTCACATGAACGCGCTTGCGGCTGGATAGGAAAACCCAGAGATGACTGAACTAGTTCATAACCAGCTTAGTGGTACCAGTTATCCAGACGGCTAATGTTAGGGTTAGTCAAGCCAGATAATGAAAAAATGTCCTGGGTAAGTTGGACTGGCTTTGTAGTACAGGCCTCTGGAGAGGTTTCAGCTGGTTGCACTCTACAATCCTCACCACTAGGTGCCACCAAATCCCCCTAAATCTAGCTGTTCCTTTAATAATGTTCAAATTAGTTGAGCTGCTTTAGAATTTCTAACTGTAGAGGAAGCCTAACTTACCTGTAGGCTGTGAGTGGGATACCCCTGTATGGAAATCAGTGATTTACTCTAATACCCATCACTCACTACAGCACATTATGGTTAATACACTCATGCTAAAATGAATCATAAATGAGGATGTTATGCAGTAAGTCGCCCACAGAGGCAGAGTACAGTATCAGACGGGCTCTATGACCCAGCAGCTCCCTCCTCCATGCAGCAGCACTCTGCCGCTGAGAGAGGAGGACCAGAAATCTGCAGCTCACAGAATGAAGAGATCAAAATGATGCTGCCTGTAAAAAGGGATTAAACGTAAGCAATCTGTCGTCAACTGCGGTAAATCCGCGGCTCATTACTGCTCTACTTTTCTGTGCAAATATTTTTTGAATGGCTAATGCAATTATCAGTGAGGGTTAGGTTTGCATTGTTGTAACTGCAAGCCAGCTAATGACAGATGCATCGTGCTCACTTTCTCCGTTGCATTGGACGAGTATTGCAGCGGATGCAGGCAGGCCTTTAATACGATCTGTTGTTTTTGTTTCTCCCCATCTGCCGGTGTCGTCTGGGCGCCACCTCGCTTGGATCGGCTGCTGCTGCTGCTGCTGCTGCTGCTGGATAATACAGATTTGCCACCGGGGCTTGTGAAAGGAGACATGCCGTCGCTGAGCATCCGTTGCGACGCTTGACTGACCATGATGAAGACCGAATCCACATCCAAGAGCACCGGCTCTGGCTCTACGCTCAGGAGCCCATCCCCGCATAGGAACGCGTACGAAGCGGGGATGCAGGCCCTGAAGCCCGTCAAAGACAATGCTGCGAACGGGGACATGCAGGAGGGCCCCCGAGGGCGCAGGTACGGCTCCAACGTGCACCGTATCAAAAACATGTTCCAGCAGATGCAGACCACATCCCCAGCCGATGCGGAGGGAGAGGAGGGCGCCAGGAACGCCGACAAATCGGTGCGCCTCTCCCTCCCCAGAGCCGGGAGCCTGAACGAAAACGTGGACCACAGCGCGCTGCTGAAGCTCGGATCCACCGTGTCCGAGCGCGTCAGCAAGTTCGACACCACGAAACCGGAGAACGGGCACCCTCGGGCCTCGTCACCCAGCTACTCCAAGCTGCAGGAGACACGCCGCATCTTCGAGCAGCAGCAGGAGAGGCAGCAGCAGGAGAAGCTGGCCACCACCAGGGTCCTACTGAAGACAGACAAGGCCTCAGGCTTCCAGGATGGCAGGTTGGACGTGGTGGCTCGTTTTAACGGCAGCACAGAGTCCCTGGACAGCCTGGACACCAGCGAGGCTGTGTCCCCGACGGTCAGCCAGCTCAGTGCTGTGTTTGAACGGGCAGCCGAGCTCCGCAACAACCTCCACCGCCTCTCCTCTACCCCACCACTCCCTTCCCGGGGGGTCAGCGCCAAGGTGGGTGTGTTGAACTCCAAAATAATCACAAAGAGGGTTTGTGCCTTTGCAGCAGGCAGCCAGGAGGAAGAGAGAGGCAATCAGATGGGCCAGGAGGGGCCTCCAAGGGGCCCCAGGGGGAGGGTGACACCTCCATCTGATAGCATTAACGGGGGCCAATGCGTCTCAAATACTGAACTTCACAGTACTGTAGGGGAGCCACATGAGCAGAGGGAAAAGACTGTGTCAGACGCAGGTGTTGAGGTCAAATCTGAGGAACACTATGGGCCCCACAGCGGCAGCACAACACTGCAAGGTGACACCTGCATCTCTGTGGAGAACGGAGAAGTCGGTGCTGAGAAGCAGAGCTCTCCAAAAGGTGGTGAGATGGCAAAGGATGCTGAGGAGGAGGAGGACAGGACTGTCAGAGACGACCAATCGGGGCGTGACTCTGTGGATATCAGTACCTACAGCGCAGTGGGGGAGGACTTCGGAGGGAGCCAGGTGGATGAGGAGGAAGATGAGGATGACCGCTACGAGCCTGAGTCCAGCTGTGCGGAGATTCCTGGGCTGCCTGTGGAGGAAGAACCACCGCCGTCCAGGAAGATCCGCTTCAGCACGGAGCCCATCAAGGTGAGGAAATATGCAGTGGAGAAACACCTAGAATGAATATTAATAACTGTACATGAAGGTGTTATCTCTCCCACTGTACCCTCGGAGCCTTGTTTAATTAAGCCGAGGTGCTGGTTTCTGATTATGTTGAGTATGTGTGATGATTTTTTCTCATCCCGTGTGTTGAGAGATGTTCAACTTGACCTTAAAGCTTATCATCCGTGGTACAGTCATAGCCAGGGCCACTGTCAGCTGTTTTAATGAACTCACTCAGCTTGTGCCGGTGTCAGAATGATGCTGACATTTTGATTTTGCCCTGTTTCAACACGGGGCTTTGCACGCCACTAACACCACCCCCCTCCCTCCACAGTAGCCAGTTGCTAATGGACGGTGCTGCATTCCTCCTGTGCAGCTGACATGGGCCCCAAAAGATCTGCGATGTAGATGCTTATCTGAAATGCAGTGGGAGCTGCTTCTGTAAATAATCGCAGTGGGGGAGGAGGAACAAAGAGGCCGAGATAATTAGTTCTGTTTTTAAAGAAGTGGATACTCTGCTGTGGCCGATGCAAGGTCAGCAGGTAGTCTATAGGGAGCTGGGTGAGGAATGGAGTGTTTTCGTGTGTGTGTGTGTGAGAAAGAGAGGGAGGAAGTGAGAGAAGAGACTGTGATCTCCTCTTGGATCAGCGAGATGAGAGAGGAGGAGGAGGTGGAGTTGATTTAAAGTGTCTCTCCGTGTCTGGGGGTGGTGTAATGATCTGGAGAAGAGCATCAGATCCTCTCCAGCTCAGTCTCGCTGCTCTGCTCTGCCTTGAGGTCTGAGGCATGCACAGTCTATGCCAGCTGAAGTGGGCACTGACATTGTACATCACACACACACTCCCTCACGCAGAAAGCCATTTCAGTGACTAAGGGCTCCTGTCCCATATCATGACCAGTCAAGTCGAAAGTTGCTCTTGTTCTCTTCTCATGGCTGCACATCAGCCAGTAGTGCTTTGTCTCTGGAGCTTGATATTTAAGTATCATTATACAGGCTCCTGTTTTACATAAAGCCTTAGCATAAACACTTCTGGCAACAATCGTGCAAAGGATAAAGACTGGAACTGTGGCAAGATCATTCAGAGCTGTAGAGTTACATGTGGTTGCTTGAGATGGATGAGAAGATTGAGACCACTTTCATGTCTTGATGGTAAATATGAAGCTACAGTCAACAACTGGTTAGCTTAGCTTAGCACAAAGACTGGAAACAGGGAGAAACAGCTAGCCCTGCTTTGTTTAAAAGGTAAGGAAACCTGCCCACCACTGCCTCTAAACCTCTTCTTTTTAAAGATTATTTTTTGGCATTTTTGCCTTTACTGATAGTAGAACGATTAACAATTTATTTATAATATAGCCGAGACAGGAAAAGTAGGAGATGGGGGGTGACTTAAAAGGGCTGTGGGGCGATTCAGCCGTGGCGTTCCCTCTACCAGGTGAGCTCGAGGCGAGAGCTAGAGTGCCTTTAAACCTCTAAGCGTATTGTATTTTCTAATCTGTTGAACTATTCATTCTAATGTCTAACTAGCATAAAGGTTAAGTTTGACATTCCTCATCCTGGACTCTATTTTCCTGTTTTTGTGTCTTTGTATATAATGGGAACAATAATTTTTGAAATTGGTCCAGTATTAAGCGAGGGCGCTGCGGCTGGTGCTACGCACTGTCAATGTACGTCCACTAGAAATGCTTGTTAATTAAATACAATGGCATAACATGGCAATGACAATCACTTACTTTCCCTGTAAAGGCCCAGACACACCAAGCCAATGGTCGATGCTACTTGGCCTTTTTCCCGCCGGATTCAGCATGTTAAACTGGCACTGGCACAGCAGAGCCTGTTGGTGAATAAAATCACTCTGATTAGCAGTTCAGCTCAGAGCATGAGAGGAGAAATGGAAGTGAGGAATGTAAACAAAGAGCAAAAGTCAAGAGGGAGTGAGACCAAAACAAGCTTGTTACATAACGTAAGATTATTTTTCTTTAGCGCTTTAGAAGAAACATTTCCTGATAGTTTGTGTTATTGTTCACTGGCGCATGGTGAATATTGCTCTGTTCTTTCAATACTGGATTGTGTTGTTAATATGCTAACTAGCGTCAAGATGGTCTTCAGGTTTCCCTTTTTGTGTGACGATTACAGTCGACAGCTGTCTGCTTGTATGGAAGGGTATGTCCTCTAAAGCAGGGGCAGAACATTCGCACTTGTTGGCTGTCAGTTGAATGTGTTCATGTGCAACTTTTTGTCCGAGACACGGAGAAGTGAGGCGACACAGGAAGGGCCTTCATCACCGCTAGTTTTCTGAAGTCAGTTTGGTGTGTCTGGGCCGATATATGGCGGCTAATCTTGTCCTCTGCTCGGAGGGTAAGGAGCTCCCGGACCTCATTTTTTTCCATTTCCAATTTGACATTTTCAGCGGTGTTTGAGTTAGCTGCTAACTGCTATCAGCTACATTTTTGAAATCTCCAACACTGGGTTGCACACATAACACATCATCAGAACGTCACACCCATCCCCCCCATTGTCTCATCTTGCTGGCTGTCCCTTCTATACAGATATTGTTTCGTTAAGGCGTTGTTACTTCCTCCCATGCCCACTTGAAGGCGAGACAAATCTGTCCCCCCATTCTGTAATTGTACCTTTTATACAGACCAGTGAGACAGAATATTTGCGTGAAATTCCCGCCTTAAAGAGGCTAATCTGAGCCTGTCAGTGGCAAAAACAAGCACCTACAGTACATTGACGATGCAAACATGCCTGCTGCAGTGCTCTCGCTCAATACTGGACCAGTCTCACAAACTGTTGTTCCCATTAGTCACTTAGACACAAAAACACAGGAAAAGAGGTTGAAAAATACTGAACGTAACCTTTAACTAAGATGACAGTAATGGCACTATGGCTCCACTGTGCGACAGTTGGTGGTGGCAGCGAAAGAGATGGAGCAATTCGTCAGCTGAAGGCAGAGGGGGAGATTACTAGACAATGTAAACCTACATGTTATAAAATACTTTTAAAAAATCAGCTTTGCAAATGTTTTTCATGAGTAAGGAAATATATTCAACACATTTCTCAGACGTCAAGGACACACTCAATGTTCACTGTAAATATAACTCCACAGCATAATAGCTCTACCTCGAAATCCTACCTATAAATAAAAATGCAGTATTTTAAACTTGAGGTGAGAGAAATAAGAAATATAAGCTGTGCATCAGTTTCTATCAGTGTGTGCTAATTATACGCTAACACTGACATATCTGTGGTATTACCCAGCACTGGGCTCTATATCCACCCAACCTGGATGGAAGCTAACCGTCTCCACCATGCTGAAAATCCCACGAATCCCACATAAATTATGCCTGAGCTTAGAGTGTCCATCGTGTGATTGTAACGCGGGAAGGGAAAGACAAAAGCAGACTTCTATCACATCATTTTATCCTCATGAGATCAAAGACGGATAGCAGGAGGAAGCATTATGTGTGGTGAGATAAAGAAGTCATAACTCATGAGCTGCGATTAAAAAAGCTGAATTTGGTTGTGACCCTGCAGCCATCATTGGAGAATAACCTCCTACTGAGTCCTTTCACACTGTATCAGTGTGGCCTTTGTTATGGAGATTGATGCAGGGGTGGATGAGAGTAAGGGGGGGGGGGGTGTTGAGGTCAAATGGGAGGGGTGTTATTATGCAGCTCAAATGTCATGCGACTGTATAACCGCCAGCTCTTAAGTCACAGTGTCAGTTGGTTTCTTGTCCAAACAGGAAGTGCCCATTTTTAGCCTCATATTTCCCGTCTGTGCAACAACTCAGCTTTCGGCCACAATTAAGTCTTCTTGTGGCGATGGCGGTTGGACGTCTGGGCGCGTGTCTTCCTTTGTCCCCGTTTTACACTGCAAACTATCTGTCTGTCTCTCTGTCTGTCTGTCCTCTCACACTGGCAAAAATAGCAGCTCTGCTCCGGGTAGAGTTCACACTAGACCCCTTTGTTTGCTCCTCCTGACACTCTTTCCCTCGCTCCTTCTTTTCTCCCTTTCGCTCTTTGTCACCAGTCTCCTACTGTTAGTAAAAATAGCAGCATTGTTATCGTCACAGACTTGCCTCGCTTTTCAGGGCCGCCTCCTTGTCGAACACAGGAAGCTGCCTCTCATGTCTTATTTATTTCCATCGCTTGTTTGTTTTGGCTTCGTTCTATATCGCTCTATACTTTAGTTCATGATTTAGCCTCCTGTGATTTTTAATTATTCAACTTATTGTAAGAGGAAAGCTTTTTTTTTAAGCGTAAAATGAGATAATCTCCACTGGATTTGCGCCGTGTTCCCTCCAAACCAGAAATAATCAGATTTATTTTTCATGCACCAGAATCACCTTGCTCACTCATCACCTTCCCTACACTTACACTTTTTTATACCATCACACACACACACACACACACACACACACACGCGCGCGCTTTCCCGTTGATTTCTGCTGCCTACGCATCTCTTAACGGTCCTGCCAGCCAGCTCAAAGAACACCTATGATTTTCGCACTGTATCATTAACACAAACACGCTGTTCTTATATCGTAATAAACTGAGGGTGCTGAATTTTGACAAACACAGAAGGAGGAACTGCAATTTTAAGCAACTGTAACCACAAATTGCAAAACAGCGAACACCCAAAACGCAACCTTTAGTGGTTTGTGTTCACCGCTCAGGTCAGCCAAGAAGGGATTGCCTGGGGAGAGGTAATACATCACCATATGTCAAGGTATCCTCAAACTGTCTATTACTTAGGCTCAGCGGGCCTGCAGTATTTCATACAGTGCATTACTCACAGCCAGGAGGGGTGGGAGACCAGACAGATTATCAGCAAGGTCACTCTGCCCCACTTCGCAGTTCTGCAGTGGTGGTGGGTTGCGAGCATTTATGGGATGTGCCCACTCGCTCAGGTTACTGCGACAAGCCATGTTATGCAATGTCTCGCTCATGATGTCTCAGCATTTGTTTTGTCTTGTCCAACCTGCCATCATTTTGTCAGCAACAGACACCTACAGTGATCTGTGAGGCTGCAGCCAGTTGAATACATCTCCTTCAGGTGGTACTGGTTCTTTACTTAGAGGTATACTGTTTGGTTCCTGTTTGTAAACACGCTCGCCAGAGGAAGTGAAAGCAAAAGCCAACCCTAGATGTACTGTTATTTGGTGTTTCACCTCACTGTATTTGCTTTTTTTTCCTCTCTGGGATGCTGATTAAGGTCTGACACCTGGTCGCTACCTTTTTATAAAGCCCCAGACTCACCTGAGCTCTGTGGGAGTACACGCACATAAACGTCTTGAGCACAGAAAATAAGAAAATACAGGCACAGGGCAGCGTTTCTGCAGATAAATACACCACCACACACTTCTAGTGATGATTGAGAGAGATTACGTCTGTATGAGTCAGTACATTATTTTATAGAATAGTTTCTTTAAGATGCTTTGTCGATCCTCAAGGTAGAGCTTCAAGGACAAGGCTGATGTTACTCTAGGCACTTGGTTTTGGATAATAATGGAGGTCTGTGGCACAGAGGGATAAATTGTGTAAGACTTTGGCTGTCAGTTCAATGTAATTTTTTTTTCACAGAATTTGTTGACAGTAACTACAAGGGCTGCCCCCCAATAGTCGACCAAATGTTAAAAATTCATTAGTCGGCAAGATTTCATTGGTCACTTAGTCACAGAAAAACAAAACGAAATGTGAAACTCTATTAGGAGCTGCACCTTGTCAAAATAAAGCAAAACCTACATGACTGGACCATGTGGGACTTTAATTAGAAAGGACAGACACAGGAAGTGTCCACGCTCAGCAGTCAGACAGGAGTCAGGTTAATTTCCTGGGCCGGTACCTGCGGTTATTCCACAGGCTAGTTAATAACATGTCGGGCAGGAAATCCAAAGTGTGGGATCATTTTGAGAAGGTGAAGGACGAACCCAAGGTGATATGTAAACTCATCTTCATTGGTCAACTACAAACATGACGTATCATCTGAAACATGGAAGTAGCTACATGCCCATTAGCCCACAGCGTCATTAACAGGCGGCTCGCTCAGTGTGTGACGTGCAGGCGACTAGTTGACTAATAGCCCTAAATGATGACTATTGGTCGCCTAGGAAAATTCTTAGTCGGAGGGAATCCCTAGTAACTAGAAATGATAATCATTTTGCTTTCGGAACGTTGTTTGTTCACTGACAGTAAGAATTTTGAAAGATTAATAATCAGTTTTCTAAAAAATAAAATATAAATTAAATGGACACTGATATTAGAGACAATGCGCCCCTCACTGGATCCTAAGCCTCTTCACTGGTGGAAAAGATCAGCAAACTTTCTGTTGCTGCCATTACACAGAACAGTCAGTTCAACGTGTGGCTGGTTAACAGGAGCTAACACAGCAGCAGCGGCTAACAGCGAACACCAAGCTGTTAAACGGTCCCTAGAAATTAACACTGACACCAGAGTAGCTCAACTCTGAACCCATTGGGTAATGTTAGCCTTGTGATGCTAACAGTTAGCCCTGTCTGTGTGTGTGTGCGGGGCAGGCAGACTGTATATGTTCCCACCCCTAAACTTGTTGGTTAACGGTTAATGTAAATTAGCTTTCCTTTCAACAACAAAAGTGCAGAACATTGCCAGTCTTACAGCAACACAAGAAAAGGGTAAAGAGAAAGACACTGTTAGGAAGGTAGAAGTAAAAGGAGGTTTGTAAAATAATATTGAATAGAACTAAATAAGAAATTTAAAAACTATGTCTTAAAATTGCCAAGATCCATTTACATTAATGTGAATGCGCTTATGTCAATAAACAGGATATTAAATATAAATGTACAGTGTATAGAGAATATATAGAATACAGTTAAATTAAGAAAATGCATTATTAAGGTAGTATGGGGACTTAGAGCACTCATACTATGTGTGTATATATAATGTAAATTCTAATAACCATGTGATTAATATTAATATGAATAACAACATAAAATATATTTAGTAATGTAGGTAATATACCAAACTTATAAAACATGGTATAGTTATATAGTTTCTGTGTCCGTCCACATACTGCAGTGATATTCAGTCCCCTGTCGCTGACCTTATTCTCATGCTGCCGTGTCTCTGCCCGGGGTCAGCGCTAAGCCTAAACATGACTCCTGACCAAAGACTGGCCTGCCAAAACAGACGGGCTCTGGTGCCATGCAACCGTTACTATGACAAACCCACGATATCCACTTTATTGGCTGGAAGAGAGCGGCTCAGGGCGATGGCCACATCCTTAGTTTGTGTCTGTGTGTTGCACATCTGGGATGTGGATTAACCCCCAATTTTAGGAGGATTTAGTAGCAATTACCTGCCACTTTGGGGCACGTTTAACCTGTGGTGGTCGGGAGCGCAATCAATAATAGTTAAGAGGCAAAGTGCTTCTTTTGGTCTGCCTGTGCTTTAATTCTGACAGCTTGATTAAGCATCACACAGTTGTTCTGAGTCCCTAAGAGCAGTGGCTTAATTGCAGCAATGAGGCAGCAGATCTCACATTATGCATCGTAATCACTTTGGCATTTAAGGTGGAAACGGAGAGTGGCAGTGAAGCTCACATTCCTGAAAAACAGCTGAAATAATACAAAGAGTAGTATGAGTAGTAAAAGTGATGGAAAGTTGGGTGCTGCTACAGAATGTGGAGAGACCAAGTGGAAACACGCTATTTCTGTTGTGAAAAACCGATGGCACCACCTCCACATATCCTATTGGCTGAATCCAAAATTAGATCTGTTTTTGGAGAGTGAAGAGGGGAAAGAAACACAGCGGTTGACATGCTGCTGTGGGCAGCAGGGGGGGAAGGGGGGGTGCTGACATGCCTGTTAAAATGTTACCCAATCACATTGTAGCCAGAGGGCCATCAAGATGGAGCCACATTTACAGGACAGCCTCTATCATTTAGAGATCTCTCCGTCACGACATTGTAAAAACGGTAGTTGTGACTTACTGGTTATTTTTAATAGCCTCTACAGCCCCGAGTGGGTGCTCTGCTCAGACACAAACACAATCTGCTAGCTGGTGAGTGGCTCGAGCTAGCTGCCCACAGAGCTTTTGTAGGACATCCCAGGCGGCTGGTAGCAAAAGGGAGGGAGGGAGGAAGGGAGTTTCCTGGCCATCTGTTAGCTTCTCTGACCTACTATCTACCACAACTGGAACAGCGTCCTTCTCCAGCCCTGCCCACCCCCCATCAGCCTGCCTTTAATCCCAATGTTTGTCTTCCAAAGATAGCCACCTCACTGTCCGAGGAGTTCATCTACTACTCTGCATGCTTAGTCGAGGCTGGGGTGAAAGGTGGCCGCGTGCAGGATCTCATTAGCCTGTCTGCCCCGTGGGGGATCATGGAGGAGGAAGAGGGAGGGAAGTGAAAGTGTTAACTCAGTCAGAGCTAGTTTGTAGCATTGTAGCACCCATCCTGAAGTTGCCCGAGGCTGCAGGTCACGACACATATCCGATCATGGCTGTGTGTTTTTTTTTGTTTTTTTTTCATAGTGCCACGTTAAACGCTCCTCTTTTGATCTCCTGCAGCCTCATGGGCGTAAAACGAGGGCGCCACAAGCCACCAGCTGTGGCCTCTTGATCTTCAAACTCAAGGAGTGGAGCAGAGTCGCGTGAGAGCGTCACAGTGGGCATGCAGGCTTGCAGTGTGCTGTTGTTGTTTTATGCTCCGTTACTTAGGATGCAAACAGTGTATTTTGTGAGTCTGTAATCCACATTCTGCTAATCCCTCTAAATACGAAGGTAACCTAAATCAAAAGCCATTAGACTTCAGTGCTGCTCCCATGCTATCTGTCATCTGCAGCACGGTTAGCTTCAGTGTGATTCACTTTATTCAGTGTTATGTAAAATCAGTACTGCTGCAAATAATTATTGATATTATAGATTAATCTGACAGTTCCTTTTTTTTAAATAATTGCTCAGTCTGTAAATCATCATAAAAGATCCCACATTAAACTCCTCAAACAGATTGTTTTGTCTTGTTGCTTAACAAATAAATAAATGACTAATCCACTTAAATCAAAAGTGCTGTCAGCTGAAGGGACAGTTCAATGAAAGAGAAAAAGCATATTTCCCAAAATGGCAAAGTATTTTCATTACTAATGTATCTAATATAATGAAATTCTTCTTTTTCTTTTTTTTTTTTTTTTAATTACTGCATCAAAAGAGAAGTTTGACCCAAGCTGAACTCTAAGGGGCTGTACACATGCTGCGTCTTTAACTGCCTGGCAAATGTGAGGTCAGGCACTGGGCACTACCTTTGTGCCTTTTTAAAGCCACTTTTCAAGAGCATGGCGGCAGGTTGCATCTGACGTTGCTAAGCAACGTTAACCAGCACTGTGTCATAACCTATTTATCTGAAATCCTGAGAGCAGAGCTGATCTCTTTCCAGACGCTGTTTTTAAGTGTGTAGGCCTATCGTCTGTGGGTCAGATGTAAAGCTCTGGGTAGCACTAACATGATCAATCAGTATTTATCACAGACTGATATTTTCAGAAGAAGGGAAAGATATCTGTCGGCTGTGATTGGTTGTTCCTCATGACATGACTCTTGGTTTATCTCAGGGTGCAGCCGTTGCGCCCTGAAAAATGGGTGCTCAGTGTGCGCACTGCGATGGCGTTGCTCCGGCATTTGAGCGCACCTGCCAGGCATCTACATTGATAACAATCAATTTAAGGGGGAAAAAATGCGGCATGTGTACAGCCCCTAAAGCAGCATGTAATTTTTGCTTCCTCATCACCTGCCCACAGAAATGGCAAGGTCCAGTGAATGGACCTTCCCCAGATTTGCCTCACTCATGTCAACGCATACATTTAAACTAGCCGCTTTTACACTGCCTGTTCAAGGCAGGACTATCACGTCATTATGCTGCCACGCTGTGCTGTGTAAAAGGTAGAATAGCGGAGTAAGGGGACAGGGTGGTCTTGCGTTTGAGCCGGGAAAGTAGGTACTGACAGCACTGAAACAATGTCCGTATAAATGGGACAGCAAGCAGGACGGTTGTGAGGTTTTGACTACGTGTTATGTGTGTGATCCAAAACTGGAGATTTAAAAAGCAGCAGTTAGCGGCTAACTCAAAGAAGAACAGTGGCCGAAAATGACCACAAATTGAGAAAACAATGAAGTCCAGGAGCTCCTTACCCTACGAGCAACAAGGATGGTAAATGATTGTTACTGTCATGTCAGGCCATTGTTATTGTTTATAAAGCGCTGCCGACGTGTATGTTATATGTCACACTAGAGGCTGATGCTGTTGTGTTAAATGTCACACCCGTCATGCCTCTTTTGATTTGATTTGATTGAACAGCAGCTGTCTAAAATCACACACTGGAATGGCGTGATGCTGCCGGTGTTCGGATCTGTTGAAAAAAGGCAACAGCAGCATAGAAGGGACTCTGCAGTGGCACCATAGCATGATCTCTGTATAAAAAGGGCAACTGACTGAAAGAGACAGGAGCTACAGTACATAGGCTCTATTATACTCTTTCTTACAGATGTTGGTAGGCCTGGGGCTCCATCACTGATGCTAGTTATCTCTTGGCTAGTAATGTTAGCTGTACTGTTAGTGTCTGGATTGTCATTTGCCTTTTCAGCCAGCTTTCCGAGGAGACTAAAAAAGATGGATATTACATTATTATTTGGGTTTAAAGCCCTTTCCAGCTCCCTCCTTTTCTACTCCTTTTTTTCCTGACATCCTGATTTATGTGCAGGTCCTGGCATCGCAAGGAAATTCACTCACTCCAGACTTTTTCAGGATTTCATTATGGAACAGTTTACATTTTACCAAAGCAGCAATAAATACTGTACAGTATTTATTTTTGTTGCTTTAATAAGCAATGGTGCATATTTGGGCTCAAAATAAAATGTGGTTATTCCTTTCACATATGGACTGCAAACCTGAAATTATCACCTGGAGGAGCTGTATGTGAGAACAAATGTCTGAGTCATTTGGATCGGACATTAAACGAACTTTACCCTGCCAGCTCCCAAGTACAAAGTCTGTGTGATGTCTGATTGAGTCCATTTGTGAATAGAGCAGGTCTGGAGAGTTCCCTGCGAATGAGAGGGCGTGTTGATGACGTTTCTATGATGCGGCTTGCGCAAAACTAAAAGAAAACAAACATCTGGGAGTAAAGAAGAAGAGTCTTTTAGACAAAGACGTTAGCGAAAATGTCTAACAGGAGAGATGACAAGACTTGAAGTTGAAATTGTCAGAACAATTCAAGGAACAGCAAGAGAGTCTGTTGTTTATGACTAACTTGCGACCCGGCTACGTGACCGAGGGAACTGTCCGGAGTTCATATGACAAACAAGCTCATGATTATTATTGTTGGCATCCACTGGCCTCCCTACTGTAAGGGCCCCAGAAAGCTTTCCCCTTCTCCCCCTGCATACAGCGATGGTGGTGATTTGGCTCAAGATGATAACATTTTAAACCCTCGTCTTATGGTTGAGGAAGGCTTTAAGTAGAAACAGAGGCTTGTTGTTTGCTCAACGATGCATTAAAATACAATGATACTGACTAAATCTGAGAGAGGAGGGGCTGCTTACATTTCAAAGGCGCTGTCAAAACTGACAGGCTCTTTACTGTGGGGTTGCCAGGGCGACGGGGCCCATATGACTGAAGGGTTAGCACTTCAGCTACGAGATGCTACTTTGTAACACAGATGGACAAACTAAACAGCCGAGGGAGAGAGGGAGAGGAGTGAGAGAGAGTAAACAAAGACGTGTTAAAATGTGGCAGCGGAGGGAACAAACGACTGCGGAGAGGAAAGTTGAGACGTTTGATAAAATAAGTGAAAGAATGTGTGAAAGGAAGAAGGTCCAGCTCTGAATGAGTGCGGCTAGTGGAGCATGCAAGGTGCTGAATGCATAATCACCTTGGAAGACTGAAAGTGAGGCTTTTAAAGATTCAGCTTACTCTGTGTGTGTGTGTGTGTGTGTGTGTGTGTGTGTGTCTGTGTCTGTGTCTGTGTGTCTGTGTGTGTGAACAGCAGCTGCAGAAGGCCTCCATTAGCATGCTGGAGGTGGTTATGTAAACTGTCATGCTGGTCGACCAGAGTGAATGTGGGAAACAGAGGCCTCTGTCTTCATGAGAGCAACTTCAGTGGTTGTGATTGATTCTCCCCCAGTGTGTTTGATACACATTACTGCTGTGAAACGATACAGCGCGGGGTGCCTGGAGGAAACGCTACCACTGTCTCAGCTGAAATGGTCGATACATTTGAATTGCATTACATCTGCATTAGCAACAGTGGTCAGTTGTTATCAAAGACATGTATCCAGCTCATCTGTCTCTGCTGCATTTGTTGCCACAACATGAGTGTTTGTTGATAACCTGCAGTCATTTTTTTAAATCGCAAACATTGTGAGCATTTCTAACAGGGTATGAAACAGTACCAGTTGGAAACCACTGCTACAGCCCATACTACACAGAGACTGCGCTATAGAGCCGCTACAAAGTCAGTTCTTCATGCTGCCTTTGCACTTTTACACAGAACCACACAACATGATCATCATCATGTCGCTTCTGTGTTTGCTTTTAGACAACATGCCGACATTCTGACAGGCGGTTGACAGGCGTCAAATATAACACAACAGCGTCGGCTTCTAGTGTGACAAATAACGTTTGTCTGCAGCACTATATAAACAATAACTCTGGCATAACACGGCAATAATAATCATTCACCATCCTTGTTATATAGCTGCTGGTCTCCCCCTCTGCTCGGAGGTTAAGGAGCTCCCAGGCCTCACTGTTCTCCCAATTTGCAGACATGTACGGCTGCTGTTCTTCTTTGAGTTAGCTGCTAACTGCTATCAGCTGCTTTTTAAATCTCTCAGCAGTAGGTCGCACAGAAACATGATATAGAAATGTCAGACCTGGACATGAAATTCCCACCTTGAAGAGGAACTTGTGATGCTCTGACCATGACTTTCCACACACTCTCACACCATATATTAATTTTCTCATGCAGTGAAAAACAAATTTGTAACTGATAACGTTGCGGCATGCAAAGGGACAGAGCGCATGGACAAACAGGACAGAGGAGCAGTGTCAGCCAGCCGCCGCTTAGATTTTAATGTGCATTTATTCGTGCTGTTATGAAGTGGTACTCGGAGCAGCTAAAAACGACAAGGAAAGACTGGGATAACAGCATTTACTCCACATCATATCAAGTCAGTCCTAATACGATAAAAAAGTTTCTATAACAAGTTTGCTTAGAATTTCTGCTCAAAATGTACCTATGACCATACACAACCTGAGGTAATTTCACCGCACTGATATTCTAACACTGTAACAAAATCATTTCAAAGTCAAGTTAAACAAGTTAAATGAAAAGATGTTTTCCTTCAGAGGTATGCTGAAATTTTCACTGTAATCCTGTTCAGGACGACCCTGACTATGACCATGTACAGTCTGAAGTTATTTTACTGTGCAGTTTCTAATAAAATTAAAGCAAAAGTTAGCTTCGATTACATAACAACACACTGACGACTTCCTTACATTTCAGTTGTCATGAAAAAGAAAATGCCGCAGTGGTTGATTGTGCTGGATTTCTTTCATTTAGATCCAGAAAAAGGATGCAGAAAAAGGAGAGTACACCAAATGGTGCAGTAAATTAAGAGTTAAATTATGTTTATTATATCCATTTTTTCACACAGTGAGCAGATTAAAACCAAATCCACACCAAATTACACTGTAGATTTTTTTAATCACCTATAGTGAAGTTACACTCACCTGTTAACACACTCACATACATACACCAGTGACTCAGCATTTAGCGAGCTCCCCAGGGTGCACAGGAAGTGACGCGTTTCTGTGTTTTCAGTAGCAGTTACTATATTTGGAGAATATGAAAGAAGAACTGAGTAGCGGCACGAAGTGGCGATAAACCACAGAGGCTACAAAGAAGAGGAAGAGCTCATTTACAGACTTCAAGGAGCAGAGAATCAAAAGAGACATGTTAGGGACTGTTTGGTATTAATGAGAGCGATGGGGGTGGTGCAGAACAGGGGAGGCATGTCAGATAATTTTTTTAAGCTCTGCAGAGGGACTTTTGTTTTTTATTTTGGCTCAGTTTAGGGACTTGAAACTATCTGAAACCCCAAAACGGTTGTTGGGTTTGAAAGGCAAAAAATTATCATAATCAGAAACTGTAAAAAATAAATTATTGTTGGATTTCCAACAGTCTTTGAACACATCATGTGCAACAAACGCTTGATTGCTTTCTTGCTGAGAGTAAGACAAGAAAACTGAGACCACCGTCATGTCTGTACGCTGAATATGAAGCTCCAGCTAGGATACAGTTAGCTTAGCTTAGCACAAAGACTGGAAACATTAGGAAACAGCTAGCCTGGCTCTGTCCACACATAAAACCAAAAAAGGTCATTTTCACATGAAAGTTTTTGTACGGATAAAACAAATTAGGGAAAGGCACTTATTTGCTTTCTTGCCGAGAGTTAGATGAGAAAATTGATACCATCGTCATTTTGTACACTGAACATGACGCTCCAGCCAGGCTACAGTTAGCTTAGCTTAGCACAAAGACTGGAAACAAGGGGAAACAGGTAGCCTGGCTCAATTCACACATAATACCAAAAATGGTTACTTTCACGCATAACTTTTTAAATGGATGAAACAAAGACAGTAACATGAAAACACTGATGCCACTATCATGTTTGTTAGCTGAATATGAAGCTACAGCCAGGATACGGTTAGCTTAGCTTAGCACAGACACAAGAAACTTTAAGAAACAGCTAGCCTGGCTCTATTCACACATAAAACCAAAAATTGTTGCTTCCACACTTGACTTTTTGAACGGATGAAACAAAGTGTTAGATAAGAACACTGATGCCACTTTCATGTCTGTTAGCTGAATGTGAAGCTCCAGCCAGGATACGGTTAGCTTAGCTTTGCACAAAGTGTGGAAATGCTGGGAAACAGCAAAAATGGTCACTTTTACACTTAACTTTTTGAAAGAATGAAACAAATTTGAGAAAGGCACTTATTTGCTTTCTTGCTAGGGGAGTTAGATGAGAAAATTGATACCATTTTCATGTTTGTACGCTGAAAATGAAGCTACAGCCAAGATATGATTAACCTAGCTTAGCACAAAAACTGAAAACAATAGGAAACAGCAAAAACGGTTGCTTTTACACTTAACTTTTGGAACCGATAAAACAAATTTAAAAATGGCACTTATTTGCCTTCTTTCCCAGAGTGAGATGAAAAAATTGATACCACTGTCATGTTGTACACTAAATATGAAGCTAAAGCCAGGATATGGTTAGCTTAGCTTAGCTTAGCTTAGCACAAAGGCTGGAAACACTGGGAAACAGCTAGCCTGGCTCTGTCATACACATAAAACCAAAAATAGTTACTTTCACACTTATGTTTTTGAACAGATGAAACTAGATGTAGTGCACTAACAACCTTTTGAGGTGCTGGTGGGCAGGTTTTTCTTTTTTACCACAGTGCTGTGCAGTTTTTGGATGTAAACCAGGCCCTGGAGCTTCCTTACACTATCAAAACCCCCATCGTAGCCCGTATTATTACATGTTTCACAACTGTTAATGATGCTAACTACACAACATTCTGTTCTGTCTGCTAGAGGCTGATTTTGGTGCACAACAGACTCTCATCTGTGTCTGATTGAGGCTTAAATGTGTATGGCTGAATCTCCCTGAAGTTTCCTCTAATGCTAACGTTGATGCACACTGCTTTTTCAGCAGTCAAGCTAGCGAAAGCAGCTGTGATGGGCAGGACACAAGTCCCCATCCAGAATTTAATATAATTATTGGTATACATATTACTAAAATGTTCCTGGAGGGGGACTTTAAGTGTTTGTTATTCTCAGTCTCACCGTGCGTCTGTGTTTCCTGCTGCAGGTGTTTGCCACCTATCCCAACGAGGACTACGACAGGCGTAATGAAGACGTGGATCCCATGGCGGCGTCTGCTGAGTACGAGCTGGAGAAGAGGGTGGAGAGGCTGGACCTGTTCCCCGTGGAGCTGGAGAAAGGTGCAGAACATTATAAAGTCATCTAAAAATTCTGCAATCTTTTTCCCAGTGCTCTGTAACAGTATCAGAGAAACTCTTAGCATTTATTTGAACCTGCTTCGGGCACCAGGTGGGCGGTTTGCATGAAATTGGGAGACGAAATGAGTACAAGAAATTTTACATTCACAGGAAGGAATTTGAAAATAAATTTTTGGTATATGTGATTAACCTCCTACTGGACTATTTGATTTGTCCTTTCTGTCTCTTTGAAGCCAAATGAAAAAAAATCTTTATTACTTATGTAAAAAGGACTTCAGTGTTCACCGACTGCTTTCTGTTTCCCCCAGTGAGCTGCACTTCCTTCAACATCTCTTCAACATTATGGTGCATTAATTTATTTATAGAAGACTATATTTAGAGTTATGTACAGGGGCAGGTTACACAGGATACCATATGTGACCATGTTCTATATAAATGATGTGTTTACTGTTCATTAAATCAGGAAGTGGAGGCTCTCGTTATAAAAGACAGAACAGTGCTTACAAATTAATACCTCAGTACGATACACCTCAGGCAGGAAATCTGGGTATTATCACTGATTCTGATCTAACTTTCAAGTCACATATGAAGACGTTAACTGAAATAGTGTTATTATCATCTCAAGACTACGTGAAGGTCGACTCTTGTCTTTATCCTAGAGACACAAAGAAGCTTGTGCATGATTTTATTACAACTATAAATCTATTTCAGCAGCGTACAGAATGCTGCTGTCAGTCTTAAAAAGAAAAGAGCTCAGACATCGCCACTGATCCTTGCATAGCCTCCAGTTAGTCTTAGGATTGATTTAAAATTCTGCTGCTACTTTAGAAATCTTTTCATGGACTTGCCCCTGACTATGAGGTTGATGCGCTGCAGAGATATGCTGCGTGTCCCTGGTAGACCCCCTCATCATCTCCACAGACTCTGCTGCTCACTGTTGCAAAAAAGAAATCAGACAAAGACCTGCGGTGAAGCTGCTTTCTGCTGTTTTAGATTCAAACTCTGGAACAGATTCTCCCACTGGATCTGGAGACAAAAATATTTAAGCTAAAAACTCACCTTTTTGCTTTGCTTATAACTAAAACCTGGTATTTTTATGCCTTGTGTGTGATTTATCCTGGCTTCATATGAGCAGAGGAAATCTCCGCTCGTCCACAGGCTAATGTATACAATGTAAAATGCCATAGGCTTGTGCTAAAAACATTAGCATGTTGTATTTGTGGGGAAAATGTGTCCAGATAAAGACAAGTGTTTGTCTGTGAATGCTGCGAGTTATAGTGAAGCTGTTTTGTCTACTTGTGTTTGAAATTGTCTCTATTAAGCCATGTTTAATGTGTGTTTAATGTGTGTTTTGAATCAATTAAACTCTACAGCGCTTCACAGAAACCTCTGCCGCTGACTAATGACTAGTGTAACTGCAGAGTGACACAGACACACCACTGCACAAGTATAAATGCTCACAATGGCCCTGCTGCACGACCATAGATCCTGCTTAATAGCTTAGTATTTTACCCAGGGGTGGTGCCTAATGTCCTGCATCACACAGACATTGGGTTATCTGGCCATATTGTGGATTATTATTAACCTAATCTTTACCTTAACCTCAAGATAAAAACCCACAGAAAACCTCACGCCAAACTGCAACTTCAAATGGAGATTATTTATTTGTTTGTGATCATATTTTTGCGAAGATACGCTTACATTTTTGCACCTTGTACTACTGGTACGGCAGAAACTGCAACAAGATTTTCAGATGACTTTTATCTGACTGCTGATAAACTGTCAAAATGACCATCATGACGTTATCCTGACATGACAGGCCACTGACCAAGTGTCGGTTGGTAGTAATGGGGGATTTATATTTGTGCGGCAGAGCCTACGCCGAAGCCTATGCACGTTTTTATTAATGCGGTGGTGGCAGTTACACCTCCAAAACAAGTGAGTGGTGGAGGTTTCTTTGAAGTGCTGTAAAGTTTAGTTGATTCAAAACACACATTAAACATGCATTAAACATGGCTTAATAGAGACAACTTCAAACTCAAGTACACAAATCAGCTTCACTATAACTCGCAGCATTCACAGACAAACACTTGTCTTTATCTGGACACATTTTCCCCACAAATACAACATGCTAACATTATTAGCACAAGCCTATGGCATTTTACATTGTATAAATTAGCCTAGCAGCTAGCTGACATTTCCTCTACTCAAATGAAGCCAGGGACAACAGCAACATTTAACAAAGGTAATGTTACAAAATTCGGCTCCATTACAGCACACAAGGTTCACTGACAAAACAACTGTCTTATACTAAACACGTTTTCCAAACAAATGCAAGCCAGGATAATGAAGCCAGGATAAATCACACACAAGACTTAAAATGCTATTTTTGTGGAGGCTTTATTGTCTTCACAATTTATTGTTTCCTTTTTTTTAAAAAAAAAGATATTTTTTCGGGCATTTTTAAGCGTTTAATTGATAGGACAGATGAGTGTGAAGGGGGGAGAGAGAGAGGGAGTGACATGCAGCAAAGGGCCACAGGCTGGAGTTGAATCAGCCTTGTACATGGGGCGCCTGCTCTACCACTAAGCCACCGACGCCCCGTTTTGTTTCTTATTTGTGAAATTAAAGTAAATAAAAGCTTTGTTTCCACTGAGGGAAATGGTTTCAGCTTACAGAAATAGACAGGAGGTCTGTGTTGCTGCAACGTGTGGTTACATTTCTGCGGAGGTACACATCAGGCTACGGTGTCGATTTGACTCAGAAGTAAAATTTCCCCCAGAGAATGTGTTGATACAGTACAGATACAGAACTTGCCCAGAGGGTGCCTCTGTAGGTCAGTGTCTGACACCAATGGGCCACTGACAAAGGGTTGGTATTTGACGTGTTGGGAGTGAGACCGTGACGATTAAAGTATCATCATCATTCCTGCTGCTGATTTGATGCTATTTCACCGACTGACAGGTGGGGGCAGTACTGTGCAAAGACGTGCAGCAACGTGAAGAAGACGACTGCTACCAAACAATCATGAATGTAAACAATGCAAGGTTTAAAACTGGCTTTGTAAATATTTTATGAGGAAGGAAGTGCATTGTCAGGCCTCTAGGACACACACAATTGGATCACATCTGTGGCGAAGGGAGAGGGGCGAGCTCTGCTCTTGTACTTCTCCACCCTCATTTACTCTGATGGTCCAGAGATCAAACTGCCAATGTTTCAGTCACATTTCTCTGAAAGTAGTCCACAGCCACAAATTATTACCAAAAATGTAAATGCCAAGAGTGACAACATGAACATGGAATCAAAGACATGTTTTCCACCCACAGAGAGTGGTAACACCGCCTCAGTCCATGAGCTCCCATGCTTGACTCACAAAGACATGACTGCATAACACATCAAACTGACCAAAAACAGTATGCTAACAGCTGGTGTGGTTTTCCTCTCTCTCTTTCAGATGGTGAGGGCCTGGGCATCAGTATCATCGGGATGGGTGCAGGGGCCGACATGGGCCTGGAGAAGCTGGGCATCTTTGTGAAGACGGTCACAGATGGAGGAGCAGCACACAGGGACGGCAGGTACGTTCATTCATGTTGAATATCCTGATTCTTCATCTCGTAAAGACACATGCGAGGCAGACTTGAAAAGGCCTTTGCCTTGAAGACCATGTGTCAGCCTGAGGTTAGCAGTTGTAGTTTTATTTCCAGGAGTGGAAGCTTCATTGTCCCACTTGTCTCTCCGATTCCTGGCAGCTGCACACGGGTCTTGCTGCCAAGAACGAGAGCTTATAAATGGAGTGTGGCTTGTGTGGGTTTCAGTATAAAGATGATGAACAAAGGCCACACTTGAGTTATTACTGTTAATCCTTTAACTTCTCTTTTAACTGCCTCCTCCAGGATCCAGGTGAACGACCTGATTGTGGAGGTGGATGGGACCAGTTTGGTGGGAGTCACCCAGAACTTTGCCGCCTCCGTACTCAGGAACACCTCAGGAACTGTCAAGTAAGAGTTACTCTCAACAGCCAGGATTATACTGCAAATGCTTTGGCGTCCTTTAACGCCAACAAACACAAATCATCCAACACCAGTGCAATGTTCATTAGCCACAACAGCAGCAAGACTCGAGGGATGAAACTAGTTGGAACACCACTAACCCTCTCAACTGGAATATCTTGACAACCATTGGATGGACTGCAAATTTCATGCCACCATCAGAACAAAATTTTATGACTAAATACCTGAAAAACCTTCTTTAGACAGTCGGGATTTGTGTGGAGTTCTGCAGGGATCAACAGATTTTAAGTCTGGCAACTAGTGCCTGCTCCTCTGCTGCAGTTTCGAGGCTAACAAGTGGTGCTAGCTGCTAACAACCACCTCTGCAGCTAACAATCTCTACAAATCCATATAACAGCTCCACCATTCACAGTCAGACACACACGCCTGCTTATTAAGTGCCGCATTACAGCTCACAACTTGAGCTAACAACTGACGCTGCTCCGGTGGGAGAGTTTTGCTAGCTAGCGAAACATCCTGGTGCCGACTATTTACTGGAAGTTAGCAACCTGCTGGTGCTCCATTCTTATAGGATTCATACAGAAATAGAAAATATTTGCAAGGACGGCCACTCTCGGCTTCCTAGTTTAAAACGTTTTCTAAAACATTTTATGAAGTAAAAGTGCCAAATTCTAGTACTTGAAGCACCATGTATGAATCCTGGCATGCATGAGAGGGAAGAGCTGCAGGAGGATGTATTTTCGAATTCTGGTAATTTGTTTTCCTTTTCCAGAAAACTGCTCCAGCTTTAACACATTTCCACAAGCCTCAGGTGTACTTTGTGCTAATTAGCAAACATATGCTAGCATGCTAACATGCAGGTGAACAACACAGTAAACATTTCCTGCTAAACATCAACATGTCGGCCTGTCACTGTGAGCCTGTTAGCATGCTGTGCTCCTCAGTGAAATGGGTGTTTATTTTCACAGTTGCCATCTTGCTGTTAGCCTCTGCTGTGACCAGGACGTACGTGTTGTTACACTCATCTGCCTCAGCTCGCTGTGACTTCAACTCGCAGAGATGGTTTCCTCTTGATATACACAGCCAGCCTTACACGCAGGACTGACTTCTACCACATCCTGCCCATTCAAGCACCAGACTGCAGATTTATATCTCAAGTCTCACAGGGTCATGATTATACCCTTCAGTGTGGAAAAGCTCCCTTTCTGAGACATCCTGAATACGGTCCAAAGATTCCACAGAAAACACAGTTATCAGGAACAAACACACTTGGCATCAGAAATATCATTTTGAAATGCCAGAAGGATATTTGTAGCTCTGCTCTTTGGCGTTCTTGGTGGAGCCGACTGTTCCCTACGTGCTCCTTTTGTCATCCGAGCTCATTCATAATTCAGGGTTTAGTGGTCAACGTTGTTGGGGTGATTGTTAGTGTTGTGTGACTTGTGAAGATCAGAGACCTCCATAGATAGCTCATACATTATGGATCTCCTGCAGTGATGGGGGCGCTAGAGCTCCGACCTATTCATAAAAACAACCGTCAGGCAGACAAATAGACGGGGGCAGGAAGTGCGTTTAATTACCCGTTAGTGCCGCAGAAATTGAAAGGCTGCAGTGGCTGGCTTAATAACCGTCTGTGGCTTCATCGTGATTTACGTTGTTTTTTCCTGTTCGCTGTTTACATGGCAGCTCTAATTGGACAGAGATTTGTGAGCCTCAATCAGGAAACATATAGTCTCTATAATGAAGTGCACAATGAGCTGAAGGAGAGGCAGAGAGGGGCGTTTGATTTTAATCATAGAAGAGGCCAACTCCAGAGAGACTGCCTTTGTTCAGCTCAGGAAGACATTTTCTGTCATCAGAGAGCCGGCACATTCCTCACTACATTAACACATCACACTATAGCAACTGGAGAGGGCTGTGAGCAGTTTATTATATATGAAAAACACATTCTTGGTCCTTATGGAGGCTGTGTATGTGCTCCTCAGTGGTCAGCAGTAAAAACAGGACCATCATATATTATTTAGCATGCACATATAGCATCACACCACAACAGATAAATTACTATTTTGCTTCAGCTAGCCACTTTGAGCATGTCAGAGTTCACTTCTAACTGAGGCGACTGTCATATCTCAGGTTTGTGATCGGGCGTGAGAAGCCGGGAGAACAGAGCGAAGTGGCCCAGCTCATCCAGCAGACCCTGGAGCAGGAGCGCTGGCAGAGGGAGATGATGGAGCAGCGCTACAACCAGTACATGGACGAACAAGAGGTTAGTGTCTGTGCTCAGGGCTCGTTTTTAAGATCCTCTGGAACAAGGAGCACTAAGAAAACTGCTTGGTTTGTCATTCTTGAATCAGCGGTGGTGCAGCGTCTGCACATGCACAGTGGTGCAGAAGTGAGGGTGCAATGCTTACTAATCAGTTTCCTTCCCCCTTCACTTGGATGCACGCACACATACTACCATGATCCAGTGGTGGAAGAAATGCTCTGACCTTTTACTTAAAGGGATAGTTTGGATTTTTTTTAAGTGGGCTTGTATGAGGTACTTCTCTGTAGTCAGTGTGGATGTCAGTCAGCACGCTCCCAGTTTGGAGAAGCAGACTGGTGTACCGTAACAGAAGCAAAGCAGTTTACTGCAAACGGGGGCAGCAGAAAAATGTATTTAAGCCACCTAAAGTCTAGTCGAGTCAACTCCTATATAAGTGTGCGCAAAATTTGGAATATTTCGACCGTTTTACCTTTCCGACGGAGCAACCAGACTTCACTGGCAAAATCAGCGATTTTACCCCACAGAACACAGGAGCTGCTGTTCTACCTTTGCCTCGATTGGTTAGTTTGTTTATGTTATTGTATGACTTTGGTGAATCCGAACTAACCCTTTAAAACACAAACGTCACACAATAATACAAACAAACCAACCAATCGAGGCAAAGGTAGACCAGCAGCTCCTGTGTTCTGTGAGGTAAAACTGCTGTTTTTGTCAATGGAGTCTGGTGGTTTTGAAGAAAGCATAGACAAGTTTCACTTTTAGTTCAGTTCCCTGTTGGAAAGGAATGTCTGACAGCAAGTTATAGCGGGTAAAATATTCTAAATATACCATATACTTATAATGTTAGTTTCTTTTTAGTTTCTTTTGCAGTACTTCTGTCTGTCCTGTCAATACTGAAGTGTAAATATATTCATTCATTCATTTTCCGTAACCGCTTATCCTGTTAGGGGTTGTAGAGGGGCTGAAGCCTATCCCAGCTGACATTGGGCGAGATAGAACCAAAGTACAGTACCTGCGTGACTGTGCTTCCCAACAGTCCACCACTGTCATGATCTTTGAGAATTAAGTGGGAGATTCAGGCTGTTAACTTTTACAGCTCACTTGATGTCTCGTCAATATTTAGAGAAGATCAGTTCCAGTGTCAGAAAAACAATAATGAAAGTAAGAAATCAATAAATGGACATCAGTGATTATTGAGCGGCTGTTGTAGAAAAATAGGCCAACACAAAGCTGCTCGACAACAGAATTAAAGCATCACTAAATAGCTTTAAAGTTTATGTAACCTTTAACCTGTTCAGGCACAAAATACTTTCTCAATCCTCATAATGAAAAACAAATCATTTTTTGCAATCATTCGCTGGCCCTGTGTCTCCTTGGTTCCCCTTTAGGATTATGAAATTCATCCCATCATGAACAGAAGCCACGCTCTGTGGTGTGTCTGTGTTGTGCTTCTGGGCGAGAAGCCACACTGTTGTTTCCAGCGTGTATCAGGCTGATCAAACGATAAGCTCGGCTCTAAAATGGGGACGAATCGGGATGACTGGGATGCTGTACCCTTTGCTTTGTTAATCTCATGTGTCTCTGATGTTTCAGTTGTACATAAACACATCATGTGCTCACAAACCGCCTGTAGTTTCATTTTAACAACAGACAGGAAGTTGCCCCATTCATGCAGGGTGACGGTGGGTGGTTCTTGAAAAGCGTTAGGTTGTATAATGGAGAGTACAGTCAGCGCTGTGGAGGTTTGCACCATCTAGTGGCCGATTGGCACAGAAGTATGCTTTTAAAGACACCAGTAAATGACTGTTTCACTTTGTTTTTGTTTTATGACATTTTATTCAGATATTTAACAATAAATTTAAACATTTACCTCCTATCTATATTCTGAAGGCTTTTTTTTTTTTTTTTTACAGAGGGCTTTGTTCATATGTCATTAGTACACTGCTTTATCTAATATTTTATTCTGAAAAACCTGGCTAAAATAGATTTTTTTTGTGGCTGTTGAAGGTATTTTCTGATTTAAAAATACATATACAAAATTTTCTTTTGTCAAGAAAATGAAACAAAAAATTTTGAACATAGCTTTTTCCAATGTTTAAAGTTTTGTTCTGGAATTGTACGCAAATTACAGCAAATTTAAACATAAAATTTAAGAAAACTTATAATATACATTTTATTTAACATAAGCAATCAGCTGGGGGAAGTTTCATAATGATATCTATTAATACAAAGTTGACTGAGTGTTTCTAACCTGGACTTCTTCCCTCCCAGGGTGGTGAATATGGCACAGACGAAGAAGAGGACGACGATGAGGAGGTCAGTCCTCCGTATCCCAGCGCCATCGAGGTGTTTGACTTGGCAGAGAACGAGGACATGTCGCCTCTGGAGACGGACCCTGAGAAACTAGCACATAAATACAAAGAGGTGAAAAGTGAACGTCTTTAATTGGGACATTTTCCGTGTAATCACATCTTGTTTCCTCTGATGGGCCCGATTTTAACACATGTATTTAAACTGTCATCTGTCTTTGTTATAAAGCTCCAAATAAAGCACGCTGTGACCCAGGCCGAGATCCAGCAGCTGAAGAGAAAGGTAGGCTGATAAATTATGATTATAGTCAATCCTAATCCCATAGGATGAACAGAAGCACTGATCATTTTAAGGATCAGAGATAACATTAGCTTGTGATTGAGATGGAGGCTTCACCTGTTTCTCCAGCTGCACCACGCGGAGCAGGAGAAGCAGCGCTGGCGTATGGATAAGGCCCAGCTGGAGCAGACCCTGCAGGAGAACAAGGAGCGTATGGAGAAGCTGGAGGGCTACTGGATGGAGGCTCAGAGTCTGTGCCAGGCGGTGGACGAGCACCTGAAGGAGACGCAGTCCCAGTATCAGGCCCTGGAGCGCAAGTACAGCAAAGCCAAACGCCTGATCAAGGAGTATCAGCAGAAGTAAGCTCAAGTACCTCATACAACCCCACTTCGAAACATCCAAGCTATCCCATTAGACAATCTGACACTCTGATGTGCTTCCTTTAACAGGGAGATTGAGTACCTGAAGAAGGAGACCCAGCGTTGTGCACAAGTTGGAGCGGAGGCCTCTCTTCTGAAGGAGGAGTCGGGGCAACTCCAAGAGCAGGTACATGGAGGGGGGCTAGAAACAAGACAAGAATATTAGTAGTGACATTTTGGTATTGTTCAGCCCATGCATATTTAGTGCTAAAAGAAGTAGCTTACAGTGTTTTTGACTGATTAAGGAGTTTTGTAATGGGTCCTGCAAAGAAACTTTTAATTGGCTTCTTAGTTGCAGTTTGATGCTCTGCTAAGCTTTTTTTTTTTTTTTTTACAGCACTCATGAGAACAATTGGTCTCAAAACTGCTTCAGTGAGTCTTGTGGCCTTTATACAAACCATACCACACATTTCTATGAGGTGAAAGCTCTTCATGTAGCAACAAAACCTCAGAGGACCACATTTAGACTGTATGTTGTGTTAAAAAAAGCCCAATGTGACTCACACTGCAGCATGAGGGTGATACTATCTGAACGAAATGTAAATATGTTCCTTGCCAACAATTTAAGAAACATATGTATATTTTTAAAGGGAAAGTTCACCCCAAAATCAAAATACATTTTTCGTCTTACCTGTAGTGCTATTTATCAGTCTAGATTATTCTGGCATGAGTTACAGAGTGTTGGAGATATCGGCTGTAGAGATGTCTGCCTTCTTTCCAATATGATGGAACTACCATCCAGAGTGATTCTAGCAGCACTCAGCTTGTGCCCAGAGTGCCAAAAAACTACATTTGAAAAACTCAACAGCAATAAGCGTTCTCAGATTGAACAATTCTGGGGACTCACTAAAGCTGAAAACATACTGGCGCCATCGTGGCCACACAGCACACACTGGAGGCGTCGCACTGCAGCTCGTCAACAGACGACCACATGAAGGTATTACTACTTCTACTGAAAGATCTGAACCTCTTCCACCTCTGCGTTTGCTTAAAATTATGTGTGGAGAGCCCCGACTTAAATGTGATTTCTCAACTGAGGAGCCGATCTCCAGAGCTACGACTCACCAGGCAATATCTTTTTGGCCATGGTCTTAATAATGACGGTATCTTGGGTCGTTTAGCTCTGGATATTTCTCGACCTCAACAAGTCTCTCCTCATCAGTTCTTTGTCACACACGAGACCCAGCAACAGCTACAGAGTTCTCATCATGCATCCATGGTGAGGAGAGCTTATCTAATCTAAAACAGGAGCTAAAAAAGTCAATCTGAACTGTGTTCTAAGAACTAAGTTCATTCCTCGATCTCTTAGAACTATGACAAAGTTCCTCCTGCCGAAAATGTCTCTTTCCAGAAATCATGACCCGATTACTCAAGATAATCCACAGACCTTGTTGTGAGCAGTTTCATGTAGGAACTATATTCTACAGAACTGGAACTACACCTCCACCTGTATCACAGCGCAGAGAGAAGCACTCATCTACAGCAGTGGTTCCCAACTGGTGGGTGGCAGGTCCATTCTGAATGGGCTACAAGTGACTTGGGAATGTGTCAAGTTAGTAAAGAAGACACTTTATTTTGAAATACTTTGAATTTCAGGCACAGAGCTTTTATCCTGAAGTGCTGTTTCCTGCTCAGCTACCAATGGACAGCTACTTGTCAGAGACAGCAAACTAGCTTGACAACATGGCCAAACGAAAGTATGACGGGGAATATATTAAACTGTGTGGACTTCGGGGGCGACCTCTAGCTCACCTGGTAAATTGTGCACCCCATCTAGGCTGAGTCCTCTGCAGCGGCGCAGGCTTTGTTGCGTGTCATCCCCCCTCTTCCTCCCACCTTTCCTCCCTATCTTGGCTGTCCTATCAATAAAGGCAAAAGTCACCCCAAAAAATAATCTTTAAAGAAAAACAAAAAACTGTGGACCTCAAACTAATGACTCAGGACAAATCTAGATCCTGCGGCTGCACCAGTTGGGACCTAGCACCGGTGAGCTAGCTAACGTAACAGCTCAGCAGAGGACGCCATTAGTGTTAATAAGTCCCGCTGTCACAAGCCTCTCATCCATGAGTAGATGCACCCTTCCCTCTGCGCAGTGATATGTTGGTGGGTGTAGTTTGGTAGAAAGACAATAGTTCCTTCATGAAACTTCTAACAAGGTCTGTGGATTATCTTGAGTAACCAGGGCATGATTTCTGAAAGAGACATTGCTGTTGATTGTTACAAAAGTATTTTTTGGCACTTTGAGCACCACAAGCTGAGTGCCATCTAGTTCCATTATACCGGACAGAAGGCAGACATCTCTACAGCCGATATCTCCAACACTCAGCAGCTCACACCAAAACAATCTAGACCATTTGTATCCTGAAGAATGCCTGAATTCTTGATAATGGAGTCAGATATTCTGGAGCTTACTATATATGTTGCTGACTTCCTGTGAAGCACAAAAGCAGCATAATTAAGCCTTTTCCTCTCTGTCTGTGTTCTGTAGGTGGCCGACCTGGAGTGCAGGGTGGAGGAGCTGAAATCTGAACCTTTATAAAAGCCTTTTGTCCGTGAACGTATCTCAGAAAGCCGAACTTGACTAGACGAAGGAGAAGGTATTAGTTATTGTACTCGCAATGACCTGCAGGGTATTTCTCGTCACCATCTTGAGCTTGGTTTCTGGTCGCAGACTGTATATGTGTCCTCAGGCGTTCAGCCACTTAACCCCCTTTTTAACCATGTTTTTCTGTTAACATTTACGGGAACGTGACGATCGGTTTTATCACAACTACAGACTCTGTTGAGCTCTAGATATACTGTTCCTTTTTCATTTCCAGAATTCAGTATTTAACCCCTTAATTTGTGGTTTTGTGACAGACCAGGCTGTTGCTTTTAATTGCCAAAAAACAAATCCCTTTCTTTCTTTCGCCTAGTTTTGTGACCTTTTTTTTGTACAGATGTGATACTGTGTGGTTTAACAATCAGTTTGGTTTGTAAAAAATTTTAATATGTGTATAACATTTAACATAATATAAACTAATGAGATTGAGGGTTGTTGTATATTTTACGTGATGAAGGTGTGTAAATTGGACGGAGATTGCACTGGAGAAGACATCGACAAGGTGCTTCACTGGATCGGAGGAATAAATGGGAACTGCGTTTGAGGTGTCTTCGAAATTGTACAAACAGTAACCCAACCTTCGTAGGGGTCTTGTCACTTAACCTTGAGAACCACCTGCTGCCTACCTTTCAGAAGTGTTTGTGTATTTTTTACACACTAAGACTCATTAATGAGCGTCCAACCCTCCGGTTTTAACCCCTCGGACCACAGAAACAAGCCTCCACAACTGCTGTGCCACAAAAATGGATCTTTCTCCCCTAAAAATGGATGTTGTCAAGGACTTGTGTAACTGGTATTAGTTAGGACTACTGATATAAGAAACATTACTGGACTGGGATGTTTAAGGAGCCGTTACCAGCAGCAAAAGTTACAGATTTTAAAAGCTCGTGTCTCGAACCAGCAGCTGCACTTGACACCGCTGTGTGTAGCACATGGAAAACACTGCCAGGTTTTATACCTGTTTCAATTTACGCACAGTTTAACAATGAAATTGAGTCTACTTGTGTCAACTGTCATACCAGTATGTTTGTATAGTTCAGGTAAGACTGAAATATTTTAATTTTACTTAATATTTATAATATAGTCAAGGTGGAAATATGAGCTAACAAGGACAAAAACTGACAAAAGCAATGCAAAAAGCAACGTTCAATAGACAAGTTATACTGTGTCATTAAAAAAGAAACGTAGATCTGGGTGACTACAAGAACAAAATTAAGATTAATGAATTGAAAAAAAAAACAGGCATGTTATGAGTATTTTCATAATGTTAAGGCTTGTACAGTGCACATGCTTTGCATTGTATGTTTTGTGGAATAAATGGTCAACAGTGAAGTCAAGTTGGTGTTTTTTTTTTATTTCAACAGTAAGCATCTGTTTATGTGATGGTGAGCTCTTTTACTTTGTTGTTGACTGCAATGAATGATGTGTTTGATTATTTCTGCTGCTTTGAATTAACAAAAATGTATATTCCTAAACACAAAACTCCAATCTTTTGGTGATGAATGCTTCAGCTTTTAACAAATGTAAAGGGTAAGTTTGGTATTTCAAACCTGGACCCTTTTTTCAAATGTTTTTGTGTCTTAAGCCCTGTTTCCACCAAACACTTTAAGTATGGTACCTTTGGAACCAACAGTAACCCTTCAGACATGGTACCTAGACCCTAGTGTTTCCACCGCAAACAGTCCTCTTAAATGTGGGCGGGGTTGTTGTCACTCACTGCTCCATCCAGCACTCACTGTATTTCCTCCTTTATCAGTCTGCACCTCGTTTATTGTCCACAGAACGAGGCTGCACGCTGACATTTTCAAATCAGAACAGGCTGCAGTGAGAGTCTCTCTCCATGGGATATTTAAAAATAGCAGGTTTGTGCATTTTGTCCTTCTCAGGCAAGCTCAGGGGTTTAGTGTTGCTGGAGCCCACAGGAACGACACTCTGTAACACCTTTTTCTTTCTCCGAGTGAGGACTGTCAGGTCAAAATTAATATATTGACCGTCCTCTATTGACCAATCAGACTGCAGTGTTCACAGCTCCACCTTTTAGTACCAGATCTGTGTGCTAGGTACCCCAACAGAGGGGGGACCAAACAAGGGGATGGTATGGAACGGTTCCATTGGTACCATCCACAACTTTTCACAGTGGAAACGGACAAAAAGCGTACCGAACTGAACTGTATCGTACTGTACTGCTTGGTGGAAACAGGGCTTAAATGATTAAGGAGACAACAATTTTGGCCCAGTACTGGGCTGCAGCAGCAAACAGGCTGCAATGAAATGTTAATGGGCAATTGTGCATCTTCAATGAGACCACCGCATGATCTTTTTTTCCCAAAGATTTCTCACTTGACTTTCCCATTGTTGCCTTCTCCATCCTCTCTCTCCAACCTGTCGAATATAACACGCCCACTGACGTTGTCACAGCTGCCACTCCAGGTCAAGGAAAAACCTGCTATTTCTTGGTTCCAGTTGAGAACAAACTTTTTCAGGCTCTGAACCAACTTACTTCTAAACGAAATGCTCTGAATGGTTCAAGATTACGTGCGGGAGACGGAACAAAACCAGTTCCATGCTGGTGGAAAACAGGTAGGAGAGCACTAAGGAGGACAACATGAGGAGCAACAAAATAAATTGTTTGAAGTGCGAAATGATAGACCTCCATTTCTCATGCTTCTGTGATCTGATTTGAGAAACAAAAGTGATTTACCTGCAGTCTGAACATAGCCACTTTTTAATCAGAAACAGCCCTGAAATCTCTATCGCCAAACTCACCAGACTCCATTTAAATAAACAGTAATTTTAAAATAAAACACACTTCATTCACAGTCGACAGAAATTAAATAAAACTCACAAAAACCCTTTTGATTTGTCTTTCCACTCTTCTAACAATCACCAACTCTGGTTTGAAATAAACCCTTAATTCACCCAGTCAGAAGTAAAAAATACACTGGCTCTATATACGCTAAAACTACTGTTAATTTGAATGGAGTCTGGTGGATGGTGATGGGGATCAGGGCTGTTTCTGGTTAAACAAAAACGGATTTACTCATAACCAAAAAGGTCTGTCTCTGTGGGGATCTTTCAACAGACACTTAGAATAATCATCTGAGCCTGTCAGTGGCAAAAAAGCACCTTGAGTGGACATAAATTGACAGTGCCAGATGCCACGAGTGTTAACACTGCAACCTGTTTGTCTCTGCTAGCTGCAGCACACTCCCTAAACACTGAACCACTTCCAAAAAAAATTTTATCCACTAGTCGTTTAGACACAAAAACATGGGGAAATAGGGTCCAGGTTGAAAACAAAAACACATACCCTGTAACAAAAATGTATTATTCTACACATAAAGTTCCAATCTTTGGGTTGTGAAATGCTTTAAACAAACTTAAATATAACTTTAAATAATGCTGTGTAAAGGACATTCAAAAATTCTCTGCAACATTCGAAGTGCACAGTGATGAAGTACTTGACCATTTAGTGCAATTAAGTTTACACTGGCATCAATTCAAGCTCTTCTATAGCCTTTCCAAGTCCTAACAATGTGACTACAAGTGCATCTTCTGATGGTGCCTCCTGAGATGATAGTTTCGGGAAAAGCTCTTCCCGCACTGGGTGCATTTGAACATTCTCTGTCCCAGGTGAAGCATTTGGTGCGCTTTCAGACTCTGCGGCCGGCTGAAGCTTTTACAGCACTCAGGGCAGCTGTAGGGCCTGACCCCCGTGTGCTTCCTCTCGTGTCGCTTCAGGTCTCCCGACTGCCGGAAGCTCTCCCCACAGTGGGTGCACAGGTACGGCTTCTCACCTGTGTGAGTCCTGAGGTGCACGTTGAGCTGGCCGGTGTAGGAGAAGCTTTTGCTGCAGTGGGGGCAGCTGTACGGCTTCTCGCCCGTGTGAATGCGCTGATGCTGCTTGAGGCCGTAGTGGTTCGTGAAGCCCTTCCCGCAGTCGGTGCACAAGTACAGCACCTTCACCTGCTGGAAGCACGCGTGAGCTTTTAAAGATTTAGCATTCGCACAGGTCTTCCCACAGTGGGGGCATACATATTCTTTGGCCCCCTCCTCTTCCTCTTCTTCCAGCTGATCCACCAGGCTGTCTGAATCACAGTGTGACAGATACTCCACCGGGTGGTGCCTCTTGATGTGTTTAATAAGGTAGCTCTTCATAGTGAAGGAGAACTGACAGTACGAGCATGGGAAAGGCTCTGACGTGCAGTGATACTTCATGCACGTGTTGCTCTTCTGATGCTTTTTCAGGTTCCCAGATGTAGTGAAGACTTTACCACAACGCTCACAGCTGCAAGACTTTGCATTTACGTGCACCATCTGCTCGTGTCTCTTCAGGAAGCCCGACTTATTAAAGGTCGCCCCACACTGACCACACTCCAGCTGTTTCGAGGTGCACTTGTGTACTTTGAGATCGTCTGGGTTTCCGTATGTTCGTTTACAGCGTTTACAGCTGAACCATTTGTATTTTTTGAACTTGGCATTTCTGACTGCGGGCGCCTCCGGTTCAGTGGAGCTCCTAAGCGGCTTCTTGCAGATGGCTGCCCTCCGTTTTGGAGCTATGAGCTTGGTTATGGCAGAAATTTTAGATCCAGCACCAACCCGCTGAGGCCTTTGACGTTTTTGAGCAGATTCAACTGTTTCAGCCATCGAGGGTTGTGGACTGTAATCTGGATCATTGCTCTGATCACCACAGAGCACTGGATCAGCTTCCTGATTGTCCACTGTTGTCTCCTTTGAGTGATGCTCAGTTATGTGCTGCTGAACAGCCTCCACTGAAGGAAACGTAAGTGAACACTCAGCACAGCTAAAGGGCATGTTGGTAGGTTCCTTCGGAGCCTCATTGAGTTTTTCTCCCATCTTGCCATGTTTCTGGTGGTGCCGCAGGTGCCTGGTCAGGTCGTTGTACTGGCCAAAACACTTGTGACACACAGTGCAGACGTACGGACGTAACCTCTGATGGACATATGCCTTATGCTTTTTCAGAGAGGCATCGTTTGTGAAGCTCTTGCCACAGTCTGAACAAATGAACTGGGATGTTTCTGCCTCTCCTGCAGCAGCGTCCTCAGTCTCAGTTACATTCGTAGGTTCTTGTACATCGTCACTCTCAGTCGTGTCCTTTGTTTCCTCAGTAACAGCTGGATCTGCCATGTTTAAAAGTTCAGATATCTGTGTCAGGCTCTCCTCCTTCTCACTGATGTCTTTGTTCTGATTAGAAACACTGTTTGTCTCTTTCATCGCAGCTTGCTTTCTGTGAACTAGCTGATGTCTGATTAATCCAGACGCCTGGCTAAAACTTCTCCTGCAGTGTGGGCAGCAGTAGGGACGTCTGTTTGAGTGGACGCAAAGCTTGTGCCTCCTGAGGTGAGGTATTTGCTTGAAAGTCTTCCCGCAATCACCACATGTTTTGGACTCGACGGGATCAACGGTTAACACCACCAGGGATGCTGCAGGGTCACCTGAGTCAGCACTGGAAGGAGGATTTTCAGGTTCAGCTGTCTCAGCAGCTGGTGTTGTGCCGTCGCCTTCAGGCTGGATGTGGAAGCATTCTGTGTGACGCTGCAGGAAGGACTCTGTGGTAAAGGACAGCTGACAGTGGGAGCACAGGAAGATCTGAGACGCTGCAGTTGCTTTACTCTCTGCAATTTAGAAGAGGAGAAAAAAAATGTCAACATAAAATGACCAGATTTAAAAAATAATCTTGCACTGTCACAGAGTCAATAGAGAATAACTACCAGGATTCCCACACTTTTTTACCTATGAATTTTCTTTTTTTTTCCTAATATTTAACCCCATTTTTATGACTTTAAGTAGTTTAAACCAGCCATACATTATTCAACATATTCAATCAAATGATTAGAATCAAATGATCACAGCTTGGAGCTGCCACTGCTGCTTTCCATGGGTGCTGCATGCCAGCTCGCCGCAGGCTGCATTTTGCCACTGCTCGATGTGTTTTTTGCATGATGCTGCTGTACTGTCTGTACTGCAGCAGCCTCCAACTTAAGCAGCTATCAAGCATCATTTAAAGATTAATCACACTGACATTGAATGGTCACGCATCTTATGTGCCTCAAATCTCAGTGCAAAAGCCTTGGTTAACCTGCTACACTACATTTTCCTGTTTCTCTCTGTGTGTGACAGTTTCTGTCGCCCAAAAGGGGGTGTGGCCTTGGCAATAATGCAGTGCTGGTCTGGTCTATGTATCACATGATACTAGTGATGTTTCAACAGGCATGCAGCACAGCACTACATTAAATCAGTAATACAAGGAATGTATTTTGCGCCACTGAAGACGTGTTTTAGCATTTTGATAAACGTATTCTAGACAATAACCAAAACTATGCATATTCAAAACTTTCCCAAAAACATTCTGTTAATTCCAAACCCACCGCAGACCTGGAAAACAGTTTATTTAACTTTCATAACAGTGCCAGGGATTTTATGAGTGTGGGAACCCTGAACTACAAAGTGACACTTAGGTTGTAGACAGTACCTGTTGCATTCAGCTTCATAATCCACACCTGGGTCCAAGCTTCACTAAAATGGTCGAGAAGTTTGCTGCTGGGCCAAACCATGAGCTCGTCTCCAGGGTGGATGCTGCGACAGCAATGGAAAAGGATGCTACCTTTGTATTGGACCACCAGCAGGTTCGCCTCGTCTTTGTTACGAGCACAGTTTATGTACCTGTGTAAGAAGAGAGGGGAATATAAACATGGACTGATTTTTAGATGCACCATCATCTGCAGTGTGAAGGCAGATATCATGGGGTTAACTAAGAACAACAAACAAAGCCAGACCACAACAATGACATTCATACATTAGCTGGTGCTAGAACACTGCTGGCGGTTGAGTTGCAGTGTGGGTAATGTAGGCACCTGAATGCTTAGAAAAAAAAGAGATGACATCCCTCTTTCTGCACTGAGTTTGATACTCTTTATAAGCTGTCCATCGCACGTTTGACAATATTATAAACGTGCAATGCCAAATTGGAAGAACACTCAATTTGAATGAGACTGAAACAGAAGAAGACAGACACATCCACTATGGTAGAATTCAATACTTTACCTCATCCAGTTTGAGTGCGATTCTCTGGCACCGTCAATGTACTCATACTCATCTTTTTCTTTGTAAATCTGCAGAAAATGAGAGTATTTATGTAACAACAACCCCAATAAGAGGTATTTCCAGAGACAAACCAAATCCAAGCTCACCTCCCAGGAGAAGTCACTTTCCATGGCGTTTTCCCTTGTTGTCACTTCCCCCTCATATGGTCCAAAATGCATCCCTGGAGACACTATCGGGCCGTAGTTTATGACCCCAACGCCTGCACTGGGAATACTGGATCTGCCTATCATCAGGCCGTAGGGCAGAGTGAGGAGAGCCCTCTGGGGGAGACCCGTACTCGTTGGAAAGTTGAGGATAAAAGACGGGCCGTTAATGTTGGTGGGGTCATTCTGGTCCTGGAAGAGAGTCAGACACTCCTCACAATCTGGAAAACAGAAGAGCACAGGATTTAAAGTTTATGCTTGTCAGTATAAATTCAGTTATTATTTAACACATTAAGATATGGCATATTTAAATGTAATATTCCATTTACAATAAGACCTTTAACTACGGCACCTGTTTGTAATAAAAAACCTGTGGACTGTACGGGCTTCTATGAATTTCAGATTAAGTCAGTTTAAACACTTATTCTACTGTCACAGCGATGTGTTTAAATGACATGTCTCCTTATTTTAGTATAAAATTTCAGGAACAGTGTGTAGGATTTAGGGGGATTTATCACATATATATCCCCCTAAATCCTACATACTGGACCTTTAATAGAAGGGAAAGTTTAGTCATAAGAAAAGGGTGCAGCACAACCACCGCTCTACCCAGCTTAGTATTGGCAAGGTGCTGGAAACTTCAATGAGTCCAAACTGGTAGACAAGACTTCCACACATTTAAATCTATGTAATGTTTCACTTTATTGTTGAGCTTTCTGTCTATGAGACCTTCATCAGAGCATCAATAAAGTGAAACACTGCATAGGTGTGTATGGAAATCTGTTCTTCCAGTCATAAGAGGAGGATAAATATTAGTAGGAGGAATAAAACAACAACAATGCCATACTCAGGCATATTCCATTAATTTTCATTCTTTAGTTTGAGTCTGTAGATAATGTGGAAACTCTTCATTAAACACAAGGGCGCTGTGATAAAAAACAGAAGAAAGAGTGTCTCTTGCTTACAAAAGCCACCATCAGCCTCTGGGTTGTCTCCATGTCCCACAGTGTCCAGTAACTTCTGGATTGGCGTTTCTGCTGGCTCTAAGATAGGTATCACTAAAACAACAAATACACTATGATAGAAACATATAAAACCAACTCCTATAACCAGTTTAAATGTCAAACAATCAAACCTCTCACACCTGCAGGGGTGCTGTCTTCAGAGGGAAGACACTCCTCTGTTATAACAACCTCCTCGGTTGTCTCAACCCACTCCACACCGCTGCTCCTACCCGACATGAGTGCACTCTCTGTGGAGAGGTGATGGAAACTATAAAGCTTTATCACAGATGCTAACACGTACACATGCTACATGCTGAAGCAACACATGGGCAGGTTACGTTAGCACGCTAGCCTAGCTTGCACACAAATTAGCTGGCTAACATTAGATTTGACACAGACGGAAAATTATAATATTCAGTGGACATAGTGCTGTCAAGTCATGGCTAATACCACAGCATTAGCATAGCTATAGTTAGTAGCTGCTAAGTGGCTAACACAGCAGGATCATGTCACACAGAATAACGTATCCCCAGTTATAACTCTCTACATTAACATATATTAATCTTTGTACTTACTCGAGTCACAGCGGATATATTCCTCACAATGTTTTGCTAACTAGCTGCCGTTAAAACCGGTTTTAACAGTTAGCTAACATGGTAACGAACTAGAAACAAAACTATCCGTGACGGAAGACGCTTTCCCCCGGAAGTTCATACATCCCCCTTTCAACATAAACGTCTAAATTTCCGTTATTTTTCAAAATAAAAGTGTTAGCGTTGTGTAAAATGGCTTGTTGAGGTTTATCTACTATCGCACGGATTCACCGTACTTTACCAGTAAGTCCAACAAGCAATATTTAAACACATAACACCAACCCTACTGTACTAAAAACAACCTCTCACGAACATTGACCAACGATGTATTGGTTGTCGGGTGCCCAACCATCAACGGCGCCGCTGGTGTAGTGGTATCATGCAAGATTCCCATTCTTGCGACCCGGGTTCGATTCCCGGGCGGCGCACGTGTCGTTTTCTTGGGTACACTAACATTCCTCATGATAAGAGACAAGCATGCAATGTACAAGTACTGAAATATTACCAAAAAACAAAAACAAAACAATATATAGGTGATATAAAACTAAATACAAACTACATTATTAAAAACAGTAGGGTGCAAAATATAAGAACTAACTCATAGTGACGTTCAAAATATCAAAATATAAACAATGCAAATAGACTTTTTGAGGCCTCCTATTAAGAAAAACTAATTTAAGGCATTTTGAGACTTTTGAAGGACTTGTAGACACCTTATATGTACCTCTTATTATTTATTTATTTTTTACTTTCCCTGTTTATCTGTACTCATTTCTCTTTGTGCTGCTGCAACACACATTTCCCGTGTAGGAATCAAGAAAGTCTAATCTGATATTAAATTTACTTTTGTGCACAATTTAATTGAGGGAAGTCTGGGTTGTGTCGTGATGAAACAGACACAGATAACTACATATCCTAGAAAATTATTGCAAAGTTATCACACAAACTTCACAGCCTGGACACTGAAGCTGAGTACCAGGGGTGCATTAGCTTGACAGCTAGCTCGGCTATTTTGCCTTGGTGGCATCCATTCCTTGTTGCCTGGCAACCTGCTGAATGATGTTTGTCGCTGTTGTTTAGGGAGAAAAAGTAACAACGGTTGCCTGGCAACGACGCGGCCGGCAGCGAGCACCACAAACTACTTTTGGCGTCGAAATGAAGTCGGTTACATTTGGTAGAAGTGTGTCCGCGTGCGAGCTGGACCGTCAAACAGCGGAGGGATGTGCACACATGTGCGGGATGTGTCCGTCCTGCGTGTTCGCCCCCAAACCACCGGGCTCCGCTCCGTGTGTGTGGAGGGTGTCGGATGGATTGAGGAGGAGGTTCATGGTGGAGCTGCTGTTACGGTGCAGAGACGTTAAAGTGCTGGAGAACATCCAGAGGGTGCTGGGTGTCACCTCATGGAGTTTATTCAACTACGCCAGGTCAAGGAGCCCGGCTGCACCTCAGGGTCACCGCTGCCGGGGGATGGACGGGAAACCACACGGCATGGACCTGAATCAGATCTGGGACTGGTTCAACAGCAGCCCGGACTGGACCCAGTTTCATTATCTGTGCCGTCTCTTCTCACTCTGTGATCCGGAGCTGTTGCGCATGGTGGCTAATTTAACCAGTGTGCTGCTGGTCAGACAGAAAGGAGGCTTTCTGCAGTTTAACGGTAAAAAGAAAACACCTTTTATTTATGTATTTTCTGCAGGAGACTCTTCCACTGCAGTTCCCACTGAGCACCACTAGATGTCGACAAAGGACACAGATATAGCTGCACAGTGGCTATCGATCTAATCCAACAAGATCTTTGCTCAGTGACACTTTGCATTGTTTATGTTGAATAATAATAATCATCATCACCATATAACAATCTCATATAATTTTCAGTGAGTGGTCGCAGTACCTGTCAGCGTGATGAGGACAGTGATGGAGACTCAGAGGACCCTGCTCTCATGGTGGTCCCGGGGTCCTCAAAGTCTGTTTCTGGAGTCAGTAGATACAGAGACTTCATCAGCTGCCTGCCTGTCGATCTGTCAAAGAGGATATTAGGTAAGTCATCTACACAGGGAACACTACTGAAATGAGATGCAGTACTTTTGATACTGTCAACAGAGACACATGCCAGATTTGTATTCGTTATACATTTCAATTAGTATTTATGTTTGCTATCATGTTATTTGTATGCGACATAAAATATTATACACACTGCACATTAATTTGATAATGTTCGGTTACAGAAGTGGAGTCGACTTTTCACTGCCTTCATGTTCAGTCTGAAGTGATCATTGATGTGTACTTACACTGAGAAATAAACGGAGCCAGTCTAATGGTACTATGGGGATGCAACTTAATTACTCAAGAATGCTCTCGTTAAATCCACTTCATTCAAGTAGTTAGCCCTGAATGAAGTGGCCACCCACTGACCCCTGCTGGTAAAAATAATTGGAGGCTGACATTACAGTCTTTAAGAGGCTGTGGTGCCCTCCTTTTTTAAGCCAGCAAAGACAGTGGTGTCTTGTGAAAATAGGCAACCTAAGACCACCAGTGGTAGAAACCATTTTGCCATAGCTTGCTGGGAAGTAACACTCCAAATTTAGGCTAAATTTTGGCGAGAGAACAACTAGCATGACCATTTTCAAAGCGATCCCTTGAACTTTCAAGTTAAGATTTCTGCATGGGTTCTATAGGTACCAACGAGTCTCCCATTAACTCGAGAAGGCTTGTTCCTGGTAAATGTTTTCTTCCTTTAAGCCCAGTTCAGACCAAAGATTCACGATGAGACAAAACCGTTCAAGAACGTTGCAGAGGAAAGTTGCAGCGGTGTGAACTGGCCGTCTGAGCTCGACTCAAGCCAGCTGATGGTGTCACCTGCAACTCCGCTGGTCAAAGAAAGTAAAGCTCATCAACAGCCAATCAACTTGTTGTGAAATCCCTGGTCAAGTCAAAATGACCTCAGATGGCATTTTCCCTTATTGCGGCAGGTGCTCCGTCCCTGTCTCATTGACTGATTAATTGGTGCTGGTTCTTTGTTATCGTGGGATATTTATCATGAATATAGTCCATCTGATGCTTGTTATACGTTTTCTACCGTTTCACCACTACTACAAATGCAGCTGTAGCCAATATCTCACTATCACTATCCTCATTCATATTTCAAGAGGTTACAAATTATATTCAGCCACAAATAAACCTGAAAAGCTGCAAATCAGAACGGAAGTACAGAGTTGTTGCATAGAGAAGATACACCGTCTCATCTAGTTGCATTGGTGTGAACTCCAAAAAGCACTAAGCTAAAGATAAATTATGCTTTTCAACATTATAGACAAGATTACAGTATCATTTTTGTGTTGTACATTTTATGAGTGGAAAAAAGAACAAGAGCACCATGTAAAAGCTTGGGCACCTCAAGACACGTCAGCTTAACTTTTGCCAGGGTCTCAGACCATAATTAGCTTGTTAGGGCTCTGGATTGTTCACAGTCATCATTACGAAAGCAAATTTCAAATGCAAATGCAAATTTCAAAGCTTTATAAATACTCTGACTCCTTAGACCTTGTCCCACAATCAGCAGCCATGGGCTCCTCGAAAAAGCTGCCTAGCACTCTGAAAACCAAAATAACTGAAGCCCACAAAGCAGGAGAAGACTATAAGAAGATAGCAAAGTGTTTTCAAGTGAGGTCTAACAAAATTTTGAGCACGCCATTGTATGATGTATAAATGGTGACCAGGCTAAATGATGACAGATAATACATATACATATCGCTTTTTTTTGTCTTAACTCTTACTGTTAGTAATATTGTATACATGCAGATGTTATACTGTACTGTGTCTTCTGCCAGGTCTGTTAGACGAGCACACTTTGAAACGCTGCCAGAGGGTTTGTCTATACTGGCAACACCTTGCACAAGAAACCGAGGAGGAAATGAAGTTCAGAAGACATTTTCAGGATCAAGTTACGGCTATGATGAAGGTGGAGTGTTTGTATATTTACAGGATTCAAAAGTGTGTAAAGTTGTAGTTTTTAAGGATGAAATCGAATGACAGTAAAGTTTTTTTCTGTTCTAGAGGTGTAAAGGTATTAATATGGTCAGTCCGACTTACGCCAACATCATTGAAGTCCCCGTGCCTGTCAAGGATGATGACAAAGTTGATATTCATCCCAGTGTCCAACAGGTCAACTATCAACACCAGAGTTCTAAGAACTTCAGTTTTTGTACCAGAAATACATTAGTCAGTATGTTGATTTTTTCTTTTTGACCTTTATTTCACAGGTCAGTCCATTTGAAGCTGCTTATGCCAAAATCGAAACTAAGATGGTGCAAATGGAAGAGCGAAATGTTTACTGTGGTGCATATTTCACCACGGTGCTGCTGGACAAGTTAGTGCGTTCAGTTTTCTTTATTGTTAAGACTGCCTAACTAAACCCCGCAAGCTGGAATAAAAAACGTATTTGTTGGGGTTTGACAGAGAAGACCAACGTCGAGTGGTGGACTACAGAGGTGGATCATTCATGGCAATGAGCTCCAAGGACCGGGCGGTGCGTCTGCTTTACATGGCATCAGAAACAAAAGTTGTGTCCGTGATGAAGGGCCATGTTGGCGGCATCCGGGCCGTGCTGCACTGTAAGGACAGAGACCTGCTGATAACTGCCAGCTGCGACTCGAGTATCAGGTGAGGAGGAGACGGACACTCGTTACTGACAATGATGAAACGTTCCTCTTTGTGACTGAAGTTGAATTGATGGGGTGGGTGTTTATTTGTTCTGTGTAGGTGTTGGGATGTGAAGACAGAAAGGTGTGTGATGGTGCTGTATGGTCACAGTGGCACCGTCAACTGCCTGGACGACCACGGGGACAGACTCGTCTCAGGAGCCAGAGACTGTTCAGTAAAAGGTGAGCAGCCTTTGAAGAATAAATGTCTCTGTTCAGACATTCAGAAATATGAATAATCTGGAAGTTTTATGGTTTAGAAATACAGTCTCATAGTTGAATTTGCACATGAGCTGTATTACTGTTTGTATTTGGGGTTTTTTTTTACACAAGATTCTTTGTATATTTATACAAAGGATTCAAGCGATGACCCTTTTTGTGACGCTGCCAACACAATAATCTGCATGTTTTCAAGGAGCAGTGTGTAGGATTTAGTGGCATATAGTGGTGAGGACTGCAGCCTGCAACCAACTGAAACTTCTCATGTGTGCCGTAAGTGAACCCACGTAGAGGATTCCTTCAGTGTTCGTTGTTCATGAGATTTTTATGGGGAGCTGAATCATCCCAGAGGTCTCGTCCTCTCAAAAATAAATGGACCAGGGGATAAAAACTAAAGCAGTTTCAGTTACAAATCATGCTATTTGAAGATGGGCCGCTATACTTGCACCTGCTAACGTGTGCTCATCTTTTTTCTCTAATAACTTAAGATCTAGATGTTCAGGAGGGTTTTTCCTGGCAATGAAATATCTGCAGAGATCTCCTACTCTCCTAAAACAGATGTTGTGATGTATAAAAAGAGACTTGATGGGAGAAACTTTGACCCACGCTTACAAACATTTTAGAGATGGGAAATTGGTGATGCAGATGATGAGGTGGAAGCTTGACTGTAGAAATTGTTGAACATTTTTTGGCGCGCACCATTTTCGGCTTTTGTCCGTATACATTTTTAGTATGGATCCTACTCATTGTTTTATAAATGAGACACTGAATGAAGCAGTTTCACATTACAAATCAGTGTCTTCCGATGCTGCTCGTCTGCAAACTACGGTGGCTGATGCAAAAACACAAATGGCCCTATCTAGAGCCAGTGTTTGGTTTTTCCGTTATGGGCTACTGTAGAAACAGGGCGGACTCCATGAACGAAGGTAACAAAAACACAACATTTTTTGGTGATTATACACTAAAGAAAACATACTATTATATTCCATTCTGGCCAGTATATCCCCTTAAATCCTACACACTGGACCTTTAGTGCTTTAAAACATTATGTTAACTGAACTTATCCACCACATTGCAAGTGTGGAGTCTACACACAGGGAAGCATTTTGAAGAGTTTAATTTTAAGCACCCAAGTCCTGTCCAATGTGTGAGGATCAACACAAGAACAGTCTACAGCTGCTGTGATCGAGGCCTTGTTAAAATATGGGACATGGAGAACGCATCGCTGCTCAGGGTGAGGATATGAGTCATTTGTTAAGGACACTATACTGTACATACATCTACATTTGATATATTTGCATTTGTTTATACATTTCTCCCAAAGGTGATTGACGCCCACAGGAGCTCTGTGAAGTGCCTGTTCTTTGACGAATGGCACCTTTTATCCGGGGACTGTAACGGTCAGGTCATGGCCTGGAGCACCGCCTGCGACACTAAAGAGTGTCTCATGACCTTCAACCACCCAAAGTAAGCAAGAAACTTCTGGAGTTGATGATGCCCAGAGAGTTACTTGGTGATGAGCAGACTGTCTCATCACAGTATCGGTATCTTCAAGATGATAAATGTACATGTATCAAACCTTCCAAACCTTTCGAGTTTTGATACTTTTGTGAAATACGGTGCCAGTTTCTCCGAGACGTTCTGTTATAATACAGGGCAAGTAGTGTGAAGGGCAAGTAGTAGACGTCCCACTTACCTCTGCAGTCTTGTGCTGCATTCCATTGCTGTTGGAATAATCTGAAAAATGAGTTCCCAATCATATTGCTCACCTGATCTTTTTCCTAAGCTCTTTATTCTGTCATCATGCTGTTTAAATGTTCCAAGCAAGAAAGTACAGTACAGCACATCTTTGTAGCGTCAGTGTTGTTTCCACATTACAACTTGAAGCTCACGAACACACCGAAGTCAGAATGACAACCATTCGAGGAGCATGTGAATGCACCATTGTGGCCTTGGCTGGCGTAGGTCTCGACTCGAGTCATGAGCACTTGGACATTCGACAGGCTGACCGGTACATAGCAGACACTAGAAAGAGATGCTCATTTTGCCCATCATTAGTTTCGTCAACATTTGTTTTTTAATTGTAAAGGGATACATTGTCATTAGTATGTTTTTAAATGTATTTTGTCACCATCTCCCTACCCACTGCCATTCCTGACACTGCTAGCCATATATTATCATCTAATAACCCTAAATGTTGACTTGAATGTTGACTTGTCTGCAGGGAGGTCAGATCTCTGACTCTCGTGTACCTCCGTGTCATCACTGGCTGTGTCGATGGAAAGATTCGCATATTTAATTTCCTCACCGGAGATTGTCTGAGAGACATCACAGCAGAGGCAGAAACAGGACGAATACTGTCGCTGCACTTTCAGGACAACAGGTGACTCAGATGTTTATTTTCTATTATTGTTGGAAGAGCATGTTGTTGTGTTACACCCCTTAAGCCTTGGTCAGTAAAGGAAATGGATGATAATGTTTGAGGTAACAGTCAGGTCAGCAGAAGGCCTAAAAAAAAGCTTCAAGGTCAGGCTACTTGACCTTTGTTATGAACACACTCCATCTATCGTCTTCCAGTTGTGGCGGAGGGAACACAGCTGCCCAGGTAAGGGTGTCTAACTGGCTCCATTTCCATCGCTTCCAAGTTTAAGAGGAAAGTAGATTGTCCTGTGCCCCAGGCTCAACAAATGAGAGTCTCTTTTTAGATGTGTGCATTTATCAAGAAACAGTTGAGGTGATTTAGAGTGAGCCAAGTGACGGTATATACAGTGTTACACTCTGTATGTTGAGCTGTGATTCTCCTTGATCAAGTCTTCATTAAATACTGTGTGTGATCCATCAAAGTCTCTCTGAGGTCTCCTTCAGCTGTTAAATCATCAGCTCTGAAAGTTCTTCCTCAATTGTATTATTCTTATTAGTGTGGTCTTCAGATACATTTGTGTCTCATACTTTCTTTCTTAACTCTGTTTCAGTATATTAGTGAATGCGACATCTGGTGTGAAGCTCTACCACTTTGCCAAAGTGTTCTGGGATTACAAAGAGTCAACAGAGAGAGGCCAGGCTGATGTGGCGGCTCAGGATAGGTTGGTTTCGGAGACATCTGTTTCAGTCAGAAAGCTTCCCCTCACCTCTGTCGGGGCCGATCGCACAGCAGTGGTGGCATCACACAGCCAACAGATGCACGACTGTAACAAGAAACCAAGGAGAGCTGAGCTGCTTTACGACACCTGCACCCTGCCCACCTCTGATAAATGTCGAGCACAAGGTGAGCATGCTCAAGTCAGAAATAGTGGAAATATGTTTTGAGATCAGTTGAGTGAGTTGAGTTGAGTGAAATTTTTCCTTCATAGCCAGGGAGCGCTGTGAGACTGCCGAACAGTCTGTGATGCTGAGTGAGAAGGCAACGCGTGAACGGATAAAGAAGAGGGGGCTCCATCATCCTCGGACACGCGACTCCATCCTCCTCAGGGTCAACGCCATCCAGAAGGCACAGTGCATGGACGAAGTCAGCATCAACATGGAAGTCAACGCCAGGCTGAGAGATTCCTGGGGCCCTCACACGTCTCAGGATCCTCTGCAATGCCACCTGAAACATGATGTTCATCCCAGGAGAGCCGAGACATGTGTCCCAATTTTAAAGAGAGCCGTCAGTCAAAATACGTCAAACACGGTCCAGCGCAGAGATGTCTCCACAGCTCCTGTCACCACATTGAGACGCCACGCCTGTTCATTTTCTAAAACAGCACCGCCTCACAGCACTGACACACGCAGGGCAATCAAGAGGATGAGTGGATTCACTACAGGCGCCACAGAGGGCCCACGGGCTCCTGCGTGCGTGAGATCGCTACCTAATCCAGAACGCTCCATGAAGAGAAGCACCAGCTTGCCCAGGATCGGCCCCGTGGGTCCAATCAGAGAGCAGGGAGGACTCAGGCTGCTCACAGTGACCCAGCTGGAAGACAATCGAGCCAAGATGGATCTCATGCAGAACTGTGAGCAGAAACTGTCCAAGAGGAATAACAAGCTGGAAGCACTGTGAATAAAGTCACACATGCATCAATAAATACAAGTTTATTTTACTTTTTTATGATATGTGTCAGCAGAACTCCACTGCACAGTGGGTGTTTAGGATCTCTGGTAGTCCATGGGACATATAGTGATGTGATGTTTCATTAACAGTCCACTAGGGGTCAGTATTGTATCATCTGATTGTGGCTGAGCAGTACAGAGGAGTTTTACTAAGCAGTTTGCTTTAGATTTTATTTTACTTTTTCTGTTCATTTGTAGTTTAATTATTTATCAGATGTATTTGTTTCGCCTTTTCTTCACTTTAACGTTTAAAGTTAGTATTTATATATTCAATTATAAAGGGAGGAGATGCACACACAGTTAAGTCAGTTTTTAATGCAGTACCCTTTACACATTTTATGGAATATGCATCTATAGTTTGACTGCATCGAAATTTGCAAAATAAAAAGTAGCATTTTCACATTTTTTAACATTCAAGAATTTGATTTTTTCCTCCCAGTAATTACGGTATTCTTTTTTGTGATTTAGGCCCTGTGTACACATATACAGGAAAATCAGTGGATGAGAATATCCTCCCTACGGAATATCTAAACACTCTGGTACAAAGAGCAAGGGTTAAGTGGTCGGCACTGATTACTATAAGTGTTGAAACCTGAAAGATTGAAGGAGCATTTTTGTAGTTTTTAAAAACTGATACCCCCCCCACCCCGTTAAAAAAAAAGGTACACATGACCTTTATTTCACAAAATATCTCTGTCCACATTAAATGCTCATCGGCGTCAGCTGTCTGTAGCTCCTCGTCACACACGGTAAAGTGTACAGGATAACTTTTTCAGAGCAGCTACTAGAGATCTCATCACCACTGATTCCCCTTCAATATAAGGATGAAGGAGCTCATTCAAAGATACGAGTGATGCTCTGGACACGTAGACAACGGCTAAGTTTTTCTCCCACTCCTCATCGACAACAATCCCACTCTCGAAATTGTCCCACCATCTTCTGGTTCAATCAGGTCTGATCTAAACTAGTGTTTCTGGTGGTTTTAACCGCAGACACTGAGGAAGAGCAAAAACATTGAGCACAGCAGATGCCTCTTTTTGCTCTTGAAGTGGTGCAGCAATACTAAATCTAAGTGTAAAGTACTTGTAGTCATTAGACAAAGCAGAGCTAAGCTTTTTGGCCTCTTGTCAACACACAAATATGTCATATGTCCCTAAAACTGAAATTTTTAAAGGCCTTCCAAGCTGCAGGTTCTTCAAAACTCCTGTTAGTTATTCTGTGTGGACATGTAATACGGAGCATCTAGGAAACCATGTTTTTCATTTCCACAATTTGCACATGCCCATTGTTTCTTTGTGCAATGAGTATGCGCCAGAAACAGTTACAACAGCAGTGGGGAGATCTCCAGGAGGTGTTTTGGAAAATTTATCCTGTAAAGTCAATTCAGTGCGTGTGACAAGGAGCTATAGACAGCTGACGCCAGTGAATGGTCAGAGTTGTTTGTGCATTCTAGTGTGGACAGAGATATTCTGGAAAACAAAGGTTATGAGGACATCTTTTTTTTTTATTAAGCAGAGGGGGAAATGTCTGTTTTAAAAAATATCTGTATATGTGTACACAGAGCCTAACTCTACAAAAAGGCCTTTCAAGCTCTCAGATTCCAGCAGTTAGAATAATCAGTGCCGACCACTTTGTACCTGCTGTTTGTACCAGAGTGTTTTCATTTTCTGTAGAGAGAATATTCTCATTCACTGATTTTCCTTCGGTTAATGAATCATCCTGAAAAACACTTCTTCACTAATCAAGCTACAACAAATCTTTGTGATCTTTAGCGTCTGCTGTACTTCAAACAAGAAGTCATCAGAGTGAGAGGAGTTAGTCCCATCCAGGGAGACCTTTCACCCTGCCACCTGCCCTCTAGCCCCAATGCCTCGGGGGCATCATTAGGGGCGAGGAGGTTGAAGATCAGGGAGAAGGTCCTCTGCTTTGACAGCAGCAGCACAACAGCTGGGCACCAGTGAATAACAAAGGGTTATGAGGAGAACTGACTGGCTGAGATGTCCCACTCTGGAGAATCTCTTCTTTCAGGAGCGTTCTGCTGCTAATTAATTTGGTCTGCAGAAACTGGGGATAATGGCGTCTCCCCCTCCTTCTCCTCCTGTGGCAGTGTGACGTAGGCAGACAATGCAATCCCCTCCTGTCACCCCGAGCTCGGCTTAGCTTCACCACGCAGCACAGCTCCCCCATTGTTTCATCAGGTACGGAGTCTCTTGTCCAGGACCGGCAGAGCTGCAGGGGGGATAATGAGCGTAAAATCAAAGCAAAGTTAGAAAAGAGAAAGTCTTCATGGAGGATGCTCTTAGACCTTGTGCTCCCCAGAGCAGGCCCAAGGGTTGGCCGGGGAGTGGAGGGTACAGGTTTATTTATGCATGAGGAGGAGCTTCAAACACATGACAGTTAACCCTCTCGCCATGAAAGGAGGTTTTAAGGGTTTGGGAGAAGGCGACAAAAGACGATTCAGTACGACTCAGCTGACCTCTGATCCGCGTCGATCTCCATCTCCAAAGACGTATATTTGCATCATAGTTCATTTGCCAAATTAATTTTTCAATTTTGTCATGCTGTGTCAGCAGCAGGGTTGAACTCTTAATTTGATTTAGACTAAAGCTGTAGAAATAGAATGAATAGAGAGGACGGTGGACTGTTTGAGACCTTGGCATATTCTCACATTTAGTTTCCTTATTAAACAGAAAAATACAACCATACACCAATCCAAATTTATCTCTTTCACCAAACTAAGACTAACATTGGTTTAATTTCTTTGTTAACTCATCGCAAAACACACTGAATTCAAACTGGACAGACATGAAATAAAACTCACCAAAGCTGTCTCAGTTAGTCTCGTCAGTCATCTAGTTAGTTAGTGAATCTGTGGCTTTATGTATGTCAGTTTGTTTTTACAGACGTTTAGCGGATGTTAGCCCACTATGGTTCCAATGGCAGTAGTACACATAAAAATGCTGACCATCCTGCTATGTTGATTTGTACTAGAGTTTTAATCAGGCCCCCCAAAAAACGGTCTGATCCCACATAAACCTACACAGTCAGTCTCTGTCCAAGCCCGACTTGAGCTCGAACCCTGGCAGCAGTTTTGGGCCCGAGCCTGATTAAAAACCTGAATTTCTACTGTAAAAAAAAAATATGCAAAAAATAAAATAAAATAAATTGAAAAATTAAATAAATTTTAATTTTAATAATTTAATTAAAAATTAAAATAAAAAATGTATTTTTTTACAATTAAAACATTTATTACGTGTAAAGGGCTGATGTGTTCCCTCGCACCTCTTCTTATTTATTTCGTCTGACTCCTGTTATTTCAATGGTCTGCTGTCGGCTCTGCGTCTTGTGCATGACGTGTTCAGCAGAGGGTTGCACCCCTCAGAGCGCCTCCGTCTTGAGTGCACACAGCAGTCCATGGTGATCGAGCACACGTATGATGATCACTGCTCTCGGACTGCTGAGGAGGCAGAAGCAAACACTGCTAACCTAGTCTCCTTGTAGCTTCTGTCTCTCTCTCTCCCCTGGTTATCCACGATATTGCTCTGCTGTTCCATCACACTCTTTCTGTCTCTTTCCCTCTGGATTCAGTCCACTGCAACTCCTGACATTTGCACACAAGAGCTGCCAGTTTCATCGGTACATTGTTGAAAATGCAGTTGATTCAAGCCTGGGAAATATTAAGAAATCACAGCCCGGCCCAGCCCGACCTCGTGGGCGGGCAGAGAATCAAAGCTCTAATTCAAACAGGAATGTTCGTTCTACTCTTGTTGTAGTTCTATGATTAAAACCCTGCTTCCAGACTAGGTCAGTCCAGGCCAGTCATGGTACAGAATGTGATTAACCAAATCATGCTCTGCATTATATTTGTATTTGCATGTCACTCAGACGGGTGGCTGACTTGCCCTGGAGCTGTCCAGATATCACACCGTCACCAGGTTTAACCAGAGCGGCGTCACATGCAAAAGCTCAATGAATATGCAAATCAAACCATTCTCATGGGGAAGTGACTCCCGATAAGAACAGTGACTAAATCGCCCCATTGTGGAAAAACCTACTCTGGACACTGTTCTGAAAGGCAGCCGCACACACTGTGCTGTATCCTGGAGACTGCTGGAGAGCTGAGGCTTAAACACGGATCATAATGAACAACTTCAAGGGCTGACGGCGCAGTGACATCAACACATGGGAGCGACGACAAGTGCCTTGATCTTAGGACAGCTTTAAACACCAGGCCACACGGCCAGCACTGTTTCCCAACCGTCCCCTGTTAGGATTCAGTAACAAGACCCATATGCCTTACTGACCTCATTTGCAGATAGAGATCATAAGCGAAAGAGGATACGGCCAGAACGAGGGGAGGCAATTAACAGGAACACCATTACGAAGATATGGGACTGATTAACATCCACGTCCAGCCAAGCCAAATAGATAAGAGGGAATCTGATTGCTCATTGATTGGATGGCGGCGGAGCCTCTGCAGCGGGCAGGTTCTTGTTTTGTGGAGTTGGACCTCGCTGTGTTCGAGGGGCCTTGATTGAGCCAAAAAGAGCGGAGTGAAACCGCTGTGACCACACATCAGGAGGATGATCAAAGAGGCTACTGCTGGCTTCTGGCTCCTCGTGCACAGGGCTAACCCCCAACAGATGATTGTGTTAAGTTGTTACTCACAGATGGCTCAGCGCTAAGACATGTCAACGAGCGCCGATATGACGCCGCAGAGGTGACACCTGAATTAGCTGAGGTTCATGTAAAAGCTTCGTCTCCATATAAAGAGCCATTGTGTAATCGCACTGTAAAAGTACCAAGAGTTTTTCCTCCCGCTCTTGATTTTGTTTGTGTTTATTTAATTAAGTTTAAACTTTTTTTTTTTTATTTATGAATTGACTGATTGTACCGTGGGACCATCTGTTTTTACAGCGTGACATCTGGAATGTGTTTTGATAATTGCAAAGAGATTATTTTCTATCTGCAAGACCTATTCTATACAAAAGACCTACAGAAAAACAAACAAAAACAAAATCAAACACAGTGGTGCTTTATGACCCGAGGCTATGGCATATATAACACTTAAAAGTTGGATGTTTCTGTGCCATCATTCACAGACAGCACTGATTTTTACTGCTCGTCCTCTGGGGGGCCCACTAGACCTGCTGAAAGAGCCTCTCAGTGGCCAGTCCTGAATGTTTCAGCCAATCATCAGTGCTTTAGCAGTTTAAATCTCATCTCTTCTCTGTGTTTGTGACCAGTTTAGTTAAAATCATGTCTGGCGTTAACTGTATGACCTCACAGTTATTGAGAATTAATCTTGTAATTAGTGTAAATTGCATGTAAAATTAAACTGCACCATCTTTCCCTCTGTAAATGACTATAATTAAATGCTCATAAAAGAAATAAGAGGAGAATTTCATTGCAGTCTGAAACTACTTTAATAACAGTCTTTTACAATCCATTCGAAAAACGGTATTTATTAGGTTTTCACGGCATGTCAGAGCGAATGTGTTTCAGTGCGTCACTATTAAACAAGAGAGAAGGGTGTCATGGATTGACCTGCGGTCTCAATGGTCCCCAGTCTTCACAGAGCAGCCCCAGACACATGTAGGCGACAGTGTTAAGTGTCATAATTTCACTATTTTCTCAGACATAAATACGGAGACGTGAAAGTCAAAGGTCAACTGCATAAAACTTCCCTACTTAGAGGTCAGTAGACGCGAATCGTCTGAGGGTGGAGGGGGGGTGGCACCTTGGAACAAGAAGGCAATTCACAGGCCAAGAAGTTGTGGCAAACGGCATCTGACTCTACTTCCTGCCACAAAACGAACAGAAAATTAATTGTAAAGTCGGACTACAAAGGTCTTCATGCACCACAGAAGAAGAACAAAACACTTAAGTGGCCCCAGAGCTGCAGCGGAGGATTCGAGGCTTTGGGTTGGATTGTGCTTTTCTTGATATCTCACTGAAGAGACAACTGAAACCATTTTTCTGAACTGAACAAAAACATGAATATACAATGTTTTTGTTCTCATTTTTCACAAGTTGAAGTAAAAATTCTAAAACTTTTTATGCACACTAAACACTTAGCTGTCTCCAGTTTTGTTCACAAATTTGTTAAAATCAGTGTTAGTGAGGGATTCTCCTTTTCCAAGATAATCCATCCACCTGACAGATGTGGCATATCAAGGTGCTGATTAAAAAGCATGATTACTACACAGGTGTGCTGTTGGATTGTCATAATAAAAGGCAACTGTGCAGTTTTATCACAAAACACAATGTCACAGATTTACTGCAGTGATGTCAAGCCAAGCTGCTGTCTGTAAAGTGAATGCTAATTTTACTACCATAACCCATCTCCAATGTAGTTTCTCAGAATTTGGCGGTACATCCAACCAGTCTTACAACCCCAGACCATGCAGGGTTCAACCATAAGGATTGCATGGTTGCCTGGGCAGGTAAATCTAGCTACCTCCTTTTCTGACCAGACATGTGGAAAAAAAATTAAACAGTTTTTTCCAGAGCTGATGATGGAAATTGCAAAGGAGCGAACCAACATGCTTCTCTCACATGCACAATATCGATCAGGTATTCGCAAGAAAATGGCAGTGGGTACAGACAAAGTTTATGAGCTGAAGCACAGGTGAGCATCTTAATTATCCTGGAAACCACAGTCTAGTTGGGTGCAGTTAGATGGATGGATGTGGGTGAAACTCCAATTGCATATTGCGTAGTTTGTGGTAGGTTGAGAGCAAAAAGAAATGTCACAACATGACAGCTACATTTGGTCTTTGTTATCTGATAACCCCTCATGAATAAAACAGTTTGTATGTGTATGTAAGTGCAAATAAACTTCAAGGCAAGTAGATTTCTGACAAAAAAAAAGGTCAACGTTGAACCATGCCACCCCACCAACTCAGAGCCTCCACATCCAGCATCTTCACCTGCAGGATCATCTGTGACCAGCCATCCGACAGCTGATGGAACAGCCAGTTTGATAGTATTGATACCCCTATCAGAAAGTGTCTCAGGGAAGTTCACATCAGTGGCTGGTCTGGAACTTGCAGGTGAAGAAGAAGATGTGGAGGTCCTGGAATGGCTCACTAGACTGGTTGAATGTACTGCCAAATTTTCGGGAATGACATTAGACCAGTTGAGCAAGTGAGTTGCTAGATTTACTAGCCCCACATGGCATTTTACTTGCCCCTGGTAATGGGTGTTCCTTTTTGTTGACCCCTGCATGGTCTGTGGTCGTGACGCTAGTTGGATGTACTGCCAAATTCTGGGAAACAACTTTGGAGACAGCTTATGGTAGTGAAATTAACATTTTAGATTGGCCTTTTATTGTGACCAGCCCAAAGCGCACCTGTGTAATAATCATGTGGTTTAATAAGTATCAAGATACTCATTAAACCACATGATTATTACACAGGTGCGCTTGATCTTGATATGCCACACCTGTCAGGTGACTGGATTGTGTTGGCAAGTCACACGGATTTTGACAAATTTGGAAAGAAAATTACATTTTACTTACTTACTTACTTACATTTTTATTCAGAGTATTAACAATTATCTTCGTCAGATACAGTAAATGGTGACTGGCTACAAAAACATCTCCACAATGAAGAGAATGTACTTCTAGTGCTTCTATTTAAAGCTCGGCAACACACCAACAGTGTGAGACAGAGTTCGGGACAGCTAATGGACATCTTTATCAGCTCTTTCCTCATCGTTTGAGTCATGCACTTAATCACAGTCTGACAAACTATTTAGCTGCTCGCTCATGTCAAGTACAGATGTTTACTCTCCTCTGAATCCTGATACCAGCAGAGCTCTCACTGTTTGGAGAGGTCACGTTACCTGATAAGAAAGGGCCCCCACTGCTTGTGGGCCCAGCAGCATGCCCACACAAAAAAATCTCACTTTTAGGGGGGCTTTTACGGCTGAGATTCTGATTCTGAAATGGATGTTGGTGCATTTTCTTTTGTTGAAAAGTGAGTCATTTAGTTTGCATTAATCAAGAAACTGCAGTGCGGGGTGAACTGCTGCTGCCCTTGCATGATAACTCTGATGGATGTGGCCCACTAAAGTCTCCCCTCAGGAGGTTATCATTTCATTTCTTCAAACTTTTCACCTCACATTATTGCTTAAAACTTAATCCCCTGAATATTTAAGCAACTCAAGCATCTTCTGAAAACCTTCATTGCTATTTACCCTGCAGCTGGACTCACTATCTTTCTTTAACCCACCCTTCAACAGTCACAACAAATGCCACTTTCCAGACACGATAACTTGACTGCTGTTTATACAGCAAATACTCTGTGGGGTTCTTACGCTCTCCTTGCTTGACCCTAACCCAGGAAGAGCCTTTTTTGGAGCAGAGGAGAACCGACCGGTGTCTGAGCTTAGATATTTCACAGCTCAGCGGGTTCCCTCGCATGTTGATACAAGTGCTGGGAAACAACACGCAGCCTGGTTGATTCATGCCATTTGTGTTTTTCGTTTAGTTGTCATGTGCAGGATTTCTTTTAAGAGGACCTGGGGATAAAACTGACCCATATTAGCCGCAGATGTTTTGGGTCATGGAGTGGAGTGTCTTATGCGGTTTTCCCAGGGGCTCGTGTGGTGAGAGGAGTATCACACATGGACGCCAGAGGGGGAGCTGTAGTAGGAAGATGAGCATTTGTTGCGACCTAAAGCTAAGAGTTTGTTACTGGAAAGGAGCCGGTTTAAACTCCTGGACCAGTCGATAACCTTGAGAGGGCAGGATTAAAGAAAATGGCTCCTTTATCAGCAACTGTCTCCCTATGTGCAGACATTCGTGGCTGAAAGACATTGCAGACCTTAAGCCAAAACATCAACCGTCATTAACTTGATTTTGAAATTATTTTCCAGCGTACTCCAGCTACACTTGTCTGCACACGGGGTCAATGTACCCTTGAGCAAGACACTAATCCCTCAACTGCACTTGACTAGCTCCTCAGGCCAAAAAAGCTGCAGCTTGTTGTTGTACTTTGCTATGGAAAATTCTTTTTTTTAACCAGTATGCTTAAAGGACCAGTTAGACATTTTGGAAAATGCACTCAGATTGTCACTACTCTCACGTCTGTACACTAAATAATAAGGTTAAGCCAGCAGGTGAATAATTATCTTAGCATAAAGACTGAAAACACAGGGAGACTGCCAGATTGACTGTCTAAAGTTAAGAAAATCCACCTACCAGCATCTCTAATGCTACAAGTGAAACCAAGATATAACGTATTAATAAGTAAATTTTAAAAGTGCTGGCAGGCAGGAAACTCTTAACAGACCACTATGATCTGTAAGGCTGCTTTCAGACCTAGAGTTGTCTTGCTTTGGTCCAAATCAGGGACTCATTTTGTTCTATAATTGCACATCACATCTGGGTGATGCTGTCAGTTGTGCGTTAGCATGTTGGCCATCACATTACCTGTAATAGTGGAGTGATGCCTGCACACCATCCTCATCTTTTACCAGAGATGGGACCAAGTCACACATGTGCAAGTCTCAAGTAAGTCTCAAGTCTTAACCTTCAAGTCTCAAGTAAGTCCCAAGTCATTTTTTCTTGGGCAAGTCAAGTCAAGTCAAGTCCTGTAATAGGTCAAGTCCAAGTCAAGTCACCTTATTATTGTAATTTTACCTGCAGAGTCTGATCTTAATAAAGTGAAAAGACAAGATATAAGTAACTGTCAGTAAACACTGACTTCATTGCTGCAATGTTTACTTTGCAGGGACGACCCCCATGCGTGTGCGCGTGCACACACACACACACTAACCAAGGCAGCGGCCAAAATCACCCATTTAGCTCATTTAACCCTGTGTTGCTTGTTCATAAAACGTACAGCCGGACTTGTGATGAACCGGTCGGAATGTTCGCTCACGTTTTCTGGGGTTAATGTTAACAAATAAATTAAAAAACAAGTTCCACCAAACCAACCCACCTCCCCACCCCACCCCCGTATCGTATCAAGCTAACGTTAGCTAACTACCGACTAAACAGATAATATTAGCTAACTGACAAGCACTTACTGGGCAGAATGGCTCTTCAAATGACGAATAAAGTTTGAAGTTGTCGCCTGGCTGTCCAAGATGTTTATGCCACGTCTTGCACTGTGCTGTCTTTTGCCGTAATAATGGTAATTCCGAAAGCTGAAGACAATGACCCTCGGTACCCCTCCCGCTGACATGTTCATGCCTATCTGATATAAGAGGGCCTGTTTCTCCAATAAACACGTAAGGTACGTAGAGAGGGCATGACTGATTGACAGGGTAGTGATCCAGTCATGACAACGCCATTCTCAGCCTGCGCTCCTACCGGGTAATCGACATTATTTTTTAAATTAATTTATTAATTTTATATTCTAACCAAAAACATGATGTGAATAACACTCAAGTCATTCAAGTCATCGTGTCTCAAGTCAAGTCCCGAGTCTTTAACTTCCAAGTCCGAGTCAAGTCTCAAGTCTTTTATTTTTTGTCAAGTCAAGTCACAAGTCATCAAAACAGTGACTTGAGTCGACTCGAGTCCAAGTCACAATGACTCAAGTCCCCATCTCTGTCTTTTACACAACTCTCTCTCCAGTGCTGATGTAGCTGACCGGGAACCCACAGGCGTGTCTTCCAGCTCCAGTATTACATTTGCACTCGTCGTTATGTGACCCACTGTGCTAACCATAGCACCTGTTGCTAACGCTGTAGGTCTACAGCTAAAAGTTTCCAAACTTGGCTTGTGAACTGCATTACGTAGATCTTTTGTAACATATTGTAGCGTCCCCTTAACAATGAGGCTACGAGGCATGAACTCATTTTGCTGGCTTTTTATTCCTTAACTTTAACACAGGCTATTGTGGGCCAAAGCCAACGCCACAACAACAAACATGTCTGCTTTACAAGGTGTTCTCTGCATTAGTGGCTTCCTTAACAACTCCCGCTCCTCAGCTTACATACATATACATGCAATCAAAGTAGCAGGAATAACAACAACCCTCCCTCCTCTGCCAATCACAGGTGGGTATCTCACACAAATCACTGTCATAGGTGCTCGTATTGACTGACAGGCTTCAAAGCATCTAAAAACACAACTTCGCTGAGAGAACAGATTCACTGACATTACGGAAAACTCAGTAACTGCCATTCTAGATCTTTTTACCATAGGTGACATAACACATTCTTAACAGTGACAGAATCCATACAGTTAACATCACGTTCCCCAGTTCGTTCCAACATACGTGCAGGAGCCCTGAAGGGCACCCAAAATTTCAAACCAGCTGTATGTCACTTTAAAAACTGCATGAACCTTATACAACATTCAATACACGGACATACCTATCTGTCAACTTAGAAATCTCTCACTCTGAGTGAAAACACTGACCTTCAAAAGGACTTAATGCTGCTTTAGATTCACATGAAAATATTCATAAATACAACCTACTTGAGAACCTCTGTGCCAAAGACATGTCAGAGTCTGCATGATATAATTCAGCTGTACACATCTGACTGAACCCTCCACTGGCACAAGAGATCTGCGTCTCTGTAAAGCCTTTCATTTCCAACTTGTTCAATACTTAAATGTACCTTTTCTGACACTGGTGAGTGAGATCCTGGTATTGTGATAGGTCTCTCCTCTCTTGGCATTCCACGATTCATTGAATCCCGCAGCTCCTCTCACCCTGCCCTCCCCCCAGTCTACAGCTGTTAAAACACCCCATATTATTCTCATAATTGTTTCAGTGTGTAGGCTGTTATTTTAATGTGCCAAGCTGGATGAGTCAGGAATCGGCGGTACAAAAGGCAAGTATTTTCTGACTACTGACATTATTCACTGCATTCTGACATTATTTTATATTTCCTCCCTGAGTAGCTGCATTATTATCAGGTGATTATCATTTAATTTGGTCGTATAAAACAAATAAAAACCTGTATTATAATTGACCCGCAGACATTCCCTTCAGGCTTACTGGATGATGCGCCTCCTCGTCACATTTGGGTTTTGCTATGTTTAACATTTCTGTAATATTTCTTCTTCACGTCCTTCCAGTTGCAATAAGACACACTGTGATACATCTGTTTGGCCCCGGCTGACATGTCTGATATGCATTTCATATAGTGTGAAATGGATATGGAGTTTACATGAACACGGGCAGCGTTCCTTGAGAAATGGTGATTTTATGGGCTGATGTGAATTAACAGGTTCTCCAAGATACACACGTGTTTCTGAAGTATTTTATTTTGGTTTCACTAAGAGTCTGTGTTGTTACTCACATTTTTTGGTTTCGCGTTTTTCAAAATATTTCCATTTTTCCAGCAAATTATCAATGTTGTTGAAATATCTTTCTTTTACTCAATAATCTCTCTGCATGACTTTACTGCTAATGGTGCCATGCCATTGTTCCAACGGCATAAACTTTCGAAGCCCCATTAGTCTGAAAAATGTCCCATCAGACGAAAAGCCTGTTATCTCAAAAACGTGTCCATTGTTTAAAGTCTTGCTTCTCTGTAAATACACACTCCCTGCAGTTAGTTATAGTTTCCCAGCGATGTTTGAGACACTGAACCCAGGTGTCATCTCTTCATTATTTTATCCTATCAGATGTTTGTGTGAAATCTTGTCATAATAAGAATTCTTGAGTTACAGCCCAAAACATGTTTTGTGAGGTCACAGTTACCCTTGACCTCCAAATTGACATCAGTTCATCGTTGAGTTCAAGTGGACATTTCTGCCTAATTTGATGAAATTCCCTGATAGACTTCTTGAGTTATTGCATTCACAAAAATGACACTGATACAAGGTGACAGTGACCTTGACCTTTGACCACCAAACCCTAATGAGTTCATGGTTGCGTGGAAGTGGACATTTGTACCAAATTTGAGGAAATTCTCTCAAAGCCTTCTTCAATATCCGAGTCATGAGAATGAGACAGACCAAGTCACAGTGACCTTTACCTTTAACCACCAAAATAGCCCAAGTGGATGTTTGCCAAATTTGAAGAAAATCCCTCAAGGCAGTCTTGAGATATTGCGGTCATGAGAATGAGATAGATGGACGAACAGACAGACCTAAAATGTAATGCCTTCTGCCACAGCGCTCACTGGCACGGAGAATGAGACAGACGCAAAGTCACAGTGACCTTGACCTTTGACAACCAAATCCTTATGAGTTCATGGTTGTGTGGAAGTGGACGTTTGTGCCAAATTAAGGAAAATCTCTCAAAGCCTTCTTGCAATATCCCAGTCATGAAAATGAGACAGACCAAGTAAGTCACAGTGACCCTGACCTTTGACCACCAAAATAGTCCAAGTGGATGTTTGTGCCAAATTTGAAGAAAATCCCTCAAGGCGTTCTTGAGATATTGCGCTCACGAGAATGAGATAGATGGACGAACAGACAAACCTATAACATAATACCTTCAGCTGTGGCCGTAGCCATTGCTGAGGCATAAAAATAGTTTAAAATTTAACGTATAATAAGACATTTATTAAACAAAAAAGCCCTCTGTTAACATCACTGTAAGGGTCACTGTAACTGATAATTATAATAATAATTGTGTAGCGTATACTGTGATACCGTGAAACCACCAATCATGATATTTTCTGAGGCGGTTATCGTATGGTTAAAATCTCAAACCATTACAACCCTAGTTGAAACAATGGGCAGTCTCATTGCTTAATTAGGTGCTAATCAGGTTTTTTTTTCTTACATCCTTTAAAAGGTGTTTATGTTACTTAAAGACAAAACGGGAATTAGTTAGTTAACCACAAAAGTCGTCCATTTCTCACACATGTATCTGCCAGTAATTTCTCTCTGTTCTTCCTCAGGAGAAACATGACCCTATGGTTTTGGCTGCTTTCTCACCCCGTTGATGTTTTATGTAACCTCCCCCTGTAGACTTTTAATAATTACAGCCTATTATTTCTTTCAACCTCTGTTAACAGCTGTGAGGAAATTAATTTGAAGCCAATGTGGAGGGGAGAAAAAAAAGGAGATAAAAAAGCACTAGAGATACACAAACGGCCGCTCTCGAGCAGCACAAGTCTGGAAATTTATGGCTCTCATTCGGAAAAGCTCTACAAGGTGAGATAAAGAATGTAACTGATCCTCATGCAGCTGCAGCTTTTAACAGTTACGAGTGTTTAAAAGGTGCTCTGCCGAGGCGTTTGGGTTAGTGCGCTGTTTTTCTTCAACAATAAAAGCGTGAAGCAAGAACGACATTGCCGGAGTTGTCTTTCCCACACGATCTGCACACCATATCTCACAGTTTGTGTGTGTTGGAGAGGACTGTCATGTCGTTACAGCTCCTCTCTGGGGCTGTGAAAAAGCTAAATTTCATGTTTAGTGGTTGCAATGGAAAGAAAGCTGGTTTATTATATGGTCTAAACAACATGCTGAACGTTGCAGAGAGGTAGAGATAAAGGACGCAGGAATTAAAGTTACAGGAAGAATGAATATCAGTTGCCATCTTTTGGCTGTTGAAATAAAAGTCACTAAGTTCACTAAGCTCTCTCCAAACACCAAGCCACTGCATGCGTACACAAAGGAAACCTGATACCATGTGATAAGTTGGAAATGTCAACCCACACTTTTCTTTCTGCGTTTGTTTACCGAGTGTATCAGTGTGGTTAAATCAAAAGCCATCTTGAAGCCTCTTGAATGCCGCTCATGTGTTTTGAGTAAACTAGATTCACTTAACGCCAAAGAGGCAGTGGAAACGACTTACTGGTGTCACGAGGAAGTTATATTACAGTGTAAAAAGGTTCTGTTTTTTATTTTAAAAAATTACAATCACAAATTTAGTCACACTTGCATTAACAAACACAACACTGTCAAACTCAGTATCTTCAGACGACTCAAAATAAATTATTTTTCAGCTTGAACTTGATTTAAAAGTTTAATGTGTAGGATTTAGGGAGATATGCAGAAATGGGATGTGATCACCTGAAAATAAGAATTGTTGTGTTTTTGTCACCTTAGAATGAGCTGTTTGTATCTACACAGGGAGCAGGTCCTGGTTCATGGAGTTTCTACAGTAGCCCAGAACGGACAAACCAAACACTGGCTCTAGATACTGTTGACTCATTCGCAAGTTATTTTCGATTGAAAATAATTCATAACTTTGTGGCCGCTAGAAAAATGCTAAATATATGGGGTATTTGAGAATCTGATGAATTCTGTTTTTGTGGTCCAGAGTCTGAGTCAAGAGTCCATCGTTTTTGGTATTGTCATATTGTATGTGCATTTTGGGGTGAGGTTAAAAAAAATATGCTCAAAAATGAGCTTAAACATGAACTGGATCTCTTCTCTGTGATGTGGGGGAATGTTACAGAAGCAAAACAAACAAAAAAACACTGACTCTAGATAGTGCCTTTTGTGTTTTCGTGTCGGCCACCATAGTAAGAAGACCCTCCACAGTGAGAGTGTCCAAAAAACACAATTTTTTTTTAACACAAACCTGCTTTATTCAGTGTTTTTCCAGATATTAAGCACCTAGTCGGTTTTAGGTAATTCGTCTCCCAGTAAAAATCTCCCAAACTTCTGAATCTTAAGTTATCAGACAAAAACGGTGAGCACACAATAGCAGGTGCTGGGCTAGTGGCCCTTCTCCGATATTCTGAATAGTTTAAGAGAAACACTGATTTGTAGCATGAAACTGTTTAATTGAGTGTTTTTACTGGTTGTAATCAGCCGGTCCTTTGTTTTGCAGAGGAAGAGACCCCTGTGGATAATTTGGCTTCCTATAAAAATCCAATGAACAATGAACACTGAAGGAATCCTAATAAAGGGAAGTTTTCGACTGGTAGCAACCTGTACTCCTTTATCGCTAGACGCCACTAAATCCTCGAAAGTCTTACACACTGAACCTTTAAAAAATCACAATAGTATTTGGGGAAAGTATTACAATAAAAATGGTTAATGAGTACTTACACTACCCTGGTCAAATTGACCTGTTGGTTCCCTGACATCCCAGACACTTGTTCAGAATATATCTGAGATTACATGAGTGAAGGTGCCAAGCAAAAATATGTGTAATATAGATATTATCCAAATAACTGTATTGTTAGTACATAACCCTAAACTGAAAAATGGATGTACCTTCAATACATGTACGGGTGAATTCATTTTGTAATGTACTGGAAAGACTTTTTACATAACCAGAGGAAGAGCAGGAGAATTCAAAAATATGTGGAAACATTTAACAGAGTATGTTGGACATCAAGGTTCGCAGTGACTTTAAACTGCTGAGTTGCTGAGTGTTTCTACAAGGTTGCTTTTTTGTTTTGTCGTTTTATTGTTCTTATTTGAGGTTTATTTTATTTTATGTAATTTATATTTAATTATATTTTTCAGATAATTTTAATAAATGTTAAATTTGAAATATCTTTATAATTTTTATGTAATTTAATTAATATATGTATACATCTTTTCATTCTGTTTTTTATTTCTTCATGAGATACGTGAAATGCATGAATTTGTGTGTGTGAAATATTTTTAAAATTCAGTAAAAATTGCTTTAAAAAAGTAGGTATTTAAGGAAAAACAAAATAATAATAGTAGCCCAGTGATTTAATTGTAGAGATTCACTTTGTCTGGGTTTAATTTGATGTGACAAAACTAGTGATTATAAAACCTCCTGTACAACTTTTGGGGCGAGATGACCCACTGATGATCGCCAGGCTCTCTAGCTTTTTCCACACATAAAGATATGAATAAATCTGCAAATATTTATTTTGATATCTCAAAATAAGGAAGCTAAGATGATGATAAAACTGAGATAATGTAAATAAAAACATTTCAGAACAGTCTGCTGTTAAGAAAACATTTATAACAGTTGAATGTGATTTTTATTGACTTATAACTGTCTGTTTAGTCTCTGACATCACATTCCTGCAGTGGTTCTGCATTAGTACCCACTGGGTAACCCACAATAAAATTGTTGTAATGGGTGCAAAATATATTCATATAAATTCACTGGTACGGGTTTGACAGCAGTTTTTGTTCTAATTAAATTGTTACCCTGAAAAAACACATTTTGACCTAAAGTGAAGTTTTGATTTTAAAATAATATGGTTGAAAAATTATTGTGGAAATAACAGACAACTTAATGATCACTTGCAAAAAGAAAAGCAATTTTTAGAATTTGTATGACAATGTACCATCCTGTCATCTGCCGCATCAAATACAAAATGTAAACACATCTGCTTTTGTTCATTTAATTACATCAAAACAACAAATCTGAGAAACACAGCATGTCTCTGTGTTTTGCTGACACATTGAATAAAATGGTGGAGGAGAATTCAAACTCATAACTCTATTGTAATATTTTCATTCCTGGAAATCAACATCTGTTTATTGAACTGTTTCCACTTCCTCTACAAGTTATACCTACGAGTCAGTACCTCACTAGAACAGGTTTGTTCTTCACATTTATTGGAGGCCACCTTGACTGCAGTAAATTGAATGTAAATTTAAATCTATCTGAACAAAATTGACTATTAAAGATGTGTAAGTACTGTACTTACACAGACTTGAAAATTAAGTTACTTATACTTGAGTATTTCCTGCTACTTTATAATGCTACTCCACTACAATTCACAGGCAGACTTGTAGTTTTTACTCCACTACATTTATTTGATACCTTCAGATTGTTAAAATAAAATCTACCACAAATTACACATTTAAACAGCTCCCAAATACAAAAAATGTCCCCTTGGATCTATATATATAAATCAACAGGTGCTTTCCTTCTTTTAGTAAAATCCTAAATGATTGAGTTGGGGTTTTTTTTCCACCTGGACCTTTATGCTCGGCCATTTCTCCTCTAATCATCACACTGTAACCTGTGACAGGCTGTCGAGCGAGTGTCACATAGGTTTACATTACCAAAGGTTTATGACAAAATCACCTGACAACACCAACTCCTGTGTGCGCACTGTGAGAGAGGAGCGGGAGAGACGCTGCCAGAGGAGCTGCTGAATGAGTTCCCTCTGAGCGGTAAGTCACTAAAAGAGTCTGAGAAGTCCGGGGCTGTTCATAAAACATTCAGGACGCCACAGTTTATTCCACACTACTGAAGCTGCTCCTCTTTTTGGAACCACCGCGGAGTCTGTAATAATTACGCTTTCAGCTATGCTTGTTGTTGCCGTGGGTAACAGTATGACGTCAACATGTCAACAAGTCGAAATAATGCAACTATCATGATATGAATTTTTATATCATGTTAAAAATTATGAGCAAGATGATACGGCACATCTCAAGCAACTGCTGCTGTATGGTCCAGGGTTGTGATGTCAGGCAAGTGCTTTGGTGAACACTGGCAGAAGTGCAAGCTAGCCTGTAGCTGCATACTGTAGTGAGACAACGGAAATCACTGAAATGACCAACGATTGCCACATGTTTGGATGATTTACCGGTCATCTGAAGTTTGGTGGGAATGCTATCCCAGGCCCAGTTTTTCTTCTGGCTGTCCTTATAAATTTCTACTGCCATAACTCCGGATATTCAGACATCAACATAATCATTTCCTCCATCTAGTCTTCTGTCTGCTTCAACGATTTCCGCTATTTGATTGGCCAAAGCCAGGCAGTGACAGTCAAAAGTTCAACACGGTGAACTCAGTATGGCAGAGCAAAATCTGAGCGCGTTCACATGGGCGACAACTGCTTTATACCCCTACCGCCCTGTTCGAAATCACTTCCTCTCTGCCACCTTTCCACCACTGAAATAATTGGAGGTGGCGAGATACCTTGCAGCGGTGTTAAAATTTTATGCAGGACTTTTACTTGAAACACAGTATTTTTCTTTTTGTAGTATTACTAGTTTAACTTAAATAAAAGATTTAGTGTTTCTTCCACTACTGCTGAAATGAGGCTTTTCTCACCACGCATAACTATCTGAATGCTTTCTTAACGCCACATACAAAATTATTCTGTAGGTTCAGTTTAGAAAACATTTTAAGAGCAGTGCCTCGTCTCATTAAGTCTCACACACAACATAAATGCACGCACAGCTCCACATACAGTATACATGGCACACATCAGGGATGGCCCCTCCTTTAAACTAATCTGAAATGAAACCCAACCTCAAAGGGCAACAGTGGGACTTGGTGGAGACTAATGTTTTGAAAAAGGGGTGAGTCACACTCAAAATCCATCGGAACTGCTCTCCATGGCTAATTAAAATAAACCAGTGGCCTGCAATCACGGATCCAGTTGGCATATCCCGTATAAACAGCCCGTTGCCTTAAAAAGAGAAACCCATGATTCCTAGGACCAAAACAGTGGCGTGTGTCCCAGGCTGGTTAGAGCGAGAGTGCCGGGCTGGACGACAGCACAAAGGCCACATCTGGGATCACTGTGTCGTGAAAAACACTCCGGAGATGTCGAGATATCCACGCAAACAGGCGCCCGGAATATTACTCCAAACATCCATGTGAATATTCCATATTTGACTGGCTTCCACTCAGTTAAGTGTTTACCTCTGGAAACGTCTCTCAAGTGGCATGAAGACGTGACAGCGGATTCTGGCATGGCGCTTGATCCGTCCCAAATGGGCTAGCCGTCAACGTGACACTAGGTGAAAACAAATACCCCCTCAAATCTCATGTGAGGTTAAGTTTTCCCACATGGAAAGAAAGATGTTCCGGGAACTGTTGGCATGGATTGAACCATCAAACCTGAGATTTGGGTGGTGATACTGTATACTGGCGAGGGATTTACTCCTCCTATCTCATCCTCATTCCACAGTGGAGTGTGTCGAGCATGCCATGAACTTCATCGTCTGTAGTTTGGCTTTTATGGAAATGCTTGTGAATTACCGCTGACCCGCTTTGTCTTTCCACAGTTTATTCATTTGTTGCTGCTCGGTATGCATACCTGCAAATATTCATAAAAGCACAGACTATAGAAGGGAAAAGTATTCAAGGGCACTCCCAGACACGGTATTGGCTTGTTCTCAATCTTCCCCGCTCAATTTGCTGTTTTTGGTCTCAGCTTTATTGAACTAAGTCTGTATACCTGGCTCACACCCTCCTCATCCTCTGCAACAATAACACAACTGTGCCAGGAAGTTCCTGTTCTCAGCGCTCAGGCACTGCCAATGTTGAGGGGGAACAAGGCCTCGGATTCTTTTCATGTACGTTGATGTGATGCCTGCGGTTTCCATTTGTTATAAGAAGGAAGAGTGCCACATCCACTTCATGCTCCATTGTCAACACCGCGCTCTTTCCCGAGAGCTCGGCAGCAGGATGAGATGTTAGTTTGGAAGGAGACTGTTTATCAGTTTGGCGTGCCACACATGCCATTCACGGCCATATGGCTCCGCAAGTAATGTGACCTTGCTGGGAGCCAACAGAAATAAAACTCAGGGTTTTTAATTATTTTTTATGTTCTTATCATTTTTTAATTTATTTTACTGTTGCCCACTGGCATTTCATCATCCCTGCGGTTCAAAGAATAACACATATCAAACCACACTGAGCAATATACAAGAGCGAGAGCGGAGGATAAGAATCACTTATCATGCCCGTTCTGATATGTAAACAATCCGCTGTAGGTCAGTGGCTACAGCACTTGTGCTGTTACAGCACGTATAAACACGCTTTGGATGATGAAAAAGGTGCTAACAGGGCCCGGGGCATGAAAAGAGAGCACAAAAAGTCAATGACAGATTGTTTTTTTTTTTCTTCTTTTCAGAGGGCAGGTCACAGACCTCTATGTACTGTAAGACAAAGAATAAGATGGCATGTGAAGCTGTAAAGAGCACATAAGTATTTGAAAACAACTGGTCTTGGTCTAATCAAATGCAAAGAAAAGTGACTGAGGCATGTAACCAAATAACCAACATTACTATGATATACTCTTATTTTTAAAAGAATAGTGAAACATTTTTGGACACACGCTCATTCCCTTTCTTGTTGAGGGTTAGATTAGAAGATTGTATTTCCCAAAATGTTGGACAGCTCATTTAAAGTGATTTGGTTCAAATAAACTCTGGTGGGTGTCAACAGCGTTCCGCTGCAGCGCTCCAGGCTCGGGCCCACCTCGGGTGCTGGGACCAATCTCCATCGTGCTTAACAGGGCTATAAAATATAAAGCATAGGGGCGTCGGTAGCTTAGTGGATAGTGCCGGCGCCCCATGTATAGAAGCGATACCTCGCTGCAGCAGTCGCGAGCTCGACTCTGGCTTGCAACACTTTGTTGCATGTCTTAACGTTACATTGCCTAATCTAACTTTATACGTAACAGTTCTATCAAAATATTAAGGTTGTATGTTTACCTTGGCTCTGGTGTTATAGATGGAGGTCATGCAGCTTATTCAAACTAAAGAACACCTGCTACCTTATCCTGATGATCATCTCTGGCTTACACAATTCACTTCCTTCTCAAAGCTCAGGATTGGAAAGGGTCAGACAGTGGAGGCAGGCCTCAGCTTGGAGCTCTGCAGCCAGACCCTTTTTGTGTGTTCACCTGTTTTATGGGGTTCGTTCTGGACAGGCCTTAAAGCAACCGACTCTGATGTGGATGAAACAAAAGACAGGTCTCTTTGTATTCTGCTTGTGTTCAGCTTTGTCTTTTTAGTGTAATGAGATGTGATGTTTGCACAGTGAATATCTATCCTGTAATATTCTGGTCCAAAATGCCTCCTCTTTGTCCCCGCACTATCTGTGCCTCATTTTTCATGATACCAGTTGCAGACTTGACTGTTAATACTCATAATGCAGCACTGTGTTGCCTGACACGCTGTCAGTTACTGGAATTTGATTTCCCCATGTGGGTCCATGCAGCATTAATGATGCAGGGTGACAGTCGCCAAAACAGTCCAGTCAATGAGCTGTCAGTCCATTTGACTTCATGTTTATTTTGTCAGTGAACAGGACCAGAACTAAAAGGCAATAATGTCTCATTACTTTATTTGGATTGGACCAAATGAGCCAAACTACAAACCATAAATGCTCATTTTTAACAGAGATGGTGCAGGACCAGACCTGGAGAAGGTAAGAGGTGATTTCTTCTGCTGGAGGGACGAGTAAGTGCCTTTAATATACATTACTTGTTATTTTCAAAGCGGATCACCTGGATCTGCAGGTCTAATGTGACACTCATGGAGATTAAGCTCCCCAACTGCCCACTTCCCAGCCTGCTCAGGTCCTTCAGAGATAGCCAGCTTACAAACACAACCACAATCACCGTCTAAGGGAACAACCCCTCAGGGTGACGCACAGAGCAAAGCCAACCATAAAATCAGCTGTATAAAGGGAAATTATATCTGCAGACCCACAAAGTGAGGAATGGCCAGGCGATAAAGCAGCAAATGAAAAATGCAGATAGGTGCCATGGCAACGTGGCCCTTTGAGCGGCACAAACAAACAGCAGGAGCGGAAATGGAGAGGTTGAGAGGGAATGCCAATTAAATGATTTTCTAATGCACTTCCTCGCAATAACAGCACACGGACGCACTCCTCAGACGGCCTTTGTTGGCACCACTGTGAACGGAGTGAATTGATAATGTGCACGTCTCACCATTTGGGAACGGAAAAAGTGATGTGGAGGAGGGAAAGTTTGAGCCAGAGGGAGGTGTGAGATCCTGTTCCCAGCTGTGCCTCGGACTCATGTGGGAGCATCGGGATCAGAACCTGTTGGCTGAGTGAGTGATGAGGAGACAGGCCTGGCACGGTCGGATGAAGATGATCAGGTATAGTATGGAAAACCAGGTCTTCAGTTCGCCATGCTGATTTAAAAGATTCTTAAAAGCAAACCTCTACTCTTACATTATTATTATTTTCATGTGCCAGGGTGGGCAAATTCAGATGTGGGCCTCACACTCAGTGTCCTGGAGTTAAGCAGATTGTGTGTGTAAATATGAGCCTTTGAAGTACAAACAGAGCTCTGTAGTAAACCATGAAGGAGCCAAAGTTAATACACTTTAATGTGTCTCACTGTGAGATATCGCCTGCTTATCGACAAACCACCAGCTGACAAATAAATTTAAAAATCACATCTTTTTGGTCAAGAATTTTAGTTAAAACAGTGAATCAGAGTTTTGAAGGCTTGTTTCTTCTGAACAACTCCTCTTGAATCTGTCAATTAACAAAATATCTGGTTTCTGATGAATGTTTCTTTCTTTAGTAAGAGGTTGTGTTTTCACCTCTGTATCTTTGTTTGCAAGTTATCCTACAACATAGAGAACGGAAGTGGATAAAATCAGACAGGCAGAAAGTCCTTACTCCAACACTTCGGCTAATTAGAGTAAGTGATGATCCACATCTCGGACACAATCCATTAAACAATCGTTTTAGCTTTAATTATCTGGCTGCACTGAAGTGCTGTGGTAAAAATCAGACACACTGAAATCCTAAACAACACAACATTTCAATGCCTTACTCAAAATCAAACATAAACCTCTGTATGGGCTAAAGCTTTGAAACTATTGCTACTTGATACCTGATTAAAGGCCATTAACCGTGGTTCATTTAAAAACGACAATTTCTAGATTCAATATTTTGTATGTTCCTAAATGTATCATGTTTTAAGTAGAGTACATGTTTAATGACCTTCAAAGCTTTAGAAATAAAAAACATAGAATTAAATTGTGCTATCTTGTGTTAGTCTTTTTTTTTGTTCATGTGGATTTTTTAAATGTATTTTTTGCTTTATTTGCCACGAGTTCAATACGAAGATAAATACCACTCTCATCTCTGTAACATTTAATGTAAATCTACAGTCAGCAGCCGGTTAGCTTAGCTTAGCATAAAGACTGAAAACAGGGGAAAACAACTAGCCTCACTCTGTCTAGCATCTCTGAGGGCCGGGCACATGCTGCATCTTTAACTGCCTGAAAATCTGCCGCTGGGTACAACTCTTGTGCCTACTCTGTGCTAATGTTCAAGGGCACTGAGGTAGGCTGCATCTTAAGTTCCTGAACAACCAAAACCAGCACTTCCTTACAGAAATCCCACGTTTAGAGCTTATCATCTTCCAGGTTTGTTTTTAAAGGGTGTATTCAGCTTCAAATTTTGTCCAAAGATCAACTCCTTCTTAATATTCATCATAGACTGATATTTACAAAAGTAAAAACCGATAACTGCCTGTTGTGATTGGTTGTTTCTCTTATATTAGCATAAGGTGTGTGTGGCTGCATTCAAAAAGTTTAACTCATGGTGCAGCCGTTGAGCCCTGAAAAAACAGGCCGTTGGGAACACTTTCCTACTGTGACGGCATCACTCTCGTTTTGAGCACACCTACATTGAAAACAATGGATTTGAGGGTGCAAAAAAATGCAGCATGTGTACAGGCCCTACGGCTGACTGAATCTAACATATTAGATTTTCTGCATCTTCTGTATGTTGTTATGACTTCCTTGAGTCCAGCACCAGGCCAAGAAACAGTCTGACACATTAACTTAACTCTGTTAAGTTGTCGTTTCTACACTTCAGTGTTTGATTAAACACATTAATTACAAAGTTTTAGAGATACAATTTTATTAACTTTGGACTGTCTAAATGCTATGCTAAGCTAAGCTCATCAAAAAACGTGAAATAATCTCTTCAACACTCACAAAAGCATCAACTGGGTTCGCATATGTGTGTGTGTGTGTCCCAGTCTTGAGGCACCTGTGCACATGAAGAACAAATGTGATTATATATTTACTCTACAGCGAGATTCTATGGCGAGAGAGTTTCTGAATGGGACTCTCTGTGCACCTCTGAAGTCTTGAAACTGGATGCTTAGCAGTGGTCGAGGGTCTGTTTGCCGCCGTGTACCCCCACAAAGGTTTATCCCTCCACTTATCATTCCTTAGCCATCAGCAGCTTCACAGTGGAGCGACACCAGAGCCCTCCACCTAATACAGTACACACATGGTGATGACAACAAGCGCTGATGAATAGGGCTGCAGGCCATGGAGATTAATGGACGACCCATTAAGACTGTAATTCATGTTGGGTATGTTTGTTTTCTGAGCTGTCGTACAAATAACACAATCGGATTCTTTTCATGAGTATTATGTATTTTCATGTAGCGGGGATGTGACCTTCTGGCTGCTGTAGATAAAGTAAAGTCCCTTTGTTTCCCTCAGCATCTCAGTCCAGATCTAAATATGCAAAGAGCTTTAAAGTGTTGAGGACATTTTGGCCACTGCTGAAAAACAAGACGTCAACTTACACTTCTCTTCTCTGTCACTGTCTCTCTCTGTAAAAGTCTGAGCGAGCGTGCAGCCTTTCAGACTCCTCACACTGTGGCAGGGATCCAGAGGGACTGCTGTGACCATAAACTACTCTGGCTCAACTCAAAGGATAGATAACCCTGCCTTTTTATAGCATGCAGAAAGTCTACTGAAGAATCAGAGCCAAGGGGATGCGAAGAGAGACAGGGAGGGGAGTTTAAGTTTGTCTCAGTCACCTCGTGCAGAGACAGAGTGAGAGTGAGGAGAGCCAGAAAGTTCCCAACAGAAGAAGGAGGATGTTTTGCACTCGGACGTCAGGTGCAAATTGAGTTGAAATTGTTTAGTATTCAACAGGAGTGTTGTTTGGCAGGGCTGAGCAGATTTGTAACACTCGTAATATTCCAATTTGTGACCCTTATGGGGTAATTTCCAGGTGTGCCTATAAAAGTGCCTGTAAAACCCGAAATATGCTTGTGTGAAAGTTGGCGTTCCCACCAGGAACGGATCAAAGAATGCTGTATGAATAATGCTGAGCAGACACACATCAGCGGCAATAAGATTAGCAAGGGGGGAAAGGGTGAGTTTGAATTTGTTTCACATTAATCTTATGTTCTGTTGGTACATGTGAAGCAGAGCCATCTCCCCATGAAGTGGCACCAGCCAGTGCCACATACAGACGCCGCTTTTGATGCAGCTTCTCGGGGCGTCCAGCCATTTCCAACATTGTGGGATCAAGCAATTTCAGAGTGGCGAGCTGTCGTGTCACCATCCCACATAAATTAAACAAATGCACGAGAACAAAAGGGTGCGCGCTGAGGTTTCTCTTTTGCCATTTCTTCTACATTTCAAAGGTCATCATTAAAGAAAATCATTATTTATTATGAAAACTTAATGAGCACCAGAGGAATTGCTTGGCAACTTGCCGTTTTTTTTCTTCCTCCCAGCCTTCTTGTTGCCTGAGAGAGTGCTCTGATGGTGAACAGTGTCGGCCATGGGTTTGTTTGGTTTGACTTATTTAGTGATGGAAACCGCTGAAGGGCAAACTGTCTGCGCTGGGTGACAGAGAGAGGGGCGATGGGGTCACGGGGTCAAAGCCCTGACACCATGCTCTCCATCTGCATGCTCTGTACACACACACACACACACACACACACACACACACACACACACATTTGTACCTTTGACACAATGCATTTCCTTACCCTAACCCAGTCCTCAACCCTCTCGACTACATGCCTAGACCCAAATTTGGCAATACTCCGCAGTGGTTAGGATTGTCGCTTCACAGCAAGAGGGTTCCTGGTTCAAACCAAACTCCCATACGGAGTCTGCATGTTCTCTCCATGTCAGCGTGGGTTTTCTTTGTGTACTCCGTCTTCCTCCCAGGTTAGGTCAATTGGTGACTCTAAATTGTCCGTAGGTGTGAATGTGAGTGTGAATGGTTGTCTGTCTCTATGTGTCAGCCCTGTGATAGTCTGGTGACCTGTCCAGGGTGAACCCTGTACCCACAGTTGCCACTGGGCTAGTAACACCTGCACTACTGTCTGTTCAAAATAAGTAAAAAGAACCGTATCCTTATGCACTTGGGTTTTTTTTTATTCCGTAGCAAACTAACACCAAACTATGACTTTAGTGTACCACTAAACCTGTGGTACTTGAGATTCTTCTTCTTCTCTCCAATATAATGGAACTAGATGACACTCTGCTTGCGGTGCTCAAAGTGCCAAAAACAATAGCTAGCTCAGTGGCAGTAGCAGTAGGTGCACGGTGATATGCTTGGCAAGTGTAGTTCAATAGAAAGAAAATAGTTGCTACATGAAACTGCTGTTGCCATTGCTATTGAGTTTGGCACTTTGAGCACCACAAGCTGAGTGCCATCTAGTTCCATTATATTGGAGAGAAGGCAGACATCTCTACAGCTGATATCTCCAACACTTGGCAACTCAAACCTGGACTATCTAGACTGATTAATAGCTCTACAGGTGAGAGGAAGAATATGTATTTTTTAATTTATTGCGAACTGTACCTTTAATCTCACCCCTAAATCCAAGTCTTAACCCTCAAACTGCCCTGTGAAACCTGGCCAGTTATAAAAATACTGTCTTACATAGAAGCCTTTGTGAATTTTATATTTTGATATATGAGGATAAGACGCCTCATTAAATCTTGTGCTTGTCACACGGATGACTGACCCCACGATGTGTGTGCTGTGCAAATACCTCATGGCTCAAAAATGTCACGCATTGTTGATATTAGACATCATATTCATCAATATCAAGTAGATATCATTTTAAAACAATTCTGCAGACATCTGTGATACTGCATCCACCGTTGGCCCAGCTTTAAACAGTACAACAGCTGGACCTGCAAAAAATCTGCCACATGATATTGTAGAGCAGATCCTGTAGGCAGAGTGGAGGGTCCTGACAAGACTCTGAGACAAAGGATATACCTGGCACCAATGGTGGTTTGTAAGGAGGACCAGACTTCTCCCATCACAGCATGACTCTCTTGGTCTGCCAGTGACATGGGAGATGAATGGCACTACTGGCCGGCCAGCGCTGGGTGTCAAAGATAAATGAGGGCAAAGCCCACCAATCAGAGACAAGACGCCCCTGTTGTCCGCAGGGCGGTGGGGGAGTGAGTAATTTGTTACAGGTTTGAATATATCACCAGGATTGACGTGAACGTAAGTGGAGTCAAAGCGCTGAGATTGAAGTCTGTATGGACTCCGGTGAGCTCATTGTGTATGTTCAACACGGCGTGGGAAAGAATGCGAACCGTCTTATTTTTATTATCAAAAAGAAACTGAAGAATTCAACAAGTCAACCAGGAATCGTCATGTAAAAACAGTTACAGGCAGGTAGTTTGTGTTCCCAGGATTTTCGTGCCACGCACAACACGATACACGCAGATTAAGAATCTCTTAATACAGCTTCGGCTTTACTTTCACAAACTTATACAAAGTCCTCATAAAAGCTCAGCTTATGGGTGCATAAATGAGGATGAGTCTCTGCGAGAGTACGGTCACATCCCACTCTGTAATGATGTGTATATTCCCGAGGACATTTATGACTCTCCGTAATGGATTGTGGCCCGTTAAAGATTCCCTAACTGTTCCTCTTTACTGCCAAGCAGATTTGCGTTTGGCACAGATATCTCCTCTTGAGAGCAGTACGGTTTCAATTAAGTGCTGCGACCAGTTTTCGAGTGCCTCCTAACCTCGACGTTTTTAGTACGCTTCATTTGTGACTTTATTTTTTTCACATTTGATGAGTAATAGAACCCCCCCGCCCGCCTCCCCCTCTGCTTCTACTAATAATAGTCTCAATATGGAATAATATTTACTCTGCATTGATTTGGAAATGCTCCCCAATCCACACCACATTACTCAAAATTTCTCTCAAACAAAGACTTGTTTTGTTCACTCATTTGCTCGCTCACTCAAGGCCAAACACCCACTTTACTATAACAAAAATGCTTTCTCACATGCATGCATGCAAATACTGTACGTTCATGCACATACATTATAAGAAAAAACCCCACATACATATACACACTGTGTTAAGGCCATTCATCAGTTTGTTTATATCAATAATTTCACATAATTACAACTCTGTTTTGTCAGGGTCCACAGAGTTGGAGAGTAAATGCTTGCTCTTGGCTCAGAGTTATATTTCTCATTCCAGGAGGGGGGGAGTGAGAAATGAAGGGTTCATGAATAATGCCTCTTGCCTTTGGCGTAACAAGGACAAGATTAATCCCCCTCGCACAAACACCAAGCCCTTTTTCTGATTAATTTCACATTTATAATTTAGTAATTGCACAACGAGGACAGTTGGATATACAGCTAATGAGATTTACACATGCTCTTTGGACCCAGGTCTCGCTGAGCTGTAAATACTCTTTGCATTGTGAATAAGTGAGTGCGCCTTCATTCAACAATGTGGGGTTTTTTTTCATTACCAGCGGGGACATATTTCAGCTGAATGTCGAAATGATAAAAAAGTATTTTGGTAATATAATATATCATATACGAGTGTAATCGTCATATTTTGTAAATTTAATTTGGATCTTTTTTTTTTTTAAAATATTTACTTAAAGAAAAGGTCTAGTGACACTTAACATTTTTGTTGTTGTCAATAAAGTCCATGGCAAAATGTATCCTACTAACTAATATATACATATATCACTTTATTTGGTACACCTGTTCAACTGCTTGTTAATGCAAAAAGCTAATCAGCTATTTAAAAAAATAGCTATTAGAAAATGCCTTGTTGATGCCAGAGGTCAGAGGAGAATGGCCAGACTGGTTCAAGATGATAGAAAGGCAACAGTAACTCAAATAACCACTGGTTCCAACCAAGGTCTGCAGAAGACCATCTCTGAACCAACAACACGTCCAACCTTGAAGCAGATGGGCTACAGCAACAGAAGACCACACCAGGTGGCACTCCTGTCAGCTAACAACAGGAAACTGAGGCTGCAGTTCACACAGGCTCACCAAAACTGGACAATAGAAGATTGGAAAAACGTTCAGATGGTAGGGTCAGAATTTGGTGTAAACAACATGAAAGCATGGATCCATCCTGCCTTGTATCAACGGTTCAGGCTGCTGCTGGTGGTGTAATGGTGTGGGGGATATTTTCTTAGTACCAACTGAGCATGGTTTAAACACCACAGCCTACCTGAGTATTGTTGCTGACTGTGTCCATCCCTTTATGACCACAGTGTACCTATCTTCTGATGGCTACTTCCAGCAGGATAACGCACCATGTCACAAAGCTCAAATCATCGCAAACTGGTTTCTTGAACATGACAATGAGTTCACTGTACTCCAATGGCCTCCACAGTCACCAGATCTCAGTCCAATAGAGCACCTTTGGGATGTGGTGAAACGGGAGATTCTCATCATGGATGTGCAGCCGACAAATCTGCAGCAACTGTGTGATGTCATCATGTCAATATGGACCAAAATCTCTGAGGAATGTTTCCAGCACCTTGTTGAATCTATGACACCAAGAATTAAGGCAGCTCTGAAGACAAAAGGGGTCCAACCTGGTACTAGCAAGGTGGAGCGATTACCATGTTTATGACTTGTGAGCATCCACCTTATCTGAGAAGCATTAAAAATACTATACATTGGCAATTATGCGCTTTCTTGATTACACTAGGGTTTACTAACCTTGACCTGACATGAGGTATCCATATTTCTTGTTGGTCTTCACCTCAGTATATTTAAGTACCAAGCCTGAAAATTGAGAAAAGAAAAAAAAAAATCAGATCCCTAGTTCAAGGTGTTCATTACAAATTTGGTGTCGATGTGAATGTTATTTAAAAGGCAACTCTGATATGACATGACTGTGACATCACCCTGTTATGAAAGGGCTATCTTAAAATGTCTTCTCTTCAATCAAATTCTGTTCTACTGAACATATATTGGACATTCACAGTCAAACACTCATATGCATAGAAAAACTAAGGAACATGAAACATGTAAAAAAAAAATCGGGACATGGTTAAAAAAAGACTCCCACATACCATCCATACATCTAAGTCAAGGCAGTGAGCACTGGAGCGCCAGCTTTTTTGGCACTGATTAGTCCCACATTCTTGTCAAAGTAGACGTGTTGTTTTTATTTTCATGCTCCAGCAGAAGACAGGGAAGCGAGGGGAGAGGCGGTTAAAACGACCATGACCAGAACCATACGCCGTAGCTGTGACTTTCACTGCCTCGCATATCATTTCAAAACTGTCCAAATAGCACTTCTCTCTGGACACTTGAACCGATCAAGCGGGCTTTCATCTCCTGCTCTGCCTAACAACGCTTGTTGGTTCTGTCCAATCTGGATTTCATTCCCCTCTCTGTCTCTCACAGTGAATAATGCCTTTGTAGTCACTCCCTTCCCACCAAACACACCCTTCATGTCCAATTTTTAATATGTACCAAGTGACAAGCCAAGGAAGTAACCAAGAATGTAACACGCTAGTTATTGGCCCCGAGAACCAATATACAGGTCAAAGGATCGGACACTATTCCAACATACGAGAAATAATCATGTCTTTAATAGAACACAATAATGTGAAGAATGTCATTGTCAAATTCACAAGACCGTAACAAGAACCTCAGCTTCAACTATCACCCCACAGGGACCCTGTTAGTGCCAAAGTGCATTTTTACCAGCATTAAGTGAGAGCGCCAAACCTTCTGACTCGCAAACAGAGTGTGAAGCAGAAATGTGAAACACGTCACCTCCCTGCCGAAGCCTCTGTGTACGCTTACGGTTGAGCAGCATTAATGGTGGCGTGTTGTCATCTCACATGTCTGGTTCACATGATCAAACGGGCCATTAATTCGACTATTTCCAGAAGACGGAGCAGACACAGCCATAACTTAACTCAGAACATTCGGAGGTTAAAGGTACAATCTGCGATCTACAGTTTCTCTGCAACCAAAATCCAAAAGTTAGAAACTGCCATCGCTCTCAAATCGATTGGCAGGTCTTTAAATACAAGGACTATCAATGTTTAATTACATCATTGGTATTTGTTATTATGGGATTAAAAGAGGCCTTTTTAACAATTTCTTAAATGTGTGTGTGGAATCTTAAATGAACTGATAATCACTACACCTATATCCTTTTTGTCTGCCACTTGCTGAACCACCAGATCTCCAACCATATAATAAACTGAGTTATAATTAGATTACACAGTGTGTAAATGTTTACATTTTTTGTAACTGATTTCAATAATCACTAATCACACCAATTACACACCAGGGACAGATTTTTTTTTATAGATGTCAGTGTCCTTAGGAATTATTCTAAATATATTTCTGTTGTCCACAAAGAGATATGTATCAGATTGCATCACAGTTGACAATTTATTTATATAGACAACAAAGAGTGTAGGACCAAGCATAGATCCCTGTGGAACTCCAGATGTCACTAGTTTCCAGCCTTAAATGGCACTATTTACCACCACCTGCTGTTTCCTATTACATACAAAGTCCCGTATTGAGTCTGTAATTGTCATCTCTGAAATATGAGTTTAATTTTGACAATAGTCTTTGATAAGGAAATGTATCAAAAGCTTTTTGGTAGTCTGTATAAATGCAATCAACTGATTGTCCGCTATTGAAAGCAGCCGACCACTTATCAAGAACTATGATAGTATTCCCACATCATTCTCTCTTTTTGATCAGCGGCATACTGTACTGCTTTGTTTTATGGGTGTGCATTTTTAGAAAAGCTTCCTCATAATTTCCACAATAAATTCTGGAAATAACTACATAATTGATTGTAATTATAGTCATAATCATTTGATGTAATCATCAAACTATGCTAAACTGGTACATTTTCAATTACCTATTGATTCCTGCTAATTGTCAGCACAATCAAGACAGTTTTTGTGTCACAGCGGGTCAGATGAACATGCAGACACATAACTTTTCTCTGCAAGCAAGCATACATTTCATGATATATGATTAAGTTTCCAATAATAAATAGATATTTACTAGAATTAAACTCTGCTTTTATTTCAACAAATTATTTTTCCCTCCTACAGTGCGACATTACACAGTCTTTTCAGGAACTCGACTCTACATGTAATCCAACTCTTCTATGCTGAGATCTAGAACCATGGTGGCATTCGTCCGGCTGGGCAAGACACACATAACTAATCAGAGAGGTTGTAAACAAGCCGACAGTGTGGCCAGATATCTGAGAAACCACTTTATTTGGAGCTACACTGAAAAATGGAGGTAAACAGAAAGAAAGAGCTCCCAAATAATCCTTCACTGCACAGGCAAACTGTGAGCAACAATGGACAGACACTGACCTCTGTTTTCTCCTAAAAACTTTGGTTTAAGTGTTGGCTTGTTAACAACCTGTGTCACTGTCTGACTGCTCATGTTTGTTGCCCCATGTGACGCCTTTTTAGCGATGTATCACCACATTTCAGCAATCAACTTGGTGAGCACAATGTCATCAACGTTATGGTCCTAACTATAAAAGCAAGTTCTCATAAACCTGAATTCGGCTTTAAGCTTCATGTTTGGAGTTTATGATGTTGAACTGCGAGGTCATGACTCAGCTTGAGAAATCAGCCTGGACAGGCAGAGGCAGGAAGGATAATGGAGAAAAAGTCAGAGCCCTTTATATCACTTGGAGATCTTCTTTTCGCATACCACTTGCCAGCAAATATTCCAGCCTAATTAAAAGGAATTCTGTGTTCAGGTTTGTGTGGGAATAACGCATGAGAGACCCTGACAGGCTGAGAAAGACACTGAAGAGACAGAGAGATTAGAAATTTCCTGGAAACTTAATCTTCGGTAACTCGCATACATCCGTAAACACATCTGCGGACATCACTTTCCTGCTCTGGACTGAGCTGCATGAAAGAAAATACCACATTTGATGGTGATGCAGAATATGGTCGGGCGGGAGTGGTTTCTAGAGGAAATGGCCTCTGATAGCTTGTCCTCATTGACTCCTTTTGTGACTCAGTCCTTTGCTGAATGAGAGCACATTTTTAGGAGTAGACACATCATTAGCCTAAAGCGGGGATGGCTACACGCCACTGCATAGGATGGTAACACGTCAACGTGTGATGGACCACACATGTTGCCCCTGACCCGCAGTGCACAGCATGTAGAGCAGCAGCAACCCTTTTGTCTTCACGTTTTTGCTTCCCTTCTCATCTCCAAATGCCCTTCCCTAGTGCCCTTTGCAGCAGACAAAAACTAATGGGATTCAGGAGGACAACTGCAGCAGCCGTGATAGACAGAGATTTATATAGAGGGATGAGTGGGGAGAGTGATGGAGTTGTCTACTGCGGATCCAGTCCCCACATCTGTCCGGTTCTACTTGGCAGCACTTCTGAGCAATTCAGCTGGGAGAGAGATATGCAGGTGTTTTATTTTTTTTCCCCGCAAACAGATGCATCAAGCTAAGCCGAGCCAGGCAGCAGACGGACGGCAGTGTCAGATGCATGAAAAGAAAAATGTTTTGTTCAGGCCCAAGCTGTGCATTTGGGAGAGACGTGCTTTCAGCAGAGTGTTTAAACAAAGTGGCTGTTTTGCATTTTTTGGCAAAACAGCCCATCCTCTTTGTTTTGCCTTCACAGTGGGGCTGAGTCACCTGGAGCCCTTGGGAACGGAGGGAAAACTTTTCAAATTTGTTATGTTTTGCATGATTGAAAAACATGAACATACTTGGTGAAAATACACTTCAACATGCATGTTTTCATTCAACAGGTGCACCAAATGAAATGACAAAACAGGTTGTCAATGCCTTATAGAATTATACATGTGACTGTTTCCTGATCTGGTGCTCCTATGACTGGGACAACATCATTTGTAAGTGCCAACATATATGACCCTTAAAAAAAGATTCATACCAGTATTTTTTAAATCTGCCACCTCTATAGATAAAACTATTTTGTTAAGGTTAGGGAACAATTAGAGCTGGGTGATATAACGACTATGTACAATGTATCGATATATTTTCAAGGAAGATATAAATTTAGACTACACCGTTTATATCGATATAGGGTCACCTGTGTTACATGACGCATACCGAGTTCTCCAGCGACGCTTTTTAGAGCCTTAGCCTGACGTGCACCTCTTCAGAAATGTAACTACAAGTCGTGGCAACGCAGACCTCCTGTCTATTTCTGTAAGCTGAAACCATTTCCCTCAGTGGAAACAAAGCTTTTATTTATCTTAATTTCACAGATAAGAAACAATAAACTGTGAAGACAGTAAAGCCTCCACAAAATAACATTTCAAGTCTTGTGTGTGATTTATCCTGGCTTCATATGAGCAGAGGAAATCTCCGCTAGTCGATAGGCTAATTTATACAATGTAAAATGCCATAGACTTGTGCTAATACTGTTAGCATGTTATAATTGTTTGGAAAACATGTTCAGTATAAGACGGTTGTTTTGTCGGTGAACCTCGTGAGCTGTAATGGAGCCGAACTTTGTAACGCTACCTTTGTTAAATGTTGCTGTTGTCCAAGCAGAGGAAAAGTACACTAACCGCTAGGCTAATTTCTACAATGTAAAATGCTATAGGCTCGTGCTAATACTATTAGCATGTTGTATTTGTGGGGAAACTGTGTCCAGATAAAGACAAGTGTTTGTCTGTGAATGCTGCGAGTTATAGTGAAGCTGATTTGTGTACTTATGTTTGCAATTTTCGCTATTAAGCCATGTTTAATGTGTGCTTTGAATCTTTACAGCACTTTATAGAAAACCCACTGCTAACTTGTGTTTTGGAGGTGTAACTGTTGTGCAGGTGCATATTTTCTAACACTCTTTGCATTGGCTAATGTAGGCACCATGGGTCTTATTTATAAACATTGGATATGCACAAAACCACTTACACTGCAAAAATTGTGATCTATAAAAACAGACTTGATGGGAGAAACTTTGAACCTTGCTTACAAACATTTTGGAGATGGAAAATTGGGGACAGAGATGGTGAGGTGGAAGCCCAACAGTAGAATTTGTGGAATATTTTTTGGCGCATGCCATTGTTGACTTTTGCCCATATGTAGATTTTTATTATGAATCTTTATAAATGAGACCCCAAGTTTTGATGAGGAAGAAGAATGTGGAAAATAAAAAAGCAACATCTCTGGTTCAGCTGCACCAATTTTGATAAGTCATACTATTCATTCATACCAAAAAAACTGCAGTGGACCCCAGAAAAACATCCCTATGTAAAACATGTTACTTTGTGAGGCCACTGTAGACACAAAGAGACCTGAAAAGACAGAGTCAGACTAGATTTATCTCCCCCAGCACTTCACACCCTCACTGAGTATGCTCCTTGTAGCACTGTATCTCTAAAAGACAGACTGGCTTTGTTCTTTAACAATGCTTCCTGCCCACTAAATCTGGAGGCCACGACCCAGCGAGATGCTCTCCTCCATCCTCTGTTCTCCAGCTGGGTTACAGTGGGAAGTCATGTAACTGCCTCATACATAGACCAGGCTGTGCCGCGGGAGAGGAAGCAGGAAATGTTTGCCATAGCAGGGCTGCTTTGTACCCTATGGGAGATAATGGGCGCCGTGCAGAGAAGCAGGGATGTTCCCCGGGCCATGTTCCACATCAGCACGTTGCACCCCATCCACACTGTCTGGACAGGAAGCAGCCTTTCCTGTCATCGTCCTCATCACACTGTGACCCTGTCCTGATCCTCATACAAATACAGCCATCTGAATCAGTGCTTTCTGTTTTAAATTCAGAGTGAAAATGTTTCAGTTAAAGTTGTTGTGAGAGACGCTGTGTGTGTGAGGTGAAAAAGAATTGAATAATGTTATGCTAATCAGCGGTAGGTGGACGAGACCATAATGAAGCAATAAAAGAGGTCAGGGTTTCATTATCGCTCACCCGTGTCACGGACAAAAACACAGATGTGTAATGAATCATAAATTCAGTTTGTATTCCGCAGATTACACCTTGACCCGATCCCGTTCTCGCAGAGAGCGCCTCGACAGATTTGTCACACGGAGCTGTGAAACGAGTGTAATCCGTGCACCGATCTCATCAGTGTTACAACAACAACAAACAAATCCAACGAAGAAAACAGCTGCATCCCAGACATCCTGTGCGTGTTGCATTTGCAGCAGCCTGACTATGCTGCAGTCTTCCTCTGGGGACAGATTGCATTTTGTGAAACTCTATTAGTGCAGAGTGTAAACAATCACAGGTGATATCAATTTAAATTTCCATCAGACTACAAGATCTGGATCATTTGAAAGATTAATAATAATAATACTAGTAATAATAATGGCTGTCTCACTGTCTCATCTCTGCGGTGGATGTTTGGCGTACACATGATTATCTCTCTAAATCTTTTTTTTTTTCATTGGGAGTAATTTGATTTTTAAACTGTTGACAGTTTAATTCTTCAATGGCTTTATAAATTTACTGTCAGCAACACGCAGGTCTTGTCTAAACAAGGCTGTTGGGTAATTGCTCATTTACTGCTGCTCCTCTGCTCGCTGTCTTTCATGACCCAGGAGTTGGAGATTGAACAGATTAATAGCACATCCTTTTATCTCAAACGGCAGTAAAGATTCAGCCCGAGGCTCTTAACTACATAACCACCGCAGCTTTTAAATCACTGATGTTGTGAAAACCATTCTTTCACATAAACAGATTCGCTACGACTGCATCTTTGGTTTTGGCTTCATTTGGGCCCTGAGTCACTGAGTTCCCTTGATAATCTCAAAATACACTCAAAGCTTTCTGGATGTGTCTCCGTCTAAGTTCAAGTTCTTTATTCTTATCATATGTGCAACAATTACAGAGAAGCAATCCTTGGCAATAAAAATCTGAGACCTCAAAGTCCCTTCAACGATGTTCTTTGAGTTCAACAACAGCTCTTCTTGTGTTGGTAGAAATGCTGCAAATTTACAGAGCTCCACCCTTCAGGCCTGAGAAATTTGGAAGTTTAGGGACATAGTTCAAAAACACAAACTTCCTAATAACACATGGGTTTGCAAGAATATTTGTCTTCTAGGATAGTCATTGTTAGTCATAGTTAAGCTCTCTCCTTGTGTACACATGCTTTTACTTTGGTCAAAGGAATAAGTTCAGTATATTCTAACACAGTCGTTCATATATTATGTTGTCGATTAAGGCAGGGAACCTCAGGTGTACCTTAACTTGTAAATAAAAAATCAACTTGAAATCGCTTAAATAAGACATTAATAAATTAAAAGAAGAAGTACCAGTCACGTGACAATGTCAACACAAAAATAAACATGACTTTTACTGTAATAACTCCAAAAACTAGTCTACTATTAGGCTGATTAACCGGATATGGACTGTGGCTATAAACCTGCCATTGATCGGCTATTCAGGCTGGCATCCTCCCTCCCTCCCACTCTCTGCTTGTTACCATTTCCAAATCCCCTTTGCTACTGGAAACAACGACAAGCTCTGACTTAACAACCAGCACACAGGAAACAGCAAGCTTTGACGAAGATTTGGATCGGGCAATAAGGCTTGCTCTGTTCTTTCTGTAAATTGTAAAGATTTGCAACGAGTAAAACTTGTGAATGCACCCTTGAAAAGCCCAGACTCCATCTTGCAGGACTCTCATGCCAAATGCTAATCAGTTTTTTGACACGGCTAGTCGGAGTTGATCGGCAAGTCACATTGACATCACCAACGTACCGATCCCTTCCACTTCACTTCATGTGCAAATGTTCCACCAAAAAGCATTGTGTTTAAGCCACTTGTCGCACATCTAAAACAATGAATTTGAGGGTGAACAAAACACGCACCAGTATACCCACTATGAGCATCGTCGCTGTATCCTAGGTTTAGCGCTGCCCAAGAAGACTGTTATTGGTTTAAAGTGATACAAACAACCCAGAACATTTTTATGCCGCTGTGCTGGCAACAGTTTGGCCCCATCCATCCGTCCCATTCTCGTGAATATGATATCTCAAGAACGCCTCCAGGGAATTTCTTCAAATTTGGCACAAACGCTATCTTTGACTCAACAATGAACTGTTTATAATTTGGTCAAGGTCACTGTGACCTCACAAAACATGTTTTTGGCCATTACTCAAGACTTCAAATGCTAATTATTACAACATTCTACACAAATGTCTAATAAAATATAAAATGGAGACATTTTATAGCCAAAAGGTCAAAGGTCAACTTCACTGTGACATCACAATGCTCCGCAAAAAACACCTTTCTGGCCATTACTCAATGTCACAATTCAAGAAAAGAACAGGAGACATATATCTGATGCTGAATTGTTGAAACTAATTTCCAGTGGCCATCTTAAAACTGCCCTGATTGTATAGATCTTCTGTGCTGCCAAGTTTAAGTTGTGTGTGAAGCATCCATGTTTTCACAGACGTTGAGGTAAACTGTAAGGGAAACCTGACTGGTATTCGGTGGCAATCAACTGCAAGGCAGTAATCCTAGTTCTTCCCTATAGCAAAATGATAATGTGTGCTCTGGTGCTGACACAGCACTGTGGAAATAGGTCTGGCTGTGTGAGACTATGGCAGTATGAACCTGATCTGCTGAAAAAAATCACTGTGTTCGTGAGTCCAAGTTCAGCAGATGCAGTCAGGACTTGTCCCTTGATGATTCTCCAATTAACTACTGGTTGTGAGAGAGCATTCTGTCTCAAGCATTAAGAATAAATACCTTCATGGTGGCATCACTCAACAGCCTATCTTTGACACCTTATTTGCACTCTCATAGCACGGTAACAAAAACATCTCCTCAGACTATCTATCAAGTGCTGCTACTAGAGAATTGAAAGCTATTGACAGCATTATGTTGATTAATGGAGAAAACAGTCTCTATGCAAGAAGACAAAGAGAGCAGAGATTGTGGTTTATAGGAAAAAAAGGTTGTTGAAGGAACTCAGTTTTAATTAGCACCCCCGAGTCTCTGAGCTGTAATAAAAACTCCCAGGAAGGTGGAAAATGATATTGTGCCATTTACAGAGATAAGTGCTTTTCCAGTCTTTGGCCGAGAACAAAAATAGGTTGTGTTGGAGCACTGGTTAATGTTTACCTGGCTCACAGCCCCTGCTTTACTATTCTGTGTTGTCTAGACGTCGGCATTTCAACACAGATGTTTACAGCCTTTGACCTGAGCCTGCTCTTTCTTGAGGTTAACCTCTAGAGTATAATGGACACCTTCATTTTAAAGTTGTGGAGGTTTTTTTTTACCGGCTCTGACCTCTTTTTGAGCCCAATCTGTGTTGACATGTTGGAACATTAGAGAGGGCAGTGTTGGTGCATCCTGATGCCAAGACTGAGGGTCCTCAAAATGCAAGGCGGTTGTGTTGAACGTGCCTCGCCACGCCGCGGAGGGACGTCGCCCACCGTTGATGTATTGCCCAAGTGTCGCATTGAAATTCTTCTGCCAGCGTTCTCCTGCCACAGACTGAGGAGGAACGTGATGAATGCCCCTTCATGTCACAGACGTAAGTGCTCCCATAGATTACTGCAACACATCGGACACCGCCTGACACAAATGTGTTTCGATGACGGCTCATCTTTCTTCCCTCTCATGTCTCTCTCTCTCTCTTTTTTTCTTTCCTCAATGTGCCAAGGACCTTTGGACAAACAGGTTAAAAATATCATCCAATCACAGTCTTGTTTGGAGAGAGACAAGATTGAGCTGGCGAGGCGGGAGAAGGGGATGAATTCTTCAGCGGTAGGTTTTGTAATTTTGAGCTCGCTGAAGGACAGCCAGAGAGGAAACATCTAACAGGGTACATGAAACACGCCCACCTCGTATTAACAAAGACGTCCCTGCGGCATCAAACGCGCCGGCCCGGGTCTCCTTGTCGTCGTCTCAACAGGATTAGACGATCACAGCTCTTCCTTGCCACATCAAAACAGAAGATGCATATAGAGGACGTCTGACAGCAGCCGTCTATGTCTTGACTTGTCAGCACAGAATCTCTGAGGAACATTTGTTCACATTCATCAGTTGAAAATAAATAGATACACCCCTTCTGATCATTTGGAGAGGATGTGTGAGAGTGGTATGATAAGTATGTGCTGCCTACGCTTATGTCTCGGCTACTTAAATATGTCACAGCCCGTCTTCACTCCAATCAAACCTCCCTGCTGCAAACCCTTTCCCACCACATGACCTGAAGGTACATCTACCCCCTGCAGCTGGAAACCATTTAACCGACATCAGACTTCTGATGGACTAACAAGGGCAGCACTGGATCGTGACATCCGTTGACCTCAGACTGACCCGCTCAGACCTGACCACGACTTTTTAACCATAACCAACTCAGACACAGAGAACACAGGCTTTCAATCAATGTCAAACTTCAGTAGCAGGTACGAACGTTTTAGACTACAGCCTGCAAACTGAGGTGCAAATATTTTGTACATATAGGAATCAATAACACAAATTCTGTTATATACTGATATGTCCAAGAGAATAAAGGAATACAATGAATAAGGGGTTATAAATTTGAGTTTAGGTTTGGGGGAGCATGGAAATGAACAACACTACAACTGAGGTCTTTTTCAGGCCAAGGTCCCCTTAGCTCAAAGACAAATGGAACTCGGACAGCCGTCTGTATATCCTGTATAAAACTGAGTTGCACTTGAGATAATTCTCCAAATATTTGGTTCTGCATTTCACTAAATCCTTATAGTTTAAAACTGAACTGAAACTTCAACTTCATGTGAGCATATGACTGGATAAATGAGACTTGGATTATACTGCGCGAGTTGTGTGAGTAAATGGATGTTTGATTTAGTTACACTGCTGTTAAAAGTGGTCCCCAGTCAATCAATAAATCAATATGTTGCTGTTTTCAGTTTTCTTCACAAATCCAAGATACTGCAGCATGACTAATATACAAATGAGTTAATTTTTTTTTGAATAGGCCAGTTTATCTTTGCTAATAATATGTTGGATTCATGTTAATGTGTATTTTGAGGGCAAGACAACACTTACAATATTACGTTATCCAAAATCTAGCGCATCTCATATAAGGATGTTGATGCACTGTCTGTCGGAGCTACATCAAATAAATGACTCATAACTGCTATATTATCTGAAGCCTAATTTTAAACAAGAAATCTTCCCACTGGTTTAAATAAACAGTTTTTGTATTTTCCCGATCTTTGCTGAGCAAAAGTTTTGTGTCAAAAGAATCAAAGGCCTGTTCCAACTAAAGGCCCATTGATTTCAGTGATTTGAGCAAATAATAGCCTGGGCTATTAACATATTGCCCAGCCCCAATACAAGGGAATAAAGACTACCAAGTTTGTGTTTGAGGGGGCTGGGGTTGGACAGAGAAATCAACAATACTGTACAGTCAGGACTTTTTAAATTACCTGGTCCATAATTACAAGGTACAGAGAGGGGATCAACAGGCTCAGACTGCGTCTTTTCTCAACAGTTAAGACATAAAAAACTCAAATTTCAGCAACAACATAATTGTACTATATATTAAGAACAATAAGTCCTGAAGATCTGAAAAACCTTTTACCTTGTGATGTCTAGGGCCGGGTGGTTTGTGGGAAATTAAATTTTACGATATTTTTCACCAGATACCAGATGATCATATTGTTGAGTATTGGTGCTTTCACAAATATTTACACAATGAAATTTTTGATACAATTATCAGTAATGTGGATTTAATGACTGAGAGGGTAAAATCAAATAACAGTAGTAAACAGTAGTACAGTAGTTTAACAATAGTAAACAAAACAATGTCATGCATTGACGCATATTATAGCTGCATTACGTTAACAGCTACAGATAATAAATTTGCCATTATGTTACTTAAAGCGGAAAGTTATCCATAAAAGATTAGATTATCGTAAAAAGCTTGTTACACAAAACAAAATTCTATGACTTTTCCGAAGCTTTATAAAGGATTTTACTAATTCCAGGGCTTTTTACAGGCCTGGAAAGTCTTTCCCTGACTGTGTGAACCTTGTTTAAAGCGTGACTTTGATGATTTTCAACCAGGTCTGTGCATCGGCGATAGGGCTGTCAAAAAAAATTCGAAGTTCAAAATATATTCGAATATATATATTTTTTATAAGTTCGAACCTGAATTTGATAATTCGAATATCATTAATAATGAATTAATACTATCAATAATGTTGTATATGACGGCGAATCCCATTCGGGTGGAGATGGCTCGTGCACAAGCCGGGCCAGAGAGGGATGCAGCGACGGAGGAGCCCGCTGCGCCAGCACCACCCACTGCGCTGTCCGCGATGTGTGACCTGTTCGGGGAGACATACAGGAGGAGTGTTGCACCTGCTGCCTCCCTGCCTACCCTTTTTGAAGAAGAGATGAAACGTTACCACAATGAGACACCACTACGAGCTGACCAGGATCCACTCTTGTGGTGGAAAACTACGCACTGAAGTATCCAAACATTGCTCAGAGAGCGAGGCAGAAGTTGGTCATACCTGGCACTTCAGTGAGGTCAGAACGGGTGTTTTCATCCGAGTGTCACATTCATATTGCGCCTGCAATAAGCATCTTAATTTTTTTGCAGGTTTTTTTTGTAAAAAAATAAAATAAATAAATAATAATAATAATAATAATAATTCATTCAAAAATATTTGAACTGCGCCTTTTTCGGGGCAATGGGGGGCGTGAGCAAGTAACAAAATGCGTAGCTCAGCGTGTGACGTAAACAGTGATGTGGGAGGGAAGCCGCGTCTGGTCAGTTCTTCGGCGATTCTCTCATAAGTCGGCCTGTTCTTCACCGTTCCCATCATCTGATGGTTAATGGCCTCTTCAAGGAGAGTGCGCAATTCCTTGTCTCCCCAGTTGCTCATCTTTACAGTGTCTGTCAGGTTTGCGTTTTCCTCTTGCTACTAGCTGCTCGCTAATATCTGCTATCAGCTGTTTCCTGTTTATCCACCGCCAGTGGGTCGCACGTGCAGCGTCATCAACAGCTCCTCCCACAAGTCTTCAACAGCCCCTCCTGTGGCGGAAGGCCACCTTGGTCTGTTTAAACTAAAAGGGTTCCGCCAATATGACTACCGAATGAGGTGGAAAATTGGGCACCTCAGATCAACTCGCCAATCAGGCTCTGTGTGTCTAAATGCTCGCAGCTTGCCGGCACAATGGCCCAACATTTGCAGAAAATCTGGCAGTGTAAAAGGGGCTACAGTGTGTGCAGATGAACAGAATTTGGTTTCCCCCCCATGCCGCCAGCACCAGGAGCTCCCCGCTCATCCAGCAGCAGAAGTCTGCTGGTATGACGCAATTCACGTCATTGATGACGATGGTTGAAAATCTGCCCAAGTTTCCCTTTAATTAAAAAAGTCCCTCTTATGAGCAAAGATGTCACCACCTTATTCCATAACTTTGTCTTCCTCCCCCATGCCTGAATATTCGTCCCAGTAAATATTCATTGATACATGTATATACCGAATATTTAGTGAAATTGGCAGACTTTAATCAATATTATCAAATACTTAAAAGATAGCATATGTTAATATCCAAGATCACTGTTACATCTAACATACATGACAAATCTCTCAGATGTGAAGATACTACAGTATTTATATATTTTAAGTTCACACAGGAGTAAAAAAAAAAAAAGAGTTATTGTGTTAAAATCCAACCATATTTTCACACCACAGCAGCTTGAGATGTGGCCCACCCAGCATCAGCGCCGGCACAGAAACATATCAGCATGACAAAGCAGGCTGGCTGAATTACTGCACACATCCTACTGCTGTTAATTACAGTGGGAGGAGGAGGTCTGTTCTAATTACAAAGAAGGGCTGACAAAGCCAACCCAGCCCAGAGAGAGGAGGGAGAAGGAGGCCTCCCTCCTCCTCACTCTGCGGTTTGGCTTTAATGAAGACCCACTGACTTCTCCCCAACCTGCAGGCGTGCACGGTGGCTGCTGGTGCTACCGTTTTCCAGTAAGCCAGGAACACACTGCCCAATTTAAAGCCTGATTATAACCTCAGTTTAGCCATGGCAGCTGTTTTTCAGGGCTGTGGTTTGAACTGTTGTGTGTAAAATACAGACAGGTCTCAGTGGACAATCAGGATTTTTTTATTTAGGATTACATTGAATATATTTAATTTTTTATTCCTAGAATCTGAAGAAATGTAAATGTGAATAAGTATTTTGTTTGTCTCTCCACCACTGCAATTTGTAAAGTAAATCATTAAATGTAAGTGAGTGGCTGGAGAGTTTACGGGTATATTTCCATCTTGAGTTTATATTAGCATGGCAAGAACTACTCCTACTGGGAATGTTACTTGTGTAGGCTTAAGATAGATTTATACTTTATACCACAACACATCCACCTAATGTTGTGATGATGCTGCCTCATTCAATAGGGTGAATCCAATTGTACATTTTTGAGCATTCTTGAGTTTTGCAGACAGTATTAAACAGAAAAATCTAAGCTCAAAGGTCATCATACCAAGGCTGGGTTTTGCCACCGATTTCACAAATTCATTCTGATTCAATATTAAATGGAATTTGTTTGGTTTGGGGAAAGCCACTTTAAAATGTAGCATGGTTCTGTTCTATTAATGAAGCTTCAGAAGCCATCATTTTCAACAAGGCTTTTTATTTATTTCTTTACTTGCTTATTTGACAAGGACAAATGCAAACCACATTGCTTCATATGTAAAATACAAAGCAGATGCAATGCATACAGGTTTCTAACCATGGCTCATTTGCAATCCCTCTCCCTGGTTAGGCTCTTAGAATTAAAACAGTAAGTTTGCCTGGGTCCATCTGGACATATATCCTTGCAAATGAAAGTTGCGACAGCCTCAGTTATTTTTGGGGCACATGGAGAATTGGATACAAATACCGTCTGCAGTGGGGTTGGTTTTAGATTGGATATTTTTGGAGATTGTGTATCTGGACGAAGTCATGCTAAATGGGTTCAGAGATTTATGGTGTTTTCACCACAGCTGCAATGATTAGTCTATTAATCAATTATCTGGTTTATTATTTGACTGAAAATTCACTGGCAACTACTTTGATAACTGAATAAGTGTTTTATTCATTTTTAAAGTGAAAAAGTGAACATTTTGCTGGTTTCATCCTGATTCTTAAAACCGAGAATCTGATGCTTTTCTTTTTGTAAGTGATGCACCAAAATTCTGGGCCGATACTAATACCAATGTTTAAAATAAGAATTTGGCCGAAAGCTGATTCCAATGTTTTTCAATTCTTATTTATTTTTTTGCTGTTGTTAATTATGTTTTTGGTGTTATTTATTCCCCCTTTTGTGTCGAGGAAAAAATAAATCATCATAAAGAATAAGTGAATTGGTTAAAATTCATTCATTTATGAAACAACCTTAAAAATTACCTTCTTTCACATGAAAACTTTTTTTTAAGTCTTTATACCATATATATCATAATTCCCTCTCGAATATCTATTTTACAATGCTGTGAAAACAACGACAAAAATTCCTCCTTCAAACAACTATTTATGCAAATTCTGGCTAGAAACTACATTTTACAAGATTATGTTTGAACACATCAAGAGAACATAATAAAATAACTTCAAAGAGAGCTGCAACGCATCATTATGTAACTCAAGGCAATCTCCGTCACCAGTTAGTTCTGGCCACCGGCTGCTACAATCAACAAGGCCAATACTGGGTGATACCGATGTTCAGCCAATATGATATTAAACACTAGCTTTAGATTTTGTACTGCTGGTTGGACAAAACATACTGTTTGAAGACGTCATCCTGGGCTCTGTGAAGTTACAAAAGCATGTTTCACTATTTTCTGACTTGTAATTGACAAAACTATTATTCAGTTAATCAAGAAAATAGCTGTTTACTATTATAACATCTGTTAGTTGCAGCCCTGATTTCCACAAAATCTCACCTCGATGTTGCACATCTTACACACGGCTTTACTTTTGTTTAGCTCCTCTCCGTCTACATAGTTTTTAAATCCAAAATGCAGCCAGACATCTGCCTCTAAGACTGGTGGTGATTCATCTGAGATTCACTAGTGGCCACGCCTCTTTAGGTGAAGAACCAAAGGCTGGCGACACACGACTAACTGGGTTTAAGGTCACGCATCCATGGGAACAAAGGCTGGCCATGCGAGACTAACCACGATAAGCTTCAAGCATCCACAGAAAAGATCCATCTCAGGATTTTATGAATCAATATCGGATCTTTCAAACACAGGTCTCAACAGCACAGTACTACAGCGTCTCTCTAAGCTTTCGTCAGCATGTCACGACAGTTATCAGCAAATGGAGCTGGCTCAGGTGTCATCATGTCATTAAAGTTCTACAGTTATGTCACATGATGGCATCTTGCTAACATGTGGTCATTTATTGGTGTATTTTCATTCATTTTGCAGCAAAATACTTTGTGTTAGAGTGGAGAGTATGATGCTCAAACTTTGGTTTAAATTAGATTAGAGGAGCAGTGCAGCAGAACTTTTTTTGTCATTATGGCAGCTCCATTCTTCACCATCGTCTTCCTCCCCCTCTATTACTCTCCCTTGCTCTGTATGCCTCCCTATCTCTTTTTTCTCCACATACAATCCGAGCGTCTCTGTTTTCCCTCTGTTGTTCCACAGCACCTTTTTTCACCAGCCCTTCCCTCTCTCTGTCTTTCTGTCTATCAGTGGGACATCAACACTTTCCATCTTCAGAGTGGGAGCTCTGTGATAGGGGTTAATGGATCGGGCAGGATGAAGCATTGTGTCCCGCTGTCAGAGATTGCCATTTGTTTTGTGTGGGATCAATGAGGAGATCCAGCGCTGGTGCCTGCTGGAGATGATGGACTAATGTCTCACCACAAAACCATTAGAAACTGTCAGTGGGGAAACACATCACATCGCAGCATCGGCTCTGCCTTAATTTGACATTTTCTTGAGCAAAATATTTACATCCTTTGTGCCCAAAGCGGGCCCTTTGGAATTTTATGACACTTTTATGTATATGGCAAATTGAAGTAAAACAACAACAGATGTTAATTTGATTCTTGGTGGATTTGATGATGGCATGAGTGGGATGGAATCCATATTTCTTAATGGTGTTTGCACCCTTGGGGTCTTAATAAAGAATATTTCTCACAAAAACAGTGCCTATAAGCAGACAACATTCATTTATGGTGGATCTGATGCACTCGATAGCTGCAGTCATCCTGAATTTAATACCCTGGCCTGGAGGTTAGACAGCTGTATGACACAAAACACACTAATTAATTGCTTTTGTTCAAATGTTATATCCAGTTGTTAACATTTCCCTTCAGGGTGCTGGTCTGAATGTTTCACCCAGCTTAAGAGACATTTAGCTGTAAAGAGAAATTCTGGTTTTGTCAGCGTGATGTCCTCGAGGGGAACTGTGGTGTTGGGTGATGATTCTCTGTGGATTTTTCTTGTCCCGCTTGCCGGGCGTTTTTCAACTCGGGCTGCCCCCTAATACTCGACCAAGTCAACCAGAAACGTCATTAGTCGGCAAGATTTCATTGGTCGCTTAGTCGCAGAAGAGAAAAAAAAACAAAACAAAACGTGAAACTCTATTAGGAGCTGCGCCTTGTCAAAATAAATCAAAACCTTAATTTCAAAGGACAGACACAGGAAGTGACCACGCTCAGCAGTCAGACAGGAGTCAGGTTAATTTCCAGGGCTGGTACCTGCGGTTATTCCACAGGCTAGTTAATAACATGTCGGGCAGGAAATCCAAAGTGTGGGATCATTTTGAGAAGGTGAAGGACAAACCCAAGGTGATATGTAAACTCATCTTCATTGGTCAACTACAAACATGACGTATCATCTGAAACATGGAAGTAGCTACATGCCCATTAGCCCACAGCGTCATTAACAGGCGGCTCGCTCAGTGTGTGACGTGCACTTGTAGATAAAATATAGGCCTATATTAATGAAGGTTCATTAGTACGGTTTTGTATTTCTCTGTAATGTAGCACAGTGTTAACAATGTTACTGATACTATTCTTTCTCACACCTTCAACTCAAACCATTGTGCTGCCCCACCCAAAATTCATGATTTAATAACTAAATTAATATCATAAACATGCGACTATTGGCCCTAAATAACGACTTCTGGTCAACCAGGAAAATTCTTAGTTGGGGGCAGCCCTATTTTTCAACACATCTGATTCAACCTCTTATTACACACAACAAAATTCCATGACTTTTCCAAAACTTTCAATGTTATTTTTTTTTTTTTAATTAATTTAATGACTTTTTCAGGCCTGGAAAATGTGATTGTGAAATTCCCTGACTTTTCCAGGTTTTCCATGCCTGTGTGAACCCTGAATGGGAAACTAAACAGAAAGTGAAACGTAACCATGCTCCTTTCAAAGCCAGACTCCATTGACAAAAACTGCAATTTTACCTCACTGAACACAGGAGCTGCTGCTCCCCACTGCCTTGATAAGTTAGTTTGTTTGTGTTTCTGTGTGACTACAGTAAATCCAAACTAACCCTTTAAAACACCAAAGTCACACAATAACACAAACTAACTGACTGATTGAGACAGCAGTAAACCAGCAGCTCCTGTGTTCAGCAATGTAAAATTACTGTTTTTGTCAATGGCTTCGAAGAGAGTATAGGTAAGTTTCACTTTCTGTTCAGCTCCCCGTCGGAAAGGGCATCTGTTTGAGAAGTACTGCATACATGAGACTTGGATTATACTGCATGAGCTGTGTGAGAGTTTGTAAACTGATGTTTTCATATATAGTTTTGCTGTTGGTAAATGCAGACTCCAATCAAAAATCGTTTGGATTCTTTGGTCACCAAAAGCATCCAATTCTTCACAAATTCAATGTAACACAGGGTGAGTAACTGATATACAAATGGTTGCTTTAGGAGTGAAGTCCTCCTTTGATATAATATAGAAAAACCAATTAGTGCAGCTTTATAGACAACAGTTTGAAATGTTTGTATTTAATTTAAATGGTAGTAAAAGAGCACGTTTCTCGACAGCAGAGGTGTCGTCATTCCCATAATGTTAAATTGGTTCCATCCATACAGATGCTCCCTTAATCCCAAGTGTAAATTAAACGATTGGCTCCCCAGCTCTCAAATTTGCCCTGTGCTGCCAACATGTGAACGGCTCCTCTCCAGACCTTCCCCACAGATAGCTACTGGATCCAGACCTCTTCCAATGAGGTGGCCTCCTCCCACCTGTTCCCTCCTCTAGATGGCCCAGGCCTGGCCCAGCTGTCTGACAGAGGGTGCAAAGTTATCAGGTCATGCGAGAACCGTGTCATACGGAGCAAAAATCAAAGAAACTGGGCCTGTGCTCTTCACTCCTCCGGGGTCCTCTGTGTGGGATTTGACACACCCTGGGACAGCCGGATTTCCTAAAGCTGCCGTGCAGAATCAGGATCCGCGTGGGGCATTCAAGTGGGGGATCGGAGCTCCTTCACTTTGTTTATTTTATTTAGTCTTGCATCATTATCTCATGGATGGAAGAGGCTCGAGTTTAATTTGACATTCAGTGATGAGTTGCTGCTTGTCTTCCCTCGCACGCAATCAGCTGTCCATACGATATGACACAAAACATCAGATTTGAACGCCTGGGTGCTCATCTCTGCAGAATTTCAACCTCTGCTGTGCTCCTCACCGCCCATTTCCCATCTAGGGCTTATACAATTAGTCACATTTATCAATTTAGAGCACTTCATACTAGTCATGAAGTTGGGCATGCTGCCATCACCTTGTAGAGCTCTGATTGAGTATAACTGTTCTCTCACCTCAGCCTGCCCCTTGTTAGGTAAAGTGAATTTTACTAATGCCTGGCGTGGGCTAATGCCTTCTTTTACAAGCCTAATAAGAATAATGGCTCGACATAAATTCTGAGTCATCCTGATCTTATGAGACAGGCTGTAAATGAGTTATGAATTATATCTCTGCTTCCTGCGCACTTACTGTATGATGATGGGAGCACACTTTGGAAAGAAGTAAGGACGGCTGCAGGGTTTGAATTTCTCAGCAAAACAGTTTTCCTTTTGTTGCTCACAGTAACACTATCTTGGACACAGATGACACTGGGTTTGATTCAGGCTTGGGGACCACAACCTGGTGGCTCCTATATGACTGGTACTAACATGACTGAATCAAAACACAGATTTTGGTGCTTCATTTTGGTGCCAGATTGTGTCTGTTTTTTTGTGCGTGTGTAGTCAGCAGCCCCTCAATGATGAACAACACAAATATTTTTAATGTGATACTGCTTTATTATGTGTTTTACTGGGTTAAATGACTGGATCCATTTGATTTGGAGAGTAAGAGACCTCTGTGAATAATTCAGCCCCCAGTAAAAAACTTCTGAACATTTGGCATTTAAGTTATCAGAGAAAAAAGGTGAGCTAACATTAGCATCAGAGAAACACTGGCTTGTAAAGTGAAACTGGTTCATTTTTACCAATTTAAATCACTTGGTCTTTTTATTTTGGAGGGTAAGAGACCTCTGACAACAATTTGGCTCATTGTAAAAAAAAAAACCCTGAAGGTCTGGATCAGAAATAAGGTCAGGTTATCAGGGAAAATTGGTGAGCACAGATTGGCAGGTGCGGGGCCAACGACCCATCTGCGATGTGTCAAACAGCATTGGAGACTCAATTGTAACATGAAACTGCTTTATTCAGTGTTTTTACCGGTTTAAATCAGCTGGTCAGTTTGTTTTGGAGAGGAAGAAACGTCTGTGGATAATTTGGCTCCTGGTAAAAACCTCCTGAACAATAAACACTGAAGGAATTCTAACCAGGAGTAGCTTCAGCTGGTTGCAATCTACAATCTTCACCACTAGATGCCACTAAATCTCCCTAAACCTTACACACTGTTGCTTTATATTATTGTAGTTTGGTTAGGTTTCCATTATTATGTACATTTTTATGTCAATTGATAGTTTTGTATTTATTATGTATTTTGTAAAGTATAATTTAAATTGTTACTAGTTAATATAATGCTTAATTTCAGCTTTAAGTTGTTATGTGCTTTATTTTTTTAAGGTATTGGTTCAGGCACCAGTACAATTTTAAAAGTATATTCAAGCACCAGTATCAGAAAAATCCCAAACAGTACCCAACCTTAGTTTGAGTGAAACACACTGCCACACACATACACACACATCCTCTACTAACGCTATTTGATGGATAAATTCTGCCAGGCCGAAATGAGAGGAATTGAAGAAAATAAATATTTTTGGGATTGTGAAGGCGTGCTTGCATTCAGCACAGAGAAATGCCAGGGTAACATGAATTGAGTTTGACTGTGGCTTGGTCAGCGGACCAAAGCCAAGTGGATTAAGGGCTCAGAGAGAACAGATGAATTATCTGATTGTACAGAAGTCATTGAACACAACCCAAGGAGGACATCAATTTCTTTTCAATTAGCTGGCTTGTGCTGATCTATACAATGTGACTGAATACGAGGGCTGTTTGTTTATCTGAACGCAGCTTGTTGGGTTAAAGTGAGTATAAATGAGGAGTTGTTACAGTAATTGAGAAGTCATCTGATTTTTAAACCAAAAACCTTGGAATAATTTGTAACTGCACAGGAGAGAAGGCGTTGTTTGACATTTTCAGTAGTGGCAATTGCAGTGTGGCTAATGCTGAGTGTAGTTTTGTTGTTTGACTTGGCTGTCACTGTCTCCACAGAATGGCAATAGTCCTAGACTTGGGATATTAGGGCTCAACACCTACTCTTTTATTCATTGCTTGGGTGGATTGCTATGCCATCTGTGGCTGGCCAGGGGTGGGATTTGTCAGCGTTGCTTAAAAGGTCTTGGTCTCACGGAGGGCACAACAGTCCAATTCAAATATCACAACCAGCCTGGGTTTACCGTTTACTTTATGTCTGTCACCCGCAATTTAACGTTGGCCCGTGAGTTTAAATGTCGGGCATGAAGATTTCACAGCGAGTACAACATCCCAAAATAATTCCACTGTAATTCCTCCTCTCATCCCCCATTTTGCTGAGAAAACAGGTACATGAGTGATATTCGGAAAGAATAGCAGTGTGAAGCTGTGGGCTTGAAGCTAATGGAGAATGTTGTGTTTGGTGGGCAAGAAGACATATTGGCAGAGCAGAGTGCTGATGATCGACCATGGCACCGCACTCTGGGCAACGGGAGGCGATAATGATTTCCTTGACATTCTCCCCATTCTGAGCTCATTTGAGCAAATCCTGCACTACACAGCCTAATCACTGCCAATGTACGCTGAGTCTCCTTAGTGCACTTCAAAGTAGATACAGTCATTAAAGAGGCTGGGCTATCCAAATTACAAAAGATCATATTTTTTTCACTTACAACTAGTGATGTTTCGCCATGCAGATATCATTTTGACTTTTTTTGGCTGTGTTCTGAGATTTCTGCCTGTGAGATTTATGCTGTGTAATGGTGGTGAACAGAGTTGTGTCACTGGTGCTCACAGCAGTCAAAAATTACATTAGAAAAATTCAATTGCAGGATCTCTGCCCAAAGTCACTGATGATCCACATACCAAGATGTCAGCTGTCTGATGTCAGCGGACTACCTTTGTCCAAACAAATACATCAACTTTACAGCATTTTCCATAAGCGACAGCCGTAGATGGACGGACATTAAAATATTACCAGTCGACCAGAGATGCATGATAATTTTGACAGTTTCAGCTTTAAAATGTCTCAAAAATGTCTAGAATTAGCCAACATGCTATGTCTTATGACAGAAGAGACTTGATGATCACTAAAACTAGGTGGGGGAAAAAGGGAATATATCGACACTGGTATAAATTATTCGTTAAATAAGTTGTTAGATATCAGCATATCGGATATCGGCAAAAAATCCAATATCATGCATCCCTACAGTCGACTACGTTCTTACTGTTTCAGGTCATGTCACCGTCACGTTTGCGATCTTAGTCATTTTAACTAGCCTCTATCTTTTAATGCTAACTGTTCTTTTCAGTGTTTTACTAGTTTAAAACACTGGGTCAGTTTGTTCTGGAGAGGAGGAGACCTCTGTGGGTAACTTGGCTCCCGCTAAAAACTCCTCCTGAACGATGAACACTGAAGGACCTAGAAATAAGCTGAGCTAACGTTAGCTCAGCTAGCAGCTCCTCCTGAGTCCTGGCCGCTGATGAGCACTGGAAAAACACTGATTTTGTAGCGTGAAACTGCTTTATTCATGGTTTTACGTGTTTTAATTATCAGCTCAGATTGGAGGAGGAGATCTCTGTGGATAATTCGGCTCCTGAGGTCTGTATTACGAAGCATGACTTGGGGTTAGCGAGGTAACCGAATACATTACTGTGGTAACTTACGCTGAACAGCCAATCTGCTCCAGAGATGGTTAACCTCAGAGCAGCGAATCACAACTTGTCAACACCCTGACCACTGTCGAATCTGATAACTGGAAAAATATGCAGACATGGACAAAAGTCCTGAGTGACACATAAAAAGAGAATATATTTTTATTGGTCGGTAGAATCATCCTATTGTCCAAGGCTTTTTATTTTCACTGTGGTTATTAAACCAAGCTTCTACCAAACAGAGAGATCGTAGCTGTATTTTAACTGTGCAAAGTTTATTTTATCACCACAGTGATAGCTGACAGTGTGGCTGAGACTAACAGCACAGAATAACATGAAAAAAACAGTGTGATAACTGGAAATAATAACGAAATATTGTCTTTTATTAGAAAAATAACTCACACACTGTTAATAGGCACCTGTGATTATACAGGCAACACTTGGGTCAGATAGACCTCATCAACATTAACTACTTTTCCCCTCTTTGGTAGAAGGAGAAGTCTGGCATTAGTGTTTTTCTGTGACATGTTCAGAGTAGTTTCTTCATCATCAAACTAAACCCTAACTAAACACAGATTAACAAGTATAACAGGGAGACAGAAATGCTGCTGTTGATTATTTTTTAAGCACTTTAATTCCATTTCTTCTCTTTAATTGAAAACTATTTTAAAAACACAGCACTTTGGAATATCCCTTGACCAAAAGATGCAGACTTTATCACTGCAAGTGTAAAGTCTTAAGAGGAAAATGCTGGAAAAATATAACTGCAAATAAAGTAAAAATAATAAAGCGGGGGATGCATATTCATTTAAAAGTGAAACCACTTGTGAAAACACATCTCACTGTTGGGCAATAACCAAACCTCAGCCAATTTAATACTTTCCCTATCATAATTTCAACTCAAAATCCCCAAATTAGCATGGCACTCTAATTTTCCATTGCAGATGAAATTCCACTCACCTCAATTGTATTAGAGTGCTGAACATCTCAGAGACATATATCTCAAATCCTGAGTGTGTAAAACCAAACCTTTCTGCATGGTTACACCACTCGAGGTTAGTGAGAAAATATATATTTGTGTAATTTGGGTGTATTGGCCCCTTGACAACTGGTTTTTCCATCTAATCTGATGAAAAGCATATGTTTGTCAGAGCAGCTTTCAGATATGAGTCTGCACAATATCCAACAAATTAATCTGTCTAAAAACAAGTATGGTGCATAGTTCCTTTGCTGTTGGAGGGGAATTCCCACACAGGAAACAACAGGGACAGCGAGACAACAAAGGCCAACTCCTAACAGGCATGTAATGAAATCACGGATCTCCTGGGTCCGTCCAGCTCCAGTGCTACCCGTCCCTGGAGGTCTTGATAAGAGGCTAAGCTACCCTTCCATCCGTCCTCACAGTTCAGAGGGTAAACTAGCAGAGAAATCGGACACTGGCTCGCTGCGAGTTTCCAGTCTGCTACAGGCTCTTGAGAGGAGAACAGGCGAGGGTTAAATTCAGGCCAATCTCCCCTTATGTTGAAGAGTGGCCTTTGATTGCCCCCATCCATGTGCAGTGTGCTACTGAAGGGGAACCTGACACTGACGTTGTTATTGAAGTGCTGCAGGAGGGGCTGATAACTGGTCTCATCGGCACAGATCCAGTGTACGAGCTGCCTCCCAGCCCCTATAAAAGACAGTGGCAGGTGTGTGACAGATCTGGGCGTTAAAGGACGTTTGGGACCCCCCAGAGATGACAGCCTCTTGGCCCGTCTCAAGAACTGATTAGGGGCCTGGCTGTTGGGGATGGCCGACCACGTCTAAGCCTCTGTCTTCCGCCAGTTTTTCCATATGGCACTGGTGCTCCTGTCAACTTGCGGGAAGAGTTTACAGAGGTTTTCCATTTGCACTTTTGGCCACGCCAACTCAAATTATGCCATGTTGATTTGCGTTTTCATTAAGTTTAAACACGGCGAATTGTGCCAAATCACGCCCAAGATGCAACATCTCCAAAGTTGGGTCAAAATGCACCCAACCGCCTCAAAGCAGGTTGCAGTGACATTAGATAGACTTCGACATCACAATTCAGCGATGGTGACTCAGCGCCAACATTCAGTGAATCTCATTCCTTCCTTCTCCTAGATTCATTCTGTCATCCGTCTCCATTTTACAGACAACAGACGGTAGATGCCACGCAAATTGTAGAAACAGCCTTAAAATCTATGACAGTTAAAGACACAGGCTCAAGTGGCCAGCCCTGTTTCACCGAGTCACACAGAATCAAACCAAGACAGCACATGTGTATGGAAAAGGGCTATAAGATCCTCTGATTTCCCATCAATTGGTAAAGGAAAACTAAGATGGGCATGTGGCAAATTAAAACTACGTAAATCAGCTCCATTAGAGTCTGTATGTAGTGTGTGATCCCCAGGCAGAAGTCCTTCATCTGTTCCAGAGAGAAGTCATGTGAACGATCTTAAAACAAAATCCTTAACTTTGGATATCAAATCCTAAATATCACTGATCAGACCAGAGGCGCTTAGAATAATGGACTGCTTTGGGATTGGGATCCTGCTGGTCCCATGGGACCCAACACAATCCTCACAGGAGCAGGTGGTTTTAACTTTGCTGCGGGTGGCAGCAGGCTGTCAAAAATAAACTGCTTGTCCCGTGATTCGTTGGAATACATGTCTCTTTACCTGCCCTCTTTCTGTGCCTGTCATTCGGGATGCACATGGCTCACTGGCAATCACAAACAAGTTAGTTGAACTTGTCCTTACGTCATTGGCTCCGCTGTAGTCTCCTCTGTCATACTGCTGCTAATTTACAGTTGAAAAAAGGTAATAAATCGCAATATATTTTATCACAATACTCGCAATAATATTGTTATCGTGGATCCTCTGGTGATTGCCACCCCCCTAATCATACTGGAGTGTAATTGACTTAAAAACATGACTCAGAATGCGATAAACACTTACATTTGTGCAGGTTAGTGTTGCAATAAATACATATGTTATTACATTAAACAACAGCCAACCGTAACTGACTGTCATATGTTGTACATATGTAATCAGCCCTTACCGAGCACCCCAGGCTGTGGATGTGGGCAGGAGCAGACATACAAACTGCGGGAGTAGATGGTAATGGTCAGAAGCCCAACAGGAGTGGGTTTAATAAAACAGTCCCTCACTGGGCTCTACACATGAGCTTCCCCTCACTGGTGACTAGGGCTGCCCCCGACTAAGAATATTCCTAGTCGACCAATAGTCGTCATTTAGGTCCATTAGTCCTCTAGTCGCCCGCATGTTTACGATATTAATTTAATTATTAAATGATATATTTTGGGCGGGGCAACACAATGATTTGAGTTGAAGGTGTGAGAAAGAATAGTATCAGTAACATTGTTAACACTGTGCTACATTACAGAGAAATACAAAACTGTACTAATGAACCTTCATTAATATAGGCCTATATTTTATCTACAAGTGCACGTCACACACTGAGTAAGCCGCCTGTTAATGACGCTCTCTCCAAAGCAGTAATGATTGTGCTTAAGTGGCAAATAGGTGACTAAGCCACCGATGAAATCTTGCCGACTAATGACCTTCCTGGTCGACTAATGTTTGGTCGACTATTCGGGGGCAGCACTACTGATAACTGAAAGTTCACTGTCGGTTTAGCTGTGATACAAGAGTAAACTACTGGTTTCTTTAGTTAGATTTTCTTTTATCATACTTCATTTTAATCTGCTCCTTTTTAATGTGTTTTATTTGCCTACACATTTCACCACCTGCTGTTATGAGTGTTATGATTGCCTTGTTTGAAGCACTTGGTTTTTGATTATTATTATTACCAGTAATGTCAAGGAGCGCCAAGGGGAGGCTAAAGAGGGACGGCGAAGATTGGAGGGAGGAGGGCGGGGGGTGAAATATGAGGGGAATGGATCCTTAAGTCTCCAACTCGACCACAAGTGGCATCATTGTCATCACCTTGTTCTGATTTCATTTCATCTCTCGGCGCCACCACTGCAGGCAGTATCTGGGTATTGAGTTACAAGAGGCCCACCTCTTTATTATTTTCATGGGAACTCAAGGACAGGCAGTCTTGTGCGGAGACGGGAGGATATTTATATGAATGCATATAATGTTGTGTTCTCAGTACTCAGGGACATTTAGCGCCTATCTCCGAATAGCATCAGAGGCTTTCAGCTCGACAGAGTCATTAATATCAGAAGGGTTTATGTGTTTCATATTGCCTCCATGCCAGCTGGGACCGCATGCCTGATGAGCTGGCTAGTGTTGTGGAGGATGCACCATTCTTTCTCATGGCCTCATTCACAGTGTGAACTCAGCACGTCCAGAGATCACTTTGTCTCCACAGAGGTCGAGTCAGTGGCCAAAAGCAGCCTTGGTTTGATATTGGGACTCAGATGTTGAGCATAATGAGACAGATGCACTTTATTTTTGAGGAAAACAACTCTTGTTTTTTTGCCATTTCATTTTATTCCATCTGAATCTGCATTTCTCTCTGGCAGGGCAAAGTGCCTGAAATGTGTCTGATCGATTTAATAGCACTGTCTTGTGAATTGCCATGTCTAGCCATGGAGGATTAAGACAGGGCTCAGAACAGAGAGGGAACATTGTTGGAGCAAGTAGTGAAAAGCTGGCAGGTTAGCAGGATTTATAAGCAGAAGACGACGCGGCTAATTTCACCAGCCGAGGCAAGAAAACCTCGTAAAACCCAGGAAAGGCGCCGGAAACAAAAAACTGGCAGCCATGACAATTAGATATACTAATCAACCTGCTAAATGTAAACCATCAACCTTATGAACAAATCTGTGTTGACACTCTGCTTCAAACACATCTCTCCGTGTGTAACGCAACACCTTTCCCCATCATTCCCACAAGTCATTTCACCGATTCTTGGGAAAGCGGAGACATGAGATTGTGTTTGATCCAAATGTTTCTTCATCCTGGAGGGTGAGTGATGTGACAAGCTCAGCATCTGTAATCCTTGGGTGTTTTTGTTTGAAAATCCACACGTAGCATGTCCATCACAGAGAAGGGCTGAAATCCCCAAGTTTCAAAGTCAAACTGATATTTGAATTCTCCTCACTTTCTGTGCAAGGGAACATAAACTATAGTGATACTGCAGCTATTGTGTATGGTGTTAAGTTTTTTGACATATTTTTGGAAACTGTGTCTAAACCTGGAGCCTCTGAGCTGTGCGTTTCCCATTACATCGTTTGACTGGAGGACGCACTGTACAGAGATACAAGAAGGTTTTACCTTTCTATAAATGGTCCAAGCAGCGTTAGCAATTAGCCGTTAGCTATCTAAACTGTCCTTGTCTTTACAATATGTAATATTTGGGTGGACCCATCGTGCTCTATAGACCCTTTTAGGGTGGATGTCACAATTGTATTAGCTGGAGGCAAAACCTGCCTCTCCACCACAGGGCTGTAGGCTCCATAGGAGTCTTAAAATGTCGTCTTGTTGTGTTATTGGGAGCCAGAATAGAAGGAGTTGTGGCTCAAAACCAGCCGCCGCTGCCTGTCAACAAAACAAAGACAACTATGGTTAAATGTGATAAGACCAAAGATATGGATGGAGGTGATCATCAGAAACTGGGGAAGTATTAAGAGGAACACTGGATTTCTCTGTAACGCTAACTCTTTAGCGCTTTAGCTATTGTTAGCTTTGATAGCAAAACAAAATGGAGGAAACTGTTCAAGAGTTGTCCTCCTTTGTAAGATTGGCATAGTAATCAACCACAAAGCTTCCTGTGACATCATCAATCCACTGAGCGAGAGCATACGGGTCGCCAGTCTGGTCCCGTTGGTTAATCAAGTAACACTTGTGGTCCCAGAGAGTGAGTGAGCTGACATGGTGCGTTCATAAATTCAGTCGCTCCACACTAAAGTAAGAGCCCTGTTGGTCTAAGAAACGGAGCGTTATATTTCTGTATGAATTTACGAACTGTTAAGTTAATCACACGTTCACTCTGCTCAGCGCTCTGCTGCTCCAAGAGTGCAGTGCTCTGGATAACTGTACAGACAGGGCTCTGACTTTACAAACGGTCCAGTTTGTACACTCCAGCACTCAGAATGAGTATTTCTGAACGCACCACTCACATCATCTTCTTCCACTGTCTAAAACAAGCCAACAGAACTTGCTAGCTAGCACTGGCTAATGTCTGTGAAAAACTGTTTTAGCTCGAACTAAGCCCCACCTACCAAAAAACACCATACTGTTTACTAATAGTAAAAGGGTCTACAGCTGATGTTACTGCGACCTGCTAACATGCTAACAAAGTGGCTAATTGTCACATTATTTTAGGTGCGCTGACTGAAAACTGGTGTTAAAAAAAAAGCACGACGTATTTCCTCATCCCTCATTAACCTTTCTTAAATAATTAGAACATTTTATATTCCAAAGTCTGTAATCATCTAAGAATGAAACATCTGAATGCTCTTTGAAAGGTGTATTTGCATTATAATGCCATTATATTATCATTATATCAGTGGCATAAAATGGTCTCAAAATGACAATAATATCATTTATTGCAATTGTTTCTGGGACAATCTATCTTTGCAATTATCATGGCAGCCATAATTATGAACGATGAGCGATATAAATAAACAGTTCAAAAAAAATCCATGTCCCTTGTAAAGCACCAATAAAGGGGCTGCTATCACCTGAGAACAGGACATAGAATCAAATTTTCCTGTTTGGCAGTTACATTTCTGCCATAAATACACATTAAGACAAAAACTAAGGAGCAAATATGGATTTAACTTTTAGTTTGACTTTAGAGTTTAAATTCTGAGAGATAAATGACACATTTTACCCTTGGACAGTCCTCCATTTGAATACAGATGAAGAATTAAAATGCAGGTGCTGAATAACATCCTACAGGGGTCTGACCAGAACTAATGCCCCATAGGTCGGTTACCACGCAGCGCTGAAGCAGCTGCCAGCGTGCCCTAGCAACTAGTACCGTCAACCCTCCGCCGGCAGGAGAGTGACTCACAGTCCATGTATCCCAGCATGCTTTGCCACTGCGGTGCCCTTCACCCCCTGCCCTACCATAATGGCAGCATGGAGAGATGAAAAGAGCCATGTGACATGAGTGGACACAGCCTCTCCGGCCTCATGCTGCTCGCTGCCTTTTCAAACACAGCTCACATGGAGAGAGCGAAGACACGGGGCAGCTTGGGCAACAAGAGTCAACACAATCGGCCAGAACAGAAGTCGTGTTCTTTTTTCATCTCCACAGAGGGTTTGTGCATGTCGACGACATACCTGCATTTTTTATACAAGCTCTGTAATGTATTAATTTCAATGCCTGTTTTCATTTTCCACTTCAGTGGTGCAGAATATTGCAGCTTTATTTCTGTTTTCAGAAACAACTCATCAAAACAGATTCTTGGAGAAGTTTACTGACCAGAAGGAGAGTAAATGAGAAAAGCAGAAACACCAATCTGTTGTGGCGCACACTTTAACCTTTATTGTCCAACAGTCTCGGCGCAGTTTACCCAGTAACATTTACTGTGTGAAAAAGCACCATCTGTGCTCGGAGCCAGCAAACCGCCGCACCTCAGCCATCATTCCTACAGTCCCTCTGCATTGTGACGGTAATGGGACTTTAAATCAGTGCCTTGCACCCTCAGGGTTCATTACAAGGTGACAGCCCATTGTGGCTGCTCTGTGATGACAACAAGTGGCAGTGGAAGGGGGGCTGGAGAAAGTAAGGCAGATGGTTCGGAGAGATGACAATGGCGCCATTTCACAGCGTATCCTCCACCTGTGGTGTGACGGAGGCGGCTGTCGGGGGCTTTTGATGCCTGCTGAGATGAATGCAATGGATGAACATATCTCTTACTGACAGCCTCCGTATCATTGCTGATTGAGATGTCTAGACACTCACAACAGAGAGCTTTGAAAACAAACTTTGGCAGGCATTGCTCAACTTTGGGTGAAATATAGAAAAAGTTGTGGTAAGAGATAAAATGAATGTGGGCTGGCATTAAAAATTAAAGTTGGGAAAAAAGACTTTCCTAATGTAGGATGATAACTGTAGGCGATATTTCATTCCTGGTTCTTTCCTTACACAAAAATAACTCAACAATTCTCCCTTAAATACACTTAAGAACACTTAGTGATAGCAATTGCTGCAACACTTCCTGTCACTTGCTTCCCAAAGCGACATTCAAATAAAATGCAACTGCCCTAGATTATCTCGTAAGCACAGAATATACGATGGCACATTTCACATGTCGTAACATCAACAAAATGAAATCCTTTAATGTGGAGCTTCAACGTGGGGGAATATGACGGCATGAAGAAAACATCCACAAAATTCCTCTGTGCAACACATGAAACATTTCCCCATGTGAGCATGTGTTTTAGTGGTGAGCAGAAAAATAATAAAAAGCCAGACAAGTTGTTTTAAGAGAGAGCAGGTGGTTCCTAGTTCAAAGAGTGCAGGGATGAGGTTGTGTTTTCTTTTCTCCAGCAGAGCACTTTTTTTCCTCCTCCCTCCGCTCTTTCTTCCCAAAGGGTCTCGAGTCCTCCTCCCCAGTCTGCCAACTTCAGAGTTGCATTATTATCAGCAAAGTGCTTTTAAATCCGCTCCTGCTCAACACCAGGATGTCTTCTGCATGCTAATCCTCGGGGATACGGATCCGTCACTTCTCCGTCGTTCTCTCATGCCTGGCGTGCCTGAGACAGCTGGGAAAACAGTCTCTGCTCGACGATCTGCACATACAATGGGGATCTCAGGCCACCATAGCGCTGCTCAGCCGCAGAGCACTTTACAGTAGTGCGCTGTCTGTGAGCTGCAAAGGAACAACATGGGCTTTTCTGTGAAGGCTAGGGGGACGCATGCTTGTGCAAAGGGAGGCATCATTGGAGTAAATGTTATTGTTTAGACCACAGTGACTGCCTGGAATAAGAAAAGATGTATGCTTAACTTATGTAGCTCAAGTAAAATAACATCAGGGCCTGAATTTCAGTGTGGGATGGTGGGTACTGCATATAATTTCACCAATTTCTGCAAATCTAGCACTTACGATGTGGGAAATTCCTGCACACACTTACAGCAATGTCTAATAATGTTCAACTAGTCAAAACGCTGCATCAGACAGACTCTTAGAATCATATAATTTCAGTGATGTCAACTTGAAGGCCTGCAAACATGGATCACCAGCTATATTGCACATTTATGCTCAGAAAAAGGCACCAGAACCCGAAAGGACTGGTGCAAATGGCAGTGAAGTGATGTCACCGTTAACAACATTAATCCTCAGGGTCCTCAGGCAGGTAACAGTAACACTGCTAAGAATAAGCAGCAGTCCAAAGACACGTTTCAGGCTAACTGGCTCAGAATATAGCTCAAACTTAGCCTTTTACCAGCCAGTGTCACAAAATGTCAACTTTAAGTCCCCACTCAGATGGCAAGAGAAAGAACAGAGCGTGGAGACAAGTGACAAGAGGGAGCAACCAAAATAAAGACTTAGGACCAGTGGTGAAAGATGTGTTTCGATCTTTAGCTAATGTAAAAGTAGAGTTGTACCGATACCGATACCAATATCGGAAATAGCTCCGATACTGCCTAAAATGCGGTATCGGGTATCGGCGAGTACAGCCTATGACCAATCTGATACCACGTAATGCCTCACGTCATTACGCATACGCACGCTACAGGCAAACGAAATGGAAACGGGTTTAAAAAGCATTCTACTGTAGCCTTTAAAATGTCTTTTTTTTACCAAATTGTGTGGCTGCACTTTAACCTGTGTCTTGATCTGTGTCAACACTGGATAATAATAATTAAAAAAAAGTTTTATGGCATTCATTCTACTATTATGTATTTATTTCTTTCTATTTTACATAGAGTTTTAGGAGTTGAGACATACAACAATTCATATCCCATCCATTTTTATTTTACACTGTATCGGATCGGTACTCGGTATCGGCAGATACATGAGGTTCAGGTATCGGAATCGCTATCGGGAAGGAAAAAGAGGTATCGGTAAAGAGGTACAAGTACAACCCCTGCATTTAAAATCTAACTTAAAGGCGCTGCATGTAAGAATGTGGCCAAAACGGTTACTGCACTCAAATTCAAAATACTGCCGCGAGTCGTGTCCACCCCCCCTCCCCTACAGATTCGAGGTTGCTGGCCAGCGGCACGCTGGAGACTGATTTGTTTGCCCACGGGCAGCTGCTGTGGCAGGGCCGTGTCGCCACGTCCTTGATCTTCGGTTTTCCAGCGGACCATTCGAGCAAGTCCGGCTTCTCTGCTGCTAACGCTGCTGACAGAGAAGGGGAGGGGGCTTTGCTGTACCATAAGTATAAATTAACCATTTCTTGGGTGATCTGTGTCTACACAATGACAAATTAATGAAAAATTAAGGTAGAATGAATGTTAAATTTTAAATTAACTTACTTCCAGGATTGCATCTAAGGAATTTTATAGTAATTTGGCCTTTTTAACAGTAAAAGTAACTGTAATGTGGTGAAACATTAGTACTGCTATCAGTGGATTAATGGTTAAATCATCACATTTAAACTGGTTGAATTATAGGAAATCTGAGTGATATTTTGCAACCATAACTTTATGTAACCCATTATTTATTTCATTTATAGTGGTTTCTACTGAAGAGTGAAGACACTATCTTAGTTGGTTTTGCTTTTCATGTGCTTATTGTTAGAACATAATTACAATTTTTTGATGGCCCCCAAACATTTTGAAAATGCCCCCATTTTTTAGACCATGGGGGCCAAAATTGCCCCCAAAATATTTTGTTAATTTCATACCCTGGTCTCTGTGACATATTAGGATGATTTTACGACTGTTTGCTTTATATTTCTTACATATAGCTCCTTTAAAGCACCAAAAATACTCAAAGAACAATAAAAAGTACACATTATGCAAAATAGCATATTTCAGAATATAATATTGGGTATTTCATTGTAATTATTGATGAGTTAATGTGGACATCACTCATTTTGCAGATAGTAAAAGTGGAGTTATTTTTTACTGTATATACTACTGGGTAGCTTGAGAATTTCACCAAGTGAAGTTCTATCTTTCTTCATGTGATACTTCATAATTTATTTGTTGATTACACTTATATTAATAATCTTATTTACAATATATAATAATCTGCAAAGTGACTAGAAACTAACATTGTGTAATAAATGCAGTTGAGTAAAAACTACAATATTGGCTTCCAAAATGAAATGAAGTAGAAGTTAAAATTAGCAAAATACTGAAATATTCAAAGTACAAGTAACTCAAAATTGTATTCAAGTGCAACAACAACTATTAAATTTATCGCCAACCAATTTGTTATTCGATAAATTGTTTGACCCATTTATTTAAGAAAAAAAAAAAAGTCAATTTTTTTTTTATTCCAGCTTCTTAAATGTGAATATATTGTGTGTTTTTCCTTCCTTTGTAACAGTAAACTGAATATATTTGGGTTATGGACAAAACATGATATCTGAAGACGTCATCTTAGGCTTTGGGAAACACTGACCGACATTTTCCACCATTTTCTGTCATTTTACAGACCAAACAACTAACCAGTTAATCGAGAAAATACTCGACAGATACATCGACAATAAAAATAATTGTAAGTTGCAGCCATACTGCTAATTACAGCAATGTTTTTAGAATCCTGAGGTCAGTGACAAAATGCAATCAGAGGTAATAAGTCCCTCCAAAAATATACAGACATCCCAATGTTAAAGCACTTCAGGGGGAATTCGTCCCCATTTTGAAAAATGAACCTCACAGTGTCTGAACAGTAACCTTTGCCCATTGTAAGGAGGACCTGTGCTGAGTTGCTCACCTTAAGAGAGTGTTGATTTCAGTCTGCAGGTACTTCTCTATTGTATTGTCCTTAATTTTTTGGCACCTATCCCACTGAGGTTTTGTGGATGCGTACTGTTCTAGCCTATTAAAAATGAACCATTGCTGTCTAGACAAATGGAGAGAACCCCATGCCATCCTGTTGAGCAGCTTTTTGTTCCAGGCCTGGATTTTTAGTCATTTGAATAATTACTAAATGTCAATGTGATGTTGAATCACACTGAATAAATGGCTCTCTTTAGCAGCTCACACACACAAGTTTCCCCGCTTGCTGAAGCAAAACTTTTCATGTCATCTGATGTACTTTACCTTTAAAAGTGAAGAAAGTTTAAAGCGAAGCCATGCGAGTTCAAAGTGCTAATCTCTTCAGGACTTTTGAGAAGTGAACAGCATCAGTGAGACTGAGGCTTATTTTCCTGAGTACAGAGAGGATGAGAGAGAGGCAGAGGAGCTACAAGCTGCAGAGAGGAAGAGAGTGGGGGGGATAAATATAGAGAACAGTGATAAAGAGGTAATCATCTCCACTCAAAGCATATTTTATCCAGTGGGGTTATTAGGAGGATGGAGATGAGTCAAATCCGCACAGACGTCTCTCCTCTCCCTCTCCCTCTCTCTCTGTATTTACCCACTCTTGATCCTCTCTCCTCCTCATCTCCACGTCCGACCTGCCTTGGCACGGTGCCCGGCTCGCTCGTTCTCAACCATTCACGGCAATTTCAATGTTTCACTGATTCACGCTAATAGCTGATGAATGGCCCAGTGCAGTATGCAATACATACAAAATGAAGCAATGGTTTTTAATTAAAAGTTTCACTTAAGCTTCCTCCTCTCCTCTGTCATCTATCATATTTGTTCTGGAGCATCACAGCTCTTTGAGGCTTGTGCACAGCAGTGACGGAGGTGCTGTATACTTGTCAAAGATAGGGGGCAGTGTTCTCAAAGGTAAGAGTGCCGTCAGAAACAGCTGAAATACATTACAAGTTGATGTGATACTGTGAACTGAAGATGACTGTTGAAATGAAGGCGGCAGGACTGACATTTCTGCGTGCAATATAAATAACAATGACATTACATTTCATTATAAATACTAATGGGCGGATTATGAGACAAAGGGCCCCTGGGCACGGATACACACAGGGCCCCACCATCTCTACTACACTGGAGCAACACACACACTGGGGTGGGGTTGCGTCTTTTATGGTCATTTTGTGTCGCTTTGCAGTCAATTTGTGTCTCACTGTGATTGTTTTGTCTCTCTTTGCAGTCATTTGGGTCTCTCTGAGGTAATTTTGTTTCTTACTGAGGTAGTTTTGTGTCTGAAGGAAATTTCTTTCTTAATGAGGTAATTTTCTTTCTTAATGAGGTAATTTTGTGTCTCTTTAACATAATTTTGTGTCTCTTTGATGCAATTTTGTTTCTTTTATGGGTGTTTTATGGTCACTTTGCAGTCTATTTGTGTCTCCTTGTTGTTGTTTTCCAAGTCTTTGTAGTGTTTTTGTGGTTGTTTCTCCTATTAGTGTAGTTATGTCGTGTCTCTTTGCAGCTCATTTGCATCTCCTTGTGGTTTTTATGTCTTTTTGTAGTCATTTTGTATTGCTTTGCAGTCAATTTGTATCCCCTTGTGTCATTTAGGTCTCTCGGGTAATTTTCTGTCTTTCAAAGGTAATTTTGCATCTCTTTGATGTAATTTTGTATCTTTTGTGGTCATTTTGTTTCACTTTGCAGTCTATTTTGTGTCTCTTTGCAGTTCCTTTGCATTCTTTGTGGTTTTGTGACTTTTTGTGGTCATTTTCTGTCTCTTTCCAGTTGAATTGTGTCTGTTCGGAAATTTGTGTGTTTTTGGTCCTTTTGTGTCACTTTATAGTCATTTTATATCTCTTTGTGGTTATTTTCTGTATTTTTGTAGCCTTTTTTTGTAGTCTTTTGTTTCCCAATTAGGTTTGTGTCTATTTGGGTTATTTTTGGTCATTTTGTTTCCTAGTGGTTGTCCGTGTCTCTTTGTAGTCTTTTTGTGTCTTCTTACTGTGCGTGCCCACCAAAAGATTCATGAGCGTCATAAGCAGCCAGCAGCCATTCATTTTCAATGAATGGCTGCAGTGAGCGACCGTGAGCAGCGCGATGCCAGTGACCAGAGCGTCAAGCTGAAGTTGAGAGAAGCTGAACTTTATGCAAATGAGCAGCGCCGCCACCGAAGCAGCAGCGAGCAGCAGCCAATTGCAGACCATGAATATTCTCAAGGCGGGACAGTGAAAGAAAGAAAGAAAGAATGAGATCTTCTGTAGCGCAGGTTGAAAGCCCCGCCCCTTGGCAGCCTTCTGCAAGCCCTGCCAGAGCTGCCAGGCAGCGCGATGCCAGTGACCTGAGCGACCGCTGGCGATTTTGAATCTTTTGGTGTGAATGCACAGTTATGGTTATATTGTGTATTTTATAGGTAATGTTGTGTCTCCTTTTGGTTGTTTGGGGTCTTTCTGAAGTCGTTTGGGTCTCTTGGGTAATTTTGTGTGTTATCGATGCATTTTTATGGCTCTTCGTAGTTGTTTTGTGCCTCTTGGTGGCTGTTTTGTCCATTGATGTAGTTAATTTGTGTCTCTTTGAGGTCATTTAGTGTTGTTTTTGGTTATTTTGTGTCTCTTTGTAGTCATTTTGGTTCTCCTCGTGGTTGTTTTCTGTCTTTTTGTAAACGTTTGTTTCTCTTTCAGGTAATTCTGAACTCTTTCAGGCTGTTTGTACCTCTTTGTATTCATTTTATATCTCCTTGTGGTAATTTTGTACCTCTTTGTAGTCATTTTGTGTCTTCTTATGGATGTTTTGTTTCTTTTTGAAGTTTTTGGGTCTCTTTCAAGTAATTTTGTGTGTTACTGAGGTAATTTTGTGTCTTTTTGTGTCCCTGAGTCATTTTTAGTCATTTTATGTAGCTTTGAAGTCATTCTTTATCTCCTTATGGTTGTTTTGCCCAATTTTGTAGTTATTTTGAGTCTTTTTGCAGTTCCTTTGCATCCCTTTGTAGTCTTTTCGTGTCTCTTTATGGTTATTTTGTGTCTCTTCCTGGTCAGTACATGTTAATTTAAGAGACATTGTGCTGATAAAGACCAGGGGGGTTCCTGACACGTTAGGCCCCACGGTATAGCCCCCAACAGCCCACACAGTAATTTATTCATGTAAATACTATGGGCTCAGTGTCAAATATTTAAATATTTTCTTTTTAATCTGTGGCTACCTCTCAATCTCCAGTATGATTTGCATTATTTCTGAGACCACATCGATGTCTGATTGTGCTGGTATATTAGCATTTATGGGAACATACTGACTAAAGCAGCACATTTAATCTACATAAAATTCCACTGCCCACTGTGATCTTAATGATCTGCTTGCAAACCTCCTCCGCTAATTCTTATTTCAATTTAGCTATGCCACTTAACACTCATCCACTTTTGTTTTTTCCTTGTTTTCTTCCTGTTTCGTTAGCGGACAGACCAGTGTCTCCCTCCTAATTCAGCGCCATCCTGAAGATGAATCTGTTTGCCTGCTGCATCAAGACAGAAATAGCTCTTAATAATGAAAGATTGATGCGAAGTAAGCTTGTCATTACATGCTGCAGTAGACAATTAGGTGCCTCCCCAACATACAGCCCTCTCTGATTTTCTCCTCTTTCTCTCTCTCCTCTTCCTGCTACCGAGTTTCTCTCTTTTTCTTCTACACTGGCAAAAGTTGCTGAAGTCATTTGCTTAAATTTGTTTTGTTTGAGTCTAAAGGGACAATGCAAGAAGCCCGCGACTCATTCACTGAGCTGATGACAAATAGCTGATGGCCCCTCTGCAGCAGGTTTCAAATTTTCTTTTCTGCAGGGACCAAAGCTCATTAAAATAAATTACATTTCTGGTCATGTGGGGACACACACAGGCGTAAGCCCAGCTCATAGTTTAACAAACACTTTCAAGTAAAACTTTTACAATAGGGATCCTTAGACAAGCAGCTGAAGGAATAGACTGACATTCTGGGAAATACATTTGCCTTCTTATAGAGAGTTAGATGAGAAGTTTGATACCACTGTTACGTCTGTCAGTTAAATATGGAGCCACAGCTAGGACACTGTTAGCTTAGCATAAAGACTAAAAGAAAGGGAAACAGCTAGCCTGGCTTTGTCTAAAGGTATAACATCAACCTACCAGAATGTCTGTATCTTATTTGTTTAATCCAATCTTCCACCACCGACCACCACCACAACAAATTACGAGGAAGGATGCCGGCAGCAATGGTAGGTTTATGGTAACAATCTACAGCCAGTGAGTCAGACTATCGCTAGCCTACCGACGTTATCTTCACATCATCTGTTCAGCTAACTTTAGCAGATTAGATAACAGACACTCATCTGTCCTGCTGTTATTACAGACTAATCAGCCGCACTCACTTACCACGTTCACAGACTCACGGCAGTGCGCACAGCTGCAGTTCATGGCACACGGTGTGCCATTGCATAATGAATAGAGGGAAACACTGGATTGGATATTTGGCTCATTTATGGCATTTAATAAAATTTAGCTGGTCTGATGGGAGTTCCTGTTGTGTCTGCGCACAATTATAGGGGGAACTCTAAAAGCGAATAAGTGCATATCCCAAAATGTCAAACTATTCCTTTTAAATTGAAAGCATAAACATAGTTTCTCTGAAATCCAGAAACTTGCAAGATATGATTCTTAACAGACACCAGCTGTAACATTGTCCCCCTCCATCTCACACACACTGACAAACCTTTCACTGTTTAACCCAGTCCACTCCTCCAGGTGTTCCTATTGAAATCACAGTTACCTCCCCTCACTCTATCAACCCTCGTGCTGCCGAGGCCGTACCCGTGACAGTGCCTGAATGCATTCATAAACACTGGGAGGACTGACATCTCAATGGGCTGCCTATTCCCCCACTATCAGCTTACAGCCTATAATTACGGCCAATCATCTTGGATCAAGCATGTCTGCGTGAGCAGGCCAACGTAACATCTGCTGCCTCGACCGGCAGGCCAAGAAGAACTTTTATACTGAAAGGTGAGCTAATTGTGGCTGAGGACGGGAGAGGGGAGTCTAACGTTAACAGGTACCAAAGGCTATTCAGAAACCTACACACAGGGGAGTTGTTTTTTTTTCTGTGGGAGCAGGTGCCCAAAGGTATTTCTTATCTTCCTTATGCCAGCGCAGAATTCTTATCTGCATTAGGGAATGCTCAAGGGCATGACGATAAATCTCCAAGGAGTTGTATTTAGAGTGCAATAAAGAAAATACTGGAACTGTGCTGTTTTAAAATCCTCATGGAGATGTAAGTTCACCATTAAGATCTCTATAAATAACATTGTAAGTGAGGCTGTTTGGAAGTTGTTAAAGTGAAGGCGCTAATGTCAACAGAGTGTGCTTGAGGGATTTGGTCTTACAAAAGACAAGGATACTTGACGTCTTCTGTAACTGGAGATCATGTTCCCCTCAGCATGGCAGCGGCTGTATGAGAACGTCAACCAGGGTCTGCTGCTAGCCCTGTTTTAATAAGTTTACTTTGGTTTGCAAATGTTTGAGTTTTTTAATTTTATGTTTAGTTACTCACTGGGGCAATTAATCCTCTAAAAGACACAAGAAGACGAGCTGCGTCACACTGACTGGAAAAGTGTGATTGGCAGCTGCGGTGCCTGTTTTGTGGGCTGTGATGCAGACTTCGGTTTATCTCATTTGCAAACCCCAGACCACAAGGGAACGCTCTGTAAAGAAAGCTTCGGTGTCGGCACACAAGCACCTAACAACAAAAGCTGAACGTCGTCGTTAGAGCTTCATGTTTGACCTCATCTCTCCTCTTCATTGTTTACTTAATTTTGCAGATCCGTCATGGGAGCGGTACTTTGAAAATCCTAGATGCTCCCATGGTCAAAGAAATATGATTTTCCTGCTTTCCTTTCCAACATGTGCTCTGTTACTGTCTCCAAAGGGAGGAGTGATGATTGAGATCCGCACTAATAAAGACACTTTCTGTTCATCTTCTCCTCCATCCAAACTCCATGTCTCTACATCCGCCGACACCCATTCCCACTCTCTGTCTGCGTAAACAAGTTAATCAGACTCAGAAGCCTGTGGGCTGTGAAACAAGCCCCGACCCTACGCTGGGTCTTCGCAGGCATCAATCATTTCATTTGGACTTCTGTGGAAAACCAAGCAAACACATACAAAAAAAAAAAAAATCACACCCAATTCTGAGCCACGCTAGCTCGTCTCCCTGCTGAACTCAGCACCACAGAGCTGGCAGCGATACACCCAGCAGCCATAGAGACCAGACGCAAGACATGAATTGACACTATTGGAGACTGAGTTAGACAGCGGCAACCAAATACATGCCTTCCCACCGCAGGCAACAAGACAGCAGGAGCAACATGAGCACTCATGTCTAGAGTTTATACGGATAATTATTGAGCTCCTAATTGTAGGAGGGCTGATCCAGCGTAAGCGCCCCGGTCACCCTGTCCATCACATTTATCATGATACGAAAGGCAGCACAACATCTTAGTTCAGTCGTCCTTAGAATCACTGAGGATTAATAAATGTTGAAGGCTGGCATTTTCCCTACAGCCATCATTTTTTATTTTTGTTTTTTTTGACTGGATTTGGTTACATGGCTATCACTCTGAATTCAGACAGTAAGCACTAAACAGTCTCTGCAGGAATTCATGAATAAACATTAATTCAGTGATCCTCACGATATTGGAGAGATCTTGCATTTTCTTCGTATCGCAGTGACTTGTGTACAAAGAAATGTTCAAGCTAGAACAATGCACGCCGTTCACCGCAGCTTTGCACATAAAAATAATCCAATACAAAAAACACTTTGTGCCAAAAGTCACAATCAAGTCTCAGTCACAAACAATCTCACAAATAAAATGGAAACTTTGGCAGGGGGACCTTTTGGCTACACATTGGTTGAAATTCAGATGCTTTTATTGCTCACTATTATCATCAGATTCATTCCTATACAAATGCTGTATCAAAATGATGCCTTAAGTGTTCATTTTGGGCCTTTATAAACATGACAACATATGGACAAACATTTTATAAATGAACCATTGCGTTAGTTCATGCAGGAGACAGAAGTCATACACCCCAGCTGAGATCAGCTGACAGCCCGCTGATTGAATCGTTGTTTCTAATCAGTCACACACCAATCACAGCTCATTTTCACAACAAGACGTCCATTTAAATATGACTTCCTAATCACTGATCCCTGCACACCGATGCTGCTGCACTCACTGCTGCTGCTGGCAAAGCTTGTGTCTCACCAACCAAGCCTCCACCTTTCTAATTAAGAGTCCTAACATGGCTCAAAGTTAATGCTCGCTGTTTTGGCTTTGCATGTTGCTTGTCTAATCTAGGGAGCATCTTGAGAGCAGAGCCATCAGCATAACTGTATTTCCATCTGTTGCAATAAATGGATAAATCTATGACAAGTGTGTCCCTGACTGAACTACAGCAATTCTATTTTTTTTTCCACCTAACTCCTTACTCCCATGATGCTTTATTTCGCAGTTACTCATCTGCTTCCAGCTGGCTACCTGAGGTTGGTGCTCTGTGCACATTGAAATCATGACAGGAAAAAGAAAGTAATTTTCTCTCGCTTAAACACACAGTTGCGTCAAAGCTTATGACGAACTGCCAAAAACGAGCCAATGAGATGCAGCAGTGAAACTTGGTGTTCCTCAGGCGACCATACACAGTCGACTCCAACAACAGAAAACAGTCATGGCTGCTGGTGATGGAGACAGAGAACAAATGTGCGCAGGGAGAGCACTTGTTGCTCCTCATTACTTCATATTCAGAAGTCATATTCATTCAACAAATATACAAATGTCAACTAGATGGTTAACTGCATGAGAAATACAGAAAAAGTGTTATAATAGTCATCTGCTTAAAGTGATAAATTTAACCTCTACGGATGTGATCGTAATAAGCAACATGGTCTCACTTTCAATTCGTCAAATACCGACACAAAGTCAGTGGCCCGCTGGTGTCAGACACTGACTAACCAACACATTCTCACTCTGACCTCGTCACATATCCACATTTGTTCCCAGACTTTCCACGTCCTCATACAACGTGAAAGGTACCCTGGGTGCGTTGTTTGTTGACGTTCTGGGATACCGTTGTGTCCCAAGTTCTGCCTGTTACATACATTGTCTTCTTTCAAAATACACTTCTGTTTCCACGGGAAATTCACCCTTTACAAAAAGTCTTTTCCAAAATAAACGTACTGTGTTGTTACAACACTGCAAATTGACATTTTCTTTCCTACAACAAAAGTACATGGTTAGGTTTAGGAAAAAAGAACAGGGTTTGGTTTTAGAATCTTATGGGACGTGAACACTGCTCTCCTGGGTGAAAATCCGTGTTTGTTGGACCCATCCACCACCCTGCCCGCCCACCCTAGTTTCGCCGCCACGTTTCCCCCTGATGCTGCTGGCAACTGGCCACATATCATGCCGATGGCTTTTTTGTCCCTGTGTGACGCCAGAAGTCACTGCCCAAGCACCAGATTTCAACAACTTTGGAATGAGACTGGGTTGGACTAACAGAGGCAGCCTTAAGCTGTGTCATTGTGATGCCCCAGGTGGCGGCATTTATTGAAACTAGGCAACTACTGTAGTGAAAAGAGCAATAAAGTCTGCATAAGGCCGGTGGGAGGGGAGTTGGATGTGTCAAACAATCTCATGACTTTCCCCTGGAAGCCCGCTGTTCATGTCTCGCATGAAACCAAAAGTCAATCGAGTTGTTTTAACAACGAAGTAGTGCGCTAGTATATGTAGCATGCTATGCTAATAACATATGTCATGTGACACTACACTACCTTAGTAACAGACATTTATTTTAAGCCATACCTTGATGTTTTTTTCTCGGCTCAGCACTTGCTTTTTGTTGCCTAAACTTAATGACGTTAACCTAAAACTGAAGTTTTTAAGTTTATTTTAAAAAAAGACTGCATGAATTTAACAAGTGGAGAGTGTCCATTTTCTTGTAAAAATGGAAGTTCATGTTGAGAAGAGACAATGCATGTAACAAGCGTAAATGGACACACTGTCCCTGAGCGTCCAAAACTGATGCAGGACGGGTACCCAGCACGTGATATTTTGACGGGCTGACCGAGTGTCAGTATTTTGACAAGTTGGAAGTGAGAATGTGTTGCAATGAAAGGTTTCCACTGTACAAAAAGAAAGTCTGTGACAGACTAACATTAACACATTGAAGTTATCTTTTCTTTGTCTCAGAACTGAATGTAATTTGCAAGAATATCAGGCTTGTGCTGCTTTTTTTCTGCAGAGAAACTCATCATGTTCAACAGCAGTTACCTGGAGTGGCGGCTGGTAACAGTGAGTGTAAGTGGTACCAAATATGGGTGTTTAGTCTCTTTAGCGCTCGTGTTATTCATTCTTTTACAGAGCTGTAAGTGAAACAGCTTTGGAAGCCTTACAGACAGGGAGAAGCTGTTTATTGTTGAAGGAGGAGGGGAAGGGAGTGTTTCATTTACACAAAAATTCAAATATAGAATTCAAATGTGACCAGTTCAGATACCATATTACTTTAAAAGGAGACATTTATTTAATTTCTCTGCAGCGTGGCAGAATTTGATATCAAGCTAATTTCATTAGAGGCGCAGAGGCGTAAAGACGGGGACTATGAATCAGATCCCTTGTCGCCTCTCCTGCTTTTTGTCCAGGCAACACCCTGTTTGACCTCATGTTTAGTCTTAGAAGGGGGTCATTAAGGGCTTAAGCTGCAATGTAATGAAAATGTTGTGACAACAGCAAAGGGATGAAGTAAAAACAGGCTTTAGGAGACAGCTGAGCCTCCACTCTGGGGAGCAGCAGGAGGGTTTAGAGGGAGGAAAATGATGGTTATCTGCACACCCTTGAGACATTGATATTAGCCTTGAGACTGGTGGATGGACTTGATGATAACCCTGAGCACTGCTGAAAGCCTGTCATAGTCCTGGGTGTTGGCTCTGTCACAGGGAGGAGGTCAAGAAAAGAAGCTGCCTCAAAAGGTCAGCATTCTTAACAGTGGCTTATTAAATATTTGTGTAAAAGTGTAAAATCAAGCATGACGTGCTATCAAAATTGATACTGTCTCACAGACATAAACATGGTAAGAGCAGTGCGAGGAAATCTCAGAGGAAATTTGATTAATTTGGCAGCAGCGGTAATTTAATCTAATACGAGATGCTCCGCTCCCTCGAATGAAACTAAATTTAAGGATCGTATGCATGCAGCTTGTTACGTGTTAGCAGCCGCTTTCCCCTTTTGACTGCATTCATCATAATTCTGCGGCTGGTTGTTTTTCCACCGTATGGTTGCTGGCAAGTTGGATGTGACAAAAATGAAGAGTAATGTGCTTTGTCCCGGCTCCTTTATCCCGTGTGCAGAGGCTGCTTTTGCCACCGTTGGTTTCATTTTCTTTTTTACTGCGAGATCTCCTCCAAGCCAAAAGCACTTCCACATGCTGTACTAGAAATCCAAAGCTTGGTGCCAGAGTGAGAGTTAGCCTCAGTGTTGGACTCCAGCCTGCTCTAACCTCTCTGTTTTGGAGCAGCTGCACCACCCTGTACTTTTCAGTGAGAAGAAACACCACAGGTATGCTGTACGCTGGCCACTCTGCAGCACTACACACACCCAGAGCAAACTTGCATCAGTGCTAAAGAACATGACTGAAACTTAACTGCTGGAGGGAAACTTACTTAAGTCACCTTGAATAGGTTACAGTTGTATTTAAGTCTTTAATGACGAATTGATTGTATGCTATTAAATTACAATATAAAGATGATGCATGGGGATAAGTGGTGCCTTTGGTGGTGACACACCAACTTGTCTAACTTGTGATCCCCGGGCACAGACTACAACATAGTGATGTCAATGGTTAACCATTAATCGGTTAAGTGCTCAGAATATTTTTGGCTGGTTACAGATATCAGTCTATAATTTTGCTGCTCTTCAGTTTACTGCACTTTGCACCACCCATGTTGGGTGAGAGCTACGTAGTAGTGCCCTAAGCCAGCGACTAGCGCCAGGAAAATCGTCCCAACCCAATAGCGTTGCTGTGGAAACTTCATGCCCGCCCTCCGGTTTCCCCCCCAGGTTGCTGCGATGAGTAAGCAGTTCAAGATGAGCCACAAACCACCTGTGTTATTGTGCAGTATAGCATAGTTAAAGAAGGTTAGGGATAGAATGTGGTTTTGGCGCTAACATAGTTTACCTTGATAAAGGGAGTTTTGCGGCTCAAAGTTAAGACTTTTATTTAGCAGGGCTACCTGGGGGATGACCAGAAGGGTGGCCACCATGTTTCCACAGCAAAGTCACGCTCCCGGGACGGTGTTACCTGCGCTAACAGCGAACAAGCAGCACCGCTAGCCAGCTTCCTCCCAACCCCCATTGTGCAGTGCAGAGCGGCCAAGCCTTACCACTGGAGACTGGAGGTTGGACAGTGGGCACTATGATTCTTCATGTTAACACTGCTAGCCAGCTGTCTGTCAGCAAAGCCAACAGAAAATAAAATAAAAGGCAAAGACACCCTTAGCAGTGTCACCACAGCTAGTATGGTTAACATAGGGGTGGCCAGGATGTTTCTGCAACAACACTAGCCATGTCTCAATTCAGGGCCTGCAGTCTTCAAAGGCTGAATTTGTAGACCAATTGTGTCACATTGGCGCAAACTCCTTCAAATGCCGCCAAGGAATGTGGCCTTCTTTCCCAGATTTTGGAGGATGCAACTAATGAATCCCTCAAGGCCGAGCCTATCCCAAAGATGCATTGTGCACCGTTACCATTATATATCAAGTTAAGTGAACTAACAGTTAGTAGTTCCCACCTGATCCAGGTGGTGCACACTGCAGAGCAACCGAGGCTAATGTTAGCTAACCAGTGGAGACTGAAGGGTGGGCAGTGAGGATTATGTTCCTATGTGTGCTAGCCAGCTTTCTGTCAGCAAAGAGAATAAAAAAATAAAAGGCAAGACATTTGCGTCACAAAAAAATTTAATTTCTACATTGAAATGTGGCGTGGTTTTTTAATTAACCAGTTAGTTACAGCTTAATGGCTGTTGGGCTGTCAAAAGCAAAATTCACCCAAATTGACATTCCTATTACAAAGTGGAAAACAAGTTGCTAAATGTGTTCAGAACTTTTCTTGAACCTGTTTGTTTAATACAGAATCAACTCTGTGGGCATTGTTGCTAATTTTGCCCCCATAATTTCTGTTTACAGTCTGTTTTCATCAAATGTCTGTCTAATTATCCCAGCAATGTTCCATCAAGTCATCCCGGTGCATTTTTCCCACACTGAATTACATTAAATCAATATCCCCTAGCCTTATTTATTATCTTAACTACTGAGGTGCAACCACAAGGACGTGAGACTGACAGGCCGAGACGGGAGCCGTGATGAGACAGACATGTTGGTTCATAATTACTACATCCTAACGTAACCTAGACCACTAAGTTGGCAACCGCAGACGCACACATGCATGCACATGAGCAACATACAGGTTGATACAACTTCGACTAGCAACACCACAAAACAAGGCATGAAATACTGCCTCCCAGCTGCCAGCACATGAATCATGGCGGTATGACATTGTTCAGTGCCCGAGGCCAGATTCTCAGCACCCTCTCTCCAATCTTTTCATCCATCCCTCCACCTCGTCAGTCCCCCCCTTCCCACTTTCCTCCTGTCTCATAAATGGGCCAGCCTGCTTTACCAGAAGCAGACAGGGAGCCTGGAGGAGGGACAAAACTATTATCTCTCTCGCAGCAGCAGCTCATGCAGGAGCTCCAACACCAGATAGGATTCTCAAACAAGCTGCTGTCCTCGCTCAGATTGCTACCCAGCCTGTCCTTGCTTCGCCACTCTCTAACATGTCACACTACGGTGGTAGCTTTCAGACTTTTCCCTCCAGGGCACTAGCATACCCAAACTGATTTTCAAGGCTCCTGTGTGAGCATGTCTGACAAAATATATCCTGTTTCAGGCAAACACAGTGTTTGTTTTCTCCAGAATGCAAAATAGTCATTTAATTTATAACAGATCTGCTCATGTGTTTCAGCATGACGCCTTCATACACATTTATGGACTGGAGGAACTTCTTCATACTTCCTAGAACATAGCTCTGAGAACCCCACAAGAAATAGAAATGATTTTAGTTTGTAGAACACCGTTTTGAGTGACTTTATTTAGCTCCTATTTCACGGTAGGTATATTCAAAACACAAGATGAACCTTGAGAGATGTAAGCGTTTGTGTAAGTGCACATTAATTGATTAAACACATAGGCTAATGCAGCACCGGCAACTGGCATCTTATAAAAAGCAGACACAACACGAACAGCTTGTTACATAAAAAAGTGGAAGAACACACAGATAAGTCCAGTTTTACTTAGCTTATATGCAACGAGGAAAATACAACATGATTTTGACTCATCAAAATGAAAGTGACATTGCAAACCAACAGCTGGATTACGTCACTTGAGCATTCTTATTGGTGATGCGAATCAAACAAAAAAAGGGCTGCCCCCTAATAGTCAACCAAACGTGACCAGAAAGGTCATTAGTCTGTAAAATTTCATTGGTCACTTAGTTGCAGGAAAAAAAAAAAACTTAAAATACAAATGTGAAACTCTATTAGGAGCTGCATCTTGTCAATATAAATCTAAATCTATATGACTGGACCATGTGTGAATTTAATTTGAAAGGACAGACACAGGAAGGGGCCACGCTCAGCAGTCAGACAGGAGTCAGGTTAATTTCCAGGGCTGGTACCTGCGGTTATTCCACAGGCTAGTTAATAACATGTCGGGCAGGAAATCCAAAGTGTGGGATCATTTTGAGAAGGTGAAGGACGAACCCAAGGTGATATGTAAACTCATCTTCATTGGTCGACTACAAACATGACGTATCATCTGAAACATGGAATAAGCTACATGCCCATTAGCCCACAGCATCATTAACAGGCTTGTAGATAAAATATAGGCCTATATCAATGAAGGTTCATTAGTACGGTTTTGTATTTCTCTGTAATGTAGCACAGTGTTAACAATGTTACTGATACTATTCTTTCTCACACCTTCAACTCAAACCAACAAAATATATCATTTAATAATTATATTAATATCGTAAACATGCGGGCGACTAGTTGACTAATGGCCCTAAATGACGACTATTGGTCAACTAGGAAAATTCTTAGTCGGGGGGGCAGCCCTACCTCAGGGGTAGTAGAAGTGCCTACATTATCCACAATGCAACCTGACCACCATCAGTAACAGCACTTGACGCAATTTATCAGATTTCACGCAGCTCATTCTGGAACCACAAAGACTTCATAAAACATTTTTCACATAAGCAGTAGTACCGCTAAGACCTGTAAACAGGCTCTGACATGTGAAATCACTATTTGAATATAAACAGGTAGCACTTATATGTGATAAGATATGTAAACCATCACTCCCAGCAGCAGCAGCAGTTTGTACTGTACTGTTGGCACTGGGCAGAATGGCCTCAAGGATTCATTCTGTTTATGCCAACTTGTGACCCTGCCATCAGCAAACTGCAACACAAACTGTGATGTGCTCAGTCTTTTTCCTTCTCTCCAGCCATCCCGTTTTGGTGCTCATACTGTAGCTTCATCCTCTTACTGTTCTCTGACAGATGGTATGGATTCCTGCTGCAGTCGCTTGTCTGCTTCAAGATTTGATGAGTTGTGTGTTCGGAGAAGCACACCTACACATCAGTTTTGCGCTGAATTGTATTTTGCATGGACTATATTTAGCCAGCCAAATTTAATTCAATGTCACTTATTCATACGGTCTTTTAGCTCTGAGGACTGGAGGAGTTTAATCCAGAGTTTAACTACTGTAGTGGCTGAAATCTTACTACACTACTATCAGGCGTATGCTTTCTTTGTGTGATTCACTTGCTGTGGTTACATGGACAATATTTCTTTAATCTGACTGATGGTATTCTGATTAGAGATTCCAAATCAATTGTTTATGAATGCTAAATAAAGTGATCTGATAATATGTGCCTTTATTTGCCCAAAACATTTAATCAAAATATAACTTTTTTAACTTGCAAAATGTGGCCTGCCCTCTGTGAAACGTCTAATCTGCCTGAGATATAACAAAAAAGATTTTTTTTCCCAGTTTAACTGAAAAAAATTCTTTTCATTCAATACATAAAGTATAGAAGGAAAATTGCTTCCACCTGGTAGTAACATAAAGGAGTAACTAACGTAACAAGGTTATCTGCTGTGGTTACAAACTACAGATGTTCCCTAAACACCTCAGATGCAGACTATTAGTAGACATTCTGGGTGGGGACTGAAACAGATGTTTAAGATAATAATCTGGCCGATACAGGTGTTTTCATGTAGTTGTTTATTTTGTTGATATTTATTCCCCCTTTTGTTCGAGAGAAACAAAGAAATCAACATTATAAAAACATAACTGAACTGTTTTAAAGTAATGACACCCTTCAGTACACTACCTTTTAATCTATGAATCAATCATAAACACGCATAAAACAGCCTTTAATATGAAAAACTTTCTTTAAACTGCTTCAAAAGCCTTTTTTACTTTATAAAATATATCAGAATCCCCTCTGTAATATGTTTTATACTGCTGTGAAAACATATCTCCTTCTACAACTGCATTTATTCATGCTTTTAATTATACATCTACACCTTAGCATGTTTATCACCCTGTATTTCTACATTTAGCAATCATTTGTTGCTGTTGTTGTTTGTTGTTTTGTATGATTTCATTTCTGTTTTAACTGATGATGCATGATGGTTCTTCGTTTGCTTATGTCTATGCTCATGCTCGGCATCACTGAAAAGGAGGGCCTCCTTAAATTGACTTCCCGAGTCTTAAAGAAAGGTTTGAATGACTGAATGAATGAAAAAGTTTCTCACCAAAAACTTCATGATTTACCTTCGCCTAATACTCATTTTTACTGAACAGAGCTTGAACGCATCATAATGTAACTCAATGCAATCTCTGTGAGCTGTTAGTTGCTGCCACTGGGTGCTAACAGCTAACATTAACCAGCTCTCCTCCTGCTGATTTTTACACAGATATGTTGTTCACAATGTCGTATTATCAGGTAAACAATAGGGTTCATCCTTTGACACGATAGTAAGTTTACTGCGTCCCAAGGAAGATCACTGGTCCCAAACATGTTTTTCCCTGGACGCCTGCTGCTAGTAGCCAGACACTCGTCAGATATCAGCGAGATCGCAGAGGCCGTTTGCCAGTTACTGTATTCTTCTTGTACCTGCACATTAATTTCATTTAATCTAAGTTTGTGATTGAGCCCTGCTTTTAAGCCTGCACAAAACTGATGTGACACAACAGAAAAACATTGGCCACTGCCATGAATGTGCATGTTATCTTACATACTGATAGGCCAATGACAGATATGACCGATACCCATGTTCAGCCAATAAATTGGTGCATCCCTTATGTGAACACACTTACTGTCTGGAGGAGTAATCTGTATATAAGTAGTCTGCTGATGGCTTCACCTGTCTCTATGGATCAGCAACAGACCGTTCAGAGTCTCCTATAACGACAAGCTTTTGAGTGTGGCCATTGCGACAGGTATTAACACATTTGCATGTGGACGTGATTGGATGCAGCTGCACTGATGTGTTGTGATTGCGTCTGCAGCCACCCTGTTGTTACTTCTACCTGACAGACTCTCAGTTTCTGCCTCATTACCCCCCATTAATGGCCTACAGCCAGCCGAGATGGGGGAGTCAGGGCATGAGGTTGATTCAGGCTTGCTGGGGTCCTCTACAGGGTGTGAGGATTAAACTGGATCAACAACAGCAAACTACAGAAGGAAAAGTGCTACAGAAGTTAATTTAGTCTGTTTTGTCTTTTTTAATGGATGAGGTTTTAATATGAAACAGATCAACACTGTCTCATTTGTAGAAGCACAGGTGGCGAATGTGCAACACATCCATCATCTTTCCGCTCTCAAGCCACACATATCTCCAAAAGAAAAAAAAAGTTCTCCGCAAGGCGCTATCACATAAATAGGATGGCTTTTCCGGCAAGCTCCTAAGAATTGTAAACTAGATGTCTGGATTGTAATTTTCTTTTCACCGGAGAATCAATAGATTCTGCAGCGCTCCTGACTGAACCTGCTGAAGCGTGCCTCTCAGCCTAATGGACCCACAAGTTCCCATCTGTTAGTGAAAGAGATCTCAGCGGGTCCTCTCCCCTTGCCGTGTCCAAACACAGGATAGCGAGCACAGACAAAAATGCGATGACTTTTATTTGAATTCCAAGAGTCGGCTGGAAAACAAGTGCAGGACAAGCGCATGGCCGTTAACCTTCGGCAGTGAGGAGCAGAAAAACAGTTTCACGAGCAAAATGTTACAAGATGTTCTGTCGCTATGTTGGTTTGTTTTCTCTGTCGTGACCTTGCTGTGTCCAATTCAAATACCACGCCTGTCATCACAACAGTTTGAGCATTAGGGTGCCGTCCCTTTCCTCTGTCACATCTTTCTCTTTCGCTGGCAACAAGACACCAGGCCCTTTATCAAGACGCAAGACCAGTGGGTAAGCTGGCCACAGTCGGGCATGACTCAGGTTTCCCAGGACTGAGTCACAGGCTCACTTTTAACCCTGATAGATCAGGGTAACTGTGCTGCACAGCTGACCTGGTCCAAAGCAAATAAGATCACATCAATCAAAGCCTACCAGCTGACCAATCAGATCACAGGAGTCATCACACCTACAGAATCCTGACATGGACTAAAGTATCTCAAGGGCAATTGAGACATCACTTTTCTGACCTTGATAATTACGTCAGAGATAGAAGAAACGTTTTTACTTCAGGTTTGAAGCAGGACTTCTGATACACAGAGCTAGTTTACCACACTGACAGTGGGGCCAAAGAGACCGACTAAGTTGAACTAGCATTGTGATACAGCCTTGTTTGTTTGTGTATTTGTTCTGACATCTTTTTAGGCTCCATCAAACATTTAGGGGAATTACCCCGGAGAAACCTGGGTAATAGAGCACTGCTGTGACAGTATAATTCGACCTATTACAACCTGTGATGCAACTGTGACATAATTCAGTCCTGTCACATTCACAGAGTCCCTGTCAAGGTTTGATTATTTACACAGGAGGCGCAAAACTGAACCTGTCCATCAGCAGAGAGGAGCTGCTTTACTTCAGGTGGGTCTCCTTCATACAATCCATAAATTATTATGGTAACTCTGGCTGCCAGCGGTTTAGTAGAAATTCTTTGATGGTCTGCAGCGTTTATTTCCCCTTCACCTTTGTTCATCATGGCCCGCCCAACACGTAAACCATTCCCGATACATTTTCCTCTGAGCTGCATTAAAACATCCCACGATGGCGCATTATGAAACACTCCTCTCAAGGAGATGGAATATCCCTCTGTGATCAGGCTAATGTGTTGTTGTCTGCAGCTCCCTCTCTCCTCTCCGTCTCCTCCCAAGCCTCTTCTCTCTGTAAATTATGAATGCCTCCCTTCTCCCGGAGAGCAACGGCTTTAACCAGAGTACGGGTATTTAACTGAACATTTAAAACATTAGCCAGATACTTGGAGCGTTATGCCATCAGTGACAGAGGAGGATAGACTGAAGAAGGGAAACAGGAAAAAGGAGGCAGAGATGAGAGACATGGGAAATACGTTGCGGTCGCTCATAAAATGGTGAAAGCAGGAAAGAAAACATGCTCCCCCTGACCGCACAAGGCTTTGATGGCACTTGATGAACTCTTGTGTGTGGGCGTGGGATGGAGACAGAAACAGGGAGGGAGAGAGAGGTAGGCACCACAAGGACATTGGCGAAAATTCATCACCCACATGGTTGAATTCAGTGTGTTGTTTGGCAGCAGCTTTCATTCATCAGTCTGCTCATAGCTGTGCTGACTAACACCACCCATCAACAGCAGTAGTCAGCGGGGAAATAATCTCTGCACTAATTAGTTGAAATTTTCTTTTCACTCTTTTTCAGATTTCATTAGCGACCATTCACTGTCAGAGCTGTCTTACAGTATTTGTGCTCATTTATTGCAATATATTTAACGGTGAAATGGCAGTTAAAGCTTCCCTAACATGGCATATTTTGATCAAAAGTGATAACACATCAAGCATCGAGTCCCTGGAGAGCCAAAGTGATGTGGAGCCATAGAGGGCCCACATCTCTCACCTGTATTATTAGATGAGGAGATGGAGGACAAACCAGAAATGAGCATATTAGCCCAAAACTGATCATCATAATATAATTAATGGGAATCCTGTAGTGTATAATCACCCAAACTTAAGAATCATGTTCTGGTTACCTTAAAATGACCAGTATTTATCTACACAGGGAGCAAGTCCTCATCGACAGAGATCGCCATGTTGCACCGCCACGTTTCTACAGTAGCCAGGAACATTCAGACTAAACATTGGCTCTAGACAGGGCCATTTCTGAGAGTAGTTAGCAGCCTGTCTTTGGCGAGAGCATTGGAAAAATGCAGATTTTTTAATATGAAACTGCTTTATTCTGTGTTTTTGCCAGTTGAAATAACCAGGTCAGTTGTTAAGGAGAGAAAGAGAGCTCTGCAGATAATTCCTCTCCCAGTAAAAACCTGAACATCTGAATCTTTAGATATCAGAGAAAAAAAGGTGAGAACACATTAGCAGGTGCTACGCCAGCAGCCTGTCTCCGACATGCCAAACACTGATTTGTAACATAAAACTGCTTTTATTTAGTGTTTATACCAGATTATATCACCGGATCTGTTTGTTTTGGAGAGGAAGAGACCTCTGCAGATAATTTGGCTCCTGAAGTCCCTTATAAAAATATACTTTTATCAGAGAGCCTTTTCTGATTTTACTTGAGTTTTAAGTTCATTTAGACTGTCTTTTATTTTCTGTTTTATATAGGCCACTAAAGTGTTTTTATCAGTTCTTTTAAAAGTTGTTTTCATATCTTGTCTGTTTTAATCACTGACAACACTTTGTAACTGTTTTGAAAAGTGCTTTATAAATAAAGATTATTATTATTATTATTATTATTATAAAATAGCATGGTTCCAATTAGCAGGTGATAAGCTAGCAGCTCATCTCTGACATGTCAAACAGCATTGGAGAAACACTGATTTGTAATGTGCAATGCCTTTATTCAATGTCTTTACCTGTTTTAATCACCTGGTCTGTTTGTTTTGGAGAGGAAAAGATCTCTGTGGATAATTCAGCTCCCAGTACAAACCTCCTTAACAATTAACACTGAAGGAATTCTAACTGGGAGAAGCTTCAGCTGGTTGCAATCTGCAATCCTCACCGCTAGATGCCACTAAATCCCCCCGAGCCATACACGATGGATGAAAAAATGGATAGGCCTAGGTTTTGTTTTTCAAAATCTACAAATCTACATAAATAAACTTAAATATATCTCTTCTATTTAGCATTATTACTACTAGATTATGAGTACAGGCTTGACTTGCCTTGACATAGTAGTCTAATCAAACGTGCACTTGACAACTGTGATAAGCCCACAGGAAAACAGCTGAAAGGTAAGGTCCTGAACAACAAAGCCAAAGAAACCAGACCTAAACAAACTATACACAAAAAATGTCCTTGTACAACCAGAAAATTATTAACTTAACCGCTCTCAATGCAAAACCAACACTGATATCTCAAGTCCCCTGTGCACCATAAGTGACCGCTAGCATTCATTCATGGTATAACTTACAGTCTTTTAAAAGCCACAGCGGGCACTAACGTAGCATATTAGCTTACCGTTGGTGGTTGTTCACCTCTAGGTGCAGGCTTCGTGTTGAACATGGAGATGATGTCATCATAATCCAAAACAGTTACTTCATCTTCTGTCGTTGACGTGCTGGCGGTAAATCAGAGTTTGAGTGACTTGTTGTGGGCGGTAGCAGTCAAATCGGCTGCTAGCTTAATTTAAGCTAACATTAGCTAGTTAGCCAAATACTCACTTGTTCCCTGTTCTTCCTCCTCCAGCCGTGGTTTCTTTAAATATCTTGCTAGAGGTATTTGTTTTGACATGTTAATTATAAAACTAAGTAGCTGCCACTTTTTATGTCACCGCAAAGTCGAAATATTTTCTAACCGTTGCTAACTGGGGTTCTTGAAGCAGTTGACAACAGCAAGTGCAGAGTGCAAAGAAACTAACGCAACTGTCAAAGTTAGCCCCGCCCACACTCCCATTCCAGACTCTTGATTGGTCAGAATATTTGAATGACATCTCCTGAAACAAATTAACAACCATTACATTTACAGGGAAGGTTTGGACCAATCAGAGGTGAGAGAGAAATAAAAGGGACCATTTTTATTAATTCAACATATTTATATTGACTCTAATGATATATGCAGAGATGGGGACTCGAGTCATTGTGACTTGGACTCGAATCGACTCGAGTCGTTGTTTTGATGACTTGTGACTTGACTTGACAAAAAATAAAAGACTTGAGACTTGACTCGGACTTGGAAGTTAAAGACTCAGGACTTGACTTGACTTGAGACACGATGACTTGAATAACTTGAGTGTTATTCACATCATGTTTTCGGTTAGAATATAAAATTAATAAATCAATTTTAAAAATAATGTCGATTACCCGGTAGGAGCGCAGGCGAGAATGGCGTTGTCATGACTGGATCACTACCCTGTCAATCAGTCATGCCCTCTCTACGTACCTTATGTGTTTATTGGAGAAACAGGCCCTCTTATATCAGATAGGCATCAACATGTCAGCGGGAGGGGTACCGAGAGTCATCGTCTTCGTCTTTTGGAATTACCATTATTACGGCAAAAGACGAACAGCACAGTGCAAGACATGTGGCATAAACATCTCGGACAGCCAGGCGACAACTTCAAACTTTGTTCGTCATTTGAAGAGTCATTCTGCCCATTAAGTGCTTGTCAATTAGCTAATATTATCTGGTTAGTCGGTAGTTAGCTAACGTTAGCTTGATACGATACGGTGGTGGGGTGGGGAGGTGGGTCGGTTTGGTGGAACTTGTTTGAACGAGCAACACAGTGTTAAATGAGCTAAATGGGTGATTTTGGCCGCTGCCTTGGTTAGTGTGTGTGTGTGTGTGTGTGTGTGTGTGTGTGAGTGTGTGTGTGCGCGCGTGCACGCATGGGGGTCGTCCCTGCAAAGTAACATTGCAGCGATGAAGTCAATGTTTACTGACAGTTACTTATATCTTGTCTTTTCATTTTATTAAGATCAGATTCTGCAGGTAAAATTACAATATTATGGTGACTTGACTTGGACTTGACTTGACCTATTACAGGACTTGATTTGACTTGACATAACCTGTGACTTGACTTGACTTGCCCAAGAAAAAATGACTAGGAACTTACTTGAGACTTGAAGGTTAAGACTTGAGACTTTCTTGAGACTTGCACATGTGTGACTTGGTCCCATCTCTGGATATATGATGATATATATATACATATATATTAAGTTGTTTTTTTTGCCACATCTGTACCCACCTATCTGACAACATTTTCTGATAAAAAACATGCGTGTTTTGCAGTTGTTTTTATATTTAAGAGTACACTGATGAAAAACTATTTTGGTGAAAACTGTAATTGTGGTTTTAGCAGCCTAATTTAGGAGGAAGACAGTTGACCATCAAATCTGGCAGACTAGCAGATAACTGCGAGATTAAGGATGACCCATGAGGTCAGGGGTTAAAGGTGCAGCACAAATAATTATGGGAGCTATCCTAGCATTTTCAATCAGTAATGTAAGGCTGTTGATCAAGTGGCTTAATGTAAAAGGAAATCAACTGATGTCCCAAGCGAGGGAGTTCAAGTATGTCGAGGTCTTGTTCAGGGTAGAATGGATGGATTGGACGTTTGGCGCAGTGTCTGCAGTGATGCGTGCCCTGTGCCGGACCATCATGGTGAAGAGAGAACTGAGCTCGAAGGCAACGCTTTCAATTTACTGGTCCATCTACGTCCCAACCCTCACCTATGGTCATGAGCTCTGGCTAATGAGGGAAAGAATGAGGTCGCGGACACAAGCGGCCGAAATTAGTTTTCTAAGAAGGGTGGCTGGGCTCAGCCTTAGAGATAGGGTAAGGAGCTCAGGCATCTGGAGGGAGCTCTGAGTAGAGCTGCTGCTCCTTCTTGCCATGTCAATTGAGGTGGTTCGGGCATCTGATCAGGATCCTCCTGGGCGCCTGCTGTTAGAGGTGTTCCAGGCACATCCCACTAGTAGGAGGCCCCGGGGCAGACCCAGAACACGCTGCGGGATTACATATCTCGTCTGGCCTGGGAACGCCTCAGGGTTTCCTAGGAGGAGCTGGAAAGCGTTGCTAAGGAGAGGGACGTCTGGAATGCTTTGCTCAGTCTGCTGCCCCCATGACCTGACTTCAGTTAAGCGGTTGAAAATGGATGGATGGATGAAAAAATAAAGATATGTCCACCTTAGAGTCAGAAGAAAGACAAGTTGTACGAGGACGGAACGTAAACACAATAAAAGTCCAAGCTAGCATTAGCCCTGGCACTGTCATAAGTTCATGGACTACACCTTTAGACTCCAGATGATCTTGGAAAAGAGAAAAAAAATCTCACTCAGTATTGAGAAATGTCATCATTGACTACCATCAGTGCACGGCCCTATCAAGAGCCAATGTTTGGTTCGTCCATTCAGGATAACTGTAGAAACTTGGCGGTGCAACGTCGCGATCTGTGTTGAAGAAGACCTGCTTCCAATGTAGATATAAACATAACACTTCTTATTTTCAGGTGATTATACACAAAAAATGTAATTATTATATTTAATTTCTACCAAATTAACTCTTACTGGGCCTTTAAAACTTGGACATATATTTTTTAGGTCACTGTATCTTTTTGGCCACATGGGGGCAGCACAGCGAGCTGTGAACACAGAACTGTCATATTATCACCATATGAGTTGATATGGAGAATGTGTTAGCAAACAGTTGCCTTTTTACAAATCCAGCAGACACAGAGCACCATAGGCATTTATCTGGAGATGTCTCTGTCCACCTGAATCTTAAGTACTATAATCACTCTCCTTTAGGCTTTAGTTTGATCTGTACTAACTGTGTATTGGTCAGTGCAGCTTTAAAAGAAGACACTTAAACATAATTACTTGACTTTGTGTGCTGCTTCCACTCGAGGCCTCGGGCACGACAGACCCCTCACCTCTGCTCTGTGTTGTAATGAGACACAAACCCCCAGTTTATTTGAACAAAGCTCTGCAAACAGGAAGAGCTATGAATCAGCAAATAAGATAACTTGTCACAGATGTGCTGGTGGGCAGGTTTGATGGTCAATTAATTAGAGGACATAAAAAGCCACTTCCTGCAGGTTTCAGGGAGGAGGGGGGGGGCGTCATTGTTGTAATGGGATCAACCTCTCCATAGAGTTGGTTGAATTACTTGAATTTGGCTCGTTAATCTGATTTGGGTGTGTCTGGCTGTAGCATGAGTCTCCCAGACAACCTCCGCACTTATCACAACTACTGTAAAGAGCCTGCATAACTTTTCATTTGCTCTGAATCTCCTGTATCTACAGTAGGTAACTGATATTCTATTATTCCTCCTTGACCTTTAAATTTGGGACTGCTCCTCAAGTAAACACAGTAATCAGGTTTCCCAGCCCTCAGCTGAGCCTAATTGAAGATACTCGACTGAGAACTCAATTGTGTAAGTGTGATTTAGTTAGTGCCTGGCCTAATTAAAGTCCTGGAAATGACCTCCAAAGTTCTGCGTGGTATTAATCAGCTAAGACACCTCATCAGCCACCAGAGGAAGGTCTGCAAGAGCCTGCACCCACATGGCATTAAGTCGCTGTGTGTGTGTGTGTGTGTGTGTGTGTGTGTGTGTGTGTGTGTGTGTGTGTGCTGTGAGACTGATTTCCTGGTCTTTAACCTCCAGCACAGCTCTGACAGGATCAGCCACACTGTGCTCTATTGACAGCCCTAATCCTACCTCCGTGTTCAAACCTCCATCGCCTGCCACCATTCTGATACTGCACACGTTCCTCATTTCCCCCCGACATGTGGTCCACGCACAGGGACCCCAAGTTGTTTTTAGAGTCACACCCCCATCGTCCGCCTCGCTCCAGAGGCCAAACTGGCTTTGCGCTCACCTCCTGCCCACCCTCTGCAAACGTTTGCCTGGATCTGCTGAGGTAATGCATGCAAGTTTTGATTAAAGCGCTCCCTTATGTTTTTTGGCTCAGAGCTGCTCAACCATTAACGCCTGTGCCATGAACAAATGGATTGTGCGGCGCTGCCAGGGCCTGCCTCTCAGCCTGCTCCGACTCTCCTCCGTCCAGACACACATTCAAAACTGCACCTTTTTAATGCCTCTTAATGTTCTTCTTGCCTTCGCCTGACCTCTGCGTCCATATGTTCACTTGGACAACTTTTGAGATGTTTAGCAGTTCTTCGGCCATTAGCTGATATTCTGAGATAAGTTCAGGAAGAGTCTCACTCTGAAATGAGTCCTCCATTTGAAAAAGTTCCAGCACAAATGGATTCAGATGCCTTTTTAAGGATATTGGTGGAAAGCTGGTTGACTAAGAGTACAACATTTCTAAGAGACCATCCTCACACGAAGAATAACAGCATGGACAAACAATGTACTCTGTTGTTTAATTAGGTGGACATGTTGTTTCTGGAACAGATCTGGAGTGCTCAGGAGGAGGGTTATGTTTTATTTCTTCTTACTGAAGGGATTTATAATTTAATTTAATTTTCCATGCCCCAGATCAGCTCAGTCACCAGAAGAAAATGTTGACAATCTACGTTTCTGCATACTACAAATACGTTGCATTTTCATACGTATTATACCAACATTCCTAAAGTGACGTAGTATATGAGCTAATTTTGTCATCAGGAGGTGGAGGGGATGGCAGATGGCATGTCACCAAGGCGGGACACCCGCTAAGCTACAGACCACCGTTCAAGACGAACAAACAACAAAACAGGTTGTGATATAGCGAGTCACTGCTGTGTTTCCAGCGGCTCTTTAGGCATCCAATGTGATGGTTTTTGGTGACCTGTCACTGTTTTTTCCAGCAGCTTTTGTTGCCGAGACTTTGAGGCATTTCCTGCTGGGACAGTGTCACAAAAAGCAGTTGTTTTTACAGAGATATCGCTGCTTTACCTGCCATGATAGTGGCACAAAAAGCAGTTCAGCCAGGACCACTTTAGTCAAAGAAAACTTAATTTCCATTTGCAGTATTATATTTGGCAGTATGGCTCTGTTCTGGGGCCCCTCTACCTTTCCTGGGCCTACTCAAAAGCCTCTTCCATGTGCCTATGTGGAAAGCCTTAAGTCAGAGAGAGCACACCTCTGCCCTTCCACGTGCAAACAAGGAAAGCCCAAGGCAGAAAGGACACACATCTCTGCCCTTCCATGCGTCTATGTGGAAAGCCTTAAGTCAGAGAGAGCACACCTCTGCCCTTCCACGTGCAAACAAGGAAAGCCCGAGGCAGAAAGGACACACATCTCTGCCCTTCCATGCGCCTATGTGAAAAACCTAAAGCAGGGAGAGCAGCAGCAAAGACCCCCCAGGAACAGAGCAGAGCAGCATCATTGGCAAACAGAAATGCCACCGATAAGTCAGATACAGCATGAAAAGGAGGAGCTGGGTTTGGAGGCAGGTTGCATGCAGCTGGGATAGGCTCCAGCACCCCGCAACCCCGGACAGGATAAGCAGTTACGGAAATGAATGAATTAAATGCTGCTTTTCCTTCCTGTATCTAAACCTAACACACACATTAACCGCAGTGCTGTTGAAACGTAAGCTTTAACATATATGCTACATAATAACTTGCAAGTGTATCGTATCTGTGGTTTGCAGAAATGTTGACAAAAGTTTTTCTTGCAGGATTTATTGTAAAAGCATGACACAATAGAAGCATCAAAATAGTTTTGTCAAAACTATGCCATGCCTCGTGTGTACCATGAATCATAAAGGTCAGGGACAACATCTTGTCTCTGTACAAAGGCTTTATGTTCTGGGAGTATGAAGGATGCAAGTTTTGAGAAACGTGGATCTTTATAGTTCGTAGGGATTGTACATTGTGTTAAAAAAAGTTCACTTTTTGTTACAGACATAAACATATAGCATTTTTTAAATTAAACAATTCAATAACATGTTGTACTTTGTATTTCTGTCCAATTTAGTTCCTGACACACCTCACAGACTCCATCTGTCAAGAGTTAAACCCACAGAGGTCTCTCTTTCTACCTTCCTTTGTGCCCCGGTGCTTAGCACAGTCGTTTTGTCTTATCACATTTTCACACAGTCCCCTCTGCAGCTTTGACAATTTCGAAATGCTGCTTTTGTTCGTTGTACTTGAAAAGAGAGAATGAGAGGAACGAGGCCTCAGAGAATCGCAGTACCATCAGCGTTAATGCAGGCGCTCTCCATCTGCTGCAGAGAGCATGTGACGCATGCCAAGGAGGCACTGGGCACCGCACAAGTAACCCACTACACAGAAAGTTACATGTGTTTATGTGTGTGTGCACATGCATGTAGGTGGTCTGTACTTGATGAGAGCTTACACCGCTGCTCCGCTCAGTGGAGTCATGTCCAAAAACAAATCAAATCAGAGGCGGGAAGTCGTCAGCTTAAACCGCCAGTTGACACTTTATGGTTTGAAGCACCGTTTCCATCCAACTGAGTATGATCTGCTGTGAGGTACGAATGATGGTGCTGGTTTTCCTCCACGTTATCTCCTGTTTACGTGTTCGACCTGTCATTGAGCTTTCCAGCTGCTGCATGACTGATGCTCTGCTCCTCTGGTGTTCAGGAAAAGTGAGAGGAGCTAGATTGACAGGTCTGTTTTGTGATTTTATTGGCAGTGTTTCTGATAGCGAGAGACTACTGGGAGGAAGACGGTGAAAGAAAGTGGGGATCTGGGAGGAGAGAAGAGAGTACAGGAACGGAGATGATGAAGAGAGGGCGAGGAAAAGGAACATTAAATCATCAACGGCCTTCTCGCACTACCTTCACAGGACTTCTTGGATTTCTTTTTCTTGCTTTCATGCATGACACGGATTCATAAAGAGAGTGCTGCTAATATGTTATGTCATAGGAGACATGGAAAAACTGCGGAGCAAAGTGTTTCCACAGCTGGCTTCATGCTGGGGCTCCACTAGGTGGACTGTGGCCACACCACAGGATCCACCATCAGTCATTAACTACACGTGCCAATCATACACTTAGCTTCCTCCTCTGTGCCAATCACAGAGTTGATCTCCTGCCCTTGGTCCTATCTTTGCCTTTGACACATAAAGCTACAAGCAGCCCATATGTCTCATAGGTCTACTTGGCAGTATTTTTTTCTTTAAACCAATGGTACCCACCCAACGGCTTGCAAGATAAACCTTAGGGGTTTGTTTCTGTCACTTTATTATAACACCCCCTATTTAAGGTAGCATTTATAATCAGTATACAGATACTTAATTTATTCTTTATAACAGCCATTCTCTGCAGAGTTTGCACGTTCTCCCCGTGTCAGCGTGGGTTTTCTCTGGGTACTCCAGCTTCCTCCCACAGTCATGCAGGTTAATTGGTGACTCCAAACTGTCTGTAGGTGTGAATGTGAGTGTGAATGGTTGTCTGTCTCTATAGCCCCTTTTACACTGCCAGATTTTTGGCGAATGTTGGGCCGTTTTGCCGATAAGCTGCGAGCGTTTAGACACACAGAACCGGACTGGCGAGTCGATCCGAGGTGCCCAGTTTTCTGCCTCATAGGGTAGACATATTGGCGGAACTTTTTTTGTTTAAAAAGAATGAGACGGCCTTCCGCAACGGGAGGGGCTGTTGATGACTTGTGGGAGGAGCTGTTGATGACACCGCACGTGCAACCCACTGGTGGTTGATAAACAGCTGATAGCAGGGATTAGTGAGCAACTAGTAGCAAGAGGGAAATGCAAACCTGACAGACACTGTAAAGATGAGCAACTGGGGAGACAAGGAATTGCGCGCCCTCCTTGCCCTCCCAAACGAAGACGCCGTTAACCGTCAGACGACGGGGACGGTGAAGAACAGGCCGACTTAGGAGAGAATCACTGAAGGACTGACCAGCCGCGACTTCCCTCCCACATCACTGTTTACGTCACACACTGAGCTACACAATTTGTTATCTGCTCACGCCCCCATTGCCCCGAAAAAGGCACATTCTGTATAAACAAAAGAAGGTAGGCGGCATTTTGCTGCACTCCCCGAAGACTGATTGGGCTTTCCTGCATTCCAGCAGTTTTTGGGTTGACGTCACTTGTTACACAGATTTGGTGTCTAAATTAAGCATGTTTTGCCACACAAGAATTGATAAGAATTCAGTCAAAAATCCCTCCAAAATACCACAATCAGCCTCCAAGACTTCAAAGAACACCACAGAAAAATCCACGCTGTGATTTGATATCAACAGCGTTTGACTTTGGCGATGATAGCACTTCTTCTCTGGAAACTACTGAGACACCCACTTGTTTTTAACATACCTATGACAGCCATACATTTTCTGAATGCTCCAGGTCTTAAGTTTATGGTTGCAAAGTTTCACGAGGCTGTGATTATCCTAGAGGTCACAATAGGTCAATCTATACAGTGACGTCTGTTTCCAAAATGGACTCACTACACTGAAATGGCAGCTGGGGGGGCTGACATCATCACACATGAATAAAATTGCGCTCACTGAATCCACAACAGTCTCAGCTTTCCAGTCATATCCAATTTATGCATCACCAAGAATCTTTAGGGACCTCAGTATGCAGAAATATTCAAATCAACACATTCTCACTCTGACCTCGCCACATATTGGCATGTTACATGCATTGTCATTATTTATTGCCCAGGCTACTTTTAAATAATCTAGGGAGGCGGTACAAACTAAACACGAATGTGCCGAAATTCTGCATCAGTGAGACGTGGAGTCAAAGAGTGATTTGCGACCAAAGGTGCCAGGAGAGAGCCAGAATGCCACCCAAACTGTTTCCTAACCATAGACCACCTTACAGTGTGTTTTAAAACTTTTATTAACTGTCTATATGTGCACATAATTACACACTTATGAAGTGTGATCGTGGGTTTAAAAATGTGTTCAGACGTCATCAGCAGATGGAGTTTGCTCAGTTGTCATGGAGAGTTCAGTATTTATGGATATATAGATACTTTATTAATAAATATAAAGATAAATATGATTAATTTAAGGATTAAATAGTTCATAGTCATATAAAAGATGGAGACAAGCTGTGATGAAAGTCTCATATGACGCACAGTGAAATATGTCCTATCCATCACTTTACTTTGAGCCAGATGTATGAAAATCCCTATAGGCACAAACTGTTCACCAGTGTGCATCTGCTTATTATCTGCTTTATGAAAATGGTACGACTTCTGCGATAGTAGAGAACATTTCAGTCGGAGATACTACCAATATCATCCACATTGTAAACACAATTCAGGGCTTGAATTGCAGTGGTAAAGAGGAAGTATGCGAATGAAAGTGCTGAGTGTAGCACAAGCTTAATGTTAAACACCACATTAGCTTTTGGGACCAAACGTCTGAAACAGAGGCATTAATATTTATGAGTCAGCACTATAAAGGCTCGGCTCTTCATCTCTAAGTATTCACTAAGTTCTGTTATTGATTGTGAGCAGAGTGCTGCCTGCAGAGGTCACAGTGACTGGCTCAGACCTGAGGGGTCACTGCTGACAAATGAGTCTGTTGATGGGTCAGTGAGAGGGGTCGAGAGCCCGCAGGAGGAGGTCAGGGGTCAAGTTTGTGCAAACAAAAAGTCACCGTGTTGCAGCTACTGTCAGAGGCTGTGGACGCTTCAGTCATCTTACAGAGTGGTGGATAAAGAGACAGATAGAGTATGAGAATTAGGCAGGTTTTCAGAGGTGTTGCAGCCTTTTAATTTTTTGAGCATTTGACAACAGCGTGGCTATAGCAACACTTTCCAATACTTGATTTTATTTTTTCATGTTTTTATATTTCCATTTGTCCAATACTTGTACCACTGGTTTATGACTAAATACTAACGTCAGACCAAATACTGCTGACATTCCCATCTAACATTAATCTAAGGTGGTGAACATGGCACCCCAGACATCCATCTTCCCAGCAACGCTTTCCAGCTCCTCCTGGGGGACCCCAAGGTGTTCCCAGGCCAGATGAGATATGTAATCCCTCCAGCATGTTCTGGGTCTGCTCCGGGCCTCCTACCAGTGGGTCGTGCCCAGAACACCTCCAATGGGAGGCACCTCAGATGCCCGAACCACCTCAACTGACCCCTTTCGACACAAGGGGCAGCGGCTCTACTCCGAGCTCCCTCTGGATGTCCGAGCTCCTCACCCTATCTCTAAGGCTAAATCCAGTGACCCCACAAAGGAAACTCATTTTGACTGCTTGTGTCCACAATCTCATTCTTTCGGTCACTACCCAGAGTTGATGACCATAGGTGAGGGATGGGACGTAGATGGACCAGTAAATCTAAAGCGTCGCCTTCCAGCTCAGCTCCTTCTTCACCACGATGGTCCAGCGTAGCGCTCACATCACTGCAGATGCCACACCAAACCGCCGATCCATACCATTTTGTTATATAATCCATATGCATTTCCTTTGCTCTTCATCACTAAACATCATCATTTAACTCCACTTTCTTATTCCTGAATAAAAAAGTGTTGTAAGTCTTTGCTTGTCTTATTCTTTGAGGTTGTAGTACAGTGTGTAAATTGGGTTGTGCAAAAAGAGAAAGCTGCTTAAATCTGCCGTGCGGCTGGCAGTGTACAGATATTTTCTATCGCTCCATTACCTCCGTATTGATTGAAGGGCTGGATTTGATGTGTTAATCCGCTCTCCCTGGTGAAAGATTCCTGTCTATAGAGACACTAAACACACACACACACACACACACTCCTGCACTGACTGAAAAAAGTAATCAACTGAGAATTCTACAAGGCTCCTCATTCACCTCGCAGTCTTCTGAAAGCCTTTGATCAAGAAGTGCTTAGGTTTCACATAAACGGTTGGATACCTTTCAGAGACCATGCTAAGCACACAGCTACTTGGGGGATTTAGCCTACTTTAATGCCTGTTTTCAGAGCTTCTCTGTGGTATTTGAGCCAACACGTTAGCTGAGGTGCATGGCGAGTTATGAACTGCCACACAAGGCGATATCGCAGAGGCCAACGAATGTTGTCGTGAAATATTGGCCAAACCTAAAATGCTCCTCTTTGTTGTCCGCCAACAAAGCAGCACACCTTCAAGCGCCTTTTGTCAGCTCTTCTTGATGTTGTGGCTCGTCACATTAAACCGTGCAGAGAGGTGAGTTGTGGAACTAAATGTGTTGAAGCTGAGCATCACAAATGACACCAGTACATTCTGTAAAATGCCCTGTTTTTTATAGTTTAAACTGAAATCAAGCAGCTTGCAGGTATCATACATTTTACTCAGTGTTGCTGCGTCCACATCCAAAAAAGACAGGAAAAAAATCAGTAGATATTAGTTAATAGTTATCACCACATTCTATTCAGCTTCTGATCCTTCTGCCTTTTTATTCTATTGTGAAGTTTAAACACATGATGAACTGAATATCAACAAATCCTTTGAGTGTCCTAAAATGGATGGATTATTTAACAGGCCTACTGGGCATAAGTCCAGGGGCCCAAACTATCAGGGCCCCCCTGGCCTTCACCTGCAAAATGTTATCCAAATTAACATGTAGCAACCAGAAAGACACTCAAAAAGACTACAAGGAGATGCATAGAAATTGCAAAGACGCTACAAATGACTACAAAAGGGGTGATGCAGCCAAAAAAGAGACACAAAATGACTACAGACACACAAAACCACCAAAAGAGACATAAAAATGACAAGAAAGACATAAAAAAAACTACAAAAGGGGGAAAACATCCAAATAAGAGACACAAAATAACCAAAATGACACCAAAGAGACACCAAAAAAACCCCAAAAAAGATACAAAATGACCTCAAAGAGACACACAATACTTACAAAAGGAGCATAACAACCAAAAAGAGAAAAATAGCAACCATTAAAGAATAGAAAATGATCTCAAAAAATACAAAATAACTACAAAAAGGAAAAAACATCCAAAAAGAGACACAAAATAACCAAAAAAGGACACAAAATGACCAAAATAGACACAAAATAACCCCGAAGAGACACAAAGTAATGCAAAAAGGGGAAAAACGTCCAAAAAGAGACACAAAATAACTACAAAAGGGGGAAAACATCTAAAAAGAGAAAATAAATGATGAAAAAAGACACAGACTGACTATAGACTACAAACACACAAAACCACCAAAAGAGACATAAAAATGACAAGAAGGACATAAAAAAAACTACAAAAGGGGGAAAACATCCAAATAAGAGACACAAAATAACCAAAATGACGCCAAAGAGACACCAAAAAAAACCCCAAAAAGATTCAAAATGACCTCAAAGAGACACACAATACATACAAAAGGAGCATAACAACCAAAAACAGACATAAAAATGACAAGAAAGACATACAAAAATCTACAAAAAGGAAAAAACATCCAAAAAGAGACACAAAATGACCAAAAAAGACACAAAATAACCCCAGAGACATAAAATAATGCAAAAAGGGGAAAAACGTCCAAAAAGAGACACAAAATAACAACAAAGGGGGGAAAACATCTAAAAAGAGACAATAAATGACCAAAAAAGATGCAAAGTTTCCTTACAATTACCTCAAAGAGACACAAAAACAACCAAAAGGTATGATCTAAACAACACAAAATAACTACAAAACGGGAAAAACATCCAAAAAAAGACACACAATGACCCCCCAAAAATACAAAGTGATATCAAAGAGACAAAAATTAACAACAAAGGGGAGAAAACAAACACAAAGAGACACAAAAATGATCCAAAGAGACATAAAATTACTACAAAAGGGGCAAGACAGCAAAAAAAAGACACAAAATGATTACAGACACACCTAACAACCAAAAACAACACAATATGATCTCAAAGAAACACAAAATAACTACAAAAATGGGATCCAAAAAAAAATGACCTCAGAGACACAAAAAATTACCAAAAAGGACATATAATAAGCCCAGAGACACACAAAATAACTACAAAAGGGGCAACACAGCAGAAAAAAAGACACACAGTAACTACACACACACACACAAAACATCCAAAAAGAGACAAAACTGACACAAAAGATGCAAAATTTCCTTTCAAAAATAACTACAGACACACAAAATGACCAATGACAACACAGTATGACCTCAGAGAAACACAAAATAACTACAAAATAGTGGCAAAACAACTTCAAAGTGACACAAAATGACCCAAAAACATAAAGAAGACTAGACATGAGTGGGGTCTGCCATGTGTCTGTGCCCGGGGGCCCACTGTCTCTTAATCTGCCCATGTGTCCTGTGACAAATATGCTTCATTGCCAGTGAGCGTGTCCCACTTCTGTGGCGTCTTACTGACTGACGAGACATCTTTGTTTGGAAACAAGTCCTAAGATGCTGTGAGTGAAATGAGCCATTTTGAAATCTTATCAAATAAACATGTTTGTGAGTTCGTCTGCATGTTGTGTGTGTGTGTGTCTTTGTCTTATAAATGTAAGAGACGTTACTAAATCCCTCTCCGACGTCTGACTGAAACTCATTGTCTCCCGGCCAGTCGTTTACTCACAGGTTCATGAATATGTGTCTCTATAATGTGTTGACACTTCTGTGATTAAAACAAATGCAATTTTTAGTGCACACATTGTTGAGCAAAGTTGTGTGTAGCGTTGATTAATTTATTCCCTCCGAGCGTCCCGTCCCCTTTGTTTATTTGAAGCCACAGTAGTGCAAAGCTTCGCCTCCTGTTTCGGTTGTTGACGTACAGCAGACTTAATTTTTTCATTTACTGAACTCCCTGATTCATTGTTCCTCCCTCTTCTCTGGACAGAGGGAATCCCTGCACTCACAGGACGAAGGTGTCAGACTTACCTCTTGGCCAAAATGCACCGGTTTTCTAGTGGCCGGCACAGTATTGACAAAAAAAAAAAGCAACACTCAACATGAGAGCGCCACCGCCCCCATGAATCAAAGCGCAGAGCAGCGAAAGGTTAAAAGCTCCTGGGGCCTGCAGACACATTTTTCAGGGGGGCGGGTAATAGGATCAGGGCTTCCATAACTCCCCAGAACAGCCAATCCTCCCTCGTTTCTGCCCGTTTAGCCTTCAAAGAGAAAGTTTGTGTGTCTGTGACGGCTGGTCAGGGGGTTAAGAGGAAAGTGCATTTTTTTGGTCACAAACTCAATTTCCTTGGTGAGCTGAAGAGGCCATGCTTTAAAACCCAGAGCATAAAGCCTGTTTAATTTGTCCCACATACAGTATCCTCCTGAACTTCTCACTGCGCCACAGAGTCCTGATCGCACCAGCAGAGGAACGTCTATCCGGCTATTTCTCTCCGAGTCCTGACCCTGTGTAACTATAATAATAACACACTCTGTATTCTTTCATGCTTCTGTGTCATCCTGTCGGGATGTTGTTATCTTAATGTGGAAAAATTTGTCAGCAAAGGAAATGAGGCCAAACAAATTAACCCTGTTTCTCATTATTAGCAGCTACAGCATGTTTTTTTTTACATGACAGCGTTTAACAGTTCCCATACATGCTGCGTTTTATGGTACATGCCCGAATCTGTAATATTAATGGAGCCTAGAAAACACACAGATAATTTATACGCTGACGGACTTACACCAACAGCCGAGTCATACTAACATTTATAAAAGCGACATTTCCAAGCAAAGTCAGTTCATTTTAATCAAATCGTTGAAACTACTGGAGTTTCTCAAGCAGTTGAAGGAATCTGTACAGTGTAAGGGTGCTTTCACACCTTCCCTGTTTGGTTCAGTTCAATCAAACTCAAGTTTGTTTGCCCCCTAAGTGTGCTTCATTTGAGCAGGTGTGAACACAACAATTGCACCCCAAACAACCGGACCGAGACCTTCTTGAAGAGGTGGTCTCGGTCTGGTTACAAACAAACAAACTCTGGTGCGGTTCGTTTGTGGTGAGAACGTGTTCCGACCTGGATGTGAACCAACTGCAGTCACATGACACATTGTTTGGGTTAAACATGAGCATGTTACAGTCCTGGAGGATTATTAATGTGCACCTCCTCCTGTACTGCCTTAATATGCACATTCAGCACATCCACTGCATCAAAACATTGTTTTCTAGTTGGAGCCGCGCCTCGTTTTCAAACTGTATGGTTTGACTAAAATGAACAATGACAGCAATATAGTCCACGATGAGCAGCGCTAAAATCAGCCTGCGTAGTTGTCCCTCCATTGTGACATTAGAAAGTGTCACATTTATCTTGCAAGTGTACTCTTCTTCAACGTTTGCTTTACGCAGCTTTCTCACACAAGGCATTTGATCTGGTCCGCTTGTATTTCCACTGCATGATACCCATGGCTCAACTCTAATGCCCCTTTTTGGTTTTACACCAGCAAAAGTTGTGGATTAGCCACAGCAGGAATGTAAATCAGTCAGCAAAAGAAAACTAGTGCTATTTGAAATGCATTTATTGACCAACCAGGCTTTAATTGTACTATTAAACCATACATTTAAAGTTAACATATGAAACGTAAGCAAACTTTCTATCATTGCTGTTAAATAATGTAAATCAGATGCAGCACTGAAGGACCAGAGTCCAGAGTTGCTCTCCTCCTGCATGGTTGGCACAAGCTAACACCGCAGCAGTGGCTAACATCCAGCACTGAGCTGTCACACAATCTCAACAAACTCGACACCAAAACAGCTTGACTCTGTTTTTAAATCGTTAACAACCTTTAGGTAACAGTTAGCCCTGTCACTGCGTGTGCAGGCGGACTCTAACCAACTGTCCCCAGTGTGGAGCTCACACACCCACACAACCTTGTCTCACTCCAGAATCTCTGAAAGTGGCGCTTGGTCAGTGACAACATGAAGTCCCTGTTTGGCTGCAGATGAAAGAATTCAGCGAGTGTCGCGATGAAAATGATGTCCCATTAGTTTCACATGCTGTTGTTATAGCAATCAGCAAAGAATCTCACCTACATTGAGGGGGTACTAACCACAGTGGAAAATGAGATAAAAAGGTTGTGGTACCAAAAGTGAGTTGAGTAGAGCTGAACCGAGAGACGGAAATGAGGCGATAGTTTTACCATCTACTTTAATTTAAATTTGTATAAAATGTTGATGGTACAAAACATCTCTTGAATAAACTATATTCATGTTTTTTTCTGGTTAGCGATTTAGCTCGCTGGCTATCGAGCAAGCAAGGTGGGTCACGGTTGCTAGCTAGTGCTCTTTGGCCCCGTTAGTAAACCTTATATGTATTAAGAGTGTGTTGGACTGGAGAGAAGTACAAACACTCTTCCACTGTTGAATTACACTTCTGACATTGGTCATTCTGACTCTGTAGTACAGACAAGAGAAGGTGGTTAGGTAAACACAGACCACAGCAGATCCCAGGGGATGTGTGTTGTGTGTAGCGATCAATTACTTGGATTTTTGAGGACCTCTCTGTCTTTTACAACCTGCCTTTGTCTTTTTTTGTTCAGTGTTTCTCCATTAAAAATCCACTTTAAAACACTGAAACAGTCTAAGGAATAGTTTTAGGAAATACACTCGTCTGCTGTCTTCTCGGAGCTGGAGTTGAAACGTATGCAGCCAAAGTAGATCTACCTCCCGGCACCTCTAATTGACATGTGTCTCATTTGTTTCTGGGTCTCTGTTCCCATCTGCGGATGTGTTTCATCTGTAGTTATTTTAAATATGCCCACTGCATGAGGCTGTGACACTGTGGTAATCTGGGCTAAAAGTAACACTCCTCACCGTGGCCTTTGTATCGCGTACACGCCTCTACAATGTGATCAATTATCACCGTGCCTCCGAGGCTGCACGCCTGAGTGCCTGAACTGCTCGTCTCATGACGGGGGCAAATACATTTTAGCCGTCATCACTTGAGCGAGGACACTGTTCCCGATAATTAAAAGAGCTCCATTGTCATGCGGCAGAGCTGCTGTTCCAATGCATGCGGAGCCCAGATCAGATGACGATGACAGGCCGAGTGTGGAGCTGAGCCCAGGAGTGGGTGACGAGGGGGCAGGGTCCCTGAGGGTGACCTCGGCCAGGCTTCGCTCGCCAGCTGCTGCCTGAAACGGGACACCCGAGCCCCTCTGCTGCCATCCACCTGGATCACTTACCTGACACACACATATGTACACCACGCTGCACACACACACAGATACAGATGCAAAGGCCAGCAGTATCCCTTTCTTACTCTGACTGTAGTCATGCACGCATTGCTCTCTGTCAGGGAACATACATTACTGTGAACAGTCTCATCTAGGGGCCGATGGTCTGAAGTTCTAGACTCAGCGTTTAGGTTGTCTTTTGTCCAGGGTATCACCTTCTTTAACTGTAATTTCTACCAATTTGAAATGTTTCTATCCAGCGCACTCCTTCCCACAGCTAACTGTACTGTTGGCCAGGGGACGGCTACATGTGCCATGTGACACATGCTGTTGGCAGCCGCTTCTTTGCACCTGCCATGATGAGCTTCACCAGGAAGTCAGAAGGCATGGAGGTTCGGAGGTTCATGCTGCCTGGCAATGCTGATGTTCTGTACTTGAATTGGCAGCACCTTTTGAGGGTCAAGATAAGATTAGTCCATTCTCTAATCTTTCTAATCTTAAGCCCAGTTCAGATCAAAGATTCACAACGAGACAAATCCGTTTCTAGAACGTTGCAGAGAAAAGTTGCAGCAGTGTGAACTGGCCGTCTGAGCTCGACTCAAGCCGGCTGATGGTGTCACCTGCAACTCCGCTGGTCAAATCGCCAGCAGCTGGTTTTAGAACGTAAAGCAGTCAGCTTGTAGTGAAGTCAAAATGACCGCAGACGGTGTGTTCGCTTGCTGCAGCAGGTGCTCCATCCCTGCCTAGCCCTCTGTTTCCGTCCTCTTGGTGTGCCGGTGTTGGATGGTGGGTTGCTGCTGCTGCTTGCTGTATGTGCTTATGGCCACAGACAAAAGCAGAGTTGTAGCCCTGTACACAGGAGGTCCTACTGGAAACAAAACTTACCGGCGCAGGCTCAAAGACTGGGCCTGCTGCGATGAGTCAACCTTCAGTGAGCAGGTTAGATAGCCGTGATTTCCTCCTAGTTGGTGGTGTTAATACCAGACAGCGGTGATATTACCTACTGTCCCTGTTGGCTAGTTAGCTCCAATGCTAAAAACAAGCCAGGGAATGCTAGCAGCAGCTTCTTTACACCTTGAATATAACTTACGGAAGGACGGAAATGAATTAAATGTTGAGATATAGCTGCACTGTACATTTTTTAAGAATGTTTTCTTACACCCCTTAAAATCAAGAATGCCTCCCGACCCCCTGTGAAACTCTGACGACCCTCTACGAGGACTGCCCCCCCAGGTTGGGAACCAGTGTGTACACAAACCATTTTACTTTTGCAATTTCACATGATTTGTACGACCTACTTGTGATATGTATATTTCATGTCTTTGTCTGTAACTGTTGCTGCACAGCCAGGATACACTTGAAAAAGCCATTTTTTAATCTCACTGGGGTTTCCTTTGTTAAAGGTTGAAAGTCGTGTACCAGCATGAGCACGCAGCACGCTGAGAAAAGAGCACCATGTTAAAGAAACGTCAACAAAGTTTATGACTGTTTCTTAAAGGCCAGGCGGCATTGTGGGCAGCAATGCATCACCCTCAAACAAACCTTACAGCAGGTCAGTGTGTGGCGAAATACTCAACCACACGTGTAAATGATCCTCCGAACAACCTTGCTGATTACTGTGGCATCCCCTGAAACAGATCCATCACCTGATTACACCCAAACCTCTGTGGCAACACAAACTGCCATACCTGTCATAGCATCGCACATACTTCACACAATGACCCCCACCACACTCTCATTTGTCAGAGCAGGACAAACTTTAACTGAAGCAGGGAGTGGAGAACCCCCCAAGCCGGGCGGAGTGACAGAATGGGGAGTGACGCTACATAAACACACACAGTGTTATATGTCATAGTGCGCTTGGTGGTAACAACCTCGCTCCCAGAGCAGGTTGAAAGGCAAAAAATCAGTCGACCAAAAGGGACAAAAATCACCGAGCTCAGATTTCCCGCTATCTTTACATCAACCCCGAGTGCGCCATGACCTGCTCCACCTGAACACAGTCTGAGAGGTAATATTGAATCAGTTTGTAGCACCTCATAAAGACTCTCCTCCAGGCGACTTCATCATGCCGGCTCCCTCCAGCAACACTTTGCCTCCGTAGCCTTGGGTGATAAATAATTACTCGCCTCAGCCTCGACTTTTCTTCTGTGGTGTTTGCATGCTGTCCCTTCACTCAGCACCGTGGCACTCTGACAGCATCAATTATTTACGAGCTGCTTTTTGCTTCGGTGTGTGTGCTCCCTCTCTGTGTTTGGATTCTTGTGTTGTTTCTGTGCGGATAATACAGCCAGAGGTTGCACGTGTGAATGTGGGTTGACAGATGATTACACTCAAATCACTTCCTGTTTGTTATTTGTATGAAGCCTGTGTGTGTGTGAGTGTCAGCTGGTGTTTCTGAAGGAGAAGGAAGAGGCTCAAAGTGAGTCAAAGTGTAAAGAGGTGGGTGAGTTTTCCAGCAGTATGTGTGTGTGTGTGTGTGTGTGTGTGTGTGTTTGTGTGTGTGTGAGGACCTCTGAGCATGATGGGCCAATGTCTGTAATGAGTGGGAGGTAAACAGGGCGAGCACTCATTTATTCATAAGGCAAACAGAGACAGTGTGCAGTGAATGGGAATAAGTGTGTGATGATTTATTCAGAGCTATTTGTTTCAGGCCACACAGGCTAATTTCCCCCACAACAACTAGTGCTCTTTATACAACTCTGTCCTCCTCTGTCTCTGGTTGTACTCCTCCTTTGTACCATTGCAAAATAATAAACAGAGCTGCTTGTACCGTCTCACCCCAGCTGCCATGTTTTAATGCTAATGCAAACACTGCCGACAAAATAACTGTTGGAAAATGACCCAGGAAATCAGTTAATGCGACAACAGAGTAACACACATGAAGAGGAGTGTTTGCATGTGGTGTCCCAATTATGAACCTTATAATTATATCAGGATATGTTTACTTGGGAAATAGAGTTAACATGACTCTAACACTGCTCAGGTTTCTCATCTGCTGCATTTTGTATGCAACTTTTTAACATCAAACTTTAGGGTGTGTTACAAATCACACACTTTTTCTTTTTACTTTTAGCAGGTACTGCAAAACTAGGCATCGTAAAAAACTTCAATAGGGAATGGGCACAGTGACGTCACCATGGACGTCGCTGCCATGTTGATGGCTACGGGCAGCAGTAAACAAACGCAGTAGTTGAGTCGCATCGAGTGGAGAAAGCGAGGGAGAAGATGTTAAGATGCCAGAAAGGAAAGGGAATTTACCAGGATACATTGAACCACGAATCCAGGGACCGGTATATGGAGAAAATGAACGCTATAAATGGTTTGGACCTAGTTCATTGCATGAACGTCTTGAAAACGAACCCAGTTTTTCGTTTGGGGGTTCCCGGTCTAGACCGATTCACGTCTCCATAAACGTTCAAATCAAACATGTAATGCACTCACCTCATAGGCACCGATGTTAGGAAGGTGTACGGGGGGTTGCCGTGTGTTTGTATATCCGTTATTGTTCAATAAACATGTATTTTTATCTCGGATGTCTGAAATTTTCTTCACCCCTTCTTCGTCCCGCAATGAATGAGTGCACTGGCTTTCTACTGCGCCACAGCGCCACTATAGTGGTTGGGAGGTGTATTGCACATTGGTAGTAAGAGGCAATTAACGTCTTAGTCCAAGGGTAGAGCCTCTTACTACCAATGTGCAATACACCTCCCAACCACTATAGTGGCGCTGTGGAGCAGTAGAAAGCCGGTGCACTCAGACATGAATCAGTCTAGACTGGGAACCCCCAAACGAAAAACTGGGTTCGTTTTCAAGACGTTCATGCAATGAACTAGGTCCAGATCATTTATAGCGTTCATTTTCTCCATATACCGGTCCCTGGATTCGTGGTTCAATGTATCCTGGTAAATTCCCTTTCCTTTCTGGTATCTTAACATCTTTTCCCTCGCTTTCTCCACTCGATGCGACTCAACTACTGCGTTTGTTTACTGCTGCCCGTAGCCATCAACATGGCGGCGACGTCCATGGTGATGTCACTGTGCCCATTCCCTATTAGTAGCCCAGGCTATTATTTGCTTAAATCACTGAAATTAACAGGCCTATATCTGTGACAGGCGTCTATATGAGAGGCCTTTAATTCCTGTCAAACAAAACTAATCTACTACGTCTTTACCACCCTCCTGGAATAGATGACATCACAATGGGGTCTAACTTGTAAATACATATTCTTTTCTCTCAGAGCAAGTCTCTCCCGATTGAATACAATACGGTAGTATGGGTATTGAAACACATATTGTGTCACCTCAGCAGTTCAGGACCTCCTCTGGTGTCTGGCTGTAGAAACACTGCTGCATTCATCACTCTCTGCTGGTTTGGTTTAATCTGATTACCAATATGTTATACTTTTTCATGACAGTGCATAAAGTTATGTGCTGTTTCTTGACCAACAACAGTTTATCCAGCAGCCCAAATATGTCTTTGCAGAGTCTCCGCTGGTTTCTTGGCAAACTCACAGTGACAAGACTCACTGGGACTGGCTATTGTTTGCTCAGAAATAGTTACAGCACATAACTCTCTGTAAAACCACAAACATGCATTTTTTTTTTACTTTTTTGCGTGTGTGCGTGCAGATTAACGAAACTAACAACATGCATCATATTTATTAGTGAACTTTTTAGAACTTTGACAAAGCTAGGCTAACTGTTTCCCCTTATTTCCACTCTTTATGCTAAGCTAAGCTAACTGCCTCCTGGCTCTGGCCTCAAACTTAAAGAAACAGTTCACAACAAAATCAAAAATACATATTTTTCCTCTCACCTGTAGTGCTATTTATCAGTCTAGATTGTTTTGGTGTGAGTTGCCAAGTGCTGGAGATATCAGCCATAGAGATGTCTGCCCTCTCTCGAATATAGGAACTAGATGGCACTCAGCTTGTGGTGCTCAAAGTGCCAAAAAAATACATTTGAAAAACTCAACAGTAATGTCTCTTTCCAGGAATCATGACTCGGTTACTCAAGCTAATCCACAGACCTTTGTGTGAGCAGAAGTGTGCATCTACTGATAGCTCACCCAGCACCACTGAGCCAGCTAATGTTCGGGCTCAGCCGAGGAGGACGACATTAACGTTCACGTTGCGCTGTCACAAGCACAAGTCTCTTGTTCATGAATAGATGCCATGGATACAGCATTGGCAGTGGGGCCCTGTTCATTCCTGTGAAAGATGCTCAGTGGTACATGAAGCTAAAAATGTTCAGCTGCCAGGTGTAAAATTACCTGGATGACCGGTGCTGCTTCCACATTACTGGGCCCATAAAGCAAGCAAATTGGAGACATCCACCATCCAAGCCGCTTTTAGTTTAGCGCTCCATTAACATAAATGGGGATAAAATAATTTGTTAATAATTCTTCTAGACTTTCCAAGTGTTATCGGACCAAATGGATCAAATCCTGAAACTAAAACGAGCCATTTCGCAGACGCTCAAAAAAAATGTATCCATTGCTTTAAAGATGTCTTTCAATGGGGAAAAAAGTCCTTTTGGGCCCAATGGCATCACATGACAGGCTCAGAAGTTGCAATTCCACTGTTTGGCCACTAAAAAAAATTAGCTACACTTCCTGGGTGTCTGGTAGATGCACGCTTTCTTCTGCGCAGTGACGATTGACGATTGATAAGACGATTGCAGTGATAGAATTGTAATTCAGTGGAGAGAAAATTGTTCCGACTGCTCACATTCGGGTCTGTGGCTTATCTTGAGTAGTCGGGTCATGATTTTTAGCACCACAAGCTGAGTGCTATCTAGTCCCGATATCTCCAACACTCACACCAAAACAATCTAGACTTAGAAACAGCACTACAGGTAAGAGAAAGAATACAGTTTTTGATTTTGGGGTGAACTGTCCCTTTAACACGGACATATATGAGAGGCCAGTTAACAAATGCTAATTGTGCCAGAGTATTTAAGTGAATTTAGAAGTGACCCATGCAGTATCTGGGTTCTGAAAACCAGAATAACGGTTGTCTACACGTGCAAACACATTAACATGACTCTCCAGCAAACCCAGATCTGGTATCCGTGCATGACCGTGTGACTAAAAGGTTCCAGTGCTGAGTGGCAGGGCTGACAGAGCCTTCCACTAACAGGGCAAACTTCTCCTCCCTCGAGGACGCTCGGGCTCTACCCTTCAGACGATCTGGCCGTCTTGTTTAGAGTTCTGTCACCCTGCTTTTCATCCAGGAGGAGGAAAATTTGAGCTTAACATGAACACATCTTTAATCATGTGTCAGGATCAATTATCGCCCTTTTGAAAAGCAGCAGCTCTTTTGAAGAAGGTCCTCTTAGGGAGAGATGCGTGAAAGCTTCGAAGTCAAAACACACATGTCTGGAAAGAGTCCTGCTCCCAGACAATCTTAATTGCTAATTTTGTGTGTTGTCTGCTGTACTCCGGGCACAGAAGTGACAGTTCAAAGAGCGGTCCCTCGCTTTATTACTAGCATGCAAACCATTGGTGAAATGCCTTTTCATCACGAACAAACAATTGGTCATTTTCATGAGAATGTCTTTAAACTCAAAACCAACAATTTTGCTGCAGCGTGGCTAAACATTTCTCTCTGTATGTACATTTTTTTGCAGGCCACAATCCATCTCTTCTGTCACAACGAGGAAAATCTGCAGTGTGGCTCAAAAATAAAATATAGAAATGAAAACTCTGCCGCAGGAAACAAATTCCCTCTTTCCCCATCTGAATCAGTATAACGAATCAAACTGCTGATGCGTGCTACGCTCGCTGTGTGTGTTTAATGTAAATACATACATGTTTACAGGCCAGGAGACGGAGTATAAAACACAGGTTTCCTGGTAATATCTGGCCACAGTGCACCAGATAACACTCCAAATTCTCCTTTGAAGTTCCAAGATCTCTCTTTAAGATACAGAGTCCATGATAGATAAAGCAAACTTGAAATTGAAAGTGCGACTCGGTCACCCCCTCGGCAGTTTTGATTAAGGCTGTGTGTGGAGCGTGCCTGCCGGAGATATTTGCTCAGACTTGGCCGGGGATTAAGGGCTTCTCTTCTGGGATCCAGAGAAAACAGAGGTCTGATCCCCTCCATGTCCCTCCTCGGGGCACATGTGGGTGGCGACTGTGCTCATGTGTGCAAGCAATTTCATATGACACAGTGTGAAGCCCCGTCTGCATGTATGTATATGAGTGAGTGCACTTAACGGTTCTGTATGTCACTTTTTACCAGTATTAATCTTTTTTTATTGCCAATGGATGAACAGGTTGTGACGTAAACTAAAAATAGAGACGATCTTCTATCAGACTGATTTTTGTGAGAAGGACTCAGGGTTAAATTTTCAACGTTAGCGAAGAAATGGAGTCCACTGACGTCAACAAATGACCAGCACCCACCACAACACAGAGTCCACACAGGCTGCTTCCACTGTGTAGACATTTTGTAGTGACGCTTTCCACTAGCTAAGAGTAATGCAGTAGTGGCCAGTCAGCTAACTGTAACCTGAGCTAATGTTAGCCAGCTAGCTGTAACTTAGCTATTCTACATGGTTGTTCGTAAAGTCAGCTCATTGTATATTCCCCAGATAGCACACATACATCTGGTCGATGTTGGCCCGATGTATCAAGTTTAAATGTTAAGACGTAGCAGGGAGAGCGTTTGCTCATTGCCAATACGTCGCCAAGACATCCGCCTTTAATTGAAAAGGTCGAAAAGTGTTAAATAATGAGATCCGTTTGTTTTGGAGAGGAGGAAATGTGTGGATTATCCAGCTGTCTACAAAAACAGTAGCCATGTTTCCATCAGCCTGTTTAGATGCACATCTAGAAGTATCGCATCGGAAAATTACGATAGAAACGCCAAAATTCAAATTAAAATCCCCTGATTCACACAAACTAAAATATACTCGCTTTAGCCGGGTTTTGGTTGATTCAAAAAAATGTTGATTCACAAAACGGGGGATGGAAACAGTTACGTTTGAATTAAGTCTGACGTAGCGAACCTCTCTCCATGGTGATAGCCACACTCCGGGTCGGGAAGGCGGTAATGCATTTACAAGCTGGTTGCCAACCGCCAGAAAACGTAGAAGAAGAAGAAGAATGCGAGACTTGTTTTGTTTCCGGTTCTGCGGAAAACACACACGAGTTAGTAGTTTTCACCAAAGTCCGTACATTTAATGGAAACACACAGGATTCGTATTTCTTTTAATGCGCATTTCCCAATGATTTGAATCACTTTTGGATGGAAACATAGCTAATGAATATTGGTCTCAAAGATCAGAAACAAACTGAGCTGATGTTAACTGTTAACAGCAGCTCAACAATCAGTCCTTCATCTCGGAAAAACAGTGGTTTCAAAATTGCGCTGAGACCTCGACTGATAAATTGCCCATAAAATCACATTAACAACATACCGAAGGCATCCTTAAACTTCACTGTGAGTGGATCCCAAGTCTCAAGCCCTGCCCGAGACCACGGGTGGCAGCTCCGGGCACTTCCACTTTTAACCCAAAACGAATGCTCATGATAACCAGATAAGCAGATAACGTCAACTAGGGAAAATAAAATGAAAACACCACAGTTGTAGCATGTTAGCTAACACAAGCTAAACTAGCTAACGAAAGATAACATTAGCTGGTGGGGACCTGTGCTAAGCTATATACACCCAGTCGTGCCTCGCCACTCACCAGGAACCTCTATTAACGGTCACAGAATAAACAACATAGCTATTTTCTGCCAATTTATTCCAATTAGCTTACCTGAAACCAACTGCGATGAGATGCTGTGACCTGCGAGCTCAGTTCCAAACAAAGACCATGGCTTCCATGGCAACTTCTATATGTGGGCAGGTATGGGCTGACCCAAAGCTGACGTAACAGAGACATTTGAAGAGCTGGGACAAAAGAGTATTAAATTTGAAGATATCCGCCCATGTGGCCGACACTTGTCAGACGTTATAAATTAAGGGCCGATGTGTCGTCTTTAGGCCGACGTCGGCCAGATGTGTGTGTGCTATCTGGGTCAGTGTTAAGGTGTTCAGTGTTACAGGTTTAAGTTAAAGATTTTTTAGCCACTAAAAATATATATTTCTCTATTAATAAATAAAATAAATAAATGCTGTTTAATGTTGATTCGCCACACCTGTCAGGTGGATGGATTGTCTTGGAAAAGGAGAAGTGCTCACTAACACTCATTTTTAGAAATTTGTGACCAAAGTTTAAGAGAAGAATATCGAATGAGTGCATTAAAAAAGTCTTACATCTTTAAATATAGGAGCACTATAGATAGTGACGTTATTTTAAATATGATTTAAATTTTCCAGCCTTCTGTCAATATGATAATGATCAGTCACGGCCTCGTGTTTGTCACTGTTTTGGCTGATGCCCAGGTGTTGTTCATGACAACAGGATGCTGACTTTAATTCATTTCACCTCCTCAGAGAGAGGTCTCTCTAATAAGGATTTTCTTGAAGTTACATACAGAACCTTCCAGGAAAAGACGCACAAATGATCCTACGTGCACACAAATGTTCCTGCCGCTGCCGTCCTCTTCAAAGCAGCCTCTCTAATCCCCTTATTTCATCACTTTACATGGCCTATATGATGCTCGTAGTGCTTCACATGCGAGCACACACACATGCTCTGAACCGTGTTTTTCTACAGCGCTGGCGGTTTGTTATTGTACAGCCCTCCCATCTTTTGCCACACTCCTGTACCATCTGTGTGTGCGAAAACAGGCTCAGAGTTGCGTGTAAGGAGACGGGGGTCTGGATGAGTGGAGGTTTTGGTGGCTTAGTTAGAGTTAAAGGAGGGGTGCGAGCTAATTGTGCACAGGTGACCCCACACAGGTGCTGCTGCGTCCATACGCATGTGTGTTTGTGAGGGTGATAGTGATGGAGTGAGTAGGAGAAGCATGAAAGGGGAAATATAAGAAGAAAGAAAGCGCGGATCAAAGAGATTTGCGAGGCTACCAGAAATGCCTGTCTTTCTGCAGCAGCTCGCCCCACCCTCCGAAAACCCACCACATGCGGTCAGCTGTTTTTCAATAGACAGACTTCAAGCTCTCTCCAGGTCTGTGCCATTGATACTGAGCTGAATGCGCTCTGACAGGGGTGGTCTGCACGCCGTCCCGCAGCAGATGTGGCCGCTCCATTTTCTCTTTCATACTTAGCTGCCCTTCAGAGGATTGAGCGGCAGGATGAAAACTGTCTCTGTTTATTACTGTGAGGAACCCATCGCTGAAGAGGCCCCGCTGACCCACTCAAGAAGGAATAACAAGCAAATTGAACAAGTCAACAAATGGACATCAGGCCCCCACCCTCCACACTCCCTCGACTCTGCTAAAGTCACATCATCTAAGCTCGCTGACGATCAGCATGAATAAGCCTCAGATATTTGCTGACTTTCAACAGGTTCCCTCCTCTCATCCTGGCTCGTCTGCTAAGTGCCTGTCAGTGCAATTTCTCAAACCAGTCAGAAGGCTGCGGGAGGGAGAGCGCCCGAGAGATTCTTTCAGCGAGGAAAAACACACAGGTGCAGCGGAGGAGGGAAGAAAAGATGGAGACGGGGGAGAAGAGTACAAGTGTGTTTAGGGAGTAGAGACATCTCTGCAGGAAAATACATAAAGAGAGAGACTGTCCCTTCAGGCGTGAGCTGTGATTGATATACTGTATATACACTGTTATATTAAGACTACAGTTAGGCATGTTTGCTGTTTCAGGCTGTCAGCTGTTCTATAAACCCTCATCAGGAGGAGGTGGAAGTCATATAGAAGGAGTGTGCTTGCTAACTGCGTCAGATTAATCATCAACATATACATTCAGCGCTTACGTATCAGCACTTCAATTCATCTGGAAAAAAAAGAGTAGTTGTATTTAAGAAGGGTTTATATCTATTAATGGCGAAATTGTCTTTAAAGCTGAGCAGATTAAGCATGATTTAAACCTCAGACTGATCAAACCTGACTAATTTTGGATCTGGGATGTTTCTTTCAGGTTGACTGCCGTTGGTTCAGATTGGAGTGGGTGTCAAGGCCTGAATATCCCCCCCAAAAAGTCAACAATCAGGCAATCTGATGAACTTCTGGTACATCAGAACTTTGAGCGTTTCATGTCTACATAGGGAGTGGGTTGTCTTCCTGGAGCTCAGCCATATACCGCCATGTTTGTAGAGTACCCCAGAACCTGGGGTACTCTACAAACATGCCAGGGTCTCACAGGAGTACCCTCTCCTGTGGCTAACAATGTGGTAGGCCTAAAGAAATCCTTGTGTTCTCCAATTGTGAAAACATGAAGACCGACACCTTTTCCTTGAAATTTTGCCAAACCTTGACAGCAGGGTGGACCCCGGGGCGTTCCCAGGCCAGATGAGATATATAATCCCTCCAGCATGTTCTGGGTCTCCCTCGGGGCCTCCTACCAGTTGGACATGCCTGAAACACCTCAACTGACCCCTTTCGATGCCAAGAAGCAGTGACTCTACTCTGAGCTCCCTCCGGATGTCCGAGCTCCTTACCCTATTGAGGAAACTTGTTTCGGACACTTGTATCTGCAACCTCATTCTTTCGGTCGCTACCCAGAGCTCATGACCATAGGTGAGGGTTGGGTGAATCGAAAGCTTTGCCCTCTGGTTCAGCTCCCTCTTCACCACGATGGTCCGGCATAGCGCCCGCATCACCATCCATCTCGGGCTTCATTTTACCCTCACTCGTGAACATGACCCTGAGATACTTGAAGTATCAAATAATCATAAATAGTGCCCTGCACAGTAGCAACTTTGTAGTATAACACACCAATGAATGCTCATTTAGGCTATTATTATGGGCTAATTTAGACTTAATAGGCTATAATACCTTTGTAACGAGGCTCAAATATGTTTCACAGCTTTTTTTATTTTATTATTTTTGGGTCAAAAATTGCTCTATTGATAGTAAAGGTTGCCGACCCTTGACCAGAACACACAAACCCAACACGGGCTCCAGACATAACATTCTGCATTTTATGTTACCTGAAGGCCACCATAAGTCGTCCAACACACTTGGAAAGGGAGGGTTGAGCTGAGGGGTATTCAGTAGGTTGCAGTTTGCAACAAATCCTACGCATTCCACCTTTAAACATTAGAATATATAAATATTTGCTTCCTTTATTTCAGTATTGTTACCTTCTTTCATATGGTACATATTAGCTCAGAGTTCCTGCATTTCAAAGCCGAGACATCCAGGAGTGGCACTCCAACTTTTCTTGACATTTTACGCCCAAATGCTCCGAGTCCTCAAGCTGCCAGGAGATCTAAAATACTGTACAGCTTCCAAATTGCAAGCATCTTTCAAACCCCCTGAGTGCCTCCTGTGACACTGTGCCCTGGAGGCTGGACAGAGATAAGCAGAGACAATGTGTGAAGGTGTAACAGTGGAGATAGGAGAGCAGCGAGGGAGTGCTCTTATGATTCTGCAGGAGGCTGAGCTTGTTAGATGCGTGAGCAGCATTGTGGATACGGTGTCCTATTACACCGCATGCATGCATCTCTGAGGCGGGATAGGAAAAATATATCAAGGCCAGCGTGAATCAAATATTTACATATAACATCTTTTATTCAAGGAGTGCCTTAAAAATCCCAACAACTTTAAGAAAACAGTCAGAACAGCACAATTAGAACGGTAATATAATCCTGCCCCCCCCCCCCCCCCCCCCCCCCCCCCCCCCCCCCCCAAAAATCTATATTAGGTTCGTTTCTGATGCTCACACCAAAAAACATTTTGTGTCTTTTGAGGCACATCTGCTTTCAGAAAGTGGCTCACAATACAAGTAGACTGAAATTAGGAACACAACTCAGCCATTGTTCTCATGCTCCCTGGGTTTAAAAAAGACTTCCACACACACACACACACACACGCACACACACACACAGATCGCCTCGAGGCAAGGAAGGCCAGTGACATCAAGTGTATTCAATTCACAAGGAGGCATGTTGAGGAAATTTGAGTCACAGTTTGGGCAGGAGGTCTTTCTCCTCCACCAGAGTCGCTGTTGCTTGAATAACAGTGAGAGCTATCTTTGCCTGTAACTTCATTAACTGAAGGTGGAGAAACCACCGCCGAAATAACAAACTCACAGCTCTGGCACTGAAAGCTACGTGGAGACAAGCGTTCCCACACTGTGTAGTAAATATTAGAGCGGATGACCTGAAATTAAAATGAGGATAACATGTATTTTAGTATAAAACAAACTCTAAAGGCATGGGGCGCATAATAATAACAATTATAATAATAACAATAATAATGAGAGCAAATAATCACTGAGGAGTTATTCAAAATACATACATACTGCTCGTGTACTTCTTGAATAAATACATTTCAAAAATACATATATTTTTTATCTTTTCATATCCTTTTGCTAGAAAAATGTTAAATTTTGAAAGCAGCTATGTATGTTTTAAAATATGGCATTAAATCACTCAGCTTTTATCAAAAGCTCCCGGACACGATGTGATTTCACCCATCTTCTTAAAGAAGCACTGCATACAATATTTCTGTATCACAGCCGACGACTTCAAACTCAAAGGAAGAAAAAAACTTCAGATAGTGCAGGGAGATACGGCGCAAATCCTTCTACAACTTAATGTGTTTTTAGAGGACAATATCTCCATGATTGAGGATTAGAGGCAGCTCTGATGATGAAAAATGTAACAGTGAAATATTGCATATCTGGGGAGCCACTGAGGGAGACTGGGCTTCTTCTTTCTCTGCTGGAACAGCCACGTATTGCTTAGGTTAGTGCTGAGGATGGAGTAACAGGAACACTGTCAGGGGAAATACAAGATTTACAGAATAAAGTCAAAATATTTTAAGAAAAAAAGTTGTAATATTTCAAGAATAAAATCACAATATTACGAGAAAAGATTTAAGTTTTGATATTTTTTGATAAATCCAACACTTTTACTTTAACATTTAAGATGTTATATTCCTTAAATTAGGGATGCACTGATTTATCGACTGAACATAGGGATCGGACGATATTCGCCTTGTTGACTGCCATCGACCTATCAGCAAATGTCACATAAATTTCCTGCAGATAAAAAGCATGGCTCCAGACTAACGGTGCTTTGTTGTCCTGGAGACGTTAGAAAACGTGTTTAGGACAAACGGAGATCTTCCACAGGATACCTTCAAGACGAAAGGATACAATAAACTCACTATTGACGAATCAGATGACGTACCCGATTTCACATTTAGAGTACGGTCACGCATGAGCAAAATTAACACTGGCGAATATTTGCCTTGTGTTCACTTGCGAGGAGAGAGTTAAACTTTAGAACTTTGACAGGCAAAGTCACAGCCTCAACCAAAAGCACAGGAGTACGGTGCGGAGGAGACACTGACTGTTGCAGTGTCCAACAAGCACAGTCTCACTCTAGAGTCGTCAAACTCCGGAGCTTGGGTAGTGACTTGCTTCGTCAGAAACCAACAAAAAAAGAAGTCCTTTAACATCAGCATGATACGCGGCTGGTTGCCGTTACAGTTTAATGGCAACCGGTGGCGGGACAAAGATGAAAATTAAGGCAGCGAAAGTCCAAGTTTAGTGGGGGAGAGGGGTGGTGGATGGGTCCAACAAACACCAACTTTCACCCAAGAGAGCAGTGTTCATGTCTCGTAAAATTATAAAGCCAAACCCTTTTCTTTTTTCCTCAACAAAAACCACGTGTTTTTTGTTAAAGGAAAAAAAAAAAAGTCAATTTGCGGTGCTGAACAGACGTAGGACATTTATTTTGAAAGAGACTGTATTTAAATGTTAAATCTCCTGTGAAAACGGAAGTGTATTTTAAAAGATGAGAACTTGACACGGTGTCCCAGAATGTCAACAACCAACGCACCCAGGGTACCTTACATGTTGTATGTGGACGTGGAAAGTCCATGACCAAACACCAGTATGTGACGAGATAGGAGTGAGAATATGTTGGTCTAACCAGCTGCTGCTGTATGACCATCATGAGGGATTTGAATTCAAAGAGGTACATTAATGTTTAGCGGCATTTATTAGCAAACTAGCTAATGTTAGCTAGGAAGCTAGCTTTCCATGTCTGTCACGTTAGACTGCCTGAATTCAGCCCGAATATCGCTCCAGCAGGCAACAGTTACTTGCATGGATTCACTTTCTGACCGTGCCCTTATGTTACACAATTAGCTAACGTTAGCTGTTAGCTAAGTGTTAGTGCATTATAACGTTATCATGATGTGTTCAAATGTAAATTTGTAAAATTTAGCTTTTGGAATTAAAATTGAAAAAATACAGTTGTTGGAAGGAGAAATTTGTTAAGAAATAGATATTAGAGAGGGAATAATAATAATAATTATAATAATTATAATAATAATATCTATATATTTTTTAATTAAAATTTCTTCTTTTCTGGCATAAAAAGGAGAATACACAACAAAAGAACCCCAAAATGAACAAAAAAACGTCACTATCGGCCAAATTGTTATTTTAAACATTGGTATCTGTATCTACCCAGAACTTGACAATCGGTGCATCCCTGTCTCAAATATATTATATTTATTTAATATATGTATTTATATATTATATATTAGAGCTATGGTGTAAAGTTAAAACAAAAACAAAAAACAAAATAAATTATATGTAATAATTTGACCAGAATAAAATCTAAATGTTACAAAAAAATTAAAAGTATGAAGTATTTTTGAGAATAAATTATGATGTTATGAGATTAGTTAGTTTTTTTCTATGTGGTTATGTTTCTATATAACAATTACACTTTTCTATTACATAGGCTAGATTACATCAGATTAGATGTACATGTTTTATTGCCCGACTCTTAAATACTCTAAATATTTTTGCTTTCCTTTAGTTTTGCTAAGTTATTCACAGAATATTTTTTGTAAATGTTTTGCATTCATTCCTTTAGACTTTTCTTGTGACATTATGATTCTTGAAATATTACGACTTCATTCTCATTTTCCCCCAATCAGTGGTCTTAATACTCCGCTGCAGTATTTCTGACAGTCCTCAGAGAAAAACACATTCAGTCATCCCAGCCAAAGAACCTCCCTGTCATCTGGTAGAACTTCATGTTGAAGGGCCTGTAGAAGTCCCGTAGCCTCTGCACCACCTCAGGGTCAATGTTTGGATGGGTCCGCCCTTTGGTTTTACCCAGGCAGTGGGGCTTGCTGCTGCCCTCTGCCTTCTTGAGGCACGGGAAACCCTTGGTCTGGTTGAAGTAAAAGTGTTTGTCCGTGATGATCCTCTTGAGTCCCAGGAAGTCCTGCACGCGGCCCAGCTCTCCGGCCGGGTCGCTGATCAGACGCTCGCCGCTCACAAACAGGATCTGCTCCATGGGGAAGTACTGCAGCCAGTTGTCCAGGTGCTTGGCGTAGATGCCGATCTGGATGGCGCTCCACGAGGTGTCGATGAGTCCCGTAGTCCTGTTTTTGAAGGTGAGGCTCTCGAAAGAGGGAATGTCGGGCTTCTTGGACAGCGTCTGCGTGTAGTCCGAGATAGCCCTGGTAACGGGGTCCCTCACCACCACGATCAGCTTGGTGTCCCGGGACATGGCTGATATCCTGGCTGGAGCCTCTCGGGTCACAAAGTAGCTGGGGGTTTTCTCCATGGTGATCTGGCCCTCCAGGGTTTTGGGCATCAGCTCCCTGCAGAAAAAGCAGACACAAAGAGGAAGTGAGATATTTATTTGACCTGCACTTCTGACTGAATCACACTGAGCGACTGTCACAGTTGTAGCGTCAATTGTTTCAATAAACAGGCTGAAAAACTGTGAATCCAATCAATGAAGAATAACACTGGAAACCGTTTGTTTGCAGTCATTTATTTATTTGATCTCTATCAGGTGTGTTTCTCCGAGCTCAATTAGCTGCCGAGAGGTGTGACCAAATGTTGATTTGCAGTGTTGGCTCAGTGCCTCTGGATGTAAGAGACATTCTTGAGGTGATAGTACGCAGATGCTGCCTCAGTGCTCCTTAATGTAGCCCGAGGGCTTATGAAATCAAGAAGGCGACCCCTGGGTCCATTTGAAAGGGGGTATTCTTCACTGTCATATGGCGCTAACAGAAAAATGTCAATCCTGTACCCATACTATGATAGTGCTGCTTATAAAATATTGATATGTGAGGCGAAAGGCCCTCCCAGCATAATTGATCAGCTTCCTGTCTTTCACTTTCTGGAAATGGTAGACAAACACTGTAAGTTCCTTTCTCTGCTGGATAGAAATGTTCTTAAGCACTGAATCTATTTGGAACATGATTTAGGGAATTGAGTTTGAACAGAACAGTTAGAAGCCCCTTTGCAATAAGAGCATTGGAGAAACAGATTTTTTAAAAATGTGAAACAGCTTTATTAAGTGGTTTCATCAGGTCTATTTGTTTTAAGACCAAAACACACAAGTGGCAAATGCCAAGCGTCACAAAAAATGCCCCCATTATTGTCAATGTACAACTCCACACTGGCGGTGGCTAGATACGTGTTGGCGCTTCTGGATGCGCCGTCCCACTGCCCTTTATGCCACTGTCCTATTTCCACTCTCGCCGTCCCTGGAATTAAATGTATTTTTCCCCCACTCACTCTCAGCTTGTACATAACAGCTCCCGTAGCAGCTCGTCTTCTCTGCTCCTGTGGCAGCTCATGTACAAAGAGAACTCTCTTGTGTGTGACAAAGAATTGAAGAGGAGAGACACGTTGTTGAGGTCGTGCTAAACAATCCACGATCCCGTCATTATAAAGACAACGGCCAAAAAGATATTACTTGGCAAGTCGTAGCTCTGGAGATCAGCTCTTAAGGTGAGAAATCAAGTTTAATTAGGAACTCTTGACACATGATTTTAAGCTAACGCAGGGGTGTTAGAGGAACAGATCTTTCAGTAAAAGCAGTAATTACTTTGTGTGGTCGTCTGTTAAGGAGCTACAGTGTGACGCGTCCGGTGTGTGCTAGGGGCAGCACATGATGTGTTTTAGAGAGGATGAGGATGAAACCTCTGTGAAAGATTTGGCTCCTGGTTAAAAAAAAAAAAAAAAAAAAAAAAAAACCCCTGATCTTCTGGATGTTAAGTTATCAGATGAAAAAGGTGAGCACACATTAACAAGTGCTGGGCGAGTGGCTTATTCGCAATGTGCCAAACAGTGTCAAAGAAACAGTGTTTTTTTTAAACGTGAAACTGGTTTATTCAGAGTTTTTTTTTTTACTGGTTTAAATCAGCGAGTTCATTTGTTTTAGAGAGGAAGAGACCTCTGGGGATAATTCTGCTCCCGGTAAAAACTTCCTGAATGTCTGGATCAAAACAAAAAAAGGTGAGCACAAATCAGCAGGTGCTGGGCTAGTGGCCGGTCTGCGATATGCAGAACATCGTTGCAACATAAAACTACTTTATTCAGTGTTTTTCCAGTTTTAATCACCTGGTCAGTTTGTTTTAGAGAGGAGGAGACCTTTTTGGATAATTCAGCCCTGGTACAAACCCCCCGAACAATGAACACTAAAGGAAATCTAACTGGGAGAAGTTTCAGCTGGTTGCAATTTGCAGTCCTCACCACTAGATGCCACTAAATCCCCCTAAATCTTACACACTGTTCCTTAAATCTTTTCACCTCCTAGTGATGAAAGTAAACTCATAAGTCCCACCTCAAATATTCATACCAGTAAAGTTCACAGACATAACCGGAGGTTCTAACATTTATTTGGCATCATTTCCTCATGTGTGTCTGAGCTGAGCCCTTTCCGCCACAGACTCACAAAAGGGATGGGAAACCAGCTAATCCACTCGGCCACGCCGCCCGTCTTCTCCCACTCCTCTTTCTCTGCGTTCCTTCTGCCCAGCTGCCTTCAGGACAGTGACCTTAAGCAAAGCGGGTAAAAGCAGCCCATGAATGATTAACGCGCCCTCCCTCTGCCATTTAGAGCCTCTGCAGAATACAGCTTTAAAATTCACCAAAGTACAGAATGCAGGCGTTAATTATTCATCTGCTTGGCTGCTGCTGCTTAAAGCGAGGACTGGCGCTGACAAAGTGGCCCAGGCTGCTCCCAGGGTAGACGCCGTTTGCCACCCGTGACAGAACTACTGAGACCCTGAAGGAGGGAGGTCCTCGGAAATTTTGAAAGAGTGCTCAACACTTGAGTCTGTAGTTGTTCAGGACCATGCGGTGGCAAGCACGAACATGTGTGATCCAAGTACAGCTCCTTCCTGTCGCTGAGTGTCTTTTTCTGATGTGATGGGCGCCGTTTTTTTTTAAACCAGAAATAAGCTGGTAAACAATCATGCTCCGTTTAACACACACAGGGTGAAATGAGACAGAGGGCACTGAAATCTTTGCCGAGGAGCATTACACAAACACAGCACATTTCTGACAGGAGGAATGTGACGGCTGGTTTCACTAACGGCTTCTCTGTCCTCCAAATTAAACAACACAATACACAGTTTTTAATTATCCTCCAGAATGAGACATATAAGCGTTTCTGATGTGATGCCGCTGTGTTTTGTTGGGTACAAAAGTGACTTGTTAAATGTTTTGGAACAATTGTTGTGTCATGATCTGTCCTTCCGCTCATGAGGTCATGTTTTTCCTTTGTTTGACTCATTTAACATTCATTCTTGGTGTTTCCTCTTTTATTTTGTCTCTCTCGTCTCATTTCAGACCACTTCACTTTCTGCCCTTGTGTGTTTTCTCGCCTGTTTTGATTGTCTGCCCCTCCCCGATTAGTTTCACCTGTCTCTCATCAGCCCTGCAGCCACCTTCCCGCCTGCTCACCTGTTCTCACTCCCCCAATTAGTAATCCCCTGCTCATCCCTGCCAAGTTTCTTTTGTTCTTTGTTAGTTTGTCTTCATCTTTTGTTTGGACTTCTGTTGCATGTTTCCTGATATTGGGACTGTAGCCTGTGAGCCTTTTTAAAAATAAATATTTGAATTCCTGTCCCGCTGCCTACTCATCTGTTATCGGCATTTGGGTCCAATCCTGCTTTTCTCCAAAATGTCTTGGTAAAAATAAATCAGCATCGACTGTAGAGAATGGAAGACGATTGGTTGCCTCCCCTTATCAAAATCCAACTTTTGTTGACTCATCCAACCACCTGGACTTCCACCTTCTGCAGACTTTATAACTCAATATCACAGTATTTCTTCCTCCAAAACTCCAAGATAACTTCTACAGCCACTTAAGCATTGACTTGTAGTTTTTGAGTGTTTTCCTCAGTAAACACTACAAAAGTACATATTTTTACTCTTAAGCCCTTTTCACACTGCATGAGTATTACCTTGGGGCGTATATTAATTTGTAATATTTAATCATTTGTGATGCGAATGTCCGTAATTTTTCAAGTATTATTCCACCGTAAATTACCTACTACATTTCCCTAAACACAGAGTTCACGTGATAATGTTCATCATACCTTCACACAATGGGACGTATGGGACTAACGAATTAGCGCCCTTACCTGTTAGATTAGGTTTACGAAAAGAATCATGGTTGGCCTTCGTCATGCCATGTGATTAATGTAAAATTACATAGGTTAGGTTTCGAAAAGTAAAATAACCTAGGTTAGGATTAGGAAAAAAAAAAAATCAGAATTTGCTGACATCATGGCAGTTATCATCATCACATAACATTACGAACTTACCGTAAAATTACAAAGCTTAGGTTTCAGAAAGTAAAGTTATGTGGTTTAGGATGAGAAAAGTAAATTAGGGAAGTAAAATTGCTAGGGTTAGGTTTCGGAAAGTAAAATAATCTAGGTTAGGATTAGGAAAAAATCATGGTTGGGTGTCATCACATTTCACAAATATACGTGTGTTATGTATCTTACGTTTTGGAAAGTAAAGTTACGTAGGGTTAGGATTAAGAAAAAAAAATCATGGTTGGGCGTCTTCACGTGACATAAAATTACTTATTAATTATAAAATGATGTATCATAGGTTTAGGAAAGTAAAATTGCGTAGGTTAGGTTTCGGAAAGTAAAATTATCTAGGTTAGGATTAGGAAAAAAATCATGGTTGGGTGTCATCACATTACATAAATATATGTACTTAACGTAAAATCATGTAGCTTAGGTTTTGGAAAGTAAAGTTGCGTAGGGTTAGGATTAAGAAAAAAAAAAATCAGGGTTGGGCGTCATCACATTACAGAAATTATGTACTTATTGTAGAATTATATAGCTAAGATTTTGGAAATTAAAGTTACGTAGGTTAGGATTAGTGGGAAAAAAATCATGGTTGGGCACTTTCACATGACATAAGGTTACGTACTTAAGTTAAAGTTACGTACTCAATGTAACGTGACAATGCACATTAAAATAACCCAGAGTTCAGTCGGTTTTGCTTGGGACAAGAACACCGGTGTCCTTAGGAAACATTGTGTTTGTTTGACCCATCCTGCACCCCAACCTGCCTCCTTACCCAGAGTTTAAATCTCAACACGACTTATTTTTTTTACTCCTGTCAGTGCATTGGTGGTCACATGATCACAGCTTTTGTGATTGTGTTTGTTACATATGAATTCTGGTGCACTACTTTACAGACAGCGCATGAGAACAGTCTCTAATATTCTGTGAGAATCGGCATCTCAGCACCTCCACTCTGCCTCTTTCCCAGTTGAGAACTATGGAGGCTGTGTTGACAATTATAAATGAGAGTTTCGACAGCATTTTGGGTGCTGGAAGAACATCTCTCTACACAGCATTAAGACACATTTGCAAAAAAGCAAGCTTAAACCCATCAGAAGAGTGAAATCGTTAGTGAAGGATGATGATTTGAATAACGTGACAATGTGTGGCAGAATCGTTCCATCTGTTGAACCCACATTTAAAAGAAGGAAAAGCAGGTTGACATTGTGCATCACTGCTCGTACTGTTGTGTAGTATTTCTGTTGTTTACAATGGAGTTACAAATGACTGTGTGCATCATATCTGGGAGATAATTTCAGTAAACTGCTTATCCTGTGCAAATGCGCCACAGGGAACACAGACGTAGGGGGTTAATTTTTAGGATGAAACGGCAAAATAGGTTGTTTGAAAGAAGAGCTGCATGATTAAAAAAATAAATGTTTGACGAGACTGTTTTTAAGACACACATGGAAGGAAGTCACAGATCATTCCAAAATATGTTTGACAATAAAACTTAAACCATTTCAGAGGAAAAATCCCAAGCTGCTGAGGAGTCACAATTACCTAGGTGACATTTAGAGTGTATCTTTGCCAGGTTTCCTTGTGGCTGCTCCGGGCTTTAAAGCAGCTGCCAGTTGAGATCAGCGCATGAAGTGAAACAGATCTAAAAGCCATAAGTCAATACCTCCAGGCCAATGTCAAAACACATCCGTGCTACGTGTCTGAGTGGGTCAGCACATCGGGGACACGCAGGAAGCGGTCGATAAGAGCAAGAGCGGCAACACAGGTGCACCGATGTCTCGACATCCGCCTGCAACACTGACCGTCACCTGACCTCCAGAGTCCTCTCAGTGTCTACGACCTCTCCTACAGCTGTGTAAAGAGCAACATGGACAAGGTTCCTTTCCTCTCACATTAGCACTGCCCCATCGCACCCAGAGTCCAGAGTGAGGCTGGATGATGGTGCTTTAAAACAAACCCAATGCCACCTGGGACTGCGATGGCTGCTGAGCTGACACGTCAAGAACAGAGACTCATTATCGATAAACGGGGGACCCCAGACGCTAACATGCTGGTAGCCTTCCTGAGCCTCTTCCTGCTGATATTGGCAACATGCTGATTTGGGAAGCACCAGACTTCCGTAACACTCCTTATAGTACCGGAACTTTATGATGCAAAAGCGAACATTATTGTTTTATGAAAAAGAAATGAGCCTGTACTAAAGGAAGCATCCATATTTGATGGCATGCGTCAGGCTTGTTCTGTGGTCGATGCACTCACAGCGCTGGTGCGAGGGCACTCTGGGGGGGATTTTCAGGGTCAGTGAGGTATGTGGTACAGTGTGCAACATGAAGATAGACATGCCGGGAAGTCCAAGTACAGTTGTAAGCCATAAAGCACTCACGTATTCAGGTTGATGTAAATTTTATGGTTATTGGGAGAAGGGTTTCAGGTTCATCTGTGGAGTTCAGTCCTGTGAAACAGACACTGGTTATCGGCCATTTTGTTTTGTTTCTTATGTAAATTTAAACATGCGTACTAGACCTACAGCTAAGCGCTCATGATTTTGATTATTTTTAATCGTCAAATAATTGTTGAAGTATGCCACCAATTTAGCAATTTACTTCTAAACATTATTGGGCTCATGATGAAAAAAAAAAGTAGCAGAACCAGAGATATCATCTGTTTTATTCCACACATGATTCTCTTTCTTTAGAAATTTGGTTGTGTCACATTAGTAGCAAGTGTCAACCTCTGGGGAAGAAGTTGAAGCCAATGTGGAAGTACCGGAAACTGCAGTTCCTCTAATGGCCACTAGAGGCTGGCTCCAAAAGTGAGTCAATCCTCATAGACCCCCATTTGAAAATGTCCAACTTTACAGCAGAAATAAACATGTTTACAGCCTGGTACAAGAATTGTTTTAGTTTCTATAGCTAATTTCAACATTCATGACAACTGTACATGGGGTGAATTTTCTATAACTCACACGTTCACATTTTATTAAGGCTTAAAGTCAGATCCACCCCTCACTCCTCCTTTACTGTAATTGAAAATGGCTCTGCTCTCCATTCACAAAATGTTTTTATTGTCTGTACTGAGGGTACATAAAGAGTTTGGCGACAATGTTGGTTAGGTAACGTAACCATGGTATAACCCCAAATTCAGAGTATAGGTGTGGCCATAGCTGTCGTTATTTCAGTGTGTTTTCAGTTCAGTTTTCAGTATCTATGACCTGACCTGGGCCCAGGGTATATACACTGCCTGGCCAAAAAAAAAGTTGCCACCTGGATTTAACTAAGCAAATAGGTACGAGCCTCCTGTGGGATAATTACTGCATGGGCGATTATCTTTCAGCTGGCAACAAGTTATTTAACCCCAACTGGTGCAATGAGTTGCTTCTCATTTCCTAAACAACCATGTCGAAAGACACATCCCCTGGTCGTGGAAAAGATGTTAGTCTGTTTGAGAAGGGTCAAATCATTGGCATGCATCAAGCAGAGAAAACATCTAAGGAGATTGCAGAAACTACTAAAATTGGGTTAAGAACTGTCCAACGCATTATTAAAAACTGGAAGGATAGTGGGGACCCATCGTCTTCGAGGAAGAAATGTGGCCGGAAAAAAATCCTCAATGATCGTGATTGGCGATCACTTAAACGTTTGGTGAGATCAAATCGAAGAAAAACAACAGTAGAACTCAGGGCTATGTTTAATAGTGAAAGTAAGAGCATTTCCACACACACAATGCGAAGGGAACTCAAGGGATTGGGACTGAACAGCTGTGTAGCCTTAAGAAAACCACTAATCAGTGAGGCTAACCGGAAAAAAAGGCTTCAGTTTGCTAGGGAGCATAAAGATTGGATTCTGGAGCAATGGAAGAAGGTCATGTGGTCTGATGAGTCCAGATTTACCCTGTTCCAGAGTGATGGGCGCATCAGGGTAAGAAGAGAGGCAGATGAAGTGATGCACCCATCATGCCTAGTGCCTACTGTACAAGCCTGTGGGGGCAGTGTTATGATCTGGGGTTGCTGCAGTTGGTCAGGTCTAGGTTCAGCAACAGTATGTGCTCAAAGAATGAGGTCAGCTGACTACCTGAATATACTGAATGACCAGGTTATTCCATCAATGGATTTTTTCTTCCCTGATGGCACGGGCATATTCCAAGATGACAATGCCAGGATTCATCGGGCTCAAATTGTGAAAGACTGGTTCAGGGAGCATGAGACATCATTTTCACACATGGATTGGCCACCAGACCTTAACCCCATTGAGAATCTTTGGGATGTGCTGGAGAAGGCTTTGCGCAGCGGTCAGACTCTACCATCATCAATGCAAGATCTTGGTGAAAAATTAATGCAACACTGGATGGAAATAAATCTTGTGACATTGCAGAAGATTATCGAAACAATGCCACAGCGAATGCGTGCCATAATCAAAGCTAAAGGCGGTCCAACGAAATATTAGAGTGTATGACCTTTTTTTTTTGGTGGTGACTTTTTTTTTGGCCAGGCAGTGTATGTTAGCTGGCGTATGCCGGCTTTTAGCCAGTATGATATGTAGTTGTCCAGCAGATGAAAATATCAATGGCAAAAAAGTCCATTGGGAAATATGCCAAAAGAATAAAGTAATTAACAGCATATTAATATGCCTTATATTGTATGTCCTATAAGATATGTTTAAAAGATTTAAGATAGCAATTATGGACAGATTTCTTTATCCACCGAAGCTGTACAGTAGTTGACAGCATCATGGATCACGTTCTCCAGCGTATCTTCAACACACCGCAGGTCTCCTTGTAGATCTGTCCAGAGATCCGCATCACTCCACTATGGCGATCCAGACGGCGGATAGCTGGCCTGGTGATTCCCTGGATCATATCATGGAGGGCTACAGCGATGCTTGGTGCCTCCTTTACACAGTCCTTTTCCTTCTTTGCCTCCACTCATTCTCTGACCAGTCACGCTGTTCAGTAGACTGCTTCTTCATTCAGGCTCTTATTTTCAAGTTATATAATTTGACGCGCTTGGAACACAAAGAGGATCATATGGTTTGTATTTTATGTTTTAATATGTTCTTTATGGCTGGAATTCTGGAATATTAACGGCCATTTTGTTAGTCAACAAAGAGTCTAACATAAACTCTGCCTGGGTCCCGAGTCTCTCTAGTCAGGTAGTGTGTGGCATGTTCAGGTGTACCACGTTATGGTTTAGGTGTAATTATCTTTGGGTCTCTTTCACATGAGGTCTTATTATTCATATTATTAATTCATGCATGCATGTTGCACTTGGGTCAGTTTTTACAAAGAGCAAAGAGAAATTTTGGACTTTTTGGAAACCCTCTAGAGCAGATCGTGGCATTTTTGCCAGACAAAATTATATTGATTAATTTTCTGTCCATCAACTGATTAAATGACTAAAGCACACGAGTTAACTTTCAAGTTTCAGCTGGGCAAAAGAGCAAGGAACACATTTCACAGTTAACAGTACAGTAAGAGAACGACACTGGGGTATTTCTTTCCATTCTGCAGCAGCAGCATGCAGCGCTCTCTAATGAAACTTTATTGGCAGGGTAGGTGATGTAACAGATGACAAACTGTCCAAGTGCTTGATATTTACTGCAGTTCCAGATCCCGCTTTGATGTCTTCATCGTGCTGCTAAAATACGACTCCCCCAGCACACTGATGCATGAAACACAGGCAGCGGGATCTACTCATGAAACAAGACGCAGACCTAAACCGAAATAAGAAACACGGCACATGAACCCCGGCCTCCCTTTAAATCAAATTCACTGCTTTGGCGTGCATTTGAGAACTGGAGAGAAACAAGAAAAACTATTTAGGATGACTTAAGAAGTTTAGAACATAACAAACAGCTTGTGTACATGACAGAACATAACACATGTTGTAATTGTACGTCATTCCTCTCATATGGAACTAACTAGCTGGAGAAGGATGCCAGGACTCAGCCAGGCAGCTCGATTCCCTATTAAAAACACCAAATCCAATGTACACAGTAACGTGCAGTACATCACTCAATGCGTCCTTTGTAGGCTCGTCTATAAAGTAACCACTTTGGAATAAAGGGCCTGACGCATCACTGCTTTCGTTTCCCCACTGAATGAATTTTACTCGCAAACTAACTCTGCCCTCATATACTTGCGGTGACTCATGTCTGCCTGTTGTATTGATGCCAAAAAAAGCCATAAGGTCTTATTTACTGTAAACCAGGTGCACGCATTATATGACAACATGACATATGAATTAGGAGAAGCAAAAACCAACAGGCGATCACCTCTGAATGGGCCGTTTCCTGGCGTTATCCTGCCTTCGATCTGAGCCAATGTCTGTCAATTGACAGGAGCTGTAAAGACACAGAGGCAAGTGGGCATGAGTGCTGTCCACTTCTCCCCCGCAAGCCTTTGATTCATTTTTCCTCTTCCAGCAGGGAGCCCTGGCAGGCATAACTACACTCCCACAGTGTTCCCCTGCCACTACCACCAGATAATAATCTTGTAATTGGCTCAATATTTCTGCTGTTTGCAGGCGAAGCAAAGGCCAGCGCCTCTCGCGGTGGCTCCGACTCACCAGATATTTTCCAGGTCAGTGGATGCTAGCGGAGGTCAGAGAGGAAAGAGGAGGGGGAGGAGGAAGGAGGGGGGTGATTTAGAGTAATAGCTGCTGTGCGGTGAGGTGAAAGCCCACTCCGCTGAGCTCGGAGCTTTGCTGCTCCGCCAGCCTAGTGCTCCGACACAGGCCTTAACCTGCCCTGTGGGCTGCAATCGCCGACAGCGCTGCTGAACGTGAAGGCATACGCAAGAAAACATACAGTATGACGTGATTCAACACTAATGAATGACAAAATGACGTTTGTAATAACTCACCTCCCTTTGTGTTAATCACATTTTCAAGGTTGCGTAGTGCAATAGTACAGTGGTTCCCAACTGGTCCAGCCATGAGGTCCAGATTTCTCCTTAGTCATTAGTTCCAGGTCCACACAGATTAATATATCCATATATCCGGCATCATACTTGTGTTTGGTCATGCCATCAAGTTAGTTTGCTGTCTCTGTCAAGTAGCTGTCCGTTAGTCTGTCACTCTACAGCAGGAAACGGCACTTCAAAATAAAAACTCTTTACCTGAAATTAACTGTACTTAAAAATAAAATGTGTTTTTTACAAACTCTACATATTAACGAGTCACTTGGGGTCCATCCAGAATGGACCCATGACGCACCAGTTGGGAACCACTGCAATAGTGTCGTCCAAAATATTGATTTATCGATCATATCTTCTCTGATATTTGAAACTAGAGATGTCAGTTTTGGTTAATTTTGCTTTTGATAGCCTGACACCCATCAACTGATGACAAACTGGTTAATTCGAGGGGGAAAAAAAAAAAGACTTTAAATACAAGAGGCCTTTCCTTTTGGTCTGGGGCCCCATTAAGTAACTGAGCTTTAGTGCCACGTTTCAAAGTGCTACCCATGACGTAGTGAAATGTTGTTGTCATGATGACATGATGGCATGATGTAAATGCCTTTTATTTTCTTTTATGTCATCTTTGCCAACTTTGGACTGTATACAGAAGTGAAGCTAAAATATCCCAGATATAGCTGCTGCCATCTTGCTCTAGTGATGTCATTCGGTGACAGAGTCTGCACAGAGCGATCACCACGGTGTCAAGTTTCTTGCCCATACACCTGTCCGACCAATCTCAGACAGAGCCTGCTAGCAACGGTCTCCACTGGTTAGCTAACGTTAGCCTTGGCTGATCTGCACTGCACACCACCCAGGTTGGGTAGGACCCTGTGGCACTACTCATTCAGAAATTAGTGCCTCTAACAATGCCCAACATTACTGCGGAAACACAACAGCCACCCTCTAGTCTTCCCCCTGGTGGCCCAATTGAGCAAGCAGCTTCTTTTTGAGCTGCAAAACCCTGTTAGCTTTGTTAGCTAACAATCTTAGCCCTACCCTACTAGCCGTGTTGACACTGCTAACAGTGCTAACGGAGCTAAAAACAATGCTAAAGGGGGTTTTGTGACTCAAAATTGACCTGCTTGCTCACTGTGGCGAACACGGGGGAGACTGGAGGGTGGGCGCAATGTTTCTACAGAAACGCTGTTGGGTCTGGATGGCGTTACTAGCAATAATCACCAAATGAGAGACGCCACTAGCTAATAAGCACCCACCAGCTGTGGTTAATGGACAGCGTGGTAAACTGAAGAGTGGCAAAATTAACCTACAGACCATCACGTGTACCTGGTCAAAAATATACTGGTCAGCTGTGTTTTCCCCCTCTCTCTTATTGTTATCAAAAACAGGATTGACTAAGGACATTTTTCAGGGTACTGTATCTGTGTTAGAAATTCCAGTAACAACACTAAAGTGCGGTGTGGCCTTCATCATCATCAGCTGAGGCTGGATGTTGAGAGATCAGGTGGGGGGGATTACAGGTGTGAGCATCCCAGCAGCAGTTAGTCTCGGCCGGGATAATCGTCCGTTTTACGACCCTGACAGTCTCGGTCCTCCAGGATCAGCCAACCTGTGTCACCTTTGCCTGCACACCTGCACTTTACAGCTCTAAATCCTCCCCCCTCCTGGACAGTTAAGTACTCCTCCACAGCGGCTACACAGGATTACTGCTGTCTGGATCACACAGCTGCCATAACACAGTATCTGGGGTTTACTATTGTTAGAATGTTTAAAATCAAATCAGGGACAAACAGTTTGCAGGATTTAATCCCCACCAAAGGATAAATCTTGTGATTTTTCCTCCCTGGTTGACGGTGTGTCTATCATTGTAAAATGCCAAGTGGATAAAGCGTGTTCCAATATTAAAGTTACTTTCACTTTGGAGATGGCCTATTTTCTGTTGGACAGGTAGGTATTGGCAGTTAGCTTAGTTAGCTTAACTTTCCATTACAACAAATGTTAAGTTCCTACAATAGTACAGTAGCTTGTACTGTATGAACAAGCAACCCGGTGTCACTCTCAACTTGTTACATACCCATGCTTCGTCAGTAACCCTTGGCATCAGATGCTGATACACCAAAGCACCCCAAGCGGCGGCATGAGACACACCAGGTGATGGCATTTTTGGATGCAAGAAGCATAGTATAAAGAACAAGAAAGTCCACATAAAACAGGTGGGAGAGGAGGAGGACGGATCGCACAAACTCAGGACTTTCACCCGGGAGAACGCTTTTCGTGCCCCATATGAAAGCAAATCATTAGAGTCATTTTAACAACAAAATAGTGTAATAGTATGTGTAGCATGCTAGTGGTGTCGTCATGTGACGTATGTGACATATTTTAAGCCAGACCAGTATGTTTTTTTCTAAACCTAACCACGTGCTTTTGCTGACCTAACCCGAGGAGGTAAACCTAAAAAGTTTTTTACCTCTGGTCTAAGTCAGTGGTTCCCAACGAGTGGGTCGCAGTCCAAAAGTAAGTCGCAGGTCCATCCTGAATGGACTGCAAGTGACTTGTGAACATGTCAAGTTTGTCAAAAACACACTTTATTATTAGGTACGGTGAATTTCCAGCACAGAGCTTTTATTTTGAAGTGCTGTTTCCTGCTGCAGAGTGAGTGACTAACGGACAGCTACTTGACAGAGACAGCAAACTAGCTCAATGACATGGCCAAACGCAAGTATGACGCTGAATATATTAAACTGAGTGGACCTTGAATTAATGACTAAGGAGAAATCTGGACCCCATGGCTGGACCAGTTGGGAACCACTGCTCTAAGTTTATTTTGAAAAAACAGATTGCGTGCAGAAACCAAACATTTCCTGGGAAAACTGAAGTTTGTTTTGAAAAGACACCATACACGTAACAAGCATACATTCACACCCCTGAACATCCAAAACTGATGATGAAGGGGTACCTAGCGTGTCAGATTTTGATGTGCAGGTGTCGGAGTTGAGAGTTGAGAGGTGAGAAAGAATGTGTTAATACAAGTAGTGTAGGGAGGAAGTGAATATTGTGATTACAAACAGTAACCGATAATTTTAAACTACATAGGTATTACACAGCTCGGTTCATATGTGGTCCAAAAAGTCAAATTATTAATGCTTATTTTGTATTTTGAAAAACATCTTGTTTGCAATTGTTTCAGGTTTTCTTACCATAATTTACTCCAAGTCATAAGTAGCTCTAAAGTGGAGCAACTGACAAGATTTTATATGATCATGATGGGGATACTAGATGGAAAAATAGCAGCAGTCATGCTCTGTTAAGAATACAGAACCTAGATATTTTTATTGATGGAACAAAAGTAAATTCTCCAGCAAAATGCACTTTGAGTTGAGGAGAATTTATCCGAGGTGGGCTCTTGGTATAAGAGGTGAAATCAGAGCAGTACATGGGAACTGTAGGAGGTCGGAAGCAATTTTGAGAGACACACAATTACCAGATAAGAGTCGTCTATTCTTGGAAAACAAAATGGGAGGACAGGGTCTACTGTTGTCCTCTGGGAAAACGACATGGGTTTGATAAAGAGTCAGGAGGAAAGGAAAGAAACCCTGCACGACACTGAGGACACGTAAGATCACAATGTCACTGCGGGTGAAAAACTCTGAAAATGTCGGCTTTAAAATAACAGGAAATTCACTGTCAGATGGATGATTGGGCGTGTTTCAAATTAGGATGTGAATGGGTCTCAGAAGCTTGTGGTGGCTCTGTCTGGCAGGCAAGCAGGAAATTAGACTGAAAATGGAAAAACTTGTTTAAACCTCAGCGTCATTAATAAAACAACTTTGTTAAAAACTTCCCAGTGATTTTAAAAGACAGAGACAAGTGGGGAACTTAGTGGAGGATAAAGCGTGCTGTCCTCCCTAGATGGAGGGAGAAACAATAAAGCAAAGTTAATCTACAGCATAGGAGTAGACTGGGGAAAAGAAACACTGGAAATGCTACAAAGCCCACATGGTCCATTCTCATTTGTCTTTACATTCACATTGGCTGTTAGCTGATGAAAGCATTCAAACACGCTTGAAAAACAGCGCTGGCCTGACGCCATTTTTAATTTATCCCGGCTGGCTACACTTGGAAAATTTCTGTTTTTTTCATATACACTGGAATATTAGAGAGCTCATAAATAACGTTGAGAAAGAAAAAATAATCAGACCTGTGTGATTTGTCACTGGACGAACTTGATTATAAATGGAGAACAAGAATAATATTATATCATACACTGTAGTAAAAACATTTTTTTCATGAAGTCTTGTATAAATAAATCTCCCGCTGGACACTCACCACAGAGCATCGAGTTTCCCCCCCTTTTTTCTTTCCATACAACCACTATGCGATTTAGTGAAAAATTTATAGAGTTAGCTTTGCAGTATGTTCTTATAAATTTATCAGCAGTGTTTTTAACAGAATACTTCTTTCTTACTTGGTGCTGAGCGTAAGTCCCCGGTTTATTGCATAAGGGGGGAAAATAAGCTTTATCTTTACGGCAACTTGCTCGTGAATTATTCACTCTGTCTAACTGTGGTGGAAGAGTCAGTGAAGGAGTGAGGGAGGGAGGGAGGGAGGGGGAGAGGCTGCAGGATGCATTCAGGCCTTTTAGATAGAAACTAGCCGAGGATGCTCACTTCCAGGTCCAGACTGCATATCAGCAGAGAGGACAGGGGGAGAGGTGTGGAGTGGGTGAGATGGGTGAGAGTGATGAGGGGCAGAAACAGAGAGACTTAAAATATAAAGAAGAAGAAAAACTGACACAGACAGAAATATCCCATTTACAACTGGCATTTTATACGAATAGATACATTTTTCCCCTAAAATAGCTTTTAAAGCTTAAGTCTAATAGACCCTTTTAAGTCTGATGTCACAATGACGTCATTTCATTAGCTGGAGGCAAAACCTGCCTCTCCACCACAGGGCTGTAGGCTACACAGGAGTAGGGCTGTCAAAATTGCTCAAAAATGACGTTCGAATATTCCTTCTAAAAATAACTCATAGGTTCGAACCATTCGAATATTTTTTTTCCCGCATTATGTCCACAAGAGGGCAAACTAATACAAGGAAACATACTTGTATATGTATTAATACAAGGAAACATAACTACTTGTAGGTATTTTTATTTCCACATAAACGTCTTTGAAAACATTTACATACCTACACATTAAAACACATAAACAATTATCTATAACATTACGTTATAAACGACCACGGACCTCTCGCTCACCCCCCTCTCTGACCCGTGACCACACCGCCCGTGGAAGCGCTGCAAATAGCCTTGAAGCGCTGGCCCGTGACCGGCTCGCGCCCTGCAGCGATCGTTTCGCCGTCTGGTCTATTTTCTGCGCGAGCCGCGAGCGAATGTGTCAAGCCGGGTGACGGAGACAACAGCTGGGAGCAGAACCGCTTGTCGACCAGGCTGGAGAAATGCGCGTCTGATGCCAACGCCCACTCGCAAAGAGGACAGCTGCGGTGGTGTTTTTTTTTTTCCTCCACAATCGAATATCAATTTTCACATTCAAAGGTCCATTTTTTTTTCAAATTCGAATTTAAATTCGAATTTAGAATATTCGTTGACAGCCCTACACATGAGTCTAAAAATGTCGTCTTGTTGTGTTATTGGGAGCCAGAATAGAAGGAGTCATGGCTCAAAATTCAAATCACATACCAGCTGCCACTGCCCGTCAACAAAAACAAAGACAGCTATGGTTAAATGTGATAAGACAAAGGACTGGACGGAGGTGATCATCAAAAATGCTCACGTTATATCAGGTTAGGGAAAAAGTATTTCCTGTTGTAGGGATGAATTACGTTATGTGTATTAAGGGTTATCATGTCCACCTCATCAGAAACTGGGGAGGTATTAAGAGGAATATTGGATTTCTCTGGAACGCTAACTTTTTAGCAAATTAGCTAACGTTAGCTTCCATAGCAAAACAAACTGGAGGAAAGCGTTCAAGTGTCGTCCTCCTTTGTAAGATTGGCTTCCTGTGACATCATCCATCCACTGAGTGGGAGCATACGGGTCGGCCAGTCTGGTCCCGTTGGTCAATGTTTACTTCTTCAAGTAACACTCGCGGTACCGGAGAGTGAGTGACCTGACATGGTGTGTTCATAAATTCAGTCTGATGCTCTACACTAAAATGAGAGCCCTGTTGATCAAAGAAACAGAGTGTTATATTTCTATATGAATTAACGAACAGTTGCGTTAATCGCACATTCACGCCTGACAGGGCAGCGTGTGCACCTACAAGAGTTCTAGTCCGCTGTGAAATATCAAAGGAAGAAGCAGAACAACTACCAGCACAGAAAAACGACATGTGGAGGACGGCAACAAGTGCTGCTGCAGCAACACCTCCGCCTCAACCCACTGAAAAAGAAAAGCGTTTTTGCCTGAGGCCTGCTTTTTAAAAATTTTGTTGCAATGGGAGCCTTGCGTATTTAAGCTATAGCACAAACACCAGCAGCGTGATGAAGCACTGAGCGTCTATTCTGCGCTGAATGCTGCACAACTGATCTATTTGTTCTGGTTGCTGACTTGGTAAAACGCTACATTCACCACTGTCACTTTTTACTCAGCCGTCCAATCACAGTGAATAAGGGGTGGGACAAATAGCCTACCACAAAGACCAACTGTCACGTCTTACATGTGCAAGTCCTGAGCAACGACAATGCATATAGTAATATATGTTTTCTGGCCGAATTGAAACAATCAAAATGAAACTGCTACCCCGAACTTTATGTCTTTTCTGGACTCTCTCTCTCTCTTTCTCCAAAACTCTTTTTTTTCTTCTTTTTTTTTTTTTTTAAATCACTCAATGCCACTTTATCTAGGCTGGTAAACCCTCTAGGATTCAAAAAGCAACTCTCCAGACGCCCAGACAGGATGGGGGCTTTGCCTTACCCAGCATAGTGCTGTATGATTGGGCCACCAACCTCCAGAAGCTTTTCTGCCAACAAAATCTCATGAAGACTAGTACTAGACTAGTAGTAGACAAGTACTTTGCGTTTAAAGCACATCATCAAGGATTAATAATGCAATATAAATTACATTTAAATGTTTGTAATAAGGGAGCGTATGTTCAAGCACATGGGATTTATTGTTTAGTTTTTTGTACCGTGGAGTTAAATTGGGCATCGAGAATCAGGGAATTTCACTGGTACAGGCATTGACAACTACATTTCTGGCATCGTTACAAGCTTACGTCTGATACCAAAATCTTGTCCCATTCATCAGTCATCAATTTATCCTCAGAACTTAAATGCCTCTACAAAAATTCAGCAATCCATCCAATAGTTGTTGAAACATTTCACTCAAAACCACAAATGTCACCCTGCTGGCACTAGAGGAAGTCAGGGTATCACCAGAGTAGTAAGCTTCATCTTCTGGAGACCATGAATATGGGTACAAAATGTCATGGCAGTCCATCCAATGGTTGTTGAGATATTTCAGTCTTAAGCAGAACATAAGCAACCAACTTTGCCATCACTACAGTGTAAAAACGTAGGTTGCACTGCCAACAAAATCTGCCACATTTAATTATCATGTATAGAAGGCAATGCTTCCCATGTAAGAATAATTTCAAACCGTTTTTTTAATCTATGAGCTGATTCAAACATTGTACATTCTCACTGATTCTTCATTCATTCTCTGGTTCTGACTCTATGTAGGTCTTCTGTAGCCCTAGGCTGATTATTTCCTCTGAATTCTGCTCGGATCGAGTAAAACCAAGCTCTAATTATCTGTAACATTACTGGTGATACAGTGATTTGAGTGAGTTATAAAAATACATATGAAACGGCTCTATTTCACACCTCCCCAGGTGGTTTGAGCAATTGAATTTTAATCTGTCCACAATGCTGCTGTGGTGCTTCTACACCTGGATTTCCACGTGGATAGGTGCAATTACCCTGACATGTGATCACTGGAGATGCATTTCAGCAGCAGGTGTTAAAACGTGGCGAGCATAAGTCAAGTAAAAGCCTGTGTCCGAATTAGCTGAGACGCGGAACCGATTGTGATTATTGCCTGGAGAGTCTGAGAAACCCACACAAACTGAAAGCGAGCCAGCAGAGACGAAGCTATATTTTGCATTTAGTGATTCATGTGCCATTAAACCATATTACTACAACCACTAAATATAACCCAAACTGTAGCTCTGTATTGTATTTTAATGTCATCACATGGTGTGTGTGTGTGTGTGTATGTCTCTGAGTGCATTCAGCGCACACATTACTTTTTCATATTTCTCTGACCCACTTGTTCGGAGTTACATCGAGTTGGAGACAGAGCATGTAGAGATGACACTTCAGTGGGATCGGCTTTGGCAGCAGCTCAATGATATTTCTCTTTCTGCCAAGTCAGTTTTTTAGGGTCTCAGCTTGTGGGAGATAAGACACCTTAACTTGGGTTTAATACCAAAGCTCATTTTCAAGGTATTGTGTTCCTTGAATGTTCACTTATATACTTCATTAGGAAATTTCGAGTGGTCTTTCTGTCGCTGTCCTTATCCTTCCTCTATAGTTTCTAGCACTGAAATAATCTGAGGGGGAGAAAGAACCGCTCGCCTCAAACGGAAACCATTTCAATGGGTATTTAAATTCTACTTTAAGCCTGATTTGAATACAAAAAATAAAAAAAAGGCCTTGTGTCAAATGCATGAGAGCAAAATTAAATGTGAATTTGTTCAGAGCCAAATGGAAGGCTTTGAGGGGACTGCTCTGCGATAATTACCCATGACAAAAGGCTAGGGCTTTTGTCTTTGGGACCATTACCATGGTGATTTTCAAGCTGCTGAAACATTCAATATAAACATTTCAGTCTGCTGAATATGCCACATAGACTGCCGCTAAAATGATATCTGTTATGAGCCACATTTCTGCTGGCACGGATCCCGCCTGCGTGCCTCCACTGCTGCTCGTGTTGTTGGAGAGAAGCTGCAAATATTAGAGCCCAGAAAAAAAAGACATAAAAGCTTGTGATTGAAAAAAATCTAAAGGCTAAAGTCCGATAACTAAAGCCCAGTTTCAGATCCTCCTGCAAACACAAAATGATGGGCTGGCAAAAAGACAATCCCTCCCCCCCCTTCTCTCTCTCTGCAGACTGGCACCAGCATTCCTTAACATTTCTCCTCAGCTCCGTGTGGTGATATTGATTTCACCAGCAAACACTTAAACCACTTGACATTTTCTCTTTTTATTGGGGTGATAACTCCCAAATGTTCAGCCTGTTGTGTACGCTGGTGTGCTTTCATTTTTCTCCTTAAAGATTTTTTGGGATCTTCAATCAAGGAGCAACCCTACGAGGACATGGTGGTGTTTTTCTGTTCCTGTGTGTTGTTTCTGCCGCGCTGTATCTCTCAGCTCTTCCTCTGTGATCTAATACGTATTCAGAATGGCGGCTTATTAAACACAGTCTTGTTAAATCAGAGATGAAGGTTTCATTACAGTTATCAGTGCGAGGGAACGTGAGCAGATTCAAGACGACGTCTCGTTCACACAAAAGCATTTGGTCACTGAACTCTAGGGAATGCTCTTAAATGAAGTAGTGTGTTCAAAATAGGGATGTCAGTTTTGGTTAATTTTGCTTTCGATAGCGCAACACTCACTAAGCGGTTACATTTTTAGAAGAAAAACAAACAAACCCAACAACAAAAAAACGCAAAATAACGTGAAATACAGCCCGACGATTGACTGACTCAGTGAACTTTAGCGCCACATTTCAAAGTGCTATCCATTTAGAGGTGGTGAAATTTCAATGTTTTGTGATGTTAATGTCTTGTCTTTTATTTTATAACATGGGAAACACAGGACCCATTGCCAATGTACAGTGTATGGTCTCCACTTGTTAGCTAACGTTAGCCTTGGCCGTTCAGTACTGTAGAGCGCCCAAGTCGGTGGGAGCTAGGTTAGCTAGCAGCACTGCTGTGGCGGGAAGATGTGTTGGTGTAGAAACACAGTAGCCACCTTCCGGTCTCCTCCTAGATATCCCCAGTGAGTAAGCTTCACTTTGAGCCACTGTACCCCTTTAGCGTTGTGCATTATGTAGCACCACTAGCAGTGCTGACACTGCTAATGGTGCTAACAGATCTAACAGTGATGCTGAAGGGGGTTAGCAGCTCAAAACTAAGCTACTAACTCACCGGGGCAGCATCGGGGGAGACCGGAGGGTGGGCACAAAGTTTCCACAGCAACACTGTTGGGTCAGGATGGCGTTACTAGCGGTATTTGCCAAATGAGCTGCATCACTAGCTAGCTTCCACCCAAACCGACTGGTACGCAGTGCAGAGACTGGTACGCAGTGCAGAGCGGCCAAGGCTAATGCTATCTAAGCAGTGGAGACCGGAAGGTGGGCAGTGGGCACTTTCTTTAATCTGTATATGTTAACGCATCTAGCAGACTGTCTCCCACCAGACCTGTCTAGTGTGCAGGGCGGTAAACGGAAAGGTAGCAAAATAAACGTAAAGCTCGAAATGCGTAACTGGTCAAAAACATGCCTGTCGATTAAGTGATAAACCGTTAACCGTTGATATCCCTCCTTCCAAAGAAAAGCCAAAGAAAACGGATCAAAACTTTTATTTTGCTGTAGTTCAGTAGAAGTTTTACTTCTGTCATGTGGCCATTGGCCTCAATGAAGTGCTGAATTTCATTTGTTTTTGCAGTGTCTGATTACTGCACATAGTTTATTTTGGGCCAAATTTTAAGTGACGTAGAATTAAAATGATCACTTTTTCAAAGATTATTTTTGTTGGTATTTTCTACTTCATTTTGATAGAGACAGGAAAGGAGGCAGAGAGGAGAGCGGATGACATGCAGCAAAATGGTCCCAAAGGGGCTTGGGCTGGACTTGAATTTGGCCGCTGTGGTAATATATAGCACTATTTACAGCTTTGTCATGTGATGCGTTCAACACCACCAGAAATCTGAAAATCCCATAATAATTTCTGTTTTTAAAGTTTCTGGCTATAATAAATGGTGTCATTTTTGCAAATTATAAAACAAAACAAAACAAACATGCTGTTCAGGGTGCAACCGACATATGGCCCCATTACTGCATGTCATCTCCCTTCTCTTCCCCCTTCCATATCTATCTGCTGTCTGTTCTATTGAATAGAGCCAAAAAAAAAACTAATCTTTAAAAACAAAAACAGAAAACATGCCTTTAAAACCCGCTGGCTGGTTGTGGAAGTCAGAGGCAGTTAGGCAAAGTACTGAAGAGCGATTCTTCAGGTTTTATATTTTTGTTTATATGTAAACAGAAGTGGTCAGCAGTCCGGTCTGGCTTGATTGGCGGGGTGGAGTTGACCCGCGGGCCGGCAGTTAAATACGCCTGCAATTCAGTATTAATCATGCATGTCTGTTATCATCTTACCTTAAAATCTGAATCATTCTTCATGCCAGTGTGGTGTATGTCCTTATCAAGCGTTGCTCCATTAACCTATCCTGCTATAAACACCCTGAGACAGTGGGGGCTGTGATAAATGACATCTTATTTCAGATTCAGAGCCACTTTTAATCCTCACTGGTTTCCGCCTGCATCTGTTTTCCATTACACTGTGAGAGGCATAGCGGTGGACCTGCTACAGCTTGTGTTTCACCAGAGCGGTCGACGAGCATCCAGCGGGGAGCTCCTGTAAAAATGTCAGTATCACGGTTACCTAACGGAGGGAGCGTTTAAGTAGTTTTCCCTGTTGTGTATCGTTTACAGTACGGCTGCAAATATTTTCTTTTGTCAGCAAAGCCCATGAAAAAAACATGTTAGTCCATCCGTCAATACTTTCTGACGTCTCCATCCTGACGGTTGTACTCAGTGGTTTCTGTCTGAGACAAACTGGGAAAAACAGTGTATTTTTTGGGGACTATTTTTAGCTGTGGATTAATACCCAATTGGTGCTCTGGTAAGTGTTTCAGGCAGCAGGACTGTCTGTGTAGGATTGATTCCATATAAACTACAGTCCCCATGTTGATCACAAAATAACATGTCACCCAGTGTAATTGTGGGGCCCAAAGATGTGTGTTGAACAACAGCAGACCTTCATCACTGCAGATATTTTAAACCTATCAGTATAACCAGCACAGGTGTTACTAATAGCACTAATGATGGCTCAGCTCTAACTATCTGGATCAAGGAACACTTGACCCCAAAGTCCAGTTTGTTTGATTGGTGTGAACCCTGTACATCGTACCCAGGCACGGTTTGTCGATTCGCGCCCACTTGAAGAGGTGGTGTCCAGTACGATTTATGAGTACTTCTACTTCTATTTAGCACGAGTAGCTGCTGGCAAGTAATGTTGTAAAGGCGTTTCTCAGCGCTGCAGGTCTCCGAAATCCCTGTATGCATGTAGCAAGCGCTGATGTCATCAGATAAGGTGAGAATGTTGTTCTTGATGTTGTCTCCAATATATATATATATACAGTACAGGCCAAAAGTTTGGACACACCTTCTCATTCAATGCGTTTTCTTTATTTTCATGACTATTTACATTGTAGATTCTCACTGAAGGCATCAAAACTATGAATGAACACATGTGGAGTTATGTACTTAACAAAAAAAGGTGAAATAACTGAAAACATGTTTTATATTCTAGTTTCTTCAAAATAGCCACCCTTTGCTCTGATTACTGCTTTGCACACTCTTGGCATTCTCTCCATGAGCTTCAAGAGGTAGTCACCTGAAATGGTTTTCCAACAGTCTTGAAGGAGTTCCCAGAGGTGTTTAGCACTTGTTGGCCCCTTTGCCTTCACTCTGCGGTCCAGCTCACCCCAAACCATCTCGATTGGGTTCAGGTCCGGTGACTGTGGAGGCCAGGTCATCTGCCGCAGCGCTCCATCACTCTCCTTCTTGGTCAAATAGCCCTTACACAGCCTGGAGGTGTGTTTGGGGTCATTGTCCTGTTGAAAAATAAATGATCGTCCAACTAAACGCAAACCGGATGGGATGGCATGTCGCTGCAGGATGCTGTGGTAGCCATGCTGGTTCAGTGTGCCTTCAATTTTGAATAAATCCCCAACAGTGTCACCAGCAAAACACCCCCACACCATCACACCTCCTCCTCCATGCTTCACAGTGGGAACCAGGCATGTGGAATCCATCCGTTCACCTTTTCTGCGTCTCACAAAGACACGGCGGTTGGAACCAAAGATCTCAAATTTGGACTCATCAGACCAAAGCACAGATTTCCACTGGTCTAATGTCCATTCCTTGTGTTTCTTGGCCCAAACAAATCTCTTCTGCTTGTTGCCTCTCCTTAGCAGTGGTTTCCTAGCAGCTATTTGACCATGAAGGCCAGATTCGCGCAGTCTCCTCTTAACAGTTGTTCTAGAGATGGGTCTGCTGCTAGAACTCTGTGTGGCATTCATCTGGTCTCTGATCTGAGCTGCTGTTAACTTGCGATTTCTGAGGCTGGTGACTCGGATGAACTTATCCTCAGAAGCAGAGGTGACTCTTGGTCTTCCTTTCCTGGGTCGGTCCTCATGTGTGCCAGTTTCGTTGTAGCGCTTGATGGGTTTTTGCGACTCCATTTGGGGACACATTTAAAGTTTTTGCAATTTTCCGGACTGACTGACCTTCATTTCTTAAAGTAATGATGGCCACTCGTTTTTCTTTAGTTAGCTGATTGGTTCTTGCCATAATATGAATTTTAACAGTTGTCCAATAGGGCTGTCGGCTGTGTATTAACCTGACTTCCGCACAACACAACTGATGGTCCCAACCCCATTGATAAAGCAAGAAATTCCACTAATTAACCATGATAAGGCACACCTGTGAAGTGGAAACCATTTCAGGTGACTACCTCTTGAAGCTCATGGAGAGAATGCCAAGAGTGTGCAAAGCAGTAATCAGAGCAAAGGGTGGCTATTTTGAAGAAACTAGAATATAAAACATGTTTTCAGTTATTTCACCTTTTTTTGTTAAGTACATAACTCCACATGTGTTCATTCATAGTTTTGATGCCTTCAGTGAGAATCTACAATGTAAATAGTCATGAAAATAAAGAAAACGCATTGAATGAGAAGGTGTGTCCAAACTTTTGGCCTGTAATGTATATATATATATATATATATATATATATATATATATATATATAACAGAAGCCATAATGATAAGGCCGACTCCATTATATGGACTCTGATCTTGCTATTGGCGCACTTTTCTAGACTGTAGCAACTTGAGGGGTCGACCAATCCATTGGTTTGGCTGATTAATCTGCACTGATCAGACTTTATATAAACTATTGTTAATGGCAAAACGGGGCTCCAATAGTGGCGATGGCTGTAACCTACGCTTGTGTCCCAGGGAACAGTTGATTTTACCGCAGGTGTTATCGGCTATGGGCTTTTTCCTGCTCCAATCTATCATGATTATATCGGCCATTAAAAATCCACTATCGGTTGCAACAACATAAACAGATGTCACGTAGACGATGATGCAAGTGTACTCAAGTATGGAGCAACTTTACGAATTTAAACGCTGAGCAGTGAGGGAGTGGAGAGGAGGGGCACTTGCAATCGTAATATGAAAGCGCCCTAATAGGTTATTTACACCTGGTATGAACATGTGTGTCAGTGATCCAAACACAAGTGGACAGCGGACACATCGCTATTCACACCTGTTGTCTATTGTGCGTCTCCTACTGACGACTTGTGTTCAGTTTTGTTACTGCCTACATCACTTACTCCAGACGGTCAAAGGGTCTAATGCACTTATTACGTCCACACTCTTGCTAGCTGCTGTTGTGCTGGTACAGCCTGAGATATCTCTGTCAGCAGACGTGTCAAGTTTGTAAAAAAACCCAGTTTATTTTGATGCACAGTGATTTTTTGGCGCAGAGTTTTTATTCTGAAGTGCTGACTAACGGACAGATACTTGACAGAGACGGCAAACTAGCTCGATGACACAAACAAATGCAAGTATGACGCTGAATATATTCAACTGCGTGGACCTTGAACTAATGACTGAGAAGAAATCTGGACCCCGCGGCTGGACCAGTTGGGAACCACTGTCCTAGGCCACCTCGGGAAGTGGTTTAAGTGATCAGATTGCGATGTGTCTTGGTTTTAGCGCTGTCCACTTGTGATTGGATCATCCAGGATGCATGTTAATACCTGGTGTATTAGGCCTTGGCTGCACAGATGATCAATTCACTGTTGGTGCATCTTTTTAATGGATTTTGTTAACAATAAGAAAAAATACATATTGCCGGCCTTGTTTTTAATCAAAGAAGAAGACAGAGGTTAATTAAAAACAAAACAAAGAGATATTTGGGGATTCAATCAAGGGGAGTGAGAAAAGGAAGGACAAAGAAAGAGCTGGATGTGGCGGCATGACTTTACAGTGTGTGTGTGTGTGTGTGTGTGTGTGTGTGTGTGTGTGTGTGGTTGCTTCTACATTATAAATTACACATGTGCACATTACCACAAGATGAAAAGCTCGTGGACGTGTCATGTGCATCCTCAATGCCCAAATCCTCAGTATGTCTGCTTTAGTCTTCAACCATATTTCCATTTCAGACCCACAGCACAGGTAGGCATATCAACGTACTGATTTAATACAGTGGACTCAAATCATACTGTACCACACGCACAATTAAAGAAAGAACTTGACAGGTTGAAAGCCTGAGTCTGAGTCTTGTTGGCGTGCTTCTGAGAGCTCTGACTGTAAACCGCCTGGGATTTTCTAAAATAGAACGACTTCTGAAAGGGAGTCATTGTCCTATTCAAACATAAGCATATATAGAGAAGCCAAAATTAGTCAGGTAGTATCTTAGCCAACAGACGGGCTGGCAGATCTCCTCGCTGTGAACTCAGAACATCATTTGTGTTTCACTCTCAGACGCTGTGGACTACCTCACAGCAGAGAGCCGGTGTCAGTTTCAGCTGCCATCATGCTGAATTGAATTAGTTTCTTTTTTTAAACTTCCTTACAGTACTTTGTCTCAGGACCTATAAGCAGCAGAGGGCAAGAGGCAGTAAAACATCATTTCCATATGAAATTCGATAGCTGTGACATAATGGAAGCCAAATATTTGACAGTTAATTTTAAACAGTTTTAGGAGCACATGAAGCTAAAGTTGACATGATAGCAAAACAGTGCTGCGCATATTACACAGTAGGGATGTCAGTTTCAGTTAACTTTGCTTTTGATAGCCGAACACCCATTAACCTGTAACTAACCGGTTTTAACTGGCAAAAGCAAAATTATGTTTAATATTTGAGGCCTTTCCTTTTAGTCCAGCGGCAGCGACTCTGAGCTTTAGCGCCGCATTTCAAATGTCAGACCATAGACTGTATATAAAGATGGTGGACACGTCTCCACTCACCCCCACTGTACAGAAATGAAGCTAAAATATCCCAGATATGGCTGCTGCCATCTTGCTCTGGTGACGACATTTGGAGCCAGAGCCAGATTTCCCGGCCAAACACCCGACCAATCGCAGTGCCACTGAATGCAGTTAAAGATGCTAAAGGCGTTTTGCGGCTCAAAATGTAGCCACTCACTCATTTTGGCTACCTGGGAGTACACCAGAAGGTAGCCACCATGTTTCCACTGAATGCGAGCCCACCGATTGGCTCACACAGTTGTCAATCATGTTGTAAAAATCCCTGTTTTTACAGCATTAAATAACTAATTAAAACCAAACTTATCAGAGAAACAAACACTTGAACAAACAGCAGCCTGACAAAACTACCTCATATGACAGAAACCATCTTTGGGAAACTTATTTGATGTGCACTTTGACTTTTTAGTTTAGCCCATCAGCTAACATGGAGAGGGCGGGCTTAATGACCTGTACTGCAGCCGGCCACCAGGAGGCGATCCAGATGTTTCGGCTTCATTTTTTGGAGGCTGTTATGTCGTCCATCTTTATAAACAGTGTACGCTGCTTATGAACAGCAGCTAGCTGCGTCACCATACGTATATATATAAATATAGTGCCCACTGCCCACCCTCCGCTCTCCACTTGTTAGCTAAAGTTAGCCTTGGTCGCCCTGCACTGCACACCATGTGGGTCTGGTGGGAGCTAGCTAGCGGCGTTGCTCATTCACAAATACCACTGGTAGCACCATCCTGTCAGTGGGGGGATGCTGTAGAAACATGGTGGCCATCCTCCAGTGTAGCCCCATGTAGCCAAAGTGAGTGAGTGGCTACATTTTGAGCCGCAAAATGCCTTTAGCATCTTTAACCATGTTAGCACTACTACCTGTGCTGACACTGCTAACAGATCTAACATACTGGCTAACGCTGGTGCACAGTGCAGTAAACTGAAGAGTAACAAAATTAACCCACAGACCAACATGGATAACCGGTTAAAAGAATTTTTGGTGGTTAACCGATTAACGTTAACCGTTGACATCCCAAACACAAAACCTGAGCGCTCCAGTTTCTGCTTACGCTGAGTAAAAAGGGAAACGCAGATAGACAGTGTGAGATATTAGCAGAGGGGGATGCAGAGAAGGCTGGGGATAAGAGTCAAGCATCAGGCGGACAGCAGTATCTGGGAGTGTAAAAGTGATTACACTGTCTCCATGCTCTCTTCCTCTCTGTCTACTGCCTTTTCCCCATTTCATTTTCTCCCTCCTCCCTCCTCCTTGCTCCCTCCATCCTTCCACTCCCAGGCTCAGAATACAAAGCGCCTGGCACCATCACATCGCTCCCCTCATCTTCGTGCCAAGCCACAGCAGAGCACACCAGCGAGCTCGCACCCTCCGCTCCGTCCTGCCACCACAGGAGAAGCAGAAAGGGGGCAGAGATTAGCATGTATGAATGCTCCCTCTTATCGCATCTTTTGACATAAACTCATTACAAACAGGCTCGCTCAATCTTTTGCTTTTTTTTTTTCTTTCCTCGACTGTAGTGCCAGAGAGACGCAGATGAAGATTATGTTCCTTTACTCACATCTAGGAGCTTTAAATATTTGATAGGATTTTTGCTTCTCTTTAAAGATACTGGGGAATTAATAATGAGCTTGGTAATAACAAGTTACCAAAAATGATTTATGCTCACCGGGGACGAGAATGAATGCAGTTTGGGAAGGCAGGCAGGGAGGAGTCGGGGTTAAAGACATGGTCGAATGCGTGATTTCCATTTTGCGTCCCTTGCATTATCCATTAAATAAATAGCCCGGGGAAAATGGAACTCGGTGCAGCTCGTTTCTGTTGAGGCAGCAGCGCCGTGCATAACGAACAGGTGATGTCGAGGTGTGTGTGAGGTCGCCGCGCTATCAGCACCAGTTGCACAAGCTCACAGATTGATTGCGAGCAGTGCCAGTGAGATGGGGCGCGATGGAGAGCAGGTTGTCGCTGAAAGAAAAGGTGAAAAATTACCCACAATGTCACAGGGGCTAAAACGACACAGAATGGCTAGAGCGGAGCCAGCGGTTGCCTGGGGCTGGGCTGTGACCCAGAATTCAACAGACCCCCAGTGAGAAACCCGGAGGCCCCGTGACGGCTGAGCTAAACTGGCCCGCGCAACAGGAAAACACCTCCTCTTCCTCCCCAGACTGCAGAGAGGTAACCCCATCTGGGAAGCTGGACTGAGGGAGCAAGATAATATGAAGTGTAACGGAGAACTGTGGCGTCTGAGGAGCCGCTGACAACGTGCTAATGTTTTAGCCTGTCAGCTCTCTGTGAGCAAAGACGGATGGTTTTAGAAATAGAATGTAATTACAGGGCAGAGCCTCATTGTCGGGGTTAGGACAATGCGAATAGTGTAGTGGAGGTTGCTTTTTTCTCGCTGCTAAAAAAAGGCGCTCTGCTGAAGCTGGAGAGTGAGTTTGAGCACGGAGACAAAAGAAACCCAACGCCAACACCGATGCAAATCATGTGTCTGTTTCAAATAATATGAAACATCAGATGTGGTTATGAGAGGGTTCTGAATCCTCACTGGCTTCCCACCTGTGAACTCCTGCTTCTATTGCCTTTAATTTGATATTATGGGATGTTTAACACTGCAACAATTTAATATATTTTTTGTCAACCTTCTAGAGCTGCAGCTGATGGTGATTTTTAATATCCAATTATTATTATGCACCAGTGCAGCAAAGTCACCTCTGACACCACAACTCTGATATCCTGCAACTTACACAGCCTTCCCTGGTAGCGATAGGCTCAACCAGCACTGTGTGAACTTGTCTGGCGAGAGCTTGAATCTAACGGATGTTTATTTTTATGTAAAAGTCCCGCACTCCAGCTTTAATCAATTATGAATTAATTGTTGCAAATTCATGTCTGATTGATCGTTTCAGCTCTGTAACTTTCACATCGTGGCAGGATTATATTAGTTCACCATGTTTCTGGTCGACAAATTTGTCTTGCCAAAATTAATGGCAGCAAGCTGTGATTAAAAACAAACCTTTGCCTTTTATTTTTGTGGAGAGACAGTGTAGAGACAGGCAGGAAAAACATGGAGACAGAGGTGCTGATGACATGTGGCAAAGATTCTTAGGCAGAATTGAACTGGAAACAATTACGTGGCACGCTTCTGGTCTTCAACCACTGAAAGTCCCTCCCAACTCAAAAATTTGTATTTCTTCTGTTTATATCCCCTAAAATGTCTGACCTTCACTATACTGACTTGTATCTGTGCAAAGTTCCCCCTCTGCTGAGGGGGGCGATGTCTGTGGATTTGCCTACACTCTTGTAAGTAGGTCACTAATACGAAAGCTGATCGCTCTCTAATGAAAGAAACACACCGGCAAAGAAAGCTGGTAACTCCAGCGCAGAGTGGACTCATCATAGAGCGAGAGTTAGCATTGGCATAGTGAAGGTTTAGACAGCAAACATGGCAGAGCACTCCGGTCCAAAGTCCTGCCCCGGGACCAACTGCGGCGCGCAGACTGATTTTAAATGGCCCTTGGCTTCTCTTTCAAAATATCTTACTATATAATGATGAAAACTCTGCTCTACGTTCTACGGGAGGATGTGAATGAAGCAATATTACATCAATTGGCCAAAGGGGGGCGCGATAGCAACCGATTGAAATTGCAAACTTTGAATGGGCATATCTCATGCCCCATATGTCGTAGAGACATGAAACTTTGCACAGAAATGCCTCTCCTCATGAGGAACACATTTGTCTCAAGAACCCATAACTTCCGGTTATATGGATTTTCCGCCATTTTGAATTTTTTGAAAAATACTTAAAATCGATCTCTTCCTAGGAAGTTTGAGCGATCTGCATGAAACTGGGTGAACATAATCTAGGGACCAATATCTAAAGTTCCCTCTTGGCAAAAGTTGGAAAACTTAGTAAAACTGAGCTTCTATAAGGCAATGAATATTGCGGAGGGCGTGGCTCATCACATAAAGGTGTATAACATCTCAAGGGTTTCACCCATCACCACGCAACTTTGTAGGCATATGACCACACATAATCTGAGGGGACCTCTCCATTATTGACCCCATCAAACAAAATGGGGGCGCTAGAGAGCTCATTTCTTATCTAGGCCTAACCGCCATATGGATTTTTACTAAACTTGGTAGATATGTAGAACAGGACGCCTCAAGGTGACTGGAGAAATTTAACTCTAATTGGCAACTGGGTGGCGCTATAACAACAGAAAAATGCTTAAAAATGGCTAAAATGCGACCGATCGCTGTGGCTCCCCCTATGGACCAATGTTGTTGTTTTTCTAATTTTTGGTATGACTAAGTCATGGTATGGTATGCTGTACATAATCACGGAAACTGTCAGTGTGTCATTCTGTCAGTCAGTCATTCTGTCTGTCCCACGTTTTTCTACTCACTGACGTGGTCAATCTATGTGAAACTGCACATAGGCATTGAGGACTGGCATAGGTAGAAGGTGACAAACCTACTAGTGGGTATGGACTACTACTATATGATTAACACAATATTGGAAATCAAGCAAGTATCATACCCTTCTTACCAGAAACCCTGAGTACAGAGCACGCACTGCTGCATTCCAAAAGTGGAACTCTATTTAATTATAATGGGCGCTCTGGAACGCATACGCGCCACAAAGGTGTCCCTCTGATGTTTGAGTGCACCTGCCCTACGTCTACATTGACAACAATGAATTTAAGGGCGCAGAAAACACGGCTAACATGCTAACGGTAGCAATCTTGATGCACACTGCTCTTCCGGTCAGCCTGTCACCGGTTTAGCCCTGGTGGCGCTGTGCACAAGCAGCGGTGGTGGGCGAGGTGGAGGCTATAGTTGTTTTTTTTTCCCCAATTTTTTTATGTTGGAAAAACATGCTAGACGACATGCTAGTATTTTTGTAGACTGGAGGGAACTTTATCTTTATTTTAAAGTTTTAAACACATGAGGAGTTTGGTCTTGTGCACAGGAGATCAGTTTAATTCTTCTGTGTGTAATTTTGCAGACATGATCAATATCTTGTTACATACTGAGATCAGAAAATACCTTTATTAATATCGTGACAATGACTTTAACCATATCATTCAGTCATAAGTGTGACTGACAAGGAAGAGGAGAGAGAAACCGTGACACACATAAGCCAGATTTTTCACCCACTGCCATGATATCCTGATGAATTTTGCAGTTTCAGTTTAATACTCCACCTCCAGTGTTAACATGCTAAAGCCTCTGAGCTCAGCTAGAGGACTGACTAAAGGCTCTTCCACTCCAACAGCTATAGATTAACAGTTATCTCCATGAGGGATGTTGCACTTCATTCTTTTATGAGCAGGTCTGCGGTGAATTTATGTACGGCGTTACAGAGGCATCGCCCATGCAGCTGTTTGCTCGTATCGCTCCAATAACGGATGTTCTAATTCTCGCCAAAGCCCGTCTGATTACTGAGCCGGCACCATAACCCGATCACATGCGAGCATTTGATGGCATGTAGGCAGTTCCCCAGCATGTTGCCACAGAGATGGTAAATGAGGTGTTCAAGGGGGAGGGGACACGGGCTTGATGATTCATGTTATCAATCAGAAGGTTATTTTTCTGTATTTCACACTGATGTAATCGTCCTAAAAACACATTAACATTGAGGGAGTACTCCGCAGAGAGATAATGGCTGGATATTTGTGCTGTTATTGAGTCAAACTCTGCCAGGCTTGAATGACGGATGTGCCTCACATGCAGATGGAGGCTGTGGCGTGGATAAATGCGGTCCGTCCAAATCACAATTAGAAAATAAATAAATAGAGTGTAAAGACAATGATGAGGAGGGGATGGGAGCGCGCGATCATTCAGGAGAACACATTTGCGGAGAAAAGAAGCAAACCAAAACGAAATGCATATTAGTGCCATTCATATTCATGACAGTTGAATGGAGGCCATTATGAACCACTTTCAATCACATTTGCATTTACATTACGGGCCTGTGATGCAACTGTAAACCTATGGAGCAAATGGTGCTGAGGCAAAAGTGGTGCAAACAACTAACACGGGTACTTCCTGCTCCGGTGAACACCTGTACATGCGTGTAGGTAAAAAAATGTGTCATATAGAAATACAATAGGGCTGTACGAAACAGTTTGAAGCTTCAAAGCTTCATTCATGACACTGACATTCAAATTCTAATTGAAGTTCGCATGCTGTGCAGCTTTTAACTTGTTTTGCATGTCGGTTCATTTTGTTGAAACCTGGAGTGAAATCGTTTTTTTTATGTCTCTTTCAGACGCCTTTCACAAGTATTTAAACCTTTGAACTCTGAGCAAATTGGTGCAATTTCTTTCAAGAACATGGGGAAAAAAGGCAATGAGCAACTTAAATAAATAAATAAACAAAAATAATTGAAAATTGAAAATGATTTAAAATCTTTATTTTTATCTTTATTTTGCGATTTTAAAAGTATGTTCTTATAATTTTTCAGCAGTATTTCCAGATCATTTCCTTTTGTTTTTTTACACCAATTTTCTTGATTTTAATTTTCTCTTTTTTTTTTTACTTATTTCTTGCTAATTTTTCAGGTCGCTTATTGCCTCCTTCCCTTGTTAAAAAAATAAATAAATAAAGCCAATTTGCTCAGATTTTAAAGGGTTTAACCCAGTATTTCTGCATCATTTCAGGATCAGCCTACACTAATATAATATGTATTAAAAGGCCTACTATCTGTACAGTTAGAGTCCAGTGGTGGCTGTTAAAACCATAAGTTGTGTAATAAAGATGGACGACATGCCAGCTTCCCAAAAGTGAAGCCAAAACATCTCGATGGTGGCTGGCTGCAATATAGGCCCGCCCCCTTCATGTTGGTGGATGGGACATGGACACAACTAAAAACTCAAAGTAGACGTCAAACTTTCTTGTAGACTTCCCAAAGATGGTTTCTATCATTTTAGGTAGTTTCTATCACCCTGATGTTCAGGTGTTCATTCTTCTTTTAAGTCTGGTTATGGGAACTAACGCCATGATTGACAGCTGTGTGTGCCAATCAGTATGCTTGCAAACTGCACAGACTCTGGCTCCAACTGACGTCACTAGCACAAGACATACTTGCAGACCTTTCAGTTTTTCCCAGGACATCACATTTTGTCTCACTGCCTTCTCCCGGTTTGCTCCCGGGGTCACAATTGTTCATTATTTCTCCTGATTTATGACAAACTTTCACATTGTTTTTTCCTTTTCGTTATCACAACCTGCATTTGGCATTTGGCACTGTACAGCGTGTATAAGCCCTGTATTGTTTTCTAACCTTCATGCCCCCCTGTCCCGCTGTCTCCAACCCTTCAGGGCTGGAGAGGAGTGCCTGTCTGACCTGCAAGTGGACATCTTGTCTCACCTCTGACAGCATTCGTGCGTGTAAATCTGACAGGATGCTCTCGCAGGGGTTTGAAGGGTGCCTCAGGGGTGAGGGGGAACCTGGCTTGCCCTCATCCACCGCGGCGGGGTACCCAGCTGCCTTCCAGAGACCGTGAGCCTCCTGTTCTGCCTCGCTTAGGCATCTAGGACCCAGGGGTGTGTGGGCCAAGGAGGACAGCTGGCTGTGGGTCCCTGGCACAGGCCAAATCTACAGCCTGGCCTCCCTCCGGAAACAAAGTCCCTGAAACTGAATTTTATCTGGTGGACGACCCCCAAAACCGTCCGCTTTCATTTCAAAATCCTCTCTGTTTTTGAGGTCTTAAGGTCGGCGAGTATGGAGCGAGATGGCAGCAGCCCTATCCAAGATATTTGGGGTTCATTTTTTGACAGTGGTGGAAGTGGAGATGTGTCATCCATCTTTACATACAGTCACTGAATCCAACTGATGTGATCCAAACATTTCCAATAACTTCAGAGTGTTGTTACGTCCAAAACAAAATTTATTATAAAAAGATAGATGTAGTTACTTCACGCAATATTCTGCCTCAGTCGTCGGCACAAACCTTTATTAACATGGCGGTCGAGCAATGATCTTAGAGCACCATAAATTATATTTATTCATTAAAGAAAGTTGATTTAATAAAGAAAAAACGTACTCATTTTATCCGATGATTCACTTTATTCAAATTGAGGATTTTGTTTTATATTTCTTAGGGTGATGACATCATAAAATATGACAACAGACATCCGAGGCTTCGTCTGAAAACCTCAGTAGAAGCTTCAAATGTAAAGACATTTGATACAGCCCTAATTTACAGTGCGTGCTTGTCTGCCAACGTGTCTTATATGTTTGTGATGGTATTTCGTCTCGAGTGTGCCCGTCTGCATGTGCGTGTTCGTACATTCACCTAGAGACTCAAAAGAGCTCTTCTACGGGGCTGTATTTTGCTATAATGTGCATCCAAGAGTTCATCGGAGAGAGCTACAGACGCGCACTGGCACTCAATTGCCAGAAGTAAAAGCTTTGTGGGTGAGGGGGGGAAATCCCTCCTGCTGGATTTACGCCTCGCCACAGCCGACCCTGTTTAAAAGCCAGTTGGATACAAGAAAGAGGGAAGAAACATAAGAGCAAAAACAGGGCGGTGAAAGGGAATATTCACCGCCGCCGCCGCTGCTGCTGCTGCTGGCCTGAGCGGAAAATAATATGATGTAATAAATGGTATGTCAGAAACAGACCTGCCCACGACAGCCCCTGAGTCTGTGTGTGCGTGTGTGTGCATTCCTGTGCATGTGTGTGTTAAGGCCTCTCCATTAGCGCTCACACAACATCAGAGCAAACAAAGCCCAGAATCATCAATGAGGACGAGTACAGCTGAGGCGATGGCGGGGTGAACCCTTGACAATATGAGCCTAATTACACACAGTTGTCTCCACAGAGCCATAAATCAATGCTTGTAGTGAATCCTAAACAGCAAAATCAATACAGTTGCGTCTCAATGGCCATAATGAGAATCTGGTTGAAGGCAAGGATTTTAAATCAGCCACATATTGGCTCCTTCCAGCGCTCTAAAGCTCAGCAAGGTGTGAAACGCATGTTAAATTACAGTAGGATGATTAAAACACAACAGGCATTCTGACATTACGAATGTGTAATTCTAACGAGAGACGGTTTTACAATCAAAGTCAAATAACACAACAACATTTCGCTGTGATTAATAGAGTAATAATTAAAATCTTTCTCTTGCTACTGTTTGTAGTGATAGGGAGCGGTTATTAATGGCACAGAGGACAGAGAGTCACTGTGAAGAAGAGTGTGACTCTGTGTGTGCAGGAACAACATGTAAACCGCCGGGGTTCCTGAACTCTCATTTGTGTTCATCAAACTTCTCTAAATTGTTTGTGTAATGAAATTATGGCCGTCAGGGAGGCCCGGGGGACATCAATTAAGCAGATAAGCAAATGAAAATAAATCACTTTTTATCAAATGTGTGGCCGCCCGCCTGTGTGTCCAGTAAACACGGGGGAAAACAGGATGTGATTCTGTTCAGAGATTTAAGGCTCCATAAATCGCGGTGACAAGCGATCGGGATCAGCGCTCTGTTGGCAGAGCTGTGGGAAACAGAGGGAGGACAGAGAAAACATGACTTCCTCTTCATAGCTAAACACAGAGGACATAACATGTTTTTGATTTTCAGAATGCTGCAGTGTCAATTGTGGCACCTGCTTTTGTCTTTTGACGAAAATGAATATTAGCTTTAGTCAAATTTGAGTTATTTCACTCTTAGAAATGTCTGACTGCTGACGATGGATGTTCACTCTTCTAGTTGTCCAATCAAACTTTGCAACCATCTCTCTCAGTCACTCAGGATGCTACTGCAAAATTTTAAATCTGCTCTCTCCTCTGCTGCTGTCAACTGTCATTTTAGGCAGAACTGTTGTGTCCCCCTCCACCACGTTCACATCCAGCCACCATATCCAGAGTCCAGGACAAGCTCATCAAAGGCTCATTCCTCTGCTCATCCAGATCATCAGCACTTCTCCATCTTCTTCTCATCTCCACCACCTCTACCACCATCAGCGTCTAGATCTCGGGGCGGTTCCCTATTTGACTATGGCTTCATCACCCTCCTTAAGTCATACCATCTTAATGGGGTCTAACTGCAAAAGACGTTCCACATTTTTCATTCTTATGTGCACATGTTAAGAAATATTCTTTTTACTATAAAAACGAGTCTCTCCTGATTAAAACATATTTAATATCAAAATGATGGAGCAGTGTACTTATTATTCATTATTTTTATTCTTTAAAAGTCACCAGTATGCAGGACACAAAGTCCCTGAAACTCAGTTTTATACGACAGGTATGGTGTCATAATGCTGTTCAGTGTGCATGACAAAAGCAGACTGTTGAAAACGTTGTGCGTAAAGATGACATAAAGTCTGTGCTGGTTTAGATCGTAAATTTTTGACCATGTTATGCAGTGTTTAAGTGAGAATATATAGAAATAGGACATTGAGTCGGTAGTGAACTGTACGAGATGTCATTTTGATGTAAATATGGATTTTCTTGGCCTGCTGTTTTGTTTTTCTTTTTTGTATTCTCAATAAACCTTGTTTATTAAACATTTTCCCTGGCTCATGTGAGCACTGTGGATCTTCAGAAAAGGAACAGAAACACGAGTCAAAACCGAGACACCTCACAGACTTTAGCCTGGTTTCCACCAAACACTTTCAGTATGGTACCTTTGGAACCAACAGTAACCCTTCAGACATGGTACCTAGACCCTAGCGTTCCCACCGCAAACAGTCCTCTTAAATGTGGGCGGGGTTGTTGTCACTCACTGCTCCGTCCAGCACTCACTGTATTTCCTCCATTATCAGTCTGCCCCTCGTTTATCGTCCACAGAACGAGGCTGCACGCCATTTCCAGAACAAAACAGAACAGGCTGCAGTGAGAGTCTCTCTCCATGGGATATTTAAAAATAGCAGGTTTGTGCATTTAGTCCTTCTCAGGCAAGCTCAGGGGTTTAGTGTTGCTGGAGCCCACAGGAACTACGCTCCACGACGCTTTTTTTTTTCTTCAAGTGAGAATTCGATCAATGCAGTTTCATTTTATAGTTACAGTTTACTAATAAAACTCTCCACAGTATGAACAGTGGTTACATGAGCCTCAAAACCAGCCACAACTCAGCCCTGAGCAGAGTGACCGTCCTCTATTGACCAATCAGACTGCAGTGTTCACAGCTCCACCTTTTAGTACCAGATCTGTGTGCCAGGTACCCCAACAGAGGGGGGACCAAACATGGGGACAGTACAGAACGGTTCCATTGGTACCATCCACAACTTTTCACAGTGGAAACGGTAAAAGCTCACCAAACTGTACCATACTGCTCAGTGGAAACGGGGCTTTTGTGGCCTAGGAACTTTGGTATGTTGAAACAGCCATTGATTATGACTGTGTGTGTCACTGTCGTTGTTAACCTCCTACAGTGCCGAAAAGCGATTTTACTTTTTCCAAATCTGCATAGCAACAAGTCGTGAAGGCCATGGTTACTGCAGAAGGTTTATCTCGAACAAAAGGGCGGGGCATTCAACTGTTGGAGCAACCACCAGCAGAAACATAAATCTATCTAACCTATGATGTCGGGAACACTCAGTATGTGCAGCAGCTGAAAAAGTAAAAACGTTCATGAAGCAGTACCCTACATGAATGTGCTGGAAACATGAGGTGGTGGTCAGATGTACAGTGGGTATAGGGGACTATGGGCTGTGTGAGTGCCGCATGGGAGAGCCACAATGAGGCGAGGCTGTGCTGTTAATGGATGTGATCACAGCTTCCTGGTGAATAATGCAGCCCTGCTAATTGGCTGGATTAATAATTGATGGGGGCGTGTTTGAGGGGGCGGAGGTGGGAGCTGCAGTGGATAAAGAGCATGCAACCGCCTTGTTAGAGAAGACTTTGACTGCTACATGTTGTACATCTGTCTGTGCTTCCTCCTCCTATTGATGATACGACTGTAGGAGGAGGATGTGACCGTGTGAAACGAAGATGTCAGAATAAACAATCGCTCTGACAACATAATGATATAATGAGCCCCAGCCCCGCCACATGTTTGACGGTTAAAATGACTTGGGCTCATGTCAAGTCCCACAGGCTCCACAATGTTGTTACACCCTTAGTCCAAACTGACCGTGGCTGACCCACAACTAGCCAGCTGCGTAAATAAAAATGACTGCAATAATGCCGAAATGAGACATAAGGTATTGATATAACACGGTCAGTTGTTACACATGCCTGGCATTGGATGTGGTGATCCGGCTCAAACTGACAGGAACTGATGTTGTTTAGAGTGGGGCGAGACGCCAGCTGATGAGAAGAAATAGGTGTGGCAAAAGAATGGGACATAGGAGGGTAAGAAAAATAGATTTTACTGTAAACTTGATTTATCTGCTGTTCACGAGGTGTCCAGTTTCCAGAGGATGCATAAACCCTGCCCATAAAGGAGTCTTGTCTCTTCGGGTTAACACCTTCAAACCGCTGTTGTGGTCTTACAGGAAACAATAGGATCAATATCTCAGGGTGTGTTCAAAGGATTTCTGACAACCCCAAAATCATTTGTTCCAGAGTTCAATGGGCGCCACACACAAAAGAACAGAAAAACAATGACCTGGTCTGATCACTGAGGCCAGTAAAGACTACACCTGTGTTTGTCTGCAGTGCAGAGAGAGGCAACGAGAAGAAGAGTATCTGGAAATGTGGCTTTTGTTTCTGGTTTGTGCATCAGAGCACCAAACATGTACCTTCACAGAAGCAAGTTTTAGTCTTGAAGGAACAGTTCTGCACTTTTCCAGAAGTTAGATGAGAGGATCGATACCATTGATGTCTGTCCACTAAGTATGAAGCTACAACAAGGAGACAGTTAGCTTAGCTTAGCATAAAGAATGGAAATAGGGGGAACAGCTAGCCTACCAGCATCTCTAAAGAGCATCTCAATTTCTGCTTCTTCAATCCTACAAAAACCAATGAAGAAGAAAGAAATATTTGAGTGCATAAACCCCTGTAAAACCACAAATTGTAATTTTTATATTTGAGCAGATTAAACACAATATAAAATGTGTAATCAGTGAGTTTCAGAGGTGCTGGTCAGCAGCTTTTGTTACCTTTGCACAGATCCAGGCTAACTGTTTCCCCATGTTTACAGTCTTTAAGCTAAGCTAAGGCTACATCCACACTAATTCAGTTTTTTTAGTTTTAAAACAGTGTTTGAAAATTAAAACAATCTCCACATACACAAGTGTTTCAGCACCATTTCAGAAATAATCTCTGTCCATACTAACTAGCAACAGATCATGAAACCTGGTACTAAATGAGCCCCTGGACTAAATTACCAAAGACCGTAGCATAGATAAGCTCCGGTGTTATCGATTCTTTTATCAGTACTTTTACACATTTTAGTTTCATTCATTATCATCCTCCAGCCTCTCACCTACGCTCTGTATCAGGGCTGAACTCCTTCAGATACACATACACACGACACGGAGTAATGTCGGTGAACAGTAGAGAAACCACGGTGGAAACAAAGTGAAGTTAACTCGAAATTTACTCAAGTTGACAGCAACTACGCTTGTTACTGTGAGTGCAATTAAACCTTAGCGAGTAAAAGGCCAATACTTAGACAGTGATATTCAATATGCTCTGTCCACAGTCTCTCATCTACCGACACTAACGTTATGTTTTACACAAGGACAGCACGCTAGTTCAGCTGATAGCGAATTGTTACTAATAAGCTGAAAAGACAGCTGTCTGTATGTAGACTAACTTAGTTTGACACTTATCTTAAAATACTTTTAAACTTAGCTGCTGCAGCCCCAGCTCTCTACACCAGCGCTAATGTTACCTGCACACAGTGAGTCACATCAGCAGAGAGGGAGCAGGACAGATGGACAGAGGACAACAGGACTGACTTACAGTAGCTATGTTTCCATCAGCCTGTTTAGATGCGCATCTAGAAGTATCGCATCGGAAAATTATGATGGAAACGCCAAAATTCGAATTAAAACCCCCTGATTCGCACAAACTAAAATACGCTCACTTTAGCCGGGTTTTGGTTGATTCGAAAAAATGTTGATTCGCAAAAAGGGGGATGGAAACAGTTATGTTCGAATTAAGTCTGACGTAGCGCACCTCTCTCCATGGTGATAGCCACACTCCGGGTCGGGAAGGCGGTAATGCTTTTACAAGCTGATTTCCAACCGCCAGAAAATGTAGAAGAAGAAGAATGTGAGACTTGTTTTGTTTCCGGTTCTGCGGAAAACTCGCACAAGTTCATAGTTTTAACCAAAGTCTGTACATTTAATGGAAACACACAGGATTCATATTTCTTTTAATGCACATTTCCCAATGATTCGAATCACTTTTGGATGGAAACATAGCTAGTGACTGATAAATACTAATCTTCACTCAGTATTGTCATGTCAGGAATATTATTTATATAGTGATGTTGCTGTTGTAGAAATTACTGCTGCTGCTCTAGTTGCCACACTAATTTTTACATGTTCAAAAATCCTGTTCTGAATTTATTCTTTTTCAATTCATTTATTTTCTACAAAGCAAATATTCAGAAATGAAAAAGAAAAGTGTGTCGATAAAGTACCAAATCGTTGTATTTCCACCATCTCATATAGGCTCAGTAAATCCTGGAGTTCACTGTTGATCTATTTGTCCATATTTCTTCCTTTTTGTTTTGTTACAGGCAGTTGTTTATGTTTTGTGTTGTTTGTTGTTTTAAAAAATGGTGGCTGCCAATGCTGCATTGGCTGTGTTCGACAAGCTAACGTACACTCACGTCACTCGTGGTTCCTCCTGTGCTCTGAGAGTACCTACTCGAACCTAGGAGCTAAAAAAAGTTCCTTCAAAACGACTCTCTAAGAACAATTGTTGGGTGCAGACACAACAAAACAGGGAGTTCTTATGTTGTGTTCACACTGAGTGTGAATAAAACAATTCTCGTGAGTAAATTACATCTAAGGTCAATGAAAAAACGTGATTAGATGGGAATTCCCGCCGGGCAGCGCGATGGATGCAACATGAAATACGTGAATCAAACGAGTAGCGCAATTTCACATCATGCACGAAAGTTGAAACAGCTCAACTTCAGCGACCAATTTCCACCACAATAACCTTTTAGCATTGAGATCCTTCAGGGACGTATGATGCCGAGGATGTACCGGCAAAAATGCATTCACTGATTCAGCGATTTCTCGTGTGTGATGGGAGTTATTCACATGTATGAAGCCAGTCAACACAAAACGTTCTAGTGTTCAAACTTCTGTGAGTAACTCGAGTGTTTGGTGTGAATACAACATTAGAACTATGAAAAAGTTCCTCTGCCTATTATCTCTGTTTCCGGCCATCCAGACTAACTGAAACTGGGTCATTACTGTCTTCAAAGGTCTTTGTTTTAGGGGGTCAGAAACATGGGAGTCGTGAGGATACTCAGCTAAAGCTGCGAGTTTTAAAACAAAAACAAATTAGTGTGAATGTAGCTCAAGATAACCGAATGTTGGCTGTAGCTTCAAATTTACCGGACAGATATGAGAGTGGTATTCATCCTCTCATCTTATTCTTGGCAGGAAAAGGAATAAGCATATTCCTACAAATTGACATTTCCTTCACAGATGATTACATAACTTTATTGCCAGAATGTGTCTTCTTAACGGCGGCGAAAAGCTTCTCCAAGATTTTGCATCCGTAATTTCCCTGCCATGATTCATCTCTCACTTCTTTCTTTACCGAGGAAATCTGTTCCCCTGCTCCTCACATTAACATGCAAATCCTCATCTTTAGGAGAATAGTGGAAAGAAGAAAAAAACAGAAGACGCCCTTTTGTGTGTTCCATCCTGCTTCTATTAGCTGGACATGTTCCTTTGACAGCGATCTCCCTCCTGTCTAATGTACAGTCGGACCTGGTTACAGTCGCAATTACTAGTGTTCAGGTTATGATTAATTGAATTACTGGGTGGCTTCCCTGCACTCCTCTGTGGGCGTATCAATCATGGCCTGTGCGCTACACAGACCCTTTATCACCCTCCTCCATCTTTATGTAAAAAGACGCAGGCTGTGCTGTTGCACTCCATCTATCAATAAATGGGTCCGGGGTGGCAAACTCATTTTCTAACACATTCCTCTCTTTAATCAAGCAGCCTGGCATTCGGAAGCAGTGAGTAAAAGCTGTCCGCCATCGTTTCTCCAAACGAATAAAATGTTAGGGAAAATTAAAAATAGAGCAGCTGGGATTGTAATGACCCTCGTGACAAATAGACTTTGACTTCATAGAATATTTGTGATACATTTTAATTGATGATTTGTAAAGAGAAATCCCGCTATAGAGCGCCGTGAAAGGCTCTTTTGTGCCGCGCGACCTTTTAAATGTAAAATACAATAGCCTGTATGTAAAGTGTTTGAACAGCTGGATTTCTACTTGAGGAACCAGGTAGCTTTTTCAAAACCGCACATGCAATGAATCCGCCGTGCTTCTGTTTGAATAAAACAGCTCTCAAGGCAGATTAAATGCCACTCTGTCATTCTCTCTCCATTCACCACCTCCATTATTAGCTATTCTAAAAAATTGTGCAGGATTTCTGGTCACGGTCTATAGTGCTGCCAAACCCTAATCTTCAGCATGTTTTATTTCCCTCATCACTACCATGCGACTCTTTGTTCGTCATCGAGCAGGAATATACAGAACACGCTGGATGTGGAAGTGCTGAAAGCCCGAAAATAACATCTGAAGGAAATAATGTGTTGGCCTCTTTGTCGGCCGTGCCAAAAAAATGCCAATCCCTCATTTCAGATGGACTCCAACAGCCACACACACTTGCGCCTCGAGCTTAGCTACAGTATAATTCTGTGTTTTGCATGGAGACAGAGGTTGGGCAGTCACATAGAGGTTGTGCCTGAGGCCGTCTGGCGTAGCCTCTGCCCATGTCTGCGAGGCGGACGCTGCCAAGGCGACTGGCACTGGCCATGCCCCCGTGGAACAGGAGAAAAAGGATGTTTGGTGCCATCCTATCACCACACAGGCAGCTGCAGATAGCACACATGGCAAGTGTGTCAGAGTCCATGCCTTTAAGCGCAGAGGCAGAGAGGGAAACAGTCCAATGTTTGGCCAGTAAGCCTAAAAAAGACCCTTGAATTAAGTGAAAGACTTTCCCGCTGAGTGAACGGAAGTAAAAGGCTGGAAAGATGAACTTCCTTGAGTAGTAAACACTTATATATTTTTTTAAATTTTACAGGGAATTGAAATACAGGACGGAGATGTGTGCCAGAAAAAAAATGAATATGTGGCAGAAGTATTTTAAAGAAAAACACTACAGTTGGAACGGAAAATGGTGGACCCAAGAGAAGAGGGCTTCCTTCTTTTTATTGGTTCCCAGGCTTTCCACAGCTCTGGTTCTCTCTCTCTCCCTGTCTGTCTCTGTCTTTTTGTCTCTGGTGGAAAATATGGAGGGCTCCCCGTCCTGTGATAAAGCTGTTGCCTGTGAGATGGGAAAGAGAGATCCATCACGTTGAGGCGTTGGTTTACCCTGCCAATCCGCACCACTGAGGGCTGTTACGCGTACATGCTCCATCCATGCATCATTTACCGAGCCCTTCTGTGCCCAAATAACATGGGTTTGGCTGCACGTTTGTGAAATCCTAAAGCACTCTGGCAAATCCTCTGAAAGTCTCGATATGCATGAATTCTGGAGGTTGTTTTGCGGTTTGTTTAGTTCGCTTCTTCGAAGAAGAGAGAGCTGAAACAGTCTCGTCTAAAGCCCCCTTGACTCTCCGGTGCCAAATGATAGGGTTACAGTCTCTCTTTGTTTGTGGAAGGATAACACTTAACTTCCATCAACCTTGGACTGCCAAGAAGAGAGAGGGAAAAAAAACCCATCGAGGAACAGAAATACAGTACAGGAGGAAAATTGCAAACATGATTCTTTCTTTTTTCATTACAGTTGTACAGCTTGTAAAGTGCCTGAAGGCAGAGCTACTGTGATGTTAGAAAACATTACCTGGAAGGTTTCCACTGAGTTCAAGGAAAATAAACATCCCTGACATTCATGGGCATTGCTTGAAAAGCACTAAACTAGTAAAGGGCTTCAGGTATATCACAAGAAAACAGAGCTGCAGACGTAAGGTCTCGGAAAAGTCAAACATTTTAACTTCAGAAACGATAAGACGATAGACACGATTGCTGTGTGCGTACACTGAACAGAAAGATAAACACAACACTTGCTTTTTGTTCAAAGTTTTTACAGGTTTGAGTTAAATTGTGGTCACAAATTTGTTAAAATCCCTGTTAGTAAGCCCTTCTCCTTTTCCAAGATAATCCATCCACCTGACAGATGTGGCATATGAAGATGCTGATTAAACAACATCATTACTACACAGGTGTGTCCTGGGATGGTCACAATAAAAGGACCACTCTAAAATGCCCAGTTTAATCACACAATCAAGAAGCAACCTCCAAGACTATGGGTGCTTTCAGACCTAGAGTTGTCTTGCTTTGGTCTGAATCAGGGACTAATTTTGTTCCAAAGTTGTATAATTGCCTAGAGTTGGTTCGTGTTCTCACGGCAGCATTTACAAGTGGACCAGGTAAAATGCCTTGTGTGAGAAAGCTGCTCTTGATTGGTCAGAATTTCCATGTGGGAAAAATCTAGGAAGTAAACCAAACGTTGAAGAAGAGTACACTTGCAAGATAAATGTGACACTTTCTAATGTCACAATGGAGGGACAACTACGCAGGTTGATTTTAGCGCTGCTCATCGTGGAGACCACCTGAGTGTGATTGCTGTGTTCACACCTGCCCAAACGAACTGCACTTAGGGGGCTAACAACTTTAAGTCCGATTGAAACAAACCAAACAAGGCCTGAAAATTTAAGCCAATGCCGAAGTGCCGCAGTTCATTGAATGGCTACTTGAGGCTGGCTCCACAACAGAGTAAATCCCCACAAGCTCCACCCTCTCATCCAAAAATGGTCATATTTGGCTCCAAAAAAACAAGATGGTCAAAGCCCGAATTCCGAACTTGAGGCTACACAACGGCTGTTCGCAAAACAATGGGTGACGTCACGGTAGTTACGTCTTAAAGTCTATGCACACAACACAACACCACAGATGTCACAATTTTGAGGGAACACGCCATTGGCATGCTGACTGTAGAACTGTCCACCAGAACTGTTGCTCATGTACTCAATGTTAATTTCACTACTATAAGCCGCAGTCCACATGTAACCAAACCAGCTCAGGACCTTCACAACCAGCGTCTTCACCTACAGATCATCTGAGACCAGCCAACTGAACAATTGATGCAACAGTAGGTTTGCACAATCAAAGAATTTCTGAACAAACTGTCAGAAACCGTCTCAGAGAAGTTGATCTAACATGCTCATCATCCTCAGCAGAGTCTTAACCTGACAGCAATTCATCACTCTAATTCTAATTTCTAACTTGTGCTGTTGTGAGGCCGGTTGGATGTACAGAAACGACATTGAAGACATCTTATTGTGGTGACATGAGTTTCAGTTTACAGGCAACAGCTCTGGGGGACATTCCTGCAGTCAGCATGCCAATGGCACACGCCTTCAAAACTTGGGACATCTGTGTCACTGTGTTGTGTGATCAAACTGCACATTTTAGAGTGGCCTTTTATTCGGACCATTTGTAGGCACACCTGTGTATTAATGATGCTGTTTAACCAGTCACGCCATGCCATGCTACACCCGTCAGGTGGATGGATTATCTTGGAAAAGGAGAAGTGCTCACAAAAAAATTGAGAGAAATAAGTCTTTTGTGTGCAAAGAAAAGTTTCAGATCTTTAACTTACACCTGTGAAAAATGGGAGCAAAAACAAAAGTGTTGTTTAAACTTTTTGTTCAGTGTATTTTTGCTCAGCCAAGGACAATAAAAAATGACCTCCGTTTGAAATATGAATCCCAGAATAAATGCTTTGTAATGTATGGGCTAATACCTCATAAAAACACAGACAGCTGCTGAGCCAAACGAGCCCGAGATACGACGAGGTCAAACAGGTTGCTGACGAGTGTACACAGGAAACCCAAAAGTGAATAAACAACAGAATCCTAGAAACAATGTAACCCGATCTTAATGTTACAGTACCATCTGCTGGCATTGTGAACTCTGAGGGTGGCACATTCTGTGGGTGACCCTCCTGACCGTGATCAATCACACTCCCTTTCTGCACATGTTCATCAAAGCTCCTGGAGTTCCTGATCCCAGAGGCCTGGAATATTTGCATGAATGTAGCCAGTTACTTCATCTTGGTTAGAAGTCAACAAACAGCTCTTATTTTAAGTGTGTCAGGTGAATGCATCAGGTGTGAGCGTCTGGTGTAGATCCAGGTGGTGTCTGCAGAGCGCCCTGCACCTGCTGCCTGTCCTCACTCACCCATTGGGGGGCAGATTCCCAAGATGCCAGAGGGCAGCTGCTGACAGGCACTACTTTGGATAGTCCCCTTGCTTCTATCTGCCTCCCCTGCATGGGGCCTCCTGGGGTCAGCTGCTAAGGGCATTCAAAGATGTCGGTGGGGGTGGCGGAGGTCAAGGAGTTGGCAAGGAAGGGGGGACTACAGTCATGGGTGGGTTGCATGCCTTCAGCAGGAGGTGAGCGTCCCGGTTTTACAATTATACTCCCCGATAATCACTTTCACAATCCGAAGGCAGCTCTGAGCTCATGCTCAGGAGGTCTCTGGTGATCACGTTACCTCCGCTGTGTGTGCCCTCTACAACCCCGACCCTGACCCTTCCACCCACCTCGGCCAGACCTCTCTACTCCACCTGCCATCCAAAAACCTGACCCTATGTTAGCGGATGTAGTGGAAAACAGAGCCAGTCAATACCTAAATCTGAAAACGCAATGTTTAATATTTATACCGTCTCTTGTGAAGCATTGACCATTTTTAGCCAAGTACACACTTAATGAGTTCACAGATTTAACCCAGCCAAAGGTGGTTTATTTTGGACATAACTTTATTTAAAGCTTGAAGGTAGACCTGCAGGTTTCATACACTGGTTAATATATAAAACCTCTCCCTTCCGCAATAAGCCCCACTCCCTCATCCTGTTTCATGACGAAGCATGTCTAACTACATTAAAAAATTACCATCCAAAGCTGTTTCCCAAGACCTTAAAGAATATTTCATTTCTGCTTTGTAAGTATTTTCCAGTATGGAGTCAGGCTAAATTAATCGAGCGGTCAATCAATGGGTTAAAAAATGGGTTTTAAAAGTCTTAATTGTGCCACAGAGAAATGCTAAATCCTCGCAAAGCCTCACTAAAGAGTCCTCAGAGATACATTTTTTAAATGTTTGCACACACAGACACATAACACCAGCAAGAAAAACCCTGATGTTCCTCTTATTTTTGGCTGATATAATTATATAAATCCAGACAGCCGAGTGAGGTATTTTAGCGTTGGTATACAGTGTGGTGCGAAGGGAGCGGGGTGGTGAAGACCAAAGTATTTACAACTCTATCACTGTATTTAAAACTCTGAGGAACATGTCATTCCTGTATTCCGGGCCGGGTTACATCCAAGGGCAGCAGCCAGCGAGCGCCAAAAGTACACTGGAGGTGCTTACAGTGTGCATGCTCACATAAATATGGACACACACACATATACACACACGGTTAGATCTGGCCTCTTGTTCCAGCTGGTGCAGCTACACAATAAATAATGTACACATGCATGGTACAGTTTGTTTTGTATGTTATACTGTTTTCAGTGTGGTGTTTGTAAAATTGTAAAACTAGGGTTTAGAGGTTTATAAACTGCTTTAGAGCAACTTCTACAGCAGCTTTACTGTCATAAAACATAGGTGCAGATTTCAGGAGGAGGACGCAGGGGTCATTTCCCCCTTAATATTTAGTACATGTACATTTATCCCGCTTAATAAAAACATGAAAATGGCAGATGACTTTAATTTTGACCAAATTGAAGACATTTACATCATAAATTGATGCTAGAAAGGCACAAAGTGGCGCATAAAAATACACTAAATTAAGTGTTTGATCTATGGATGTCAATAAATAACTGCCAAGAATATTTCTGAGCGATTATTCATATCGGTCTATAGCTTAATTTTGCTGTTCTTCAGTTTACTGCACTGCACACCTACCAGGTCTGGTGGAGGCTAGCTAGCAGCGTCATTCCTTTTGGCGATTTCCCTACCCAACAACATTGCTGTGGAAACACTGTAGATAACCTTTCGGTCTCCTCCCACGTCACCCTGGTTAATAAGCGGCTTTCTTTAGAGTTGCAATCTTCCTTTAGTATCGGTAACACTGTTAGCTCCGTTAGCACAGTTAGCAGTCAGTACATTTACATTCACAGATAAGTCAAGCTAGGGTTATAGCTCGACTGGGCCATTCAATTGGACTACTGTTTTTGTACCAGGGTACAAGTACGCGAGGGGAATCGATTTATTGACCGAAGTATGTCCGACTCTGCTACAATAGGTGGTAATATGCCCCCTTTCAGCTTGTCATTATTGGACCTTTTTCCGATAGACTTATTACGTCACAGACCAAACAATCAACAAACGAGTTAGCTACGGTAGGCTAGCGGCAAACTGGTTCCATGGTGGACTGCTTTGCAGCTCTGTACATTTTGTCCGACCAAAAAGTCACAGCTCTAGATGTAGATTTTGCCATGTTTCGCCACTGTGAAGCATGCGGCAAGCACCTCGGCTGGTTTAGGTCCGATTGACTGCGTACATGCAGGCAGAATTCGACCCCCAATCGCATTATCTGGGTGTGTTAGTCTGACTGAGAAATTTGATTTAGTATGATTTCAGTCAGACTAACACGTTCACAAGTATTTGAAAAATCTGGTTTTAGTTGGACTAACACGATTAATCGATTTTCTCTAATGTCATGTAAATGCACTGACTGTTAGCATGAGTAGTGGTGCTAACATAATTAGCAGTGCTAAAGGGGTTATGAAGCTCAAAACTAAGCCACAGACTCACAGGGGCTACCTGGTGGCCACCATGTTTCGGCAGCAACACTGTCCCACCGTTGGGTGGGTGGTACTAGCAGTAACCGCTACTTGCCAATTGAGCAGCACAGCTAGCTTTCACCCAACCCAGGTGATGCACAGTGCAGTGCAGCCAAGGTTAACATTAGCTAACAAGTGGAGACCGGAGCATGGGCAGTAGGAACTATGTTTCTGTATGTTAGTGCAGCAAAGCCAACAGAAAATAACATAAAAGGCAAAACATTTACATCACAAAACATTAAAATTTCACCACCTCTGAAGGAAAGTGTTTTGAAATGTGGTGCTAAAGCTCACTGAGGAAAGGCCTCTTGTATTTTATGTGATTTTGCATTTTTTCTTTAAAATGACATCCCAAGTGTGATGCTCAAAATTTTATGTGTCCCCCCTGCTGCTGAAACAAAATCTCCACCCTCGCTCCTAACAGACATACAACCGAAGAGATCCACAGTCATTTCTTCACTATTAACATCCAGCCTCTCCCATTTGGAGTTATGTCATGCTTTCCACCGCTCCTCCAAACCTCCCCACACTCAGAATGACAAGTGAAATGTCAGGCTGCAGCGAACAAGGCCAGAGTTTAAACTCTGCCACCCAATTAATTGACACACACTCTAAACACAGCCAACGTACAGTATGAGAAACTTGGAGGTCGGCCTCGTTTCAGACGCTGGGAATCCAACAGCTTTTCACCGTCAGCACATGACAAATGTGAATTTATTTTCTTTAAGTTTTTCTTTTTCTTAATGGTCTGGTTGGGTCAACAAATCCAACTGGGTAGCGCTAATGTAGGAAAAAAATGCTAATCACTAATGAAGAAAAAAAAAAAAGAGGCATTCATGGAATTTAAACACAGCATGTATTATTATTCCATACATTTACATCTGGTTCCTGACTCTTAGTAAGAGAGAGAAAGTCGAGCTGCCACACAGGCCGCTGTAATGACACAGAAATACAGATCAGGAAATCCAGATCCTATCGACACCGCCGCTTTCTAACACAAATCCCCACTGGGTCACTGCTTTTATGATCAAGAGCCATTTTTTATTACCATTACAGAATGTCCTTTCAAATAAGGCCAGTTTTATGAAGAGGGAAACCCCTAATTTAATGTGATTCTTCAGTTTTTCTAGCCGAGCACACTCTTTTCATTTGCTTTCTCGTGGTTTTAAGTGTCGCATACATGAAGGAAAACATATAAGGAGAAGCCACTGACTCAACTTTACAAAAGATTTTATGATTTATAATCTGCCGTACACCTTTTAATTTCCTGGACCTCAAAGTTGTGGTGTGTTTTAGCCACACGGAAAGCCTAGTTGTGTGTGTGTGCATTTATTCCTACACTGACTACGGCTGTGTTTGTTTGTGTCTTGATAAATATGCGTGTGGCGGAGTTGGCGGCAGATTGCCCTTGTGTTTAACGGGTCACACATGTTTTTATGAAGGATAATTAACCCATTAAGGGATCTGGTGGAGGCTAATCCGACCGGTCTGCAGACATCAAACAGGGACTGCGGCTGGGTCTAGACAGGTGAAAGCCGGGCGTTCGGTAACCCAAGTAGGCCCAAAACATAATACTGACTCCTCTGTAGCATGGACCTCTGCTTTAGTTCACAGTGTTTGTGCTTGACCCCCTTGTTCACTCCGAGTGTCCATTTCCACAACAAAAGCCTAACAGGTTGTATGTGATTATACGGATACACCGCTGAGAAATGTGCAGTGAAATGTAACACTGACTGACGGGGCGATTGGGCCGGGTGTTGGTTTCCTGTTCAACAAAAGGTCCGAGTTTACCGAGAGTCTCCGGCGAGAAAAAGTAAATGTGACATTTTATTAAGGGAGCTAAAGCTGTGTTTTTAGTTCAAAGTGCAACACCCCAGAAAAAAAAGACAAAGTTGTTACCAAGATTTGAATAAATGCAGATGGTGAGACAGAATTTCGCCCAACTTTTTCGAGGTCTTAGGACACATAAAAGTGGAGTTTAAAGCTACCAATGTTTCATGCTCTGACAGCCGCGGTGCTGTCAAAACGGGAAATTTTATCCCTCTCAATAAATCACAGATTTTTGCATCATAGCTTTGGGTGTGATGGAAATTCCCACAACAAGCCAGAGGAGTATAATTCTGAGAGAGAGCTGGAAAAAAAACGAAGGGGATGTTGCCACGTCACATTAGGAGTTTAGAGGTGTTACAGTACACATTCCCATCGGGACACAGAGACGGGTGATTCATGCCGAGGACACATTTCAGCCCTGACAATAAACAAAGAGTCTCCTGAGACGGAAGCTTTTGCGTTTTAAGTATTCACTGCTGCTAATGAATGGAATCGCATAATTCAAGCAAATTGGACACGGTGATTAGTCACAGAAAATCTGTCCTTGTTTTGCACAAACACCAACAGATTGTTTTTTATTTTAAAGGACGGCATTACTAAGTATTCAACATGTACTGGGAAGCACGGAGCTGCTTCTTAGCATTCTGGAATTTGTTCTTGACAAATTATGATGTGTCAGATGAGTTTTAAACGTTTGTGCAACCTTGAAATCTTTATTGGTACAGTAACTCTGGCACCGAGGCACTAACGCTGCGGCCATCTTTGATGAGGGGTCGGTTCAGCCTTATTTCCTGGTTTCGACAAGCACTTCTGAAGTGCACAAAAACACGTCCTCGAGCCAGCAACTTCAAATGAACGCGACTCAATCAAAAGCTTCCACAAAAACACAAAAGCCATCAACAGGAAGACTCTCAGACGTTGACGAGATGAACTCCTGCAGAGCGGGCCGCGCTGTTGTAACAGTTATTTATTCCTCTTTTCATTTCAAGGGTGCTTCTGTTTTAAAATGGACAGCATTAAGGGGAACCGGCACTAAGGTCCGTCCTTGGAGGCACGGTCCAAATTCCAGAGAATCTTGGCAACTCCTCGGGATAAATGGGACCCTCATGGATATAAAACCCCACAATGGATGAATAGGTAAACAGAAGGGTGTGAAAGAGTGATGGCGAAAAGAGAATGTTCACTCTCAGAGAGGCACAAAGAGGGAGGTGTGTGAGCGGGAGATGGGAGAGAGCCAGAGTGTTTGGGGGTGGAGGGGAGAGGGGGCGAGGAGCAAGGAGAGTCTGGAGGGAGTTGTCAGTTAGGGAGAGTAAAAGTTTTGTCTCCAGGCTTTTAGAGGGTGCTGTGTGTAGTGTTAACTCAATCAAAAGGTGAATTATACCTCCTGAGACACTCAGGTAACCTTTCATTATGGCCCTAATCCTTCTTAATAACAGAGCTGCAATGTCGGCAATGCCCCATTAGACAGAGAACCACTGAGAGGGAGAGCCATTATTCCCCACAGGCCCTGTGGAAATGTGAACACACAGCGCTCACTCACACACACTCGCTGTGACAGATGAAATCAATCACAAATTCAAGTTGAGCGAGGAAAAACGCAGCCCTCCACACGCAGACAGAGACAGCGGAGGAGAGTCAGTGTGTGTTTATGTGGGAGCAGAGTTTCCCTAAAGTTTCACTTTTGTCAGGCGAAGCTATAAAAGCAAAGTCAGACTGAAACTAACTCTCTGGAATAAAGGATCGACAAGACTGTAAACTTGTGTGTTTAACCTTCAAAGTTTGGTAAAAAAAAAAAGTCATACTATAAAAAGTTTTAAGTAGTAAATTATGACACCATAAAACATTGTTGAAAATCAATCCTGTTGTATTTTTTCTGCAGTAAAATATATTATTTCAGCTTCTTAAATTAAAGTTTTGCACTATGTTAACCCCTCTTATCGGACAGTACTACACACTCAAATACACATATAAATTAATTATTTTGCTTCAGCTCATTGACACATTTCCTATCTTTAGGATCTCTGGTATAATTCAAAATAAAATCCTGTTGATTTTAAGAGCATTTAGCTGCACAGCACTACTTTAAATGGCTGTCACGCCTGTGTGGGAGTGGGTTTAAACAGGTTAATCGTCAGCACATCTTAAGTTTAACTTTTTGGAGAAGCTGTTTTGCTTTTTAGCCACAAATTAAGACTTTCTGTGTTTTATTTATGAAACAGGGTGAGTGTTTCTGGAGCAACTTCACGTACTTCCAAAGTGCACAGAGAAGGGAGATAAATCAAAGGTGTCCAAACTCCTGCAAAACTATTTTGAACAACTTTATTGTACATGCAATAAAGTTGTTCTAAATACTACAAGTGGACGCCTGTGATTAAATTATTCATTTGTAGGAGCAAGTGTGATTAAAGTCTGGGTTTAATGGAAAAACTGAGTTAAAGAGAGGGCAATAAATCTTATTAAAAAGCTATGTACAAAGTGAAAATGTGTGTTTACTGAGCAAATACTTATCACAGAAATTATACTGTTCTTTGGCAAGCTGCTAAAGGTCAAATAAACAAAGTTGCATTTAAAAATATTAAGAAAAAATTGTGAGAAACTTATAAAGGCGTTATTTCTTCGACTAACAATAATGTAAACTGCAACTTAAAATTTTAAACACTGAATACTCGTCCTTATCTTATTTCCCAGCCTAATCCAGCTCCAGACCATGATTCCACTATGGCCCTGACCAACTTTAAAGGCAGCCAACCCTAAAATGTGCAACAAAATGAGCAGCCTGATAACATCTAATGAAAACAGGCCTAATGTGGCGCAATAAATCAACAGGCTGTCCAAAGTGCTTCATCCAGCAGCAACAACTAGGCTGCCTCTACCAAAGCTGAGATGTTAAATAAAGATTTGTGGGTCGTGCAGACTAATCTTTATCAGTGATGAAGTAGGAGGCTGAATAAAAAAGCTGGATAAACACAATCTATCATCATGGCAATTTAATGAGTAATAACAATAAACAGGAATTGAGTTGAGGGGGCTTTAATTAATTTATTTTAATATCTCTAGAAAAGTTATTTTCTATGCTTAATAATTACGTTGTGTTTAAGTTTAAATTCTGTAGGTTATTAATACTTTAATTTACCTGTACCACTCCAGCCCGTTCTCATAGTTGCGGTCGAAGAAGTGCGGCTCCGCTCCCACGGCTCTGATGTCCGGATGCACCCGGAGAAACTCCAGCAGAGCCCGGGTGCCTCCTTTCTTCACCCCGATGATGAGCGCCTGGGGCAGCTTCTTGCTCCCCTCCCCGAGCGGACTCACTTTACCTGCGAACCTCGGCGACACTTTCCTGGACGCGACTAGATCCGGAGGCGGCAAGATGAAAGCCTCCTCCAAGACGTGCCCCGCGCGCTCATCCGCGAGGACCCGCGAGGAGCGCCTGGCGGCCCCGTAGCCCATCAGCTCCGAGCCGGCGGTCCATTCGTACGCCAGCCGCTTCGTCCGCAGCGACCTCAGGTCCTCGAGGAGCCGGCCGGAGGTCGCTTTGACCGGCGAGGAGGTGCTGCAGCGGTCGGAGAGGCAGTGCAGGAGCAGGACAGAGGTGAGGAGGGAGCACAGCATGACCGCCGCTTTCCTGAAGATGCCTCGGGACGGGGGGTCCAGTTTGCGGATGCGGCTAAAAGCCATACCGGTCCCTGGGTGGTCGGTGCAGGAGCCGCAGCCATGCTAAGCACACATCACCGAGTCTTTCTGCCATGAAGAAACCGAGGAGGGAGTCTTCATCCACAGTGTGCTGCTGTGGATAACACCTGTCTCCTCCCCGGATAAAACACCAAATGATACCTGCTGCACACAGGTGAGCCAGATGACACCCAAACTGACCACAAACTGCCAGAATAAAACCACGCAGGTGCTTTTACACAGCGTGGAAACGGTCCACACAGTCAGGTGATAAAGTCTCTTCTTCCCTTGCTCTGTGCTGGATGTCACCACGAGCCCTGATATACCACCCGCACGTGTATAGAGTTGTAAACTTGTCTCGCATGTCAGGCTGCTTGACAGGCACCTCCCTGGCCAATGGGAGGAGGAGAGAAGCAGGCAGGAGCCAATGATATTATAGGTGGGCGGGGACTGTGACAGAACAGCTCGGCTAAATCAGAGGGAATTTTCATGTATAAAATAAAGTTGTGACGTGAGGAAAACACACACGTAAAGACGTATTTCACCGCTGGGAAGAAAACTACAATGTCTATGCAGTAAAAAGATCTAGATACTTTCGAAATTGGTGCGACATGACACGAGAAAACACAGAAAAAGAGCTGTTAGCTCAAGAGGTAGAAAACCTACAACTACCAGAATGCAATGTGCCGCTCCAACGGCTCTCGCTGTTGGGTGACGTAATGGAATGCGAGCTTGGCTTTGGTTTAAACAGGAAACAAAATGGCGGCTGCCTGGTAACAAAAGATCTGGAATTACAGTGAAATGGTAAGGAAAAATATGTTTTTTGTTTGTTTCTTCACTTTTAGGCAGCTCAGTAACGGAGTCTTGTTTCATATTTTATCAGCACTACTTTTCAGTCTTCCTATTTACAATACAGTGAACAGTATGGTGCCCACTTGATCACAACTTCTCATATTACAGCCAAACAGCAGGGGTGGGAGCCCTAAAATAATATGATATTTTAGGGTATTTTTTAAATAACAATATTCTCGATGATATGAACAATTAGTAAAAAAAAATAAAAAATAAATATTAATTAAAGAAAATAGAATTGCAACAAAATAATTGATATTCAGTAAAAACTAAACTAAAACTCAGTAACTACTTTTGTATACAATATTAATAGTTCAACAAAATAAAATCTACCACAAATTACACATTTAAACAGCTCCCAAATACAAAAAATGTCCCCTGGGATCTATATATATAAATCAACGGGTGATTTCCTTCTTTTAGTAAAATCCTAAATGATTGAGTTGTTTTTTCCACCTGGACCTTTATGCTCTGCCATTTCTCCTCTAATCATCACGCTGTAACCTGTGACAGGCTGTTATGATACCACAACTATCACACACTCACATATATGGAGTTTTTTGTCGAACTATGGGTGTCACGTAGGTTTACATTACCAAAAGTTTATGACAAAATCACTTGACGACACAAACTCCTGTGTGCGCAATGTGAGAGAGGAGAGGGAGAGATGCTGTGCTGCTGCCAGAGGAGCCGCTGAATGAGTTCCCTCTGAGCGGTAAGTCACTAAAAGAGTCTGAGAAGTCCGGGGCTGTTCATAAAACATTCAGGACGCCACAGTTTATTCCACACTACTGAAGCTGCTCCTCTTTTTGGAACCACCGCGGAGTCGGTAATAATTCCACTTTCAGCCATGCCTGTTGTTGCCGTGGGTAACGGTATGACGTCAATATGTCAACAAGTCAAAATATCACGAGTCACAATATGAATTTTTCATATGATATTAAAAATTATATCGGTATTATCGTTAACGAGATGATCTGGCACACCTCGACCAAACAGTGCAGTAAAATATATTTCTGAAGACATTAGGTTCAAAACAGGCAACACAGTAACAGAATATTGGTTTGTATTTGATCAGCCCTGCCTGGTTTTACCATTTGATCTGAGTTTAGCCTGAGTTTTAAAGAGACACAGAGAGAGAGGTGGCTCTCTCTGTCGATCTGCATCTATAGTGCTGCAGGGAAAACCTTTATATGAAGGCTAACACTTTTTTGAACTTAATGCGTAGTAGATCTTCACCTATTGTACATACATTTTTCATTTATATTTCACACTTGCTTTAGCAATGTAAACATATATTTCCTATGCCAATGAAGTAAAATGATGCAAAATACGTGAATGAAGTGGTGCAAATGAAGTGAGTATTGCGATATTACATCCAACACTTATTCATGATGTTATGTTTATACCAAACATGATGCAAATTTTAGCGTTGCGGTACTTGCACAAGTTTTAACGCCAGAATATTTTGTGTTGACTTGCTTCATATGTGTGAATAACTCGCATCATACGTTCGTTAAATCGCTGAATCGATGAATGAACTTCCACCAGTACATCCTCAGAGTCATACATCCCTGGAGGATCTCAATGCTGATTGGCTATTATGGTGCGAATTGGTCACTGAAATTTAGATGTACAAATAAGCATATGATGTGAAATTGCACCACTTACTTTATTCCCGCCGCTTAATTTGCGTATCTCGCGTCACGTCCATTGCGTCCAATGCGCTGCTCGGTGGGAATTTGCATCTAATGTGTCTTTTCATGCGCCAGTTGTTTTATTTACGCCAGGTGTGAACACAACATGAGTTTAAAAAATCTGAACCTCAGCAATCAATTTGCATCGTGATAGCCAATCAGCACTGAGATCCTCAAGGAACATATGACGCTGTAGAAGTACTGTCATACTGCCCAAATTGTTATGACACACAGGTGGTTGACAGTTGGCAAAATATTCCTTTAAATACACACGACAAGAAAGAGACTTGCAAAAACCAGACAAATAAGGATATTTAAATGCTTTTATTTATTTGGTCTTTTGTTTAAAAGTATTAGCATAGACAAATACACTGAAATTACACACAGTACAATAAATGAATTTATACTCCTAAATACTAAAACTGATGCTAAGACAAGCTACAAATCAAACACACACCACCTACAAACAAACAGACAGAAGCTGCAGTCAAGCTTGCCTGGTAATTTTATAGATATGTTTGTTTAGTGCACCGTCCCCAGATTTTTCCACTGTAGCAGCTTGTTTTTAGACGCCAGAATTATTCCTCAGATCTCCAAAACACTCGAGGGACCATTTCTCCACATGCAGCTGAAAGTCGGGCCACCAAAGAAGACGCCCTCCACCATGAACTCTCTTTTTTTATGACACGCAGAAGAACAAAAAAAAGTGAAATGATGATAACGGAGCACATTATTTCTTTACAAGTGAACAAGAACAGAACCAAATGTTTCACATCTGCTCCTGCCTTTTGGGTATTAGCATGAGAATGTGCAGGCAGTGCTTCAATGCTGCACAGCTCACTGCTCGAGAAAGAGGATGGAGACCTCAACACTGGGCTGTATTGCCAGTGCCAGATGTCCCCCCGTGTTGTCGAAACAATGCACGGGGGTGTCTCCGCATTTAACAAATCACACCCCGTGTCTTTTCTCTGTCTCTCCGACACTGGAGAGATGCTCGACCCCCGCAAACCCACTGTGATGACACCCAGCATTCCCTCACAGAGGTCAAATGGCTTCACACTCACTTCTTATCAAATAGTGGTGAAATAATGATGTTTAAAGACATTACATCTCTTTCTTTTCATGACTAATTGAATGCTTAAAGTCCCTTAATTTCTCCTGGCACACTTTATTTATTTATTTTTGTATTTAAACAGGTATGAAAGAGACAAAGTTATGACAAAAAGGCTCCCAACCTCTTGGTCTGGGCCTCTATAGAGGTCACAGGATAAATCTGAGGGGTCAGACATGATTAACGTGGAACAGCAGACTCCAAAACAAATTTCTGATTTTCTCTAACAACTCCAGTTGTTCTGTTTTTTTTTAGTGAAACAGTGGATCGTTGTACCCATTGGGGATAAGTATTCAGGTCCTTAAGTAAAAGGTTCAGTGTCGTAGTATAAAAATACACAGTTAGGGACTGTTTGTTTCTTTTGAGGGGGAGGGAAGGAGCATACAAGTTTAAATGGTTGTATTTTGTATTTATTTTATCACATATTATCAAAGATTATTAAGTATTGTTAAAGATTGTTATACAAAATATGCCTTCAGAGGGCATGTTTTCTTTAAAAATTGCCAAATTACACAATTTATCATAACCAGAAACTGTAAAAACAGAAATTATTGTTGGATTGTCTTTTCTTTTTTTTAAGTCTCTTTATTGGGTTTTGAAGGACGGATAATTTGTACGTTGGAAAGGCAGCAATCTGTATCCCAGCATAGAGGCAAGATGAAGTAAAGTAAGTTTTAAAATAAAAAAAGTACACATTGATGTTCTAATTAGTACACAAGAGGGGAAATGAATAAAAGGAAAACACCTAGGCAATACGTGTCACAAAAGATTCACTGCTGTTTTGGTTGTTGATCATTTGTTGAGAAACGGTTAACAGATTTTCAGGAAGATGTGTTCCTTGTTGGAAAGTTTATGTCGGAGATCGTTGGATTTTCGAATATCCGATGACCAAGGCTTCTGTCTAAAAAAACATGAACAAATCTGAGCTTAAAATAGTGATATTTTTCATTTAAAACGTTGCCAAAAATAAACCGTTAGCATGAACTAACCAGCACGACAAGAGCGAAAAACCGAGGCATTTTTTCAGCTCCAGGATTTCGTCTTCAGCCTTTAACTTTTAACTTTTAACTTTCAAATGTCAAAGAGTAAGTTTTAAAAATTGAATAACTAAATTATGGTGGAGGGAGGGTCGTGCATTTTCCTCCAGTCACTCTGGGAGGATTAAGGAAAAATGTTTGTAGGTTTGTGGAGGGTCAGAAAACACACAAACAAACAAAAAACTAAAGTCGACCCTTTTTTAAATAAAGAATAGTCCCTTACAAGTAAAAATCTTGCATTCAAAATCTCACTTATGAAAAGTACCAAAGTTTTCATAATGCAGAACGACCACTTTCCAAGTGTTATATTATTATACATATCATATTATTGGCAGTTTTGGCAGAGTAACTAGTTACATTTAATTAAATTACAAAATATTTTCATTTTCATTTATTTTATTTAAAAGGACAACACACATTAATCAACATGTCGGTGAAGATTCTCAGTCATGCAGGTCATTGTAATCATAAGTGCTATACCGTAGGACACTGGGATGCAAGAAGCAGAGGAAGAAGAAAGTCCAGTTGCCAACAATAACTTATAGATCACATTAATCAACATTCTGTAAATGTACCAGTGTTTGCCAGCTGGCTAATTTTCAACTGTGGTCTTTGGCAAGATGTTTTTAAACCAATAAAATAAAAAAATCACAAGACAAAGAGAAAGACAGCATTAACTACAGCAAATAGATATTCTCAGGATAGAACAGAAGTCATGCAAAGCAACAAGGTCTTAATAAAATGTTATTTTATGTTAAATAAATGTAATCAGTTACAGTTACTGAGACAAAATATGCAATTAAGTTACAGTTACTAATCAAAGTGTTGGTGATTACAAAGGGGTTACGTTCAGATATGTTCTTTTCAGGAAAAAGTTTATGTGTAGAATATTAGAAGACAACATTCATTGGTTTTTTTTATGATCAGACTTTTCTTTAATTGACATTTACTGTACAACACGCAGCAATGGAAAATGTCATTCTTGAAATGATCAGCCACCCTAAACAAAATCAATTTCTTAAAGACAAAACAGTAATAATGAGACAGAAGTGAAAATCAAAAAAACAAATGTCCCACCTAACAGGCCATCATACTGTCCACCTCCACAGGATCCAGACCACGACTCCTGACAAAATATAAATTCCAAAAGGCTTTTAAGGTTCATTAAGACTGAGCTCCACATCTCTATTGTTGACTCCTTCGCCTTGTACACGGGCATCTAAAGCTCTACGTCCACAATATCTACGTACATCAAAACCCACAGTCAAAAAGACAGGGAGTGTAGCGGCTTCCAGCGCGAAACAACTAATGTTTTTGCTGTTGTCAGCTCGCCTAATAGCGCTCTCTTTTTGATCAGTGTCATGTCCGGCTTCGACAGATTATTTAGAATGAGTAAAACAGGCGAGTGAGGCGCGCTGTCCTCAGATACATCAGAAAGGTTAGAGGACAATAAACAGTCATTCATGTTGACTTGCATCCTCTCGCCACGCAGGAAGTCCTTCTTGTGGCTTTTTTATTAGCTTTATCGGCCAGTTTAAAACATTTGTTAGAGAAGTAATCAAAAACATAATTGAATATAATAAGTTACATTACTTTGATGAAGTAATTAAATTAGTTACACTGCTTATTACATTTTTAACAGGGTAACTGGTGATCTGTGCGTTTTGAAAGTAACCTTCCCAACGCTGATTATTGGATAATTTTCTTGATATATTATGGTGGAGGAGGTATTCACACGTAAATACTGAAATGTAAAACTACTCTTTAAATAGTTTAAGTCAAACATCCAAAAGTACCAAAGTTTTCATATCGCAGAAAGGCCACTTTCAGATTGTTTTATTGTCATATATATTATAATATTGGATCATTTTCTTGGTGCATTATGGTTGAGGATGAACTCAGATTGTTTCTTTAAGTAAAGTATAAATACTACAATATGAAACTACCTTTACAAGTAAAAGTCCTGCATTTAAAATGTAATTTAAGTAAAAGTACACAAGTATTATTAGTAAAACGTACTTTGTGTTATTGAATTATTATTGATACGTTGATTTATGAGCAGTATTTCTTATACATACATGTGTACATATGTATACAACAATCAAAAGGATGCCCCATTAACTAAAGCACACACTGAGTCACAAATGAACACAAATCATAATGAACAACTTCTCGGATCTAAGGACATTTTTTGTGCGTACATAAATCCTAAAAACAACAAAGTTAAAGTCAAAAGTATTTCACTACTGGGGCGCCCGGTGGCTCAGTGAGTAGAGCAGGCGCCCATGTACAAAAGACTGTGTCCTTGCTGCAGCGACCCCGGGCTCAGTTCTGACCTGTGGCCTTTGCTGCTGTCGCCCTCTCTCTCTCTGCCGCTTTCACACTTGATACTGTCCCATCAATTAAAGGCTGAAAAAGCCCCAAAAACAATCAAAGTATTTCACTACAACACATTGCTCAGATTGACCATATCACAAGGTGTCTATCATGGAGTACTCTGTTGTCGTCTTCATTGTCAGATGTATATATCTAACATTCAACAAAACAGTAAATGGCCCCCAAAACTTTTACTTCTCATATATGTCAGGCGTTCTAAAGGACAAATTACGAGGATATGCCGAACCCAATATGTCACATGTGATCTGTTAGTCTTTTCTTGAAGCATTACCATTGATCTTTTGCCTTGCAGGAGACACATATCTGTCTTGATTTGGTCCCTTTTAGCACACTTGTTGTATTTTGGGTAAAACCCTAAGATAAAGAAACCATTGGATTGTCTTTTGAAATGATCTTTTCTATAGTTATTTTTTAATCTCCCCAAATGATTTGAAATCGTGTCCCCTTTATCACTACATGTTGTGCATAAATCTGAGATATTGCCATTCTGTTGACTTAATATGTTCACATTAGCTTCTTACACTGTTACAATCTAAGTCGAGTATTGAACGTGGACATTTGTACACACTGTCTCCCAGCCCTAAAATAATACATCTGCCTCCCAGTCATCCATGTAGGCTGCATTTTAATGTTGTAGTTGGTCAAAGTGGAGCTAATTTTAATTACTTTTCACGCATAGTTTAAGTAGTTTTTAACCAATATGACATCTTTTCATAAAATAAACTGAATAAATTAAAAAATATCTACAAAGTAAATGTAGTTGTGAGAGAAATGTAGTGGAATAAAAAGTATATTTGAAGTTAAATGTAGTCGTGTGAAGGTTTAATGAGCATAAAATCGAAATGCTTGAGTAAAGTAGAAGTACCTCAAAAGTGTACTTACATAGAGTACTTCAGTAAATGTATTTAGTTACTTTCCACCACTGTTTGTTCCCATTGAGGCCTCAAAAATGATTTAAAAGAAACAATCTTAAAAGAAACTATCATCTACATTTGTGACGAGGGACCGGCACTTCTAAACACCATTGATTAGTGTAATAGCACCGTCATCATCAGGGCGTCTGAGCTTGTCCTCAGCTCACTTTGTGCAGCGTACCCATTTTCAGCCGGGTGTAGTGTTTGTGCAGTAACACACACTTCCTTAGAAAAAAAAAAAACAGCATTTAGTGTGTAATTACACACCCAGACATTTGTGCTTTTAGAAAAATGTGCAAGCAGTCTAGAAGGCATGTAAAAACGTAATTCGGCTTTCATCTTCGCCGTTTACCCAAATTGCAGCACTATGGTTACACTGACGCAGCCTTTTTGGAATCTTGGATGCAGAGTTGGGGTTTTACGTTTAAAGGGAGTACAAACAAACTGTTTATTATCCTTTTGAATATAATCTTGCATTTGCTTAGCATAAATTCTCAGGGCATGCCATGGGAACGAGAGCGCGCGCCAAGGCGAAACCAAATAAGGAGCGGCTGAATTATCTGCATCTGATTGTTGTTTCACAGAAATGTATAAACCATACCTAGACTTGTGCATTCGGCCTCTCCAATGCACCATCAACAGTGAGAATAGAGTCATGCAGAAACTGTTTCCACTGCTGAGCTGGCCAAGTAGTTAGACTGCGTGTCTCAGCCATGCACATAATCTCCAGACAGGTTTATGAACTGAGGTTTGGGAGCTGTCAGTTTGGAGGAGACATCTTTACTGCCAATATAATGGCTTTACGTTTCTCGACCTGAAATCCGTGGCGATAAAATATTTTTATTTTCGGGACAATATTCATCTTCAGCTTTGGACAACTGGCCTGTTTTAATGGCATATAAATTTAATAAGTTGCTAGAATTTATGCTGGATATTGAAATATTGTCAGAAAAAAAGGTACAACGCTCCACGGGGCAAACATGGTTAGAAACAGATGCAGCTAGTAAAAAATAAGATTTACACGTGGAAATTGTATGGATGTAATTTACGACATGTTCCGTGCCTGAACTGAGATCAGCGTCACAAATTTCCACACAAGCCGGCAGGCAGCTCCTTGGCTCCACGAGTTCATCTCCTAAAACCGTCTCATTTTGAGTCAAATTGAAACGGCATTGCCCACTTGAGAGCTCAATTAGGTATGTTAGTAAAAACTTAAGAAAACTAAACATACTCAGTGGAGTTCCTACTGACCACATGACTGTGAGAGAATTTTAGAAATAAATTTAGAAGCAACAGTTATCAAGAAAAGACCTCAGCTTGTTAATGATATCAGAGAAAACATGCAACTTACACATATGTGTTTGGTGTGTGAGCCATGACTCAATGTTTTACTGAAACAGGGTGTTTTTTTTTACTGCCAGAGGAAATGTACTCGTTCTATATACACAGCTGTTGGCCATTCATCGAGGTCGAGTTCTTCTGCTTCACTGGCAGACTGCTTGCTGAACAGGAAGGGTTTCTATTGAGCACGGAAACCCAAATAAATTGTGCTCTTAATCAGATTAATGCTCATCTGAAGTGGGCTGTTTCTCTAAATCGTCTCAAAATGTCAACATACAACCAATTTGAATTAAGCACACAAGCAATTACGCTCCATTCATCAAGGCTTTGTCTCGAGATTTGTGTGTGTGCTGGTGTTTGCCACAAGCAGAGGAGGAGGGGTGGTGCATAATTAGTTTCTAAGCTGGCATTATCAGTCAGTTTATATGTAGTTAATGCATGTTATAGTATTTTCAAAGCAAAGAAATTACCTTGGAACACAATTTTAAACAACCCGACAAAATCTGACGCCTTTGTTTCTGCTTCAAAAAGAAAAGCCCCTTATTTATGGATACATGGAGGTGACACATGTGAGATTAAACAACCCTCTTGGACAGTACGCGTGATGATATTTGCATCTAAAATGAGCCTCACAGCAGCTTGTGTGTGTTACATTTTGTGTCACATTCCTTCCTCCAAGAGGCAGCAGGATGCAGCTGATTATGAGAGAGGCAGGCAGAGTGAGGAGGGAGGGAGGGAAGGAGGGAAGGAGGCGCTGTTCCAGTTGGAAGGTGGTGTGGCTGTGTGTCCATCTCCACAGGCCAGTAATCAGGTTTAAAGACAAGCTAGTGTGGGTACAAAAAGGTTAATGGCACATATGGCCGGCTATCACAAACAGGAGAACAATTGTCCAAATTAATCTCCAAATGCACTCGGCACCAGGAATGTCTTGGTGACTTTGAGTCGAGCTGAACGACCTCTAAAAGCTCCACATGGGGAATTTTACCACGCAGCTAAAAAAAAAAACTGGATTGTTTTAACATGAGATGAATATTTAATACTTTAAAAGTTGGTTTCACTTCTTAAGTATTCTCAAAAATATGAAATATTCATAACTGGGTGAGCAACAATTAAAGTTTAAGTTCGGAGAAAAATCATCCTGAGGTTTGATTTAGGAGCTATTCTGCTTCATCAGGACTGTGTGGGTGTGGAGCGGCCTCACAGCTAAACAAACAGCCCCAGAAACTGTCATCAGATCTTGATTTAAATACTGAATGGTGCACACACGTACATGGTGTCATTTCAAACTAATAAGAGGTGAATAGACAAAACACAAATCCTTTCATATAAAAATAACTAAACTTTTGCAGAAAACTTAATGTTCCTGAACGACCCCATCACTCAGAGTGTTTAGACAGTAAGTGTTTGGGGCCTTAAACACTGTTTATTCAACATTATCATACCGTCCTTTTTACAGTGGTGAGTAGAGTTTCTAGGGCTGCCCCTGCCTAAGAATATTACTAGTCGTCCAATAGTCATCATTTAGGGCCGTTAGTCAACTAGTCGCCTGCATGTTTATGATATTAATTCAGTTATTAAATGATATATTTTGGTGGTTTGAGTTGAAGGTGTGAGAAAGAATAGTATCAGTAACGTTGTTAACACTGTGCTACATTACAGAGAAATACAAAACCGTACTAATGAACCTTCATTAATATAGGCCTATATTTCATCTACAAGTGCACGTCACACACTGAGCGAGCCGCCTGTTAATGACGCTGTGGGCTAATGGGCATGTAGCTACTTCCATGTTTCAGATGATACGTCATGTTTGTAGTCGACCAATGAAGTTTACATATCACCTTGGGTTCGTCCTTCACCTTCTCAAAATGATCCCACACTTTGGATTTTTTTTTTTTTTTCCTCTGGGACTACATGACCAATCTGCCAGAAAGTCGAAAGAAAGGTATTAAAATCAGCTCAGTAGTAACGGTCAAGGAATCACTCTCCTTTGGTGTTTTGCCTCGCTATATCTGAGTTTTTCTGGGGGGGTTTCGGCTGCGTCTTGAATACATTCATACAGAGCCAACATCCTGCATTTCAGGGCTCGGCATTAACAAGTATGAGCTGAGCTTTCAACAGAGTGACGTAATAACACTGGGTTTGGGCTTTAACTGCCCAATTTTATGCACCAAGTTTTGCCTTTCCTGCAACAATTTATGCGGAGGGTAGAAGGGGAGTTTTGTTGTAAAAAGTGTGGCCAGATGTGGTCGAGGATTGTCACTGGAAGATGCCTCCTGTTCTGGGTTTTGCTCCATCATCATCATTGCATCTTGGTCAAAGGACAGAAGGTGCTTCTTTTGCTTCCAGGGAGCTAGAAACTTGACATCTTGGGGCGGCAGTAGCTCAGTCTAAAGGGACTTGGGTTGGGGTGGGGGGCAGGTTCAAGTCTCCATCCACACCAAATATGGAGCGAGGACTTTTGCCTCCTGGGCACTGACGAGGTGCCCTTAAGCAAGCCACTGAACCCCTAACTGGTTGGCGCACCCGTCCAAGGCAGCCCCCTCGTTCTGACATCACTCCATTTAATGCATGTATAGGTCCTGTTTGTGCATGTGTGTATTACGCGCCTGTGTGTATATATGACAACAGAGTGATTAATGAAGTACATCTTCTTCTTCCTCTGTAATCTGGAGTAGACATGCCCCTCTCAACCCCTGCCCCCAAACCTCAGAGCAGACTAGTTGTAACGAAGGTATAAACAGAAATTGTAGCAAAGTAAAAAGTATATTATTGGATAAAATATATCCTTGAGTGAAGAGTAAATGGACAGTTTTAAAAAAAGGAACACGGAAAGTACTCGTTCCTGAGAAAACCCTGCTTATTACTTAGTGTTATTACCGCTTATATCCGTTACTTCTAACCTAGGTACCTACCCAGGCTTACCTTTTTCAGAGACTCAGCCCTCAGTATCTACCTCCAGGCTTCAGATAGAGATGATAGCATCATTACACAAAGACCCACAAAGTCCAGGAACAAATACACACACCGTGTTGACCTTTTGCCCCCGCTTCATGCCTGAGACAAGGCCAAACCATGGAGATGGTGTTGGGTGATATGGAATTGATATTGGCGCCCAAATGACCAGCGCAGATGATGCGTCACATGTGAGCCCATTAGAGCAGCATTGGACGGCGGAGTGCTGTGTTCATTAAAAAGCAATATGTGGAAGTCTGATCTGCCATTTCCTGCAGATAAGTATCTGCTCATACATCTAAAGAAGACAGCCAGGCTGCGGGTTGTTTTAGCCACCACAGGGCAGGGTAATCACAAAGCATAGATCCTCCGACTGTGAGTTCGAATTAACCATGTTGCTAACTGAGCCTGAAATTGTGTGGGATTGAGGGCCAGGGCCTGCAATCTGGCCAGGATATCTTCACGCTGTTTGCTGCCGTAATGCGATGATGGAGCCCGAGCAGAATCGATTAGAGCAATCATTTGTTGAATCAGGTGTTTTTCTGCTTGGATGCAATAACCGTATGATGTGTCTGCGGTGTTCTGCTGAATAGCCTCGACCTGACGGAGTGCAGCACATGCCGAGCGGCAACAGTCTTTGTTTTGGCAAATGACCATGTTTCATGTCAAATAACTGACAAAATGCAGTATCACAGACCATATGGAAATTATATTAACTATAGCACTGAATATGTGATGTTGTGGTTTTAAGGCATGTTGCACAACCACAACTGGGACTTAAATCACTTCTTTGATGATATCATAGCAATCGTACCCATTTGAAGCACCTTCTCTGGGTGTGATGTTGCACGGTTAATTCACATCACACCCCGGCAGTATCACGTCGTCCCCCTCACCTGTTTTCTTTGAAAGCAATATCAGTCCGAGGCGTGACACCTCAGAACCTAAACGAGCTCTGTGTGGTCTTCAGCCCCCGCAGAGGCGCGAGTCAGCCCTGGCGTCCACACATTGATGGACATGTGAGAATCGGAACGTCGTCCAAGACAAACAAGCCGCTCAGTTTGTGTGATTATTGTGCATAGTTAGAATAATTCTGGGTGAAAGCAAAGCAGAGGATGACGGGGGCAGCTGCTGTCAGAGTCAGGAAACGTGACGGTGTGCAGCATGATGTATGGACAGAGGCTGCTTTTTTGGAGATCCCAGCCCACCCTCCTTCCCATTAATGAACTCCCTAAAGGGTATATGAGCAGAGATGCAGCGATAGACAAGACTGTGGTGCTGGATGTGGCGGATATTGCCTTACCTCTGGAGAGGGCTCAGTAGCTAATGACAAATGGTTGGTTGAAGTGACTGGAAAGAGATTGATCTCCTTACATTTAACCTCACAGATATTCCATCTTTCCCCCGGACCATCTATGAGGTGTGCCGTGATATTAACTCACACCTTTTATGGCTGTCAGATTTAAGGCATTTTCTGTTCTCAGGTGCACCCAGCCGGGAAACCACACACTCTGCAAACACCTGAGGCTGATCTTCCACGTCAAAGAGGTCATGAGAACTGGGATGGTTGGCAACGAGAGCGTGCCGGTGAGTATGTTTGGGGTGATGCTTGAAGGGATCATGTTACATCTGATGTCACTGTCAGACATCCCGAGGGGCCTGAGGAAGACTAATACACTATGGGTGCATTCGTAAATCCAATCTACACTAAAATGAGAGCTCTGTTGTTTCAAGAAACAGAGCTTTCTATTTCTACATGAATTAATGAAAAGTAGGGGTGTAACGGTACACAAAAATCTCGATTCGGTACGTACCTCGGTACACAAGTCACGGTTCGGTTTTTTTTCGGCACAGTAATGAAAAAAATAGACAACTATTAAATATCTTTTACTTATTGGTAACCTTATTAAAACAAATTTTACACAATTTTTGAATGAAACAAATATATATATAATCTTGCTTTTTCACATTGTTTGAATGAAAATAGAAATATAAAAGTGAAAAATAAAATCCTGCTGTTTTTTTTAACACATTTTTTGAATGAAAAATATAAATATACATTTCTGCTTTAACAGTTTTACTCAATTAAAATAAAAAGTATAGTGCAGCTGGTCAGCTTTAAAGCCTGCTCAGATTCAGTTTTACTAGGAACTTACTTAGCTTTCCCACTTTGTTAAAGTGCAGTAAACGAAACATGCTTATATCTAAAGTGCAGCTTAAACAATTTTACTCAACTCCAATGGCGTTGGTTATTTCTTTAGCGTGATGGTCAGGGAAATGCTCTTTCTTTTTAAACGACGACGATATTGTAGTTTGCACCAGATTGCTTTTTCTAGTCGTGCCGGTTAACGTTCAAACTCGGGTGGTGTTGCTTTAGATGCGTTAGCATGTTAGACGTGTTTCCAAGTACATACCCGACCGCTGTTCTGCAGTGTCGGCACACTGCTTTTGTCTTGTCCTCTTGTTTATTTCCATCTTCGTATTTTACCCTGAAACCTATTTCCTATCCATTGTAACTTTGTGCCAAGGGGCAAAGGGACACCCGAGGGGCGGGGGGTAAAACAAGAAATGGGATTGTCCTAAGCAACTGCAAGCAACAGGCAATGACATCACCCCCTGGGTCTGAAATATATTTAAAAAGTTTTATCCTAATTATTAAAGCAACAGCTCAAAGGCAACTATTTGATCATTGTGCCACAGCAGATCTGATAAGTTTAGGGAGGCAAGTGTGTCTAAATATTTCATAAAACTCCCATTTTAAATTACATCACTGAACAGAGCTGATGAGACGGAAATGATGTTCTGAGGTGATTTTTCTTTGTCAGTCGGACAATAAACTCGCCATCTCTCTCTGCTGATAAGGCTGCTTTTTTTCCATCCTTCATGCGGAGGTGAGGCACTAACCTCTCGCCCCACCACGGCAATATTTACATCAGAGAGGATCTCGCCTGGTCACATGGAAAATATGTAATGAAGACTATTTGTTAATGTCAGCGTCCGGCCCGGTGGTGCCTCCTGAAATAATCTGAGCCCTTGGCCACACGTCAGAAGTCTAATTAAATTTCTGCCTTGGATGACTCGTTAATAAGAAACGCAGTGTGGATGATGCCTCGTTAGCTGCGGCACATATGCAAAAAGCAGTGGCATGTTTGTGTTTGCATGCAGCTGCTACCATGTGTCTTTTCCTAACCTCTTCCCTTTAAAATGACTGTTTTGGCTTGAAAAAATATAGCAATTGTCAGTCAGAGTACTATTAAAGTATTACAGCTTAAAGTAGCTCCGAACATATCAGACCTTTAGTTATGTTGGGTAGGAAAACTCTGTAATTGCTCCCTTTTAAGAAGACGTAATTTCATTGTGCACCAGGACGACTGATTCACCTAAAAACAGGTTTTGAGGTAAAGGTTAGATACAGTATTTCAAGTGTGGGGCCAATTAGCTCGCTCAGACTTCACTTACATGTTTGAACAAGAGACTCAGGAAGCTACTTTGACGCAGCATTGTCATTTACATTCCTGCAGACGTGTGCAGCTTTCAAAATGCACAAGAAATTATACATTTGCATACTTACACATACAGATACAGAGCCCCAAAAATCTTAAAGTAGAGCTGCTGAACACAAGACATACAATTATGTTATCCACCATGTGTGAAGACACCACAGAGATAGTGAAAGAATACATCTTTCAGTGTTAAAAAGTCTTGAAATATGAATTATCTTTTCTATTTAAAACCTAAAAATCAATTCATAACAGAATTCCTAATGACAGCCTTTTAAATCTCTGTTAAAAATTCCAGCAGGGCCGCTGTCATCTATTTAACATTGGGGGGGACCATTTTCATTATACACCTTCTGCAACCCAGCCTCCAGGGGGGTCTAATTTTGGAAACCTAACAGCTAAAGTGACCATTTTCAAGCATATTGAAACAAAAATCGTAGATCAGTTTTGATGACTGAGTGCCATTTAAAGAAGCCAGCATGAGGGTCGCACAGGAAAAAGCACACTGATTTTTTTGTGACTTTTCTGTCCTTTTTTTTTCCTATCCTCTTGAAACCTGAGCTTTTGTTTGGTATGTATTTTTAATTTCGCCTAGCTATTTAGGGGTAGTAGGATATGATAGTATGAAAAACTAAACATTGTTGATGATAATTAAGTCCTGATATCCTTAAATGAGTCGACAGTGAAGTCCCAGTCAGTACGTTTACATGGGCAGTTTAATTACACTTTTAATCGGAATGAAAGGCCATTCCGATTAAAAGTGGTCATGTAAACGGTCATTCCGATTGAAAATTAAATCCGATTAAAAATGTTGGTTTATTCCGTTTGTCATTCCGAATGAAAGAATTTTGTGTGCATGTATACACTTTAAGTTCATTCTGGTCTTTCTGTGCATGCTCGTTTCCTTGCCCTTCTGGCGCGATGACGTATATAGCGCACACAGCAACGGGCTGCATAGCAACGGGCTGAGATAGAGCATTCGGATTTGTTGCACTCACTGGTTTCCATTCGCCACAGCACGATCTTCTACCTCTCTTCTCCTCCTCAACAGACGAAGCATTAGCAGAACAAGGTTGTTGTTGTACTGCTGCTTCAAGAATATAAGCAAAACAAGCCCGAAAAAGGTACTAAGAACGTCATGGTCAAGCATCTTGTTATCCGGAGCGAGGACTACAGTGTTTTCTTCCGGTAAACGTAAACACGTAACATCCGCCCCACCCCCTATCCAATCAGAAACCTTCCCTGCCCCAAATCTTGCGCAGACCTGAATAAAGGCGATTAAACTGATCTCCCATGTAAACCCTCATTCGGAATGAATATTTCCCATGTAAACTACCTGGAAAAACTTTAATTCTGAATGATTTCATTCAGATTTATTTCATTTTGAATGAGAAGCCATCATGTAACCGTAGCCAGTGTCCTCAAACCAGATGATAATCAAGTCCCAATGTCCTTCAACAAGCTTATGATAAGTGTCTTAGCTTGTTACTGTTGCTTAAATTGGTCAAATTTGTTGCCATATCAAACTACAAACATTATAAATCATAAATAAACAAGTTTCAACCATAAAATGTGATCAGGTTTTGTCCACTTTTGTGTCGGGTCGGCTGCAGACTGACTTGGCAGAGATGGCTGCCATCTTGTTTTTACATGGATTAGTGTATTGTGCTCTTACTACCACTAGATGGCACAAAAAGTGTCCACGAACAAGGACAACAGGTCTAAGTTAAGGAGAATAAAGTTTAAGGTCCAGTAAACCCAAAATGTGATGTCCTCATATGAGGACACAGGGTCTCAGGAGGATATACTATGACTTTTTATGTCATTTTTACTACATACCATACTACTATATGACGTTTTGACATTTTTATGACGTACTACACTGGGACTTTTTATTACACGTTTAATAGCATACCACACTTTGACATTTTATGACATTTTTATAACTTTTTTCTGACCTACTTTGTCGTGGCTACACTGAATGGAGGGTTTGAGAGACAGCTGGAAGCTTGCACCAGCTGTTTACTTCTATCAGTGTAGTGTAGAAACACTATTCATTTCCATGTAATTTTATCTTTTAAAGCCACAGGGAGCCAATGGAGAGGGGCTAAAGAGCCGTATGTGACTTCATAGCCACAGGTTGCCTATCTCTGCACTAGACCTTTAGATATTACAAAAATATGGCCAAGAATTATTGTAACCTAACCTTTTCAGCACTGACAGATCTAGTATCCGGTGATTTGCTCCTCTTTCAACCCAGATTTCCAAGGTGTGTTCTCGATGTGGTCCAGCTTCGTGCCAAATTTTATGCACATTATGAGAGCATAGAAATATTTGGCATCAACACATTATTTGGGGGGACGATTTGATACTTTCTGAATTCAGTTTATTGTGAATCTGTCTTATAGGGTTTTAGCATGGAAAATTCCATGAAGCCGGGAGGCCCACAACAGACAGATTTAAAAATGAGCTGTCAAAATCGAGGCGAGATATCCTGACTTTTAGTCTGAGTGTGGCTAATGCTCTAAAGAATTTTGTCAAACTGACAAACCTGGGTTTTCTATTATGAATTTTTAGTTCCCAAACCGAAGCGCAGATAACACTGATGATGTCATTATTTTTTCAGACTTGACAAAGCTCCTCCAGAGCCACAGAAGACATGATACAACTGTTTTCACAGGCTGAGAGAAACTGATATGACTTGTGACTGTGAGGTGAAGAATCGGAGGAGTTCCCCATGAAAATCCATCAATTTATCAAAGTTAATGTGAAGGTCAGTGGACAGATGCTGCCATATTTCATGCAACATTGAGCTGCTTGAAGCAAAGCAACAATAAGAAAATGCAGCAACCACTTTAAAACAGGTAAAATATGTTAATGTGTCCCGGCTGATCTTAGTGTTTGAAGACGCCTGTGGCCAATGTGCAACCTTCGGTCTGTATTTGAAACTGTTTTGGGTTGTTGTAGCACAGCCTTCAACTTTGGAGCTGAGTCTTAAACGTCTATCTTTACAACAAAGTCACTTAAAGTTAATCACTGCAGAGTGAGTGCCGCCATCAAAGCCATAAACGTTGCTCAACTGTTAGAATTGTAACCACCGCGGGCCTCGCTGATGTCAGGTGGACCCTTCACTGGGTGAAACTGCTAAAGCTATTAAGGGATGAGAGTCCCTGTGCTGCAGAACATTAACTGAGATCCATCAGCACCAACGAGGATGCAGACAAATAGTGTACACACAGACAGACACATATACACAGCCACATATGCTGGGAAACCGACACACACCGACATATTTATACACAGTTATACACATGGAGACACCCACACATACTGATCTCAGAGCCCAGACAGATGTGACTGCTCTGACAGTCGAAACAGAACCACATCTGGGCTAGCAGTTAGACATGTGGATGTTTCCCATGAGTGCTCCCCTCTGTACCCTGAAAGTATTGCTCTCTCTATCCACCCACACAGGCTGAAGACGCAGCACCGGTGTGTGTGTGTTTGTGTGTGTGTCTTCCAATTCTCACCCTGGTCAGAGTGTTACATTCCAGACACACACCTTACCAAAAAGCTCTACGTCTGACTGACAAAAGAAGAGATCCCTTCTGACTCTGATGAGCTGCCAATGGAGGAGGAAATGAGGAAAAAATATGGTGTCGTAATGCAACCTTTCATATCACTTTTACCACTCATAGGATGACAGAGAGTGATAAAATCAAAGTCTGGCCAAGGTTGTGTTAACTCTCCTTCACGAGATGAGTCGGTGAATGGCAGCCCAGTCGCCAGAAAAAAAAAAGTTGGAATTTGAATGTCTCTGCAGACTACGGATACGTTACATTTGTGCGTTTCATACACATCATATCAACATTTCTAAACTGACATAGGTCTGATTATATGTAAATGAGCTCAGTGTCTCATCAGGGGAGGAGGGGATGGGTGATTGTGTGAGACCAAAGCAAGACAGCTGCTGAGCAGCCAAGCAGCAGACCGCTGTTCAAGAGTAGCCGTGTGTTTTTAATGATGCGTTGTCATATTTAAAGTGGTGGTTGTGGCAACAGCAGCCAGGTATTCAACATCAGCACATTTCCAGCAATGGTTGTTGCAACATCTGAGTATTTTTTAAGGTGACATCAGCACTTTTCCAGTGCTGGTTGTTGCAAAAACAGCCAGGTATTTTCAAGGCAATGTCAGCACTTTTCCAGCACTGGTTGTGGTGACAACAACTGGGTATTTTTGAGGCAACGTCAGCAAATTTCCAGTGTTGATTGTTGCAACCTCTGGGTACTTTTTTGAGGTGATGCCAGCACATTTCTAGCAGTGGTTGTGGCATCAACACCTGGATATTTTTAAGGCAACACCAGCACTTTTCCAGCGATAGTTGCGGTGACAACAGATTAGTAATTTTAAGGCAACGTCAGCGTATGTCCAGCAGCGATTGTTGCAATATCTGGGTTTATTTTTTTAGGTGACGACAGCGCTGGTGGTTGTTGCTTAGACAACCAAGTAATTTTAAGGAAATGCTAGCACTTTTCCAGTGGTGGTTGTGGTGACAACAACCGGGTACTTTCAAGGGCACTGTCAGCACTTTTCCAGGGGTGGTTGTTGCTTGAACAACCAGGTAGCTTTAAGGCAACGTCACCACTTTTCCAGCAGTGGTTGTGGTGACAACAAACAACTGTTTTTAAGGCAATCTTAGCATATTTCCAGCAGCGATTGTTGCAATATCTGCGTATTTTTTTGAGGTGACATCAGCACTTTTCCAGTGGTGGTTGTGGTGACAACAACCTGGGTGTTTTTCAGGAAACATCAGCACTTTTCCAGCAGTGGTTGTTGCAAAAAACAGGCAACCTATACACTTTTTCGGTGGTGGTTGTAGTGACAACAACTGGGGTATTTTTTAAGGTGACATCAGCACATTTCTAGCGGTGGTTGTGGTGATAACATCGGGTATTCAAAGCCAAAACATGATCTTTTCCTAACTATAATGAAGTGTTTTTGGTGTCTAAATCTAACCACACAGTAACCACAGCGTTGTCACAACATAAAATTAAAAATTGAATCGTAAAGAAACTCGAAGTTTCAACATATTTGCTACATATGAAACAAAGAAATGTAACATATCTGTGGTTTGCAGAAAAGTACTATATCAACATTTATTCTAGCGACTGGCTTGTGAATGCAGATGCATGAGACAAATCAGTCCCATTAGTTTGAAAATGCTTATTATGGGATGATTTAGAGATGTATCACCCACAAACAGAGTGAAATGAATATCATGGATGTTTAAGGTATTTCTCTTTTCAGATCAGCCCTGCTACATCAGCCGTCACAGAGGCAGTTGTTTCCCTGCTCTTTTTAATTAATACCCTAGAACTGTGTCAAAGTCTATTTTACATAGAGACTGAAAAAGCTATCATTTAATGGGAAGAAATCCAAGGTTGCTGAGCTTCCTGCTGCTGCAACTGCTCCCAACATCGCCTCTGCCCCCCCCACCACAATGTCAGCGCAACCTCATTTCGATGTACAGATAGGAGAGATAGGGCCAACACTTGTGCCGCCACAATTTGACACAACTAATTTAGAACTGGTCTTTTATGGAGGCCTGGAATATATTACCTTGCCAGAACATAATAATAATGGAGAAGCATCAATCAAACAGCTCCTGTGCATACATTGTGTAATAAAGCTTATCTCCGGGTGACACAGTCCGTCTGACTCAGCCTGCCAGCCAGAACGAAACTGTATGTGAGCTCTGCCATCAGGCGCCGGTTAACACTGCATAAATATGCAGTTTAGGAGTCAATGACATTTTAATAAGGTAAAGCTGACAGCTTACGGCTCGCACACAAACACCCATTTGTTTTCCAGAGTCCCAGAATCGAAAAATAGACAAGCTAGGAGTCCATGTCTACACAGAGTCACGCTGTGAGAAAGAATGTTGTTTCTTTGAATATGTATACCCCCCTCAGCTGTCATCACACACACACACACACACACACCCTCCAGATCGTCAGACATTAGTGTGTTCCCTCCACACCCCCACCCCCTCTCAAATGTTTCTATAATTTTTTCCAGGCGTTAACTGGATTCAGCTGCTTGTGAACTGCTTTGGCTCTCATCTCCACTTTTCCATATTATTTAGAAGGGGCCTTTTTGTTGATGTATGGCGCTGAGCTTGTTTTGCTGACTGTTCTCACCGGCACCTCTCAAAGTCCTCATTGTGTCCCCGTGTGATGTCATGCCTCCCAAACACCTGGGAAATCCTGGAGTTTGTGTCAGAGTCTGTTTGGATGAGGCTTTTCATAGGCGTCTTGCATGCCCAATGCATTTGGGACAGCTTAGCGTTTGTTAACCATGATTAATGGCAGCAATGGGTGGGCATGCGGATTTTAGAGTGAGACAAGGCTGTGTGATTTGTCAGCTGTGTGCATCAATAACACCAAATGTTGAGCTAATACAATTTCTACATTTGCATGATCTGATTTTGCAGCAGCAAGTTGACAAAAGAAAATGTTGACATTGTTGATTCTGCAAACTGAAAATATGCTACATTTGCACGTTTTTATACATATCATATCAACGTCTAAGCTGACGTAGTATATGAGCTGACTTTGTCATCAGGAGGTGGAGGGGATGGTGGATGGCATGTCACCTAGGCCAGATACCTGCCAAGCTGCAGACCACTGTTTGAGACCAACAACACCGGTTGTGATTTAGTTTTTGTAGCAATGAGTGCCTGTTTTTTCCAGCAGCTTTTAGGCACCAAACATGGGTGTTTTGTAGCAACATGTTGCTGTGTTTCTAGTGGCTTTTAGGCACCAAATGTTGGTGTTATGTAGTAATTAGTTCCTATTTTTTTGAGCAACCTTTAGGCACCAAACTTGGGTGTTTGTGGTGACCCTTTGCTGTTTTCCCAGCAGACTTTAGGCACCAAATATGGGTGTTTTGTAGTGACCTGTTGCTGATTCGTTCCTGGGTTTTTTTAGCAACTTGCACCAAAAATTGGTGTTTTGTAGCAACCTGTCACCTATTTTCCAGGATCTTATGGGCACCAAATGTGGGTGTGTTTTTATAGCGGCCTGTTGCTGGTTACCAGTGACTTTTTAGGCACCAAACGTGGGTGTTTTGTAGCGATTAGTCACTGTTTTTTTCCAGCAGCTTTTAGGCGCCAAACATGGGTGTTTTTATAGCAACCTGTTCCTGAGTTTCCAGCAGCTTTTTAGGCACCAAATGTGGGTGTTTTGTAGTGACCTGTCACTGTTTTTCCAGCTAGGCACCAAACATGGATGTTTTATAGCGACCCATTGCTGGTTTTTTCAGCAGCTTTTAGGCACCAAATATGGGTGTTTTGTAGCAGTCTGTTGTTGTGTTTCGGGCGGCTTTTTAGGCACCAAATAATAGGTGTTTTGAAGTGACCTGTCACTGTTTTTCCAGAGACTCGTTAGGCAACAAACATTGGGTGTTGTAGTGACCTGTTGCTGATAGTGCCATTAAAATCAGTTGTTTCTTACAGAGACATCACCACTTTTCCTGCTGGAATAGTGCCATGAAAAGCGGTTGTTTTTTTACAGACATCGCTGTGTTTCCTGTGGGGAATTTGGAATGAGCGGTTGTTTCTTACTGGGACATCACTGCTTTTGTTTTGGGGATGTGCCCCCCAAACTGGGTATTTTAAGCCAAAACACACATAACACAGTTGTTTTTGTGCCTTAACATAACAACATGTTTCAACATATTGGATTCATACAATAAGAGCATTCAAATGCAAAATGTATCCTTGATTTGCATTAATGTATAATGCCAGGCTGGACTATGCCACAGCAAAACTGTCATTGGTCTGTACATGTCTCTTAAAGTTGTTTGTGCAACTCTTCTATCCAACAAACTACTGAACAATTTCTGTATTAATCTCACAAAGACCCAAATAGTGTGAGCCAAAGTCAGGGACTTTGTTATTTCATGCCACTCCACCCCGTCAATCAAAAGTAATATCTGCTGTCATTGCGTCACAGTCGCAGACAGCCACCCGTTTCACGACAGAGGTCAACAGACAGGACTATGACGGCTCCAGATGGGCTGGAAAAATATCAGCTTCACAAACACACACACATTTTTCCACTCTTTAAATCAACGCCGATTAGGGCTCTTCACTCTTTCGGGCGTTTTGTATCAACTGGGATCTCTGCAGTTGGCGGCGTCCCTCTTTTTAGTCCCCTCGTCTTTGGAAAGAATGCCCTTCAACGTCAATCATCTGAAAACTGCAACACACATGCTGCAGCCTTTATTCTTTATTTGGATCCCCATTAGATCCCCTTGTAGAGGGCGCTAATAACATATTTGGTAGCCTCTGTTTACTCACTGGCCCTCTAATGCATCACATTTAGCATAGCCTATCACCCCTTGACACCCGGCCTACAGAGGAATGTGGAGATAGATACAGGCAGAATGAGGGGTAATGGGGATGATCCTCTGAATGTGGACTGTCGCTCATTGTCACCGTGGTTTGGGCATTCTTGGCATTAAAAAGATCAGTGCGAGTACATGGCTCATTGAACTCCAAACGTTTGTAGTCCTGCTTCCTCCCTTTGTAATGAGTGAGCTCAGAGCGGTGTCAGCGGGACAGATCTCAGCTGTTTCTTGATGCAAGTAGTGACAATAAAGATACAAAATCTGAAGCAAATGAGGCAGCTGAGCACAGAATAACAATGCCCGTCTAGGTGTTTTTACTCAGCTTCAAAGGCTACAAACACGGAAACGGTGACTCAGTCATCACTTAAACATTGTTATGAGACTTTGATCTTGTCTAGACAAATAATTGGTTATTCACGTGTTTTCTGTCCAACACATTTTAAATGCAGGGTTGCTGATATCTCATTAGGGCACAGCCAGTCCGGTGATAAGCTGCAGTCAGACAGGATGAATCCCTGTCTCGTCTGCAGCCCTTAGACGGCCACACCCAGTCCAAGCCGGGGACGCACTCACACATGATTACACACGGGCAAATATAAACCTTTGCATGTGAGCGTATGTGTACAGTACGTGAATGTACACACAAACAGGGACGCACATCCTCAGCTGTCACAGTCTTCACAGTTGATTTACTGTCTTGCCTTTGAAATCGTGCACTGGCTTATACTTACTGGGCAGCAGGGCAAAGGAAGGGTAAGGATGGTTGTGTATCACCTCTGGTTGTAAAAATAACCGAGCTGGTGATGCGCTATAACATCTAATTGCTTCATGCTATATTCTCCTGTGAGGGTTTGTAGCGTTTACTGCGCCGCCGTTGGAGACGATGTAGCACATACTGTTTTGACATGTGAAGCCTTTGTGACTCAATTTGCAGTTTGAAATTGTGCCACTTAGGAGATGCTTTTAGCTTTGATTCTAACTTGTTTTGACAACTCATTCACTTGAGCACCAACAGAGACAGCAACACACAATATTCTGCCTCACATACAGCAGTTGTGGAATTGCTTTATAATGTTAAATGGCCCACTTGGTCCAATAAAGAGTAGTTTTAGTTAAATAAGCCGTAGTGGTGTGGCTTTATGTTAATGTCTTCCTGCTGGAGTGGTCGGTCCACCACTGCGACCTCCAACAGAACTATGTTTACATGTTTTGGGTGTCTTGGATGACTTGAAATGACATTTGTTACAGAGAGGAACTTTGGTGGTCCCCTGGCTCCTCGTCTCGCACCACCATCAGGTCAAAATTGTATTTTCTCTCATTTGTCATTTGGTTTACAATCAAAATCTTTATGTTTATTGCTGACTAAAGGTTCAGACTTACTTTCCACGTTGATCATTGAAAGCTGCAAACTTGTACCAGACGCGCACACGAATACATTCATGCTACACCCGAGGGTCCACATTGTTTTGGCATTCCACACATGCGCATTTCCCGTACAAACTCCATCCCAAATGACGGCGCTAATGTACCATAACGTTTGCCAACTGCCATAAAAATCAGGAATCGGGGGGCGGGGGGGTATGCGCAAAGTAAAACTTCCAGGTCCGTCACGTAATGCCATTGGGCCCAAAAACATTTTCTCCCAAAGACTTACATTGTAAAAGAGACATCTGTAAATCAGTGGATACATTTTTTTGAGTGTTAGAACCCTCACAAAATGATTTGTTTCACTATCGATATTTGATCCATTTGGCTCTCTAACATTTGGAAAGTCTAGAAGAGCCACACGATGAAATCATTTAATCCCATTAGCAAAACGTTAAGCTGGAAGTTCACCGAAACCCGAAACAAACCCACCAACGTGACAGTTATTTGAACCCTGCTTCAAAATGACGTTGTAGTAAATAAATACGAGGCCAAACGTAGTGAGATGTAACCCTCACCCCAACCTTAACCGCCTCTCTTGTAACCTTACACTTCATGTCTAGCAAAACAGGACTCTCCACCACAGGGCTGTAGGCTACATAGGAGTCTTAAAATGTGGTCTTGTTGTGTTATTGGGAGCCAGAATAGAAGGAGTCATGGCTCGAAACTTAAATTTCATCACATACCAGCTGCCACTGCCTGTCAACAAAACAAAGACAACTATGGTTAAATGTGATAAGACCAAAGGACTGGACGGAGGCGATCATCTAAAATGCTCACATGTGCAGCGCACACTTCATATCAGGTTAGGGAAAAAGTATTTCCTGTTGCAGGGATGAATAACATTATGTGTATTAAGGGTTTTCATGTCCACCTCATCAGAAACTGGGGAGGTATTAAGAGGAGCTAACTTTAGTGCATTAGCTAACATTAGCTTCGATAGCAAAACAAACTGGAGGAAACTGTTCAAGTGTCGTCCTCCTTTGTAAGATTGGCATAGTAATCAACCACAAAGCTTCCTGTGACATCATTCATCCACTGAGTGGGAGCATACAGGTCGGCCAGTCTGGTCCCGTTGGTCAGTGTTTACTTATTCAAGTAACACTAGCAGTCCCGGAGAGTGAGTGACCTGACATGGTGCGTTGGTAAATTCAGTCTGACGCTCTACACTAAAATGAGAGCCCTGTTGGTCAAAGAAACGGAGCGTTATATTTCTACATGAATTAAGTTGATCACACACATACTTGGCGCGTGCGGTGCTCTGAATAACTGAACAGTACATTCCGACAGCGCTCCGAATTTACAAACGGTCACTGCAGAACTCGGAATGAGTATTTCTGAACGCACCGCTTGCATCATCTTCCACCATTGTCTAAAACAAGCCAACAGAACTTGCTAGCTAGCGCTAGCTAATGTCTGTGGGGAATTGTTTTGCCTCCAGCTAAGCCCCACCCACCAAAAACATCATACTGTTTACTAATCTGTTACAACTTGGAACTTATTTTCTATCAGTCATGAAAACTTTGTCACCAAAGTAAGTCTCCATTAAGAATCCCACCTCAGACAGATCTTTAAATGCTAACGTTTCCTTGTAGTGCAGTTACCATGTTCTCAGATATCAGCAATTAACTTGGCGAATAAAATGTTATTATTACCTCTAGAAATGAAGGCCAAAACTCTTAAAAGGACCCAGGTTGTAATAAAAAACGCAATTATCATTAATCAACATGCTGGACGTCATCATACAGTGTCTAATATTCACAACAAACCAAAAGTATGTGAAGCACACACAGCCAACATTTAAATTGTTTAATCATCATATATAACAGAATTGGAGGCCCACATGATAAAAGAAGCGTGTTGGGGGATGAATATCTTCAACAAAAGGATGTGTTTTAGTGCACATTTGTGTGTTATGATTTAGATGTGCTGTGTACACTGGGGATATATTTTCTTTGTAGCTTGTGTTTACATTGTGCCCTCACGATATAACAGTTTATATTACACTTAAATCAATCTTTATTACTTGCACGAGTGTGCAGCGGTGCAGCAGATGGAGCATCTCCAAATGCTGCGCTATGGCAACTTCTATAGATGTCAGCTCTCCCTAAACAAACCTGAAGGCTTTCCACTGGGGCTGCCTCGTGTCATGCACAGCTCTAACTCGTCAATGTCAACCCCAAACGCCTCTCCACTTGTCTCCTTTCCTCTCCTCCTCTCGTCTTCTCTAGAGAACCTAATTACAAGTCACGTATCGGGACATAACTTTGATCCAGACACATATTCTTTGCCAAACCAGCGTATTGAGCCGACTAATCCTTGTCATGCTAAATGAGTACCTGCTTTTCTAACCTTTGATCTGTTGGGGTTAGGACATGCACTGGTCCAATTACATTCAGGCTTTTATGAGAGGGCAACAACGTGCTCTTTCAAAACCACCGGGATTTAAGCTTTTTTTTTATTACAAAGTGAGGCTTGTTTCTCAGACAGAACCCCAAAGTATTAAGGATTAGACGCGAGGGGAGAAAATTGAGTTGGCCGGTTTTTATTAATGTACAGCCACACTCTGGCTTGTTACATGGTTTAATTCTAACCCCTGGCCCTTGAGGACCCTAAAAACTCACCACAGCCACTGCTAGGATTTCAGCCATACTGTTTGAGGTTAATGATTTCTTGGCAAGGAGGGAACAGTTTTGACTGTGAAATTAAGTTGTTAGATACAGCCTGCATAATGGAATTATGCATTGTGTTGTAGAATAATTGAGATTATGCTTCGGTCAGCTTGAAAATCATTTTGAGGTTTGAGGTTTTTGGCGATATGTGCAGTCCAGCATTTCAAAATATGTTGTTAGCAATAGGATACACATAAAGCTATATTATTAAAGGAACAGTCTGTAAGATTTAGGGAGAGTTGGTGGCGTCTAGTGGAGAGGATTGCTGATTGCAACCAGCTCAAAGTTTGCTGATTAGAATTCTTTCAGTGTTCATTGTTCAGGGGGTTTTTACTGGGAGCTTTATTATCCGCAGAGGTCTCTTCCGGACCAGGGATCTCATTTATAAAACAATGTGTAGGATCCATGCTAAAGATGTTCGTACGGACAGAAACCAAAAAAGGCGTGCGCAAAAAATAAACAGTTTCTACAATCAGGCTTCCACCTCTCCATCTGCATCACCAATTTCCCATCTCCAAAATGTTTGTAAGCATGGGTCAAAGTCTCTCCCATCAAGTCTCTTTTTGTAGATTACAACTTTTGCATGAGAAGTGGCGTACACCTCTTTTGTGCGTATGCAATGTTTATAAATGAGACGCCTGATGATTTAAACTGGTAAAAACACTGAATAAAGCAGTTTCATGTTACAAATCAGTGTTTCTCAGACACTGTTCGGCACGTCGCAGATAGGTCACTTGCTCAGCACCTGCTATGTGTGCTCACCTTTTTTTCTCTGATAACTTTATGTGTGCTCACATTATTTTTGAACCAGACATTCAAGAGGTTTCTACCAAGAGCCGAATTATCCACAGAGGTCTCTTCCTGTACAAAACAAACAGACCAGGTGATTTAAACCAGTAAAAACATTGAATAAAGCAGTTTCATGTTACAAATCTTTGATACTTCTATGCTGTTTGGCACGTCGCACATGAGCCGTTTGCCCAGCGCAACATTTTCTCACACAATGGTTTGCAATCCTGCAAAGTAGCAGCTCATAATGACGTTACTTCGTTAACATAAAGTTACATATTTAATGTAAAGTCACAGGGATTAAGTTTAGGAAAAGAAACCTTCACACGGTTCTGAACACCAGTCTCCTGGGGGAAAGTCCTGTGTTTTGTGACCCATCCACTGCTCCAACCTGCCTCCTAACTGTAGCTCAGAGCTGCTTCCTTCTTTACTCCCATCATCGCAGTAGTCACATGATTGCAGCCTTCCAAAATACATGGGACTTTTGATGCATTACTTTATGTACAAATACTACCAAAAGTGCATGAGAACAATCTCGTCTCCAAAACAAATGGACCCGGTGATTTAAATCGATAAAATAAAGCAACATCACGTTACGAAATTGATGTTTGGGGGCGCCCACTAGCTCAGCTGGTAGAACTTGCGCCCCATGTACAGAGGCTCTATCCTTGCTGCAGCGAGCATGGGCAAATTCCTCGCTCTCACGCTATATCTGTCCTATCAAATAAAGACAAAAATTGCTGTTTTTCTGACCCTGCTCGTCGTGGAGGGCCTTCTTACTATGGTGCATGATGGGAACTCCCGAAAACATGAACAGCCAAATGTAGAGCCAGTGTTTGGTTTGTCTGTGATCTCTGAAGACGAGGATCAGCTTCCTATGTAGATATTAACGGCTCATTCTAAGGTAATGAAACACAACAATTCTTAATTTCAGGTGATTACACACTAAAGAAAACCTAGTTCTTATAGTAATTTCCATTTCTGCCCATATATCCCCCTAACTCCCACACACTGGACCTTTAAATACCATATCTACCACATGCTTGGATTGTTTTAGCAGACTGTACCATACACACCTCCACGTCTTTGTGTTTTTCTGCAGAAGCAAGCAGCAACAGTTTCAGACCTCTGGTTAGGAGCCCCATGGGAACACTGAGCTGTAATGGACAGAAAACTGATGAAACCTCCATTCCCTGACAGCTCAGTGTTTAGGCGTCGTATGTTGTGTAAAGGGGGCGGATGTGTGTGTGTGTATGTGTGCTGCAAGTGTATGTAGAACTGCTCACTGGGGTCTTATAGTCAGACTGGGAGGCACTGATTCTAATAAGAAACCTCTCCATCCTTTCTGTTCACCATTTCAAGCCACCACTGCTTAACTGGTCATATTGGTGGAGATTAAAAAAAAGACGCCGAGAAGATCCAAAGGACCAATTTCATTTCAAAACTCAATCCGCCACTGCGTGGGATTTGCATAGCTAATTAGAGGCTGTCTTATACCCTCTCTTTCCTCCCCTCCTGTCCCCCCTCCTCTCCTCCTCCTCTGAGCTCGGCTTTGTACTGACAGCAAAGGGAGGCACAGCCCTGCGCAGAGACCTCTGTACCGAGCTTATCAGGCTAAATGAAACACCATGTTTCTAATGTAAACTATTTTGTAGCACATCCCCGAGCCTCAGTGTCAGCTCAGGCTGCCACTGGTGTTTTTTTTTCCAACTATAAGTGTGGAGACGTTAGGACTTATAGCTGGCCTAGTTTTACTTTTCCAGCAAAGGGAGGTTGTTGTCCTTTATGGCTTTATTTAGCTTGTGTACGGCTATTCTCCTAGCGTGTTCAACACTGTACAGATTAGTGGTGTACAGTAGATTAGGGTATTTTACTCTCCATCTAGCCACAAAGAGTGATTAGGAGACATGAGAGATGGGTGTTGCATAGACTTTCAGTTGCAGCAGAGAGTCTTTCTCACCCTCGGAGAAATTTCAAACTTGTAGCGACCATTTTTCTTCGCTCGCTCTCGCTGTTTTCCTCTCTTCCTTTGTCTCTGTCTCAATCAGTCATTCTGTCTCCCGCACCTCCTCCTCTCCTCTCATATCTCAGAGCCTCTGCACTTCGGAGAGCGGGTATTAAAACCCAAGGAGTCACTGGAGGCAGGTTAAATCAGCATACGCGATGAAATGCATTGTTCTTTCTCAATGACTGAGTAATAACGAGGGGCGGGTAGAGACGGAGAAATTGAGACGGACACAGAAAGTGATGAGGAGAAAAACCGCGGTAATGTGCAACCGCGTGTAATACTGAGAAGTCAAATGGGTATCACTCCTTATAAGGCATTTATTTCTGCAAAGCTTTACACCTAATTACCCCTAAGTGCTCTTTGGGGCAGATGTGAGGCAGGGGTCTCATAATCATAATAGAAATAATACCAGTCTGATGCATATGTAAATGATCAGAGAGGAGAATGATATTTTGGACTGAGTGGAAACGGATAATGAGGGTTCAGGAGTTCAGTGGGAGCATTAGAAAATAAAAATGTCTGTGTGCTTACACTGCAGCTATTCCAGCTGAACGATGGCTTTTCTTATTGATTCTCAATATTGCGTTCTTGTCCAATGATGTTTTAATGATTGGAGGATTAGATGAAGATAAATATTTACTTTAATCTATTTCTCCATGTTAACAAAAATCAGGCACAAAGTCCTATGAATTGTGAAGCCGCTGTGAATGTCTCTATCATGGTTATCACCCATAATGCATGTAGGCAATGGCTGCTTTAAAGGGGTCCTAATCTGCTTTTTAGCATTTTGTGTCATAGTGTTACAATGAGGGATTTTCATATTAGAGGTACTTCAGGTTTCCTACCGTGTGAAACGCACCGTTCCCAGCAGTTTTTTTCAGTACACTGTGATGTCATAGTGTGCCAAATTTCTTTATATGTTCATCTGCTCCAGTCACAAGTGTTTACATAACATAGCCTACATTGCTACATGTAGCTACATGCTAACGTCAGGGATCTTGTCTCCCGCATTTTGGATCCGATAGCTGCAACACATTCTCACTCTGACCTCGTCACACATCGATGTTTTGGTCATGGACTTTTCACGTCCAGATACGACGTGCAAGGTACCCTGGGTGCGTTGGTTGTTGATGTTCTGGGACACTGTGTCAAGTTCTGCCTGTTACAATTATTGTCTTCTTTCAAAACACATTTTCGTTTTCACAGGAAGTTTAACATTTACATAGTCTCTTTCAAAATAAACGCACTACCTCGTTATGACACTGCAAATTGACATTTTTTGCTTTCCACAACTAAGGCACGTGGTTGGGTTTTGGAAAAAGGAACGAGGTTTGGCCTTACAATCTTTCGAGATGCACAATCTCCTTGGTGAAGGCTGGTGCTTGTTGGACCCATCCACCAGCATTCCCACCCAACCCACTTGGATTTCACCACCTTAACTTTCATTCTTGTCCCCCTGATGTCGCAGAGCACTGTTAAACTACAACAACAACCGGCCCATGTATCATGCCAATGTTAAAGGACGGCTTTGTTTGTCAGTGTCTGATGCTACAAGTCACTGCCCAATCGCCAGATTTTGACGACTTTGGAAGGTGAGGTGAAGGCGATAGGTGATAGTTGAACACATCCAGTTGTGTTAAGAAGCTTTGATTGGTGATTTTTTTTTTACCATAACAAGTGCCACTGTTCTCTGTTAAGGCCCGAACATACTCGGGCGGAGTGTACGCGGAACGGACTCCACGGAGGTCCGCACGGACTCAAAGCGGACGTCCGCAAGCCCTGTGCGCGCAAAGCTCAGATTTTACGACCGCGCGGACTCTGCTCCGCGCACCAGTGACTGCTCGGCATGTATTTTTCACATCACAGGGATTTTTCACGGACATTTTTACAGGAAACTACAACGCGGAAGTGCGCTCGACTATGGAAGCCCGAATGACTGCGGACATTCCTCGCGGAGTCTGTTCCGCATATGTTCCGCCCGAGTATGTTCAGGCCTTTACAGTCATTCCCCGGCCCCAAGTACACTGCTAACACACATGTGGCTACATGCTAACATCAGGGAAACATCTTACCTTGGTCGCTGAGGTTGTTAATCTCACCCCGATTTTAGATCAGATTCCTGTTGGAACATGTCCAGTTGTGTTTAAAAGCTTTTATTGGTGATTTTTTTTTTTTTTTAGGGTACAAAGTGCCCCTTTCCTATGTTATAGTCAATCCCTGGCTGCAAGTTTACTGTTAATATACATGTAGCTACATGCCGACGTCAAGTAAACATGTAATCTTGGTTGCTGTTGTTATTAGTTTCTCCCTGATTTCGGCTCATATTCCTGCTGGAACGTGTCTGGTTGTGTTTAGAACATTTTATTTGTGATTTTTCCAGCCTCTTCTCATTCCACACTCGTCAAAACCACCACTTTATCCTTGATTTCGGCATCAGACACTGATTCCAAAAGCCACCTATTGTGGTGGTATGATAGGCTGCCGGTCCGTCGGACCATGGCAGTGTGATATGCAGACAAGTGGTGTCAGTCAATAATGTGGCCAGATGGCAGGCACCTGTCATGGCGTTATGATTTGCCATTGAATGGTGTCAGTTTGAAACGTAATATAGGAACCTGGAAAGTCCCTATAGAGCAGGTGGGAGTGGTGGCGTATGGGTCCAACAAACCCTGGACTTTCACCCGGGAGGCCGGTGTTCACTTCCAGTACGGATGTTGAACCAAACCATGATGTTTTTTTTCTAAACCCACAAGGAAATAATCGTGTTTTACTGATGTTGTAAGTTTATTTTGAAAACAAGCAACTGTACCTTTCCTGTGAAACAGAAATGCATTTAGAAAAGACTAGATGCATTTAACAGGCATAAATTGACATGCCATCCCAGAACGTCACCAATAAATGTGAGATACCTGGCCTGTAATATGTAGACGTGAACTGCACTGACAAAGCGGTGGTATTTGATAAGCTGGAAAGAGAACCCATTGAATTTACACGCTATGCTCCATTACAGTCATTCCTGACTGCAAGTACTATGCTAACGTGCTGGTAGCTACATGCTAACATCAGGGAAACATGTAATCTTGATTGTTAACGTTCTTGTATTTCTTCCCTATTTCAAAATGTATTCCTGTTGGAACACTTCTCGTTGTGTTTAGAAGCTTTTATTTAGGATTTTTCACTGTAAAAAAGTGCCACTCTTTTCCGTCACAGGTGCAGAAATGCAGAGATATTGAAGACGTGGAAATGTTGACCAATCAGAGCAGACTGGGCTTTTCCTAAAGAGACAGGCGCTAAAACAGAGCATCTCAGACAAGTGTTCCAGCATCAGCAGTTTGAGGTAAACATGCATGTAATGAATGTAAACATGTTCTAGTAGAGGCCTGAAAATGAGCACAGTCGGTCCTCTTTAAGGTCTTTAACTTCAGATCTTTTAGTGCAGGTTTGTTGTCTCCACGTCCGCCCCCCTTCACTTTCCCCTATTCATTTTCACTGTCAGCCTCTCCAGCACCCGCACTCCCCTCTGAATCTCTTGTGTCGCTGAGAGACTTTACACTGTGTGTTTTCTTAATCATGTGCAAATTAGCCCCTCGTCGCCGATAAAATCCTCAAATCCCCTTCGGCTTCCATCCCCATCGCTTCATCCAGCCGCGAGCGGGGCTTGAGAGTGAGCGCCGCTGGAAAACTCTGCCTCACCCTCGTCATTTATTTTCACTACGCGAGAGGAAAATATGCAGTGTTTGTGTTTGTGGATGTGTTAAAGGCCCACAACGTTTTGGTTGTAAACCCTCTCTCTGTCGAGGCTGTTAATTCCAAGTACAACATCAGTGTCTGTTTTGCTACATGTGTATGTATGCACGCTGCAGCTGAGTTTGTACAGTGGCTGCACGCGGCTATACTGGTTTGTGTGTGGGCCTCCTGTCTCTCTGTCTCACACATCAGAGCCGCTGGTTGTTTCATGGTGAGGCAGATCGGTTGAAATAAATCACAGGCGGTTTTAATCAGAGTGAAGCAGCGCAGGCCAGGCCTATAAATGATGGGCCAAACTTAGTTCAACTTCCTCCTCTGCTCTCCCTTCTCCTCCATCTGTCTCCATTCTTTTGCCTGCTCACTCTCTTTTAACAAGCCCTTTATCTTCCCTGCGTTCCCACCATCCCTGTGCCTCCTCCTCCTCACACTATCTCACTTTTTCTCACTCACTATCTCCCTGTGTCCTTGACTGCCGGGCTCCTCCTGTAAACAAGCCGGGGAATCACATTTTGGCATTCCTGAAACAACTCTGGATTTGATTTTACAACCCAATTAAAGTCGAGTAGTAAATCAGCAGGGCAGAGGAACACTTCTTTATTCTTTCTTTTCTTTCTCTCAGTGGGCACCTCTGACAAAATGTAGGACTTCCTTTAGCCACGAACAAATATGTGAACAGGTTAATAGAAATAAAAGCAGAGACCAGTTGACGTCTGATGAGACTGTTTACAGAGCAGAGATGCTGCTGTGGGTGTCCAGTGAGCACAGTCGCCTGAAGAAATTGTTGGCATTCATTTCTGAAGTGACATAATATATATATATGCTGACTTTGTCATGGGGAGGTGGAGGTGATGGTGGATGGTGTGTCACCAAGGCGAGAAGCCTGTCAAGCTGCAGACCACTGTTTGACACCAGCAAACAGCAAATCATTACTGTTTTTCCTGCGGCTGTTTTAAGGACCCGTCACCCTGTGTCCTGCTGCTTTTCAGCCCCTAAATGTGGAGCTTTTGTAGCAACCTGTTGCTGTTTTGTCCCTGCAGCTTTTCAGCCCCTAGACTTGTTTTTTAAGCGACCCGTGGCTTAGTTCCCTGGAGGTTTTAAGCCCCCAAACATGGGTGTTTTTTAGTGACTCCTGGCTGTTTTTCCAGCCCCCAAACATGGGTGTTTTTTAAGGACCCATCATTGTGTTTCCTGCTGCTTTTCAGCACTCAATCATGGACTTTTTCAGCTACCTGTCACTGTGCTTCCTGTGGCGTTGCAGCCCCTAAACGTGGATGCTTTTTAGCAACCTGTTACTGTTGTCGTGCAGCTTTATAGCCCCGAGTTGTGGGTGTTTTTTAGCAAGCCGTGGATTAGTTTCCAGGAGGTATTCAGCCCCTAAATGTTAGTGTATTTTAGTGAGCCGTCACTGTGTTTCCAGCGACTTTTCAGTACCCCAACGTGGGTATGTTCAGGGACCCACTGCTGTGTGTCAGTGGCTTTTCAGTCCCTAAATGTAGGTGTTTGTAGAGGGACCCATCGCTGTGTTTCCTGTGGCTTTGCAGCCCCCAGATGTGGGTGTTTTTTGTAGTGACTGTGGCTGAGTTTCCAGGAGGTTTTTAGCCCCCAAACGCGGGTGTTTTTTAGTGACTCGTGGATGTTTTTCCAGCAGCTTATCAAATGTGGATGTCTTTTATTGATTTGTGTGGCTTAGTTTCCAGGAAGTTTTTAGCCCTGAAATATGGGTGTTTGTAGGGACCCATCACTGTGTTTCCAGCAGCTTTTCAGCCCCAAATGTAGGTGTTTTTTAATGGACCCATCGCTGTTTCCTGTGGCTTTTCATCCTTCATATCCGGGTGTTTTTTAGGGGCCTGTCACTGTGTTTCTTGCGGTTTTTCAGCCCCCAAACACAGGTGTTTTTTAAGGGACCCATCACTGTGTTTCAGCAGCTTTTCATCCTCCAAGTCTGGGTGTTTTTTAGGGGCCTGTTGCTGTGTCTCCTGCAGCTTTGCAGCCCCCAGACGTGGGTGTTTTTTAGATACCCCTGGCTGTTTTTCCAGTGGGAAAAGTGGCACAAAAAGCTGTTTTTTTTATCAAGACATTGCTGCATTTCCTGCCCCGATAGTGGCACAAAATGTGTTTGTTTTTTACTGAGACATTGCTGTGTTTCCAGTGAGGATTGTGCCCCCAAAACAGGTATTTTTAAGCCAAACCATGATGTTTACCTAGCCGCAACCAGGTGGTTTCTGTGCCTAAACATAACCACACCTTAAACCCAGTGTTGCTGAAACATAAACTTTCAACATGCAAATATAACGTATCCGTGATTTGCAGAAACATACAATGCTAATGATTTTTTTTCTAGCGATTGGCCTGCCTGTGTCAACACACACGTGCACATCCATAGATACACACACTCAGTCATACAATCATTAATTCCCACTGTAGCTACTGTCTCCCTCCTTTATATACATCTCTCTCGCTCTCACACACACACACACGCACACACACAAATCCTAGCAGACCTGACTAGATATACGGTGAAGCTGTCACCAAAACGGAGGCGTTTGATTCATCAGAAAAAAATCAATAGTGGAATATTCTCCACTCTACCGGTGTCCCATTAATCTGCCAGTAGATTAAAATGTCACACAGAGTAGCGGACGGCAGCCGCGGCAGAGCTGTTTTTCATGCAGCTCTACGGCCCAGACAGTAATTGCATACGCTAATCAATCAAAGGGATGTGCACGATTGTCATTTTTCATTACAGAGACAACAGGTTACGACAGCCCGTCAACTCTACTGGAGAAATGTGTGTTAATGACTTATCAATAACTGGCTGCGGCCGCTGTGACGTGCTGTGATTTGAATGAGAAATGATGTGGATAAAAATGAATCCAGGAATTACAGTTGTGGGCTTATTTACCTTTACAGTGAAATATATTCAAACAGAGACGATAAAGTAGCTGGAAATCTCTCCGTCTACTGATTAACTCATCCTCTGACTCATTTCTAAACATCTCCTGGCAAAGTGAGATACTTTGCTAAACACATTTGTAAACTGTTTGTGCTGAGGTCTGATTGGAAAGCTCAGCAGACAGGGAAACCATCAGGGGAATTCTCACTGTGGTTTTAGATGAGCTGAATAAACGAACGCGATTCTGCTCATTACATCAGTAGCTCCCTATTCTGAGGAAAGAAAACACAATCAAAGCCATGTTAATATGAAACGCCCATATGCAAACAGTATTTTTGGCGCATGCATTGGTGCTGCTAAGTGATAAATGTAGCAAGCACCTTACAAAGACTGGATGACAAAGTTAATTTGGCCCCAGCAGACACGTCAGGCCGATGAAGTTCCATATTACTGCCACTGCCTCACAAAGGCACCATTATGCTGTGGTGAGACGTTGTTCATCCACAGAGCTGCTTTACATGAAGCCTCCCAGCTCCTTTATTAACTCCGCTGAGCTCCTGCTGTAAAGTTGGAGGCATTACAGAAAGAGGTATGAGACTAATCAGACTCCAGCTCAACTCCCCCTGCCAAACAACTGCCACAGCGCTTTGACAAATAAAGGACGCGGCCTTGAGAAGTCCACAGGCGGAATTTGCTCCGTATCTATGTTATTGCTTTGTTTGGGGCCGAACAGCGGAGGGAGAAATTAGAAATGGCAATTAGCGAAACAGAATGAGCACATATGGGTCTGCCATGCATCACGGTTTCAGTACTCCTGCTGAAAATTACCTCAGATACTAAATGATGTGTCTCACTACATAGCATGTGTGTTAAGAAAGGAATCCCCCGCCAAGGTCAGTTTTACATGGTCATTATGTCATGCTCTTAGCGAGCTACAGCGTCTGTACCATCAGCCCACGCTGACAGTCCTCCTCAGGCCACACTCATGATAAGACAGAGAGGGAGCGGAGTGGATAATACACGCAGGGTCAAAAGGCAAGACTCACCAGAGATTACACAGGTATCTCAACAATGTGCTGCTTTGTCTGCGCTGAAGGAGACCGATACGAAGTCAAAATAAGGTCACCTTTTTTTTGGCATGAATTAAATGATGGATGTCCATCAATGGGGACTGATTCCAAAAAACTCCACACCGTTGAATACTCATAATAAGCCACTCAAAGGATATTTTGTGTGCTTTGCAAATCCAGTGCTGTCAAACACCCGTAAGACACTCAATTTATCACGTGTTTGATGTGTTTTCTCAGCTGTGGCCTCCAGAATATTTCCACAAAGTAAACTTTAGGTGGAGAGGAATCCCACCTGTGAGAGCGAGAGTGTGACCATTAACAACGAAAAAGGCTTGCCTGAAAAGTTTCACACTGATGAACTCCTCCGCAGCTGTGTGAGCACCAACAATGATCTTTCTGCAGGAGATGACCAGAAACTTTATATTTGCACTGAAGATTTCTGAAGGTTGCATCATTGTTGCGGATTGTGATAACAACCGCTGCTGTTGTAAATATTGTATTGAGCTGTTTTTTATCTGCACATTTCCCTTTCCTGCTGGCTTTGATGAATAACTTACCATTCTACTGGAAGGCAGTCGTCAGATATGAGCTTGACATTTCTCAAACTGGATAAAATAACGCAAAAATCAGATCATTGAGGCTCGTTAGCAGCCGGGCCTAAATACAGTCTTACAGATGCCACTTTACCACCAAAGTAGCTCTGGTTCTTGAACCGGTTCCTTTCAGGATTCTTGAAATCTTGGTGCTATCTAGCGAACCAGTCCGTCTTTCCACCAGATTTTAAAGGGAAATTTCAACCTGTCTCCTATCGTCCTAAATTTGTTTCAAGTGACTTGTGACATAAAAATAATAGTTAGCATGTTAGCCGTTAGCCTAGATACAGCCGGGGCGCATAGTAGCGTCAGACCTGTTAAAACGTAAGTGAACGGGCAACCTTCAAGTGCAAAGTTAGTCCACTAACAAGCTTTTTTTCCACAAAGACCGCCTCATATCGTTAGGATAAATGTCAGAGAACATATAGAAAACGACATGTAAACATGTTGTCTTACCTTACCGGTGTGCTGCCATGTTTGTTTACCATTTAACTCTGCTTTCCAAAGCGCGGCTGAAATCTCACGAGAACAAGCAGCAACAGCTGGAAGGCAGAACCGGACAGTAGCCTGAAAAGTTCATTCAATTATTTTATGAAAGATTTATAGAATAATGGCTGACTTTTTGCCAGACTTCGACTTTGTGGAGGAGGAATTTGATTTTGCAGAGTTTGATGGCCGCCCTTATTTGTTTGAGCCAGAATACACTGACGAAGAGCTTCGTGAAATTGAAGAACGGAGGAGAGAGAGAGAGAAAGGCGCAACAGGTAGAGGACGAGAGAGGAGGAATGGCTGCTGCAAGGCTGCGTAGCTCTGGAGATTGGTGGTGTACCTGTGAATGCTGTGCCCCAGTGCCCACAGAAGAGGAATGCCTCTTTTGCAAGGAATGGGACCGGTTGCAGCCTTATTTTCAAGGTCTGGATGTGACCGAGGACGAGATACCTCCACCTGGAGTAGTATCCAGCTGGGCTTTATCTATAGCTGGCGAGATTTCATACCGTGCGGTATGAGATCGCTGCTTGTTATGTTGATATTTCGGCCGCACTTTGGAAAGCAGAGCTAAATGGTAAACAAACATGGCACCACACCGGTAAGGTAAGACAACACGTTTACATGTTGTTTTCAGTCTTTGTGGAAAAAAAGCTTGTTTAGCGGACTAACTTTGCACTTGAAGTATGCCCTTTCACTTACGTTTTAACAGGTCTGATGCTACTATGCGCCTGGCTGTATCTAGGCTAACGGCTAACATGCTAACTATTATTTTTATGTCACTAGTCACTTGAAACAAATTTAGGATGATAGGAGACAGGTTGAAATAAACCGAAATTTCCCTTTAAGTAGCATCATTGGAATCAAGGATGCATCATCAATAGAGGGCGTTGCACAATGCATGGTGCCATGCCATTGTTCTAACAGCCCTTAATGCCGAAGCCTCAGTAGTCTGAAAAATGTCCCAATGGACCGAAAGCCCATTTGTGCGACATCCTGTTATCCCAAAAACAAGCACTAACTGCTGTAAACGGACATGTCTTCGACAATACGCTACACACTGTACCAAACAGAAGACTCCGAAGAAGAAGATTCAACCGGTTCCATGTTGGTAGAAAACTATGTCCTAATGAGGCCAGAAACCTCTTTTGCAAGAGTGATCTGTCCAGTATAGCGGCATGAAACGTTTCAAAATTGATGATTTCAAGGTATACCATGGTATTAAAATGATTGGTTATCTAATTGTGTACATTTACATATTTACAGTATTGAAAAAAAGCAATTGGATGGTGAATCTCACCTTTATTTTTGCCATTGTCAAAAACTTTTTACACATACGTCATTTAAAAATATTGTTTTAAGTTAGTAATAAAACGTTTGTTCAACCAAAAAAACCCTTTGTCATTCCTTTAAAGGTCACTCTAACTGATAGTAATAATTCTGTAATACCGTGACACCATGAAACTCTCATACTGTTGCAACCCTAGTTTCAAACAGAGCAGAATCCATAAAGACAAAACAGTTCTAAAATGGACAAGAGCCAATAATAACAGACACAATTTACAGATGGTCATTTACCATACAATTTACAATTGTCTCCAGTTTGGCTTCATTGACCAGTTTCCTCATTTCTCCTTTTTCTGCAAAGGATCCAAAGTGTTTGGAGCAGAAAATGGAGCAGAAAATGTAAGGCTGTCTTTCCCAAATCTGTCTGAGCATTAGGGACAGACAGCAAGTACGTCTGCCCGGTCTCATAGACATATACTGTATGATACGGACATGAACTTTTATCAACGCATTTCATGGTGGTTGGCACAAAATGTGTTAAAACTATGTGCTGGTAACATAACATCAATAACAATGCAAAATCAAAGAGGATCTTATGCCATGGTGGACTGATGAATTAAGTAGAAAGAATAAGAAAGTACGCGTAGCTTGGATGGGTCAAACAAAACTAGACTTTCAACCAGGAGACAGTTGTTCGTGTCCCGTTTGAAACCAAAAGTTGATGTGGTTTTGTGACATATGAACATTACTACGCAAATCACATAAGTTTACATCACTTACGTCCTGTAAATCATTATTTAAATGAAACCATGATCTTTTTCTAAACCTAACTGGGTGTGTTTCTTTCCCCAAACCAGACTTTCATAACGAAATGGCAGCTGTTCGTAATAGACTTTCCACTGGCATTGTTTTCCTGTTGCCAGCACGTCATTTCACACATTTCCTGCCGACCACCACGTCATGTTTTCTGCAGTACTGTCATTTGAAGTAATGACGTTCACCCAGAATGGCTCGATAGATAAAAATGTTCCCATCAGTGTGTTTCCGTCCACCTATATTTATGCACATTTTGGATCTGCGCAGAAAAATACCAGAGTAAAAACGCCAAAAATTCGAACAAATCTCATTGATAGCTCAAACCTTTTTTACAATAGAGGTGGAACAGTTGACGTATTGATAAAATATAAATGCAATTACGTGCAATGGAAACAGGCTGAACACATGAATGATGCAGTCATGATATACAGTTATTGCAGAGGCTACTGCAAGCTCACTTCGTTGTCTCTGGATGGCCTTCAACACACTTCTGTACGCACACAGAGCGGTCTTGTCTCACGGTTTTATTGTGTGACGACGCTGTCAAGAAGATTTGGTTCAGTTTAGGCACAAGAAGCACTTGGTTACAGTTAGGGAAAATAATGGTATATAACGCTTTTGTGACTCTGGAGTTACCATGTAGACATGACCCTTATTATACATCCATTGTTTTCCATAGTGGATGAAAGTAATAATAAATTGGCATTGTCTATTGATGATTTTCTGAAAATTCAGTTTAAATTTGTGCCACATTTGGATGGAAACCCGACTAATGACTGAGTCGACGCAGTGGCCCGACATGTGCAGCCAACTCTGGAAAATAAAGCACAATGATGACTTAGTGGTTATAATTCAGTAACAAACCTCAAACCCTGAAATATAAGTGAGAAAGAGAGAATGAATGGCAATAAATAACTCAAAGCGCTGTGGTTTTGGCTCATGATGAAAACATATGGCGGCTATACGACATTCTCCTAACATCCCCCCTGATGCCCTCTCCAGCTGTACCTGCCCAGTGATGGTGGGGACCTCCATGCTGTATATGGAGGCGGTGACTCATCAATGGGTGGCCCTTCTCACTGCGGTCATTATTAAGGGCAGTAACTCAGCGGTTTCTGTCATTGGTGGCACTAAAATCTCCTGATTGCTGCGTGAAATGAAATCTGTGGGGAGAGCAGACGTGGTAGTGGGTCCACAGAGGCTGTAAATAAAAAAGACCTTATTGTACGGGGTCTGTGAGGGCCTTGATGTGGTGGAGAAGGGCTTCCCAGGGCTCATCACACACATGCTGCTCTCACTATATGATCTTTCAAAACCACTCACAGATGCACACTTTCTCCCCTGCTCCCTTAACATCTTTTAAGATGTGAGTACAGAGTGGGAGAGAAAGCAGAAATGTCTTAGATGTAAGCAAGTTCTAACAAGTAAGTTTTAAGAAGAGGTTTAAAAGAAAAATCCCAATCTGGCTAACCAGATCCTCCAGCTCAGTCTGTGTATGTGAGCTGACTTTGTCATCAGGAGTTGGAGGGTGAAGTGGATGGCCTAACACCGAGGCCAGACGGCTGCCAAGCTGCAGCTCACTGTTTGATACCAAAAAATGACAGAACTGGATTATTTTTAGCAAGGCATTGATGGCATTTCCAGCTGCGATTTTGCCACCAAAAGTGAGTGTTTTTAGCAAGACATTGGCAGCATTTCAGCCACGCTTGTGCAACCAAAAGTGAGTGTTTTCTAGCTACGTATCAACAGCATTTCCAGCAGTAATTGTACCACCAAAAACGTTTTTTAAGCAACTGGTGGCATTTCCAGTTGCAATTGTGTCACCAAAACTGTCTGTTTTTTTTAGCGAGAACTTGATGGCATTTCCAACGGCAATTGTGTCACTAAAATTGGGTGTTTTTGGGTATTTTTAACAAGACACTAGCGGCATTTCAAACAGGGATTGTACCACCAAAATTCTCTGCTTTAGCAAGACTGCGGCGTCATTTACAGCAACAACGGTGCCACCAAAACTGGATGCTTTTAGCGAAACAGTGGCAGCATTTCTAGCGGCATATTCTTGTGACATATCATTGGCATCTGCAGCAGTTACTGTGTCACCAAAATTCTGTGTTTTGGCAAGACGGTGGCTTTTACAGCAACAATTGTTCCATCAAAACTGGATGTGTTTTAGCAAGACAGGCAGCATTTCCAGCCTTGATTGAGCCCCCAAAAAATGAGTGTTTATGCAACACTGCTGGTATTTCCAGTGGTGATTTTGCCACCAACACTGTGTGGCTTTTAACAAAGAATCCACTGCATTTCCAGCCATGATTGTGCCACAAAAGCTGGGCGTGTTATTGAGACATTGGTGGCATTTCCAGACGCTTCTGTGCCACCAAAATTTGATGTTTTTCAGCGAGATATTGGCACCACTTCCTGCAGTGATTGTACCACAAAACTGGGTCTTTTTTTAATGAGACACTGGCAGCGTTTCTAGTAGCAAATGTGCCATTTTTTTAAGCAATATTGGTGGTATTTTCAGTGGCAACTGTGCAACAAAAGCTGGGTGGTTGTTGATGAGTCACTGGCGGGATTTCTATTCCTTATTATGCCACCAAAAATGAGTGTTATAGTTACATTGGTGGTATTTCCAATTGCAGTTGTGCCACAGAAGCTGGGTGCTTGTTGATGAGACATTGGTGGTATTTACAACCGCAGTTGTGCTACCAAAACTGGGTGTTTTCAGCCAAAACATGATCTTTTCCTAACCATAACTAAGCTGTTTATGTGTCTAATCATAACCACAATTTGAGCACAGCATTGTTAAAACATATAGAAACATAAAGTTTATCTTCTGGTCTGCAGAAATATACAATGCCAACATTTATCCTGGCAGTTGGGTTGAATCTCCTCTGTGCCATATGCTCAATGACTCTCAGGAAAGGGAATTTAGTGTTGAGGTGTGTTTTGTAAAGGGAAATGAAGAGCACCCACGGGAGATGTTACGGTCCTGGGTGAGGGAAGAGAAAAGGGCAAACTGAATGACGGATGCCGTCTGTGATGAAGGGCATTTCAGTAGCAAAGCGTCAATAAAGTTGGTTTGAATTGACTGTGCCATTAGGTAGCTACTGTGTGTTACACTTAGCACCTTAATGGGGTGTTGAGCATCGAGTACACAACTTAAAAAAATCTAAGCCTCGTATTAACAGCGTTTAAATACTCCTCTTTCTCTGCTCTAATCCTTGCTTAGTTTGTGCCTGTGGAGGTTTAGGGGAACAAGTTCTTTGTTAGTATAACATGGGATTAACGTGAGTGTGAAGCTGCTAAACCCGTGGGATTACAAAGTTTACTCTGCAGTAATTCACAGAGATAAGCAACACTGGACAGTTTTCTGTCTTTTCTAAAAGATCCACCGATCCGTTGTTTAATAAGTTAAAATAAACCCATAGCAGAGGGAATAAAATGTGTTTCTTTTTATTATACTTTTTCTATTTTTGTCCAGTTATTTTCCTGTCAAAATGCTGACATGGCCGAGGCTCTGTTTCAGAGACGGAGACGTTTTTGATCCTCAACAATTTATTCTCAGAAGATGTATTCCTGTGATATCCTGTGTGTTTTTTTTGACTGTCATGGTGGACAGCAAACAGGGCTTTTTGAAAATACAGAAAGCACAAAATACTGTAATTATTCTCCACTGGGAGTTCTCTCTCTGTTCAAAGTCTTAGAGCAGAGTCACTTTCACAGCAGCATCAACAATGGAAGGAATGTGAAGAAACAGAGAAAAAAGAATAACTCAGGCTGCTTCAAAATAAAAAAAACGTGCAGCAAAATGTCAACTCAAATACTACTTACTGCAGTGGAATATGGGAAACCACAGGCTAAATATTATGCCAAGGCATCTGCTGGCGATGCTGCATTGGCATTCCATCAGGAATACCAGCAAAATGGTGTTATCAAAACAGCGGTCCCATGGGAGTATGCCCAGTCATTACTAATCCTCCACAGGCAGAATGGAGAGTGAAAATGACATTTTCCCTCCTGTTTTATTGCACCGCAACATGCAAATCCAAACTCTCAGATCTAAACCAACAGAATGTCAGCCATGCTACTGGTGTGGCTCCAGTGATGGCGATGTCAGTCTGACAGCCAGTTGGTCCACCATTTTGGTCAAGACTGAGATGTAGGGGGGACCAGGGGCAATTATAACAATGTTTGGTTTTGATGTCATCACTCAAAAACCTCTTAGACCTCTTGAATACAGTTTTTATGTAAGTAACTCACATTTGTGTTCTACTCGTTGACAGTCATCTATTGTTTTTACAAGCTATTTTAGAGACATAACATTGATTGAAACATTAGAAGTCAAATGTGGCATCTGTCCCTATATGCAGGGGTGGTTGTGTAAGGTAAGCATATGGGGAGGATTGTAATAACACACGTAATAGGCCTATCAATCACAGTCAGATGGTTTGCCATGACATTTCTGTGTAGATAAATCCATGTTCCCCAGAGGTTGAATCCAAATGATTGATCCAGTGATCGGGATTTGATGATCCCCTGACTTTTCTGCGAGCGCCAACAGCAGGTTGGGATTTTTGACCTTCAGTGAAATGTCTTTACAACTGTTGGATCGATTGCCACAAAATTTGGTAATTTATTTCTTTCCATAACCGCTTATCCTGTTAGGGACACATAGAGACAGACAACCATTCACACTCACATTCACACCTACGGTGAGTTTAGAGTCACCAATTAACCTGCGTGTCTTTGGACCGGAAGCTGGGGTACCTGGAGAAAACCCACGCTGACACGAGGGGAACATGCGAATTCCACACAGAAGGGCTCTCCCATCCCGCAACCTCTTGCTGTGAGGCGACAATGCTAATAGTACAACATCGTGCCACCTTTTGGTACAGACAGCAATCACTGACTGCCACCCAGGAAGCTGGTGTTCGTGTTCCATAAGATTCTAAAGCCAAACCCTGTTCTTGTTGAAGGAAAAAACATCAATTTGTGATGTTGTATCGATGTAGTGCACTTATTAAAGAGACAGTAAATTTCCTGTGGAAACTTAAGTGTATTGTAAAAACAGACAATTCATGTAACAGGCAGAATTTGACACGGCAACCAAGAAAGTCAGCAACCAACGCACCGAGGGCACCTTGCATGTCATATCTCGACAAGGAAAGTCCATGAACAAACATCAATATGTGACGAGGTCGGAGTGAGAATGTGTTCCTGCAAAAGGACTCGGTTCAATATCAGGACTTGATCCATATGGTCCGATAACATTTGGAAAGCCAATTGAATCATTTTTTCCTCATTCAAGTTAGTGTAGCGCTAGTCTCTATAAACAGACTCTACATTCAGTGAATGTAGAGTCTGGAGGCAAACCCCGGAGATCTTGCCTCCGGAAGAAGAGCGGAAGAGCCCTGGTTTCCGGTTGTAGGCTGTTTGTAGTCCGCGTGATATTGACCAGTCACGTTTGAGCCAGCTGCAGTTGTTGCCAGGTTAAACGGTCTGTGCGGTGAACTAACGAGGCGGAACATAATTGGCGTCACTGCAGACTCTGAATCCATCGCAATGGTTCAGCATATTTACTTATATATAAACGGAAGTCGGAAACCGGAATGCCAAAAAATTCGGGGGTCTGCCCCCAGAGGCTTTATCGCCATCTGCCGGAAGTTAGACGCCGAATACAGCCGATGGGTTCCGAGAATGGCGTAGTGCTAACCTGTAAGTAGCCGGCTGGGCCAGCAGAGGTCTCCAGTGCGTCTGCTCTATGGGCCACACAGTGCTGATCATCTGGGTAATTTTATACATGGCATTAGGCACTTTTTTTGGCTTCTGAGCAACTCTCAGGAATGAATTGGTCCCAGCCTCCAATGCTGTGGATCAGCACATGAGCATAATTATTGTAAACATGTTAGCATACTGACGTCAGCATTTAGCACGAAGCACAGCTGTGCCTAAGCCCAGCCTCATAAAGCTGCTAGCATGGCTGTAGACCAGTGGTTCCCAACTGGTCCAGTCACAGGGACCAGATTACTCCTTAATCATGAGTTCAAGGTCCACACAGTGTAATACATTCAGTGTCATACTTCCGGCCATGTCGTCAAGCTAGTTTGCTGTCTCACTCAAGTAGCTGTCTGTTAGTCACTCACTCTACAGCAGGAAATGGCACTTCAAAATAAAAGCTCTGTGCTGGAAATAGAAAAAAATAAGTTCATTTTTTATAAACATGAGATGTTTTCAGGTTACTTGCAGTCCATTCAGAGTGGACACATGACCCACCAGTGTGGAACCACTGCTGTAGACTAGTAGTCTTGGTTTCTTTACCATCGCTTCTTAATGCGTCTGGGTTTAGACGTTATGGTTCTCCAAGCAGACCCGCACACATTCACCAAATGGTGACTCTTGTTTTAGTGATGGTGCCATTAAGGGACTGTTTCTGTTAAATAGTCTTGCATCAGACGTATCGCCTGGCAGCTGTAGAGAACGAGCCTTGAAGCCACAGGGGGCACTCAGGAACTCCTTCAGTCGTCTTACACTTGCAAACCCAGAGGAAAGTATAATTGCATGCACTCCCTCCTAAAACACACACGCGCACACACACAGAGGAAACGGGCAACATGCCAACTCCCTCGGGCGTGATGCTCCTTGACCACAAAACCCACACTTAACACCTCACCCGAGTGAGCACACCCTCCACACAAAGACAAAGAACAACAGATCTGCCCTTTTCCTGCCAGTTTGCTTGTTATCCGTCACTCCTCCCTGCCAGTCCCTCCTTCTCGTGTCTGCTCTTGAAAAAGAACGAAATGATGATTAATGTCATGTTAATGTTCTCTTATTAATATACAGCTGTAGATTGGGAAGAACAGACTCGTTTCTCCAAAGGGATTTGGAGGGTGTGCGCCGAAGTGTGTGTGTGTGAGGATGCTGAGGGGGATTTTGGTGTAGCTGTGTGAGGCAGACAGGTGGTGCTGATGGGGCTACGTGATTCACTTTGCTCCTTATTTGCATACATATGACAACCATCTGTGCTAATAGGCCTCTGCGATGTCTCTATTAGGCTCAATGCCACACTGTTTTGCCTGAGGACCGCGGCGTTGTACCAACATTGTGCTCATGTCTGTTGGCTTTATGCAACACACCAGCTGATGCCATCCAGTGAATGGAGATAGGAAGGGATGCTCCTATTTTTGGTGGGACACAAGTGCAGCAGGAAACCATATGGGCTCCAAACTGGGGTCAAACTGGGTATTTTTCGCATTTGTTCAGAACAGCTTGTAGAACCAGATAAGTTCTGCACAGGAAACTAAAGTGACTGACAAAAGGTTTTGAAAGTCAACCATTCTGTGGCTAACAGCTTGTCTCGACATAAAAATGTGCCTCTGTGATGATTCATACAGAAAATATTCCACGCTGTTTATGAAGACGTATAGTACATGAAGCAGAGAGCCTTTTCAAGTATTTTCCAGCGTGCGTGCTGCGTCAGCTGCTGAGAAACAGCATCGTCTTGCATCACTGCCTCACAAATACTTTAATTTACCAGGAAAAGAGGATCCACAGTGAAAGTACAATGGCAGATGCTCCACACAACCCCACGCAATAATGCATTACTCTCAGGAAATTGACTTGGAATTGTTCACGGTGGTGTTTTAGCAACTCCAGGGTGCTCAAGTGCATGACAATTCAGCTGGATGTGTCAGAACGGTTGTGTTATTTTTAAGGTTTTCCCAGAATGTGCTGTATTATTCTTTCCTTGACACGCAGGCCGGGAACATGATGGAGACGCTGACTGGAGAACACACACATCAGCAGATCGTCCAGTGATAGTTAACGCTGAGAAGTAAGTGTTAGTTTCTTCATCAAGCGTTATGAACGCTACAGTTAATTTACCTGAATTGCCAAATTTAATCTTGTGTTTCATTTGAGGTTTAAAGTTTGAAAACTTACAATTAAAGGTACCCTGTGGAGTATTTACACCCTCGTCATGCCATGATGGAGCCGTGTTTGGGTAATTTAGCCCCCAGTTTATTTGTATTTTGTGCTCTACTAGAGCATAAGGGCCCTCATTTAAATGTGTCCTGCATGCAAGCCATAAAATAACAACAAGGAAAAACAGGTGCAACCCTGTCCCAAGAAATTATGTTTATATGCTACTAATTTGCTTCACAAAAAATGTTTTATAAGGAAACATAATTGCTGGCAGGATTTGTTTTATCAAAACTTGAGAGCTGAAGGTCGGAGATTCTTCATGTCAGGCAGTCTTTTTTTTTTTTTTTTTTGTGAAGGAGAGGGGGTAGTTAACTTGGCTTCGTAATAGGGCTGTCAAGTGATAATAAAAATTAGTCTAATTAATTTCATGCGCTGTGATTAATTTATCTAAATTAATCACATACATACATTTTTCTGTGAAAGTATTTAAAAACTTCAGTTCAAATGGATTTCGGCCTCTACCACTGAAACTGGTCTTCAGTTCATTGCCATCCATTTTGTAAGGGAGTTAGTTAGTCAGTCACAGTTAGACTTACTCAGTTTGCGTCTAAACATCTGGTTGAGCGTCGCTTGATGAGGCTGGCTGCTAACGACAAAAAAATAACTACAAAAGGGGACAATACAACCCAAAAGAGACACAAAATTACCTTAAAGAGACTCAAAATAACCTAAAAAACAGCACAAAAATACAGTAAAGTGACACAAAATAATTACAAAAGGGTGCAAAACAACCCAAAAGAGACACAAAGGTACCTCAAAGAGACACAAAACAAGCAAAAACAACATAAAATGACCTCAAAATGATCTGAAAGGGGGTAAAAAAACAAAAACAAAAATACCCCAAGGCGAGACAAAAACTAAAACAACCAAAACGAGACACAAAATTACCCTAAAGAGACACAACACAACAAAAATAACAACACAAAATAACCTCAGAGACACAAAATAACCAAAAAACAACACAAAATTGCTTCAAAGAGACACAAAATAACTATAAAAGGGTCAAAACAACCCAAAAGTGACACAAAATTACGTCAGAGACACAAAATAACCAAAAAAACAACAACACAAAATTACTTCGAAGACACACAAGATAACTACAAAAGGGTCAAAACAACCCAAAAGAGACACAAAATGACCCAAAAGAGACACAAAATAACCAAAAAACAGCACAAAAATACAGTAAACTGACACAAAATAATTACAAAAGGGGGCAAAACAGCCTAAAAGAGACACAAAGTTACCTCAGTGAGCACAAAACAACCAAACACAACACACACAAAATGACCTCAAAGTGACCTCTAAGGGGATAAAACAACCAAAAACAAACACAACACAAAATTACCCCAAAGAGACACAAAATGACCTCAAAGAGACACAAAAACTACAAAGGGGCAAAACAACCAAAAACAACACCAAAATACCTTAAAGTGACACAAAATAGCTACAAAAGGGGGCAAAAGCAACTAAAGAGACACAAAATAACTATAAAAAGACACAAAAAAGCAAAAAAAACCCCACAAAATTACCTCAAAGAGACACAAAATTACCTCAAAGAGACACAAAATGTCTACAAAGAGACACAAAACAACCAAAAACAACACCAAAATACCTTAAAGTGACACAAAATAACTACAAAAGGGGGCAAAAGCAACTAAAGAGACACAAAATAACTACAAAAAGACACAAAACAACCAAAAAATACCACAAAATCACCTCAAAAGACACGAAAGAACTACAAAGGGGTCAAAAGCAACCAAAAAGAGACACAAAATGACTAGAAAAAGACATAAAAAAACTACAAAAAACACTAAATGACTTCAAAGTGACAGAAAATAACTACAAAAGGGGGCAAAACAACTTCAACGAGACACAAAACAAACACAAAGTGACCTCAAAAGACAGAAATTACTATAAAGGGGCAAAACAATCAAAAACAGTAAAATGACTATGAAGAGAGGCAAAATCACCACTCACACTACTCCTGTGTAGGAGAGATGAGGGTCTTCTTCATGTCTGTGCTCTGGGCCACTGTCTCATGATCTGCCCATGAGTTTACTCACATTATTTGGACATCTTAACTCTGCTGGAAACATCAGCTGCTATTGAGACCTGGCAATTATTCCAGTATCATCGTAAATGAAACTGGCATTCATCTCAAAGATTAAACGCCTCTGACTGACAGTTTTCCGTGGTAATAATGTGACAGTAAAAGGTGCAGAAGAAGAAGACTGAAGTTGATTCATAAATGTTGTCAGGCCTCCAGGAATCCCACAGTGTATTTTGGTTAGAGACACCGAATGTAACTTTATAGAACAAATTTGCAATGAAAACAAAAATGACTGGAGTACACACAAACCTGGCACCACAACGAGGTGAGGGGATGAATGGTGCTACTCACCTCTGACTAAGTAGACCTGCAGAACAATGGGCCGATGGGATCCTGTTACAGTGAAACCTAATCCAGCAGACAGTGAACATAGTAGGCAGTGAACAAGATTGGTAGAGAAAGGAACCAGCCGACAGAGAGGGGGAAAGAGAGACAGAGTACCCCATAAGGGAAGACTGCCAACACCAGCACTCTATTTTATTGTAGAATCCCAGCTATTTTTCTTAGATTTCCCTCCAGCATGTACAGAGGAAACAACTCTGAACTGTATGTCTTGGAGATACATAAAAGTGCTGAACTTGTTGAGTTGCTGTGGCGCCTGCAGAGCACTATAGGCGCTGCACTTTGAACAACTGTCTGCGTCTGTTCCATAAATGTACTAATAAGAGAAGAGAAAGCAGAAGGGGCAAATTAAATCACACTTGTTTTCTGCCACGACTCCTCCATCTCACTTCCAAGCACAGAGAATTGATACCAGAACATTTGTGAAACTGTGATATCTGACCCCGCTTGTACCGAACACGCAGGCTACAATACAGTTGTTCACATGCTACTTGGCAACGATGTCAGATTGTCATCTTTGAGTGCTTAACTTGAATGAAATGTCACAAATCACGCCATCTCTCTTTTTTAAACTTAATTACTTCCTCTTAGTGCTTGCCCCCCGATGGTCCAACCCAAAAGCGTTATGACATCCTGACATTTTCATTATGAAGACAAATGAACAGGATTGTTTCACACACACACTTCCCCCAACCTGCTGCAGCTCGGACTGTGTCACACACATGGTTTAATTTGTATTTCACAAGTATCTTACAGTTTCTTTCATTTTGTACTCAGCGGGGGAAGAAGTACTCAGATCTCTTAAGAAAGTAAAAGTAGCAATACCACAGTGGTGAAATACTTCGTCACAAGTAAAAATCCTGCATTCAAACTCTTACTTAAAGGGAAATTTCGGTTTATTTCAACCCGTCTCCTATCGTCCTAAATGTTCCTTGTTCTCGCGATATTTCGGCTGCGCTTTGGAAAGCAGAGCTAGTTGGTAAACAAATATGGCACCACACCGGTAAGATAAGACAACACGTTACATGTCGTTTTCTATATGTTCTCTGACATTTATCCTAACGATATGAGGCGGTCTTTGTGGAAAAAAAAGCTTGTTTAGTGGACTAACTTTGCACTTGAAGGTTGCCCGTTCACTTACGTTTTAACAGGTCTGACGCTACGGCTGTATCTAGGCTAACGGCTAACATGCTAACTATTATTTCTATGTCTCTAGTCGCTTGAAACAAATTTAGGACGATAGGAGACGGGTTGAACTAAACTGAAATTTCCCTTTAAAGAAATACTTTACTGCTGGAAAGACGGCCTTTTCATAAAAGCTTACATGCAGTAGAAGGACACAAATAGTTTTGAGGTTGGTGCTATATGACCAGAGGAAATGGTCTGTCAACTGTCAACTATCTTTGGCTGTTTTTCCAAAGATAGTCGCTAAGCTAATTCATACAATGTAAAATACCATAGGCTTGTGCTAATAATGTTAGCATGTTATATTACTCGAAAACGTTTTTAGTATAAGACAGTTGTTTTGTCAGTGAACCTTGTGAGCTGTAATGGAGTCAAATTTTGTAACGTTACCTTTGTTAAATGTTGCTGTTGTCCCTGGCTTCATATGAGTAGAGGAAAAGTCTGCTAGCTGCTAGGCTAATTTATATAATGTAAAATGCCATAGGCTTGTGCTAAAAACATTAGCATGTTGTATTTGTGGGGAAAATGTGTCCAGATAAAGACAAGTGTTTGTCTGTGAATGCTGCGAGTTATAGTGAAGCTGATTTGTGTACTTGTGTTTGAATTTGTCTCTATTAAGCCATGTTTAATGTGTGTTTAATGTGTGTTTAATGTGTGTTTTGAATCAACTAAACTTAACAGCACTTCACAGAAACCCCACCGCCGACTAATGTAGCAGAGGAGAAGTATAACGATGCATAATGTGGAAATATTCACTGAAAATAAGTACCTCATTATTTTACGTCAGAAATGTACTTAGTTACATTTCACCTCTGCTCATGATGTCATCAGATGAGTAAAGATTTGTAGTGGTTGAAGTGTCTAGAAACGCTGAACTAAACACAAAACACCAGAGACAAATTTTTCCTCCTTTTCTCCTCCTTTCATTTCATCTCCTCCCTTCCCCCACTCCGACCATTTAGCTCTTCCTCTTGTTGATGACTAAAAGCCTGCGTAGGTGTGATGACTTCAAACACAATGGAGCCATCCCCTAATGTAATTTTCTTCATCCTGATTCCTCCTTCTCTTTCTCACCTCCCCTCCTGTATTTTATCCTCCGTTTCGACTCTGTAATTTCACCTTCCTCCTGCCTTGTCCTCCTCCTCCTCCTCCTCTTCCTCTGTGCCGACAGACTCTGTAGGTGTGATTGGTTCAAATCTAGTGAACCTGCTCTCTTTTACACTTTTCTTCCTTTCTTTCACTGTGTTCTTCCTTCTCCTCCTCTTCCTCCTCCTCCTGTTGATAAGTGACAGCTTGCAGAGGTGGGATGAGCTCTGTCTGCAGCTGCTCCATTGGCCCCCTCCATCAGTGCTTTGGTCCAGACAGCAGACTCCCAAGGCGGTTATGACCACTGAACAGATGATGATAATAGCAGCCTGGCTAAAGACACCTCATAGCTCATCCTCTTCTCAGTTTCACTTCCCTCCTCTCTTCCTCCTTTCCTTGCCTCTCTTTCTCCCTCCATACTTACTCCCACGGATGGATTACTGTACAGGCGTATTGGGCACAGGCCCAGGGGCCCAAAGTGTCACTCAAATTATCACAAACTGACCAGGAAGGGACTCCAGATGACCACAAAGAGATGCACAGGAACTATAAAGAGACACAAAAAAGGGGCAAAACAACCAAAGGACACACAATGACCACAGAGAGATGTAAAATAACTACAAAAGGGACATAACAACAACAAAGAGAAATAAAATCACTACAGATAATAGCAAAACAACCAAAAACAGACACAAAATGACCACATAGAGATAGTAAATGACTACGAAAAGGGGCAAAACAACCAAAAATAGATACAAAACCACTACAAAAAATGTCAAAACAGGCAAAAAGAAAAGCAAAATCACTGCAAAGAAACAAAATGACTACAAAAGGAGCAAAAACAATCAAAAAGACACACAAAATGGCCACAGAGACAGAAAATGACTGTGAAAAGGAGCAAAACAACCAAAAATAGATACAAAGCCACTAAAAAAATAGCAACACAGACATAATGAAACCAAAAAAATCACTGCAATAAAAGAGCAAAACAACCAAAAAGAGACACAAAATCACTACAAAAAAGAGCAAAACAACCAAAAAGATACACAAAATAACTACAGAAAAGCAAAACAACCACAAAAGACACAAAAAAGAGCAAAACAACCACAATGACGACAGAAAGGGGCAAAACAACCACAGAAACACAAAATCACTGCAACAAAGAGCAAAACAACCAAAAAGATACACAAAATAACTACAGAAAAGCAAAACAACCAAAAAAGACACAAAATCACTGCAAAAAAGGGCAAAACAACCAAAAAGAGACACAAAGAGACATAAAATGATGCATAATCACTACAACAAAATTGACAAAAAAGGCAAAACAACCACAAAGTCTGTGTCTTACTCCTACATATGAAGCAGAGGTGGTGGGGCCTTGCTTATCTGTGCCCAGGGGCCCATTGTCTCATGATCCGCCCATGATTACTCTGCACATGTTTATGGTCTTAAAGTAAAAAGGAGCAAACTTAGTCAGGCAGGTTTTCTTCTTGCAAAATAACCGTAGTGGTTGAACACGAGAAGCTGATAACCCACCTGCAACTTTGTTCTTACACTCACAAACTTCCTGGCTGTATTCTCCAGCGTGCAGCCGTGATGCACATGAAACAGAAAAAATGAAAGGCAGAATATTATTAACAACACCCGCCAAACTCTACTCTGCCGAGGAGAGATTTAATTGGAGGTCTCCCCACCTACAACCGCAAGCGCCCCCGGGCCTCTCGTTGGCCCTAATCCTGTTGCGTAATGTTTTCTCTACGTCGTGCCTGGCTGAAAATCAATTAGCAAGCGCCGCAATCGCAGAGTGCAGGAAGACTTCTGGACGCCGTCCAAGCCACTTAATTTGTTCCTGAATGGACAGGAATTATAGTCTGCTCGTCGTCCAGCGCAATGTTTTGAATAGACACTGGTTTCACTGTACACCAAAAATGTTTTCCTGACCCTCCCCCCCGATGACCTAATCAGTGCTCATTTTCCTCGTCCTGCCCGTCTCACTTGACATGTCCAATCCCTCTGACGCCTCATACTGTCTCGTCTATCATCTCTCCAGTCTGCTCCTCCTTCGCCTCGTTTGCATCACCCTGGAGAGCAGATGCTGAACCTGAGGGACTAAGAGAAAAGGGCGTTTGAGGGAAAATGCAGCTAAATTCCTTCCCTCGGTCCAATGTGTCTTTCCGTTACTGTAGAGTGAAGACATGAGATAAATCATATCACCCAGCGGATTAATATCCGTCTATCTAGATGAGAGCAGCAGGCAAGGACGAGCACATTCCCTTAGATTTACTCAGGGTGGAGGCTCTGCTGGGAAAAGCTCATGTTTTCTTATTTTTAATGGAAGTAAGACAAATGAGCGAATGTTGTATGCAAATGAGGGATTAAATAAGCAAAGTGGAGCGGTGTGTAATACGATACAGAACATCATAACACTTAACACACACAGTGAGCCACCCAGTGTCACTGATGAGTCGAATGACCTCGCTGCCATGGGGGGGGGGGGGGGGGTGCTTATCTTGGAAGTGTCACTTTTATGAGCGAGGGGATGCAGCCATTAATAAAAGCGAGTGCCAGTGGCTCATTAGACTCCCGGTCCCCGTGCCAGCCCAGCAGAGCGAGGGGCAGCCGTGCACAGGAACTAACGGGCTCATCAGACTGCAGGAGGACTCAGCCCTGACACGACGAGCTAACGCCCGCACTAACGTTCGCGCTCAGGCAGAGGCCCAGGTGCTTAGCTTTCACAGCTGTTCCTTGATGCAATCTCCTCAGCGACAACATTTGTATTTGACGACAGTTTGAGTGAGTAAACATGAAACTTCAAGGGCAGCTCTAGCAAGTTTGTATCAAAATATTTGTCTCCCTGAAGACAGTCTGTGTGAGTTATAACCAGGAGAAGAAACAAGATCTTACTCTGCTGCTCTGTGAGAATTTGTACATTTCAAGAGAGAAAAGAAGAGAGAAGAGGATGAGCCCACTGATGTTTATTAGTCTTCATTTAGTGTGGGATCCTTTCCTGGTTCTTTCTGTAATTGGAGGGTGAATGGTTAAAAGCTATTCCAACAGCAGCCTTTCCAGCATACAGGCCTGAGTCCATTTTTCGGATGCATGTTTTTTAATCCGTCATCTGAAAAAAAAACAAAAAACGTTACACACTGATTCCGATGCGTTTTATTGTTCGTAAATTCGCAACACGTGACAAAATGAAAAGACACATTTCCTCCTTTGCCTCTCTCCACTGGAGTTACCTATCTGGCTGTCACCACTCCCTCCCTGTCTTTCATTTGGCACCACAGCTGCATGAAGGGGCAGAGCTGTCCTCCACATTCTGTGTGCCGTCCACATCCTCCTCCTCTTCATCACCATCCACCTGAATATTACTATCTGACCTGTTAAACGTGAGCTGTGAAATGATTCTGTGCACCCTGTTCCTCTGTCTGTGTCCCGCTGCCACATTTTCTTCACTGATTCTCAGTCAAACGTCTCTAAAGGCTCTGACGGATGCGAAAAACACAGAAAATTGAATCTGTTGCGAAAATTTTAATGACTGACGAAAGTTTCGAACAACATGAAGTCATGCCACAATGTCGGATGAAAAAAATGGACTCGTGCAAAGGCTGTAAAAGCAGCATAGCTGGTGCTTCATAAGTAACTAGGCATGCACAAGGGCCTGTAATAACAGTGTGCATTGCACTGACCCTCATGCGGACAAAAAGTCCAGTGTAGTTTTTTAATCCACAAAACTCGTTAGGGGTATCGGAGGATAGGGATGTCCCAATCCAATATTTGGATCGGTATCAGCCGCTGATATTAACAAAAAACGTGCATCGGCATCGGATCAGACTGCATGGAAAAATGCCGATCCAAGAACTCCGATCTAGTTTTTCACAGAGTTTTTCACAGCTCCAGGTTTTCCGGCCAGCCCAGCACTCCACGATTCAAGCAGTCCATTCCAGTGATCCGCTCCAGCTCTTACTATCAATCCACCAGGCCAGCATGCAGATGGCAGACACACATGGAGGGAAGGGTAGGAAGAGTAGCGGTCAATTTAGTTAACTGACTATTTGTTTTCTGCTCTGTTTTTTTGAGAGTGATATTTTTATTAGGTTTACACTCTTACTGTTTAAGTAAAGAGCACTGATGGCATTGTTTTGGGCACAATTAGTGAAATTGGAGCCATGGATGGACTATTGCTTGTTTAAACAGTTGTACAATATTGTGTGCCTGTGCACCAGGCTGGCACTGACTACTAAAATAACTGAAAAGCAAAGGCTGCATTGTTTGTTAAATGTCAACAATGTCTTGTGGTGTTAATCTATTTTTTATTTATTAGGGGGCCAAAGCACAAGTGTGTGGAGTCTTGCTGCTATTTTAATTTCAGTGTTAGACATTTTAAAGATTTCTTGTGTTGATTTATTTTCTATTTATTAAGGGGCCAAAGCAGCCAAAGCAAACCAGCAATATTTTTTATTTAATGTTAATGTTCAAGTTTAAAGTTTGTTTATTTAACCCTGTTAACAATAAACAGGTCAGTTTCTCATACCAACTGTTGTGGATCATTCTAACTAACCCAATTAAGTTGTTCTTGTTAGAGTAATATCGCTTGATCAAACCTTTTCTAACATGACTGACAACAAAATAAGTGAATATGTATAATACGCGCTTGGATCGGATCGGTATCGGTATCAGCCAAAACTCAAGGCTGTAATATCGGTATCGGATCGGAAGTGAAAAAGCTGGATCGGGACATCCCTATCGGAGGATAACAGCGAGCCAGATTTTTCCATACACTTGAAGTGCACAGAACCCACATTTTGAAAATGTAATAAAACTCTGCTAATGCATTTCAAAAACGTGACTCGAGAACTAGCACCACCACTAGCCATCAGCTAGTCTTGCGCGAGTTGCCATGTAAACACAGCACGCCTGCAGGGTAGGCTAACTGACCACAGTGAGAAATGATGCTATAAAAGTGGAGTGAATTACGTCTTTTCAAGTCAATTCTGCATGCCACGGCTTCAGGGCACTTGGATTACGACGGATGAGCCATTATGACATTTTTGAAATGCATTAGTTTCATTTAGTTTTATTTAATGTTTGTAGTTCAGTTAGCTTAGTGTTAGCTTAGCATTACGATTGCAAGCTGTGGAAAAAAATAGCCTGGCACATTTTTCCAAAGTTCAAAAGTACGTCCAGCAGCACCTCTAAATGTTACTGTTTTTGTAATCTATGCACAAACAAAGACATAAATGTGTCGTGGTTTTAAGAGGAGAAAGTAACTGTAACACGTCGACGACATGTCTCCAACTTGTTATTTATACACTTTTGTGTTTGGATTAAAAAACGATGCAGTGTGTTGATATGTCAGTTCTGGAGAAAGTTTTTGGAACATTTGAAAGGTGGGCTCGCTGTTTCCCCCTGCTTCCAGTCTGTGTGCTAAGCTAAGCTAACCATACTTAAAACAAACCTAAGAGTCTCTTTCTACTGACTTATCAACCTAACTTTGAAATATGATACTCCCTAAGTGTCAACCCAGTCGGCAGAATAGATGTTGGACATTTCTGCAAACCATGAAAATGTCACATTTGTATGTTTTACATGTAGCGGATATGATGAGACTTTTTACTTTTCAATTTTATCTTCTGACAGTGCTGTGATGAACATGTGGTTAGGTTTTGGCACAGAAACAACTTCATTAGGGTCAGAAAAGATTACATTTGTGCTTAAAATACCCCACGGGATGTGTCCCAAGCTGTCGATAAAACCCACTTTTGTCTGTCTCACACAGCGACCTGCTGCTGTCTCACCATCCCCTCCTCCTCTTGATGAGAAACGCAGCTCATACACATGTTATGGCGACTACGTCATATGTATAAAATGTGCAAATGTCACATAACCATGGCAGAAACCTACAACACCAACATTTAATTCTGGCGACTGCACTGGAAGTGTGCTGTACTCTGTCTGTGAGTCCGTTACACAGCAGGTCTGTGTGACAGAGAGAGCCTGATGTGTGTGGAAAGCCCCCGCTCGCCTAATGTTTGGATTAATTAGGAAACCTCATCCCCTGGCGTCCTTTAGGAGGACACACTTTATCACCCCAGCCTGTGTCTGTTTACCAAAAGGAGACTGAGCAATCCAAGTTGACAAAAATGTCCTCTTCTTCTCTCCTTCCTGAGCTTTTCACTCGGGTAATTGAGCAATTAAGCGTGATTGATTGATTGGAGGAGAGTGAGGAGAAGGGAAATCTGCCCGGGGACATTGAAGGGATCCATACAGTAGCTTTAAATTAGGGAGAGAAATGGCAGCCAGACATCTGACTGCAGTGTGGCTGGGGAGGTTCAGCGGCCTCGGCTTAGGAGACAGATAAGGAAAATAAGACATTGTGTTTAACACCCTGTGGATGTGTGTGTGTGTGTGTGTGTGTGCGTGTGTGTGAACTTGTGCATGTAACTGCCCATGAGAGTGGAGATGGGTATGTGGTTTGGAAAAGAGGGAGGAGGAGGAGGGCTGGGAGCGGGATCGAAAGTGTAATTAGCCTCTGATTGATAGCAGAGTCGTCATGTTTTCCCTGGAATATCACAAACACAGTGTGCATTTTGGGAAGATACCATTGTTACATGTTAGATGAACAGACAGCTGGGAGGAGGCTGTTTCCTTCCTGTGTTGTTGACCTGACGCAGTCATCTCGACTCCAGCGGACTTTTTGAGGTCATAACTGATGAATAGCTGCGAAAGATTTACAGCTCTATTGTTTTTTTATTTCACACTTCCATTTTTTCCCATATCTGTAACTGATTGGAGTCCACACATGTCAGATAACGTGGAGTTTTATTACCATAAAGGCAGTGTGCATATAAGAAAGTAGCAGATCCATGTAAAGGAACGGGGTGTACCATTTAGGGTAATTTAGTGGCATCTGGCAGTGAGGATCATAGATTGTAACCAGCTGAAACTTCACCTGGTTCATTGTGTTCATTGTTCAGGAGGTTTTGTGAGCCGAATTATCCACAGAGGTCTCTTCCTTTTTAAAACAAACAGACCTGGTGATTTAAACCAGTAAAAACATTGAATAAACACAATAAACAATAAACATTGATGTTAAAAAATCTGTTTTTGGCTTGTTGCAGAAGAGGTGGCTAGCCTAGTACCTGTTAATCTGTGCTCACCTTTTTTCTCTGACAACTTAAGATGCAGATGTTCAGAAGGTTTTTACCAGGAGCCGAATTATCCGCAGAGGTCTCTTCCTCTCCTAAACAAACAGACCAGGTGATTTAAATCGGTAAAAACGCTGAATAAAGCAGTTACAAGTTACAAATAAGTGTTTCTCAAACCCTGTTTAGCACAGCACGGACAGGTTGCTAGTAGGGATGCACCGAATATTCGGTAACCGAATATATTCAGCCGAATATTGCAAAAAAACACACATTCGGTATTCGGTGGAATAAGTTAAAAGCAAGGCCGAATAATAGCGGCGTGTTTTGATAACGCAATCAAACAGCGTGCCGTGACAGGCGGAATAAAATGTCGGCAGTGTGGCGAGCCGTCCGTAATGGCACTCGCATTTGCGACTAAAAATAGTTTTGAGCGAGCAAAGTAGGCTTAAATCATTCAGCAGGCTGTGCGAGCAGCCTACAGATTTCAACCAGCAGCAGAAACGAAAGGCAAATCCCACCGATTGTGGGTTGAACGGGGGTCACAGACACAGACAGTAACGTTAGTGTATTCCTGTCAAATACGGCGGCCATCGGCTTACCCGGCGACAGAGAAGTTGGTTCCAATAATATCCTCTTCTTGGTGTCATGACTGCCCAGAAGTACCTGAACAGCCGAGCCAGCCGAACACAGGTATGTGACGTGTCAGAGGAGAAACGAGCCTTTCACATTTCTGTCTTTCTAGCAGTAACGGCCCACAAACCTCACCGCACTTTAGGAACTGTTCTTTACTTATGAAGGGACTATCAGGGGAGGAGGGTGGCTGGTTGATTCTTATTTTATTTATTTATTTTATTTTGATGCCCCCTATGTTAATCACTGATTGATGCTGTTTTTGAAGTATGAATAGGTCAATAAGTAATTTATTCCATTGAAATATCAGTGATGTATTATAGAAAAGTGATTTATCTTTTCATAAATGACAAAAGGCACATCTGCCTCATTTTCGCTGTGGTATCGTGATACTACTCAGAACCATGATATTTTCATTGGTATCGCACAGTGGGTCCCAATTTTGGTACCGTGACAACACTAATCTGGAGGGGGTTCATCTGCAAAAACGAATGAAAAACTAAACAATGATATCCGGTATTCGGTACTCGGTATTCGGCCAAGCGTTTAATAATATTCGGCTTCGGCCACAAATTTTCATTTCGGTGCATCCCTAGTTGCTAGCCCAGGGCCTGCTAATGTGTTTGCATGTTCTCCCTGTGTCAGCGTGGGTTTTCTCCAGGTACTCCAGCTTCCTCCCACAGCCCAAAGACATGCAGGTTAATTGGTGACTCTAAATTGTCCGTAGGTGTGAATGTGAGTGTGAATGGTTGTCTGTCTCTATGTGTCAGCCCTGTGATAGTCTGGTGACCTGTCCAGGGTGTACCCTGCCTCTCACCCAGTGTCAGCTGGGATGAAATGGGTGTTTCTCCGACACTGTTCGGCATGCCGCAAAACGGGCTGCTAGCCCAGCACCTGCTAATGTGTGCTCACCTATTTCTGATCTGGTTCAGAAGGTTTTTAGCAGGGGCCAAATAATCTGCAGAGGTCTCTTCCTCTCTGAAACAAAAGGACCAGGGGTCTCATTTATAAAACAGTGCATAAGATCCATACTAAAAATGTACGTACGAACAAAAGCCAAACATGGTGTGTGTCAAAAAAATTCAACAATTTCTAAAGTCAAGCTTCCTCCTCACCATCTGCATCTCCAAAATGTTCATAAACATTGGGTCAAAGTTTCTCCCATCAAGTTTGTTTTTATACATCACAACTTTTGCTTAAGAAGTAGTGTACGCCTCTGTAAGGCCTCGTTTTGTCTGTACGCAACATTCATAAATGAGACCCCATGTGGTTTAAACTGGTTAAAACACTGAATAAAGCAGTTTCACATTAAAATATTAGTGTTTGTCCCTACGCTGTCATTGTGGACGGACTGACAGCATCGCAAAAATGCTATACGTGAAGGGCCCTGTCTGAAGCCAGTGTTTGGTTTATCTGTTCTAAATTACTGTTGAAACATGGCGGTCAACATGGCGATCTTCATGGGCCAGGACCTGCTCCCTATGTAGATTTTAACAGCACATTCTAAGGTAACGAAAACATGACGACTCTTATTTTCAGGTGATTATTTATGTTCCATTTCTCCCAGTACATCTCCTTAATCCCACACACTGGACCTTTAAGGGGATCTTGTTTTCCATATACTTCCCATTATTTCCAGTTGCAGCCATTTGCCTGTTAGGTGAAAGGTCAAACAGTAATAAACAAGCTCACTGACCTCATGCAGAGTATACTGGCGCCATGTGGTGCAGAGTAATGTTGGCTATTTTATAGTTGCCCCAAAGAGAGCCATCTGACTGCTGCTAAATGGGCTTTTAAATGTACACAAGATTATCTTTAGGGATCTCTCTGAGTCCTTCCTGCACATGTGGCTCCTTCCTGTTCTCTTCCAGCCAGTTATTGATATATGAGGGTATTAAATATGACACCTGTGTCACAGACAAATCCCCCGTACTGGGGTTCAACCATCGTTTAACCGGCGCTAGTTTATCCGCCACTGGTGGCAACTGCGTGACAGAGATTACCTCGAGGTCTTCAGGCCACCCAAGCAGAACAATATCTATACATTAGCTGAGTCTCCACGGCTGCAGCCACACACACACACACACACACACACACACACAGGGCACACGAAGACAAATGCTAACACCATGATTTTAATCTTAAAATGCTCCTTTTTGAAATGAAGCCAGTAGTAATTTTTGTAGGATTTCGCTCCACTTTCCATCTTCCACAGGACATTTACAGCAACAGGGACACGAGAGCAGAGGTAATTTAACAAGAGCATGTGTCTGCGCTCATGGAAACACACACAAGCACTTTCACACAAGCCAATTAGATCTAATATAACATGATTCCAATAAGCCAGCAGAACGAGCAGGTAGGAATTCCCACTGCTGACAAAGTTGTTTCGTAACGATCACACTTGCAGCAACACTTCATTTTCTCTCAAAGTGGTGATAAAAGTGTAATAAAAGCAATGGGCAGTTGGCATAAAGCATGTGTCAACAGCTTTTCTGAGACTGAATTAAACATGAGAAAAGTGGCTGAGTTATTCATGAGCTGGATGGAATAACCGGGTGCTGGTTGAGACTCAGCGGTATGAGGATGTGCTGAGTGTTTAGCATGCATGCGATGTCTTTAGAGCATAATCGATATCTGACACAGTCAGCTCAAACGCAGATGCACGAATCCTGAATACAAGGAGGGAAATCTTGTGAAATCTGTGTTGTGTTTTTGGTGTTTTATTCAAGTTGGACACCTCTGCTTGTCACTGTGGGTGTTGTGTGACTGACGGTTGGTAAAAAAAAGCACTTAGCACAGACACAATAATATACAGATTTAAAGCTGCATCAGTTGTTTGGGTTTTTTAACCAGTTGAAGTCAGCAGAACAAGCTGAAAACAAAAATAATGACATATTACAACCTGTAGAAAACAGTTGCTTATTGTCTCACACTTGTTGACAAATAACAGGTCAAATACTTCTGTTTGGGTCTCCACCAACTCTACTGTAGCTGTGTTTCCATCAAAAACTTTTGGTACAGTACCCTTAGAACCAAAGGTAAGCCCTGCAAATGTACCTAGACCCTAGACCAAAATAGAACAGGCTAAGGTACGAGTCTCTCTCAATGGGATATTTGAAAATAGCGGGTTTGTGCATTGAGTCCTTGTCAGGTAAGAGCAGCGGTGTAGTGCTGTCATAGCATACCAAAACGATGCCTCACCACATTTTTTCTACAAGTGAGGATTAAAATATATCAGGCATGTCCAGAGTCCTGCCCAGGGGCCAATCATGGCTCATGCACCAATTTTAAATGTCTCTCAAAATATACTTAAACAGGCAGTAAACCAAGCCAACGAACAGTTGCCAAACAGCAGCGTTAGTTTGTTACACCTCTGGGTGGTGTCAGCTTGTAATGCTGCCGGCAGCAGTGTTATCTAAAGAGTTTAAAAGTCCCTATAGGGCGAGCAGGAGAGGAGGTGAAGGGGTCCACTTCTCGTGTGAGTTTTACGCCAAATGTTTTTTTCTAAACTTAACCATGTGCTTTTGTTGCACAATGAAAAAAAATATAAAAATTAAGTGTTTTACCAACATTGTAGGTAGTTTTGAAAAAGACTGTGTGCATGTAATGAGCAGAACCTGCACATTTCCTGTACAAAGGGAAGTGCATTTTGAGAAGACACAATGCATGTAACAGTAATAATAATATTAACCTTATTTGTAGAGCACTTTTCGAGCTGAGAGCACAAAGTGCTTTTACGATCGTGAACAGATTCAGCAGATCTGATGCTCAGTGGGAGACTGTTTCCAAAGCTGAGGAGCAAGATCATCCTTTGTCTTTGACCTGGACTCTGGAACAGTTAGAAGAAGCTCAGTTATGTACTCAAGTGCTATCATTGAGAACCTTGTATGTGATTAAAAGAACTTTAAAATGGGTTCTACTTCTAAAAGATACTGGAAGCCAGAGCAGAGAAGCCAAAATAGGAGTGATGTGTGAGGATTGTTTCGCTTTGGTCAAAAGTGTAGCTGCTGAATTTTGAACGATTTGGAGCTGGTGTATAGGTCGATTGTTTAGGCAGGTGAACCAGGCATTACAGTAATCAAGACAGGAGGATATAAGAGCACGCATGACTTTTTCTGTGTTATTGAAGGAGAGAAGTGACCTACATTTGAAGATATTCCTCAGCTGGTAAAAACAAGACTGGACTACATCTTTTACAAGTTGCTTCAGGGTCAAATTACAAGCGTAAATTGACACGATCCCTGGTGCGTCATATTTAGATGTTAAATTTCACTGACAAAGCAGTGATATTTGATGAAATGGGATGAGCATGCATTGAAAACTATTGCTCAGTGCAGCTCTAAATGAAAAACTTCCATGAAACCAAACTTAAAGCCCACGTTTGTTGTGATTGATTTTGGAACTAATCTATATTTTCACGGCTGTAGAAATGTAGCATCACACAAAAGAAAAATCTTTTTTTGCTTCCTCTGTTTTTGAAAATCATCCCTGGCATGTACTGTAAATGAGAGAGGAAACCTCAATAATTGGCACAAGCTTCAAAAAGCCATCCCGGTCTTGTCAATATTATACTTTCAAGTAGATTCCCTCCCCAAAGGCAGTAACACTTTGCACAAGCAAGATATCAGTGTGGGAGTGAGGTTCAGTGGCGACCAACTCATTAAGACACCCTCATTCCTGACTTAAACACAACTGTCTCCCAAAACTCTTGTTTCCTCATCTAAACCTCTCCAGTCCTCCATTTGAACGTGATCCAAACCACTGGCAGAAACTCCTCCAACACCTAATGATGGGAGTGTGTGCGGAACTGACTGGAATTCCAGCTGCAGTCAAAGAGTGCACTTCCTAATTAAAAAGACTCAGCTGCTCCAATGATACCCATTCATGAAGAAGTTTGCCCTCGGTTGAACCTCAATGTTTCCCCCCCTCCATTATTGCTCCTAAACACACCGCTTGTTTGTGAAAAATGTCCAAAAATGGGTATTGGTGCCGTGATGTGAGCCTGTTTTGTTTCACTCACTTTCTGCGAGAAACCACATGTAATCTCTTCCTGCTTTGTTCTCAAGGCTAAGAGGTGTGACCTCAGGATTTTTTTCCTCTGCTTTGAGCTTGAAAAGCTGCCAGTAAACACTTTGTTTATGGAAAACCTCTTGGAAGAATCCAGCAATGTGAACCACTTTATGTCAGGACATGTTGCGAAAAACCGAAGTGGCTGGAAAAAAAGATTTAAAAAAAAAAGTTTACGGACAGTAAACTTTATTATCTACCTCTAAGCAACACCGAGAAAAGATGCAGTAAGTATACAAATGCTGAAATGATAATACAAGTTAATAAAAGCATCATCGTCTGTTTCCACTCCAGAGAAAAACACGACCCATGGGAAAAACATCAATGTGTTCTCATACATCTGCTGCTGAAAAGCAGTGAAGCCGCTGTGGGTGAAATTAGAAACACTTGCCATGAGGGAATAAAATCCTTCATGTGTTTAACTGACATTCCTCACACTTAGCAGCAGAGGTCAAACACATCTTAACAAAAAAAAAAAAATATGAATGATTGTCTGTGGTTTCTTCCTTCACTCCCAGAGGGGTTGTGTACGGGCCAGTAAAGGTCCTGAGGGCAAAACTTCCCACATGGCATGCTGTTGGTGTGTCGCAGGAGAGTACACACTGTGAGTTCATCTCCACGATCTGGACATGGACAAATCTAATTTGTTTAGTTAAATGACCGTGGCAGATTCAGAATTTTATCAGCAAATTTAATTTTGGAGAGGGAAGTCCAGATTTTAGATTAGAATTAAGTGACTGAGCGCAGGTGCTACCAGCCACAGAGGTAATTTGATTTGGCATATTTGTGGAGATTCACAACCATTTTCAAGCTGTTGTGATGTTGGGCTGCTTTGGGAAAGATTTAGGTGTGTTGTACGAGTCCCTGTTAACAACCCAGTTACTAGAATAAATGTTGCCATTGTATGTTTCTGCAAACCACAGATATGTAACGTGTGTATGTTACTATGTAACCATGGATATCTTAAAAACTTTATGTTTAGGCACAAAAACCATTTGGTTATGGTTAGGACAGTCAGTCGAGATTGTGATGGCACAGAATTGCAATACTGCTGATGTCTCGCTAAAAAAGACCCTCTTTTGATAGCACAATCAGGGCTGGAAATGCAGCCGATGTCTTGCTTAAAAACATCATATTTTGTGGTTTATGTGCCTCTAACAGTGGACTGCAGCTTGGCAGTCGTCCCCTCCACCTCCCGATGACAAAGGCAGCTCATATACACGTTACCAGAACTACTTCAGAAACATTGATATGATACGTATGAAACGTACAAATGCAACTTATGTCTTGCTAAAACATATATGCTTTTGGTTGAACAATCAGGGCTGGAATTGCCGCTGATGTCTTGCTAAAAAACACCATCATCACATGAACCACTGCTGATGTCTTTCTAAAATCACCCGCTTTTGTGGCACAACTTCTGCTGGAAATGCCACCGATGTCTCACTAAAAAATACTCGCTTTTGGTGGCACAATCATGGTTGGAAATGCCGCTGATGTCTCGCTAAAAAAAACACCATCATGTAGGGCCGTAATGGTACATGTATTTGTGTCGTTCGGTACGTGACTTTCGGTTCGGCACGACCCTGTACCGAATTATTGGGCGCAGGATATTATTTTATTTTATTTTATTTTAATTCCGTTTTTGCGAGCCGAACCATTTAAAATATCTAGTTCCCCGACGGGCATAATTGAGTGACGCACCGAATCCCGTAAATCTCCGCTTTCACTTTGTGCATGGTGTGGGTTAAAATGAAAAAGAAAGTGACAAACGCATAATTTCAGGGTAAAATACGAAGATGGAAATAAACAAGTGGACAAGACAAAAGCAGTGTGCCGACACTGCAGAACAGCGGTCGGGTATGTACTTCGAAACACGTCTAACATGCTAATGCATCTAAAGCAACACCACCCGAGTTTGAACGTTAACCGGCATGACTAGAAAAATCAATCTGGTGCAAAATAAGATATTGTCGTTGTTTAAAAAGAAAGAGCGTTTCCCTGACCATCACGCTAAAGAAATAACCAACGCCATTGGAGTTGAGTAAAATTGTTTAAGCTGCACTTTAGATATAAGCATGTTTTGTTTACTGCACTTTAACAAAGTGGGAAAGCTAAGTAAGTTCCTAGTAAAACTGAATCTGAGCAGGCTTTAAAGCTGACCAGCTGCACTACACATTTTATTTTAATTGGGTAAAACTGTTAAAGCAGAAATGTATATTTATATTTTTCATTCAAAAAATGTGTTAAAAAAAACAGCAGGATTTTATTTTTCACTTTTATATTTCTATTTTCATTCAAACAATGTGAAAAAGCAGGATTTTATATATATTTGTTTCATTCAAAAATTGTGTAAAAAGAGTTAACTGCTGTGGTGGTATGTTTTAATAAGGTTACCAATAAGTAAAAGATATTTAATAGTTGTCTATTTTTTTCATTACTGTACCGAAAAAAAACGAACTGTGACTTGTGTACTGAGGTACGTACCGAACCGAGATTTTTGTGTACCGTTACACCCCTACCATCATGGCATTAAACACTGATGATGTCTTTCTGAAATCACTGGCTTTTTGTGGCACAACTGCCACTGGAAATGCTGCTGATGTCTCACTAAAAAATACTCACTTTTGATGGCACAGTCATGGTAGGAAATGCGGCTGATGTCTCACGAAAAAACACCATCATGGCATGAAACATTGCCAATGTTTTTGTAAAATCACCAGCTTTTTGTGGCACAGTCAACTGAAAATGCAGTCAATGTCTTGCTAAAAAGACACTCTCTTTTAGTGGTACAATCACTGCTGGAAATGCCGCTGTTGTCTTTTTAAAATTACCCGCTTTTTGTGTCACAACCGCCGCTGGAAGTGCCGCCAATATCTTGCTCAAAAGACACTCACTTTTGGTGGCACAATCACGGCTGGAAATGCAGGTGATATCTTGCCAAAAAACACCTGATTTCGTTGGTTGTTAGTCTCTAACAGTGGTCTTCAGTGGTCTACAGCTTGGCAGCTGTCCCCTCCACCTCCTGATGCCAAAGTCAGCTCATATACATGTCATCAACTACGTCACTTTAGAAATGTTGATAGGATACGTATGAAACATACAAATCCAACGTATCCATGGTTTGCAGAAACAAACAGTACCAACATATTCCTCTGGCTACTGGGCTGCTGTTACACATATCAGACTGTGAAAGCAGGACCCTGGTTCTGTCTTTGACTGGAGAAGCCTGCAGAGATTAAGACAAATGTCCAACATTATTCTTTCTCAAACCTTAATGATACCAAATTTATCACGGCACAATATCACATGCAGACAAAGGAATGCAAAAGAGGAATCCATCATAAATCACAGCTCCATTTTTGTTCATTAGGATCGGGAGCAGCAAGCCAGCGTGAGCACAGGTGTTCACAACCTGCTGGCAGACTCTTTAAAACTAAGTTTGTGCGATGAATACCGAGGGTAACAAAAGCCTCGGACTATCAAACGTGTCTGTATTGTGCTAAAAGGTATCCAGCTGGAGACAATGTGCCACTTGAGGGAATAATAACACACACACTGAAAGGATGGCTTCTCAACCTGGCTACCACATCCAGCATGCAGCTGTTTTTCATTGAGAGGTCAAAACATGTTTTCCATTTTAGCTTAAATCAAATTAGTCTGACAGTATTTATAGGCCCTTCAAAGTGTGCGCACACCTGAGTCTGGACAGCAGACATTTTTAACTACAACACACAGAGCTGCACACACGCTGCAGATTTCTATCATGCACAGGGTCCTCATCGAAGGTGCAAACACTGTCTTTATGTACACACAGGCAGGCATACACACACAATACTGCGTTAGACCAGTGGCTGAGAATAATACTTTCTTCTTCCCTCCTCATCTGGAATTGTAGACATCCTTTTCCTTTCCTCACCTCATTCACAACTTTGAGACAGCATCCATTTTGGAGCGTTGTTATTTGCAGGAATGCTGACGGTGAAACGTATATTCGCGGCGCAGGAGACCGTCACAACATCTCTCAAGTCCAATAGAGTATCCTGGGATTCATGAGTACGGTATGTTCATCTACTCCTCTTGTCCCCGCGCCCCAAAGTAACAATCCTGTGAATGCCAGATAATGACTATTCCACCTGGCAAAAAGGAACAGGATCAAAATGGGAAAAAATAAATCAGGGTGATTCGTTATGGCACGGGTGATATTAAGCATTTTTATATGGCGCTCTCTTGAGTTTTGAATTGACGTCTCTGACAGGTCAGGTGGGGGAGATTTGGGGAGGACGGAGAAAAACAAGATGACAGAGTGTCTATTTTCTGTTGAAAGCCTCAGGCGTTTGACTGACACATATGCGCTACACATCGTCAGTGTTTTCCTCCCCTTCACAGAAAGACCTGTTTAATATTCTTAAGTACCCGAGTAAATATTTGACATAAGGAAGCACTTGATTCAGGCAGGACGATTCGAGGCAGACACCGGATGGGAAGGGGACATGAAAGAGGCCCTTCATGAATCCAACTGGCCCCAGGGGTCAAGTTTCAAACAACCAGCCCATCATCCTACAAACTCTCACACAAACACACTCCTCTGGTGTGTGTGCACGTATTAGATGCACAAACATGCACATTCACACAAAACACACATTTGAAAACCATGTGTAAAATGTTTAGTGTGGAGACTTGTAGCTCATAACGTCAGGCGATTGGTAGTTTGTTGTAAAAACTCAGGAATTCCGCCCAGTGAAAGCTTTAACGCTCTGTAAATGAACCCAGAGGTCATTTGAAAGACAAAGACGTTCAGGGGAATCGACCACTGCACAGCGTACGTATCACTGACCAACACCTGATAGCACAGAAAGCGCTGTATACAGTATTATATCGTAGGATTTGCCCTTAAGTATCAAGACTGAGATAGGACCAAGACGTTGGTCAAAGCCGTTTTCTCATATGAACTCCAGACAATGTCAGTAGAATCAGGTCTGACATTCTCCAGAGTTTCTCTTTCACACGTGTAGCACACAACAGCAGATTGTCTGTGTCAGTGACGTTCTCCCCCATTGGAAATACTCTGCAGGGGTAGCGCCTGGGTAGAGTGTTCAGGAGGCAGGACATTACCCAGATTACACTGCAGTCAAGTAAATGGTTCATCATAAAACAATCGAGTCTCCTGCTGTTCCTTTAGTTTTGCTGATGTTTTTGTCTTCGGCCCTTATCAGTGAAAGTTCCCACATCTTGTCATCTCTCCAGTTAGACATTCTTGCTACCATCTTCACAGAATTGACCTTTCTTCTTTACCCTGGGATGTTTGTTTTCTTTCGGTTTCGTGTGAGCCTCATGATAGAAATGTTATCGTCGACGTAGAGCCTATGCCGTACCCTACGCCGTAACCCACTGTGCACCTCCCCAGAAATGTAACCATTGTCGCGGCGACACAGACCTCCTGTCTATTTCTTTAAGTTGAAACCATTTCCCTCAGTGGAAACAAAGCTTTTATTTACTTCACAGATAAGAAACAATAAATCGTCGCTAGGCTAATTTATACAATGTAAAATGCCATAGGCTTGTGCTAATAACGTCAGCATGTTGTATTTGTTCGGAAAACGTGTTTAGTATAAGACAGTTGTTTTGTCAGTGAACCTTGTGAGTTGTAATGGAGCTGAATTTTGTAACGTTACCTTTGTTAAATGTTGCTGTTGTCCCTGGCTTCATATGAGGAAAAGAGGAAAGTCCGCTAGCCACTAGGCTAATTTATACAATGTAAAATGCCATAGGCTTGTGCTAATAACGTTAGCATGTTGTATTTGTGGGGAAAATGTGTGTGTGGGGGTGGGTCGGTTTGGTGGAACTTGTTTTCTAATTTATTTGCTAACATTAACCCCAGAAAACGTGAGCGAACATTCCGACCGGTTCACTCAGCTTTACAACCTAAGTTACTTGGGTTACTCAGTTTTAACCAAATTTTAGGTGACTTCATCGCTGCAATGTTTACTTTGCAGGGACGACCCCCATGCGTGCGCGCACACACACACACACACACACACACACTAACCAAGGCAGCGGCCAAATTCACCCATTTAGCTCATTTAACCCTGTGTTGCTCGTTCATAAAACGTACAGCCGGTCTTGTGATGAGTGAATACTGTTTGAGGTGGACTAAATGAAGTAATGGTTTTAAAATTGAGTAATTATTACATGCTAAAACACTAGTAAACAAAGTAGATATTGCTTAAAAACAGATCATGACATAAATATGGGTTTAAAACTTAGCAAAGTAAGTAAATATAATTTAAAATGGAATAAATATGTTAAAACAGTACATGAAATAAATAGGATTTTAAAATGAAGTAACTTTTAGTTAAAAACAGCATATGCAGTTGATTTGGGTTAACAGCTGAGTTAATGAGGTGTATATATAGCTAAGATCAGATTCTGCAGGTAAAATGACAATAATAAGGTGACTTGGACTTGACTTGACCTATTACAGGACTTGACTTGACATAACCTGTGACTTGACTTGACTTGCCTAAGAAAAAATGACTTGGGACTTACTTGAGACTTGAAGGTTAAGACTTGAGACTTTCTTGAGACTTGCACATGTATGACTTGGTCCCATCTCTGCTATTAGGCCATGTTTAATGTGTGTTTAATGTGTGTTTTGAATCAACTAAACTTCGAATCAACATCACTGACTAGTGTTTCAAAGGTCTAACAGCGAAGGCCACATACGTAGGCTCTGCATAGAGCTGACACCCAAGTATAAATCCCTCTTAAGGCCTATTTGATATCCAGTCCAACTGATTCAGACGTTTGTGTTCTCACATACATTCCCTCTGGGTTATTGTCTAGATAATTTCAGGTTTGCAGGGCATGTGTGAAAAGGGACATCAGTCAAGACTAAGACCAGACCAGTGTAGGTCCCATGCATGATGCACTTAGAATAAAATTTGGACCATCCAAACCATAGACACTCCTCAAATTGGCTTGAAAGATCCACATTCCTGTAAAAACACCCACAAAAACAGATGATTGCTTTTTTTTCTTCCCCTCTTTTATTGTTTATGTGTGAATGTGTAAGTGTGCCAGGGCAAATGTGATAAAATAATCAAATGGCATTGCAGAGGTGAATTTTATGTGTGGGGATTTTCCTTTGTTTCCTGTGAGCAAACAGAAACAAACACTAAAGAGCTGAAATCAACCAAACCATCTTTAGTCCACGATTCTTTTTTTGCACAGGCAGTTTAGTAGCTGTGGTCTTGACCCGTCTTGAAATAAAATCCAATATCCTCTTTGTCTGAGACCAAAGCAAGACTAAGTAAAAATGCGGTTGAGACCAAGACCAGACCTTTAAAAAGAGGTGCTGAGATCAGTCTTGAGACCAAGACCAACACGAATATGTCTCAGTTTGGATGTCTCAGTTGTCAGGACAGCTGAACAGAGATGGTACTATACTGCTGGTAAATTGAATCGCTCATGTTAGAACAGATAAGCAAATGTTCAGAATCCTGTATATTCTCAGCTTGTGTGAGTTTGTTTACCGGGAAATTGCCTCCCATGGGGATGTTGCTCAGAGCTATTGGGATTCAAGCATACGGAACATTGAGCTTAAAGCTTCATTGAGCTGCAGACACAGAAACCATCGCTGGCTCTTAATGAATTCAGTCCTCAGAAAAATTCAACTTGTAGTTGTGAACTTGCACCTTTGTTTCATCCATTGCAACCAAATCAGCTATATCTCATAAAATCTGCAACTTTCAGACCTAGAGTTGTCTTGCTTTGGTCTGAATCAGGGACTCATTTTGTTTCAAAGATGCATAATTGCCGAGAGTTGGTTCGTGTTCTCACGGTAGCATTTACAAGCGAACCAGATCAAATGCCTTGTGTGAGAAAGCTGCTCTTATTTGGTCAGAATTTCTTCACCTCTTCAAGAAGGTCTTGGTCTGGTTGTTTTGGTGCGCACCTGAGTGTGATTGCTGTGTTCACACCTGCCCAAAGGAACCACACTTAGGGGGCAAATGAACTTGAGTTTGATTGAACCAAACCAAACAGGGCAGGTGTGAAAGTACCCTAAATCAGATATATTTCATAAAATGTGCAACTGATGGATCCATAAATGTGTTGCTGTTGGTCAGCTCACCAATTTAAAAATGGACAGTTGTGTCTTTTATGCCCACACCGGCTGGTGTAAAGGTGCCTGTTGTAAGTGATATTCCACAGACTCCACTGAGGTGCCGCTCCACCATTTATTACCACAGGAAAAGAAATATTAGGAGGAGAGACAGAGAGCATACCATGAAAGTTGATTTCACCCACCTGTAAATTTACCCTGAGTGGCGCACACTGCCCAGATAATTCCTCCTATGCAAATGTTTTTGGTTGAAAAGAAATTATTGATCATAGATCAGAGAAATGTGGCACCGGGCAGCAAATACAGAGCAGCGGCGAAGAGGCTGAGGGCTCCGTTTAAATGAGAAAAGCAAAAAATGAATTATGCAAGTCCCTCACACATCCACCTTTTCCTCATTATGTGGCGCCATCTGAGTGGTAATTAAATTCATGCACTGATAGGATTCCCTCGTTTTCTGCCACCGTGCTTTCCTTGTGCACTTTGTCATTCTGGCACTTTCCAAAAAGGGAGGGAGGGGGGGATTCAGCGGGAACGTAAGCACTCACGAAACAAGCTTCTTGGTCATATTCTTACTTCCTTTATTCGTTTATTCTTGGCTTTCAAAATGTAATTTCTGAAAAAATATTAAAGGCCCTGCTTCTAATTGGAACAGGACTGTAATTCAGATTCAGACTCTCTGTAACATGGGCAGATTTGGTTAAAAGAATGTTTAAATTAAACCTCATTCCAATGTATTTAATGAGTTATTAGTAATAATTTGGTTATAATTTAAAAAATCTCATCATCATTACGAACTGGATTATGATTACTGTAATTGGAGAGAGTAATCTTATCACATCTTCCAGTGCTACATCCCAGTATGGGTGGTGGTTGGGGGTTGGGGAACTGATGAGCAGACCACCACCACAGCAGCAGCACAGGCAGCCCAGACTGTCACGGTAATGTGTGGAACAGCTTTGTCCCCACAGATAAGAGCGGCATCCAGGAATGTTCCATATTTTTTTTCTTCCTTACAAGACCCTTCAGACCACAGCCGCCAAGACTCTGTCATACAGGCAGCCATGCACAGTGACCTGCAGTCAGTGAGGTCCTCCTCTGGCCTTGAGGCTACCACACAGTGTGTGAAACTAACTGGTTCTCACTGAGAGTAGAACATTGTACCAGGGAGTAAGGCATGGTTCATAGTCATTACAGAGAGTGTGTGATGGGGATATAAAAGGTTAAATATACTGTAGGTTCGAGCCAATTTATGTAGCAGAGAGACTGTTATAGTGTCACTTTACATGGGTCTTAGAAGAGGAAGTGCAAACAAGGTGTACGGCTGACTCAAGAACAAGAACATTTCAGCTGGATTCTGCTGAATATCTAAAATATTTTAAGAAGATTAAAGATTAGTTCCGGCATGCTTCTTGTATTAAATAAACAGGCTTCGCTTATGGTCACAGACTGTATAAAAGTAATGGACGTAGCCAGTGTAACATCACCCTTGGTATCTAGACTCCCATTTTAAAGCCCCGAGTCTGGCATTTTTGCCGTTGCCATCTTGGAACTTTGGAGTCAGAGGTGACCATATTTGGATGAGAGGGTGAAGTGTAGACTGTATGAAATAATGGAAGACATGACAACATCCCGAAAGTGAAGCCAAAACATCTCAGTTGCCCCCTGGTGGCTGGCTGCAGTACAGGCCCCTCCATGTTAGCAGATTGGACATGGGCCTAACTAAAACCTTAAGTAAATATCCAATACATTTTTCCCAAAAATGGTTTCTGTAATTTTAGGTAGTTCTTATCATGCTGGTGTATGTTTAAGCATTTTTCTGATGAGTTTGGTTTTAATTAGTTACTTGATGCTATAAAAAAGGGGTTTTGACATCATGATTGACAGCTATGTGTGCCATGTAATAATGGCGCTGCTTGTGATTGGTCAGATGTTTGGGTGGGAACTAGACACCATTGGAGATGGCTATTCTGACTCCAAGTGATGTCACCAGCGCAAGATGGCAGTGACTGCATCCGTGATATCTTGGGTTCATTTTTGTACAGTGGGGTCAAGTGGAGGAGTGTCATCCACTCGCTGCTAGCTTGATTAGAATAGTGCATTTTCAGCTATGGTTAACTGTGATAATGCTAATGCTAATTTTTGCTATCGAAAAACAAGTTTAACGCCTTATTTCCACATGGTTTGTTTTATGTTCATATTTCTTTATAGTACGTGGAGTATGCCCTTAGTGTCCAATGCAAGGACATGCATCTCTTTACCCATCGATAAAAACACCTCCGCAGATTTAGCAGAAAAGTACATTTAAAGGGTTTTACACCATCCGGTCTTGTTAAATATGCGCATGAAGCAGAACAGAGACAAAAAGAGGACCAATAATGCATGGTGATGCTAGTTATGTGAAATATTTGGTTATAAATATATGCATATGACCCATTAGCCGTGCACTCTAAATGCTACACAGCTAGCATGTGAACAATGTTAGCTAGCTAAATATGCCATCAAACTTTTCACTTAGAAACAATGTATAAATAGAGCTGTGTTACATGCATTAATCTGTTAGCTTATTTGTTGTTATGCTAACATCCTGTGGGACAGAGCGTACAGTCCTTCCAAAGTCTGTCGCAAAAGTTACTCTTTTTAGATGTACTTGAGGCAAACTCCAGACCGAAAAAAAATGGAAGGCGGAGTTTCACAAATACAGTGGTGGAAAAAAGTTTTCGGACACCCTTAAAATTTTACACAATCTCAAATATTATCATGAAATATTTGTGGAAAAATCTTTTTTTGTGTTTCAAAAGGTGTGGCTGCATTAGACAGATACAAACAAATACAAATTATATTTTTTTGTTTATTGTTTACAAGAAAAACTAACAAAACTAAATTCTTGACAGTTTCAATATGTCAGTTCTCAACATTGTCGGTATCAAAGTCAACAAATAACAGAGAATGTGTTCAAAACTGAACAAAAAATAAATAAACCATCACATCATCAAATTAATATTTAGTAGTCCTGCCATTGGCACGTAGTAGAGCTCTAATCCTGGCTGGCATGTTCCCCACGAGCCTTTCACACTGTTGAAGGGTAATCTTGTCCCATTCTTCTTGAATTACTGCTTTTAATTCTTCTAAATTCTTTGGTTTATGCTTTGAAACAGACCTTTTGATAATCCACCACAGATTTTCAATGGGGCTCATGTCTGGGGATTGAGCTGGCCACTCTAAGACCTGGATACTGTGCTCCTGCAGCCAAGTTCTACTGGCCTTGGATGTGTGGCAAGGGGCATTATCTTGTTGAAACATCCAGTTTTTACCTCAACGGAACAGTGCACGCGCAGAAGGGAGCATGTGGGTTTCGAGAATGGTACAATACTTGGTAGAGTTAAATGTGCCATCACAGACAGTGAGATGACCAACACCAGCAGCACTCATGCATCCCCAAACCATGATACTGCCTCCACCATGCTTGACAGTAGGTACTGTACATGCTGGAGATAATGCTTTGCCTGGCCTTCTGCGTACCCTCACATTAGTAGGAGGAAGATAAAGCTGGAAACTGGACTCATCTGACCACAAAATCTTCTTCCAATTCCTGGCTGTCCAGTTCTTGTGTGCCTGGGCCCAACGACGCCGGGCTAACCTCTGTCTCTCATTGATCAGGGGCTTCTTGATAGCCTTGTAGGACCTTAAGCCATGTCGGCCATGTACAGTGCGGGTGGAACACTGGACACCAGTTTGGTTTGACCACTGCTGCTGAAGCTCCTGTGATGTCATTCGGCGGTTTTGCCTGCACATGCAGATCAGGATGCGGTCATTTCTTGCTGAAGAAACCCTTGGACGCCCAGATCTTGGTTTGTCTTCCAAGCTGTTGGTTCGTCTGTATTTCTGCAGAGTGTATCCAACTGCTGAAGGACTGCATCTGCACTTCCTGGCTATCTGGCGGCAGCTGTACCCTTCCTGGCTGAGAATCTTTATCTTCAGGCGTGTTTCCTGCGTTAGGTTCCTTGTTTTAGCCATTTTTGTGTCTGAAGAACTTTCAAATGTGCTGGCTTTATGTAGATACGAAGCTTGGCAACAAAAATTGTGTCTTTTAATAAAAAGAACGACCTTCATCACTGGCACCAAAATGACCCAATACTCAAAATTTCTTATGTATTTTTATGGAACCAATCAATTTTAAGTTTTAATGGCTTTTTTAGGATTTATTTAGTATTTTGGCTGTGACTGTACTAGAAGAAATTGCACTTGAAGACCTAAGAGTGATTCTTAATGCAATATTTCACAAATGCATGGGGTGTCCGAAAACTTTTTTCCACCACTGTATATCAAAGATCATGGAGGTTATAATAGGAATTAATGGACTCGTGGGTCTATTGGGATTGACTCACTCTTGGAGCCAGCCTCAAGTGGCCATTAGAGGAACTGCAGTTTTTGGCACTTCAACGCTGGCTTAATTTTTAGCCTCAGAGATTGCTGTTTGATCGTGGTTTATAATTAGGCCAAATGGAAATGATTTCCCACTTGTACCAATAAATGTCAGACAGACTGGGGACAACACTACAATAGATATGAAATGTTATTGTATGTTTTTGTATAAGTATATTCACCATCTGCAATTTCAGTTTGCCAGAAGGGCTCAAAATAGTCAAGCACACATTTTTTGCTTTCCACATTCCTGTCTTAAAATCCTCAGTTGCCGTTAAATTTATAGCAATAAATAATCAAACCTACGATTAGAACAATTTTTTGTTCATTAAAGAATGACCATTGTTGAGGGTGGTCATGTTTTTCCCATTCATTCACAGACTTCCAGCTTCAGGGACCAGGCTGCAAATCTGCATCCGATGGTAAAAAATTACCTCCAAACCCAACATTATTTCAGCAGGGAGGAAGAGACAGTCCATTTTGCAAATTGACTCCTTCAGGAGGCTGCGGTCTTGCAATATCCTTGCCTCCCCCATGTACTCCTCTGCTGGGAGATACACACAAAGCAGGAAACCGATCCTGCAAAGACGGCCATGGATTTATGATGTAGAGGCAAGTGCGACTGAACAAGGCCTATTCCCATCTGGGCTGGGAGCCACTGCCGTACTCTGAGATTTATGACGAGGATGACACAGCTGATTACTCTCGGTTACTGAAGAGAATTGGACATGGAGCGGCTTCAGGGAAGTTTAGTGTGTGTGTTTGTGTTTATGATATGGCAAATGGAAGCACAGTAACCCAGTTTTGTTTGACTTGTTCTTCATCAAACCTCCATGACCTCCATTACCCAAGTTTCACATGGACAAACACAACAGGAAACCTGACTTGTGGTAAATCAATGATTGAAGCAGGGATGGAGGAATAAATAAATAAAAAACACACCCAGACTGATGGAAAAAACACATTGAGTGTTACACATGCTGCCTCTGGATGTGAAGAAATGTGGAGACTTTGCTGTGACCCCATAAACCGCATGTGCTGTGGACTTTTCCTTATTCCTCTTGACAAATTTGTGGGCTCGGCGTTACGCTGTGGCCAAATCCTGGACTTTGAGAGTTCAGCCAAACCAAATAATAGCTGCACAATGGCTGAGGAGTTGTTATGACCTCTCTGACCCTGTCTGGAGCGTACTTCTGGATTATGGTCCCAGCAAACCACAGAGTGTCACCTTGTCTGACACCACATGAAGTGGCTCTCTCCGCCTACTTTCTGGCTCTGCCACCAAACCAAGATAATAAAGTCAATTGAAAGAAACGATCTCGTTATAACCCACTCGATAAATCACCCTGAGGTCAAGTTCAAGTGAAAACAGCAAACAAGAGTAAAAGTGATGCCAGATGTTTGTCTGGTTTCCTTGAACTAACGTGTAACGGATGTAACGAGATTAGATCAAGATCAGCATTTGGTTAACACAGCCAGTCTGAGCATCTTGTGCATTATTAAAAAAGTTAATTTCCTCAACTGTTACATAAACTGGGGCGACACAACCATATTTTTTCTGAGTTTAAAAGGACAGTTCATCCAAAAGTCAAAAATTCATATTGTTCCTCTTATCTGTAGTCTTTTTTATAACTCTAAAGTGTTTTGGTGTGAGTTGCAGAGTGTTGGAGATATCAGCTATAGAGATGTCTGCCTTCTCTGGACAATAATGGAGCTAGATGGTGCTCAGCTTGTGGTGCTCAAAGTGCCAAAAAGATACATTTGAAAAACTCAACAGCAATGTCTCTTTCCTTAAATCATGGCCTGGCGAGTAGGTTTTTGTTAAATGTTACCAAGGATTACTTGTTCAATTGTATTCAGTCTGGAAAACTATCTAAGCTCTGAAGGAACACAAAGGAGTTTTTAGAGAGGCACAGGAGCACTGATGATGTCAGAGGGCGTCCATTACAAGTACATGCACATGGCCAATTATGCAAATTAGGTGATGACATCATTTAGCAACTACTAGCGACTTTTAGGACAGCCAATAGCTCCTATTCTTACTGAGGAGTTGGCAACAGTGGGGATGTTGATGTTCTACTTGGCAAAATCATGTTGTGTGTAATGTTAGCTAGCTCAGTAGGGCTACATGAGCTAGCACAGAAAGTAGTTCCTACATGAAACTGCTTACAACAAGGTCTGTGGATTATCTTGAGTAACCAGGTCATGATTTCTGAAAGACAGGCATTGCTGTTGAGTTTTTCAAATGTATTTTTTTAGCACTTTGAGCACCACAAGCTGATTGCTGTCTAGCTCCATTATACTGGAGAGAAGGTGGACATCTCTATGGCTGATAGCTCCAACAATTTGCAACTCACACCAAAACAACCTAGACTGATAAGTAGCACTACAGGTGAGAGGAAAAATATGAATTTTTGATTTTGGGGAGAACTGTCCCTTTAATGTTAGGGGGAAGTGGTCTGTACATGTCAGGAAAGACAAAGGACAGACGCAAACATTGTTGACATCAGCTTGGAATAAGTGTGGTTTTCTCACAAACCACTTGCCCCTCCCAAAGCCTACTTTTAGGCCATTGGGAGGCATAGAGTCCATTCCATGAGTCTCATTCCTCTTAGCTGTTTGGATGAGACTTTGGGTGAAAAGGGGTTGCTCCTTGTGATGGATGAGCCATGGCCAATTAGAGGCTTAGCCTTGGAGGCCCACAAAGACACCCGTGATCTCAGACATAAACATTGGCGGCCATAGGGGCCTGATGATACCTGTTGTCCATGGAAAGAGGACAGGCCTCAGGCCGGCAGCTGGGAGAGGACAACAGTTCTCCTCTGGAGGCTTTGAATGCTTCGCCGCCTTAAAATATCTTTAAAAAGAAGTCTGGTAGGATTTTAAAAGGGAGCAAGAGCCGGTCCCACAGGGAAATTCCACGGGTGATGTCAGTATTCCAGCATGGTGCCATCGCAATGGGGGTAGGGTGGCGGCTGGCTGCTTCATCTGACACCCTGTGGTTGACGAGCAACAGGGCGCCAGCCAGGGGCTCATTAGACAAACTATGACAACAAGATGTTGCCCTTGAAAATCAATTATAAACAGGGGAGCGTCTCTGCATCTGTTTCTGCTTGGAGTTATGCGCTGCTGTCTGCCTCTTTCTGTTTTTTTAGAAGGTCTGACTCCACGGCCGTTCAGATGGTCATCCCTGTGGGATTAGGGATGGCACTAAAGCCTCTGGGACAGTGCTTGTAAATCAGAGCAGATGAACTGGGGCGATGACAGGTCTGGGAGGCCTCTGTTATTCGACTACGCCATTTATTGGGGCTTCCTGGGAGGGGGGTGTCTCATTATAGGCTCTTACTGTGTTCCCCGGTGTGAGACGACGTGTAAAACTAGCTTAAAAAATGATTTGGCCATTTTGTGAGGGCCATATGTGGGCAGCAGGCTGTTTGCATGGAGTAACTGGGCCTTTCTTATTAATGCCTATTAATGACCCTTCAGCACTTTGCTTGCACAACCTGGGGCCCATGCTACCTTCAATTGATTCAGCATGTCACCTTTCCACCACAAAGTGCCAGAGAGCTGTTTCTTAAATAGAAAACCGAGTAAATTCCAGGACCCTTCAAACTGCTAAAGAGACCCGTTTTCCTCTCGCCACACCAACCTCACAATAAACCAGACAGCCAGAGATCCTAACACTCTGCAAGCCCATCAATCTTCCTGACATCTGCCTTCCACTTTTGCTCTCTTTGAAAGGAAAATATGTTAGTTTGAGACAATTTAGTTAAGATAACAAAGGATTAAAGTGATCAGTAGTTATTTTGTAAACAAAAAAACACATAATCATGTCTTTGTGTTACTACTAGGGATGTCCGGTTACACATCAGTTTCAGTTTACTGCTCCGATCGATCCTCCGAAGCGCAGGGTTAATTTGGGAAGACCTGGGGCAATCGTATCAATATTTGGTTTTGATGTCATTACTTAAACGCCTCTTAAGCTACAGTACTTGGATACAGTTTTTATGTAGGTAACTCGTATGCAGGAGCAATTCTAAAAACACATAGGGTATGAGAAGCATTTAAAGGGCCAGTGTGTAATATTTGGCATGGTTTATTGTCAATCTGAATCTGAATTTGAATATTCTACCCATTAATATGTTTATACAAGTGTATAATCGCTATAAAATAAAATTCGTTTGGTTTTCGTAGCCTTATAATTATGCTTTTATATATATATATATAGCAAGGGCTTTGCTTTAGAGAGGTCACCATCTTGCGCCGCCATGTATGTAAGGCAGCCCGAGCGGACAATCCAGCCAGCCAGAGAACGCGTATCGCGTGTATAAATGAACCAACGAAGACAGCGGAAGGAAGGAAGAAGGAGGAGGAAACAGCAGGGAGTGTTAGTAGTTCGTAGATAGAGAGTAGTGAAAAGTGTTTTTAGTTATAAAGTTTGCGAATGGACCACACTTACCTCACAACAGGAGAGAATGAACCCGAACCGTCATCTGCGAGGAAAAGAAGAGCAACTTCACTCCTTGTGATGCACTCTCTGCGGCGCTTTTCCTCCTGATGATATATCTCCCCAACGATGGTAGCAGTAGCACCGAATCCCATTCTGTGCATTCAGCCTCTCTTCTCGCCCGCTCAGCATCAAACACATGGAGTTCCTCATCTGTATGCTCCGGCTCAAACAGGTATGGCTCTGGGTCTGTGTCCGCTACAAGAAACTCTTCAAAATCGCGTTCAAAGTCGTCATTGCAGCTACTATAGTCCGGAGATATTCCTAGGCTAAATAAACAGCTGAGCTCTGTTTACAGGCTACGCTGTCAGTCAGTGTGCGGGCTGGAGATTGGCGGAGCAGAGAGGGGAGGGGGGTCCCCACTCGGAATGGTAAACGAGTATGTGTGTATGGAGTGTGTGTGTTACGCTAGAAGAGTCAGAGTTTGGGACAGAGTCTTCTACCCCCTGGAGTGTTACCGGAGTTTCTGGAGTGCTCAAATAAACGGGCCTTTTTCCCGATCGCTCCTCTGGTCTCCTGCTCGTGAGGGATTCATTACAATATCGTAACATGGTTTAGATTTCTAAATAAATATTCACCTCGTCGCTAGATAGACCTACTCCTGAAAAACTGGTGCGCAAGGCTTTTTGTCCCTACAAGGCCACCGTCATTTACCCGACGGGAGGGGTGAGCAAGTGAGCCCTGCAATCTAGAATTTGACCACTGATGTCACTGTTTTCAACCCATTTTACACACTGGCCCTTTAATTAAACATAATTCGACATCTACATCTGTGTATAAATATATTAAAAGCCCTTTTTGTGTCAACAGAAATGCTAAATATTTTTTTCAGTGCAAAACACAACTCACACTTCAGCACCGCTGCTGGGGAAAATCCTCAGGGAAACACTGGAACTATTCCCAGCCGAAACATCCTTTTTTTTCCTCTAAGTTATTTTTTACTATTACTAAATTCCAGTGCCCTCCTGCAACTAGACACCACTGCTCCCTGGCTCAATCCTGCTTTTACTCTGAACAACTATATGTCATCATCCTCACACAGTACAAACTCTGACTCCTTTTGTGTCTTTGTCTCTCTCTGGAGAAGATGTTTACAGCCATTTCATTTTTTTTCTTTGAAGATGCAGTGAAAGCAGCGTGATAAAAAGCCCTCACACTGAGACCACCACCAGAGGTAGAATAACTGTAAAGATCCTTTGAAAGGCCCCTTTGGATTGAACAGACCCTCACAAACTCCTCCTATTGTTACTGAGCCATTTCACTCTGTTTTGTCCATCTGTTCCTCAGGTCCTGTCTCTTGGTCCACCTTATGGGCAGAAGGCCTTAAAAGCATGTTTGGCTTTGTCTGTACTCACTGGAGTGCATCGTGCAATTATCTAAACAAGTGGAGCTTCGTGACTTTTGGAGAACAACACAACAAATCTGAGATAAGAAGGTGTCGGTTTGTCTTGTGGTACTTCACCACAAATCCTCAGTAACAAACTGCATTTTCCACCTTTAAATAAAGATATACTTGTAATGAACACATGAATAAAACACCAAATTATATGGTTGAAATGCATCAGCCCCAGCTGCCAGACTAATGGTCAGTCAGAGGGATATGGGGGGCTCCTTCCTTGGAATTGATTCCCCTGAGCCTGTCCAGCTCACACTCATTGGCAGGGGCTAAACTACTCCTTGATGCAATAAACAAATATTATTCCATTCCAGTCCAGGGCAGGAGGGGCGACCGCGGACTCATGAATGAGCCTGTTTGTTAATGTGGGGCCCTGACATTCTGTTAAAGATGTCAGTCATGTCGTGGTAGCCTACAGATTGCTATACAAAAGATTATGGTTTGACGCAGTGCCCTGCACGGCCATAAACTTGGCAGGTTTGATCCCACACTCAGAGGCTGTATTTCTGCAGCCTCGGAGAAGCACAATGAAGCAAAACACGGAACATTGAAAGTGTATAACATCGTACCCGGGAAATAAATAATACACTGTAAAACCAAGCTATAAAACTTCTTTTCAGCGCTCGCATTAAAAGCGAACCTAAAGAGGTTGACCGGGTCAGTGCAGAATGAAATCTTGTACAACAGCACACAATGGTTATCTCCTGTAATAAAGGTGCTCTTGTGCAGGATGTCGGATGGCCTTGTGCGTATTGTTGGCATTCACTATCCCCTGCATCTTGATGGTGCATGAAGATTACAGCGTGTAATCTTAGCGGGGAAGGAGGAGCTGGCAGTGGAGTGGAATGAATGAGATGAATCAGGAGAATTGGATGCTCAGCTTGGACTGCACTGGGATTTGAGTCCATAGACAACATGTGTGATTGTAAAGGACATTTGCACCATGACCATTCATAAAACAAATGATACATGTCATACACTCTTAGAAATGAAGGTTCCAAAGGGGTTCCTCCTGAAGGGCTGAGGCTCTACCCAGAACCAGTTTCTCATGAAGAATCCTTTATTGAAGAACAGGTTATTTAAGGGTTCTTTGTGAGACTGAAATGGGATTTATACATCTGCGTCAAATTGACACTGTACCTGCACCTCCTCAGAAATGTAACTACATGTCGCAGCGACGCAGACCTCCTGTCTGTTTCTGTAAGCTGAAACCATATGAGCAGAAGAAATCTCCGCTAGTCGCTAGGCTAATTTATACAATGTAATATGGGCTTGTGCTAATAACGTTAGCATGTTGTATTTGTTTGGAAAACATGTTTAGTATAAGACAGTTGTTTTGTCAGTGAACCTTGTGAGTTGTAATGGAGCCAAATTTTGTAATGTTACCTTTGTAAAATGTTGCTGTTGTCCCTGGTTTTATATGAGTAGAGGTAAAGTCTGCTAGTCCCTAGGCTAATTTATACAATGTAAACTGCCATTGGCTTATGCTAATAACGTTAGCATGTTGTATTTGTGGGGAAAATGTGTCCAGATAAAGACAAGTGTTTAATGTGTGTTTTGAATCAACTAAACTTTACAGCACGTCACAGAAACCCTGCCACCAACCAGTGTTTTGTAGGTGTAACCGCAGAGTGACACAGACATACCACTGCACAAGTATGGGTTCTCACTACAGTGAGACAAGATGCAAATGTTTGTATTTTGGTATTCCACTTTGGGTATATTACAGTGGTTGTGTTGTTGAAAACTCTTTACGGAAGAAAGAATTCTTCAAGGATTCTTGGAAGCATGGGTGTTAGAAGATCCTCAAATTAAATGGTTAATTGAAACCACTAATAGCAATATAAAGAACCCCAGAGTGAGTTCTGAAAGAAACCCTAGGAATACAAAAGGGTTCTTAATAGCACCCTTAAAGGTGGAAAGGTTCTGGATAAAACTTCCAGAGAGGGTCACAGGGGGTTCTGGGTACCCTTCACAGATGGTTGTAGAGCATTGGATTCTAGGTAGAACCCTCTGAAAGGGTCTCCTAGGAACCAAAAAGGTTTCTCCTATGGGGACAAACCAAAATGCCCTAATAGTTTTAGTTAGCACCTTTATTCGAAGAGTGTAAGATTCTGTGTATATTAAAAACTCAGTAATGAACCAGGCTTGTACAGCGCAGGACAATTGTAAAGCTAGGTGACCTTAAATTTAATTTGCAAACAAACAAGTATTGTTTCTGTCTACATATTGAGTACGACCTCTACAGTCAGAGCAGCACAATAATAATCGCCCTCCTGCGTCTGTAAAATGTTATTGTTTGAGGAAATGAAACACTGCGCCCAAACAGACAATCATACTGTTTCATTATCTTTGTTTGAATAAAGCCAGGCTGCAAAGTGAAAGCAGCGGAGAGGGTATTAATCAAAAGGTTTCCATCTTGTTGGCCGTGGCAGCCAGGGCCAACCAGATGATCATACACATAAATAACAGGCCACACAGCGGGGCCAGGCAGAGGACGTACAAGGGCAGGAGGCAAAAGGCCAGACATTGAATTAGATGGCAATTTTGAATTAAATGAATCCCGTCTTTTAAATTCAGATTTATTGGTCCATGACAGAGGTTTTCTGGTTACCTGACTTCTGAAGAAATGGAACTCCAACTGGTGTTTGTTACACGTAAACACATTCTGGAAATACATTTGACTCCTTTTTAAACTGTAGTACCAAATCAGTGCATTAAATGCCACGGACACAGTTATTTGAGATGGGAAAAGGCAATGTTTTCTCCACTGTTAGTGGGTCATGCTGCCTGAGAGGACGACCCCCATCATAAGTACTCATTTTGATGAAATGAAATGTTAACATTCTGTGAAAAAGAGCAAACGCATTCATGTAGCAAATGTGACTATTATTTAGTCTTTCATCTTCTAAAAATAAGAATAAGACGAGATGCATTACAAAAACGGATTGGTTTATTTAACCCTTTTGCTTAGCAGTTTCGTAGGGGAAATCCTAAAAACAGCCAAGGAAATTAAATAAAGTTGTTAAACAAAGTAAAAAGAATGCAGAAAATTAGATGCACTAGTCCTTTTTCAAAGTAGAAACAGCACAAGTGTGCCAGTCCCAGTGAGCCATGAAGGTGAGACAGTAAGCCAGCATGCACAGAACCAGAGTCCTGAAATCGAAGCAGCTAAGTGGAATCTAGCCTTAATTGACTGTACTTTTTAAACCTGGTTTTCTTACTGTGACATATTAAAATGTTTACTGTAAAAGTACAATTCAGAGTGAAATGTCACTTAAAAACATATAGTATATATAAATCTGGCACATTATACAGTATTGACTTAGTTATATTGCTGTGTTCTTTCTTGCATAGGATTCTAAATGAAACATAGTTCTTATTTTTAGCAAATAAAACCTGCTGTAGAGGGCTCAGTTTTAAAGCTACAGTGAAGACACTGGTACCATATCAAACTAGGAGACCTGAGGCATCCATTGGTACCAACCATGTTATGCTGTCATGTTGGAAAGGGGGGCTAAATAATGCTCCAAAGTTGCACTACATTTTGGTGATGGGAAAAGGATTTTTTTTCAAAATGGTGTATTTATATATTTCTGCATATTGGGATACTCAGACAGTCTTGGGATTACATAATTTGGGTATCGGTGGAAAACTGAGAGCTGATAGCCATATTCTCTTTATACTGTTTTAGTTCTGCACACAATTTGACCAATATTTGATTAAAGTTGCCCTCAAGATTGAACGAATAATCATAAGATCATGATTTGATTTTAATACCTTGCAGTAATTTCTTCAGTCAGTGTTTGATTTTAGTTTTCTGTAATCATTCATTGGAGAGCATTTTGTTGGCCCAGGACACTCATGTGACTACCTCTGCTTTTCATATTACCAAAATAAGTTCTTAACACAGAGAAGATACAGAATACATGTGGCGATATGTTCAAGTGGATTATATTTGCAGGAACAAGAAATATGAAGTATCTTATATCGCAGACCTTCTAACCCCTTATTCTACGCCTGGTCCCTCAGGTCAGCTGACCTGGGGCTCCTGGTGAACATGTCTTTGCTGTATCTGCCCCCAAACTGTGCAACAATCAGATCTCCCCCTACCAGTGACTCTTTTTTAGGTCCAGGCTCAAAACTTACTTTTATTTATTGGCATTTGAGTCCTCCTGATGTGGCTTTCCCTGACACACGCCTGTGTGTGTTTTGTCTTTAAATGTGTGAGCTGTGTACCTGACAGTTATGTCGCCTCTCATGTATGTGTATGTCATGTATGTTTTAGCATTTTACTCCTTCTGTACAGCACTTTGGTCAGTGTGAGTTGTTTTTAAATATACTTTATAAATAAATTTGAGTTGAGTTGAGATTAAAAAAAAGTTTCATATTTTCCAACTGCCTGCCAAGTGTAATTAATATATAATAATAATAGGTAGGTCTAATTGTTGTATAATATTTTATTATATAAATACAGTAGAATATATGAACATCAACATACTGTAAGCTGCTGTAGGCAGGCAAGATAAACAGGTAATTCAGCAGTGCAGCAGAGACAGAGAGGGAGTGTTTGTAGAGGCAATTTATGGTAATTATATAATATATAAAATTATATAATATCACGTCATAGTCTGGCAATACGATTTAACACCTTTTATTTTGATTATTCTTTTTATATTAATTTGTTACTTGAATTTATTTGTCATTTGTTAGAAGTATGTGCAGCACGCGGACAAGCTGACGTTTTCCTCCCCGACCCCGGAAGTGATCGTCTCTACCTAACGAGGTCATAATGGCGGCCCGCTGCATGTGAAGGTGTCAGAACCAGAGCCGGCTTAATGATCGGAGAACATGTATAAAACGCCATGTAGCAGACTGACAGGTAACGTAAGACGAAGTACAATGTTTCGTGTGACACACCGTTGTGCTTCAAAGTCGTATTTAAGTTCCGCCCGCTGAAAACAGCCGTTGATGCTAACGCGGAAGCTAGCATGTTAGCTTAGCATGTAGCTATCAGGTTAGCACCGGTGTTGCTTGGCAGGAGGCTAGCAGTGACCTTAGGTAGAAGTCACCCGCATCTGTACAGCCCAAAATAAGCTGCTGGGTGCCTGGTTGTTTAAGGACACGCTTATAGCTGTGTTATTTTAACTGTGTGCTATCAAATTATGTGAAACGCTAGTGTATACAGCAACGTTAATGTGACATTTTATAACCGTTACATGACAAATTTGTATTTACGTCATGTTTGGTAACGTTAGGCCATGTTATTATATCACAACAAACTAACTGAGAGAGCAGAAGGACTTCGGATGTAGTGTTATCAATATACAGTGAAAATAAACAGAATACAAGTAACCGTCTTGCCTTTAAAACGTATTAAAGTAAAAGGATACAAGAAATACAAAACAAAATGTACTTAAAATATCAAATATTTAAGTAGTTATTTTGCAGTAAAATGTTCCCTGTCAGTGTTTTACTTCTACCTGATGTTTCAGGATTATTATTAGTGTGTGTTTTGCATTTTACTGCTGCAGATGTTTAAGATTTTCCTGTTTAACTCTTTTTTTATACTGTTAGTGCAGGTGCAGCGATATGACCTCAAATCAACATCATAATTAGTTGAACATTTTGTCTCGATTATGATTAATGAACGATTGATTCCTTTTTGTTTTTTTGCCCACATAGTTCACTTACAAGGTTTGTACTGTAAATATGCTCAACTAAGAAAGCTTGGAGACTTTTTCTAATAATCTAATCTAATAAAATAATTGAAGGAAACACACACAGATGAAACATTCATGATTACTTATTGAATATTTCGTGATTTAAATCAAAGCAGACATCGCTTGAAATGAAAATGTCTTACGAAAAATGTCACATTTTAGTTTTAATGTAAAAAGGCAGAAAATATATAACTTGCATCTCTTGCAAACAAAATACATTTAAAATGCACATTAGTAGGTTTTTAAGGGGACAGTACAAGAACACATAGTGGGGAAACCATTAACAGAATTTTTAAAAAATATAGATTTACTGACATTGGCAAGATTGCGTCAATCAGAGGTTCTGAATGTCAGATTAGATTCATTTTCGATCAGTTGCTCTGCCCTAACCGTGATATAAGCGGTGAGACTGTTATCGTACTGTGAAAGTCTCATACGGTTGCAACCGTAACTGTTAGGTGGTTTAATCTACAGCAGTGCGTCATATTCTATATGATCAACATGTGTTTGTAGTGTCACTGTCTTGTGAGAACCACTTCACCGTAAAAAGTCCATTTTTCATGGTGTCAGAAAACAGTCCTGATTTTAGCTTTGTGTTAATGCATTTTCCAGCTGATCTCAGAAGTTTGTTTAGCCTCAAGAAGTAGGAGATCTTTATTAACCTGTAAAACATCCTTCAGTTTATCACAAACATTCGAAATCAACACATTTGGAGATGGTTTTCATCGGACAGGAAGGGGATGAAAATTAATTTGAAAAGTAACTAAAGTCGTCAGACAAATGTAGTATATTATTCACGCCTCGGGTTTAGTGGAGTACAATAAAAATGCATACGTAAAATGAGAAGTAAAGTACAAGTAATTAAGCACAGTATTTAAATAAATGTGTTTAGTTACAGTCCATCAGTGATCACAGGCACAGAATTGGGTGTAAGGCACAGCAGGCTTTGTTATTTCCATTAAGTAAGGCCAGGACCACGGACATAGTTATCTTAACTTTGAGTTTTTGGTCGTGCTTTAGATTTAATGCGCTACATGTTGTTTGTGTTACATGCTGTTTTCATATTGTGTTTTATTGTTTTTAATTTAAAGGTCCAGTGTGTAGGACTTAGAGGGATACTGGCAGAAATGGAACATAATATAATGTTGTTTTGAGTGTATAATCACCTTGAAATAAGACTCTTTGTGTTTTAGTTACCTTAGAATGAGCCATTTATTTCTACATAGGGAGCAGGTCCTCATCTATGGAGATCACCATCTTGTACCGCCATGTTTGTACGGTAGCCCAGAACAGACAAACCAAACACTGGCTCTAGATAGGGACATTCACATTTTCACGTCAAGCACTGTAGTTAGCAGCCCCTTCACGATGAAAGTATCCAAAAAACACTCACTTGGTAACAAGAAACTGCTCTATTCAGTGTTTTTACCAGTTTAAATCATCTGGTCTGTTTGTTTTGGAGAGGAAGAGACCTCTGCTGATAATTTAGCGCTAGGTAAAAACCTCCCAAACAGTGAACACTGAAGGAATTCTATCTGGGAGAAGCTTCATCTGGTTGAAATCTGCAATCCACACTGCTATACGTCACTAAAAACGCCTAAATCATACACACTGAACCTTTAATTATTTTGTCTTTGTGTGTCCATGTTCCATGCAGATTAAATCTGTGCTTTTTGTCTAGTTTTTGGTCATGTCTAATGTTTTGTGACAGACAGAATTATATCAAACCAACATTATTTTTATGACTAGACATTGTATTTTACATTTCTCTCAGGTTTGGTTGGTTCAAGTGTGAAACAGAAACTAGTTCAGAGGTTTCCTCAATGTAACCAGACTGCTCGCAGCCTTATTCAGCTGCACAGAAGAGATCCATCAAACTGGCTGACGTACCAGCATCTTAACTTCCTGAAACGCCAGGTATCTTTCACCTCTCTCTTTTTTTTTTTTTAAATTTCAGCTTCATTTACAGTTTAAAAAAATGTTGTGTTGCTTATTATTAAAGCATGTTCTTCACCCTACCTTGAATGTGCATGTGAATTTTTTGTAGTCCATGTCAGCATTCAGTTTTACTGTCGTATCAGTAAGTTATCTGGTTAATCTCGCACCTGGTTTCCTTTCAGTATGTAGCCAAAAACAACAGTGAGCTTCACCAACGTGCCATCCCGAAACCGGCTCCCTCTCTGACCATTGTGGAGGAGCGAGACGACAGCGTGGAAAGACAGGTGCAGAGAATACCAACTATTGATCCTGTGGTCACAGATACTGTTTCACAGCCAGAGGATGTCGCCAGTAAAGCAACGCCTGGAATAACCGTGAAGCCTGATACAGAAGATGCTGCAGTACAGGAAGATGCTGTGTCCAGTGAGGTCGTGACCTCAGATGAGACGCCACACATCCAGGTGGAGACAGAAGAGGCCAGGGAGGCACGTCTGGACAGACAGTGGAAGCAGATGAAGATTGATGTGGCTGACTTGCCGCAAATCTACGCCAAGCTGGCCAAGATAAAACTCACAGGTAGTGCACACAACAACATCTTTCTTTGCCACATATGGAGGTTTAAACATGCATACAAGTACCTGAAAATACAACCCCAAATCCAAAATAGTTTGGACTGTAAAACATAAATGATCTGCATTCAACTGAATACAATCCAAATACAATATATTTAATTCTCAAATGGACAAACTTTACTGTTTTATGTAAATGCACTTTTGTTCTGAATTTGATTACTGCAACATGTTCTAAAAAAGTTGGGACAGGGGGTGTTTGCCACTGTGTTACATCAGCTTCTCTTTAACAACACTCAGTAGGTTTTTGGGAACTGAGGACAGGAATAGTTGAAGTTTTGGAAATAAAATTCTTACCCATTCTTGCTTGATATACAACTTAAGCTGCTCAACAGTTCGGGGTCTCCATTGTTGTATTTTGTGCTTCATAATGTGCCACACATGTTCAGTAGGAGACCGGTCAGGACTGCAGGCAGGCCAGTCTAGAACCTGCTCCCTTTTCTGTGAAGCCCTGCTGTTGTCAAACATGCAAACATTTTCCCTAGCATTATCCTGCTAGAATAAGCAGGACATCCCTGAAAAACACATTGTCTGAATGGCAGCGTATGTTGCTCCAAAACCTGTATGTACCATACAGAATTCATGTTGCCTTCACAGATGTGAGAGTTACCCATGATGCCATGGGCACCAACACACCCCTGTACCATCACAGACGCTGGCTTTGAAGTTTTTCCTTCAACAGTCTGGATGGTCCTTTTCCACTTTAGCCCTGAGGACACAATATCCATGATTTCCAAAAATAATTTGAAGTGTGGACTCATCAGACCACAGCATACAGATGTGGTCAGGCCCGGAGAAGTTTGAAGCATTTCTGGATGTTGTTGATATATGGCTTTCACTTTACATGGTCGAGTATTAACTTGCATCTGTAGATGCAGCGAAGAACCATGTTTACATCCAGAGTGTTACCAAGCCCATGTAATAATATCCTCTATACAATCGTGTAGGTTCTTAATGCAGTGCTATCTGAGAGGTCAAAGGTTGAGGGCCAGCCTTGCTTCTTATGTGCAGAGATTTCTCCACTCTTCTCCTCTCTTTTTATGGTATTATGGATTGTAGATGCTGTACTCCCTAAATTCTTTGCAATCGTGTGTTGAGAAACATTGATCTTAAACTGTCGGACTGTTAGCCCATGCATGTTTTCACATAGTGGTGAGTCTCGCACCATCCTTACTTGTGAACAACTGAGCTTTTTGAGGGCCCCTTTCATACCTAATAATGATACTCACCTGATACCAGTTAACCTGTTCACATGTGAACAGAAATGTTCGGGTATTCCACAACTTCCCCAGTCTTTTGTTGCCCCCGTCCCAACTTTTTTGGAACGTGTTGCAGGCATCAAATTCAGAATGAGTGTATGTTTTACAAAAAACAATAAAGTTTATCAGTTTGAACATAAAATATCTTTTCTTTGGACTGTACTCTTTTGAATATAAGTCAAAAGAGATTTGCAAATCAGGGTTGTAATTAGTTTTCAAACAAATAAAGTACACAGAAAAGCAGTTCATTTTGCACCACGAGAGATAATAAAGTGCTTTTAATTTCTCTTTTACTTCACACGGTTGTCCTCCTGTTTACATAAATCAGGCTTCTGCAGCAACACAGTATTTGTAGTGTTCTTTACCTGTTACTGAGAGGAGTAATGCTTAAAGAAGAACACTGTTTTTAATATGTTAATTCATTTTTTTAGGGGAAAACGATACATATAACATACAATAGAGTACACAAACAAAACAACTCAGCTCACAGATCAAATGTCTATAAAGGGAAGAGACTCAGGAGTTACACACTATAACTAAAAGAAAGAAAAACAAATTACATGACATGTTTGTCCCCCGCTACATAAACCCTCTTGTAAGAATAGTTGACATATCAGTGGCTAAGATTGTATTAACTTCCTGTCCTATAACATCCCAAAACTTCTGTGTAAAGAAGGACACTGTTTTAATTTGTTGTATTCTTGCTTGGTGATTTCAGCACTGGTGGTTACGAGTGCGGCAGCCGGCTTTGCGATGGCTCCAGTGCCCTTTGACCCTCTCCTCTTCTTCGTGTCTTCTCTGGGAACAGGCCTTGCCTCTTGTACTGCCAATTCAATCAACCAGGTCAGTTAATCCAAACATGGTTGCCATGCACGACTGTTTCAGTGTGTATGTGTGTGTTTTGTTTTATTTTGCCATGAATAAGCTCCACAGAGATGGGAGTCACTGCATGAACATACAGGTGTATTTAATAAACCGGCAACTCTGTGTAAAATGAATGATTGACTACAGCGAAATTACACAAACTACAAAGATCCTATTAGGCGAAAAATATAAAACACATGGCGTGTGTGATTGTTTCAAGAATTGCAGTAAATAGTACAGATGTTTCTGGTCTCTAATCTGTTTATTTTTTAAGCACCAATTTCCTTTTGGAATAAAAAGTGATGGGGACTTGTCTCGGAGCTGGCAGCATATCTGTTGGTCTTATAATGCGTAATACATTTTTTGTTGACATGTTATACAAACACGAGCGTGCTTGTTGACAGACAGCCGCGGTTTTCCTACAGTGACGCCTGTGTTCTAGAAAAAACGCTGAAGGGGCCGGTACATCCCCCTTTTTGACCCACTCTGCATTCCTGTTTTGCTACGCATCTCAAAAATGCATGGAGCTGACTGTAATGCTGTTATTATTTCCCCGCTGAAAGCTTTTTTCAGAGCTATAAACGAAGGTGAACTAGTGTGCTCGGACACTTAGAATGCCTGGAATAAGTACAGCCTCCATCGCTGTCTGCTGTTGACGTTGCACAGAGGAATTTGCTCTGTGACTTAAGAATATTAGTATAATGGGTGACCTCTGTGTCAGCCCGAGACTGAACTCTGCTTAGTAGTGTCTCTGGCCTGTAATTTGGCAAAGGCCTTGATTACACTGCAGGTTCCTGCCCCTGAGGCCAACCCCCTGCCCACCTCCAACGTTCAAATTGCTGTCGCATTGTTTCACAACAAAAATAAAGTCGAACAAACTGAGCTTGTACCGACACTCATCACCTTGCTTCAGGGGGCTGCATCTACGGATACGAATGTGCAGATGTTTACATCCTCAAGATTTCATAGTCAGGTCTGAATAGTGTCAATCAGTCCATCGCTCAGGTTTAAATTGTATTGTCTTGTCAGTGGCCTGAACCAGAGCCACGCACCTCTACCTCACACTGAGCAGGTGTGTAAATATCCCTCAGGTATTCGAAAAATGTCCCCCCTCTCCTCGCGCTGCTTGGAGTAGCCCACACTCGAGCTCCGAGACGTTCAGAGAGCGTTGAGTGATGTAAGAGGCGGCTGCTACTGTCCGTAGCCTGGGTGTCCCTTTATCAGCGGGCCCACCCTCACATCAGTCCTGTCAGTCTTCATTTTCTCCACTAACTCAGCCCGAGGGTTAGGATACGACACAGCCTCATATTTCAGCCAAACAATGTTATTTGGCTTTCAGTGCCTCGCTCTCGGCCTCCTCCACTCAGGTCTGGTTTCAAACCTGCAGTGGAGGTGAAGCGTAGGCAAAGGTGCATTTTAGAGCAGATGTAGCCCAATTCTAGTTGCTAATTAGATAAGTGTGTGTTAAAACCTGCAGGAAATACTTTTAGTCTGTCAATTTGGACATTTTTGAAAGGTTTATGCCTTACAGGCCTTTTGTAAGAGACACATTTTTTGAAAAGCAGGTCAATTTAGCATCTTTTGAAACTTGAAACATTAAATTACAGTGTAATTTGGAAAAATTTGGCAGCATTAAACAGGCCAGAAATATTTCCACTGTGTCACTTTTCTAGTTCTGTACTAAAATAATGTAAATTGTCACTGTCAGAAAATTTTAAATGTGTCTTGATGCATTAAACCAAAGTAGAGTAGTAGTAAAACCTCAGTGTGAAGTCATGAAAGGTTTTGATGCTTGATTATATAAATGGACCCTCTATGAAGCTAGAACAGTGACACACAAGTTTTGGCATCGAAAACAAGCAAAATTTGGCACTGTAAAAAAGATCCACGGAACAAAATACACTGGCATTAAAAAATATAGAATTTTTGCGTTGTGATTTGTTTTTAAAGACAGTCCTCTGACTCGTGTCACCTCTTTTTTAAAGGTCAGTGTTTTTTACGCTAGCGTTAGCACTTGTTCTGGCGGACCTCTACCAGACCAGCATAATGTCAGCTTAAAAGTTAACTGTTTGGGAATTCCAGGTGAACACATGGAAGACTTTACGCTGTGCTATATATGTGGGTGACTGTGGCTTAGATCCCCTGCTCGTCCAGCCCGCATGTCAAAGTATCCAAGATAAGATACTGAACCCCAAGTTGCTCCCGATGGCTGTTCAATCAGTGTGAGAATGCGTGTGAATGGTTACTGAGTAGCAGGTGGCACCTTGTATGGTAGCCTCGGCCACCAGTGTGTGACTGTGTGTGAATGGGTGAATGTGACATGTAGTATGAAAGCAGTTGAGTGGTTGGAAGGCGAGTTGAGCGCTATACAAGTGCAGTTCATTTACCATATGTGTGTTCACAGCACTCCTAATGAACGGTCCTGCTCCAAAAATAGAGCATCAATATGTGGTGGCGTGGCTATGTCATGACAGGCCACCACAAATAAATAAATGTGTAGGAAACCCTGCATGTGGCTAAGAAGGGCTCTATGGTAGAATGTGTGGTATTTTGGGAATGCTTCACATGATTTCTATAGATTAATATACCGTAAACTGTAAAGAGAATATTACTTCAATATTTCTCTCTGTTTGCACAAATGGCCTCGTGTGTGTCTTAGCCTGAAACTCATCAGCGCTCACTCTGTTTGAGGCCAAGAGCTCCTTTTTTGTGGCGAGTAGCTGGTATGTGAGCCCGAACGAGTCTGCTCCCTCATCCCTTTTTCTCCGCTGGGATATTTTGCGTGTCATCATGGTCTTAATTGGCAAGAATTGATGGGATTATTGTTTCAGACAAATTAGCCACCTGTCTCGTAACGAGGCTGACTTTGAAGTGGGTTATCAGACAAAGTCGTGCAAAGGCACATTTTTCATTTGAAAAGGTGGTTAATAGGATAAACATCATTAGGAAAGTACATTTATTTGTCTGCTTGTCTGGTATGAAGAGTGTGTGTCTTTCTCTGTACGATGTAACAGAAGCTGTCAGTGTTGCTTTGTTTAGAGAAGAATGTCATTTTCCGCTGTGTAATTATACACACAGAGTCACGGTGGTTGTCATGTGTGACACGTAATTGCCACTGTGGCGGTACTCTGCACTTCTTTGCGACGGACTAACACACTCTGTCAGCTCTTTTTGTCAAAGACACACCCTCACCTGTGTGTAGTTGATCCCGAACAGGGAATGGAAAAGAAAAATATCCTACCTTCAGATCTGCAGCCAGTTTTTTTTAATTTGTAGTCTCTTTCATCTTGAAATATTTGTGCTTCACCATTAGTGTGGTTAGTTGTGATCAAAGCTTGATGTCTTTTTATATGAGAAATCAAACAGGAGCTTCACAAACAAACCAAAGCAGAGAACGACCCTTGTGAAGATCACTTCCTATGGATTCTGCTCAGGTCTAATCCCTTAATGCTCAGCATCTGAAGAGGCAGAGGAGTGTGCAAGTATGCGACCGCACAACTGTCGAATTACCTTGAGGAAAGGAGGAAAATGCCTTGAGGGAGGAGAAAAACGCTTTGGCTCTTGGAAGTGGCAGTGGGACCTTCAGTGGAGCTGTCAAAAGCCAAGGCTGCTCTTTGTCCCGTTGGGAAGTGCCCGTAGGGCAAACAGAAATCTTGTGGTTTCCTTGTAAAATGTTATTCTATTTAGGAAACTGACGGAAGGGTGTAAGCAGTTGGAGTCACGTAACAATGGCATTTCACCGTCTAGAGTTTCTCACCACAGTCAGAAGACTTAATGCTGTCATGTCTGTCTCACAATCAGAGAGGACAGTCTGCTCCAGCAGCAAAGAGATGTAATTACTTGAGCTTCCAGTTCAAGTAGCTCTCAGTGGGTGACAATTATGAGCTGTTGTTAGCATGTTATGCTTTGCTAACACCTCTGTCTTGCTGCTTAGACTGCCGTTAGAGCCTGTGTGGAGCTGAAAAGAGTAGATAATCTACTCTGAGAGAAACGGCTCAGCTGACTCAAACTCTCACCAAAAGTTTCACTACAGAGTTCCTTCTGTTCCTGCTGGATTGAATCCCGGCTAACGTTAGTTGGAAAAGGCTCTGTTTGGTCTGGTCTTCAGGACCCGTGGGCCCCACACCAGGTTCAGCCTCCACAGGTGTTCCAGCCGTCATCACCTTCCAGTCTGGCCACTGCTTCAGCTAATTGGATAATTGGGTCAGACGAGAGTTTCAGGCTGGAGCCTGAAAGACCCTGGGGGAAGTCTGAGGTCCCCAGTAGTGTAAACAAGACCCGATATGGCCTTTTACTGTCAAATAAGTACTGCTCGGCTATTTTGACAGCGGCTATAGTGTAAGTCACACCATGTCAGCTCACGTGTTTGTTTTGATGAAAATTCAAGCTGGCTTGTTTTGTGGCTGCCGAGTGTCATTTCTGCCTTCGTGACCATGACAGTGAGCTTTCTTTTGTGTCTGTGTCTCTCCTGCGGTGAGCTGTCTGAGGCTGGCACGCATAAGCGAGCCCCCACAAGCCCCCAGCCCATCCACTCCTACCACTTCAAGCTACGCCCTTCTCTCTTGTCCTGTGCAGGCATGCATTATTTACCCTCCTGCATGCCTCCTTCTATGCACATCTTGGTCAGTCCCTTGGAGTGTGTGGGTACATGACTGAACATGGAGACAGGTTATGCAGAAAATTACCAGCACATTATGAAAATGTGATTTACCTTTTAAAAGATGTTATACTTGTGATTTTTTTTTATCTTAATAAACTCAAATAATTTTCTAAGGATTTAAAAAAGCTTAAAATCTGGTTCTGTTAGTGTAAACTGTGACAGCTGAGTCACCACTTTTTGTAGTACGGCAAAGACATAATTAAAAAAAAGCTCTGTAATGAGCGTTTTGACAGTGATTTAAATGATTTATACAGCTACAAGAAGAAGCTTTTAATCTGCTGAATAATGAAATTTGATTCAAACTGATAGCACTCGTATATTTTGATCTTAACACACAATGCAGTGCCATCATATAAAGTCACTAAATGTAATGGAAGCTCATGCCTCTTACTTCAAAAGCAAGCTCCTCAGAATCTAATGATGCCACAGTAAACTGTTTTTAAGCACATGCAGACTTGTTGTTACAGTTTTGATCTGTATCTTTACACAGCAGCAGTCATCTTATTAATCATATTCATCCATGTATTTTGAGGTCAGATTCGTATGTAGCCACTTGAAATGTGATCTGAATTGAGCCTCGTGATATTTTCAATATTGAATCCCCTCTTAAGGCACGTCTACTGTAATATATGAATCTGTAAAGGTTTTTAAACTGTACTGATGCAAATTTGTAAGATGGTGTTGGTGGAAGTCCCTAAATCATACTTAGAACAGTATATTTGTGTAATGTTTATAATACAGTGCGTGTGTGTGTGTGTGTGTATTAGTATTTTGTTTTGGCTCCGCACACACACTGTCAGCTTTAATTTGAGGCTGTTTACATCCACATCAGATGAACAATGTTGAAGCCCTTTTTGTCCACATTCCTCCATCTTTAGTGGTCATAAAGTAATCAGACATGTCAGCATAAAGTTGAATAAAATCATCTCTTCTAAAGCCCCTATTTGTACAATGTTCAGTGTGATTATAACATCCTTCAAGTTATTACCATGGCAGAAATTTTGTTTGCAAAAAAAGAGCCAAGAATAGGTAATAATGGTATAACGTTAAACCACCAATCAGGTTTTTCATGAAAACTCTTCTCCCTTGTATTGTATTGTCTTGCACTGTATTTCTTATTTGCATGCAAAGAGAGCATCATTACAGGCAATGTACCGAGACACAACGTGAGCATTCTGGGAGAATTGTTTCTCAGGACATTTTGCCGCCGTCATTTCTATGTTTGTTTCTCATTAAGATTAGTATAAATTTCAGCATGACCAGTAAATTTACCAAAGGTTGTTCGCCCCCACGAAGACCCTTTATTACACCAGCTTTACTTTTTTATTTAGAACCAAACAATGCAGGCATAATGCCGCCATGGTGTATAATTTTAGACCACATGCCGGTGTCCCAGGAGCAAAAGAGGTGAGATGGCCGTGATATGTAACAAAACAGCGTCAGCCTCTAGTGTGACACATAACATACGTGTCGGGCAGGGCTTCACAGAAAATAACAATGGTATACCATTACAATAACAATTATTTACCATACCTGTAATATGGCGGTTGATCTCGTCCACTGCTCCAAGGGTGAGGAGCTCCCAGACCTCATTGTCTCCCCAGTTTGCGGACATTTTTGGCTGCGGTTCTTTTTCTTTGAGTTAGTCGCTAACTGCTATTAGCTTCTTTTTAAATCTACCAACGGTGGGTCCCACACATTACAAGGGTTGGGTAGTGTTCACATTTGAACCAGTACTGGTTCTGGTACCTGGAATTCAGTACCGCTACCCAACGGTATCTTTTTTTCTGTACTTTACTCTTTCCATACTAATTAAAAATGTAATTTTTGAACAAGCCGCAGTCAACAAGTGCTCTTTTCTGATCGCACATAGACCTGAGTCTGTGAGCTTGCTTGTGTGTGTAGTCTTCGTGTTTGTGTGTGTGTGTGTAGGCGTGTCTGCTTGTGTCTCTTTCTTTCTGTTTAGACACAACTGGCAAATGTGGAATAAGAAATTGGAAACACTAGTGTTACGAAGGTATTTCCAAAGTAAAGTTGAAAAGAAAATAGACCAAACTGAACTGAAACTATCAATGCCGCAGCAATAGTTTTGGATCACTTGGGGTGCTTCACTGTGTTTTCGCCTCCTGTCTGAACCCAGCTTATGCACCCACGTGCACTTTAGGTACTGAAATTTAGCGCCAAATGTTTTAGCATGAATTGGTGCCCTTCAAAGTGTTGTCAAAAGGTCACACGCTTGCCGTCCTGCAGGCTATCCCGATTGGCCACTGTTACTACCCTTTATATGGAACAGTGAGGTGCAATAATGCCGCAACATTCTCGCCTTCAACAGGGAGTGTAAAGGAGGCTAATAAAAAAACATTTAATTTTTTGATGTTCTCTATTCTCTTCTGAGATGGCCAGCTGTGACTATAGTGACCCTCGTCTTTTTGACTACACAAATATTTTTATGACTGCTTCAGTAAATGGTGGTCCATCAGCAGCGCTGTAGGTGGTTGTAGTCTACCTCAGGCTGGGCTGGCGGCAGAATCGCTGTGCCCCGACAGTCAAGGCTGCCACAACAATTTTCCAGGATGGGGCTCCTCTTATTGTAGTTTAAGGCACCTCACGTAACAGGGTACCTCATGAGAGGATCGTTAGTTGTAACAAGACCTCATAGCTGCTAAAACCCCACCAACCATTGTGCTCTTCAAAGAAAATGAAACCCTTCCACCGCTGGATTTGTGTCTGTTCCCTGCTGAGAAGGAGTGACAGAAGATACGGTTTCAAACGGGTGCTATAGAATACCCCTGGCATGATGACATTGCTATCCTTTTGGTGCAATTTATTTTCATCTTGCTGGAGAATTACCCCCCACCACTCTCATACCAGAGTCCATTTGATGCATTGCAGTGGATACGTTCAAAACAACCCCCATACTGAAGGGGTACTGATTTGTTTTTCTTGTGTGGAAAACTTCAAAAGTATCTCAAGACTGATGGAGTTGTAAGAGAATTAGTGCCCGTCATATTAGTTCCACTGGCTATGTAGTGTAATTGATTGTTTAAAAATGTTGTCTCTGTCAAAGGATTATGTCTTTGGCCACTTTTGTGGGGCGTGTTATAGAGTTAACGGTCAAACACATCAGAGGCTCAGCCAAATAGGCGATTTAACAAAGGACGTGATCCCTTCCTCGGTGCAGATGCTGCTCTTGAGATCTTGTTTTCCAACAGCTTAGTTAAAACAAAAGCGCAGGCTGATCTTTGACATCGATAGTTGTGAGTTTTTTGTTTTCATGGTCTCCACCAAGCTGTTAGTTCAGCCCGGGAGAAGGAATGGAAATTCCTTTTTAATTGCCCAGCGAGACAGCACGAGAAGGACTCGATGGGTGTCTCTCTTTCTGTGCTGGATTAAAATGAATATTTAACTAGACAGGCCTGTTTAATAGTTAATTTCTTTAAAGGCTTTTGTCTTTGTCAACCACGGGGTGCCAATCCATTTCAAACTGTACAAATGGATCTCTTGCAGCCTCAGACGGGAGACAGATGCTTTCCTCTGATAGAGTCATGAAGGGTAAATCCACCTATTATATGCCCTCAAGATAATGCCTGAGGGGAAGCAAGAGCCGTTGCCAGGCAAAGGGATAGTCAGGCGTAGATAAAAGATCTTGATATGCTGGTTTCCAATAATGTCTTTTATTGTTGATTTTATAGTGTGATTTTGAATTTACCATTCCTTCTAATATAATTGGCATCATTGTTGCAGCTGAACGGCACCTTTATTCGTTATCTTACATCATTTTAATGTTGAGTTTGGCCGAGTCTTTGCTTTACACAAGCATAGTGTATTAAGAACCAGTGCCAAGGTGGCCCTGATGAAGTCCTGGTGCTGATATCAATGCTAAATCCAATAGAAGTTTTCAAAAACAGCTTTATGTTTTGGCACTGACATTGATCATATACATTGTCCACATTTTAATCACAGTGGAGAGGTTAAAACATTTAGAGGTGCAGGACAAACTTGCTAAAGTAGATGGACGTGGAGCTCGAGGCGGTTCATTTATAAAAGGGTTTTGGCAGGCAACAGCAGCAGTCTATTAAACTATTTGTAGGGTGTTGATTTTATGCGGCGGAGCTTTCCCATTGATGTGAATTCTTAAAATACCAGCTCACTTCATACAGTCAATAAAACCAGCCTTATCAAATTTAATGAGTCCAACAGAGTGAATTTTGAAAAACGTTGGAAACTACTAAAGCAAGGTCTCCCTCAGTGTCCATTTTAAATAACTTTTCTGTAAGTCAGTGGTGCATTTGTATCAAAAGATACAAAAAATAATTTTATTTACAGACTCAGGGTTTCCAACACATTCGTTTATTTGTGGCAGCCCACCACGTTTAAAACCTCTGCCGCCATGTTGTGACTTTGTATTTTTGGAGCTGGATTGTTCATTAGATGTGCTTTTGTAACATATATATACAGTTGGGACATCATTGCTCCTAATTCTTGCAGCGCAGGGCGTACTCAGGGCATGGTCAGGCGCAGTGACAGTTAAACTTAACCTTAAGTGTGCTGGGATTTGTCGCCAATTCAGCATCTGACCAAATGTCTCTCCTTCTGTTCCTGATATATGATGTTGAATAATGGCCAGAAAAGTGTTTTATGCAGAACATTATGATGTCACAGTGAAGTTAACCTTTGACCTTTTGGATATAAAACATCGTCACATCATTATTATATCCTATTAGACATTTGTGTGAAGTTTAGTTATAATAAGTGTATGAATTCTTGAGTCATGGCTAAAACATGTTTGTGAGGTTACACTGACCTTTAACCACCAAATTGTAAGTAATTTATTGTCCAGTCCAAGTCCAGTCCAGTCTAATCAATTCATTGCGAGTCCAAGTGGACGTTCTGCCACATTTGAAGGAATACCCTCAAGGTGTGCTTGACATATCGCGTTCAAGATAATCCGTAGGATGGACCTACGGATGGGCAATCCGAAAAACCTAATACTGTCGCCGGTGCGACACCAGAGGGGAGAATTATTCTGTATTCTTTCTTGAGAATTAAAACTAAAATTAAAAGTATTTAAAATAAACCTTTGTTACAGTTTTCTTATTATTTTGTTAATTTCATTTTCAAATGCAGGAAACAAAGTCTCTGAAACAAGATCCCTCGCTTTAATCACGAAATCCTCCCTATTTTTCAGGTGTTAAGGTTGTCAAATATGTGAACACTGCATACAACATACAGCACATTGTATCACTATACAGTACATATTAATATGTACATGGCTTTTTCACTTTGACTACATATCCCTTTTGATCCTAGCATACTCGAGCCTTTACACATTAAGACAGGGTGCCCTTACTTCAAAAGAAGACTAAAACGTGGCGTCTCGTTCAAGTTGTCCACAGCATGTCGTCATCTTTTGTGAAGATCACACTCACACCACTCCTCACACGCAAAGTGTCTCTCTGAGCTGTCAATGCCACAGCTTGTTTGGGCAAAACACACCTCACCACAACAGAGTTGCCGTCACCCAAGGGGATGAACACGACTGACTGATGGGCCCGTCCTCTCCTCCTCCCTGATTAGCCTTTAGTTTTTGACAAAACACTGTGATTATGGGCCTCAGTGACCAACAAGGCATGATGCAGACACCATTGAGACTTGAGTCAGAGGGGCGAAACCACCCACCTCAGCACTGTCTGGCACCAGTGAACCTTCCTACACCTCATGCTGCATTTGGCACCGGCTGACCTCATGCAGGCTGAGTAAATAGGATGCTGCATCTGATGTATTGGTTTCTCTCGTACTTGTTAGTGCTTGTGGCAGAAGTTTCAGGTTAAAAGTAGAGTCAGAATGTTTCTAGTCAACAGAATTTGTCTTAGAATAATTGTCTTAATGACCTGTACTGAAAGCAGCATCTTGAGCTCTGTGCATTGGTCCTGTCAGTGTCTCTATTTAGTTTCCTTCGACTATTCTGGACCTACTTTCCCACTGAAACAGATAGTGGCATGTCAGCACCTCCAGTGTGCATTGTGGAGGTATCAGTGAATGGAGGCAGTCAGTGCAGAGGCCCCTGTAAGTCTAGAGGACAAACAGTTCCTCTGGCACTAGTGTCACACTGAGGCATATAGCAGGCAGTGATAATAGGTTGCTGAAGATGCACCCGTTTTAGAAGTGGCCCTCTCTGCTTTTCATCAATCCGTCGCACTGCTGAACATTAGCAGGCCGGGGCCAGAGGTTTGCATGCCTGCTCAGTGCATGTAATATCACAGGATGAAGCCAAGCCTTTGCCCAAGTGTTTCCAGTTTAGCTGAGCAGCTCAAAATTACCCATTAGGACTCGAAGAAAGTAAAGTATTGTGCTTGAGAAAGTAATGATGTCTTTTGTGATGCTAATGATATTCAGATGAACATATACTGTGTTTTGATGTGTGGTACTGTGTTGCATTAAAATCAGTGACAAACAAATTTCATTAAATGACCTGCTCTTTTCTGCTGAGCTTGAAACTTAATAGTTATTTAGCTTTTCTGTTTTTTGGCCTGCCTTCTTCTTCTGTTTAGTTGCTGTAGAGATAATTGTACATGTGGATACAATGACAGCTCCTAAGCTCGCTGATTTCTGTGCACTTAATTTTGATATATAACAAGCTTTTGGCTTTTGTGTCCTTTTTTCCAGACATAAAAGGCAGATATATTTTAAAAAAAACACTGTACTTGAGAGTAAAAAAAAAATCTGATGAAGTTTGTTTCTGATTTTGCGGTTGCTAAACAATGAGTAGAAAACGTTTTTGTTTTGTTTTTTTGGAAAATTGACTCAGGAAAATACATGTTTTCAGGGCAACTGCTTTCTTAAGACGTCACATTTATGTATTTTGTGTACAGTTTAGCATTTTTTTCCCTTGGAACTTGAGTTTACCCTCTGTATCTGAAGGTAACTTAGCCAAAGGCAAGTAGGAACACTCTTTGTAATGCTGAGATCCGTGGATAATTAACAAAAGCAGCCCTGTTTATGGCGTGCCCGTGAGCCAACACTGAATGCTAATTTGATTCAAACCGAAAAGCTTTTGGGGCAAGGGCATCATTGCTGGAAAACAAAATGGTTACTGACATGCACCAAGGCTTTCCCTAAGCCTTGGGTGTGTCTCAGAATCTTGGTTTAATAGACAGGTTTATTTATTCAAACCCAAAATCTCAAGGTACTCTCACAGGGTCTTATAATCTGTTCAGTATGTGACTTCTTTTTTAAATAAAACTAATTTCTAAATGGAACATGGAAGGTTAAGTGATTTTTTCATTTTACATTTGAAAGAGGAATGTGTTTTTTTAAAGGTTGTTAGTGGCAGTTAGTCAAACCCATATTAGCATTTATGTAGTTAGCTGGTCAGCCAGTGTTACATTTTTATTTATTTGCTACAACTCTGACTGATTTTAATATATATTTTTTATACTTCAACACTCATGACAGCCATGGTGGAAGGAATTAAGTTTTTGGGTTGTCATACGTCTGTTTGCAAATAGGTCCATCCCCTTCTCGTGAATGCAGTGTCTTAAAAACACCTCGATAGAATTTTTACAACTTTATCAAAAACATCCACTTGGACTCAGCAATGAACTGATTAGAGTTTGGTGGTCAAAGGTCAAGGTCACTGTGACCTTGCATCCATCTCATTTTTGTGAGCGTGATATCTCAAGAAGGCCTTAAGAGAATTTCTGCAAGTTTGGCAAACAGGTCCACTTGGATTCAGTGATAAACTGATTAGATTTTGGTGATCAAAGGTCAAGGTCACTGTGATCTTGCATCCATCTAATTTTCATCAACGCGATATTGCGATTATGCTTTAGCACTCTCACTGGCCATAGCGGGAGGAATTAAGTTTTTCAGGTTGTCTGTCCGTCCTCATGTATGTCCATCCCCTTCTTGTGAATGCAGTATTTAAAAAATGCCTAGATGAAATTTCTGCAAATCAAGCAAAAGCATCCACTTGGACTCAGTGATGAACCGATTAGATTTTGGTGGTCAAAGGTCATGGTGCCCTTGCCCGGCTTATTCTTGTGAATTTGATCTCAAGAATACCTTGCAGGAATTTTTCATGGATTTCAGAATGATCTGACTAGATTTTAGTGGTCAAAGGTCAAGGTCACTGTGACCTTGCATCCACCTCATTCTCATGAACACAATATCTCAAGAATACCTTGAGGGGATTTTTGTCATTTTAGCACAAACTTCCACCTGGACTTATAGATAACCTTATTAGATTTTGGTGGTCAAAGGTTAAGGTCACTGTGACCTTGTGTCTGCCTCATTGTCATGAATGCAAATCCCTCAAAGGGATTTTTTTAATTCGGCACAAAGTCCACTTGGACTCAAAGATGAACTGTTCAGAATTTGGTAGTCAAAGGACAAAGGTCAAGGTCACTTCACCCCAACTCAAGAATTCATACACTGATGATGACAAAATTTCACACAAATGTCTTAATAGGATAAAATGACGAAGCGATGACATTTTCTATCCAAAAGGTCAAAGATCAACATTACTGTGACATCATAATATTCTCCAAAAACACTTTTCTGGCCATTACTCAACACCATAACTCAGGAACAGAAAAGGAGACATTTGGTGACACAAATCTTGGGTGTCCATGTTGAAACTGTGCTGATTGTACAGATCTTATACGGCGCTGGGAACAAGATACATGTGAAGCGTCCATGTTTTCATAGACATGGATGTAAACTGTAAGAGAAACTTGAATGTTCGCAGAGGCATCCAACCACGAGACAATTAGAATTTCTTCACTTTTGAGTGATAAGCCCCCCTCACCTTTAGACAAAGGGTTGCTCTGAATATGTATGCATTGCGCTGCACCACTATTGTAAAGTGCTCTGTATTGGCTGAGCATTATGAAGACATTACATTATTACCAGGTACCTTAGATTCCGACTCACTGTAATTTCTCACTCCTCTGTAGTTTGAGAAATTGTTTCCATGCTTTCAGCTTCTGCTCTTATTACTTGAAATTTAAAAAGGGCTCTTTTCCTGGTTTCCAATGACTATTATTCAGACTAAATTTCCTGAATCTTAAGTGCCACCCAAGTCCTCAGTCTTTCATTATGTAATCACACAGCATACCCACAGGTGATATTTAGCATACAAAACAGGTTGTGTTCTGTATGACCATGGCTCTCTGGTTTTGCTCATAATAGTCACAGTTACAAGCAGCGATATTCTTGAGGTCTAAATCATAAGGACCATTGTGACCATGCCAAGACTGTGCTGTGTTCAGGGTAGGGGACATTATAAAAATATACAAGGTTTTGTGATCCCTTCCCGTCATATAGTATATGAATCTGTGTCTCCTACTTATTGATATTTTAATAGAATACATAAACATGAAAAAAAACTTTTGTTCTCTCTCACAGCTCTCTCTTAATTTACATGCACAAGTCTTCTAATGCCTTTTAGAGGTGAACCTTAATAAATCCAAGGGAATGCAAACTCAGCTGCATTGTATTTGTGTTATCTACCCTTAAATGCATATGCATACAGAACAGATGTGTGTTTCATTGTGTATGTTTCAGGTGTACCTTGGGAGCTTAGATAAAGCTAATTGCACTGTGCTTTTATCCCAGCATTTAACGTATCCGCTTCCCCCCTTTGTACTGGCCCCGTTTCTCCAACATCAATATTTCTATGTGAGAAAAATCTCAGTCTAATGTTTCAGTTAATCTGCTGATTTATCAGTCAGGTTACACAGACAACGTGTTTCACTAGCTGCTATAATCAATGAGTGACAAGACTCTGTTGTCGCAGACGTTGCAACATAAGATTACAGGAATGTCTGTTGTCATATCCTACATATTCTTGAAATCTGGTCCATTTTTTTAACCTGAAGATATCAAATTATTGTCTACCCACTGGACCGAGGACCCGTTTGCCACAAAGCTTCAGAGAGCAAGGGATGAGGATGGACAAGTTTCACTCTCAGTGGTTTCAATCATGAGAAATAATTTTAGAATAAGTTAAGTCACGCAACGCCACAGTTTCTATGATTTCAACTCGTGTATTTTTTGTTTCTTGAACCCTTCTTTCTCTACAGTGCTCATGGGCATCATGTCTTTGGCTAGGAAGTATGACACTGTGTTTGTTATATCTCTGCTCCTTTACGATCGCTTCTCATACGGGGTTATGGCTAAAAGAGGACACTATTGATTGCTGTTTTGTTGCAGCCCGCTAGCGCCACCCACACTAGCAGAAGTGCTAGACCGTTGAGCAACACTTTGGTGGACTTATTGCAGTTTGGGCACGGATTTACATGCTCTCAGTGTAGACGCTGGGATGCAACCTTCTCAGGAGATGGAAAATGTTTGTTGTGTTTCCTGTCCTGGTTGGCACCAACCAACGACATATTCTGCAGACCATCTTTGTCCATGCATCGTCACCTTTCAAGTAGCCAAACAACTTCCAAATTATTGACGTTTGTTACCTTTTTTTATCCACGATTTCATCTGCTTTTGAGGATGACGCAAGCTCTTCTTCAGCTTCACTGCTGCTTTGCTCCTCACTTCCACTCATTTTCCCGTCTTTTCATTATGTCCACGCTACTTCCAATTCCTCCTCACCGAGGGACACTCAACTTGGCACAAACTTTGCAGTGAAAAATGGGCGTGTACAATGACGCGCTCCCACAACACTGCAGATTGACTGACCTTTTGCTGCATGACACGCTGTTTGCATGTATCAAGTTCTATACATATTGAGTGTAAAGGTATTTAGTTTATCATCGTCGTCGACATACATTTATTGCGACCCCGTTTCGAGATCATGCATATTTTGCCAGCATTTTGCTCATGTATGATGCAAGTTTTTTGTCCTGCATACAGTAACTACTGCCCTGTATGGGATGGCGGCACTACAGAGCACTACAGGCTTAGGAAGTCTGCCTTTGTGTCTCGGCCTCAGCATAGCATTACTTGTGTTCTGTCAGCTTGTTGGTCCACCTGTTCCCCTTCACCTGAGGAAGTCTTCCTGCTGGGTTGGGTGTGGGCCGCCGTCTCTTTCCGTGTCACAGGCGACACTGCAGATAGTTAAAAGGATCCTCAGCCGTATGATGACATGGCAGTCTGTCAGACTCTGTCATGTCGTAACTGTTGATTATGGTTCAATGACAGACCAGAGTGTGTCTGGGTGTGTGCAGCTTGAACATACATACGTACCGTCTCTGGTTTGGATGTCTAACAGTACCTATTCCTTTTTACTCTTTATATGATGCAATGCTGTTTGCTATGTGGCTAACCCCACCTGAGGATCACAAAGGGATTGTAAAACCTCACTCTTTTTCTTTCTTTGTTTATGTCTGCAGCATAACATTACTTTACCCCTCTGTGCTTTACGTCTTAATTACTGTTTTTTCTCATTACCAAGGCTCACCTGTAAGCCGGCTTTTAGGAACATTGCTGCATCATCAGCACACAAACAAAAGTGACGTCTCTATTGCAAGTGTGGCTGTATAACTTAACTCTGCTTTGAAGCGGCCTCTGTCATTAAGGCTGTGTCGTATACATTCTCAAAGCTGCATCTAAAACTGCACTTTATTTTTCCTCTTCATGAGCATACTTTGCCGTGTGATCAAGGAGACCTTGTATAACCATTCAGGTCCAATTCAACAAAGACTCATGCTGCACTCATGCTCTATGGCATTATCTGCCTGCCCACATGCCTCTGACACAACAGACATGAACACACAAAAAAGGCCTTGAAACGCAACACATGTTTCACTCTGAGCTCCATTAATGTCACCATACAGTCACTTATTCAAGTAGAAGGAAGTAACCACTGCTGTGTTCCTATTCATTTACCACCCACACAACTGTAATCAGCTGGAGAATGATAGACATCGCGGTGTATGCCCATGAGTGGTTATACCAATACATGTGTGTGTATTACTTTGAAAGTCTTTGTTTCAGTTTCCCAGATCCCGGGGATTAAACATTTCCGCTGTCTGTGCACTGGTAGCTCTTTCTCCTGCCTGTAGAGCTTTTATCTGTATGCTTGTCTTGGAGTAATTGCTTATAAAGAGACGGGGTGGGTAGGGGAAGAGTGGCTCCAATTTCACCAGCCCACAGTTTTTAATGGCACTTTACCGCTTTGAAATATCTGTCTTTGTTTAAGACTCTGTTACATTCTCTATACTTTAAAGTAGGGAAGGAAATGTATCTTTTAAGTCGAGCTTCAAGGAGGCAGACAAAATGTTGCTCTCCAGAAGCTATGATACGGACAAGTTAGATTTTCTTTAACTTTCAGACAACATATCCAGTATAAGTCTGTCATGAAAATTACATTATTGTCTCATCGTACAATATATGGATTAGGCTTGGGTGGTATAACGGTATTAGGGTATACCACGGTTTTTAAAATCCCGGGAGTATGACTCAGTACTGTCGAAAATGCAGATGCTCATATTTCAATTAACGTCATACTGGAGAGGCTGTAATGAGGATCTGTTGTATGTAGTGCACATCACGCACCACCAGAGGTCAGTCTTGTGCAATTAGCAACTGAGCTGACTGCGAGTGGTCACGCACCACCAGAGGTCAGTCTTGTGCAATTAGCAACTGAGCTGACTGCGAGTGGTGGGGATAACGTTAAAGGACTGTAAAGCTGGCCCGCAACAACACAGAGATACCACAGGGGGAAAACAACATATTTTCACACCTAACTCGGTGAATTAAGGGTTTATTTCAACCAAACCAGAGCTGGTTATTGTTGGAACAGTGGACTAACTAACTAGATGACTAACAAGGCTAACCAAGATGGTTTAGGTGAGTTTTATTTTGTGTCTGTTGAGGTTGAATGACGTGTGTTTTACGACGAGATAACGAAGCAATTCTTAGTTCCAAAGTCTTAGTTCAGTGTATGGATGTGTTTCTCTCTTAAATCAGGAAAATAGGTATAAAAATGTTACTCTTCTCTATATTTTGTGAGTTTATTGTTAATATATTGGATTGAAAAAGCTAAGAGAGCTTGCGAAATGTAGAGAAATCACCTGTTGGTTGGGGTGGCTGACAGCCAAAGTTAACAAAGCGTAGCATCAGTAGCCTGCAGCTGCACCTTTGGAGTGGAAGAGACACAGTCCTGATAGTCGTTAGCTTGCCAACCCCTGGTTAGGAGCCAAAAAGTCTGGTTTTGCAGTTTTGCCCTCCAACAACCTCCTCCTCCACACCGTAAATCCAAGAGCAAACTGCCTGGCTTCCAGGCTGTCCTTCCCTCAGGAACCTACTGCAGCACACAAACCAGATTATGGGGGTAACTGCCGTGTTCCAAGAGTTTAGCTGAGCTGTCATTTTGTTTTGTTGGTCAAATTTTTTATTAAGTCTCAAACAGAGTAATTGTAGGATAGTCCTTTAAAGGTACTATATTTTTATATATACTTAATTGTATATATATTTGTTTGTTTGTTTCCAAAAGTAACTTTTATTTAGTTTTGTTTTCCTTGTGTAAAAAAACTGCCGAAACAAAAAATAAATGAATGAATGAATGAATTGATAAATAAATGAACATTCCATTAAATATACTAAAACTAAAAATAGTTTTAAAAAACAGCAACGAATAAACCAAATAATACAGAAATAAATAAGATTTGGGAAGTAAGTAGGAGGTGGAGAGGAATGCTAACTGGAAAAAAAACTAAAAAAAATTTAAAAAAAAGTTTATAAATTTATAAATACATACAAATAAATTCAAAATAAATGAGAAAATGAATTAAAAAAATAGAATATTTATAAACTTTTAAATACATACAAATATTTAAAATAAATCAGAAAAAAATGTATATAAATAAATAAGTCAAAGGGAAATTTAATAGGAAACTAAATAAATAGGGGAATTGGTATTAATTCTATATATTGACAGGATTTAATTACTTTAAATATATATATTTCTTCATATTCCAATCATAATGTGTGAATATTGTTAAGAATTTTAAGGTCATTGAAAGGGTTTACATGCATCATTTTGCTTATATATTATCATTATATCAGTGCCATAAAATGGTCTTAAAATGACTAATATTGTTAATCCCAATTATTTCTGGGACAATATATCATCAAACAATAGTAGGCCTTGTGACAGGCCTAATCCCGTAGCCTTGTAAAATTTTCTTCTTCTTTTTTTCATAACTAATTAGAGCTGTAAAATTACTTTTTCAGACATTTGTTTGGAAGATATTAATGTTGTGCTCCAGTTGTCCGTCAGTAACATAGACTAAAATAGTGCCATTCTCTGGTTTGTGACCATCATTGCGAGTCACCCCCAGGAACTGTGCCAGCGCTTCCCCATTCAGACACACTGGAAGCTGTGTCACGCCACATCCTGACAGGAAGAATTTCTGTTACATTCACGGGACAGATGGCTGACAGCTCACTTCTAGAACCCGTTGAGAAGCTAACTGGTTGCCTTTCCACTTGAGGGGATAGTGAGAGAGGCGAAGGGGATTGGGAGAATATGACAGAAAGAAGCATGGGTCTCGAGGGCAAAGCTCCGGCAGTGGAGGAGGACAGACTCTGACAGAAACTTTGTTACTCTCTTCACACAGTCCTCTCCCATTTGCTCCAGCAAACAAGATTGAAACTCACGGATGAATTATTTACTTCAGCTGCTTTTTGCCACTGTTTACTGTCTGCGCCCTTGCATTGAGTGTATCAGCAAATGTTCCACCTCCATATAAACATAGTTCAATCTTTTCCTCATTTTGTTTCCTGTCACTCAAAGATGTGGGACTAAAAAGAAAAGGGCGAGCACACTAGGAGATGTCTTAAACCGAGTTTATAGGCTGAAAACCACAGCTCTTTGTAGTTTATAATCAGAGATGTAACAGTTGGATGGCATTTTTTATTTAACACCAGCCCAACGTGATGGTTTAAAGAGCGCTCCCCCGCTTCCTGAGGCCAGCTCAGAGCAGAACCTTGATATTAACCACGTGCACTCTTTGTCCTTTCCTATTTGGATCAAGACGGAGGTGGCTGTGAAGCTCTGAAGGATGTTCTTTAGTTTGTTAGCAGTTTAACGTCACTGCAGAGACTGAAGAGACAAAACCTGCATGCTATAGTCTTCCCAGTCTGTCCCTTGCCTCGTCCCTGTCATCCCAAGCCGTTGTGCACTGCACCAATCTGAGCTGCATGAGTGTTATCAGTAGTCTAGTTTACAGAGCATGCTGGCGAGGAGAAAGGGAGGGCGAACAAAGATGCTGATTGAACAATGTAAAGTCTGTGTCACTCTGTGTTCAGTTTGTTGCAGGATAGTTTCAGAAACAACCTTACCTAAGAGGAAATGCAAACAGTTTGAGACCTGCGACCTTGTGTCCCAGTGTGCCAGAGTGCTTACCACAAACCAGAGATTAAGGAAGTGAATCATCCATTTTTGTTTGTTTACCTACAGTATGGCAAAGGAATAGAAGGGATGTGCGTCTCATATATGGAATCAGATGGATTATCTTTTTCTGTACTATTTTCGATAACACGGAAAACGGAAATCAAAGGCATACAAATTATTTTTAATAAAAGATAAATATAACCATAACATGACAATGACGACTTTTCTTTTTTTAGTGTGTAACGGAGAACAGTTGAAGGACTGTAGTAATAAGGTTGCAATGGTATGAGATTTTCATGGTATGACAATCATCTCAGGAAATACCGCGGTTTCGTGGTATCACGGTATGAAAAAATTATTATTATTATCATCAGTGGAAATGACCCTTAAAAGACTGACACCATAGGGTTATTTTTGGTTCAATGAACAAATTTTTTTTGGCTTTATAAATGCGATTGGTATCCCATTTCCTGCATTTCTACATACATTTAGGGATTATGGAAGATACAACAAAACTCAGGAAATAATTAAGTTGGTCATCATGCTAATACCAAATTGAAAAAAAGTTTGGATGTTGTGTAAAATGAATATAAAAACAGGAAGCGAAGATTCTCCGTCCAGTTGCCTTTTTTTCTACAATATTGTAGATAAGCAAACGTACATGGTATGATAACTTTCATATTGTGCTATACCATAAACCCGGTGTACCACTGCAAAAATGAGTATTGAAACTGTTTCAGATATTCAGAATCAATATGTATTGATAAATGAGTATTTTTAATAACACAATTTCCTGTTAATGCCAATGATTGTAAATGTAGACATTGAACACAGTTGTCTGATTTGCTCTTTACAGTACTGGCCATGACTGGCATCTTGTGGCATTCCTAACAATATAGCTTATTTAAAGATTTTTTCAATGCTTCTGCGCTGGCGACAATCGTGACCGGAGGCATAATGTTTTTGAGTTGTCCGTCTGTGAGTTCGTCCGATTTCCGTGAACACAACATCTACAGAGCACCTTGAATCTATTCAAATTGGCACAAACGTCCACTTGGTCTTAAAGGTGGCGTGATTAGACTTTGATGGCCAAAGGTCAGGGTCACTGTGACCTCACATCCGTTCCATTCTCGTGATCACAGAATCTAAGGAACACCTTCAGGGAACGTCCTTAAATTTGTCACAAATGTCCACTTGGACTTGTTGATGAATTGAGTAGTTTTGGGTTGTCAAAAGTCAAGGTCACTGTGACATCATAAATCATATTTTTGGAAAAGAATTCATCCGAAAATTGTGACAGAATTTCACACAAATGTCTAAAAGGATAAAAAAGTGAAGTGATGACATTTTATATCCCAAAGGTCAACTTCACTGTGACATCATAATGTTCTGCTATAACACTTTTCCAGCCATTATTCAACACCAACAACACCTCCCCCTAACAAAAATATCTTTTAAAGATATTTTTGGGGGCATTTTAGCCTTTAATCGATAGGATAGACAAGTGCGAGTGGTCTTTCAGTCAAGCAACACATCGCTTAGCCTGTTTCCTGATGTTCGGAGTAGGTTGTGACATCTTCATTGAAGACGTGTAAAGCATCCATGCTTATAGGTTTAAACTTCTTTGAAGCAACATCTACATTTGAAGCATTGTCTACTGTCGTGGCTACAAAAGACTCAGGACACATGGATGTAAACTGCAACTTGACTGGTTTGCAGAGGCATACAACTACAGAATAGTTGTATTAGTAGGTAGTTGACATTCATCCAGAATCTAAATTTGTTATCCTTAAAAGGTAATGCTGTGGATGAGTGGGGAAAACACTGGCTGCACACAGAGAACCAGACCTCACCATGTGTCTTCTGAGATCCTCATCATTTTGATTCGAAAGGCTTGTTGAATGAGCCTGTCTAGATGAAGGGCTTTATTTTGCCGTGGGTCACCGCCGCAAATACAAATCTGCCGGAGGTGCTGATGGCTGCTGTCATGTTTGAGAGAACAGTGAGGGCCTTCATATGTGTCCGCACCTTATCGCTTCAAGTTTCCAAGGGGCGCATTTCTGCAAGATCTCCAGGACCCGCCGTATCAGAGCAGTATTAAAGCTGACACACACACATTCACACCCGTTTCAGTCTCCTTGTGGTCGGACACAGCTGCAGAGGAAAAATCTAAACACTCACATTCTCTCGAACATATACACGGTCATGCACATGCCTTCTTTTTCGACAGCACCCAAACTGTTGGGAACCTTTCAAACTGGATGTCATGTCAGTCACACCCTCACAGCTATTTGCAAATGCCCACTGATGGCGGAAAGGACTGTTTATTTCTCTTTAAACAAGTGAACCCACACACACACACACACACACACACACACATAGTCTAGTTCTACGTATTCACCTTTCACTGATATGTTTTCCCACAGCATGAGAGACTGAATAGAAAGCAGTCAAGTGTGTGCAAAGTTAACAGTAATCAGGAACTGGAGAGAAAGGCCCTCATTAGTGAGAACGTTAACTTATCAGGCTCAGACTGGAGATATGGCTGGCCAGCACTCCAACAAAGGAATTTGTCGTGTTTGCACAGTTGATATGTTTACAGTGGAGTACCAGCCAGCGTGGCCCAGTGTCTAGTTCAGTGGCAAATTATGCCAAGCTACTTTCTGAAAATGAAGATTAATACTGAGCCATTTCTCTCAAAGATTTGGCTCCAAGTCCAAATTTCTGTAACATTCTTATGGCCGTCTCGGGGCAAATTTATGAATTCACAGTCTGGGGTCATGAGTGGTAGGTGCTCTTTCTGTGGCTTTAAATAAACAGACCCTGTAACGAGAAATCTCTGTGTGAGAGTGCGTCTCTTGATCTCAAAGATTTGCTGCCATCCTCAGTGCCATCCACCAAGAGTTCAGCTTGTAACCTGAGTCTTCCTTCACACTAGGAGGCACTGTGACCTGGTCATGACGCCGCATTTATGATGAAACTGGTGATATGATCCGACACACAAGGCAGGCACGATGAACTATGGCAGCATTTCTAAACAGGAGGCACAGATATTCCCCCAGGCCCCCTGTGTTAGCTGCTTTAGACGATCTTCTACACAAAACTGAAATAGACAATGCTCATTTATCTTTAGCTGTGCACCAAAAACTTTTCTTCATGTTGTTTATGCTGCCAAAGCAGCAGCTGTCAGCGCCTCCTTTGATCAGATGCAGTAGAAGAAAGCAGCTTTTAAGAATAATCCTCTACTTTTAGCATTTTCTCTTGCTTCCTCTTTTTTTGCTCCTCCACTCCTTCCCTGTTGTCGGGGCTCAGACGGTATAGCGTGCCTCTGCCCTGCAGTTTCCCAGATCCTGCCTATATCTTCACAGGCAAAGGGACTGATTAGGGCAAAGGCAATGTGGCTCTGCTCAGCATTAATTGGCTGATTAACATAAGGACAGTTTAGCACTTCACTGTCCCACACTCAGACCATCAATCAGGAGCGAGGCTGTGCCAGCTGGACGGCTGCCAACAGCTCCACACAGACCACTGTGAAGAAAGGGAGAAGAGGCGAGGGGAGACTTGATCCACACTGCGGCCAGACAGAGTACTGCACTCTGTATAGTGGTGCCTCGGAGGAACGAAAGGAGACTTTGCTGTATAGCAGTAGAATGGAGCAGTTTTGGTGTTTAGAAGTATGGATAGTTTCAACTTGTGCTATTTACATGCTACACATTTTTTTATTTCCACTGTGAAAAGTTGTGGATGGTACCAATGGAACCGTTCCGTACCATCCCCATTTTTGGTCCCCCCTCTGTTGGGGTACCTAGCACACAGATCTGGTACTAAAAGGTGGAGCTGTGAACACTGCAGTCTGTTGATTGGTCAATAGAGGACGGTCACTCTGCTCAGGGCTGAGTTGTGTCTGGTTTTGAGGCTCATGTAACCACTGTTCATACTGTTGAGAGTTTTATTAGTAAACTGTAACTGTAAAATGAAAGGATGTATTGAATGTGTGAGGTGACGACGTGAATCCATCAGCACACCTTAAATTTCACTGTGACAACTTTGACCATTACTTTAATTTTTTTATGACATACACTTTAAGTAATGAGTGGATCTTCAAGTGCTTATGTGTATTAATTCGACCGTAATGGCCTATATCCCAAGCCTCACTCAAAAAAAAAAGCATCGTGGAGCGTAGTTCCTGTGGGCTCCAGCAACACTAAACCCCTGAGCTTGCCTGAGAAGGACTAAATGCACAAACCTGCTATTTTTAAATATCCCATGGAGAGAGACTCTCACTGCAGCCTGTTTTATTTTGTTCTGAAAATGTCAGCGTGCAGCCTCGTTCTGTGGACGATAAACGAGGTGCAGACTGATAAAGGAGGAAATACAGTGAGTGCTGGACGGAGCAGTGAGTGACAACAACCCCGCCCACGTTTAAGAGGACTGTTTGTGGTGGAAACTCTAGGGTCTAGGTACCATGTCTGAAGGGTTACTGTTGGTTCCAAAGGTACCATACTGAAAGTGTTTGGTGGAAACGGGGCTTTATATTCCTGTTTACATGGAGCTGTGCACACTCCAAATACTTTGTTAATCACATTAAATTATGAAAAAGTGGAATGACTGGAGCCGCTTATGCCATTTCGCTATTTTTCATCAGTTTGCCACCAGTGGTTAACTTGTTTGACCATGTCCACACAGACACTGTCTGTTGCTCTTTAAACCACCTTGTTGAGAAGGTCGGCTTGGCGATATTTGGACATAACCAATAACCTTTTGAGATCCAAGTCGTTCATAATGTTGAAAAGTCAGTGTGTTTCTCCTTTCGACCAGAAATGTGGGCTTTTCTTTTGGGCATGCATTCCCACCCTAGTCTTGCAAACTGTTGGCAAGTTGGTTTGTGTACAATTATATCTGTGACAACGAACAGAGCAAGAGGCTGTGTGCCACAAACAATGGGAAAAAAACCCCAATTGTGACACATATTCTGAATGTGCTGTACACATGTCCAAAGAATGCTATTAAAATCAGAATAATATTGGCATTGTCCATGTCTTAATCAGGAAATGCTACATTTGAAATAAGGCCTAATTTGTAATTTACAAATTGAATATGCTGTTGACATGTCCCATATCAAATCCAGAATGTTGTATGATCAGAATAATAGTGGAATATTATGTCTGCGCAGACATGGAATCGTGTATTATTCAGTTGTGGAAAGATGTCTGGAGCAGAGGTTATGTTATTTTTTCCCCCTTTTTTTAATTTCTTCTCTCATGAACTGAACTGTGCAAACAATTTGAGCTTTTCATGTCTAATCACACCAGCCGATCCCCTATCATTTCATCACATCAAAGGATCACAGAGGGCGAGGAAACCCCAGAAACATCTGCCAGCTGTCCGTATGCAGCATTCCAGACGCAGACACGTCTCCTGTTTTTATCTCTCACCTCCGCTGCAGATAGTGTGAACTAAATATTGCTATTTTCTCAGTGACAGAAATGAAGTGATGGAGATGTCCTCGCTTCGCTTTTTCTAAACACCCTAGTGCCAAAATTCAGTTTCTAGCTGTTTTTCATGCTGTGCTTTTTGAAATCAAACCATGTGCAGCCTTTTGATGAAAAATTATTCTTCACTATCATTTGATCCTGCCTGCATCATTCTATCTTTATGTTATTAGCTTAGATACACAGGTTCACATACTAGTTGTGCGTTTTGTCATGTGACGATTGAAGTCCATTCTGTACTTGCACACGTAAGGCTGAATCCACATTACATCTCTACTGGTGTACTATTTATACCAGTTAAAAACCACCTACCACCTATCCCTAATTACAATGCACACTGTTTGCTCAGTGTCTGCGTTCAGCCTCTCTTCATTCTCAACACTTTAAAGGAACAGTTTGTGAGATTTAAGGGGATTTAGCGGTGAAGATTGCGGATTGCAACCAGCTGAAACTTCTCCCAATTAGAATCCGTCAGTGAAAAATAGAAACCACAGTATGCGTTATCTGTAATTACTGGACCATCAGTATATCAACTGAAGTGGAAATTGGTACTGGTCTCTATTAAGGAATGTTTTGGGGAATTTAGTGGCATCTAGTGGTGAGGATTGTAGATTGCAACCAGCTGAAACTTCTCCCGGTTAGAATTCCTTCATTGTTCATTGTTCAGGAGGTTTTTACCAGGAGCCAAATTATTCTCAGAGGTCTTTTCCTCTCCAAAACAAACGGACCCAGTGATTGAAACAGGTAAAAACACTGAATAAAGCAGCTCCACGTTAAATAAATGTGTGTTTTTGAGAGGCTCTTGTCGCGGAGGGGCTGCAAACCATTGTGGCTGGCGCGAAATTGCGAATGTTTCTGTCTAGAGCCAGTGTTTGGTCTGTCTGTTCTGGGTTATTGTAGAAACATGGCCGATTCAGTGGACAAGGACCTGCTCCCTATGTAGATGTTAACGGCTCATTCTAAGCTTACAAAAACACACAACGATTCTTATTTTCAGGTGATTATACACTAAAGAAAATAACTTTTTTATTTTATAATCCATTTCTGCCAATATATCCCTCTAAATCCACCACACTGGAACAATGTATCTTCCTGCTGTGTCATCTCTTCTGTAACTTGACCTTTCACCATTATGTCTTCTATATTTTCAGACTTTTTTCCTGTTTCTTCATTCCACCCAGACACACACACACATGCAGGTTCTTGCTAACAGTTTAATAAGTACTTTGGATGTGTTTAACAGGTTCTTCAGGGAAGCAGTGTAAAATCACAGCATTGCTCGCATAGCTCCAAAACTATTCATTTGACTCGAGAGACATCAGTAGCATTTCTGTGACTGAGCAGCAGTCCAGCGTCTACAGCAGAAACACCTTGAAACAACTGTAATCTGCCACTCAAGCATTTTTGTGTTGTGACTAGTCGGGCAGCACGTCTTGTCTGTTTTGTTCCATTTCTTTTCTTTCATTTGACTTCAAAACATCGTGAATGTCTGCCAGAGCCGTTGAATTGACTTCTGAGGAAAGCTTAATCTATGTAAATCTTTGGCTGCTTGTTTGTCAAGTGGTTGATCAGAGACACTTCACAGTTGGTGTTGAAGGGGGGCTTTGAGAGCTCTCGTGCTTTTTTTTTTTTTTTTAAGCAGACTTGGCTCACATGCATCGGAGCACAACCCTCACCCTCGCCCCCGCCCCTGTGGATGTTTGAGTCTGCCATTCAACTCCAGTGTGCAAACAGGTGACATTCTGACAAGTGATGACTTGGTGTTATTGTCGGGTTTAGCTCGTGCACCTGGGTTTCCCTCAGTGGAGCGAGAGAGACGCACTGTTTAGGCCAGCTGATGTTCCTGTGAGCCAAAGGCATACAGCTGCTCAGCTGTGTGCGTTCCTGTGCCTGTGTTTGGGCACACTCTTGCCTCTTGAGTAAACACAGTAAATGCACAGTTTGTAGTTACAGTATCGTTCCTCTCCGACCTTCAGTGCACTTCCTATTTTTTGTTATTGCAGGCAGATAGGGGGAGCGCAAGGAGTGACTGGTGCACAATCAGAGAGAAAAGGTTATCAAGTTTTCTGTCTTGTGTATTCTCCATAATGTTGAGTGATTATACAGGCCACCATCAAACTCCCTCTGCTAATGTGTCACTGTAAATTATATCATGACACAAAGCCAACTTGTCTTCCGTAGCTGCTGCACAAGAATAGGAAGTGTGTGCCTGTAGCCTGTTATCAATTGAGTCCTGGTGGTTGGCGAAGGATCACGTTCTGTCTTTGATAGCTTGGAGGATCTGGCGACAGCACACCCCCTCTCCTGTACTCCTCACTTTGGTCTCGCCTGTTTTCCGTCCTCATCTGGTAGATAATAGTCCCTACAGTTATGGTTTTGTGTGTGTGTACGTGTGTTTATCCTCATAATTGATAGCAGCAGCCAGACGCTCCATAACTTCCGGTTCAGTCCCCCGGCTGCCTCTTTATAGATGAAGGTACCACCTATCAAAAATGCCCCTTTATCCTCCACTGCTCTTTGTTCATGTGTGAGTGTGTGTATCCGTCTGTCCGAAGCTAACCTCCAACACTACTGGACCAATCAGCCTCATCATTTGTGTGTCACATTTATGACTGTATGCTTAAGGGTCTCTTGTGGTTGCCCTGATTCACGATTGTTGTACATGTCATCGACCGCTGACTCCTCGCTCCTTTTAACCAGCTGGTAGGGGCAGCAAGTTTTCTGGAAATCAGCTCAACTAAAAACAAGCCTTACCGTCTGCTAAAGGACACATTCTGGCCGTCTTCATGACTCAGAAACTGACATCTACAGGAAAGTTTGGGCTCATTTTGAAGCAGGGCATCTGCATATTAATTCCATACCTGTTGTGTAACCATCCACTAAAGTGAGGTATGATAGGAGGTGAATAGGTCCTTGATTTGTTATCTTTTGTGCCATCTTGATAATAAGGTGGCAAGAAGGGACAGTTCCAGTGGGAGCAGCTGTGCCCTGTTTCGACAACCAGGGCTTCGACCTGGTTTCGTTCTGTCCTCCGCACACCATCATACCACACCTGGGGTGTTTCAGAGAAGTGCGAAGAGTGTCTTGCCTGCCTGATTTTGTAGACTTGCAGATTTTGTTGAGTTGGTCATTTTCCTTTGATATTTGTGCTTCCTGTTGCTTCTCCAACTGTCTCAGATGAAGGCGCTCTGGAAAATATCACTTGAGTCTTTGAACAGAAAGTCCCACACTCATTGACCTCTGTCAATAATTCATTTAAATATAAAGTGAATAATTTTGGGGTAGGCCTATTTTGTTTTATAACAATTGATTAAAGGTCTATAAGACTAAAGTAATGGTGCTGTAAATGTACAATGGTCAGAAGAGCCCTGCTGGAGCCTGAGACTGCTGCTAAACTCTATAAACACTGAATGTTATGCCAGCTAATTACACAGTCAAGTTACTTTGACTCAGTGCAGGTGATGACCTGTCAGTTTCAAACTGATGCTCTCTGCACCAAACCTTCAGACCTACCTGTAGCAACACACTTGCAAACGCACAAAACACAAATGGCCCAATTATTTTAATGCCCTCGCTGTAACACATGGCAGCGCTGGGCGGAAATAATGACATGGGCTGAGAGGGCCACTGATGCGAACCAGATGAGGCTCAGTGACTTAAAAGGCAGAGAGGGAGGAACGAGAGCAGAACTGGACAAACTGAAAGGACAACAGCACACGCAGTGGGGTGGACCGAATGACTCTGACATTCACGTCAAATCATCCGTACACACACGCGACAGGTTCGTCCAAACAAAACCAACACTGCAGAACTTGTGTTTTTAGATACTATGTGAGTTCTTTGTTGCGTCTCTTACTTACTGTGCGGGTGCCTTATATGCCTGTGGGGGATCAATGCGCTGCTATGCTCAGTATCAGGGGCTTTTTCCTTTTACATGTGGGATGATGTTATTGGAAACTAAGTGGATCCTTTTTACGTGAGCAGTGTTGCAGTGAGCTTGGCCCCGGGCCTGCCCGAGGCCTGGTTCAGCACCGCTCTGCTCTGGCCTGGCCACAAAGTGCATTTCTCTCTCATGCGGCCCCTGACCTCCTGACGCATTTCCTGACCCAGGAAATAGAATTAACACCTCAGCCCGGGCCTTGGGGTCCCACAGCCGTGTACACAGCTGTCCATTAGCCTGGCTCAGTCCAGTCAGACCCGGTTAGCAAGTGTTTCACTACAACTGAACCAAAGCCGGGAAGGGGAGCAGGAGATTTTCTTTGGACCGTATGGAGAGAGTGTATTTCACTGCTAATTTAAGTGTCTTTAGGAGCTTGAGGGATTTTAGTGCCACTGCAATTTCAGCAGCAGCTGGAGCCAAATAAGGAGATGTTCACCAACTTTTCTGATTGTTGTAGACATGACTATTAAAGGCTCTTTTACTCTTGTTACTGGTGCAGATTTTTAGCTTCAAAATAGGACAAAACAGCATAACTTTACTGTGACTCAACATTAGCTGTACGGGGGCGCTATGATAAATTTCTGGCCAGGAATCCTGAGGAGACAGACTCATGCAAACCAGGGTAACACGTCATGCAAAGACTGACAACCTAACAGCTGAAACAGAGACTCAGGGTCGGCATCTCTGCAGTCATTCTGGAGGAGGCTGGGCGATATGGTCTGTAAATAATACACAATATTTTTAGGCTATATTGTGATGTACAATATTTATCTCAGTATTTTGAAATCTCCTCTAAACTACTGTAGATACTAAAATACTAACTGCATTTGCAATTAAGTTAAATAAAGTACCTTTCTAATAAAGTTCATTAAAGTACTGTTATAATAAATTTCAACTACTGTTCTAACAAAGTTAAATAAGGAACTGTTAAAATAAATTAAAGTACTGTTCTACTAAAGTCAGATAAAGTACTCTTACAATTAAGTTTAATAAAGTACTGTTCTAATAAGGTTAAATAAAACATTGTTCTAATGAAATTAAATGGCACTGTTGTCATAAAGATAAATAAAATACCGTTCTAATGAAGTTTATTAAGGCACTGTTAAATAAAAATTAATTAAAATATTCTTTAAATAGATTAAAGTATTGTGACAACAAAATTAAATAAAGCACTGCTCTAATAATATTAATTAAAATACTGTTCTAATAAAGCCAGACAAAGTACTGTTACAATTATGTTTAATAAAGTATTGTTCCTATAAAGTTAAATACTGTTACAATAAGGTTAAATAAAGCACAGATAAAGTAAAGTTAAATAATGTACTGTTACAATAGAGTTAAGCAAATAAAATATTGTTGCAATAAAGTTAATGAAAATATTGTTATAATAGATTAAAGTACTGTTATTATAAAGGTAAATAAAACACTGAAATAATAAAGTTAAATAAACTACTGTTATCATAGAATAAATTTAAACCATTGGTGCTTTGATTCTGAAGGACCTGGCTCATCTCGGGGAGGAAGTTGTTCAAGTTTTTGCTGTGAACTAGAAGCTTCGGTCAACAGTTAGCAGAATGGTAAAGCGTTACAGTGGCGGCGTTAAACATGAGGATTTGTTCACTGTGAGCTGGAAACAAACACTTCAAACAAACACCAACAACACTTCAGTTTACATATTAATAACATTTTCAAGTAGCACTGGTGTTCCATGGTTGCAAAATGCATTTAAATAGTCACGGTCTGGAGCCCCTGCAGGTACAGAAGTACACACCTCACCTGCTCACACAGTATTACTCTGGAGAGAGTTGTCTGGATGGGCAGCAGAGTGCATGTGACGTATCATGTTGTGGGTCTTATTTTTGTGTCTCTGAGAGGGAGAAAACCAAATTGCCAAATCGAGTCTGATGCCAGTGGCTTTAAGAAATGAAGCAACAGTTTATACTCAATGTTGGCGACATGGTCATTTTATACATCTCACGTTGTTCATTTGTATTTGAATCTTAATTCCACGTCTGAGTCGAGCATTGTGAGATATGTTGTGCTTCAGCCCTTAATGGTGCAGCCCGCTCCCTAATGCTCCTCCATACGATATGAAACGCTATGCCTTCCACCAGGAGTTTTTTAATAATATGGTGGCTTTCCAATGTCATGAGTGCAGTAAATCTGGGAACCGAGGTTTAAGAAGAGAAAAGTGGATTATCTGTTTATTAGATATTTTATGTGAACCATATATCAGGAAAGATGGATCTCCATATTCTGTAGTCTAAGTGCTTTATCTGTTTTCTTCATTAGTTGAAGGCTCTTATGCAGGCAAGCAAATACACACATGTAACGTGCTCGCTTACACACACACACACACACACACACACACACACACACACACACACACACACACACAGATTAGCCAGTTCCTGCGTTTAAGCACCCCATGTGTTTGCATTTTAGTCACACATTGCCAATCTCATGGGAGCACTTTGAAGCATACTCCTCCAGAGCAGATCATAAAACAGGAGTATAAGTAGTTTTTCACATACTTGTATCCCAGAACACCCCCCACCCTCCACCACCACCACCTCCCACCCAACAGCTCACTGCCTCCACCTTCCACCTCCAGTCTATTTTCTCCAAGTGCAGGGTGAGCATTTGGTCCAGAGATTTGCTATGACCATGCCTCACATTGTTTCTCTCCAGATGTTGCACAGAAACACTCAGAGGCATACATGGTGGTATTCTGAAGTTGCCATGTTGATTTACATTTCTGTGAACGTTGACATGACCGACATTGGACAGCCTGTAGGCGGAGAGAAATATACAGTATATCACAGTGGCTGTATCTTTCCATCCACACCTTTGTTTGTGTGCATCTGCAGAATGATTCCACTATAAATCTTTCTTTGTCGGCTTTATTGTATCTCGGCCCAACATTTGCACCTCGACAACATGAACCAAACCACATCTGTGCTTTTTTTTTCCTGCAGTGTAGGAGTTGTAGGAGTTAAAAAAACTTCGAAGCAAAATTTCAGCAACATTATAGACTCAGCATGTCATGATAATTGATACCAATACCAGTGAAATTCCACGTTTCTCCACTCCCAATTTGATAGTACAGTAAAAACAAATCAATAAGGCCATGTACCTGAACACACACTTCTTTATTAAAAGCATTTAGATTTAATTTAATTAAAATTGTATTAATAACCCCCAAAGATCCGCCTTGAACCCAAAGTACTAATCTTTATGTGTTCGAGAGACAAGTGGGCGAGGAAACATGAATGTATAGCCTACAGTATATCAACATATTTCTCCAGTAGCTGGAGAGGTGCCAGTTCATCTCCTGGACACTGCCAAGGTACCCTTGAGGAAGGTGCCAAGCCTCCAACTGCCTGGGGCACCCCACCCCGACATCCCCCCATTTAATGTATATACTGTAGCCTATAGGTCCTTTATAGGTTTGTGCATGTGTGTGTGTATTTCAGGCGTGTGTGTACATGACAATGGAGTGAAACAGTTGAATTTCCCCTCGGGTATATCTTCTTCTTCCTTTGGCATTTAATGGCAGACTAAAACACTTCTAGGTGTATTTGCTGCCCTGGTAGATCCAGAGGAACTGCCTAGAAAAACAAGTACCATCAGAATTTTGCCGTTGACTTGGTAACTCAAGTATCGGTTTTCATGACCGATGTACTACAGCTGCAGTTAAACATCCAAAGAAGATGGATGTGTTTGTGTGTGTCTCCTGCATTAACCGGCCTGTATTTCTTCTTCTTCTGTCTCCACAGTACTTTGAGGTGCCCTTCGACTCCAACATGAACCGCACAAAGAACCGTCCACTCGTCAGAGGACAGATCAGGTACAGTTTTCTGCCTTTGTGTTGTTTTGTTTTTTCTCTTTATTGGTTTATAAAAGCAATATGAACATATATAAACAAAACCCACAACCAACTTTTACAAATAATAAAATAATATAAAATAATTAAAAAACCATACCATAAAATAAGGATAGAGAATAAATAAGATACATAGATTGTGCCAACAAGGATGTAAAGATCAAGACATACATGTAGAGACAGTGTGATCACACCACAGTATGTTTCTAGTACTTACTCAGACAAAATCAGGTCAACCCATTCATCAATACGAGGTACCTGGCTTTGTGTTTATTTACCGGTTGAAGATTGGGCAAAGCAGCCCTGTCTGCACTTTTTCTTACTTTAAAGACAGTGAAGAGTGACTGGAGAGTGGACAGGAGCAGAGAGTCTTCGACAGCTCAGCAGGAGCTCACTTCAGTATGGCGGCAGCGCCAGTACATGACAGCTACTGAGCCTCCCAAGCTGCCTTTTGTACCACTCACAGTGGACGAATGTCAAAGTGTGCTGCTGCTCTCCTGCTCACTGACCTTATCCTTATCTTGGTGAGGTGAAACATGACCCTGTGATGTCAAAGCATGTGTGTATTTGCAGGCAATATTATAATGGCCACACCTTAAATAAAACAGTAGCACTAAGCACACATCCTGTATTGATTTACACCCTTCAGCTCCTGAGTTATCATGGTGCTGAAGCAGACTGGGAGGTGTGTGTGTAGAGCAGCAGCAGCCACAGAACGTAGCTGCCAGTAACAGAAACGCATGCCAGCACTGACAGCCCTCTGCTGCACAGGTGTAATATGAGCGTGTTACCAGGTTGGGAAGGAGCGGGGTTGAGGTTAGGGTGTAGTTTACCGAACCACTCTTACTTTGCTACCTTCGATGTTTAGATGTGAGATAACCTCTGCATTGGTGCTTGGTGAATTGCATGCATCGCCACGCTCCCACAAATCTGACTCAGTGACTGGATATGCCCGTCTCTACCTGCCCCTTTGGGAGACTGCCACCGCTAAGCAGCAGATACTCACTGATGCATAAACCATGAACCATGAACTCCGTTCTCATTGTCAGTGCCAGGAAACTGCCTCCTTTTGCATTTCAGTCTTACAGGAAAAGCGATCTGTCTCTCCTTTCATTTTTATTCTTGAGGAACAAAAGCAAACAACCTGTTGACTCGAGGACAAAACGCCTTCCTCAGCAGTACGATTCACCAGCAACACAGGCACTTTACGACTGAAACAGCCTGTTAGTACAATAATTGGACCTTGACCTGCAGCTATCTCATCCAAGTTTCAGGAATTCTCCGCTGACGCGCTGTTTAAAAGTGGACTCTCGTGCTGTTGAGCCATTGATTGAAGATGTTCTCTCGCTATCTAAACACAGCCTCTTCACTCTGGCTTTTAGCCTGTGTCTGACAAGAGTAGGTGTGTGTTTCTGTCTGTCTCCGAGACTCATAGAAACACAAGATCTCCCTCTCTTTGTCTCTCCCCTCTTCTCTCTCATACATCCAACCTTGTGTAGAGATGGCGAGCAGATGGGAGGCTGCACTGTCCTGTCAAACAAGCCATCACAGGTCCACATTTTACACATTCTCTATGTTATCTTCAGGACCAGGCTTTGTATATGCCAAACGACGTTCCCCCTTTACATCTGTCTTACTGCAGGCGTCTGTCTTGCCAGTGTGATGGGAGCATCGGAAATAGTTAGTCATCTCATGTCGGGACTACAATGGTGTATCATCTTTCCCACCTTTTATTGTTCCTCTGTGAAATGTGGATGACAGTCCCTCGTCCTTTGTAGTGGTTTTGCAGAGTTTGAGGCTTCCACATGTGGTGATGCTGAGTAGCTTTCAGCTGAGTAAGAGGAGGAAAACAAAAGATCACTTTTAGTCTCATCAAGCAGACTTCATCAGGGGATGGTCTTTGATTTTTTTAACCCCTTCCACTCAGGAAGAGGACAATGGCGTCCTCAGCTGACATTACCATCTTTTAGCGGCTGTTATGGGCATAGTTCTTTGGCTAGAGTGAATATAATCTAGAATTTCTGCCTACTGAGGTCCTTAAACAGCCTTGGAATTGCATAAATTGATATGACTAAAAAGCTGAGACTCTTGTGGATTCAATGAGACCAATTTTATTCATGTACGATGATGTCATCCCCCACAGTAGACATTTTATTGTAGTGAGACCATTTTTTTTTAAACAGACATCACTGTATAAAATTATCTATTGTGACCTCAAGGACAGTCACAGCCTCATGAAACTTTACAAACACAAACTGGAGACGACAGAGCTCACACACAGAAGGGTGCAGAGGTAGGCTGGAAGTTTGCCCAGTATTGCTTTATAGATAAAAAAATATACCAATGCTGTTGTCTGTGAGTGGTCAGTGACGTCCAACTCACCAAATCATAAAGAATGCAGTGATGAGTAAGTGACTTTGCATTTGTAATAAAACGTAGAGATGTATACTAAATCAAGGCTACGTAAAATGGAGGAGGCTACATGTAATATGTCACCTCTTAGCACTGAAAGTAAAAAGGACGTATCTCTAAAATAAAAGCCAATCTTCAGTTTAAGCTTTCCAGCTGGAGCAGCAGTAGGTACATTAAATGAAAGCTTCTCATCTATCCATAAACCTAAGTACTTGTATGAGGACAGTCTTTCAATGGGTTTACCGTCGGAGGTGCAGATGCCAAAAATGAGTTACCTGCTCTTTTCACACATAGGCTCATTTGAACCTTACACAGACTTTTTACTAGGGAGCTGGCAGAGTAAAGTTTGTTTAATGTCTGATCCAAATGATTCAGACGTTTGCATTCGTACATACAGCTCCTCCGGGTAATGTCTAGATAATATCAGGTTTGTAGTTCATGAGTGAAAGGAGCGTAAGTGTAGCATTTTTCTTTGGTTTCTTTGCTTTTTCTGCACAAATTGCATCATAAAATAGCGAGGCGAACTCTTGTCTCTTTCTGTGTCTTGTCAGGGTGTTCTCAGAATGTTTGTGCTCCTTTCTGGCTGTCAATACGACAGAATATCTGTGTGTTTGTAAAATAGTCCAAATGTGTGCGATGTCTAGTCTTTGTAGGTTTCAGTAATCTGTAGTCTGTTCCCAGTTTTAGATCCGTCCCTGAAGCCACGGTGATGTTGGCAAAGCTCACACACAGTTTTCCACAGTTTTCTTTTCCCTCTCTGACCACTTGAATATTTAACAGGTAACTAAGTTTTTAAGTAGAATCATCCTGTTTCTTTAACGTAATGGCTAAATCCCTGGTGTTTTACATTCGGATCCCTGGCCTTGATTGTGGTCTGACCAGCGAGCCACATCTTTTGGTTTTGTGTATTGACTTTACCCACCTGACGTTATGACTGCGGCCGTGTCAGACTGTAAGCGGAGGACAGCAAACGCACCTCAGGCCGTGTGACGCACTCCCTCCCCTGACCCCCGCTGAGCCAGCCCACAGTCAGACTGTCGACAGCCCGTAGCCAGCCTGCATGGCCCCACCTCAGCCCACATAAAACAGACATAACACCACTAATCACATTAATGCAGCCATCTCCCTGCTCAGCCACACCACCAAAATAAAAGCCCTGTTTGCTTTTTGAAGAAAAGGCCTGCGTTTGGTCAAGATTTTAATCTACCCTCTCTTTAATTTATGGAGCATTTACTGGTGAATTTGAACCAGACCTTGGCATCGCTGCTTTCAATAAAAGATGAGGGGAGGAGGAGGAGGAGGAAGTCTTCATCCAGCTAAAAGCCTGAGCTGCAGTGGTTTTCTCCAGCGAGTTTTGATCTCCGGCGTGTGCACATGCTCTTCATCTTGCAGGGCTACTTTTATCCCTGACAAACTCTTATCAGATGAGCTTCCTCTAAGCCTCCCGTTTTGAGACTCAGCCATGCACGGCTGCTCACTGTTAGTGTGTGGCCCCCATGGGTCTGTCTGTGTGTGTGTGTGTGTGTGTGTGTGTGTGTGTGTGTGGGGGGGGGGGGGGTTATCATTGCCTTATCTAGTGTCTGCATAAGCCAACAAAAGTTTATCATCCCATAGTTCCCGTGGCGGTGACGGGCTTTTGTCTGTGCCTAAATTGTGTATTGTAACTCGCCTTTTATTTAAAGAACTCATCTTTTAAACTGGCCTTTGTATATTTTTCTTTCTCTCACTGATTTATCTGATTCTCATATTGTCTCCGTCTGTTTCTCTGTCTTGTCTGCCACTTCCTTTCATCAGTCCCCTCCATGCAGTGTCCTTTGCGCTGGCCTGTGGGATTCCAGGTGTTGCTCTGCTCACGCTGGCGGTGAACCCCTTGACCGGCTTCCTGGGCGCCCTCAACATCTTCCTCTACACCTGTTGCTACACGCCGCTCAAGAGGCTCAGCATCACCAACACCTGGGTGGGAGCAGTGGTGGGTGCGATACCTCCCGTCATGGGCTGGACGGCTGCAACAGGTTGTCTGGATCAAGGTACGAATCAGCAGCTGAGATACGAGGACGTACATCTATACCAGTATATGTCAGGTTGGTTTAGGGAAAATTACCAGTTGAAAGCCATCCTCAACTCAGAGTCATTTATCGAGCACTAGCGATAAACATTTAACTTTTTCGAGCACTTAAAACATTTAATGTACCACGACATCACCTGAATGTGTCGACTAGTAGAGCAAGATAAAAACAAACTGGAAGGCGAGTCCTTCTCATCACCACATTCAGGCAGCATCCCACTGCACACTCAGACTAGGATTGCATTATATGCAACAAAAAAAATCACATCACAATTACTTTGACAGATATTATGATATAAGTGATGCTAAAGTAATCATTCATTGCAGCCCTATTCAACGACAGTATTTCTATCATAAACTGTGTGATCTTAAGGCCCAGACACACCAAAGCGACTTCAGAGAGCTAGCAGCAACAAAAGCCCCTGCTGCATCCCCTCATGTCACAATGTGTTGGCCAGAAAGTTGCACATGAACACACCATTAAGATTTCAACCGACAGCCAACAAGCACATACATTCTGCGCCTGCATGAAGGAAGTTACTCTCCACACCAGCAGATGGCAGTAGTCTGTAATCGTCATTCAAAAAGGGAAACCTGAAGACTGCCTTGACGCTAGTTAGCCAGTTAGCATATTACCAACACAATCCAGCGTTGAAAGAGCAGAGCAGTATTTACTGTGCGCCAGTGAACAACAACACAAACCATAAAGAGCTCAGTTGCTAAAGAAAAATAATCTTAGTTTATGTAACAAGTTTGTTTTGGTCTCCCTCCCTCTTGACTGTAGCTCTTTGTTTACTTTCCTCACTTCCGTTTCCCTTCTCGTGAGCTAAACTGCTTATTGGAGTGATTTCATTCACCGCTGGGCTTCACCAACGTCAATTGAAAATGCCAACTTGAACCAGCGGCTGACCGTCAGTTTGGTCGGTCAGGGCCTTTAGGTGTCCCTTCTCTCACCTTTTAAATGTGCCACAACCTCAGTGTGTTACTGAACAGCCCTGCTATCTCCAGTCTGCACACTGTGTAAGAGCTGTTGCCATACGTAAAGTTAATAAAGTTCACATTGCCATATTTGTCTCCCTAGTTTGCGGTAGTATTTTGCTTTTTATTTTTTGGTAGAGACATTTATAAATATTTAATTCAATATTCCTCCTAATCGTTTGGTTTTGGACAAAACAATTTGAAATCATTTCATAGACTAAACGATCAGTTGAGATTAAAAATAATTGATAGTTGCAGCCCCAGTTAAATCACAAAGCTGTGTTCCTGCACCAATACTTATTTGAGAGCTGGCTGGGTTGTTGTTCTCCACTGAGTTCATCAGGACCTCTCTGACCAGGCCTGATCTCACACCACATAAAGCTTTATTTACATACGGCCTGAATCCCTGCGGAGCTGTTGGTGCTCTTGTTCCTCGTTCCTGCGCATTCTGAATGCACTTATTGTAAGTCGCTTCGGACAAAAGCGTCTGCCAGATGAATGTAACATCAAGTTAGCGAGGAGACGGAGACCGAGGGGGGCTTATTCAGCTTGTTTGGTGGACACATTAAGTGCTCTGTTATGGCAACTGTATGAATGTGTTTTATCATGCTGCTGTAGTTATCTCTGAGAGGTGCTCACACAAGTTTATATTTACGCTCCAAATATTTAGATAGCTCTTTGAACATAATGCTTAATGAATGTATTGGCTTTTCATCTGTAAAATGAAAACAGTTCTTTTCCATTCAGGGCCCATTGATTCCATGGTAACTCATCCTAAAAACAACCTGTGAGACGAACCTGCCCTTTGAGTGAACCGTGTGTTATCAAATGATTAGACCTAATGATTACAGTAAATATATTCATATAGCCAATGTTCTCTCAGAGCAAAGCTCACCATCAAACCAAAGCCTCTTGCTGTGTTCAGACAGGATTTCACATGTTTACTAAAAGCAACACAAAAGCAAACCTGCGTCGCTGCTCTCTGATGTGGAATCTTCTGCTGCTTGTTGTGCTGACTCACTCTGATTAGTACTTACAGTGAACACGACAGTCACACAGGTCTGTTTGTCGCCCTCACACAAGACACCGTCACTGAAAAACAAAGTGTTGGGGCGGAGGTGGGGGATGGTGTCACGGCTTCCTGTCACTCTGAACGCTTGTTCTTCTGGTTTGACTCATTTAACGTATCAAATGTGACACTGATTATTACTAAACAGTGTAATAGTGCTGGGAACAGCTGCCCCGAGACAAAAAGGAACCTGTGAATAAAGTCAGCAACATTTAGTGCTAGCTATGTTGAGATAATAATCAGTACAGGGTTTCTACTCAGTATGGAATTTGATCTTAATAAGTTTCTTGTCTGGATAAGTATGGAAAAGGATTTGTGTTCCCCCTATTTTGTTTTCTAAAATATAACACTCGGAATATCTAAATATAAATTGATCAAAGAAGCATTTGGAGCAACCAGCCAGACCCGTTAAAATGTTAACCACTGTGTTAGAGAGCTTGATGTCGTCGAAAGCAAGGCTGCGACTGAACACGTACACCTGTCCAGAGCTGCCTCGACCCTTGTACGTTACAGCCTGCCAAACAGCTCCGCCCCAATGCATCATAAGTAAACCAAATCCAGACATGTGCAAAAAAATTAAAATGAGGCAATACCTTTGAATTGCATATAAACATATCGTCACAAATACCAATTATTGAGCTTGTCTAAACCTGTATGAGTTGTGCTGGGATGAAGTTATCAGAAAGGTAAACTGACGCCTATAAACATCCCGAATACAGAACACAACTTTTATTTCAGCACTTGGCCTAGTATTTGGCATGTTCATGAAATAAGAGTCCCTCAGACTCTCCCCTAATCTCTCCCTCTGTTTACCCCCTTAGGTGCTCTGTTGATGGGCGGCTTCCTGTACAGCTGGCAGTTCCCCCACTTCAACGCCCTCAGCTGGAACTTAAGGGAAGACTACTCCCGCGGTGGCTACCGCATGATGTCCGTCACCCACCCCGGCATGTGCAAGCGTGTGGCCCTGCGCCACAGCGTGGGCTTGATCAGCCTCTCGACCGTAGCGCCCGTGCTGGACGTCACCACCTGGACCTTCCCTGTCATCTCCCTACCCATCAACCTGTACATCAGCTACCTGGCCATCCGCTTCTACCACAAGGGTGACCGCAGCAGTGCCCGCAAGCTGTTCTTCTGCAGCCTGTGGCACCTGCCCATGCTGCTGCTGCTGCTGCTGCTCTGCAAGAAGCCTCGCAGAGTCCAGGAGGAAGCAGCTCTACCTCCGGCGGCGTCACCACTCGCACCGCAAAGCTAGCTCGTGTCACAGACCTCTGAGAGCTTTATTTTACCTGAGACACTCCCTCAGTGTCTCCTTTAACCACTGCTTGTGTCGGAGGTGTCTGTGTGACCGACACATTGTTTTATCTGTGAGTGAAGTCAGTTGTCGCTCGCTGCGGATCAGGAAATGAGCTGGAAATGATTTGGATCAAAATAACTGATTTACAGAAAACACACTGCATTATGACATCAGGGTGTAATCATTTCAGTGTGTGTGTACTGTATATATTCTGTATTTATTTATATAGCAGCTCCTCTCCATGTTGTACATGACTGATGTTAATTATCCTGTACAGTGTAAATCGCTCCTATGGATCCACACAGGGATCACTGTCTGCAGATTACTGCATTGTACAAATGCACATTAGAAGAAGAACATATATATATAAAGGACATGAGGACGTCTAGAGATGCACCCATCGCAGTTTTATTAGCCAATTCTGATTTTCTTCCTTTCTCAGAGCTGTGACAGCGCACACAGACATGTTTAGACCTTTTCTTTAAAGCACCAGGAAACTTGAAATAGTGAAAAAGCTTTTATAATATCAAAGATGAGTGTCTCATCAAGCATCCACAGAAAGCTAAGTGAAAATAAAAGTTTACAACCTCGTTCGAAAGCTGCTCATTTAGCTGCTCAGACCATTTCTCAGGATTGTGGGGGCGTGACCAGATCACACTTGAATGACAGCTCCCCTTCAGCTCAACTAACAATACCACTTTAGATTCATTTAACCACTAGCGTTAAAACATGTTGCTGCTGCGGAATAAACCACCAAATCTGTCAAAGAGCCCAACCTGGTGAGAAAGCTAACTAGCTAACAAGGTTAGACCACTCAAACTATACCTCACAGGAACAAATCTGCCTCCTCTAGGCTAGTGAAGGTGTGACCCACCCTACTGTCCCTCTGGTTGGCTAGTACTTGTTGCCTTTGTTGGTTGGATTGGTTCGGATTATGTTGAGAGTGTCAAGGTAAGCCAATCAGAGGCAGTAAGGCAGATAAGGACGCTATCCTTGAGACGCAAATTGCCTTCTGGAATATTGTGCTAACCGTTCTAGCATTTTCAGTCCACTTGCATGAAACGGTTAGCATTAGCTTTTCTATGTGACACTTCAAAGCTTAGTATCAAGCAGCCAGGGGCGTAGCACCAGATTCAGGGCCCTATGCATATGCAGATTACCTTTTCTGGGGAAAGGACTTGGCGGTGTGCTTCAGCAGCAGTCACTCACTTGGCTCTTGCTGCGTTTAGAGACAAATCCTAGTGCAGGGGTGGACTAAACCATTCTGCGCCTTCACGGGGTGAGAGGGGCCTCAAAGAGCTTCCACTAGTTCAGTCTTTCAACCATTTATTTAGCCAATTTTGGTTTAATTATGGGACTAATTACTTAGAATTAAAAAAATGCAAACAAAACCAAAGTTTTTGTGTCAGGCTTTTCAAGGCCCCCCCTTGAAAAATCAGTCCCCCCACTAGGACGCCCCTGTAGCTACCCCTGTAGTCTTTGAGTTACTTTCAATAAACATCTAATTAGCAGACACGAGTAGACCACCCATATCTGTGTTCTAATGAATTATACCTCCTGGATGAAGAGGCTAAGTGTGTTAGCATCTTCCATCCACTTACATGCAACAATTAGCATTAGCTTTGCTTATCAGTGCAGTGATTCATACATATTTGAGTGGTGTACTCCAGCCTGCTTGTTAGCTTAAAGGCCTTTGCGCACTGAGAAAAATAAATACGACCTCACGTTGTGTCAATCATGTTTGCACACTGTGTCCGAAACTTTTGTTCGACATAAAACTTTTCGGAACAGGTTCGTTTTTCTGCGTTTTTCACATCCGTCAGAGCCTTTAGAGACGTTTGACTGAGAATCAGTGAAGAAAATGTGGCAGTGGGACACAGAATCATTTCATAACTCAGACTGCTTTCTTTCAGCAGGTTAGGTGGTAATATTCAGGATGATGAATTCGATGAGGAGGAGGAGGAGGAGGAGGAGGTGGACCGCACACAGAATGTGGAGGATAGCTCCGCCCCTTCTTGCAGCTGTGGTACCAAATGAAAGGCAGGGATAGAGTGGTGACAGCCAGATAGAAAACTCCAGTAAGAAATATGTCTTATTTTGTCAAGTATTGAGAATTTTCAGCAGATAGAGGAGGACGGAATAACAAAATGCATCCGAAGAAAACGGACTGAGTGTGTGAAGGCCTTTACAGTCACTTTCAAACCATGTGCAGCTGCAGGGGAATAATTTTCAACTTTTAAGAAAGGGTTTCGGTGACACTGACAAGAGTTCGTTTCTGTCTGTGTTGCTGTTTGCAGCATGAAACTTCGCACTGCACATGTTGGTAGATTTGATTGGTACAGGATCGGCTAGATCTGAGACGGTTGGTCGCCAATGAAGCTGATTCTGGACGCCATCCGATCGATCGGTGCATCTCTACGACACCATGTCATGAAAAGATTTCTGTTTGTCAGTCAGTGTATAAAAATAGGACAAATACAGACTCTTGAAGCAGCTGTGACTCTGTTCATTGTTTGACTTTCATGTTACTTGACAGTTAAAGCCTCGTTGTGTTTTGCTGCTCAGCGAACGCACCGATGGTTCCTCATTCATTTTCATAATGGTTTAATTCAACACGGTTGGCCTGCACCAAAACGACGGGAGTATCTTCCACCTGTACGAACCACAGGGGCGAATGTTCTCTAACAATAAACACGTCATGATTGTAACTCTGTCTCCTGTGTCATCATTTGGTTTCCACTTGAAGCTCCATCTAAAGTTGTGCCTGAGTGGCTGCGTACCTGACACACAGAGCACCGCCGCCCCTTGTTAGGTGGCGCTGACTCCATATAATATCTGGATTTAAGTTTCAATTATAGCCTTAGTGGATATGCTGCTTTAAGCACAAATCACCAAACCCTCCAATAAGCTCCATTTAGCAGGCCACCTCCGCACCTGTCAGTCAACATGTGCTCCCCTTCCGCCCTTTACCCCTAGTTTTGGTATTTGGTTACAATTCCATCACCGCGCTCGGGACAAAACAAGCGTCCCCTTCCCCTCGCCGCCGTCCTCCCTCCATAAAAGGAGGCTGTGGGATTTAGCCAAGGCCGGGAGACCTGAAACGGCTCGACATCCTCGTAAAGCGTCCGACCGGATACAGAGTTTCATATCAGAGGGTGAAAGGGGAGCGATGGAGCCAGCTGTTACAGTCGGGGGGGGACAACACACACACAACCTGTGTGGAGATTGAATGACAACCTCCAGGGCTCAGTGTGATGGTTTACAACATCCGCTCCGACAGAGGTGGAGCAGCGGTGCTGTCTTGTCCTATCAGCCAGGAGAACAGCTCCGCTCTCTCTGTGTGAGTTTCTGGAGTTTTTCACTCTTGGTGTTACTTCAGCGTTTGATGGTGGAGCATATGAATTATATTTGGTATTCAGCGTCAGGCCAAGAGCTGAGCTTTCAACTGTTGCTTGATTTATTAATCCTCGACCTTCAGAAGCATTCCTCCTCAGAGAGAGATGTTCTGATGAAAGGTAAATTCATTTTTTCAAAGTTTCATTATTCAGAGAAGTTTTGCTTCAGATTTAGACTCAGGGAGTTTTTACTTTATGAACTTTACTTAAATTAACAAGTGGGGAGTTTTAAGGCCTTCACCACTCAGGGAATGTTTGGCTCTGTGTAACTGTGCTTCAGTGTCTGAGCAGGTCGATGCATGTGCTGTTTTCAGATTCATCTGCTGAAGGAGGAACGTCTCTGTGTGGTCACAGTTTACAGCGTGTTCCTACAATAGTTTGTGACATCACAGCTCATGTAAGAGCAAATCTGGCGTACAACTTGTGGCCTTACACCAAACTACTTTTAATGGGAATTTAATGTGGCCGACAAATTACAAATGTTGGGTTGTAAGGTGTAAACTCAATCCATGCTGTCTTACGTGAGTCTTTTTCGAGCCTTAACAGTCCGACAAAATCATGTTTAATATTGTACGTTTTTAGTCTTAACTCATGCAAATACTGCAGCTCAATAATGCTAACATAGTCAACAACCAAACCAAGAAATCTTAATTTTTGTATCTGTTGTTCTCACATTCCCACAGTCTCCTCCCACGAAAATAGTTGTTATTTTTATAGATTATATTTAAGTCAAATCAACAAGAATGCTGTCGAAATGTCTGAAAGTGAGTTTGGCGTAATATTTTCCGCCAGGAGCAGGATGGGAAATAATGGTAAACTGTCCGTGAGGTCACTTTAAATCTGAGTTTACAGTGTGTATGCACAACCGTGATTTTGTGACATCACAGCTCACGTGGGAGCAAATCACGGTGGCCTTAAGCCAAATTACTTTTAATGGGAATTAAATGTGGCTGACATATTACATATGTCGAGATAAAATTGTGAGAATTTATTAGAGTTGTGCTGTGCTCCCGTGATCTTAATCATTTGGTGTACAACGGTTTTAAAACTCAACTGGAGCCATCTCAATTCTGTCTCTCTCAATTCTTTTTCGAGCCTTGATGGTCCGACAAAATCATGTTTAATATTGTATTTTTTTAGTTTCATTCAAATACTGAACCAACCAAACCAAGGAGTTTGGTGTAATATTTTCCACCAGGAGCAGGATGGGAAATAACCTGCTTTCAGATTAATCTGCTGAAGGAGGAAAGTCTCTGTGTGGTCACTTTAAATCTGAGTTTACAGCGTTTGTGACATCACAGCTCACGTGGGAGCAAATCATGGTGGCCTTACACCAAACTACTTTTCATGGGACTTTAACTTGGTAGAAAAAATTTCCAAATGTCAGAATAAAATTGTGAAAATTTTGCTAGAGTCGAGCTGTGTCTCTGTGATCTTGATCATTTGGTTTTAGGTGGTCTTAAAAGTAAATCTGAGCTGTCTCAAGTTCAGTAACGGCAACATTGTCAACAACCAAGTCAGAAATCTCAATTTTCGGGGCGTCGGTGGCTTAGTGGTAGAGCAGGTGCCCCATGTACAAGGCTGTTGCTGCAGCGGCCCAGGTTCAAGTCCAGCCTGTGGCCCTTTGCTGCATGTCATCCCCTCTCTCTCTCCCCCTTTCACACTTAACTGTCCTGTCCATTAAAGGCAAAAAATATCTTTAAAAAAAAGAAATCTCAATTTTCAAGTTGTTCTCCTCACATTCCCACCGTCTACTCTCACGAAAATAGTGCAGCTTACCAGTGGAGGTGACAAACTTCAAAATGTAAAGTTTATCTTTATAGATTAAATTACTGCTGTCAACATGTGACACCTTTTATTTTGGTTTGGCGTAAAAATCTTAAATCTGAGTTCATGGCATGTACGTACGATCATAATTTTGTGACATCACAGCTAGTAGGAGCAAATCTGACGTACATCTTGTGGCCTTACATCAAACTAGTTTTCATGAGAATATAATGTGGCAGACGAATTCTAAATGTTGGAATAAAATCGGGAAAATTTCCTGCAGTCGTGCTGTGTTTCCGTGATCTCAATCATTTGGTGTGAGATGGTCGTAAATAAGTTTTTTTCTACTTTTGATCGTCGACAAAATCTTGTTTAATATTGTAAGTTTCTAGAAGTTCAGTGATGTGAACACTGTCAACAACCAAGCCAAGAAATTTTTATGAAAACTGTTCACCTCGCTCCCCTACAGTCTCCTCCAACTAATATAGTGCAGCTGACTAGCTGAGGTGACAAAATCCAAAATGTAAAGTTTGTACGCAACTACAGTTTGTCTTCATAGATTACATTAATGCTGAATCAACGAGAATGCTGTCGACATGTGACGCCTGTTATCTTGTGTTTCTAGAGTTTTGTGGGTTTTTTGGACACACAAGGAGTTGTTAATATGTCATACTTCTTAAAGGGAGTTTGGCGTAATATTTTCAACCAGGTGCAGGACGGGAAATAATGGTAACGTTTCTGTTTGGTCACATTAAATCTGAGTTTACTGCGTGCATGTTTGATTGTGGTTTTGTGACATCACAGCTTATGTGGGAGCAAATCACGGTGGCCTTACACCAAACTACTTTTCATGGGAATTTAACGTGACAAATGTCAAAATAAAATTGTGAAATTTTTGCTCGAGTCATGCTGTGTTTCCGTGATCTCGATTATTTGTTGTGACGTGGTCTTAAAACTCGATCCGAGCTGTCTCAAGTCAGTCTTTTTCGAGCCTTGATGGTCTGACAAAATCATGTTTAATACTCAGACGTGTTGTTTAAATAATCAGACATGTTGTCATGATCTGAATCAGTGGTTGTATCCTTGTATTCTTCCTGTGTGTTCGGGCTTATGCGGTTTGGTTTGATGGTGATGTCACTGTCTTGCTAGTTGTCCTTCTGTTGTGCTTTCATGTGTGTGTGTTTGTGTCTCTGTGCTTTGGTCTATGTTGTGTTTTATGTTGTACTTTTCAATAGTACGTTCTTAATGTTTTTGGTGATATGGTGATGTCGTTGTTTTATTTACAGTGCTTATGTCTTGTTGCTTTGCTCATGTGCCTTGCTATGTGCTTATGTGCCCTTCAGTCCACTTTAATCTGTGCTTCTGTGCTTTTGTATATTGTTATTTTAATGTCTTTATCTTACGTACACATAAACCATCAACCTGTCAGGGACTGCAGGTGAAAATTAGCCGTCCTTTATACATGAAATAAATATAAACATAGACATAATAGCGAAAGTTTTTAGTTTAAGCTCATGCAAATACTGAAGTTCAATGATGTGAACATGAACAACAACCAAACCGAGCAAGCAGCACTTATTTTAGTGAGAAATCCTCATGTTTGAAACTGTTCGTTTCACATTCACAGTCTCCTATCATGAAAATGGTGCAAGTGGAGGTGACAAAATCCACAATGCAAAGTTTATATGTATAGTTTATATTAATGCCGAATCAACAGGAATGCTGTTGACGTGTGGCACCTTTTATCTTGTGTTTCTAGAGTTTGTGTTTTCTTGTACATGTAAGGAATTGTGAAAATGTCATATTTCTTAAAGGGAGTTTGGTGTCATTTTTTCCAACAGCAGCAGGATGGGAAATAATCTGAAAATAAATCTAGCTGTAGTGTTGCAAACAGTGACCCAGTCTTTGCAAAATCTAAACTCTGACATTGTCTTCAGACATGAGGAGGTGTCAGACTCTTTTTAAAGTCTTTTCGAAGTCTTTTAGTGTATGAATCATGTGGAAACTTGAACCTTCCAGAGCACATAAACTGAGAATTGGCTTTTCCAGTGAAGTCGGAGACAGCTTGTGTCCAGTAATTAAACTTCTGAAATAAGATATATCTGCATATTCACAGATTATTGGCTCTCCAGTGAAGGAAATGTAAATGTAATGGTGAGAGTTTTTTTCAGGGATAAACATCAGACACTGATTATTATTCAAAGCATGTATACTGTATCTTTAAAGATGTCTGGAGGGGGTTTGGACATCTCTGCATCCATCTTACTCCTGTAAATCCAAGAAAAACTTCAGAAAGTCTATTATTATTTCATAAGCCGACAATATTTCACACTCCTCTCTTCTTTCACACACAAACATGGAGGCTTCTCTCCTTCCCATCGCTGATATCATTAAATCATTCATGTTATTTGAGTGTAAGTCTGAGCTTTCTTGCCAGAGTCAACAAAACTGAAGAGCAAAATATGCATCTGTAAACAGGAGAGAGTCCCCAAACAGCAATCTGCAGTCCGCCCCGGTGCTGCAGCTTCAGAGTTTGGTTACTGTGCTGCGAATCCATGAAATCTCAGGATGACGGATGACCTCTGGCCTCTCTGCAAAGCTGCAGAATAAGAACCCAAAGAGCTGCAGTGACCTCAAAGCAACACTTAGACTCAAACTATCCATGTGAAACTCTCCCTGTGAGTCCCTGCTGGAATATTAGTGATAACTAGAATAGTTTTCAGTGCGTTAAACTCGCGCGCAACAGGTCTTTTTCATGCGCAAAACACTCATTAAAAAGACGAAACCCCTTTTGAAAATGTATAATTTCCAGATGACATTTAGCTGCAGTTTCCTTCACACTATATCAACATTTGATGTTACTATAATGACCCAGACCGATATTTCGGCGTGACTTCGGCTCCACAAACTGCAGCCAAACTACAAAATAAAAGCCTGCATGTTCACATACAGTTAAAGACGCATATAAGTAGAAGCTGTAGCCGCACATTTAATCCATGTGTTCGTTTTAAAACATAAAAACCAGCCTGTCAGTGGGTCTGTGTCATAACGCGGCTGAAGGTCCCGGGGTTTAAATTACAGATCTGTTTTGACTCATCTCCTCTTCACATGAAAAATACTCGCTGCAACTTTCTTTCTCCTCCTCCTCCTCCTTTTCTTCTCCTCTCTGTAAATTAACTGCATATTCCCAAATACTGGGCTCCTTTTAACATTATTCCACTCAGAGCTGGGCTCGTCAAGTGCTCCCAGATATTTATAAATGTTAACAGTGTGTAGCCTGACTGAAATGTGTCCAGGGAGAAACTAATTATAAGGGGTTTTGATTCATTTCGCTCCCATACAGTATGTAGGGCAGAGATTTTCATGACTGTGCAGACTCTCTGTGCTGTGATGAGGGTCATATCTCTCCAAGTTAGAATACTTTTAAAGAAGAAGAAATAAAAAACTGTAATTAATTGGCTTTTTCTGCGAAGTTGCTGCCTACTGAAAAGACTTTTTGAGTGTGGACGGAGGCCTGTGTGTCAGGAATATGGCAATAATAAAACAACAAAGCCATTTATTTATAATATAATATTAAAAAAAGTAGATTCGCTGACTATAGGAGCTCTGAATGTGGCTGAACGAGTTTGCAGTACTACTGTGTTTTAGCCGTGCCGAATATTAATGCGTAAAAACGCGCCGGGGACGTAAAAAAAGTTAAAAATCAACCGCTTAAAAATGGAGCCAGCTTGAATCAGCTCTGGGTTAACTTTACTGAACACAACAGGTTGTTTTAACCGTGCGTCAGACTCATTTTTGGGTTATATACCCACATTAAATATAGTTATTTTGATCATAATGACTTCAGAACTGTCACAAATGTCTTATTTGTGCGTAATAATGTGCACACAAAGGACACACGTGAACATGTTAGTTAATAATCTGTAACAGAATGGGTCGAAAGACTTATTTTAAAAGACGGAAAGTCAGAAACTGGCTGTGTGAACCTGTGTCGGTCATTCACATGTGATTTAATCACCCAAAAATGTGAATTTGCATTTGGTTTCTTTTGCAATATGTGGACTCAGTGAGCGCATCTGGATGGGGACCTTTATGGTGTCTTGACTATGTTGAATTTAGGTGCCAAGATCCCTCTTCCGTGTGTGTGTGTGTGTGTGTTGTGTATGAGTGTGTGTGAGTGTTTGTTTTTGGGTAGAGATTTTTGCTAGTGTGTGTATGTTCATGTTGAAAGACATTATCAGGAATAAAAATGATATTAAATAGAAAACAATCAGTAACAAATGCTGACATGTGAGTTTAAGAAGACGCTTTGCAACCATAACATATTTCAACTGTTGTTAATAACTCAACATTAATATGAAAAAATAATAAATAAATAAATAAAACTGGGTCAAAACGAGCCAATTTTGTGTTTTTGCTACACTGACCCCGTTTCTATTATGAATAAAGACATAATTAATTAAGAAACATGTTAAGCGAAAAAAGTTTTATTAAAAAAAATTGTTCTGTTGCCATAAATGTTACTAAATTAAATGTTATTAATATTAAAATTGCAATATCCGTCGAGATAAATAAAGTTTTATTTTATGTAATCTCATTATTGCTGTAATAATTATAATTATAATAATTTCTCCAGTCGTTATTTCTCCGACTTAACAATTACAAAATGCTCAAACTTAAATAGCAGTAATTATATATTTTATTATATATCACTAAAACTGTCATTTTTAATTAATGATCTTTGAATTTAATGTTTAGTTGAATATTATAAGAGCGTGACTGACAATTAGAGACCTCAGCATTACTTTTCAATCACTGTCTCATTTCATAAAGTGTGTTCAGATTTAAAAATGTTTGATTTAAATGTTGGTTTTATTTTTCCTGACGTTTTCCCTTTCTCTCCAGCTCCTGATGAAACTGATTTGAAGTTTATTTTATTTACTGTGCCATAAAAACTCGGTAAACATGTCAGAATAAATCTGTAAAGTCAAATAAACTTATTTGAGCAGCATGTCTGCATACATGAGAAACTTAATTCCCTTCTCTGCCCAATAAAGAAACTTTTCCAAACTCTCTGTGCAGCGTCCCGCACACACGCGCTCCGTCTCCATACCGAGGCTCCCACGGCCGGCCCCGCCCGCGCCCCCCTCTCATTGGCCCGCTCCTATCAACACACGGCTGCATATTTACCTCCCGTGCGCCCATTGGCTGCTGCCGCCGTCTATCTCCCGCGTGCCTCTCTATAAGGTCTCGTGCTCCGGCAGCAGTTTTCCCAAACCTGAGATGAGCCTGGAGCAGCATCGCGGTGCGCCTGACGCAGCTCGACTGTCTCTCACACTGTCGCCACAACTATGATCACACACTCCTGCACGCCTCCTCATTCCTGGATCTACCACTCTCTGCGGGCTTGTTTGCATTAGTTTGTTTTTGTTTGTGACTTTAATTTATTTTATTTTTATTTGTAGTTCCAGGTGAGCATGTGCGTAATTTTGCGAGGATTGCCGAAGTGCCACCGGGAGTGAGTCTGTCGGGCAATATGCGCCACTGGGATATGATTGTCACCCGAAAGGCTTATGGAATATAGCCTGGTTTGTTCCAACCTGCACGCGCTCTGGTCCAGCCCCGTGAAGAAGAAACTAATCCTGCTCAGCATCATGTTTTTAATCTGGGTATACATGCTGTACTCCTGCGTGGGCTACTGCTCCACCATGCCAAGTTTGGTGGTGGACGGTTACCGGGGCAAAGAGAGCGGTCCGGCGGTGGGCAAGAGGACAGAGACCAGCAGCAGCAGCAGCAGCTCCAGCAGCAGGACGGACCTGGTGTCCAGACTGCTGTCCAAACCGCAGCCCTGGGAGGATATAGAGAGCGACTACGAGGAGCCGTCCATCAGGACCGCCGCGTCCAGAGACCTGCTCAATAACGAGCTGGAGACGGACCGAGCCGAGGAGTGGGACGAGATGCGGGGCGAGCAGCTGCAGCAGAGAGCCCCGGAGCCCAGCGCCATGTCCAGCTTCTCCAACGGCTCCGGGAGCAAGAAGCTGCCGCAGGCGATCATCATCGGGGTGAAGAAAGGAGGCACCCGGGCTCTGCTGGAGTTTCTCCGGGTGCACCCGGACATCAGAGCCGTGGGAGCGGAGCCGCACTTCTTCGACCGCAACTATGAGAACGGGCTGGAGTGGTACAGGTAAATAAACTGCTTTTATTTACTGTATATTTATCACAATTTAACGCGCAAAAATAACAAAAGTGAGCATTTTAGATGATTTTATTCCTCCATAAATTATCTTTACAGAGCTACTGGCGCAAAACACCTCACCTGATATCCATCTGTGAGCCAAAACTGAGGCTCAAATATTTATTTTATTGAATTTATTCTGCTGTTTCATCGCTACAGATAATTTAAACGTGTATTTATTAACCCCACAGTAACATTAACACCACACTCAGACTGCTGAGAGGCTGTTAACTCCAAATTACTCTAACAAACGCAGCAATTACATCTCATTAAAGCGCCAAATTTATATATTTATTTTTGCATAATTATCCACTGCATTTAAAGTTTATTACAAACTGAACCCATTAAGCTAAATTAACACTTTAGTTGCTTTGTGTCCATTTACGCGTCAGGCTGCCGCTCATGCGCCATTACGCGTCATTAATCTAATGTATTAATTATAAGGTTTGATTGCAGATTTGTTTTATGGCTTGTGTGGGATATATTTTATAAGTGTTGACTTTGTGTGACATTCTGAGGCAGCTCGGACGGGATCACAGTGAGTGAGTGTTTCTGCGATGTGCAGTGATCTCTATTGGACACACTGCAACATTGCAGCTGCGCGGGGATGCGTCTGCGGGCGTTTCTGTTTAGTTTAAATGTGGAATAAGTTGTTTTTTAAAATGTTTTCTTGCAATTATGGTGCGATTTTATAAGTTGGATGAGATTTAAGTGGAGCAGGGGTTGGCTGTGTGGCAAAGCTGCGCTGATTTAATGTGTGTGTGTGTTGTGTGAGCGCAAAATGTGACCCCACACACATTTACAGGCGACTTTATCACAATGCGTTATTGATACAAGGCTCCATTTGCACAAATCTGACTGATCCTAATGTGACAAGATCCGAAGAAACGCTCCAGACTTTCTAGATTATTTTTGCTAATTGAACAAGAGTGTTTAGTCCTGCAGGATATTGAACCTAATGGCGTTAACAGACCTAAAAGCTTTTATATTATTCTGCCCATTCTCATGTGAATGAGCTCCTCAGGCCTGATGGCCCACGTTGCAAGAAAAAAGGAGGATCTGCAAGACAAAGTGAGGATCCTTCTCAGGACAAAACATCCTAACTAACATTATCCTTTTCATTTACATCACAAAGTGTCCACATAACGAGCGTCCACACCTCCTGCCTGTCATTAAAACAATTAATAACCACCACTTTTATTAGTTTGTTTTACAGCAATCATTTAATCTGAATAATTCAAATTAGACTTGTGTTTATTTAATCCGCATTTAAACAGTAATAAATCGTCAATGGACAAATTAATCTATTGATTTATGGGGTTAGGAGATGGCACTTAAAATAAAAAAGTTTTGCAGCATAAAAAAATTGTTTCATTTTAGTGTTTTTAGTTAATTGACAACTTACTTTAAGAATTTGTTGGAAACATTTTTAACATTTTTTTGAGTTGGATAGATTTAAAATAAATAACAGTTTGACAACGAAATATCAACACAACTTTTGGATAAATATGAAGTTGTTTTTTCAAATTGGTTGTACTGAACTAATTAAGTTTGTCAGATTGAGTTGGAGCTACTTAAAAAGACACATGCAAACTGTTACCTTAAATTTGTAAAGTTGAACCAGTGGACTTTTATAATATCAGGTGTTTTAGCTGAAGTTAAAAACTAAAATCCGACAATTTGATTTTAAAGAAAACTTTTGGATTTGCTGCCCTGAATGAGCGGCTCTTATCCTGCACGTTAAATATGCAGGACCTCGAAGGGGCCCCTGCAGTGTCCAACATCATGAGAAAAAAAAAAAAAAGAAGAGCCGACTGAGGCAAAGTTGGCGGCATTCAGAATAAAGACACTTTATTTGTGCGCTTTCCTTTTGATAGAAACAGACATTTCGCCGCAGCGCTTTTCTGTTGGAGTTTGTCGAGGGGGAGGCTGTTATTCAACTTCCACCTACAGGATTTCAAAGTTTCCTGGTGGAGGGGATGGTGGTGGAAAAGTGCTGTCTGCTGTAGTTTCTCATAGGCCGTGAAATCTAATACTTTTTAAGTGAAGAAGAAGTCATGACTCAAGGTTTTCTTGTTGGAGGTGGAATGGAAGCTGCATTTCGTTTTTTAGTGACTTTTTCTTTTATGGTTCGGTGCCAAAAAATAACCTCATGTGCTCGAGCTCAGTCAGAGGAACACAGAGAAGCAAGGGCGGAGGTTTGGTTTCAACATTTGGGGACACAGATATGAGAGAGGGGGGTTTGTTGGGGAGATTTTTAAGGATTAAACACTTAATTTTCTGAATTCTGGTGAATTTTAAAGCACCAATTTGTGCTTTTTTGCATCAACTTTATGGTTTTTAATTTGTCAAAGTTCTCTGATACTTGACGCCTTGTCCCTGCTGAAATCTGCACCTACTCAGATTGTACTTTCTCACTGAAGACAAAACTTTGTGATTCAAGGCTCCGAGCAGTGCCACACAGAAATCCATTAACTCCTATAGATGTGCTCTCAGGCTGTGTTTCAGAGCTGCCTTGACACACTTTTACTGCAGTAAAAAATGTATGTTTCAGTGAAACAGCTGGTGTAAGCACTCCCTGTAGTGGAGGAGGAAAAAGTTTAGTGGCTCTACTTCTCGGGCGAGGATGCACCAAGAAAGTAAAGTCGTACTTCATTCATTGCTGAGCGCACAAAGTTTCCCATCAGGAGCAGACACAGGAGAGAATAACGCAGGAATGTTCCAGACAGAGGCGAAATTATTGCGTGGCATTGAAATATACGCTGTGGGAATATGATCTGATCATGGCGAGGGTCATTTACAGAGGCGGTTATAGATGGTTGTGTGTGTGTGTGTGTGTGTGTGTGTGTGTGAGTTGAGCAATTCACCTCTGCTTGTTTGCTCATTTGCACAATCTCCTCACCATCCACTGTTGTAACAGCTTGCACCATCTTCGCCTCCCACCAGCGGACGCACAGAGTGAATGGAGGTGGAGATAATAACGAGTCTCGCTGAGGATTCCTGATGACAGTTTTTTATTTGTGCCAAAGACAAACACATGATTCATGCCTTTGACCGAGGGGTCCTTGTAGCAGGAGGTACACATTTTCACAGTGAGGTCATGCATGAAGTGGCCCCGAGGAACACACACACACACACACACACACACACACACACTCACACACTCACACACACAGACATGGAGTGAGAGTCAGAGCTCAGCAGGCCAGTGTGACCAAGTGTGAACAGGAATTCATTATTTCACATTTTCTATTTGCACCTGTTCAGTGAAAGTCGGCCGGCGTTATCTGATAGCGATAACCTATCTGCAGCACATACGTTAATGAAACTCAATGAGTTAATTCCTGAAAACATTAATAAGCCATACACAGTATATAACAGAGCCCAGGGTCATCAGCGTGAGTGCGTTATCTTGTGTGCGTTTTGTGATGTAATTCATGGCATTAAAAGTCAGTGTTCGCACTTTTTAAAACAGGAGTAAATAAAGCGACATAAGGGATAAAAGGCAGGAGACAAACCACAAAATATAAACTCAGAAAATAAAGTTATATTTTTAAAAGAAGCATGATGAAGAAACTCAGGATTTTATTTATTTATTTTTGTTGATATTCTGGCAACAATTACATAGACCTCTTGTTCTGAAACTTTTCGACCTACCTTAACAAAAGTCATGTACAGCAGGAGTCACAACTTTGCAAACAACATATAAAAAAATTAAACCAAAGTCCGGTCCAGAGGGGCCGACTGTGTCCCAGACTGGTTACCATATCTCAACAAATCCCTCGGCACTGTCATGAAGGGTGTAGGTCAGCTTCTCCAGAGGGAGTATTCTCCATATACCAGTCATCCAGTGCAGGCTTGTCCTTAAAATCCAGAATTTAGGAATAGTCTTTCGTGCTATCTATGAGAGTATTCCAGTCAGTGAAGTGTTGTGGTTGTTGTTTGCACTTAAGAGTCTGAGGTGTAGTTTTCATTGAGGACTCTTTTCAAAATCCTGTTTGTGTCCCCCCCCCCACAACCATAAAAATCATGCTTACTGTAATATGCTACTGTTCGACCGGCCGTCAGATTCTGCCTGATTTTTTTTTTTTTTAAATCAAGAATCACAAGTGTCCCCACTACAGTCTTAAAGATCTGGTGAGTGTGGAAGATCGGGCCGAATTCATGCACTGTAAACAAATCTTCTAATAGTATTAAATACATTTCAGTTATCGGGTTCAGTACTTTTTTCCTCTGTCAATCCACTTTATTGGACATACTGTAAAACTTCAATTAAAAGCCTGGGCTATTATTTGCTATTTGGGACAGGCCTTTAATTAATTTCATACAAAACTGTTGCTCAGCAAAGATCCGGAAATACTATTAAATTATTTATTTAATCCAGTATGAATATTACTTGTTTGAAAATTGGACTTCAGATTATATATGAATTATAAATCATTCATTTGATTTAGCTTCAACTTTATCCTGTTAAAACAATCCTCACAACTTGGATTCATTTTTATGAAAAATCTTTTTGATTCTTTTGATATGAGGACCCTCGCAGACTGAAGGAATATGAATAACTTACAGCGTAGTCAAGGAATAGACACATAATTTGAGGTAGCCAGCAACCTGGTTTTATACATCTGAAGAACTGCTTGGCAACCAGACCAGGCCTCTAATTGAGACAGGCCTTTATTTGTCAAAATGTGTAGCTACACCGGGCTGGTAAAAGAGACTGGGCTTTTAATTTAAATTTTACGGTAAATTTTATAGATTGGAATGGCATGATTTCTTTATCAGTGTAGCTTTATCGAGTTAATACGGATGTCTGGTGTAAATATCATGTAAATAGCTGCGTTGGAAAATTATTTAATTAAAAAAATTGACATCTTGAGTATTAATTTCCTGGCTGTATGTTGAAAAGGGTTTGCAAATCATTGTTTTCCGTTTTTATGTGCACTTTACAGTGTCCCCAACTGTTTTTGGAATTGGGGTTGTTGTACTATTCCTGCAGAATTTAGCACATTATTTCCCAGATTTTGTTTTGTCTTCCATAACTCCAAATCATATCCTATCGAAGTCAAATAATCTTTTGAAATATAGGACTTTTTTTTTTTTTAAATGTGCAGTGATTTTGCTTCTTTGACACTTTGTGGGAGGCTGCATCAAAGTTAAGAACCAAAAACCTCCAAAGCACCATCACCTTTAGTCATAGTTTAGCTTCTGTATGTAAGGTTGTCTTGTTAGATACTCTGTATTTACAGTTTGTCTGCTTTCAACAGACTCCTGCACTCTTTGCTGGCTGCTCCACTTCTCTTAAACGAGACATATTTTATTTACTCTTAACTCTTGTTGACTGCGGCCCTCATCTCGCCCTGTCAGTCTGTGGTGCACGTCGCTCTCTTCATATTCCATTTAGCCCTATTGGCTATGAAGGGGCTTTGATATATAATTACTTCGCTGTGGTTTTGCTGTCGTGTCGCGGGCTCTGGTCTTAGCTCGCTGTCAGGGCCAGGCACTGTTGACATTGTTGCTCCTCCCTTAGAATGGCTTTAGCATTAAAGAAGGAGCTGGGAGCATGTTGGGGAGAGTGTATACATGCAGGCTGTGGCTATGGGTGGTGTGAGTGTGTGTGTGTGTGTGATTGTGAGGATTAGTTTTGCAGTTTCTGGGATGTATCATGTGTCGATCTCTGATATTTTTAAGGTTAGTTGTGAATTCTAGTTGTTGTGTTCTAACTTGGAGCCTACACACTGAGCTATATAATCGTCAGTGCTTGTGTGATGTGTTTTGTGATCAAAGGTTAGGCTTCAGTCACTGTCGAGAGACTGGTGGGACTGAACCGGCGCCATCCCCGAGCAGGATGTCAACCTTTGTATCTAGTCTGTGATAAAACACTGTGGAGGTAAACAGACTTACAAAGCAGCGTCAGTAAAAGCTACTTATAGTGCCACACAAAAAAGGACAAGCTGTGCATTGTTGAAAGGGAGGCACCCTTAAAAAAAAAATCAGCTATCAGTCTTGCTTGCGGAAGTCTGTTTGAAAGGCGCTATCTAAAGGCCGGTCCACCCCCACTGGTAGCTGCTGAGCCGGAGTCAGACTGCAGCTCCCGGCCATGTCAGGGACAGTTCTGGATGGGTGCACATCCTTTTATCTGCTCACCACAGGGGTGCTCCTATTTCCACGTAGGTGACCTGTCCGCTCTCTGTTGCCACTGACCTCGCCCTGCTTCCTTCCTTTCTCCCAAAGAGGCCACCTGGTTCTATAGAGCCCCAGTGAAGGGCATCAAATCATTCACAAAAACACCTCGTGCTGATGTTTGCATACATGGGATGTTGTGTTAGAAAGGTGTTGTTAGAGGCTCAGCTGTGAAGCCACAAATAATTTTCATCTGCAGCCACAAAAGAATCTCAGACAGCGTGCACAAATGTCAGCATGGCCTGGCTCCTCTGGGATCACCAGTATTGATTGGTCAGGCCTGATTGGAGGTAATGTGTGGAGATGGGTTAAGGGCCTTTGGCTGGGGTCAGACCCTCGTCTGCTTGCTGTCAGGGTCTGTGTGTTGACCATCTGCAGAGCTACAGAAAGCTGCTGGAACCTACAAGCCCCACTGGGGATTTTATGGCTGTTCCTTGCAGAATACAATAGTACGGCAGCATGGATGGATTACTGAACGGGCCTGCTGGGCACAGACCCAGGGGTCCCCCGGGCTTCACCTGCAAAATGTCACTCAAAATTAACACGTACTGACCAGGGAGAGGATAAAAATGACCACAAAGACATGCAAAGGAACTGCAAAGAGACACAGAATGACTACAGAACCAGGCAAAACAACTACAAGGAGTACAGAGAGACTACTACAGACTAAATACAACAACAAGGAGATACAAAAAGACACAAAATGACTACAAAGAGACACAAACAACCACAAGAAGACACATTATGACTTCAAATACACACAAAATGACTACAAAGAGAAAAAACAACCATAAGGAGACACAAAATGACTGTAAAGAGATACAAATGACTATAAGGATACACAACACAACCACAAAGAGACACAAAACAACCACAAGGACACTCAAAATGACCTCAAAAACACACAAAATGACTACAAAGAGACACAAAACAACCACGAGGAGACACGAAATGACCCAAAAAGACACCCAATCACCTCAAAGAGACACAAAACGACCACAAGGAGACACAAAATAACTACAAAGAGACACAAAATAACTACAAGGAGACACAAAATGACTACAAAGAGACACAAAATAACTACAAAGAGACACAAAACGACCACAAGGAGACACAAAATGACTACAAAGAGACACAAAGAGACACAAAATAACCTCAGAGTGACACAAAAAGATGCATAATGACCCAAAACCAGCACAAAGTCTGTGTGTGTTGCTCCAGTGTAGAAGAGGTGGTGGGGCCCAGTGTGTATCTGTGCCCAGGGACCTATTGTTTCATAATCCGCCCCTGTATGGCAGCACACTAAGCTCCTGAGTTGTGTAAATTAGGATGGTTTTGAAACTGCATTTGACAGAATCAATGAGTGCTGAAACTTGAAGTGGCTCTAACCCAGTTCCAGTCCCACAGAGGACAAAGATGAATTCAGATGATTAGATACTCTGGCGCTCTGATTGCTTCCTGATTCCTGGAACTCTATGGCTCCTCCGGGACCGAGCGCCCGGCCAGCCAGCCAACCGTACAGCTGACAGCAGGTTCACATCCTGCGCTCAAATCCTCAGCCGCAGCGGCCAACATAAAAACAAGCAGTTTGAAACGGTGCCTTCCTGTTGGCTAAACTTCCACCTTGTGTTCCCAATTGAGTGGATTATTTGTTAACAGCACCCTGTTTCCCTCTCAGCACCTCCCCCAAACATCATCCTCAATCCCTCCCCTGCTTCTCTCCGTTCCCCAGCTGTGCACTTGTTTGGCTGCTGTGTAAGAGTAGTGTCATGCTCAGTTCGTCCAGTCCTGGGCGGGGCTCACTGCAGGCCTCACTGACCACGAGAGGCTGTCTCTCAGAGAGGCCTTTGGTCAGCGTGGAGGGACAGAGGCCCTCTCTTCTCCCCGCTGCCTAAGCTGGCATGGCTCACCCGAAAATGGAGAGTGACCGAGGGGTGGAGAAACAGAGAAAAGGCAGCTTTCACACCCAAATTACAAGCGGTTAATTGTGAAAGGGGAGACCTGTGGAGAGGGGAGTGGCAGTGCTGAGCTGTGGTGACCTCCTGAGGGTGTCCACTGAGCACACCAGTGAGGACAATATGGCCGCCACAGACAGGAACCCCTGCTGGAGCTGAGGATAAAGGGACAGAGCCTGAGAGGAACTGGTTGTCAAACACTCATACACTCCTGAATTTATACGCTTGATGCAAACAGAGAAACACACTCATTTTAAAGAAAGAGTGTGTAAGTTTTCAGGGGATTTAGTGGCTTCTAGCAGTGAGGATTGTAGCTTGCAACCAGCTGAAACTTCTCCAAGTTAGAATTCCTTCAGTTCATTGTTCAGGCAGCTTCGACATTGTCACATATCGACGTGAAAGGTACCCTGGGTGCATTGGTTGTTTTGCTTGTTACAGTATTGTCTTCTTTCAAAATACACTTCTGTTTTCGCAGAAAATCTGTCATTTACATACAGTCTCTTTCAAACTAAAAGCACTACGCCGGTACAGCACACCGCGAATTGATGTTTTTTTTCCTCCAATGACTAGCGCACATGGTTGGGAAACAGGGTTTGGCTTTATAATTTTACGGGACACAAGCACTGCTCTCCTGGGTGAAAGTCGGTGTTTGTTGGAGCCATCCACCACTTCTCCCACCTGTACTACTCGGACTTTTGCTGCCTTAACTTTCATTCTTGTCCTGCTGCATTTCCCTCTGACACGTCAAGCGCCTTTAAACTATAACGGTAACCAGCTGCGTATCATGCCATGATGCCATCATGCCAACATTAAAGGATAGTTTTTTCATCAGTGTCTGAGGCCGCAAGTCACTGCCCAAGCGCTAGATTTGGACGACTTCGGATTGAGATCGGGTTAGTTCAGGAGGTTTTTACTGGGAGACGAATTATCAACTGAGGTCTCTTCCTCTCCAAAACAAACAGACCCAATGATTTAAACCGGTAAAAAAAACTAAATAAAGTAGTTTCATGTTACAAATCAGCATTTTTTGATGCTGTTTGGCATGTCGGAGATATGCCGCTAGCCCAGCACCTGCTAATGTGTGCTCACCTTCTAACTCTGATAACTTAAGATCCACATGTCCAAGAGGTTTTTACCAGGAGCCGAATTATTTGCAGAGGTCTCTTCCTCTCCTAAACAAACAGACCAGGTGATTTAAACCGGAAAAAACACTGAATAAAATAAGTTTACTCTAAAAATCCAAGTTTTTTTGATGCTATTCGGCTTGGTGCAGAGAGGGTGCTAACATTGTGCAAACGGACCTGATGATTTAAACCGGTAAAAACACTGAGAAAAGTAGTTCCACATTTTTCGGATGCTCTCAACGCGAAGGGGCTGCTAACTATGGTGGCCGTGGCAAAAACACAAATGGCACAGTGTTGGGTTTGTCCATTCTAGGCTCCTGTAGAAACATGGCAGAGCAATATGGCAATCTCGTGCTCCTTATGTAGATATAAACAGCTCATTATAAGGTAATGAAAACACAACGATTCTATTTTCAGGTGATTAAACACCAAAAAAACATACTTATTATATTATATTCCACCTCTGACCCCCTAAATCCTTTTTTATGCAAGTCAACAATGGAAAACACTCATAAAGATGTCTAATGAAGTCGTATTGGTGGAGGACAGGAAGCGTGGGGTGGAGAAAGCGGCGTACAAACCCTCCCTCTGTGCTACGTGTGAATTAGGCCCATTTTAACGAGGTGATAATTTGGATGTTGTTGCACATGTCAGAACAGAACCAGACATCCTCCCTCCAGAGTTAATGGTCATTTATTGCTGCTAAATAAACACTCTTTAGCACATTAAAAAAAGTTTCCCTGGAGGCTCGGAGAAACTTTAATCTGTTAATCAGTCAATGTTAAAGATAAGTTAGTCAAGGAGCAACTCAGTGCTGTCCAGAGACAGGAAACTGCAGCTGAGGAGGAGGCAGAAGAAGAGGAGAAAGTGATGACACTAAACCTGTAAAGCTGCACTTGTCCCAGGTATTAAGTCCCAGAGGTAGCCATTAGGGTGCTGGAGAGTGTGCCTGCCTCTGGGAAGAGACGACACTCTCGCACACACACACACACACACACACACACACACACACACGCAGAGAAAGACAGAGAGCGACGGAGGTCTCCCGAGGTTTCCATTAGCCTGGCAGTAAAAGAGCAGAGCTCATTAGAAGCCCTGAGTTGTCTCTGTGCACCGCGGCTGCTCGACACTAGTCACTCTCTCCATTTAGATGTACTCCCAGAGCTCTCTCATAAGAGCTGTAAGAACACTTCAGCTCCACTCCGAGACAACCTGGCCAAACTCGACTCACTTCCAATTATTTTCCTCCCAGAGTAGTTTTTCTCCTGCTTGTTTAACTGATGGGAATCAGAAGGCAGTCCTGGAAACTGCACGCTGTGTCTTTGGGAGGCAGCAAAACTATGACACTGCTATCAAACAGAAAAACAGAATATCCAAAAACTTGGCAAAAGATTTGAGTGAAATTTGGTCAAAAGTTCGGTTGTGGGTTTACAAATAAGCAGGATTATTTTTTTCTTCTTTTCAATGCTTTTATTGTCTTCTATCTTATAACAGGCTCTAGGAACATTGCAACAGGGCTCTCATTTATAAAACAATGTGTAGGATCCATATTAAAAATGTATGTATGGACAAAAGCCCAAAATGGTGTTCGACAATTTCTACAATCAAGCTTCCACCTCACCATCTGCATCACCAATTTCCTGTCTCCAGAATATTCGTAAGCATGGGTCAAAGTTTTTCTCATCAAGTCTGTTTTTATGAAGCACAATTTTTACGTGGGAAGTTTTTTAATTTAATAAATTAAAATAATCAGAAGAAAAGCAGCGATTTCTCGTATTTAAAAAGCTGGAACCATGAAAGGTTTTCAATGAGAAATGGCTTAAACGATTATCAAAATAGCTGCTGATTAACTTTCTAATCAATCGACTAACTGTTTCAGCTGTACTTATATATTTTGGTTGATTGTGAAATAACTCAAGTTATTAAATCCAGGTCACATCAGTTTCGTACAGAATGTTTGAGCCAACTTCAGGAAACGTAGCCAAGACTGGTGGCTGGAGAGGTGCCAGATCACCTCCTGGGCACTGCTGAGGCGCCCTTAGCAAGGCACCAAACCCCAACTGCTCGGGGCACCTGTAGATGCAGCCCCCTCACTCTGACATCTCGCCATTTAATGCATGTACAGGTCCTGTTTGTGCATGTGTGTGTATCAGGCCTGTGTGTATATGACAACAGAGATTTAAAAAATTTGAATTTCCCCCCGGGGATTAGTAAAGTACATCTTCTTCTTCTAAATAATTGAGTAAAACGTTTGTTTCCCCCTGAGGTGTGGTGGAGGAAAAGTTGACAGTGGAGTGAGATTAAAATACTCAGGTAAAGTGAAAGTGCCCTAAATTTACACACAAGTACAGGACTTGAATGTACTTAGTTACATTCAACCACTGTGTTTTGTATTAACATAATAAGGAAAAATTGCTTATTAACGTGCTTGGCAAGCCATAAAAATGTTGATACTGTATGACATATTTCAGTGTTTTCCTCCCAAAGTAGCGTGTGTCCTTTGCTATCAGATGTCAAGGCCTGATTGCCAAGGGGTTGGGGTACCTCGGATAATGTAAAGAAAACTCACAATTTTGGCACTGAGGCATGAATTTTTGATGATGAATGTCTGCCTGATTTCCTCAAAGAAGATGATTGTTACATTATCTTATTTTGGTTAATTCAAATGGGTTAACTCAGCCTTGTCATGGTTAGACGTGTCGCTCCACTGGAAAAGCAGCGGTATCTGACAAGTCAGGATGAGAATGTGTTGAAAAATCTGTCTTGTGTGAGTCCCTCAACCTCTGGCAAGTGCACCACTAAATTGCCAGAGTACTTGTTTAAGATAATTGGAGGATTGTGCATTTTTTTGGCTTTGGTATGTGAGTGCTTTCTGATTCTAATATCTGTTGAAAACAAACATCTGAAGTCTTTAGGCCGAGAGCTGACATACAGCATTAAGCAAGCGTTTCTCTGATGTCTCCCCATTTTTTGTCTTTACTCCCTTCGCAAAATAGCTCCCTGGCTTGGAGTGAGAGCAGATCCTGTTTCACTTCAACCACTGATCGCTCACTGATAGAGACACAGCAGAGGGGTGAACACATTTGTCATCGTGCTCCCCGACCGTCTCCTGAATGAAACCCTGACACTGAGCTCGTAGCTCCGACGTCTGGTTCTGGCAGCACTTCGTCAGCACAAATGGTTAAAATGGTGCCTGATGTTTTTAACAGTAATTATCTTGTCTTTGGGGCGCTCGCAGAGATATTGTAGGAGACAACATCTAGGCTCAAATCCAACAAAAACTGTGGGATTGCCTGAGGATTTCTGCTGCCAATCTTTCCATCTCTGAAAGCAGCAGGTTAATTGTCGTGACTGGTGCTATCGTTACTCAATTTAGCTAATTATACGTTAGCTCAGGAGGCAGGCTGTCTTCAGGAATTTGTAAACCATTAACCTGCAACAGCTGCAGTGTGAGGAAGCAAAATAACAGTCCAAACACGCAGGGAGATGGTTTTCTGCTCACTGAGTGACATACAGTAGGGAGGAAATCCCCTCGTTCTCGCACACACACTTTGTAGTTCACCTGTCTTCAAAAAGGTGTGCAGGCAGTTATGGATGACAGCCAATTTAAACAGGATGCAAAGTAGCTCGCTGCCTCTCTCTGTCTCTCGCAGTGTGTGTGTGTGTGACTGTGTGCGTCGAGGGAGTGGGGGTGGTGGCATGTATGTTCTTCTCCAGTCTGTTTCATCTTTTATTCATCTTTGCTGTAGCTAGATCAAGGAGTCATGTGCCTCTTGGTGCATGTCAAGTGTCAGGAAATCAGTCAGAATGGCTGATTCTGCCTGCACACGCACACAAAAACACCCAGAAATGCTCTCTCTCACACACACACACACACACTGAGCCGAGTCTTCACCTGCAGCCTTTCATTGTTGTTTTCCCTGTTGTTTTTTATCCTTTCGCGGTTCATCGGTTTTATTTCGTCCAAGCTGTCAGCCCGGTCGCGCCCTCATCCTGATGGAGTGGCTGGAATGTGTGGCTAGCTGTGGGCTAACACCTTCAGCAAACACCCCGAGCAAACACACTGATTAGTGAGGATTACTAGCGCTAAACAAATTCTGGGTAATTTCGCCAAGTGTTGGATTTCAAAGAGAGCGTGTGTGTGTGTGTGTCTGCTGGCGACGGTTTGCAGTATGTTTGGTGTTACAGGCACGCACAATAAGCGGCCTGAGTGCTGCAGCAGTGTCAGGTAACTTATCCTGTATCGCATGGCAAACAAAGTGGTGAGATGTTACCAAAACAGTTTGATCTTTTACCTCTCTTAAAGAAACAGTGTGTAGGATTTAGGGGGATTTAGAGGCATCTAGCTGATCAACCAGGTGAAACTTCTCCTGGTTAGGATGCCTTAGGATTCCTCCTCCTTGTTCAAGAGGTTTTTAACATGAGCCGAATTTTCCACAGAGGTCTCCATTTCTCCAAAACAAACAAACTAGGTGATTAAAACCAGTAAAAACACAGAATAAAGCAGCTTCATGTTATAAATCAGTGTTTCTCCTACACTGTTTGGCACGTAGCAGACCGAAGCACCAGCACCAGCACCTGCTAAAGTGCACACACCTACTTTCTCTGATAACTTTATGTGTACTCATCTCATTTTTGATCGAGACCTTCAGGAGGTTTTTAGCGGACACTGAATTTTCCACAGAGGTCTCTTCCTCTCCAAAACTAATGGACTCAGTGATTTAAACCAGTAAAAACACTGAATAAAACACTCTCACCTTACAAATCAGCGTTTCTCCATCACTGTTTGGCATATCAGAGACATGCGGCTAGCCCAGTACCTGCTAATGTGTGCTCACCTTTCTTCTCTGATAACTTAAGATTCACACATCCAGGAGGTTTTAAGCAGGAGCCGAATTATCCACAGAGGTCTCTTCCTCTCCAAGACTAATGGACCTGGTGATTTAAACAGGTAAAAACACTGAATAAAGCAGTTTTGTTTTAAAATAAGCGTTTTTTCAATGCTGTTCGGCATGGTGCAGAAGTGGCTGATGCCAAAATGCGAACGGTCCTATTAAGAGTCAGTGTTTGGTTTATCTGTTCTGGGCTACTGTAGAAACATGGCAGTGCAACATGGCGGACTCTATAGATGAGGACCTGCTCCCTATGTAGATATAAACAGCTCATTCTAAGGTAACGAAAACACAATGATTCTTAGTTTCAGGTGATTATACACTAAAGATATCATACTTAATAAAATATATTCCATCTCTGCCAATATATCCCCCTAAATCCAACACACCGGACCTTTAAGTGAAACTAAAACGATGGAATATTTCACCTCTCTTAAGCCAGAAAAATGAAGCTTTTTTTTGGGCAACATCTTTGAAAGCCTGAAGAAAAAAAGCACACTTCTGTAAAAGCATGCTGTTGCACATTCATGAGAGGAAGGGAGGAGGTATTTCTCCTTTCTACCCTCCACCATCCATTTCACCAACTCCTCTGTTTTATTTATACCACATGGTGGGCTCCTCCGCTTCACTGCAGGGTTATTAACACTCGGTAATTCCATGCAGCCGTCTATGGCCACAGGCCGATGCGGTTCCAGGCCTGACAAAAAAAAAGGGGGGGGGGGGGGGGGGGGCTCCAAACATTCCTGTGTTGTTTTCCGAAGGTGCCAAATAGCAACAAATACACTCAAAAACAGATTTTCCGAGTGGGAAAAATGATAGTCACTTATTGAATTGAATAATTTGTGCTTGTCACGCCTCTGCGAAGCTGCCCATCACAAGGCAACCACAATGGTGGAAGAGCAGAATGTCTCAGCTTCACTTTAAGTATTTTCAGGACGTAACGGAGGGGGGTATCTGAAGCTGTGGCTGGGAGTAATATGCTGTTGGGGTGTCTGACCCCATGTAGTCCATGACATTATATGTGGTGGTTAGTTCTCTATTTATTTATTCTACTTTACTAGTGTCTGATGTTGCCTCCAAAACCAGGCTGGGTACGAGCCTGAAACCAGTCTGGATGGTCTGTGACCGCAAGGCCTGACTCCCCCTCTCTCTCCCTCTTTCTGTCTTTCCCTCCCTCCTCGACTCACATTCTCTCTGTCATTCACTCTCCCGCTCCTACATACTCTTGTACACACACACTCAGCCTGTAAGAGACGCTACGATAAAAAAAAGCTCCACTCTGGCGATGCATGACTCCCTGATTCCAGTGAAAAATGATGGATGGACGGGTTGCGTCGGTCGGGTTAACTGCCTTGTTTACATGGAGGGTCAGTAGATTCCCAGGCTGCTCTGACATAGTGCAACTTCTTGATGGAGTTAAGAGGTCTGGGAGCTGCATTTATCAACCCCATCAAGACTCCAGCACAGAGTTTGGGTGTCAAAGTGTCACTGAGTAAGAAACAAGATGGGGGCTCCTATCAGTTTGGCCGGTATATGTTCTGGAAAAGCTTAAAACAGCAGCGTCATTATACTTTGACCTGTTGTGCAGCCATTGACCATTTCTCTTAAACTCCCTTCCTGCCCTCCTGTTACTAGAAATGTTCTAATTAAGTACATGAAACCAAAGCCTGTATACTTTAGTTTTTTCAATTGTGCTTAAAGTCGTCTTTTATCCAAAACCCACTAAAAAAAAGCCTCGATCTTTTAGTTAACAGAGAATCTGTTAGTCATAGTTTTAGGCCATGACCCTTTGTAGAAAACAACCCCTGTTCCAATCTATTGAAAAAAAAAATAATAAAAAGTTGTTTCTCTTCCTCTTTAAAGTCATGTCAATTATCTTGTGATGCCTCAGATTTATCTCTGTCTTGACACTTGACACAAGTTGGGAACCATTGGTTACAGCCACCTTTTGATTTATTGATCTTTTTAGAATCAGAGGATCTACAGTACAGCAATCAGGTCCCTCTTCGTCCCCAGCTGTATGTTGTATCAGTGCAGCAACCATGTCTCCTAGAAATTAGGCGGTATGTTACTAAATTGGGTTCATAAGAAGGTTGTGGTGACAATAAAATTGCTGCTTGGATGATGTTCAAAGACAACATTTCTTAGGCTTCACAGCGAGGTGGTCATGGTGGACATATAAAGTCCAGGACTGTGACTCCAGAGTCTTGGGTTTGCATCCTTTCTCAGGTTTAGGCATTAAAAGCACTTTGGTTAAGGTGAGGAAAAGGTTGTGATTTTGGTTAAGGGTTAGGGTCGAACTCTGCACTTTTAAGGGTACCAACCAAATCACGTCAAAACTACAAAGTACCGATTCAAATTAAATCCATCTGTGAGTGCATGTAGGTGACAAAGCCTGGTTTTGACAAGAGGCAGAAGTGCCGCCTAGCACCACAGAGCTCCACAACCATTCCAAAAGCTTCCCAGCAAGCCAAAACTATCACTGCAGCGCCGATCGGCTGGAATAGTGTGACCTCTGGTCTATTTTCTTTTCTATATTATTTTAGTAATAGCCTAGAATCACTGCTAGATGAGCAGACACACACACACCAAGCAGACAGAGACAGAGCAGAAGATTAACTCTATGTGCTATTAGAAAAGAGCAGAGGAGCAGAATTCCTTTTTAAGTCACCTCTGCAGCTTTTGCAGCAGAAATTAAAGTACAGAAAAAGGTACCATTGGGTACCGGTAACCCTTAGTCAAGCATAAGGGTTAATAAAAAGTAAAAATAAAAAAGTTGCCTATTTAAACAAATGAAATATGTTGTCAGTGAACATTTCACTGATATGTCGGTGACGATTCGCAGTCATCCAGGTCATGGTAATCATAAGTGCTATATCAGAGGCAACTGAACTTGCTTGAGTTTGTAACTTCTAATGGCACTTTTCCAAGATATATTTTGGCATCAGTTGTCTCCAGGCTTATATAGAGAATTAAATGACAGAAAAAAAAAAAAATTTGCAATATTCTGTCGGGACGAGAGTCGAAACGTCTTCAAGAAACTCAAGCAAGTCCAGTTGCATACGATATAGCACTTATGATTTCACTGATATATTTAGTATTACATTTTTGCAACATTAATATAAACATTAATTCTCTCAGCTTTACATTTCAAGCAAAAAAAGGTATTTGCTGTTTCAAATAAGTTTTATACAAACAGAATTTCTAGAAGACATGGATGACTAGGGGTGTAGACATTATTTAGCAACAGAAATCCAATATAAGTGTCAGAGAAGTGGCTACATTGATCCCCACTCACAGATCTAAACCAAATTCATTGTGAAATTAAGTTACTCTGTGCTCATGTACCTCTGACTGTATCCTAAAATATAGCCTAATAGTTGCACCAAAAGGACTAGTCAATCCAAGGACAGACATACTAGCGTTAGCACCTAACACTGCTTGACACTGGCCCCAGCAGCATTCCCAGTAATCTAGTGGAGGAATCCAGTCTTCAGACTCTCCTCCTTATAACTGCACCATCCCATCCAGGGCTCCACCATCCAGACCTGAGTGTGTGATATTAGGCCAGCCTGCATTATTAATCCCTTTAGCAGACAGATGATTCAGAGGGGCTTCCACTCAGCCACCTTCCTGAGTTTCCAGTGACACCATTACTCAATGAAGCCTGTTAATTTGAGACCTCAGGCTCAGGAGGCACTCTGACAGTTGACTCTGATAGGGCTGATGAAGCTGCAGCATCACTTAAGCTTCATCATGCGGGTATGAAGTTACAAGCGGGTGTCAGAGATAGATATGGAAACAGCAAGTGCAACGGTATGCATACGTTTCGGTGCCCAAACACAAATCCACAGAGACGTATCAGACAAAGATACACACAGACTCCCGTCAGCATGCACTCCTGCATGGTCTCACTTTTAAGCAGAGATCTCTGGCTCTTCTCAGCCAGGAAATGAACTGTCAGAGAGCTCCAAGTGGCCACATACTAACACCTGGACTCCACTCCAAGTGCTTGAAAGAGAGAGCAGATGAAGCCTTCGTAGCTGCGGCCGGAGCTCTTCTCCCTCTCCGCGTCGGAGTGTCCCGGGCCGACTGCGCCATAAACCATCTTCCCTATTCGTTTAATTTACAGCCAAAGCCATGCTCTGTGGTTAAATATAATGTCAGACTCCAGGCACAGTGGAGTGTATTTCAAAATGTCTGGCTTCTGTATGTGCTTAAATGCTACTTTGAAAATATTCAGTGAGCCAGCAGAGGCGTGCATGCCTGCCTCCCTCTGTAGTAGTGTGTGTGTGTGTGTATGCATGTGTGTTACATAAACATGTTGCTCACTTCAGTTCCATTTCATAGCATAAACTGTAAGCTTCTCCCACTGTGAGCTGAGAACTTTAAAAGGGAATGCTGGTAATGAACTCTGCTTTTATTTACCAGTAACTCATCCATGAATTCATGCAACGAGCCCTCCATATCTGCATGTATCATCTGTCATCCTTTCCACAGTGTTTCTACCACCAGGAGAGATTTTTACATCATGAGATTTCATGAACTACATGCATTTTGTTTGAACATATTACACTCAAACGCTTGGGTTGAAAAGATCAGATTTATAACGCTGTGGATGAAGAAGCGGTGCTCAAGATCCTTATCGTCCAACACGGAATAAAGATGTTTCTTTGTACTTCCTGAAAATGCTTGTATGTCCACCGCACTGGTTCATGTGAAGGGCTTGGGTGAGAGGCCCTCGGAAAAGAAAGGCAGCCTTTCAGTACTTCTTCCCTCATTTCCTCCCTCTCCGTCTTCCCCCTTGTGAAGTGTCACTTTGCTATCGGACCTCATGGCCTGATTGTCAAAGGGTCGGGGGAACCTCTGGGATCAATGGAAGAGAGAAGGGTGAAGGGTGGAGACTGTGGAGAGTTTAAATACAGAAAAATTTCCTTTAGCACGTAGGCGTGAATTGTTGATAATGAAGTTCAGCGTAATTTCCCGAAAGTAGTTGTTCTTTTTACTAGAAATTGCATTTAGATATTAGTAAACAGCATTTGTGATGACGTGGTGGTGACAACGTAATTGGTGCTTGGATAATGATCAGACACTTAATGAAAGACTACTTTTAAATGTTTTGATGTATAGAAAATTCAAGATTTCAACACCTAGATGTGAATTGTTGATAATAACATACTGTGCGTCTACTTAGCTATCGGACCTCAAAGCCTGATTGTCAAGATGTCGGGGAAACCCCTGGGATCAATTGTAAAGAGAACAGAGTGACGAATGTCTGCATGAAGGTAGCTAGCTTGTTAGATTTTCTTGTTTGGGTGAATTCAGCTTCTATTTAGAGCAGTGTGTAGAGGAAGTCGTTGTGGGGGTGGTGGATTTTACCTAGCTGTGAATTGTTGATAACAATCGTTCTCACTCCCAAGTCATCAAATGCCGCCACTTTGACAGTGATCCGCACATCAGAGACCAACTCAGAGGCACCTTTCGTGGTGGTATGATATGCACTGGGCATATCAGCTTTCGAGGCAGCGGGCAATGTGTCTATGTGTAATTCTACACATAGAAACTGTACATTTCCTGTGAAAACAAAAGTGCATTTTAAAAGACGTCCATGAACATCCAAAAACAGATGTAGGAGGTGCCGAGCATGTCATATTTTGACATGACAAAGCAGCAGTATTTGACGAGTCGGGATGGCAATGTGTTGTAATGAATGGCTGCGTGTCTCCTTAGCTATCAGACCTCAAGGCCTGATTGTCAAGGGGTCAGGGGGACCTCAGGGATCGATAGATGGAATGACAGAGTATTTTTTTATGTAAGGAAAACTCAGGATTTTGGCACCTTGGTGTGAATTTTCTACAGTGAATGTCTGCATGATGTCCTGAAAGTAGCTGATTTGTTAGATTTTCTTATTGTGGTTAAATCAGATGGGTTAACTCAGCCTCTCCTTAGAGCACTGTTGAGTGCACACTGTTGTTGTGGGTGGTGTGACCTCCCATGAGGAGATAACTCTCGCTCCAGGGTCTTCAAGCCATAGAAACCAGACTTCTTTAGCTTTAAATGCCCATAAGAGTAAAGCCACACCCTCCCCTCGCTGGTGGATACAAAGTGCCCTCCGATTTGTCTGTATTCAAATAAACAAAACCCTAATTTGAGATTCAAATGCTTTCAATATCCAGACATGTGAGACAATTGAAAACCCTTTGTATCGAACATGAAATCGACAGACGCACGCCAAATAGCTCCTCTCCCTTTTGTCTATGAGCAAAGTAGTCATTTTGTCAGAGATGCTGTGACACAGACGGCTCAGTGGCAGCCCGTTATCATCAAATCAAACATGACAGGAGGGAGGCAGAAGCATCAGACAGAAATAACCCTTTTTTCCTGCCTGCCGTTTATCTCCACCGGGATGAGGGCTCTTTAAAACACAGGCCAAAGGGCCACTCCGCCGGCCCCTGTTTGATGCTGTCATATGACAAGGGCTTCTGCTTTGTGTCTTATCGCTGTTTTTGGCATGTCTTTCAACTTGGAAATACTCTCAATGGACAAAGGTGCAGAGAAGCAAGGAGGAGAAAAAAGTCTACAGATATAAATCATGTGGAAGTACAGGCAGGGGAGAAGTTTCATCATCATATTTGAGGTTAAGTTACATTTTTTATGATTGCTAATTCCCTTATTGGACAGTGTGTGGAGTCCTTGGTATCTAAGGGGGACAGGGTGATGTTTGCAGGGCAATTTTGGCACACGTTCCACTTAAGAGCCCTCCAAAAGGCTTCTCTCACTCGAGGCTGAGAAGGACGGAGAAGTGCTCCACTCAGCCCTCGATAAGCACCCCTTCCCTCCCTCCTTCTCCCTCTCCACCCTGCCCCCATCCCCGCCCCGCTGCCCTGACCACTGCCCTGCTCACCCCTCCACTCAGGGACAATGGCTCACTTTCAAAGAAAAGCAGGAAAAAAGAGGAGCCCGGTGTCACAGAATTGCCTGTTTGCTGACGGAATCTTTAAAAGCAGCACCTCATAAATCAAAAAGGAACATAATAGGCATTGTTTCTCCAAGAGCTACTTGTCCCACTAAAATTCCCCTCCTCTCTTCTCTTTTCTTTCTTTTTTTACCTCTTTGGCAGAGAGAGCAGGCAAAGTCAGAGGTGGAGATTTTTTATTAGGGGGTCTCTTCTTGCGGATTTGGCGCTTTTTAGGGGTTTCCTCGCCACTTTCTTTCTCCCTCGCTGTCCAACCATCTCCTTGTTTTATGCTCCTCCAACCCCCAACACTTGATTTAAAAAAAAAAAATCCCCGAGCTTGGATCAGCATAATCTATCACTATGCACATTGTAACTCAGGCCTCCTCCCTATCTCCGTGCCGCATTGTGATGTTGAAATCGGATTAGATGGGAAGCCATTTGCCTCCTGTGTGTCAGCTCTGGACTCTTTTTGTATGTTAGCACAAGGAATGACAAAAAGCTTGCAGGCAGTATCACCATTGTGCATCGAGAGAATAAGGAATAGCATGCAGTTTAAGTCGAGCATGTTTGGTTTGTATTCCTTGAAGACGCTCAAGAGGGTGCAGTTTAAAGTTGTGACGGAGAATTAATGTGTGTGCTCATAGCGTGTTGTTTGCATTTATCTCCGGGAATGGTTTGCTGGCGGAAAGATCTGTCATGCTTTTGCATAAAACCACATGCTGTGTCTGTTTTGATTTCAATAGGCTATTAATGAGCTCGGGCCTGTGCTGGCCATCGAGAGCACCGGGAGAATTCCCAGTAGCCAGGCCAGATTAAAGGCCTGGCAAGCTAGTCGCCAGAATAAATGTTGGTATTGCATGCTTTTGCAAACCAGGGATATGTAACATGTATAGGTTATTATTTAGCAGATATGTAGAAATGTTGTGTTTCCTTACATTACAATAATGCTGTGGTTAATGTGTGGTTATGTTTAAGCATTAAAAAACCCGCTTATGGTTAGGAAAACATCATATTTTGACCAAATAGGCACAGTCTGAAAATGCTGCCAATGTTTTTCTGAAAAAGGACCACTTTTGGTAATCGCAGCTAGAAGTGCCATCAATGTGTCGCTAAACAATACCAGTGTTTGGGGGCACACCTGCCTCTGGAAATGCCGCCCATGTTTCACTAAATAAAACACACCTTTGGTGGTGCAATCGCGACTGGAAATGCCAAAACACCTGTTTTTGGTGGCACAATTGCCACTGGAAATGCTGCCAATGTTTCGCTAAATAAACATTTGGCACAATCACGGCTGGAAGTGTCACTGATGTTTCGCTAAAAAACACTCGCTTTTGGTGGCACAGTTGCCTCTGGAAATGTCACCAATGTCTTTGCTAAAAACTGGCCGCTTTTGGTAATCACAGCCAGAAATGCGATCAATGTCTCACTAAACAATACCTGCTTTTGGTGGCACAATAGCCTCTGGAAATGTCACCAATTTCTCATTGAAAATCACTTGCCTTTGGTAGCACAATTGCAGCTGGAAATGCTGCCAATGTCTCGCTAAAAAATGACTGCTTTCGGTAATCGCAGCCAGAAATGCCATCGGTGTCTCACTGAACAAAAACAGCTTTTGGTGGTGCAATTGCCTCTGGAAATGCTGCCCATGTTTCCCTAAAATACATTTGCCTTTGGTGGCACACTCACAGCTGGAAATGCTGGCGATGTCTAAAAATGACCACTTTCGGTAATCGCAGCTGGAAATGCAGTCAATGTCTCACTTAACAGTACCAGCTTTTGATGGCACAATTGCCTGTGGAAATGTCGACAATTTCTCGCTGAAAAACACTTGCCTTTGGTGACACAGTTACCTCTGGAAATGCTGTTGATGTCTTGCTTAAAAATTACCGCCTTTGGTAATCACAGCTGGAAATGCAGCCAATGTCCAACCAAAAACCCCACTTTTGGTGGCACAATTACCACAGACAATGAGACAGACAATATTTTGTCTCAAACCGTGGTCTGCAGCACTCTGCAGCTTGGCAGTCATCTCGGCTTGGCTTCACACCATCCACCATCTCCTCCACCTCCCAATGACAAAGTCAGCTCATGTATTCAAAACTACGTCACTTTAGAAACATTCATATGATACATATGAAATGCACATGTAACAAGCTGCAGTCACTCTAATACTAATAGCATGAGCTCTGCCTCTCATCACATACGATCATGTACATGCACATACGACACTTTTTATGCCTTAACTATTTCAGAGGATTTTAAAGCAGTTTTTGTTTGTAGTAATTAAACTAAAAGACCTGCGCTGGCCTTAGTTTCCCAGCTTGTTTGTTTATGATCCCAGTCTGGCCCCAAATGAGCTTTTTGAAACAGTTTTATTTCCCCCCCGTCTCCTCCATTCACCCCTCTGATGTGTCAGCAATCAAGAACATATTATCATAATTAGATCACTGGCACTGCATTAGGATTACACAAATCTGCCAACACCATTTCCACGAGGCATTTTATTGGTTACCTGACGCTACTCTGGGTATTTCCTCCCTCTCCTCGCCGTTCCCTCTTCCTTGCACACAAATATGTGCATTGATGGAGAGCCGATGTTTCATGAATTAGCCATGAGCTGGATGGACGTGAACTAGATTCCAGCTTTTAGAGTATATTTCTGAGGAGCAGCTGAAGCTCTGGGGAAGAATCGAGTGTTACAGACTTCTGTGTGTACAGAATGTGTCCAACATCGTCTTTTACCGTCCTCAGTGTGGAAATACTTTGTGTAGGATTACACAGAATTTGAATGGGATCGACTACAATAGTACTGTCTACACAATGGTGTGTAAGTGCCCTAGCCTTAACAACAAAAGGGTACAACAGGCTAACAGGAGTCTTATCTGCGAGATAAGCGCCCTCGGTTATCTCGTCCTTCCTTTGTTTTTTTCCTCCATTGACCGCTCTAAACTGCTTATTTGCTGTTTTTAGGTCTCTGTGTGTCCCTTAGAGTTTTTACTCCTGTGACTGTCTTTTTGATTTCACTGTGACAAAGCAGAAGGAACAGTTCTAGCTGTTGCAGTTTCCAGCACATAGTTTGAACCCCTCCCATCCAGCCAGCACCAGAAACACCATTCAATCACACATAGTTTTCTTCCTGGTGCGTGGGGGCCAAAGAGGGAAAGGTGATCCGCGTCCCAGTGTCAGTCAAACCGCTCTTATCGCCTCCACCATAATCGAGCCTCTGCGGTCGGCCACCATTTGTGAAACCTAATGCTGGGAGAGCAGAGCGCTTTCACTTTTCCTTCAAAACCAGTTGGTCTCAAGTACCTCTTGATTATACGTCTGCATGTAACGTATCTGTTTAAAGCCCATCAGCCAGCCCTCACCCAAAAACCAAACCCACTCTTGTCAAAAAACAGATTGCATTTCTGAAACAAGCCTCATCATCTTTCAGTACTGTAGTGCGTCTGATTTTTTTGTGGGTCAGATGGGGGGCGGGGCACCGTGGCACAGCTACGCCTGAGTCAGCAAGGCAAATTGAGTGGGATTTTTTTTCTGCTCCAACAGTATAAAGAGGGGAGGGTTAATTTTGATTAAGTCTGACCACTTTGGGACATTTACATCCAGCAGTGATGTTTGAGGGAAGACTAGCTCAAGGAAGATGCATCAGATAATAGAATTCACACATGTTGTGATCTAGTATCTCTATATAAAAAATGCATTGTTAGGCAAAATCACAGTGAAAATTATTAAGGCATAACAGAGCAGGTTAGCTGCAAAGGACAACTACGGTGCATTTTGGTCTGGAACCTTAAATAAAATCTAGAACATGTATAAAATGAGATATCGTCACATAGCTTGCTAATGTCTGTTTAAGTGTTTGCATTACACAAAATACAAAGTATAACCCAGGTTGCACTGGACGTATTTATGACATCAGAAAGATGTTGGACTCTTGTGATGGACAGATGTTAAATTTTGGTTGGAATGAAAATCAGGCTGACAACACAGTATGAATGTCATCTGTCGTCAGTATTCTGTTTCAAATTGATGTTGGCATTGAATGTTGTCCTGGCATTGAATTCTGGTCACCTGAAGTCACAACCTAAATTCAACCAAATATCAACATCAAGGTCAGGTCAATGAAAATGTTGTTTTTCTTGCTATTTGTACATTCAAAGGAAATATGAACTGTTTGGAAATGACAGTCAAGAAACATATTCTAATTTAACAAAAACTGACCTTGATTTTTTTATTATTTCAGTTCTTTCAATGGAGCTAACTGTCCTCTAGACATGGGCTCACCAAATTACAAACTCCAAAAAAACCCTCCCTAATTTACTTTTTCAACATATCCTCATACAACAGTTTGTATGATATTGTACAAATTAGAACCCCACGGTTGAAGTTACATCCATAATGAAAAGTTATATAATTAACGTTAAGTTATGGAGGTTAGGTTTAGGGAAAGAAACATGGTGAGGATGTACCTTAAAATCACTCAAAGTCCACATCACTGTGAAGTCTCCTGAAAGTCTCGGGGGGGAAAGTCCTGTGTTAAATGACCCATCCAGCACCCCAACCTGCTTTCCCATCAGTGCATTGGTCACGTGATTGCAGCCTTCCAAAATACGTGGGTTACTGGCTCATCATTACATAGGATATGAGAAATTTTGGTGCATAACTTTTCGTAGGAAAACGTACTAACAGGGCATGAGAGCTGCCTGACTTTTTTACAGTGTGGTGGAAAGGTGGTCTTTTTATTTTTAAAAAGTCATAAAATATTCATATATCTAGAACACATGATACATTTTATTTGAATAGGTATTTATGTGTAATTTCTATTTGAAGTTAATGTTGAATTAATATTAAAGTCAAAATTAAGCAGGGTTAAATGTCCAAAATGTGGCCAGGGACAAAGGAAATACAGCAAACACCACATAAAAAGGCATTTTTAATATAATAAAAATAACAACTGATCTCCCGTTTAATTTTTGTATGTTCTCTTTGGTGTCAAGTCAGTGTGACAAAAATAAAAAATAAGAAATGTGTTTTGATTTTTCTGAAAGGGAAACAAAAACCCAGATAGTTAAAGAATCCCCTAATATGGTTAAATTCAGGGTCGACCATGTTTAGAAATTCCTGTAAATGTTTCCCAGTGTTTGATTATGCAGTAAATAAGGGTTCTCTGTTTTCTGTCAGAAGTGAGATATCTTATGAGTGAGTGAGCATGCTGATGTTGGAGAGCTGCCTGCACTAATAGGTTTTCAAACCCTATAATAAGGCCAAACAGGCTCAGTGAGTCATTGATTACAGAACACAGTACACTCCATCAACTTGATTACATTATGCAAGACATTGCTCCACCTTACCCTTCGCCTAACCTCCTCTTTGTGTCTGTTTTTTCTGCAGGGAGCTGATGCCCAAAACCCTGGAGGGCCAGATCACCATGGAGAAAACCCCCAGCTATTTTGTGACCCGGGAGGCTCCAGCCAGGATATCGGCCATGTCCCGGGACACCAAGCTGATCGTGGTGGTGAGGGACCCCGTCACCAGGGCTATCTCGGACTACACGCAGACGCTGTCCAAGAAGCCCGACATTCCCTCTTTTGAGAGCCTCACCTTCAAAAACAGGACTACGGGACTCATCGACACCTCGTGGAGCGCCATCCAGATCGGCATCTACGCCAAGCACCTGGACAACTGGCTGCAGTACTTCCCCATGGAGCAGATCCTGTTTGTGAGCGGCGAGCGTCTGATCAGCGACCCGGCCGGAGAGCTGGGCCGTGTGCAGGACTTCCTGGGACTCAAGAGGATCATCACGGACAAACACTTTTACTTCAACCAGACCAAGGGTTTCCCGTGCCTCAAGAAGGCAGAGGGCAGCAGCAAGCCCCACTGCCTGGGTAAAACCAAAGGGCGGACCCATCCGAACATTGACCCTGAGGTGGTGCAGAGGCTACGGGACTTCTACAGGCCCTTCAACATGAAGTTCTACCAGATGACAGGACATAACTTTGGTTGGGATTGATGTGAAAATCATGAAAGACTTTTTTGTTAATTTGTTGAGAAGTTATTATTTTTTTTCCTCTGTAATTCAACGGCAAGATGTGGAGATATTGCTATATATATGTAAAATGTACAGAAATCTATTTTATAATAATTTATTTTTATTTCTAAGCAATTAATTCACTAAGCTGCCTAACCATATTTGTACATAACATCTGGCCCACATGTTGTTTTTAACATTCCTCCTTTTAATTTTGAATTCTCTCGCTCCTCCCTCGTGGTCCTGTAAACTCAGCGGATTTATCGGTGCTTCGTAATGCAGATAATCAGCGAAGTAGAAATTAGGGTGGAAAATGTAAAAGCACCATATTACGGGTACAGAGTGCTCACAGAGAAGTGGAGAACACCTATCCATGTGCATCCTCATTTATATATGCATCATGATTTTACCTTCATTCATTTTAAAGGTCCAGTGTGTAAGGTTTAGGGGGATTTAGTGGCATCTAGTGGTGAGGACTGCAGATTGCAACCAGCTGAAACTTCTTGGGTTAGAATTCCTTCAGTGTTCATTGTTTCGGAGGTTTGAACCAGGAGTCATATTATTGACAAAGGTGTCTTCCGCTCCAAAACAAATGGACCAAGGGATTTAAACTAGTTAACACACTGAATGAATCAGTTTCATGTTACAAAACTGTGTTTTTTGTACGCTTTTTGGCATGCTAGCCCAGCACCTGCTAATGTGTGCTAACATGTCTGATCCAGGCATTCAGGGGGGTTTTACCGTGAGCCCAACTGTCCACAGAGGTCTCTTTCTCTCCAACACAAACGAACACAGTGATTTAAACCGGTAAAAACACTGCCTAAAGCAGCTCCATTTAAAAAATGTGTTTTTCTGATGCTGTTTGGCTTTTTGCGGAACGGGCTGCTAGCTTAGCACCTGCTAATCTGTGCTCACCTTTTTTCTTTGATAACTAAAGATCTAGATGTTTAGGTGGTTTTTACTGGGAGCTGAATTATCTGCAGAGGTCTCTTCCTCTCCAAAACAAACAGATGCAATGATTTCAATTGGCAAAAACACTGAATAAAGCAGTTTTACTGACACTGTCCTCCCGGAGGGACTTCTAACTATGGTAGTCGACACGAATATGCGAATGACCCTATCAGAAGTCCATGTGGTTGTCCTTTCTGGACGACTGTAGAAACATGGTGATGCAACATCGTGATTTCTGTAGATGAGGACCCGCATAAACAGTTCATTCTAAGGTAACGAAAATACATCGAGTCACATTTTCGAGTGATTACACCCAAAAGAAAACATATTATATTTCTGCCAATATGACCCCCTAAATCCGACACACTGGACCTTTAAACCCTGTCATTCTGAGTGTCTGCTTCACTGCAACGCAGACCTCCAAGTTAAGTTTTCTACAATCCAATTTTCCTGCACTGGCATCGGCCTGAGCTGCAGATCTCATGTTCCTTTCCACTCAATAACAGTTAGATCAATAGACCTAACTGATCCTCATTGTGTCACTCATGCTTAAAGTATACAGCTGCCCTTTCATTCTCAGTGCTCCTGCTGCCTGCTCTAATGAATGACCCATCCATCAAACGTTAAATCCCATCCTGGACCACATAAGGGTCCATGTTAACATTATGCTAATCGAGTAAAGGTAACGGGCAGATCAATCGAGCCTGCGCTCTCTAACAACCCATTAGAAGCTGTGTTGGCTGAGAGCCAGGCTCTTGCCCCGTCCGCTCAGTTCAAAGGTCACACAAAGTCTCAATCAAATTTCCTTGAGAGGCATTTGATTTGTTGAGCGGAGCAGAGCGGGAGGAGCATTGAGGGTTGGGGGGGAGTGTGAGCCTTGTTATCACAGTGAGATGGAAAAAAAGAAATCTTTGCGTGAGGTAGCAGAGGCATATCTGTCGGAAATCGAGCATTAAGATAGAAAAGATGACAGACAAACAACAACTTGGCTTCGCCTCACTGAAATAGCGCTTCTTCAAACAGAAGTCCACCAGGCCCCGTCTTAGATCCCAGACTAAAGAGATCAAAGGAAGAGGAAAGGTTTTTGTGAAGCACTCTCAGCACAGCACGAATTGCCTCAGGCGGGGGTGTCTAACCTCTCTAGTGTCGTCAGAAAACCTCATGTGCCATCGTCCATGGCCTATATACTTTATGCCTTATTCACTCTCGTCATCCTCACAACTCTCACAACTCTCTACTTGTTGCCAAAAAAAAAAAACCTTTGGGTTGATATCACACAGCTTGATCTCAGCTTTTTCCCCCTGCATTGCTTCTTTGTTTTTGTCTTTCTACTTGAATTCTTGATATGCAAGAGGGAGAAAATCTTTGATGTGCTGCCCCACGTCTCTTTGCAGCAGGTGGCGCGCTATTATAAGGGCACAAGGAGGCGGCCATGCTATGCTGTGCTACGCTATGCTATGCATGCTCAATGTGGTGGCCATTATGAAAATGCAGGGATAATGGGAAGGGATTTATTAGCATCCAGAGGAGGGCTTTGTGTGTTTAAGCAGGGCCCAGACTGAATGTACACAACCTACCCTCACAGCAAAGGAATCAATTTTAAAGGTCAGATTGTCACTCAGTTTTAGTTAAAAGTTATATTTGATTGTCCCTCTTTCCTTTTGAATTTAAGGAAATGTTGTGCCTCTTTAAAAGGATAGTTTGGATTTTTATAAGTGGGGTTGTATGGGACACTTATTTGTAGTCGGTGTATTGCATACAGTAGATGTCAAACGGTATGTTCCCTGTTTGGAGAAGCAGGCAGGTGTCTTACACGGAAGCTAAGCAGCCTACTGCAGTGGATGGGCGTCAGCAATGAAATGTACAATAGCCTCCTAAAAATGGTCCTGCCAACTATATGTTAATAAAAACATTGAAGTGCACCTTATATTTAGAGTATTTTCACTGCTTTACATCTGACAGGAAACCCATTAACGTCCCCATCTATGTTCTCGCCTAAGCCACCAGACTCCATTGAGAAAAACAGTAATTTTAGCTCACTGAGCATGGAAGCTGCTGGTCTTTGGCTGCATGAATCAGTTAGTTAGTTTGTGTTACTGTGTGTTTTTGGTGTATGTAAACTAACCGTTTTAAAAGCCGAAGTCACACAATAACACAAACAAAATCACTGTTTAAGGCAGTGGTACACCAGCAGCTCCTGTGTTCAGCAATGTTAAATTACTTTTTTTCTCAATGGAGTCTGGCTTAGATGAGAGCACTCAAACAATTTCATTTTCCTGTTGGAACTCACTGTTTGTTGAGGTAAAACAGTGAAAATATTCTAAATATAGCATACTAAAAAACTGATATCTGTTTAAGGTGGAACTTTTTTAAGGTGGCTAAAAGAAGTTTTGTTGCCGGACCCCAGTCCATAGCAGTAGATTGCTTAGCTACCATGTCGGACTCCAGCCTGCTTCTCCAAACTGGGGGCGTTCCAACTGACATTTACTGTGTATAATACACTATCTATGAATAACTACCCCATACAGCCTCACTTCAAAAAATCTGAACTATCCCTTTAACTATCCAATCCAACACAGTTAGCCTGCTCCTGTCATTAAGACAGAGAGCGACCCAATTCAACTATTTCTCTTATTTTCCAGTTGAAACCAGCAGCCTGGTTTAGCCTCAAACCAATGTTTGGTAGCAGGGGAGATGGAGGCTTGTTACACTGTAGTTGTTTTTTTTGTAGTGCTATCTTTACTTTCACTCTGCCTGAGCCGTGATTCTCCTCGTGAGAACTTGTGGAGAAAGCCTTCATCTCCTCTTCTCCCCTTAGTGCAATGTTTGATTCTAAAAAAGCATTTATGATGACCTCTCTTAGCAAGCTGTCACATTCTGGAAGGAAAGTCCGACATGTTTCCCTGTAACTGATGGAAAACTGCATTTGAATTCTGGTCAAGTTCATGTAACTGAGGAAATATCTGAAAACAACAACAACTTGCACTCATGGGTTTTACCCCATGTGGCTGCATCGGTTATGGTTGAGTTTTATTCAACCTGTTTTGAGATCTAAAAATGTTAAAAAAATGTTTGTCTTACCCACATATAATATGTATTTAGACTAGCAGATCTGTATGTACAAAAATGAAAAAGACATGTAAATCAAGTATTTTGTGGTATGTACATCAAAGGAATTAATTTTACACAATGCAAAAAACAAAATGGAACAGAAGTTTCTAGATGATTAAATACTGAACATTCAAAATATTTCTTTGTATGAAGAAATAAATAAAAAAGTATATATTTTACCAAAACCTCTTGTCCCTGACTTTTATTGTCTCGATTCTCCCCTGGTGTTTTATTATTTAGATGGCAAAGTGCACCCTTACATTTAAGCATTTTTATGACTACTACATTTCAAAGCTATGACATAAAGCATACTATTAAAACTAATCCATGATGCATCAAATGCATCAGTCCCTCACTGAGGAGATGTCTACAATTCAATTATGTCTATTTCCTTTTTAGTCTTATCTTGTCTCGTATTTGCTGTGTCTATTTTCTTACTTACATTTACTAAGGAAAAACAATACTTGGAGATGTGCAAGTTCACCGGCCACTTTATTAGGTACACCTTGCTAGTACCAGGTTGGACCCCCTTTTTAATTCTTGGCGCCATAGATTCAACAAGGTGCTGGAAACATTCCTCAGAGATTTTGGTCCATATTGACATGATGACATCACACAGTTGCTGCAGATTTGTCGGCTGCACATCCATGATGAGAATCTCCTGTTCCACCACATCCCAAAGGTGCTCTATTGGACTGAGATCTGGTGACTGTGGAGGCCATTGGAGTACAGTGAACTCATTGTCATGTTCAAGAAACCAGTTTGAGTTGATTTGAGCTTTGTGACATGGTGCGTTATCCTACTGGAAGTAGCCATCAGAAGATGGGTACACTGTGGTCATAAAGGGATGGACACAGTCAGCAACAATACTCAGGTAGGCTGTGGTGTTTAAACCATGCTCAGTTGGTACTAAGAAAATCTCCCCCACACCATTACACCACCAGCAGCAGCCTGAACCGTTGATACAAGGCAGGATGGATCCATGCTTTCATGTTGTTTACACCAAATTCTGACCCTACCATCTGAATGTGGCAGCAGAAATCCAGACTCATCAGACCAGGCAACGTTTTTCCAATCTTCTATTGTCCAGTTTTGGTGAGCCTGTGTGAACTGCAGCCTCAGTTTCCTGTTGTTAGCTGACAGGAGTGCCACCTGGTGTGGTCTTCTGCCGCTGTAGCCCATCTGCTTCAAGGTCGGACGTGTTGTTGGTTCAGAGATGGTCTTCTGCAGACCTTGGTTGGAACCAGTGGTTATTTGACTTCCTGTTGCCTTTCTATCATCTTGAACCAGTCTGGCCATTCTCCTCTGACCTCTGGCATCAACAAGGCATGGCTCACTGGATATTTTCTCTTTTTGGGACCATCCTCTGTAAACCCTAGAGATGGTTGTGTGTGGAAATCCCAGTAGATCAGCAGTTTCTGACTTTCTCAAGTGATTGAAAATGTCTCTTTTGATAATTAAAGTTGCCGACCTCTGACCTCTGTGGTCTGATGGGTGTATGACGTTGACTTGGCAACTCATGTACCAGATATTTTGCTGTTTTTCCGCCTTCTTATCTCGATTTGTTTTCAATTTTCCCAGACAGAAACTCATTTATTTTTTAATTACTCCAACACCACATGAATGCAGGGTTAGAGGAAATAAAATATATTTTCTATTTTGAGTGAATTGACCCTTTAACGGAGAGCCGGCGAAGCGACCTAAAAGCTCCGCCCACTCCGGTTTGATACGACACGGCTAATGTAGCATTTAATTAGCACGCTAGCCACCAACGGTCTAATTTCATCGCTTCCAGACGACATTATGGAGTAAATGATTATGTTTTTGACACTCAGTCGCTGCTGCTTGTATCCAGAAGGTTCTTCTACCTTTATTCACATCAGGTGTGAGCCGCACAGGTGCAACTCAAGATGGAGGACAGCTAATCCAGCGGCCTCTGCGTCAACCGAGGTAAGCTAAGTGCTAACTGCTAACGGCTAACGGCTAGTGCTAATATGTCAGTTGGTGTTTTGCTCTGTTTACTTGTGTAAAATGGCTGCTGACTGATGCTTTCTGCTTTGTGTTTTGGTTGCTGTTTGGCATCTTATGGGACTTTAGCTGTTAATTTAGGTGCTGATAAAATATGAATAATCATGTTTCAGTATTGTGGGCTTAATTAGTAGGTTGTTATGTGTCTGAATGTTGGCTTTAATGGCTCATTTGCTCAGTTATTTTCCTGTAATGTTAATTTCTGATATGAAATTTAACTCATGTTGTCTCACACACACATACACTAGTGAAATACACAGTGCCTCCACACACTTGGAGATGTTTTAGCAGGGGCCTGTATCACGAAGCGAGATCAACCTTTCCTGGGTTACCCAGACCTATCCTGGGTTGACTAACCCTAACAATGGCAATCAGGATAATCGGTATCACGACGCTGGATATCAACTCGGTAACTCAACCCAGGGTGGCTTTATCAAGAGCCGTGAACGCGCACGCAGCGGACCAATCACAATCATGAGAGAAGCGCAGCGTCACTGAGCGTCCTCACAGAGCGCCGTATGTGAGGGGGAAAAAAGTATTTCTCGTGAGGATCAGAGATTAATTGTACTAAAATATGAGGAGGAGAAAAGCAGCATTACAGAAAAGGCCAACACTGTGGCAGCTGCAGGAGGAGGAAACATGCGTGGCAACACATAACGGGATGAATACTGTTTAGTTTTAGTTTAGATTAGTTTATTTGCACATAATGTTAAAAACAGACAGTATAAAATTTACAAGATTAAAAAAAGAAAAGTGCCGGAGAGGTTAGAAGCCACTAAAAGCTTATCAAAGAAATTCCCCTGTCAAAACATCAATGAAATCACATAATAGAGAAGAAAAAAAATGGGTAAGGAAAGAAGAAATAGAGGAGGAGAGAGGGAAAAATCAAAACAAAACAAGATAGCAAATAAAATGATGTGTAGGTTAAATTACTCATCACTAGTTCAAGTAGCCTAGCTACAGTACCTGTACCTGTACATCTGACACTGATCACACCCTTGAATCTCATGAAATCAATGCTGCGCAGATGAATTGCGTGTATTACAATTATCGTCTAACATCATTGCGTCTGATAAATTGGTCTTCTTTGTCATAACGTTATATATGCTACAATAAAGCTTAAAGCTGACGCCACAATTAAATCATATCAACACCAAATTGATAGTCTGAATAAAATCATCCTGATATTGAGCTGTGTTAGAAATTAACAGCTGCGCAGAAATATTGTCCCTCTTTAAAAAAACAAAACAAAAAGGAAAATCCCTCAAACACCATGAGGTGTAGACATGATAGGCTACTTTCCACATTTCCAGCAGCAAAGCTGTCAATTAGGCCCATTATCTTTAACAGGGATCATTTCCTCCAACAAAACAAAATGTTGGCACTAATTAATGGTGCTATTAAGTGTCCGCAAATTATCAGTTTCTTTCTTATGAAGGGGTGGGATGAAATTTCGACTTCTGTCCACTCCTTTTTGAACAATCTTTTCATTGTCTGTTGTTGCTTTCTTTTCTTTTTTAATGTTCAAAATGAACTTTCAAATCAAAATCAATAAAATGAATTAAACTTCCCGTCATGACTGGGCTGCATTTCTGTCAGCGGAGTCGTTTTTTTCCGAACAGCTGATTGGCCAGTGGGTGGTGCTTTTTATAGGATCAGATTCAACCCTGAACTTACCCTGCTCCGGAGCAGGATAGCCGTTCAGAGTAAGTTACCATGGTGATCTACCCCGATAAGAACTGAACCGGCTTCGTGAGACCGAAAACCCAGAGTTAACCCTGAAGTTACCTCACTAAGACATTAATCCTGCTTCGTGATACAGGCCCCAGATCAGGTGGCTTTATTATTTCCTATATATCTTAACTGTTGACCTGCTGTTCTGTGCTTTTGACTTTAAACTTCTTGCATACCTTAAACTTATATCCCCATGTTCCTGTCCTGCTTATCAACACTACATGTGTCTGCTTCCAGCAATGCATTCTTGTGATTTTAACGTACGTAATTATCTACTGCACAGCTAATGTATCTTGTGGTGGTGCTGCTGCTGCATATTGCCGGGTTACGGTTTATCCACTCAGTTCAGTGCATCGTATATTACAGTGATTCCCAACCCCGGTGAGTCATAGGATAAAAGCAATTGTCTCTAATGCAGTTTTGTCGGAGAGGTTAATTATCATCCCCATGCTCTGCTGTGCTCATAGCCTGCTGTGTGCTTGCTGGAGTATCAGCTCTGTGCAGTACATTCTCTGTGCTCATGTCATAATTCTCCTTAATGTAGATGGGATGACTGAATTGTGCACATAATCTTTCAGAGGTGGAGTCCTGATGCAGTAGGATGTTGGTACACGCTTGACACCGCCATACCAATTTTCAAAAAGGATATTTGTCATTAAATATAGGCCTACCTTAGTATTTGAGGTAGCTCCTATATACTGCACATATTCAATGTTTTTTTGTGCCTTAATATCCATAATTTAGATTTAAGTCATGATATTTTGTTGTGATGTTAAATGTTTTGGAATACAGTGTTTCTACGAAATATTATTTGTAGTTTTATAGGATATTTAAACTTGTACCGAACTGAGAGGGAGTGGGTGTGGGTTACCTTTCGCATTTGTTTTTTTTTTTTTTTAGCTTGTGTGTCTTTGTGTATCATGTTTACATCTCACGTTGTCATGAGCATGTGCGTTTTGTCCACGAGTAGAGGCACGATTCCTACTGCATGGTGATATTTTGAGTAGGGCCCAACCAATACGGACTTTTTGGGGCTGATGCCGATTCCGATATTATGGAATTAAAAAATCCGATAACCGATATATATCGGCTGATGAAATTTTTACGTTTTTCAATTAAAAAACCCCGAAATACCTGCTTTTGATGGCTTAAATGTAGTTCAAACACTCGTTACAAAGATATAAATTGAAAGAAGAACATTTTACTATTTTCAAATACTTTTATTATCAGAAATTGTGTGGAACAAGCAGCATATGAACAATTTGAACACAAAATAAATCAAAAATATGATGTGCAAAAAGGCAGTGAACCCCTGGGAAATAAAATAATCATGCAAAGTGTATATGAATTAAGACATTCACATGTATGTTCACAGTACCAGAGTTGTTCTTATTATTGCCAATTTAACAGAGGTAGGTTATAGTGCAAAAAGTAACACAAGGACATAATTTCTAAGTAAAACACCATATTCCCTGCATTTTATTAGGGATGAAAATATAAGTATTAATATCGGCGTCAATCGGCCAACTTTTGGCCGATTGCCGATTATTCTCTAATGGCTAAAATCGGCAGATTAAATCGGCCGGCCGATAAATCGGTCTGGCCCTAATTTTGAGGAACCGGGTCAGGGTTTCTGGAAAGACACATTACTGTCACCACTCTAAATTCAGAGGTTTTTGCGGGTGAGGGGTCAGTCAATTCAGTCGGAGTGGATCATATCAGATCGATGGATGAGAGGAGCAGCTGTTTGTGAGTGAATGCAAACTTTTAGACCCAGCGCAATGAACGATTGACTTTCATCTCTACTGTGCCTGATGTGGTGCTCCTCTGTATGAGCCCAGAGTTCACTCTGTGCTCCGAGAATGCGGAGCAATGAATTACCAAATAGTATATATAAACTGGACCTAATGGACAGCCCAGTTCCAAAAATGGAAACTTAAAATGTGGCGGCAGATGTTTTAAGTGTGGTGCGCTGCCACAAATAAATGAATGTGTGGGAAACCCTGCAGCAAGTTGCACTATGCAGACACCAGCAACTACTGCTTTAGAATGACGAAGAAAACTGATTTCTAGTAGCTTATATGGAGTAACGTTAGCTGTTTGCAAAATGGCAGCAATTTGGTCATTTCTATCGAACTTAATCTCTGTATGTATTTGTACATGTTTTTCACATCCATTTAGGGCTAGCCGTATACAGCTGTTAACTTTTTTTTCTGCTCACCTAGCATTACTGCGTTAGCTAACATTACAGCTCATCCGAGGACGCTGTGGCTCAGAGGTAGAGCGAGTTGTCAACTAATTGGAAGATTAGTGGTTTAATCCCCGGCTCCTCCAGAGCAAGATACTGAACCCCAAATTGCTCCCGATCATGTGTGAGTGTGTTAAAAACTGAGTAGCTGGTGGCACCTTGTGTGATAGCCTTGGCCACCAGTGTGTGAATGTAGTGTAAAAAGTGCTAGAAAGGATGACTAGAAAGGCACTATTCAAGAGCAGGTCCATTTACCATTTAACATTAATGTTTACATCTCACGCTGTCATGAACACGAGCCTCTTGCCCATGAGTAGATGGACAATTCCTTCTCCACAGTTGGTGGGTGTAGTTTGGTTGAAAGAAAATAGTTCCTACATGAAACTGCTCACAACAAGGTCTGTGGATCATCTTGAGAAACCGCCTCATGATTCCTTGAAAGAGACATTGCTGTTGAGTTTTTCAAATGTATTTTCTTGACGCTTTGAGCACCACGAGACGAGTGCCATCTAGTTCTGTTATATTGGAGAGAAGGCAGACATCTCTACGGTCAGTATCTCCAACTCTCGTCAACTCACAACAAACCAGTCTTGACTGGTAAATAGCACTATGGGTAAAGATAAATATTTTTGATTTGTGGTGAATTGTCGACTTTGTCCTGATGTTTTTTTTGGAATACAAACTTGCCAGAAACTATTAATTATTAGTTTTAGAGGATGTTTGAACTTATTGTACAAAATTATCCCTCAAAGGGAGTAGACCTCAACTACAGAGGTATCTGAGTAACTTGAATACCTCAAGTAATTTGCTTTAAAAGTTTTATAATTGAAAAGGCTTGCATGTGTCCCGTAAGGCTTGTGTCTGTCTCTTTCCGCCTCTTGTGGTTCGCACTTGAAAACAGAATGTCTGTGAACCATTTGACAGTTCAATATTTACACTTCATATAAAGTGTGCAAAAACATGATTTGACGCTCACCTCCTGTTCAATACATGTGGTGTGATTGAGTAAGCAGTGTAGGCAGATAGTGTGTGTGATGTGTTCGGCTGGTTTTCTGTGGGGTGGTTGCAGAAAAATGTCCTGGCAATTTTTTTTGTTTTTCTGTTTCCTGCTCAGCGTGGCACTGTGGTTATGGAAGTGGGGGGTCTCTGTGGTTTCAGGTGACCCAGAGCTGTGTGGGAGGTTTGGTTGCTGGTAGCGGTGGGTCTGCCTGCTTATCGGAAATGTCCCCTCCCATTACGCACACCCTCACTCCCTGTAAAAGCAGCCAATGTTTCCTTATGGCTCATAATGAGATACACCTCCAGGGCTGTTTATTTACAAGCCTCTGAAACACCTCTGTGTATTAACAGGGCTCCCTTTCACAGTGATGTATTTGCAAACCTGTCCATTGACGGGGATGTTGACATCCGCTGAAAATTGTGGGTGAAGTTTTCATGGTCATGGGGATTTTGGCAATTCATATGCCGGTATGTATCCTAACAGATAAATATCACACCGAGTTACACAAAATGGTGCAGAAGACTTCTTCTTCTTCAAACGTATATTTGATTTTACACTCACACAGCTCAAATCAAGTTGTACCTTATGGCCGTACCATATCGAGAAAAATGCAGTTTTTCAGTTTTGTCCTATTGGCTGTGGTTCTGAAATGATTTGAGAACATGTTGACACATGATTTCTTCTTTTAACCTGCAACTAAAGTGGGTTGTATGTAGGGCTGACCCAAAAAATTCGAAGCTTCGAAGCTTTGTTCGATGGCACAGGATTCAATTGTGAAAAAAAAAAAAAAATCAAAGCTTCTGCGCTTTTTCCCCCGTTTTTTTGGGGAAGGCCTTAAACGCAACACTAACCCCCACGAGTCCGATACTGACAACGAGCGCACTCAGAGCTGGCAGACATGTCCAAGAGGTCATCAGATGTGTGGTTGCACTTTAAAATATGCCCCGACAACCCCCAGAAAGCAGAGTGCCAGATTTGCCAAAAGCAATTGGCATATCACAACTCAACAACAAATTTGGGAAATCACTTTAAAAAACGTAAGTAGTAGCCTATATATCATATAATATAAAAAAGAAAAAAATCTCCAGACGCACAATGGAGACCTGCTATTATCCTGCTTGAACACAGACGACTAAATTCTTTCAACAATGTGACTCAAAATAACAATAAAATAGATTTTATTGATGTAAAATATGCATTTTCCAGTTCCACCGGTCTGCTCTGAGTCTGGTGTCAGAGACACTTCTGATCCTCTGAGTTGTGCATCTGTTTGATTGTGCTGCAGTGTGCGCCGAGGGTTTTAATTTAGTGTTCAGTCAAAAGTTAAACGCTACTTATCACCGACAATTAGTGTTTTTCCTTTGTGAATATTTTTATCTTAATTCTAGTGTTGGAAGAAACTATGTTTTCGCCATAATTATTTTTTTTAAATTGGTGAATCCAAACTAACCACTTTAAATGCTAAAGTCACACAGTAGTCCACAGCAGTACGTTGCTGTCCTTCCTAAGATTATTATAGTTAACTCAAACTAAACTAAAAACTAAAACTAGATGTGAAAAATATTTCAGTTAATGGAAATAAAAATAAAAACTAGACTTGAGAAAAAAAAGAGATTAAATGTTATATAGCGTACTTACAAGAATAACACAAATAAACTAAAAAATATACAGGAATTCTTTGGTTGTAGTCTTTGTCAATATGGTCAAATTAGTCAACACAACAAGGCTGTGGCTGAGTCAGCTGCCTTCACTAGTATTGTGTTTACATCGTATTACTTACCCTGAACTTCTTTAGTCTTGCCCCTGACTAAAACTAATAGTGAAACTAATCAAAACTAAACTAAAACTCAACATTTTTATACGATAAAAATTAAATTGAAACAAGCAAACACACTCTGGAAACTCACTGAAACTAAACTGAAATGAAAACAGAAATTTAAAATGAAATAAAAACTACTGAAAAATACAAAACTATAATAACTCTAGTGGTGGTGCTCCTGCCTGCCTCTCCAAACTGGAGGTGTGCCAACTGACATCTGTTGTATGTTACGCACTGACTATGGTGAGTACCTCACACAACCCCACTTCAAAAGATCCAAACTATCCCTTTAAGAAAGCTGTTTGCGCTGTGGAAATCAAACAAACAAAAGGGAGAATATTGTCAGAAAATTGGCATGTCAACATCGTCTGCACCCTGCAGCTGTGCAGCCACATTTAAGATAATTTAAAGTATTTTCATTCCGCCAAGTTACGTGTGGACTGGTCTCAATCAGTTATAATTAGCTCTGAATCATTGTTTTCTCTTTGTGTTCTCAGGGGTATAGATGTTCTATATCTGACTGACACATCCTGCTCCTTGTTTGTGTCTTCCTTTTTAGGTTGCGCAAACAAAACCAACAAAAGCTCCCTGCTGCAGTACACCACTCAAAAAATGGAGCTTATTCAAATAAGGAAGAGTTAATAATGTTTTTGTAGTGTAACCAGTATGCAACAGTATACCGTGTCTTTGAGTCCAAAGTCACTTTACCGAGGCAGACTCGGATGGAATAAAATGTTTTATATTGCAATTAAACTTCCCATCCCAATTTGTATTGGCTGAATTCACCGAGCAGTCCTGTTCTTGCTTTCCAAACCCCCAAGGAGAGGTGGGCTGTAATGAGTGGAACATAGCAGAATTCCCCACAGCGTGCATGCTGTGATGTAGTGGCAAATAAAAAGGTGGGTAAACTGTTTCCTTCCTGTCAGTCACAGACATCCAAAGGGAATAAAAACATTAATACACAGTAAAAAAGAAGCAGTGGTATTCCCACAGAAGAATAACTTAAGAATATTCCCATAAAACCAAACCATATTCATAACTTAAAGGTCCTGTATGTAACTTTTTACCAGCTTTAATTGTTTTTTATTGCCAGTGGGTGAACAGGTTGTAAAGTAACTTAAAAATGAAACTTTCCCTGACTGTCTTGGTTTTCTGTAACAGCCTGAGGACTGATTTCTATGTGAAGGACTCGTGACAGTTTTTTTGAATGTGATGTTATGTGCGTTCCTGAGTGTCTTGCCTCTCTTCAGCTCCACTACAGCCCTAACAGTCTGCACTAGTAGCTAACATTAGCTAAGAGATGGAGCCACCCTGTAGCAACTCAGATTAACCAGGAAAAATTAGCACCAGAGCGCCAGGAGTTGGATCCCAGTCCACGCTCTGGACCGTCCAAGGCTGATCCAAGGCTGGATCAGCATACTTTGTTGCTGCAGCTGCTCAGCGGCTTGCTATGGGTTTTCACTGGCTGAATTTGAGTTGCTACATTGGCTAAGGTCTTAGCTGAAGGGTCCGCAGGCTGTGCTAGCTAGCTAATTGTTGTCTCATTTGTTGTTTGATAAACATTAAATCCACCAAACTCAGTGCCTGATATCATAATTTCAGTGCCCCCCGGTGCTGAAAAGAAATCCTAACGTCACAGGAAACGTTGACTTGAAATATATCGGAATAATGTGGTTTTAGCTGGCTTATGCTAGGTAATGTTAACTTGCTTGCTAACTTGGATGAAATGCTAGGAATATGTGAAATATATTGTGATAATGTGGTTTTAACTGGCTAATGCTACGTAATTTTAACTTGCTTGTTAACACAGATGAAATACTAGCTAGCTAACATAGCAAAATACTGTCTTGCATGATAAACGTCACTTAATTCATCCAGACCTCAGGGCTGATCTGGCTGGTAAATTAGCTATCTTGCAGATGGCAAATTACATTATTAGCTAACGTTACGAAGCAACCAACACCAGATCACCACAGCGTGGCTTTATTAGGCCTACAGCCAACTGGCTAACTTAGCGTGATTACTTGCTAATATTATTGCCAGCAAAACGCTTTCTGAGTGAATTTTTTTTGGCTGGCTAGCTGAGTGTGCCAAATTACCTCCCAGCTAACGTGATACATGATGCTAACTTATGTACTATGGCACACAATATTGATTCAGCCAATAAAAAAAGACAGTACAAAGTGCTTCCTGCTAGCCAAGAGCTGTGTCATAATGGCCAACGAGCTAAATGTAACCTGAGCTAATGTTAGCCAGCTAGCTGTAACTTAGCTATTCTACATGGCTGCTTGTCAGCTAATAATGTTATTTGCGATTGGTAAGCTACTTGGTAATATCGAGCGAATGATCCAGATGAAATATAGAAACACTGCAGACAGTAACGTTACTCTAAATATGATTGAAATTTAGTTTTCTGCCTTCTATCAACATGATGAAGGTCAGTCATGGTCAGGCTCGTGTTTGTCACTGTGTCACAGAGCACTGAGCAACAGGATGGTGACTGCAGCCACAGAGAGAGGTGTCACTGATGAAAAAGATTTTCTGAAAGTTACACACAGTGACCTTTAAATCACTTTTGCTTAATGTTTATGCGGTTATTTTCATGTAAGACTAAAAGCATGCAGTGGGTAAATTGAGATTAACGTGCGTATGCCAACATGCCGACTGTGTTTCCACATGGAGAGAAGACTCACGTGTCCCACAACAGACAATGCTGATGTCCAAACAAGGACACAGATGCGGCTGACACGCTGCCAGTTGGAAATATCGGGTAATACCGCTGTGGGGGAGGTGTGTACTCGTGGCACTGCTTCTCCACAGAGCCACTTAACCCCAGTTGAAAATGTATCACAAAGTAAACAGCGGTTCGTATTGCAGAACAATATCATACAGTGCAAATAGATCTAACAGTATCCATTTAAGCAGAGCAGTATGTGGTTTCCAAGCCCGGCCCCTTTTCCCGGTCCACATGCAGCAGGTAGTGACTTGCCTCTCATCAGAAATCATCGTTGATATTTACAAGTCTGGAGCTGGATAATTGCTCAGCTGGAGCACTGAAAGACACACCAGAGAGGAAGACAAACAGGATGTGGTGTGAATGACGATAAAAAGAGTGGGGAGGAAAAAACACAGCCGAGCTTGGCAGGTTGAAGTGGAGCATGTTCTCTTGGCGAGCGCCCAGCCTGTCCCCTGAATCCAAGCCACCTGTATTAACTCATGACTAACCTGATTAACCTGTTCATGGATCAGACAGACGCAGATAGAGGAATGATAGATTCACGGGCCGGCAGCCAAGCGAGCCATCTTGAAGGAAATGGTTTGTGTAATTAACAGAGAAGCTTAGCAGAGTGACAGGGGGTAATTGTGGCGTTTGCAGATGATGTCTTATTGTCATCGCGAGTGCCTCCCGGGCTGTTATGGGTACAGGCGGCTGCTGCTTTGGGCTTTGGGATGGGAACAGACACCTGGCAGCACTAGACACGCAAACCCCCTATTGACTCTTCCTATTCACCGCCTCCTTCCTCCTTGATTCAAACCCCTTCTCCCCCCACCCCTCCCATCCCTTGACACTACCTAGAGCAGGTTGCTATGTGGTGTGTTTGATCATATTAGCTTCAAGCTGCTGCAAAGCAGTTGCACAATATCCAAACAGCCTTGTCACAATGGCTGGAAACATGGCAGAGGGGCTGCAGGGGGGGCATTAAATATTTAGCTGTCTACCCGACTCTCCCTGTGGAGCTCGACATGGTGCAGCTCTTTAAAGAGGAAGTGGTGGCTTGGTGGATGGCTTCACACGCAATCTTGCTCTTTGGCCTTCGATGTAATCCTTGTTTAGTCTGGACCATGTGCACCCTCTGGCAGTTCACCCAGACTACTATAAAACACTATTTCTCACTTACCTGTGGTGGTATATGGCCATGCAGATATTTGGGTGTTTTTGCACAGGTTTTGAGACATCTGTCTCTGAAGGGAATTATATTTGACTCTCTAAAAGTTATGATCAAGGATGAGGTCTTCACGGGACCCCTTCTTCCTTAGCCCAGCCACTGAAAGAGACAATGTCGTAGTTGTACGTTTCTGCATACCACAGATATGTTACGTTTGTGCGTTTCAAAGGTACTATATCAGTGTTTCTAAAGTGACGTAGTATAAGAGCTGACTTTGTCAATAGAAGGTGGAGGGGATGGTGTATAGAGGGCGCCTAGGCCAGTGGTTCTCAACTAAGGGTCCCCAGGAAAATGAAGAATAGTTTATTTTCCACTATTTAATTATTTTTACCATAGAAGTGAGTCCAATGTGAACAAGAGTTGTAAGAGTGACTATTCTGATTACAGGTTTTATTTCCTCCTAGGTTATCTCCTCAGATATTGATCATAAGGCAACTAAGCATTATTTTCATTATCTATTGATCTGCCTCTTATTTTTGCGATTAATTAATTTACCATTTTGTTAATAAAATGTCCAGAATTTTTCCTAAAATGGTATTTTTTATCCAAATAATAGTCAAAAAAATCCAAAGCTATTCAGTTTATTATCATGTATGACAAAGAAAAGCTTAAAATTCCCACATTTAAGAAACATGAAACCATCAAATATTTGGCTTTTTTGCTTATAAACAATTGCTCAAACATCAAAATAGTTGCTCAGTAAATTTTCTGTTGATGGACTACTTAATGCAGTGTCTGGCTGACAACTAAAGAATTCTGGTCTTAACCATATCTTACAACCAAAATCTTTTCAGATACATGTCTCGAAGGTGAATTCTTATCAAATGGGGGTCTGTGATCTAATGCATATCAATTTAGGAGTCCTTGATAGAAAAAAATGTTGAGAACCACTGACCTGTTTTGACCTGAGAACTTTATTTGATGAAGTCATCACTGTGTCTTCCTGTGACCTTTTAGCCACCAGAAGTGAGTCTTCTAAGCCAAAACATGGTGCTTTTCGATAGGGCCCGACTGATATGGATTTTTTGGGGCTGATGCCGATTCTGATATTATGGAATAAAAAAATCTGACTGGTCAAACGCACGATGGATCGACAGGTCCCCTTTGGGTTGGGTTAAGTTCCCTTGTCTTGGTTACTTGCAATGAGCAAATTCACTGGAGCTACTTTACACATAGTCCTTGTAAAAACTGATGGCAGTAAGTTCTGTGGATTATCCAGTATAATGGGGACACTGTTTGTGAAAAGACATGCTTCTGCAGAATCTTTTAAAATGTAATTTTTTTCAAGCACTAAAAGAAAATGTTCCATTCATGGCAGAAATCTCAGAGGCGGAAAAAGAAAACCACTATGTTTTTCACACATTGGGTGATCCGACTCTGGATGCTGGACCTGGACCGAGTGCTGCTGGGCTGTAGTGTTCTGGTTCTGATGTTGCGTTTTTAATTAGAGATATATTCCGGTATTGCGAGTGCTACTGTACTTCTCTTGTGTTTTTAATTTTAAACTGAATCAACATCATCCTCTTGGGTCAGTGACATTGACACAAGAATAAATAATATTCAGCAAAAATAGAATACAGTAAATTTAGACTTGCATGTGTCAGTGGAATTAGGTGAGCAAAGAAGATAAAGAAGAATCTGCACATATCTAAAACGGCAGGGTTGTCTCAGTGGAATTCCCTACAGCCTACAAAACAGACGAGATCAAAAAGTGACTGACTGCTTCAATGAATATAAGTCAGTTTTAAGAGGAATTAGTGTGCTTATTTTGTTGGATACTGAACTTAAATCCATATTTAGAAAAGACAAAGACGTCTAATGCTACATTGAATTAGCATTTTCAGAAATGAAACAGCTGACTAAACTGATTTCAGGTGGATTAAAAGTCTGCTACATGCCAAATATATCCCGTACATCTGGGGCCTCATTGGATCACTTCCCTTCCCTGCACCCCCCTCTCCTCCCCTCCACTGTTTCCTCTGTCTGACAGATGTCAGACATGCTGCGACAGGCTCGGCCCCAGAGATGTTACAGCGAGAGGAAACACAGGGATCAAGAGGGAGTCTATCTTATCACCGCAGGTATAAAAGGAGATTAGCCGACACACCTGAGGAGAAGCCCGTGCTGGTTTACACGGGGGTAATGACCGGTTAAACAGAGGTGGTGTTGCAGTGGGGCTCTATACAGCCGCCCTATCAGGTTTGCTTTCCTCAGATCAGTCAATTACACCTCACCTCCGTCGCCTTTATTCAAGCCAAGATCAGGTTTTGGCTTGTCCTCTCTTTTCCCCCTCTTTTCATATAGAAGGATGAGGTGAATTTGGATACCTGCTTTTAAGAAACTCTAGGATCATGTTTAGGGATGTCACTTTCAGTCAATTTTGCTATTGATAGGCCGGCACCCATTAATTCTTAACAAGCTGGTTAATTTTAAAGGAAAAAAAAAAAAAAAAAGCAAATTGAACTGAAATATAAGAGGCCTTTCCTTTCCTTCCTTCAGAGGTAGTTAAATGCATATGTTTTGTGATGTAAATGTCTTGCGTTTTATTTTATTTTCTGTTGGCTTCACTGACAGACAGCAGGCTAGCCGTGTTAACATGCGGAAACATAGGGTGTGTTCAGAAATACTCACTCTCAGTGCTGGAGTGCACACTGGCACAAACTGGACTGTTTGGAAAGTCAGAGCGCTGTTGGAATATAATGTTCAGTTTTTTTTAGAATACCACACTCTGGGAGAAGCAGGGCGCCAAACGGATTGAAGGCGTGATTAAATTAACCGTTCGTTAATTCATGTAGAAATAGAGCGCTCAGTTTCTTTGAACAACAGGGTTCTCATTTTACTGTAGAGCGGCAGTTTGAATTTACAAACGCACCCATAGTGCCTACTGCCAACCCTCTGGTCTCTACTGTTTAGCTAATGATAGCCTTTGCTGCTCTGCACTGGCCACCATTTGGGTCAGGGGGGTGCATATGTTAGCTCGTGGAGCAGCTCATTCAACAATTACGGCTGGTAATGCCATCCTGCAAATGCCCACCCTCTGATCTCCCCAAGGTCGCCCCAGTGAGGAAGGAGCTCAGTTTTAAGTGATAAACAACCTTTAGCATCGTTAACCACTGTTAGCTCCTTTAGCACTGTTAGCATTGTCATCACAGCTAGTGGTGCTGATGTAGTTGGGAGTGCTTAAGAGATTTTAGAGCTCAAAATGGAGCTGCTTGCTTGCATCCCAGTGATGGAGCGGCGTTGTCATAGAAACATTGTTTAAACATTTAATCTGAGTGTAAGATCACGTCAGTTGTTGCCAGGTCTCAAACAAAGTTAATTTACTCACGGATTTGTCTGCAAGTGAGGCTTGTGAAAATTGGGTCTGGTATTTACTTAACTGACTATGGGGCAAAGTAAAAGGTCACAATCTGTACTCAGGTCCACTTTTCCCATTGAAATGAATGGACTCAGGGCCGCTGCTTGCCTCCTAAAGGGGCTATGTATGTTATTATTGAAGATGAAAAAATTGATTTGTGTTGTGTATGTGGAAGCCCAGGTGAACAGACTGTCAACCTGTTTCATGTCTTACATCAGCGCTCATTCTCTCCCAGTCTGTCATTTCCTCTCATTTATAAATGCAGATTCATGTTTGCTCCACGTCTGTGCCATCTCATGACAGGATATCTGACAGGAATAGTGTGTGCTGCACAAGTGTAAACCCTCCCCTCTGGTCACATGAAGCCCCTTCTGGCTCTGTAGCTGTGTCTCTATTTCCAGCAGACGCAGGAAGCGGCAAGCTGGCTCGCACACCTGTCTGTCTCATGGCGGCCAAGAAGGGGGCCGATTTGTAAAATGAGGAAATGTAAAGGTAGAGGAGAAGGCAGGTGGGCTGCACTGATTAAAGGGAATGAATAAAATAACTGTATGTTAGACAGATGTTTCGGCTGGCGTTGATACACCTGCAAGAGCTGCCTCGGTACGAGCGATCAGCGCTGCCAGTGTTTGTTTACGGCGTCTGGTTTTCCTATTTGTGTTTGAGTGATTTTACTGTTCCTCTTTATGTTTAGCTTCAGTGTGCAGTCCATTTGTGCTCAAGAGGAAAGCATTGCTTTTCCGATGTGTGATTTATTTGCCTTTAAAGCATTTTATAGCCGCTACCTTGTTGGTGTGAGCTCAAGTGTGCTTTGCAAGTCCATCAGTAATGTCGTTGTGCAGTGTAGGTTTATATATGCTGCACACATGCTGTATGCTGGATACACAGCAGATGGTGCAGCGCTTTGCATCTACACTCTGTGTCTGGGACATATGGCACACAAACAAATGTATGCATTTGACTCTGCATATACATGTGAATAGGAGGGAAGCAAATAAATAAATTAGCTCCTTTTTTGCCTTTTCTTACATTGTAGGCTGCTGCTTTGTAATTCCAGATGTAGCGTGTGTGTTTATGGCATCCTTAAAGGTAGTGGTGATCCACGGCTTTTGGTTGTGGACTGATTTAACTTTGGTTTTGGGCATAGTTGCCTCTGTTGTCTCACAAATTAAATCCACCACACACTCAGTGAATTCATTGATGTCATTGGTGATGTCAGTGGTGGTGGCCTGGAACATGCTCCAGACCCTGACTGGCTCCATCGTTTGCATTGCTGAGGGCAATCAGTATAGTTTCTTTACATATCCTGATCTCAGCTAGACGATCCACCTTTGAATGGTGCACATCAGTGATACGGATGGTGAAAAATTAGCTGAAAACACCACATTTTAATGGAAAGACAAAGTGCAAACAACCAAACAAAAGGAAAGCTTAAAAAACAAAACTCTGCTAACCCATGTACAGTGTAAATATGTCGGTAAACAGATCCATACACAGCACATGGCTGCATCCTCATGTGTATTTGTTTGCATGAACACATCACTTGTGAGTGCCACTTTCAATGTGCCGATGCACACTTGATGATGGACTGTGTGAGAGGGTGAGAGCGAGCCGGAGACAGCGCTGTGTGTATGTGTATTTTGATTACTGCACCACTCCCCTGCTGAGACACTTAAATGTGGTCAGACACACGCCGACTGATGGCCATCAATAATGCACATGGCGGGAGGATCCGGCAACCCGCGTTATCATCAGGGACAATTGGTCTGTCCCTGCTGGAAGCCCCCCCCATCTCCACAGACGGATGGCTTCAATTTCCGATCTGATGAGGAAGAAAAGTAGGAAAGAAAAAGCCCATCCATTGGCAGACTAGCCTGGCCCAAGTCTATGAGTGAGTATCATCGTCCCATCTTATGCGTGATTATTAACATTAGGTCCCTCCATGAGACAGCCGGGGTGTTAGTGGCTCTTTATAATGGCTAGAGCATTCACTAACTGATGAGGCAATATCTCACAGTTTGTCAGCAGGGGTCCTGGCCCAGCTGTTGGCATTATATTGTGTGGAGGAGAAGGATGCGGGTGGGAGACAAATAGGGAGAGTAAGGGAAGTGGGGTGTCAGTTTGTTGGTGATCAGAGCCAAGGAAATCTAAAAAGATTGTGTTTTTCAGCACATCATTTCAGCTTCAATGGTGTTTATATTTAATGGTTATCATTCTGTCATCGGGAATTACGAGTTTATCTAATGTCAGAGAAAATAGAAATCATTTGAAAGGAGATTTTGGAAGTCAGACAGGAGGAATGTCTGTGAATCTTTTAAGCTTAGACGCGTGTGGCTGATTAATTCTTCCTGAAAGATATTTCTCCTCTTTGACAAAGCTGCCTGTGGTTGCATGTTGCGTGTGTCTGTGCATCAAAGAAAAGAGGAGGAAAAAAGAGGCACGTGTGTGAGTGTGGACGCGTGGGCACATGTGTGCACAGCAGCGTTTCCACATGCGGCCGCGCTGGCATCACCGTAAACCACTGCCTCTGCCTCGGGGAGAACAGAGCTGTATTTCATCTTTGTTTAGGTGATGTCACATTCAGACTTCAATGGTAACGCTTCCAGTGCTGCACAGTCAATGGCTACCACTCTTTAGTCTGGAAACCATTGCCCTGCCACTTCCTCCTGCTGGTCCATGACCGACGGCCCACTCACAGCCCTAATCAGGCCCTGATGAGAGCGCCCGGCGTTCCTGCATGGCTGAGGGGCTGTTTGAGGTGGTTTGCTGGTGATAGAGGTGGTGGAAAGTCCTTTGCCACCATTGCTTTCCCAGTTCTGGCATAGAAAGGGGCTCCATTTTGGGTTTTCCTTTGGAGATGTGTGGACGACGCTGGTGGCAGTGCGGATGCACATGTGGTGAGACAGTCAGTGAGAAAAGAATGAAGACATATCACAAGCTGAGGTTTCTCCTGGATACATTTTACCCTCTCCTTAAAAGCCTAGTGTGTAAGATTTAGGGGAATTAGTGGCATCTAACGGTGAGCAGATTGCAGATTGCAACCAGCTGAAACTTCTCCCAATTAGAATTCGTTCAGTGTTCTTGTTCAGGAGGTTTTTACTGGGAATTATCTGCAGAGGTCTCCTCCTCTCCAAAACAAACAGACCAGGTGATTTACTGCGACAACAACCCTCACCTTTTTTCTCTGGTAACTCAAAGAAGTATTCACTTTTGGTCAAGACGCAGAAAACCGACAAGTACCAGAATGCACTGCGCAGCATTGGGCCAATGAATGCCCCCGCTGTTAGGTGACGTAATGCAAACTGGTCCGTTTGACACAATGGCAGCTGGCTAATAATAAATGACCTTGTATTACAGTTAAACAGTAAACTAAAACATGTTTCTGAAATCATTGATCAGTGCTGTTTAGTTTTACTGTTTGATCTCAGTTTTTCCAGCCTCCATTTTCACCGTTCAGGAAACAGTATGGCACCCACTTCCTGTTAACAAACTTGCGCCTTTACAGCTAAACAGTGCACTAAAATATGTTTCTGAAAATATTTTAGGTGAGAAATAGGCAGTGCAGCAACATAATCTTGGTTTATATTTGATCAGCACAGCCTGATTTTACAGTTTGATCAGAGTTTGAGAGAGACTGAGAGGTGCAGGTCTGTCTCTTAATCCACTTCTTTACCCTTTGTGTCTGTTGTGGCGGCATGGGTGGCGGACAATCCGAAAATGTGGATGAACAGCTCAAGAGCCAGTGAAACTCTGCCGGAAGCGTGTCATGTGGAGGAGTTTCACTTGGAGGGGAGCAGGGGGATCTAGGCACAGCTTAGATGGGGTAGTTCATTCACACATAGTCCTCACATTATTATGATTCAAAGCTAGCTGAAAATTGGCGAAGTATCCCTTTAAGATCCTGACGCTCAGGAGGTTTTTACTGGGTGCCTAGGTTACCGCAGAGGTCTCTTCCTCCAAAACAAACAGACCAGGTAATTTAAACCGGTAAAAGCACTAAATAAAGCAGTTTCATGTTAAAAGAAAATGGGTGTTTTTCTGATTCTGCTTGTCACAGAGGGGCTGCTAATAGGCCCAGGGTTCCTACGCAAGTATGGGAAGTATGGAAAAGTATGGAAAATAAAAAATATAGTATGGAAAAATACTTTTGTTTCCAGACTATTACCACTGTTCTAAAATACTGTTTTCTAAAACAGAAAATTAGGTATTCCCAGAAATACTTTAATTAATCCAGAACGTGTTTTATGCCGGGCCAAGCACAGTTTGTGTGAGAGCAAACGTCTCAGAAAACATACTGCCCCCTTTACCTGATTGACAAGTGGTATGTCCAATCCGCTGCCCCATGACCCTCCTCCAGCCCCCCAGGTATCAACTTTCACTCCAACACTGCACCTTCGACAAGAAGACGAGTTTCACGTGGTTCACAATGGGTGGATGCAAGTTTTTGGATGGATGGCTTGACAGTATCGTATATAAATACTGGTTGGCCAAGGATTCCCAATTCACACACAGAGCTAGATGCAAGCTTTGTGTGAAATCGTTTGACATCGCCAACATGGGGGAGAAGGCCATTCTGAGCCACATGAAAGGAAAAAACACTGACGTCTCGTTACTGCATCGCTTGCACCCAGAGTCCCAACCTTTTTGCCTCAGCCCAGACATTGAACTTACCTGAGTTTATATTTGCATACCATTATGGTACAATCGCCTATTAAGAATAATTAAATATGATGTGAAATATGATACACTGACATATTTAGTCAGACGTAGCATATTCTCTGAAAAAACAAAAACAAAACAAACGCAGAGAAGTCTGGAAATTAGGGTTTGGAAAAGTATGGAATTTTGAAATTCCAAATGTGTAGGAACCCTGTAGGCTGACGTGGCCCTATCCGGAGCCAGTGTTGGGTTTGTCAGTTCTGGGCTACTGTAGAAACATGGCGGTGCAACATGGCGGACTCTGTAGACAATAGGGCTGTCAACGAATATTCTAAATTCAAATTTAAATTCGAATTTGAAAATTGATATTCGATTGTGGAGAGAGAAAAAAACACCACTGCAGCTGTCCTCTTTGCAAGTGGGTGTTGGCATCAGACGCGCATTTCTCCACGCTGGTCGACAAGCGGTTCTGCTCCCAGCTGTTGTCTCCGTCACCCGGCTTGACACATTTGCTCGCGGCTCGCGCAGAAAATAGACCAGACGCCGAAACGATTGCTGCAGGGCGCGAGCTGGTCACGGTCCGGTGCTTCGAGGCTATTCGCAGCGCTTCCGTGGGTGGTGTGGTCACGGGTCAGAGAGGGGGGGGCAAGCGAGAGGTCCGCGGTCGTTTATAACGTAATGTTATAGATAATTGTTTTATGTGTTTTACGTGTTTTGTTTATGTGTAGGTATGTAAATGTTTTCAAAGACGTTTATGTTGAAATAAAAATACCTACAGGTAGTTATGTTTCATATACAAGTATGTTTCCTTGTATTAGTTTGCCCTCTTGTGGATATAATGCGAAAAAAAAAAATATTCGAATGGTTCGAACCTATGAGTTATTTTTAGAAAGAATATTCGAACGTCATTTTTGAGCAATTTTGACAGCCCTAGTAGACAAGGATCTGCTCCGGATATAGATATAAACGACTGATTCTAAGGTAATGAAAACGTAACAATTCTTATCTTCCGGCGTTTATACACTAAAGTAAACATACTTGTTATATTCCATTTCTGCCAGTATATCTCCTAAATCCTCCACACTGGACCTTTAATAAGTATTACATCAATGGGCTGCATCACTGCAGTGTTTGAACGTCACTTACAGTTTTAAGGTCAGTACATTAGTGTAATAAATTTATTCATAGCCTTCTCCCCACCTCAGGGGCTGGTGGGCATCTTCTTTAATAAGGCGCTGACATCTGTCTGCTGAGATTGCCCACTGAGCATCATCTCACACAAATGGGGGCCAGAGACCCTAAGTGTGTGTGTTTGGCATTGTTTCCTCAGACAACACACACACATAGTGGCACACACTGATATTTGGCTGCGTGCCATCAACGCACCATGAACACGGAAATGAAATGAACACATTAGCACAAATCATTGAGCAGCTTCCCACCCTTACCGAGTCATACCTGTATTTAGCGTCCCGTCCACCGTGCGACTGTCGATATTGAATACTAATGCATTTTTTTTCGCTCTGGCAGACACATATGTAACTCGCCATCAACAAGTCATATGAAACATGTGATCACTTCATTACATTTTATTTCCTCTTTTGTCCCCCCCCCCCCTTCTCCATCTTTCCACTGCGCCTCTCCGCCATTATATTAGCAGAGACACTGGAGGCAACGTGTCTGAGCAGGCACCAGTAGGCTATATGTGAACTGCACAGATAAAAGACCATTCTTCCTTCTTCTGTATCATTAGTTACCATTCTGATCAAAAGATGAGAGTCATGGATAGTTCACCAGACTAAATTTGTCCTCTTCGGTTTTGAAGCGTGGTTCAAACGTTCATTTTTTTTTTATTGTCTTCGGGGCAATGGCTTCTTCTCGCCTGTTCAAAGACAAAAAGAAAAATCAAATGGGGTTTTGCATTTGATTATCATGCTTCTGATAGTATCTGCATCACAGAGAATTGAATCATGTCTCTGTGCATATGTGAGCATGACAGCTGAGGAAATGCAAAGGGAACAGACGAGGAAAATGAAGCGTAGCGTCTTGGCCAAAGGAACTAATCAGGGTTGTCAGTTAGCATGAGTTAGAATTAAACAGGTAGGGTTATGGTGAAGGTTTCATGGGTATAGGATGGTTAGCATCTCTCTCAGCTGTCAGTCATGGCTAAATCCTCAAGCTAATGTGCTTTGCAGCAGTGACGGATCCAGAACAGGGCTAATGGGTGGGCCTGGAAAAATCTGCATGGGCCTGTTTTTTTTTAAGATTACTTATATTGACCTATAAAAAGGATATGCGCTGAAAAGCTGGCAGGTCAGTAGTGAATTTTAGTATAACTAGAGCTCGTGTCACAGTAGCTCTGTCTCCATCAACGTTACAAACATTTAACTCAAGTGACTGATTAGCTGTTTCCGCTGTCATTATGCTTTTTTGTTTTGTTTTCTCAAGGTTTCATCTGTATGAGTGTGATTCTGATGTTTTCTTTTGATGCTGTGTTTGCTGAGAGTTTGAAACAAACACTAAAAAAAGGCTTTACGTCTCTGCTCAGATGACGAGGCCAAAAATAACAACAGATAAAAACAGTAGATCAGTGTGAAGTGATGAGGCAACTTAAGGGTTATTTATGCTCAGTTCAGATACAGAGATGTATTTGTGCATGTTGTCTGGAAGCTTACTAATACGGACGAAACAGAGCAGTACCACCAGATATCGTGGAGGGGTTGTACCGTAGTTAAAGTAAGATTGGACCGTAGGGGAGGTATTTCTAGTTTGCGTTATTGTTCACTGTTTTAGATTTGACCGATGCTTGTTGAACTCATCGCGCCCTCTTCTTCTGCAGTGGTATAATGGCACCTGACAGGAGAATAAGTGCCAGTATCAGTATGCAGACTGACAGATTGACAGCTTGACCACCCTATCCGAATCATGAAACTGTCCTCTTAACCTGACTGAGTTTCCATGAATCTGATTGGGTGGGTAAGCTGGCAGTCTGGGTAGTTCAGGTCCACCGCCTCTGCTTTGCAATTGGCGTTATGTCCAAATAGCCCATATTTTTGCCCCTAAATTCACACAGTTTTATTTCTTGTCATGAAAATAATGCTGCCTAATTGCCTTCGAATAAGGCGCCCAGATAATCTGGTTTATCCCTTTGTTGGAAGAAGAACTCAGCGGCTTTTCCACCAAAGCTTCCAGTGCCTTCTCAGTGCAGTGCAGTGGTGACTGATGTTAATAAACCAGCAAAGAGGAGCGTTCACTTTCCCCAATGGAAACGAAGTCACATGGTGCAAATGTAGCTGTGCTAGTCCCATTTTTAGCAGCATGCTAAAATTTTAATGTGCTGTTTTAAGATCACAGAAATAGCATAAAAAATTATACTAGATGCAATCATGTAAATAAAGAATAAAAAATGGTATTAAACAGTATCTGTGTACAAGATATAAAAAGTGTCACTTGCAAAGGACAGCAAGGAGAGCAGACTAGCCTCAGTGCTGCTGAATGATGCTCCATGTCCTTTTTAATAAGCACCAATAAAAGCAAACGGCCAGACTGCTGATATTACAGCTTCCACTCCACTGTCCTTCAGCGGGGCTTAAAAGGTGAAGGGGAGAGAGAAAAAGTGTGGCTGATCCTTTTTTTTTTTGTTTTATAGGTGTCAGAGGGTGGTATTGTAACCTGCATAAAATGTGTCCCTGGCAAAGAAAGGAAAGAAAAAATCACCAAAGATATGCTGCATGCATATTTTACAGCTGCTGGAGAGTGCATACAAGGGTGCAAGTGGTGAGAAGGCGTGGTTGAGGTGCCTCCTGATCTTTTTCTTCTCTGAGTGAAGTGGATAGTATGAGAAGTGTTTAAGCCGAGAAGAAAAAAAAAACCAGGAGGACATTAAATAAAGTGCAAAAAGAGGAATAGGAAATTGGGGGTGAGAGTCTGCAAAGCCTTTTCCCTCCTCGCTAGCGTATTCTGTCCATTAGTGTGAGTGGTGCTTTTCCACACTGTGGTTACCTCTCTCTTCAGGTTGACTTATCCCTCCTGAAGCATGCGTGAGTGGCGGGGAAGGCAGAAGATGGAGAGGGAAATGGAAGTGATGGAGGCAGAGGTGGGTGGTAATTAGAAACATTACTGTCATCGGAGGGTTATCCGCGCATCTTCTCTGTCGGTCCGTTTTTTGATACTGCGGAGAGAAATTACCCCGGCAGCCAATTAAAGGGCCTTTCTCTCCGCCTGATAAGAGGGCTATTAATACTGTGGCAATGGCTGGCACTTAACTGGCAATGAATGCCTGTCGATGAGCGTTGAAAGTTTATCAACTCCTCCCCGGGCTCCGGCTCTTTCTTTCTTCTAGAGAGAATTAACTGATACCACGAGGGGCTAAGCTCCGGGCGTCTTATCAACTGATTACTCTCTAAAACCATCAAGTGCATTTTTAATGGGAAAAAAGGGAAGAGTTGTTTCGACTGTGAAATATAAAAACAGCTCTGGGCGTACAGTGTGTGAGCTCTGTCATAAAATATAACAACCGCCTTGTGGAGTTAGTCTCATGCCTCGTACAAATGGCTGGTTTGAGGCGCTTTGTGTGATGATGTCCTCGCTGAAGGATTTTCCCTCCCTCCAGGAAAGGATGGGAGTGTTCAACAAGCTGTCTCCTTGAAGACTTTTCTGAAATGTCTGTCTCTGTGTTGGTCTTTGCCACAGAGTCAGGGTGTGTAGGAGTGTGCATAGCTCTGCAGTGATTGCGTACATGCCAAATGCTAACAGCATATCAAAGCACGTCGCTCACATTGTGTTTGATGGACATTTTTATAGCAGCGATCTTGAATGCTATCAGTGCTGCTCTGTTTCTGTGATTGCACATGCTTTTTTATCAAAGTTTCAGAGTTATATAACTCCAATTATTTGTTTAAGTAAAACATTTATCAGTGATGAGTCCAGTGTTTAAGTGCAAACAGGGACAAGTAGAGTTTGCACAGACTTTAGTGAGTTAAGCACACCTAAAGACCAGTGACACATGAAACACATACAGTTTTTCAGTATTCAGTATCTATCCTACCACTGAGTCCTGTTTTCTTCTTTTAGTTATTGCTATTGTGCCTGTTGGTTATGATACTTACTTGTATTTACTCATATTTAAGTGCAGTAAAGTTTGATCTGGCCTTCGTTCTTTGCTACATGTCTTTCTTGCTCTCTCTCTCCCATCTTTCCTGTCATGCTTCACTGTCTTGTCAAATATAGGCCAAAAATTAGCCCTCTACCACCCCCGTTTTGTTTGATCAGGTCAATCATGGAGGGGTCCCCTCAGATTATGTGTGGCCATTAGGGCTGTACCCAAATATTCGGATATTTGAATATTCGTTTCTGTGGGTAGGTATTCGTTATGAAAATTTGGTATTCGATATTGGTTTTTTTATTTACATATTTTTTTGGTGCTAAATGTAGTCTTTTTGTTGTTGGTAAATGTAGGTTATCAATAAAAATCAAAACTTTTAAATTGCGTTGTTAAAAATGTGAAAATATAGTATATCCTAACAATGGAGCTTGTGCGCACGGCACGCTTGAGCGCGTCCGTCTGAGGCTGTGGATCAATGCCAAGTTTTACCACTTTATCACTATTCCCTCTAACTTGTAGCTGTTTTTTCGTTATCTTTTGAATTTAATATGAATTATGGAACCGTTTTTGTCAACGTTTGTTTCCCCCATTTTGTACAATAAATTATTGTTTAAAGTTTCAACAAGTTTCTTTTGGAGTGCGTGACACAAGTGTGTTTTGAAAACGACCACGGACTGTCACCTGCTCAACGCATCAGTATCTTCGGATGCCATGACAGTAATAGATTATAGATTAATAATAATGTCAAAATATCATTTACAGACCGATTTAACAGATGATCACTGCTGCCCGACCCGCAGGTCCATTTGCGGGTCCCGCGGGTTATGGGTCGACCCGCGCATCACTACTCAGCTCAGTCTATAAAGGCTGTACACACAACAGTAAGGCTATAGACATTATATTCCATTCAGGCCAGCAGAACCAGCAGCACATCGGCTCTACAGTGCACAGCACTGCTGATTAACCATTTTATTGCAGCACAGAGTGTCTGCCAGCAACCAATTACTTGCAGAGGCTTCCTACAACTTGTTTCAACGGTTCTGATTTAATCAGAAGACAAATTAAACAGGATGACTAGCCAATGTGAAAATCAAAAGAAAGCATAGAATAATGTACTGAAGGAGACTGTTGTGCCATCACATTTTTTTGTGATGTTTGTCTGCTGTGCAAAACTCCGCAATACAATTAGGTCCAAAAAAACCCTGGGCAAATTTGTTCCTCATGAGGAGAGGCATCTGTGTGCAGAGTTTCATGTCTCTACGACATACATGAGATATGCCCATTCAAAGTTTGCAATTTCAGTCGGTTGCTATAGCGTCCCCCTTTGGCCAATTGATGTAATATAGCTTCATTTGCACCCTCCCATGACCCTCTACCACTGTGCCAAATTTCACATGGATTGACCAAGTCAGTGAGGAGAAAAACGTGGAGCAGACACACACAAAGACAGAGTTTTTGTCATTTTATAGCGAGATAAGATAAGATTACCTTTATCGGCTGCAGCTGAGATGATGTCTGTTTGAGGTGGATGCATATATTAATGCGCATGCACAGTAACTCGTGGGGTGAATGCATTGACTTTGTAAAAGAATATACTAATAATAGTGTAATTTTTGGAAAAAGTAGCTTTGTCACCTACCTATGCCAATCCTCAATGCCTATGTGCAGTTTCACATAGATTGACCACGTCAGTGAGTAGAAAAACGTGGAACAGACACACTGACAGACAGAGTTTTCGTCATTATGTAGTAAGATAAAAGCTTTGTTTCTGCTGAGGGAAATGGTTTTCATCTCACAAGAACAAACAGAAGGTCTGCATCGCCTTATAGCTACTTCTGCAGCTTTACACACTCTCCCTTGACAGTGAACTAAAACCCTTTGGCGTGAGTATGAGACATTACATGACATAATTTTGGGGTTTGGGCAAGACAGACCGACATTTTTCAACATTTTAACACATTTTTCGATGAAATGATTAGTCGACTAATCAAAGAAATAATCGACAGATTAGTCGACAATGAAAATAATCGTTAGTGGCAGCCCTAGTTATGGCACAAGTACGGTGTTGATTCAGCACTGAAATAGAAATCCAACTTCACTAGTTATCCAGATACCTGATTGGGAAGTGAGCCAAGAAGCCAGTTGGTAAAAGGTAGCTGTAGTTTCTTTTACATTTTACTAACCAATGGGCTTTTGTTTGCCCGGCATGCAAGAACAACAACATGTGGAATACATAGTGTTTTAGTTTTTTTTTCTCATGATATTGAATTGGGAATCGTGGATTGCACTGATACTGGTATTCAATACTGAGTGTCTTGTACCGCGATAGGGTTGGAATTGGAGTTTAGTATAGGTCATTTCCGCAACATGAACCAGGCAATACATCTGCAGATGTGATGCAAATTTAAGGAACTAGCTTGCTATTATAGTTGTTACCATGACAGATAATAAAACCCCTGGGTGTGATGAGAAATTCCTTTTATACATCCAAGTTTTGACAGCTCAGGAATGTGAAAAGACAGGACTGCTAATTCATGAGTAAAGCATGACAGGGTTGTGTTTCAGTGTCGCTCACTCTCGTGACAGTGACACTCAGCTAGGATGTTGATTTCCTTTGGGAGCGTCCACACTAAAATACCCACTCACAGTTCTGTAAGTCACTTTGTACTCATGGGGTCAACGCCTCTGCTCACCTGCTACAGAGACAAACAAATGACTCCAGATGCAACAGCATAAATCGCCCCATCAAGATGGAGCAAAGTGGAGTGTCAGCGTGTGCCGTCTCTCTCTTTCTGTCTGGCTCTCTCTTTATGCCTCTGTGTGTGTGTGTGTTACCTGTCGCTGTGCTCGCCTATGTATGTTTATGCTCACACAAGTGTGCATGTGAGTGAGAGAATGAGGCTAGCCATGCAAACGTGCCGGGGGTAGAGACTCTCAGTAAAAGCAAGAGTGCCCCTTAAAAGAGAGGAAGAGGGAGGCGAAAGACGGAGCTTGACTGTACATTTACGGATGAAAATTTCATGACGCTAAATCTAGACAGACTTTTAGTGTCAGTCAGGATTACAGCAGCAGCCTGAACATTCATGAATTATTAAACCGGGAGAGAGATCCCTGGGTGCTTGGACCAGGAGCAGATGAGAGGAGAGAGGAGGCGAGAGGGGGAGTCAAGCTTGAAGTAAATAAATAAATAGATCAATACATGCAAAAGCAAATAAAGTCAGCGCGGGTGGCTTTAAAGCTGGAGTCCACCTTTGCAGGGGGGATCTAAAGGGCACAGTGTTGGGTATAAACTCTGGCTTCTGGAGGATGTCAGTGCCAGTCTGTGTCTGCTCAGCTTTCAGACTATAAGCTCACTGTGACAAGACGAGGAACTTGGGAGTGCTTGTGCCTATAAATTGGGGGAGGGGGCTGGCAGAGAGAAGCGTCTAATACAAAAACCCTGTGCTGTGGAGGAGAAGATCGCGGTGCCATGACAACCATCCAGTTATCTGCACTCACAGTATATTTGAAGTTAATAGCGGAGAAGTACTGCGGAGGGGTTAAATGTCTGTATGTCAGAATGCAAAACACCTGCAGTGATGCAACATGTATGAGATTCCACAAAGATTGTATGTTTCTTTAATCGTTCACATACGTTGTATTGTGTACCTGGAGGATTCAAAATGTATGTATCAGACGGTAAATAAGGGCCGAGGCAGTGAACATGCAGCATTAATTTCTGCAGATGTGCACAACCAATGCTCTGAAGGAATGCAGGACGGCCATGACGTGCATACAAATGTGTTTTTAAAGAGCTGTGAGTAATGTCCACACTAATGTAGACTGGAAATGCTGTTGACACGTTCTTGGTTTTAAGATGCCTCTTCAAAATGTGTTTGCTCACATTAAATACTAGAACAAATATAATGTTTTCCGTATTGTGCAGGCTTTGTTTGGTAATCAAAAAGAACACGATGTGCCAGGAAGTCTACTGGTAACTTGGGTTAAGTACAGTGGTGGTTTTTTCCACTTTGTCATAGCTGTGTACATTACAGTTTTCTTTAAAGCACAGGTCGTAACCAGTGTTGGGCTCGTTACTCCAAAAATATAATACATTACCCATAAAATTGGTAATTGCTTATCTCCCCAATATCCAGATGTGTGCCTCTGTGTGAAATTGCTAGTACTGTAAGTGTAGCTAGGGCTAGATAGCTTCTTTTTGTATCTGGGGTTTTTCAGTTGCCTGTGACCGCTACTTTTCTACGGCTCTGCCTGAACGATGGAGAGTCACTCATGGAGCAACATTTAATCCACCACATATCCATCCACAAGCTTCATTACTTCTTTGTAGCTGCAGCTGTCCACGAGTAAAATCCGGTTTCGGTTGTTTAGCCAGTGTAGCGCTACAACCGACCTCCGTGGACGTGGAGGGCTCACCTTTGATGGGGTGTATTTCCTGGAGCTTCACGTTGTTGTGCTATTGGTTGTAGTAGCTGAGGTGTTTCAGACTGGAGGTTTGGGGACGTGTTTTTTGCAGTGGAAAAAGTTTAGTCCAACTACCTGCAGCAACAGTGTTCATTTTTAATTTTTCTAATTTTATTCGTAATTAGTTACACTACTTGTTACTGGAAAAAGTAATATTATTAATGCCCAACACTAGGGCTGCACGATTCTGGAAAAAATGAGAATCACGATTTTTTGGCTTATAATTGAGATCACGATTCTCTCACGATTTTTTACAACATAAAGATATATTGTGCTTATTTCCTGATACAAAAGGAAAAGTAACAAAAATGATAAATAAATAATAAAAAAATATCATTAAATGACAAAGCCTATGATTGTGCCTGATACAGGAGACACAAGGCACATAAACTCTGGTCAGCAGAGAGGGAACACTCCTGTTTTAGCTTTAGTCTCTTTTCTTCTCTTACAGCTTTTGAACAATTTTAACAATAATATCAATGTTGAACAACATTTTTCTGAGGTAGGTATTCCAGGCCTGGAATTAAGTCAAAATTACGTTTCAACACCATGCATTTGACAGGAGTATTCACCTAACATAGCCTACATATCTTTAATTATATAATTATTTATATGTCTCTTTGTATATTTTTACATAAATCCCCAATATTTTATTTGCCTTTAAAAAATCCTCTTCCTTCATTTAATTTGACAATGTTTATCGTATTGTATTATATGTATTAATTCTCTACAGGATCTTGTATGTTCTTTAATGTGTGTTTAATTTATTAAAAGAAAAAAAAAAACCAAAAACCGTTTTGGTGAACCCTGCAGCAAAGTGAGCCCTCTTTCTTTGTTTGTTTGTTGTTCCTGGCGACAGAGCAGAGTGATCCGTCTTTCTTCTCAGAGGATCTTTGTCCCATGAGAGCAGGCAGCTGCTCTCCGTGTCCGCAGTGTAAACATCTTTCGCTGGCAATTTGACAGTCACTAGAAGCACATTATGACCCTTTGTAAAAGTTTTTGTGTGGTACCTTTGTTGTACATGAGCTAACGTTAGCGGCTAAGGACTGAGAGGCTGTCCGGTGTGTGTGTGTGTGTGTGTGTGTGTGTGTGTGTGTGTGTGTGTGTGTCTGTCTGAGGAGTGTCAGTACGTTAACTTGCCGTAGCCTTGCTGTTTGTCATGTTAATGTTATCGTCGGCAGCCCTGAATAACTTGTAAAGCTTTAGCATAGTTAGTTAACACATTTTTTTTATCGGCCCGTGTGTTTACTGCTACAGAAAATTAATAAATCTTTGGTTTATTTGCACAACGTCGCCTCTCTGCCGTCTTTTATCACACTTGCTAATGCTAAGTTAACTTTACCAGCAGATCTGTATGAGGCACAAACTGAGGCTACAGTTAAAAGTGTGTTTCCTCCCTGTCTCGCTGCTTTCCAAACTGCCAGCCGGCTGTTGCTCTGCATCATGTGATATAACGCTGCATTGTTGGGAGTGCTTGTTTTCATGCAGATGATGTCCCGACTCCCGGCACGGGCAGGGCCGGCAGAATCGCCGTCATTGAAAAATTAGATCGCGTATAAATCGAGATCACGATTTATTACGATTAATCGTGCAGCCCTACCCAACACTGATCTCAAGTAAGGGTAACATAAAGCTTCCCATGCAGGCATGTCTGGTGTCATGATGGTGTCTTTCAATAGTGTGTGTCAGCTGTGACTATAGGTGTGTAGGTCTGCCTAAGGCACAGTTATTTCTTCTGTCCTGAAGCAGGCTGTATGTCAGTCTGTCTTCCACTCTCATCCATGACAGGCTGGCATGCATCTCCTCCACACTGTTCCTCACTGAGCAGTGAAAAACAAGATGGGCAGCTCTGTTTTGAACAGGCTGAATTTTATTAAGCTCTTGTTTCGAGGCACCAGACCAGATTGCCGGACAGTAGGCCAAGAGTGATAAAACTAAAGCCTGTATTGTTTGTTTAATTGTCATCTCTGTTTGAACATTAGCACACTTCCTGATGACTGAAATGCCTCTGTTCATTTTGGCAATAATATAATTAATGTGAGCTGACTGTGAAAGTGTTCCTCTCATTCTTGTCAAAGAGAAATCCTCGAGGGAATTTCTTCAGTTTTGGCACAAACATCCACTTGGACTCAGTTATGGACTGATTAGGTTTTGGTGGTCAAAGGTCACTGTTTTTGGCCATAACTCCGGAATTCATAAGCTAATGTTGACAGAATTTTACACAAATGTCTAACAGGATAAAATGATGAAGTGATGACATTTTGTATCCAAAGGGTCAAAGGTCAAATTCACTGTGACATCATAATGTTCCGCAAAAACACCTTTCTGGCCATTATTCAACGCCATAACTCAGGAACAGAAGGGGAGACATTTGTTTAGATTTTGAATTGATGACTCTAGTCTTGGGTGTACACCTTAAAACTGTGCTGATTGTGTAGCTCTCCTGTGATGCTGGGAAGATGTGTTTGGAGCATCCATGTTTTCACAGACATGGATGTACACCTTAACTGCAACCTGACCAGTTCAGGGAAGCATACATCTGCAAAGCGATCATTCTAGTTCCTCTAATAATTCAAGATCCAGATGTTCAGAAGGATTTTACCAGGCGCTGAATTATCTGCAGAGGTCTCTTCCTTTTCAAATCAAACAGACTTGATGATTTAAATCAGCAAAAACACTCAATAAAGCAGCTTCACATTATGTTTCTTATGCTGTTTGGGAAAGCAGGAGCTGGAGCCGAGTTGCTGCTAACAATTGCTCAGCTTGTCACCTGATGATAACTTAAAATCAAGTCGTCCAATGACTAAAATTTTTCATCCGGTTAAAATATATAGTCAAAAACAACCAAGATCTAAAATGTGTTTCCTGAAAACATGGCTTGAAACTGGATAAAGAGTCAATTAATGTAACTCTGATGCATGCACAAAGAGGATATAACACCAGTGACGGGCAACAGTGACCAAATGACTGTGTCCCTGATTAAAATTACAGATTTCTCTGGGTTTGAACGTTAGTGCAAAAGTTCTGGATAATCTAAGTCCACAACTCGACAAAATATATAACATTGATCCAACTGTTTTTAGATATTTTAATGCAGAAGAGTTAAAGTTGTATCTTTAAGACGAGCTGATGTGATTAGCTGTTGTAGTTGGTTATCAGGAAAAATGTCTGTGACTTCTAGCTTATCAAAGTGGCTGCTTTTCTGTGTTTTAAAAATGATTTTTCATCGTGATATGCAGTTGTACACTATACTCAGTTTATTGACAAAATAATCAAAAAATCAAATAAAAAATCAGTGATAATAGTCATTGATTGCAGTCCTACTCTAGAGCTCCAATTTCTCAAATGCACCACTTGTTTTTTTCCAGTGCATTCACCATTTTGCACCTGTGATTGAAAACAGCAGGCCAAAGAGCATCCAAAATAAAAAAAAGTATTTTATATTTAACCGCCTCAGTGTTGGCCGCAGTTTGACTTGCAAGCTCTGCAAACGGGGGTAAATTAAGACATCACTGATACCATGAACAGCTAAACAAATATTGTGGACAGCCGCGCTGCTCTCCTACTGTCCTGTGCTATGCCACACAGCCAACACCAGGTGAGCCGACACCCCCATATCTCTCTCACTGTTGGAATGTCAAAGGGTGCACTGTTGACCCAGACGGAGCTGCCACTCAGTGTGTGTGTGTGTGTGTGTGTGTGTGTGTGTGTGAGAGAGAGAGAGAGAGAGAGAGAGTGTGTGTGTGTGTGGTATGGGGCGGGGTTGGGGTTTTATGGGGGTTTGGCAGGCTTTAGCCCTGCGCTCCCTAGGCCCCGTCTGCTGGTCTGTTGGTGGCACAGGGACGCCAGCAGAGAGGGGGCAGACGCAGGGTCTGGCCTCTAGCTCTGTGTATCCGCTGTCCTCCCTGTATCTTCTTCTTTCTCACCCTCCCTATTCAAAGACATTCCTCCCATTCTCCCCACATTTACCCCAAGCAGAAACGATCTCTTCTTACTCCCTCCTCCTCCTCTTCGTCCTCATCCTCACTGTATGTGCTGCAGGGATTCTCCTGGGAGAGAAAGAGAGACGAATCAGGTTTCCAAAAACAAATCAGACCCTTCCTCTGTGTGCTAGCTGTCTGTTTTAGTGTGAGTGTGTTGGTGTGTGCATCTTGAGGTTCAAAGTAAACACTGTGAACAAACACGTCAAGCTGTTGACTCAGTTAAAACACGTCCACATATCGACCTTTAGCCCTCACGCTTAACATAATCTGTCCTTTGAGATCACAGATTCTAAACACATTATCAGTAGATTTTTAGGGACATGCAATATAGAGATGGGTCGATTTCTGGCTTTGCTGGTCTGGACCGGTTTATGAGCTTAAACCAGTTTGATTTTATGCAAACTGACTGAACAGGCATTTGTCATTAGGGGTGCACAATATTGAATTTTTTGCCAATATCTGATAAGCTGATATGCTGATGGGTAACACCTAATTTTCCCTTTTTCCCCCACCTAATTTTAGTGATCAAGTCTCGTCTGTGGTTTAATTAACATCATAATATGCACAAATAATCTTATCGTGATGACCCACCAGTAGGTGGAGACATGAAATACAATGCTTTTTAGTGTATTTAATATTCATTCATTGTGCAAAATAAGAAAAAGCAAATTGGCAGAGTTAGTCTCTCAAGAAAAAAAACATTTTGGAATGAAGCTGATGAAAGAGGCGCCCCAACTGCGAGTGATGCGGTGCGCCATTATGAGCAGAAATTTTGTCGGATGTCCTATTTCTATATAATCCTGTCTCTCATTTTGAAAGTGCCGCAATGGACAAGGAAGGCTGATTCCTTAGGTTCAAGTGAGTTATCTATAAGATAACTCCTTATGTCATTGCAGTGTAGAAATAAGGTGGCAGTTGGAAGTTGGAAGGAGATCACCAGGACGCTTACTGGTAAATAACTACTACACATAACAACCCAGGCTACTCGCTGTTGGCTATATTGTTTGTCATTTCCAGTAAATATATACTTTTTAAATTACAGGGAAATAATAATACACAAAGCACAGATCACAACATGACATGACAATATGGTCTCACAAAGAAAAACAAGAACAAAACAACAAACAAACAGACCAAAGTGAACAAAAGAAAGGACATAAAAAGTTAGTAGAATCAAATCAGTAATTCATATGATTAAGTTGATAGTACTAGTAAAAAAAGCAATAGATAATTTAAATTTAGATGACAGGTAGAGTATAATTATAATTCTGTATAGATCCACTTTTCACGAGAACAGATTTTCTCCACGTTTGAAAATCTTTACACCGACACAACCCCAATGTAATTTGATATTTATTGATTCTAGGGCTTCAACTAATGATTGTTTCCATCAACAATTAATTTGTCAGTTGTTCAGTTTCTCCTAACTGACTATTCCCTAATCACTTAATAAAATGTCAGAGCTACAATTACCCAGAGCTGAACAACAGTCCTAAAGAAAAGGATTAGGGTTGATCCAAATAATATACTATACTATCTGTACCTGAGATGAACATCCTTATTTAGATAGCTGTGTTTAATGTCTGACTTGTTGTAAAAAATGCGAAGCTCAATTCTGACATTGTTGTGTAAATAGTTTTTTAAATGAATAATAAATATAGCAACTTCTGATCAATCCAAATCAATTTCAGTCTTAAAATAACAACTTCCCGGTAGACCCCACCCACTTCTAATTAAACCCTGCCCATTCCAAGTGCAGATACGGATACAGATAGTTGGTTTTACACATACAGACATAGATACAGATAATGGTGTAATAAGGATATCCAATGTATTTGTTTTGGGAAGCTGGAACCAACAAACATTTGCCATTTTTGTCTTATTGATCACTTGAAGGATTGGTTAAATATCAGAAATGTTGTTGATAAATTGACTAATCTGTTAATCAGCTATATTTTTTAAGCTGTAGTTTATTCCATGCATTAAAGTTTGGCTGTTTTCTAAAGCTGAAGTGAAAAACTATGCCAGTTGTCATTCATGCCTAGATGGAGGTCACTGTTGCTGTTTAGAGTCTGTTCTGGATAATAGAAAATGATAGGAAAAGATGTTGAAGTGTTTTCCTGTTGTGCCGGCCTAACAGGGCGTAATCCTGCAGATAAATTCAGGAGCCAACCAACAGAGCGCCGGTGCAGCGGGTGACGGCGACACAAGCCTGAGATGTGCGGGGCACATATGTGCGTCTATCTCTCGCCATCTGCCACACCGATCATTAGAAAGGATGTCACACTGAGTTGGGACCCTCATAGATGCACGTGCCCCTCTTCGTTCGCCTCTCCCACTCAGTTATCCCTTTGTTGTCTTCAAGCTTAATTTCAGGGCAGATATGAGATTGGATCTGTGGGAGTGGGAGCTGATTGTTTTTACTCAGCAAAGGAATCCCCACAAGATGCTGAGGGTCGTGTCACAACACCACGGGGCTCAGTCCCTCGTGGCTTGGCATGAAAGGTCAGATGATGCCCGTCCGTTTGTGTGTGTGTGTTTGCACATGCAGCACACTTGCATATTTATTTGCATTTACACTTATTTCAGCGTACTTTTGTCTCTCGGGTCATTTGCATCTCCATAGCACAGTCAAGGCCCCCCTGTTGTCTCGTCTTCCTCTTCTTTCTCTTCCTCCCTGCATGTTCGCTGAGTTACACATCTTGTCACAGAGCTGTAACACCAAGACTCACATGTTCAACACTCATGATGTGCATACAGGCTCCTCTAAGAGAGTGTTAACAAAAATGCACAAATATAATCACACATATTGTGTATTTACATCATGTAAATGAGACGTGGGACTAACAGGCTGTGATGTATTTGCTGATCAGTGTTGACCCTGGTGATCAACAGGCTTGTGTTTGTGTGTGGCTGTTTGTTGAAATAACAGATTCAATCTGTGACCTGAGGGATGGAGGCCCTCTCTTCTGCCTCGTGGGGCCTCTGTTCTCGATGCCCCCGCAGACCTCGGCCAAGACCCCTAACAGCTTGAAAGATAAATATCTAATCAATATACAACTGCATTTGCATCAAAAACACGACCAGAAGCACAAAGCCAAGAAGCTATAGAAACAAGCATGTTGATTGTCGAGCATTTAATTCCAAAATTCAGATGTTGCCAGCGCTCTAAATGCATTAGATGTGGTGAGAAATTGGCTGTACATTAGAAAATAATTGACTTGTGTTAAATTCTGTTTTAAGCACAGTGTTCATTTTTAACAGGGGGACGGGGATTTGAATGGGTGTGTTTGCTTAGAAGATGCTCTGTTCTTTGTCTCGTGGTGGCACTTCACATTGCAGCTTTTACAAATCGCCACAGTCTTGGCACATGTGGTAGGATATGGTCGTTTTTAACTGCCCGTTCAAACATTTAAGAGTCTGTTTTTTCTTTATTAAAAGCTCTGTTTTTCTTTTTATTCTCCTCTCTTTAGAGCAGGCCATGTGAAATTACTCCCTCTATTATTATTTTTTATTAGGGGTGTGTCATATCATCTCGTTCTTGATAATACAGGTGTAATTTTTAATATCATAGGAAAAATTCATATCATGATACTTGCGATATTTCAACTAGTGACTCCGCGGTGGTTCCAAAAAGAGGAGCAGCTTCAGTAGTGTGGAATAAACTGTGGCGTCCTGAATGTTTTATGAACAGCCCGGACTTCTCAGACTCTTTAAGTGACTTACTGCTCAGAGGGAACTCATTCAGCGGCTCCTCTGGCAGCAGCACAGCGTCTCTCCCTCTCCTCTCTCGCCGTGCGCACACAGGAGTCGGTTTCCTTTTGTCATAAACTTTTGGTAATGTGACACTCGCGGCTCAACAAAAAACTCCATATATGTGAATGTGTGATAGTTGTGGTATCATAACAGCCTGTCACAGGTTACAGCGTGATGATTAGAGGAGAAATGGCAGAGCATAAAGGTCCAGGTGGAAAAAAAAAAACTCAAAGAAGTACTAAAAGAAGGAAATCACCTGTTGATTTATATATATATAGATCCCAGGGGACATTTTTTTGTATTTGGGAGCTGTTTAAATATTTAATTTGTGGTAGATTTTATTAAGTTGAACTATTAATATTATATACAGAATCTGAATCTCACTCTGTTCTTCACAAACTAAAGAAATGAGAGATCATTTTTGTTTAGTTTTTACTGAATATTTGAAGCAGGCTGTAAAACTAGTTCACTTATTTTGCTGCAATTCTATTTTCTTAAGTTAATAATAAAATTCTTATATATTTTTTACTAATGTGTCATATCCTATTATCCATATATCAAGAATATTGTTATCACAAAAAACCTTATATTATTTTAGGGCCATATCACCCACCCCTATTTCTTACTTATTATTTGATTGGCTGAGTCGCATCAGGTGAGATGATTTAACGCATGCAGTTGGTCTGCTAAACCAGTGCTACAAATGCTGCGCCCATTAAAAGAGAAACATTTTGTCAAAATTTAAAGAAGCAACAGACAGCATTTTCGCCTATATATATCATTATGAAAATAATGTGGGTTGCACAGGGTAGTATACACAGTAAAATCAGACTATCAGCGTTTACATAGGTTAGTTAGTGACTTTGCAATAAGCTTCTGCCACCGGGGACGAATTTTCGCGGAAAAAAATCTGCTTTATGGCAGGAAAGCGTCATGTATTGCCAAACTGGTCGGTCAGCCAATCAGGGACTGGAGCTGGTCCTTATGAGGAACTGGCCAGGGCATGAGATAGCTGAGTCAGGAGCACAATGGCAGATGGACAAAGTTTGGAGATAAGTGAAAAATGGCCTCCCAAAAGAAAACGAGCTAATCTGTGTGAGGAGGCGAAGATGCACAAAAAGGAGAGTGATAAAAGAAGAGGAAAAACAAGAGTAAACCTCAGTCAGGTGTTCAAGAGATGGAGGGAGCTCTGTGACCAAAGAGGCTTCAACACCGGTGTCCAGCTAGCTTTCTTTCTAATGGATCAGCAAGTAACACGGCTAAATGTTAGCTAGACGAGAGAGGACTGTACTGTACTGGCTGCTAGTTCATTCCTAGCTGGCCAGCATCGCAAATCGCTGCAACCAGGGACTGGTCAGCTGACATCCTCGTTGCCATTCTACGGCAGCCCTCGGACAGTGATTACCCTGACTGTTGAAAAATAACTCTGCTGCGTGTCAGTGGTTCCATTCCCCTGTCGGGAGTTATTTTTCAACAGTTACCGGCTCACTATACATTATCCCTCACATGTCTACTGTTGTTTGTACTGGTACTGTGCATTCTGGTATAATTATTTGCATTACTATTTGTTTTTTCTTCAGATAAATCTGATAATTGTTGCTCGGTCTCTTTGCTCATTTAATTAGTAGAGTGTCCACACACCTTCTCATTCTACATATACATAGAGGTATACTGGTGGCTTTACAGCCTACATCTGATTGATTATCTCTGATCCCCACGGTCAATTTGGTCTTTGCGACAGTGCCAGCAACACTGCTGACGCTAGGTGGCGCCAAGCTAAAACAAAAACCCGAATCCTATCTGTTGCCTCTTTAACTATTTTAAATTTTTTATTGATTATATTTCTGTGTCCTGAGAGGATGGTGTGTGAGTCCCAACCCAAGGGATGGCATGTTAACTAAACAAGAGGTAAGCATTTTGGTCATTTTAGCTGCGTTTTCACCAAACACTTTCAGTGTAGTACCCTCAGAACCGTACATAACCCGTACAGACATGTATCCATACCGTAAAGCTGTTTTCCGTTTCCTCCGCAGACAGTACTCTTAGTTATTTCCATCCTGTTACAACCCTGCCTACATCTGTGTTACTGCTCTATCAAGCGCTCGCTGTATTTCCTCTATACTCAAAATGCAGAGGTACGTCTGTGCCTTGCTGACTATCCAGGGAATGGGGTTGTGCAACTGCCTCAGAACAAACAAGAACAGGGTATATTTAGAGTCTTTGTCGCAATCGACTGGATATTTGAAAATAGGGGGTTTGTGGCTTGTGCATTTAGTGTCTCTTGAGCAGTCAACAGACTGCAGTGTTTCTAATGCCAACTTTTAGTATCGGATCAGTGTGCTGAGTACCTCAACACGGGTGAGGAAAAAACAGGACATAATGGAGTGGTTGTGTTGGTACCAACTTTTGACAATGGAAACACAAAAATAACCATTATAATATGTAACGAACTGAACTAAGCAAACCTGCCAGCTTGTTGGAAACAAGGCTTTTGCCAACAAGCGGGGTGGCATCCCCCTCTTTCCCCGTCAGGTCACCCACTGAGCAAAAGAGAAGAGAGGGGAGCAAAAGGAAAGCTGTAACGAGAAGCTCAAGGTGATTAAGCTGCCTACTGACAGTCCTAAACAAACAAGCCAGCTGTTGATGTGAGAAAGGAGTTGACCAAGCCACAGGAGCTGCTCAATAAATCACCATCTTCTGCCCCTGAGGAGAGACTTTGTCACCCTGACCTCAGATAAAATAATCAGATAGGAGGCAGATGGAAGAAGTTATTGTAGTCCACTGTAAAATCCCAGGCATATTTCTTCACCTCTAAAAGGACTCAGCAATCATAGACATAATGAACAGTTGCCACCCTGCTCTGTAGTTCTTAAATATTTGATCTTAGCTTGTTGAACCATGTGTGATCTGTGATATCGGTGATGCTGTGTGGCCCTCAGAGAGCTGCCTGAGCGCCACTGCTCGGACCTTTAGCCAATAGAAGGTCAAGTAAGAGCACCCAGTCCATGCTCTGTGTGTCAGTGGTTCAATCTGTCATGTCAGAGCTGAGGTCTTCTTGATCCTTGATGGATGTGGATGTTACACAGGACCAACATGTGGGATCCTCAGCCTCGTATATTGGGAGAACATAAGGAGCAACAACAACACAAGAAAACCACACATCAGCAACCATCTGATCTCAACCAAAACTTCTGTAGAAACCAATTCCATAGAAATATGTAAATGTGCGAATGTGAAGGTGCCCTGAGGAGTTTACCGTGTAAACAAACACTTCTGTTTACCTTCAGTGTTTCTCACCAAAACACACTCTGTGTATCCTCAAGGCCTCCGAATACATGCTGGATGCATTAACAACGTCAGGACAAAACTTGTTGTGAATGTTTGGGAATCAGCATTGTTTACATCAGCTTGCAGGCTTCTTCTCTTCTTCGCTGGTATCTTTTCTGGCACATTGCAGCAACAGACTGTCGACAGGCATTGCTGCCCGGCGCAGTCGGCAGGCATGGATATATAACCCTAACCCAACCTAGTGGCACATCTAAACGTTGCTCTACAGTGCCTCAAGTGGTCAAAAAATCTAAGAAACAAGTAAAATTGATTAACTTTTTTTAAGCTGCTTAGTAGTTTTTTGATTACAGCTCAGTTTAAAGACATGTCAGAGCAGCTGAATCAGTCTTGTCACACTTTTTTTTGCTTTAGGCAAAAGATGTACCTGTTTCCCAGCTGATTCACTTTATTAAGCAAAGTTTAGTGTCGTCTTTTTATAGAACAAACCCTCACACAGCTTCTCCTCAGCGACTGCAGCGCGGTACTTTCCCCCCCTTGCTGAGAAACAGAACGAGGCCGGGACGAAGAGCCGGTGTTTATTTTTTGAAGTGTCCCTTGATAAAGGTGCCAGGATGTATGACAGGGTGCGAGAGAGAGATGGAGGGAGAGGGCGAGGATGAGGAGAGAAATGGGGGAGAAGTAAACTACAAGAGTGGCTGACAGTCCCAGGGCTTCTCCATCACTTTACAGCCATGTATGGAGTTAGCTCGGGGAGCCACGCCGCACCCTGCGGAGCTGCCCCGTCGACAGGCACCGGGAGAGGTGTTATCACCCCGTTAAACACAGAGAGAGGAGGCATTAGAGGCTGAGGAGAGGAGTGGTGACAGGTCTCTGCAGGACAGGAGACAGGAGCAGATAGGAGCGCTTCCTGTAGGACTTCCTCAGGGGGAGAAGAGGCTCGGAAATTACAAGGAAATTTCACATTGCCAAAAAGTCCTGTTGGATAAAAGCATGCAGGAATCACTCAGTGAGTTAAGTATAGTGGAGGGAGCTGTGAGAGGAAGGTCTGAATCTGTGGTTTTGAAGAAGAGGAGAATAAGGGTCGGATTATGCTTAAGAAGAACTAGTTAGCCATTTTCTGTGTGTCTCTACCTGAACAGGGACGAGAGACAGTTTGTTAGAGACAGTTAGTTGTCAGCTGTTAAATTAATCGGCAACGTGATAATCGATTTATCAGGGTGAAAAAAAGTCTGTGATTCCAGCCTCTTAAATGTGAATTTTTTTTTGTTATTTTACTCTCTGTGACACTACATTGAATATATTTTAGTTGTGGATGAAACAAAACATTTGAGGACGTTATCTTTTTTTTCATTTTTAAAAGCACTAATTGACATTTTTCCCCATTTTCTGATATTTTTGTGCCAAACAAGTCAACGATTAACCAAGAAAATAATCAACAGATTAACTGACAATGAAAATAGTTGCAGCCCTAAATGAAAGACAGAAGGACGTGGCACAGTGGAGGGTAGGAAGTAACGAAGAAAGAGAGAGAGATAGAAAAAAAGGAAGGACAGAAAGAAGGAAAGAGGGAAGGAAGGAAATAAAGAAAGAAGGAAAAGACAGAAGGAGGGAGTGAAGGAAAGTTGAAGGGTAGAAAAGAAAGGAAGTAAGATAAAAAGGGAAGGAAGAAGGGAAAGAAAGAAGGAAGGAAGGAAGAAAGAAAGAGAAAGAGGGAGACAAGGAAAGAGGGAGGGAAAAAAAGGAGAGACAAAAAGAAAGAAGGAAAGACAAAACAGGGAAAGACAGAAGAAGGACAGAAGGAAGGAAAGAGGAGGTGGAAGTTAAGAAAGAGAAAAGAAGGAAGGAAGGAAAGAGAGAATGAAAATTAAGAGGGAGAGAAAGAAAATACAGAGGGAGGACAAGAAGGAAAGGGAAAGGAAGGAAAGAGGCAGAAGGAGAGAAGGAAGGAGGTAAGAGGAGAGAAAGAAAGGAAGTTAGATAAAGAGGGAAGGAAAATGAAACAAGGAAGTAAAGAAAAGAGTAAGAAAGAGAGACAAGGAAAGAAAAACGGAAAGACAAAAGGACAGACGGAAAGAAAGAAGAGGTGGAAGGTAAGAAAAAGAGGGAAAAATGAAAGAAGGAAGGAAAGAAAGGGAAATAAAGATGTAAAGAAAGAAAAACAGAGAGAGAGAACAAAGAAAGAGACTGGAAGAAGGAAGGAAGGAAAGTAAGAAGGTAGGAAAGAAAGAAAGAAGACAAGGAAAAAGAGAAGGAAACAAGGAGACAAAAATAAAGATGGAAAGAAAAACAGAACTGAAGGACAGAAGGAACAAAAGGAAAGGTGGAGGGTAAGAAAGAGAGAGGGAAAGAAGGAAGGGACAGGAGCAGGAAAGACTGAAAGGAAAGAAAGATAGAGGGAGAGAATGAAATAGGGAGCACAAAAAAGAGAGGTAAAGAAAGATTGAAAGATGAAAGTAAGAAGGTAGGAAAGAAAGAAAGTGAAAGAGGGAAGGAAAGGGAAAGAAATAAGGAAAGAAAGAGACAAAAGGAAAAAGGGAAATAAAAACAGGGAAAGACAGAAACAAAAGACAGAAGGAAGGAATGAAAGAGGGAAAGAAGGAAAGGAAGAAGGAGAGAGAGAGAGAGAGAAGAGGAAAGGAGGCGAGACAAAAAAAAGATGGAAACAAAGACAAAAGGACAGAAGGAAAGAAAGAAGAGGTTTAAAATGGGAAGGAAAGAAGAAAATGGCAGGAAAGAGAGACAAAAGAAAAGAGGGAGGGAAAGAAGGAAGGATGGAATGAAAGAAGGAAAGAGGGAAGGAAAGAAACAAGGAGAGAATGAAGGAGAGTAAGATGTTAGGAAAGCGAGGAAGGTAGATAAAGAGGTGAGGAAAGAGGGAAGTAAAGAGAACTAAAGAAGAAAAGAATTGAAGGAATGAAAGATGAAGAGAGGGAGAGAAGGAAAGTCAGAAGTAAAGAAGAGCCCCTTGTTGAATATCCATCCCCTGATCTTTATCCCTCTTGCAGCAGACAAGGACACTCACAGAGACAAATTCAGGCTAATTGCAGCTGCATGTCCACCAGAGTCTCTGAGACAGGCCACGGCTGGGGTCAGACCAGCATCAATCACTGAGGGGGGGGGGGCCACACAGATCTGGTCCCTCTCTGGAGACCACCACAATGGGGCCACAATGGCCTGTGGTCAGCCTCCATCTTTCCTATAGGAGGGGGTGGACGAGGTCACAGTGTCCTGAATGGACAGTGGCCAGCAGTGACCCACTCTTTATTGGTATGCAGAATAATGGACAGTGGTCAGTGATGGGGGTGGTTGTGGGAACGGATTTAGTGACAGAAGTGATCGTGGTTGGGACGGTTTCACAATGAGAAGGAGAAGGAAAAATACATTTGCTGTCATTTATTAGTCTTTTCTGACACATAGAAGTAGCTGAACGCAGCTTTTAACGCCATTATCTGATCTTCTTTTTCTCCTGTACTCATAACATACCTGTCAGTTCACACCTTTAACTGCCCCACACGTTCTGGAAGTACAGAATAAACACATGTAAAAGACATATGTAGAATATGGGCTGTGTCTGTGGGCCATTGCTCTTTCAAACCCCACTTCACAAATCCAATAATCAAGCTATCAATCACAACAGGACACGACATTTGACATCAGAAATGCATACGATTTTCATCCTTTCCTCACCTGAACACCTCTTCTGTCTTTTTATATCTTAAAACGTCTCCTCCAGGGGTCAAGCAAACATCTCACACTGAGTCTAAGAGTAGCCTTTAGAAAACACTGTACACAATAAATCGTTTATGAAATGGTAGTGTCTATCATAGTGTTGCATGGTATACCGGTACTAAAATAGTACCGCGGTACTACAGTATTACAAACGGTACTATACTGCATTTGGAAAATACCGGTACTTTGAAATTGATTCAATTCATTAATTTAGTTAATTTATTTTACTCATTTATGCACACAAACGCCTTTCTTGTTCCTATTGGAGCCCAGATTGTGCAAGTGGTGTGTATGACAACACCTGTATCAACATTCGCAGCTGGCGCACGTGAAAAAAGGCAAGAGAAAGTCTGAATCGCAAAGGGAGACAACACGAGACAACACAAACTTCGTGGAACATTTGAGTTACCAAACCGCGACATCCGTACCGAGGTACTTACCGAACCATGATTTTTTGGTACCGTTACACCCCTACTATTTATTGTTCTAAAGGTTTGTATCCAAAAGGACTTTTCCTTAGGAAAAGTACAGAAGAGTATCGAAAAGTATCGAAATTCATATTGGTATTGGTACCGAAACAAAGATTTTGGTATCGTGACAACACTAGTCTATCATGTCATGTGGGATTGTGTACGTTGGGGGAAAACTACTGTAAACTTGTCTCAGATGGATGTAGGGCGGCTCCCTAACAGTCGACCAAACGTTAGTCGACCAGAAAGGTCATTAGCCGGCAAATTTCTTAGGTCGCTTAGTCCCAGAATTTGAAAAATTGAAAGGACAGACACAGGAAGTGTCCACGCTCAGCAGTCAGATAGGAGTCAGGTTAATCTCAAGGGCTGGTACCTGCAGTTATTCCACAGGCTAGTTAATAACATGTCGGGCAGGAAATCCAAAGTGTGGGATCATTTTGAGAAGGTGAAGGACGAACCCAAGGTGATATGTAAACTCATCTTCATTGGTCGACTACAAACATGACGTATCATCTGAAACATGGAAGTAGCTACATGCCCATTAGCCCACAGCGTCATTAACAGGCGGCTCGCTCAGTGTGTGACGTGCACTTGTAGATAAAATATAGGCCTATATTAATGAAAGTTCATTAGTACGGTTTTGTATTTCTCTGTAATGTAGCACAGTGTTAACAATGTTACTGATACTATTCTTTCTCACACCTTCAACTCAAACCATTGTGTTGCCCCACCCAAAATATATCATTTATTAATTAAATTAATATCGTAAACATGCGGGCGACTAGTCGACTAATGGCCCTAAATGACGACTGCTGGTTGACTAGGAAAATTCTTAGTCGGGGGCAGCCCTGCTTCTTTGTGTAGAGAGCTGTCTTTTTATATCTTCAAGTGTCTCCTCCACGGGTCAAGTAAACATCTTAGAGTAGCCTTTAGAAAACACTGTACACATGAATCATTTATGAATGAAATGTTGTCTATCATGCCGATTAGGGTTGTGTACATTCAGTGAAAACTACTCTAAACTTATCTCAGGTGGATTAATCATTTAAATGTAGTGTATATCACAATGCTATCAGATAACTGTCTGCATGGTCAGAAGTATCGTTGGTGGAATCTAAACATACAGTAAAAATGCTGCAACCGTGTGACTGTGTTCAGTCACTCCAACGTGGAAACCAAACTCTTGTCAGCTTCACTGGACTCTCTCCCACACTCTGTCTGTCACTCCTGATGGGAATACCAACTGATTTGTGATCATGCTATAATTCCTGCCATTTCACCTTTCCAGTCTTGGAGCTCTCATAATGGATAAAACACCTGATGAATCCCCAAATCCTCGCTCTCTGGAGCCCAGACGGTTTGGTCACAGCCGGATCTTTCACTGTACCCCCTTTGTGTTCTTTAAATCCTTGTGTCCTGTTCTGTCCAATCAAACTTAACATCCTTTAACTCATCCAGACAACGCTTTATTATCTCTGATAAAATACTTTCCCTTATGGAATTATTTGTAGCTTTGTTTTATTCATGTCAGTGACCAGTGCCTCCCCTGTAAAGGACAATTTTGATTTTCTTCCTCTTCACAGTAGGATCGTATAATTCTTATTCTTAATCTAACTAGTGTACACATACACCACAGTACATGTTGTACAGATATACAGTAGATGTGTTGAATACTAGATATAGGAAGTGATTGAACCGGTTCTCATTCCCGAGGCGTCAAATACAGCAGCCTGGTTGCTGGGTCATGGCTTATGTTAGTGACATATAAGGCAGTTTACAGTGTCTGTTTGAGACGCACCAGGCTTTCAGTTAACTTCAATCTAATCCTGTTTGTGGCAATGTCATAAAAAGAGCAAAAAAGTCAGAGTATGGTGGAGGGGCAGAGTGGTGGATAGATCATCCTGCTTTCATTCCTAGGTTGTCAAATATGGACGCTTCGTCACGCCCCTCGGTGTGTGATACCATTAAAGAATGCACCCTTTGGCGTCTCTGTGAGATACACAAGGCTTTCAGTTAATTGTAATGTAAACCCATCCACAGCAATGTTCAACGCCCCTAAGCTAGTATAAAGAGCAAGAAAGTCCAGGTGAGAGGGGAGGTGGGTAGGTCAAACAAACACACAAGTTTTAACGTATTGTTACGTAAATTATGCCTGCCCATCCCTCACTTTCGTCACTCGCGTCACACATTTACGTCACGTCACATTAACAGAAAACATTTTTTTTTCAAACCTAAACAGGTAGTTTTGTTGCCTAAACCTAGCTGTGACCGTTTGACAACTTCAGCCACATATTACGAGTTTGACCCAGGAGACAGCCGTGTGTCGCATACAGATGTTAAAGGGAATGTCTTATAGAGACGCCAAAGGGTGCCTTTGACGTCCGTATCGGACCCTGGGGGGCGTGAGAAAGTGTCGGTATTTGCGGACCTGGGAGCTTCATTATTTGACGATCTTGGATAGAGAACGCATGTGAAACTAAACAACTTGGTATATATCAATTGATGTTGTCATCATAGTCATAGACATAGTCATAATCATTAAAGGGAAACCCCACCCTGATTAAGAATTCCAGTAGGTTATTTTGATGGCCTAGGAAAGTCCAGTCAATATTTGTGAACATGATCTCCTCTCCCTGAATGCCAGAAACCAGAGAGGTGATGTCATCAAGTATAAAGTCTGGAGCTGCTCCATAGACGATTATTGGGATCCTGATTTCGTGTACCCACAGAATTCTATTGTAGTGTTCTCAGGTCTGAAACAGAAAATGTAACTATATACCCACCCAGAACATTAGGAAACGGCACTTGAAAATAAAAGCTCAGTGCTGGAAATTCACTGTACTTCAAAATAAAGTATGATTTTTACAAACTTGACACATTTGCGAGTCACTTGCGGTCCATTCAGAATGGACCTTGACCCACCAGCTGGGAACCACTGCTCTAAAACATCTTTCACCATTCACAGTCTGTGGAGCAGCTCCAGACTTCATACTCTATGACATCACAAATTTGAGTTTAAGACTCTAGTTTTTGGATTTGGGTTGATGGAGTTGTGTTGTTCATGTTAACTAATATTTCTGGACTGTCTTGAAAATATGAAAATGTGCGTAGTTCCCCTGTAAGTTACTCTAACTAAAGTTGGTACTTTAATTCAAGTCATGATCGTTTTTCTAAACCATACCAAGTAGTTTTGTTGCCCAAATCTGAGGTAGTTTTGGCTGCAAAACCTACATTTCCTGTGAAGATGGACATTTATTTGAAAGACACTGAAGTATCTAACAAGCAGAAACTGATAGGCCCAAAATTGATGCTAGAGGGGTACCTAGAGTGTCATGGTTTGAAGTGTAGGGTTGCTGTATTTGGCGACCTTAAAGTGAGAACGTGTTGTTTTGTCATGTAGAATAAGATATGTGTACACTCTGCCTCTTTTTTTGTCCCTAGAATTTTCGGGTTATCTTCACAAAAATCCTCTTCATTTGCAAACACCTGCTAATGTGCGGAAAGCTGGATGATCATTATATTATCTCCAGGGTTCTTTTGTTACTGTTATCAAGTTGTTTCATCTTCAGTGGCTGTTTCTGCTCTATTTTTATCTGTATCCAATTCTTTTCTGCTGTCCAATTCCCCCACGAGGCATCATTACAGTTTGATGTGAACTATACAGAAATCTAATCTCATATATTACAGCAAGATGAAGGTGGAGACGGGAAGCATTTTCGAAAATGTAGCCTGTCTGCAGACAATGTCACATTAAAGTGTCTCTATACACTTTGTTCAGCAGTTCAAATCAGAGGGTGACTTTAATGTGGCACTTTAACAGCTAGCTGTGTGAGTGAGAGTTACACAAAGAGTTGTTTTATGGCACTGTGGATCGGCTCCACTGTGACTATTTTCCATACACAAACTGGTCCACCGTAACAGACATTGGAATCATCTGGTCATCTTCGACGGCGTTCAGCTAATTATTCCTGACCAATAAAAGCAAAAAAACATACCAGAATAGTTTTTTAACATGGTTCTGATTTTCCAGCTCATTTCACAACTTGGAACTAATAGAGCTGGCAGTCCATCTTCAAGAGGAATACATTTTTAGATTTATTGGTGTGTTGATAGACAAACCTGAACTCTAATCTGTTCCTTACTGAAGATCTCATTGCTTCTTTGGCTTTTAAGTTGCCTTCAGATCTCATCATGGGCTTGATGCGTGTCACGAACGTTTGTGAGCTCGTTTGAAGAAGAAGTGTAGAAACGGTGTTTAGTTATGAGGTCGAAAACTCTGACCCTTGACTCGTTCCCTTTTTGAGCTGATTGCGTTAAAGATGCCAAGGACTAATCCGAGAACTTTACAATTGCATTCTTTCCACAGCCCATCCGTTCACCAGTCGGCTCGTACACAGCTGCAAAAAGCATCTGCATGAGGGAAGTGCAGTAAAGTCGCTGGGCTAAATTTATGTATCCAAGTGTAATTGGTCTTGTAGCTGCTGGAATACATCAACTGGAATTCAGCAATACTGCACACAACTTATTAAAGTTCAGCAGAAGTTCAGTTTAAAATTAAAGTTCATTCAAAGTGCTGTTTTTAACTCAGCACTATTCTAAGGAACAGGCAAAACGACGTGGGGGGAGAAAAAGGAGCAGCGAGCAATACATTTTCATCTGAAATTCATGTATATGCCATTAACTTTAATGGATCTCAGCTTATCTGCATTCAGAGCCGTCAACGCAAACCGTTAGCCTCTCAGTAAATTTCCATGCAAAGTTTTCATACTTGGGTACTTGCAGAGAAAGTGAGGCTCACTGAAATATTTATATAGAGCATGCAGTCACTTCTGCATGAGCGAACGCCTCAAGATGAGATACGGTTAATTTAGGCAGAAAATACATCGTCTATTAATATGTGTATACCATGAATATTTAAATGCTTCTCTCAGTTGTGTCTGACACTGGGGACAGGTGATGTAAGCCGAAGAGGAACGATGGAATTCGAAGCTCCCTCCCTTCCGTCTACGTAAACACTTTCTCATCTGAACTGCCTTGACACGTTGGAGACGCTCTCTGTGCTTCCTATAGACCTGTGTGCCATCTCACTGGCATACAGCATGTGATGCAGTTAATGTAAAACATACCAGCAGAGTGAGCCCAGCGCTCCCCCCAAATGAGATTAGAGAACTTCACGTATGGCTCCTAATCCTCTTGATTTAAGGGCCAGTTAAAGCATTTCCCAGTAATATGTTTCCACTTCCTGTTAGATAAAGCCTTATTATTATAATATGTTTACTGCAGGCAGGGTGAGTTTCATTTTTAGTGTAGTGTTAATTCTTACACTGACTTTGGCTTACATGTCTTGTGTGCTGCACATGAATTCAGTTAAAAATATAAAAATAAATCAAATCTGCATCATTAACTCCTTAAAACCCTCCTTAAAAACCTCAAAAAATAAAATGTGTAATATGTGAAATATAAAATGTAAGTATTACAAATATTATATTTTTATATGCTAAGATAGAATTTGTTATCTGTGCTAGGTTTAAGCCTGAAGGGGATCATATGTGTGTGAGTGTGTGTATCTGTCTGCAGCTAATCTCGCAAACTACTGGACCAGTCAGCCTAATATTTTGTGTGCACATTTATGACCATGAGCTCAAGGATCTCAGATGGTTGCAGTGATTCAGAATTGTTGAAAAACCTTTTTTATTGACTGTTTTATAACACTATTGAGCGCTGACTCCTCAGTTCTCTTGACTAGAAAACTGCTCGGCTGTGAAACAATCGTGTGTGTTGCAGGCCATATACTGGCCTTCGTCATGGCTCAAAAATTGACATCTATAGAAAAGTCTGGTCTCATTTTGAACCCAAGCATCTGCAGATTAATTCCATACCTGATTGTGATATGAGACTAGATATATTCTTAGATTTTGGATATCATAATATTGTGCATGTTGACTTTTCTTGGCTTTGAAAGCTGCATTACAGTTAAGTCATATATTTTTCTGAACTTACCAGACTGTTCTTTTATTTGCCTTTAGCCACGTAGTTATATCCACATTACTGATGATATAAAAATCTCATTGTGTAAATACTTAGTGGAAGCACCAGTAGTCAACCCTACAATACTGTGGCATTATTGATATCGAGATAATTGTACTGCTACTATAAGTGAGAAGGCTGCTTAATTAAATCATTTCTTTCTTTGTCTATTTAAATTGTGTTTATTTCCTACTTTATTGTGCTGTAGCCTCCACACAAAGGTAATAACTTTAACCTCACAGAAACATGGGAAAAAAGGCAATGAGCAACTTGGTAAGAAATGTCACACAAATTCCAAATTTATTGATTCAGCAAAAGATATATATAAAAAGATTTATAATTATTATTATCACCTTTTTAAAATTATGGTGCAGAATTATTATGATTTTTAAGGTACAACAAACCTTAAAATAATAAATACAAACAAGATAATTTCCATGTTTGTTTGTATTTGTTTTAACATTCTTTTTTCCTACTTTTCCTACATTTCATTTTTTATGTATATATATTTTTGGGTAATTTCTTCTGTAATTGCTCATTGCCTACTTCCTATTTGAAAGAAACCCAATTTCTTGAGGTTTCAAAAGGTTAAAGGTCATGTTCTGAATGACATGGATCAGAAATTTGTGGTTGTGTTTTGCTTATCAAAAATACATTCATCCTCATAATTATATCTTCTGAAACATACTGTGGCACGTCTGTGGGAATTACAACGAGTAAACAAGTGACTGCGAGCAGCTTAGGTAACCAAAATGTGGTTGCAGCGTGGGGATCTGCTCTCCACTGAGTGCACTTTCCTAGTAATCAATATATTTACACATTTAAATAAAACAAAGTGATGTACAAAGCTTTGGTGTTATCCAAAGGTGTATTGTGGTTTTATAAATGTATATAAATCAGTTTAAAAAACAAACAAACAAACAAACAATAAAATTAAATTAAATTAAATACACCATTTTTAGGGCAACACTGTGTTTGATTTATAAACACCTTGCTCTTTTGGTTAAATTTATTTTTGTGTTTGTAGGGACATAAAATCTTTTTGTGTTAAATAAAAAATCACAAACAACTAAAACAGAGTCTAAATGATAAAATAAAATTCTAATTTCATCTTTAAGATAAAAAACTAATTTTAATGTGTAGTATAGGACAAATCCAAAGAAAGTAACCAGTATGTTTTTCCCTCTCTTTTATGAAGTGTATTTATTAATTCAATTTTGTATTAATTTGAGATTGCGACACACTAGTGTGAGGTGCTGATTACTGAATCTGAATGGAGCAGACGTTCCACAGATGTGTGTCAATCAGTGAAAATACTTTCAGTTCATGTGCGTGTGGCACCAGAACAAGACGAAAACACTCAAAGCAAATTAAACCATGCACAGTCACCTCCATCGTCACAGAAGTTTAGTTCCAGCAATGAGACGCACAACAAATACGACATCTGTAACGTATTACAGTCAGGAAGGGAACGGGCCGAGACGCACACACACACACAAACACACAAACAAGCACACATGAATCAGAGCAGGTGGCTTCCACACTGAACTGGACTCTTAATTGAATCCATGTCGAGCCAGCGGCAACGTTCAGCTCATCCCATCTGCCCTGTGACACCGTCCTGTGCAGGCTGCAGTGGTGGAAAGTTTTGCCTTTAGTTTCTCGCACCGTCTCAGTGTTCTTCATAAAAAAAACAAAAAACAAAAAAAAAAAACAAGACAATTAACAAGCGGGCATACAGTCACTTCTGGCCCTCGTGCACACTCTCACACATTAGTATGATAATCTGATATTTTACAGCTCCTCTAACTTTCCAGTTTCTTTAGTTCAAATTACTTGTGTTGTTTTTCCAGCTCTAAACTGTCTTGATCCCTTTTGGCGGCGAGTTCATCATTAAGAGTAACCATGAGAACAAACAGAGGCGGGAACATCAGAGCTGGTGCGGTAAAGCGGAGCGCATGCAGTCCGTTTGGTCAGGCGTTTCCTGGCAGGCAGCTGGCCTGATGAGCAGTGAGTGAAGCTCAGGCGCTGACACTGATCACATCCTGGCCACAGGCAAACACTTCCTGTCACAAGCTGAAAGTGCTGAGCGGTGGACAGCCATCTGGCCAGGCCTGCAGGCACCCACAGGCTTACCGGACCCAATTACACTGAATGTACTTCCTCTTAAAAAGTTCCCAGAGCACAAGGCCTCATCTTCTAATTACTTGATTTGTCCCAAACCCAAATATTTGTAATCCTGTGCAATGTGCTTTTAACATTGTGCAACTTCTCTCAGTTCAAATCAGACCATGGATGCTTCTTATAACTTCACATCTTCCATCAGAAAAATCAAATGTATAATCATAGTCAGATGTTATTCAGTTGTTTCCTCTACATCTATGGATAAATGTATTGTGCAGATCCATCAAAATTTAAACAAATATGAGCTTTAAAAAAAAAACATAACTCACTGATAGCATGACAACGGTATACTTTCTGTTCACCTAAAGCATGTTTCAACCCTTCATCCTATAAGATAAAGAAAAACAGAAGTGACAAAGTCCCCAAAAAGTTTAGTTTATTTTAGTTTTACACAACCAGTACATCTTTTTGACTTAAGTTAAGTTTAAGTTTAAGTTAATTTACTTTACTTTATTAATCCCCCTGAGGAGAAATTCAATGTTTTCCCTCTTGCTTGTCAATTACACACAGGTCCGAAAGACACACACATGCACAAACAGGACCTATACATGCACAAAGTGGAGAGATGTCAGAGTGAGGGGGCTGCCCTTGGTGAGGCGCCCCGAGCGGTTGGGGGGTTTGGTACCTTGCTCAAGGGCACCTCGGCAGTGCCCAGGAGGTGAACTGGCACCTCTCCAGCCACCAGTCCACGCTCCATATTTTGGTCCGGACGGGGACTGGAACAGGCGACCCTCCGGTTCCCAACCCAAGTCCCTATGGACTGAGCTACTGCCGCTAAAGCTATGAAATGTCCTATTAACATCAAATCAAATCAACTTTAATTATAAAGCTCATTTAAAAACAAAATTTAAGATAATAAATAACTTAAGAATAAAATAAAATAATATAGAATTAGATAAGATGAATTAAATTAAAATAAAATACATAATTAAGGCTATGAAGTGTCCTATTAGCATTAAATCAGATTTATTTATAAAGCACATTTAAAAACAACCAAAAAGTAAGAGAAATAACATGACAAGCCAAAAAACATGCACAAATCAATGAGTAAAAAAGAAAATAAAGCACAGAATAATAAGCTATGAAAAAAAAAAAAAATAGATAAGATAAAACAGAAACATTAAGGACGACCCAAGAAAACGAGGGTTTTCAGGTTAGTATGGCTCTTATATTCCTAAAACACTAGGTGTGTTTCCATCCACCTTTTTTTAATGTGCATCTTCAATTTGCACATAAAATATCTTGAGTGGAAACAGCAAAAATTTGAAAAAGAATCTCAAAATATCACAAAAAAGTTTTTACGCTTGTGAGAGGAGGAAAAGTTGGTGTGTTTCAAAAAAAGGTGAAAGCGATTATATGTTATTGAAACAGGCAAATCCACTTGTGCTGAATCTATTTCCTGAAAATTTTGTTAAAATTTGCGCTGAACTTGGTTGGACACCCAAATACTGAAAACTCTTCTCGATCCAGTGGTGTTGTAATGGGGGTAAAGGTGGGACTGATTACCCAGGGCTGTGATGTGGGAGGGGCCTGTGAAAAGTGAAAAGTGAACTTTGTTTTCTTTGCATTTTTTTCTCTACGTAATAAGTGCCATAACTAAATTAGAAGTGGCTGAATAAATCTGTCGAAAAACTGAACTATGTATAAAAAAAAGTTAGTGGAAGCTCTCTGAGGCGAAATACTTTAGTTCAACCCGGTTGTTCTCCCTCTGAAGTCTTGAAATCCGGTGCTTTGGCAGAGACTTGTGGCGTCAGACGGGGAAAAGTGGCGGGAGATGGACGAAAGTTAAGATGCCAAAAGTCAGGTGCAGGGCAGGTGGGAGGGGTGGTGGATGGGTCCAGCAAACACTGACTTTCACCTGGGAGAGTGATGTTCGCGTCCCGTAAGATTATAAAGCCAACTTGAACTTGACATGGTGTCCCTGGAGGTTAACAGCCAACACACCCAGGGTACCTTGCACGTCATCGATACGTGACGAGGTCGGAGTGAGACTCAAAAAAGAAAAGAAAGAAAGGAAAGGGGAAAAAGCAAACTGACTTTGTCAAAAAGAGCGTGTAAGAGAGAAATGGATCAAGAGAAGAAGGGGGGGGGGGGGCACAGAGGCTGCATATCCATGGGACCCAGAATTTGGTGCTTCGCCCCTGCCTTCTTTCCATAACACCAGTAACGTGCCAAATAATGGCATTTCTGAGTAGTGTAACTTTAACTATAACCACATACAGCATGCCTAACACATGTAGTGACCACGCCATCAGCCTGGAAGTAAAGAGACGGACGGGTGTTAAAGTTAGTTTCTAGAGACCCAGGAAAGAGAAAGCTGCAGATGCTCATATTCAGGAAGGCGTAACAACAGAATGGTTTTCACAATCGCTCCATTAATGACCTCAACTATTAATCAGTTACCACCATTGTGCCACTTGCATTTGCATGTTGTTATCTCAGGGAGGGCGAACAGGTTGGAATGTGAACCTGCCAGCACATGTCGGATATGAGATGGCTGTACAGATGGACAAGCAGAGGGACAAATGTTAATCTTTCCCTCCCTCACATTTCGCCCAGGCGCTGCAATATGTGGACCAACAGCTTCCGAATTAAGCAGCAGACTGAGGCTTGTTTTTATGGTAAATAATAATCAATATTCCTCTCAGGCTTCCTCCTCTCCCGTTGGATCAGTGGTAATGGATACGCTGGGTTGATGGGTTTTTTCTTTATTGAAGACATATAGTTGATCCAGTGTAATCTGAGTTTACTTTGCATTTTGTGACTTATGTAAGGAAGCATCAGGGGCCTTTTTGAGCTCTCTAATCCTCCCAGACTATCCTTTTATGAACCCCTCAAAGTCTTTACTCTTCCTAGCCCCCTGAACCTTAAATCTAGGCATTAAGATAAACACCAGAGGAAATTCGGCTTCCTTGCGCAGGCCCTTTGGCTCGCTGATTGGCATTATATCCTCTTTTCCTGTAATGCTCTACCTTTTCCTCACATTGCCCCTCCTTCCTTTCTTATCGTACGCAGTCACTCAATCTCTTATCTGTCAGCCCAGGTCATCAGCAAACTTTGTCGTGCTTCCATCTCTGTCGTGTCATTTCAAACTTAATCTACAGCACAGTCGTCATCTCCTTCACTCTGTGATTACAGCAGGTCTGTGTCTCCTGTCTGGCTGCTTCCCCTCCCCAGTCGACCCCCGTCTTCTTACCCCTCCAGCCCCAGACTCTTACCTCAGCTCCCCTGGGCGGGCTGATTAGCCCCCTGCTGAAGGCAGCAGGAGTGTGGCTTTATGGGGCAGTTTATGGGGGACTACTGAGTCTTATCATCACAGAGAAGCCGTACTGTGGAGAGCTGAGGGCTGTTTCTGGACCAGTAGGTTCATGGAGATTACTGACCAGTCCTCCGACTGGCGAGCAACAGATTGCACGGGCCTTGGTGGGCCTTGGTTGATGGGGGCAGATGGGTTTTGGTTGGAGTGTTGCCCTGCAGGATACACGCGTGCTGACTTCATGGTGTCAAGTCCAGCCAATGCAACGATTCAGTGTTGTGCTCTGTTTGTTTTGTGCTTTTCTCCACTTTTCTGCACTGTATGAAACTGTGACCTGTCATTTGTCAAAGATGTTTTTGTCTGACGTGCCTGTGTGGTAGAGGGCACGAGCAACCACAATTCAATCTGGGTCATCTGAGACGGAGATAAAAGAGCAGAAATATCAGATTTATGACAGAAAACACTATAACATCAAGCTTTTATTTCTAAATCAAATCTGGCTGGCTTTTATCAGATGTGGGCTCTCTGACGTCGTAATATGTTTGTTCAATAAAGAATCAGGATGTGTCTGATTTAAAGAGCGGGGAGACTCCATATTGATCTGCACTTCCCGAGGAGACGAATCAGTCAGGTGAAGAGCAGCAGCGGGGCATTAAACAAAGACCACAAAATATCTGTAATGTATCACTGTGGACAGATCATAAATGGCAGGGTGTCCAGAGTATGGCGGTCTGATCTCTGCCAAAAGGTGTGGCAGAAGAGTGTGTGGATGGATCCGGCAGATTTCAGTGTAGTGGTGAGAATATTGTAGACACTTGATGAAACAAGAATTACAATCTTTAACATCACAACACACTCCACTACAAATAAAAGTCATGCACTCAAAATTATATTTAAGCGAAGGTACAGATAAGAATTAACAGCAAAGTATTTTTAAAGCTGGGGTAGGCAGTGTAATTTGACGTTAACTGGGCATATTGTACGTCAAGTGGTCTGAGTGTAATTAGACTTGTGCACCTCCTCTTGGCTCTGTTTTCGGTCTTTAGAAAATCTAAGCTGTGACAGGAGACTCTGGACAATCACAGGTCATTTCAAAGAGAGGACATTCCTATTGGCTGTCCTATAAATGCAGATGTGTGTCCCTTCGATGAAAGCCTGATTTAATGGCGCAGAGTCCTGCAGAAAAAGTTACACTTATAATTCCCACACGCAGACGGCAACAAATAAGTTCCCTGTGAAAGTTTTTTGAATTAAATCAAATTAAATTTGATTTTTTTTAGGTAGAGTTTGCCTCTTTATTAGGAAATGGTTGCACACAACATACTGATACAGTCAATTAAAAATTTGTGTTTAACTTTGTGTATAGTCCCAGTTGAATATTATAATAATAATGTGTGGACATCACCAAATCATACACTGCTGTATGGGACTAACAGGAAGTGGACATGTCTGTAAAGGGGAGACTCGTGGGTTCCCACAGAACCCATTTTCATTCAGAAATCTTGAGGTGAGAGGTCAAGGGGCATTTGTGAAAATGGCCATGTTGTTTTTTCCTCGCCAAAATTTAGCCTAACTTTGGAGCATTTTCTACCTTTAAAACATCTATAGCTTCTGGGAGACAGGTGGCGGCAAAAATAGCAGCATGTGATTATCATGATTTTTGATGTTCAAAGTAACTTTAGAGGTCAAATAGTGGAGTAAAAAGTACAATATTTCCAGAAGCATCAGTATGAAATAGCATAAAAAAGATTCTCAATACTCACAGAGGGTGTTCTTTGACGTTAGGCCCCCTACTTTTGTAGGTATTAATAGTTATTGTGTGAGGTTTTATCTTGTGTGCGTACAGTATGTGGTCCTGGTCCTGTGGCAAGGTGATCATGAATTGAATCTGGAAGCAAACACACACAGGAGGATCGTCCCACTTTAGCCTGAAGGAATCATGATCGGAAGTAAAGAGGCGGCGCTGAGAATGTGGGGAATCCCAGAGTTTGTTTTCAGCAGGCAGGGAGGGCAACCTGAGGGCCTCTACAGGTGGCACTATAAAGCACACACACACCTGGTGAGATGGGCAGGAGAGAAGTCACACAGCGGAGGCACTTGGTAGATGTAACAAAGGAATGTGGATGTGAAAATCATCCAAACAGCCTGGGTCTGCATATTGTATGATTGCACACAATCAGATGTAAATGTGTTGCATTGCACTGCATATACGTCTCCACCGGTTAATCAGAGAACGCGCTGCATGAGTAACTCCCCGCAGACACGTTAAAAGCCTCATGCTGTGACCATTAATCAAATTAGCAGGGCTGGAGTCTGATTTGATCAAATGTATTCATCCCGTTCTGCGGAGCAATTACCTTCACATGTTATATGATGTAATTTCATCAGCCCCTCAGAACACTTCTCTCTCTTTTTTTTTTTTCCCCCCTCCTTTCCAAGCGAGCCGGATGAAAGCTGGCATGTCGTGAAAAGCTCCAACACAAGATGAATGTTTCAGTTTCAAAACATCTGCTTCATTTTCATCAGCCATTGAATCACATCGATCATGCATCACAAGCATGTTATTGGCTCATCCTGGGGGAAATTCCCACCTTTTAGGGGAAATTGCACAGCGCTTTCAGGTGAACAGGGAAATCATTCACGCGTACCTTTTATTCCAACCCCCACCCCCTCACCTGATGGCGTTATTATTACTTTTTCAAACTTCTAAAGTGGAGCCAACTTTATGAAAATCACACCAAGGAAAGCATAAAACTGTCACGTTGTTTGAGGAATGTCTCCATGGCTGCTTTATATTTGCTTCAGAGAAAACATCACTGCGTTAATGCTACAAAGAGTCCGCTGTAGATCCATCAAATATCCCCAGTTTACATCAGCGTTTATGGATTATTTACTACGTTGCCTGGATCTCATTTAGGTCTGCTTTAAAAAGTGATCAATGCACTGATTAGGCAATTCACTTTGTCCGTGACGCTCCCAGCTGAGGGAGAGCGAAGCATTTCCCCGGGGCAGCTGCGCCTGCATTGTTATGGTCAACTCATCTTCAACCTGGAGTCTGATCCTTCAGTCTCTCTTGCTTTTTAACATCACTGCCTAATGACAGGACATTAAAATATTGCCTTACAGTTTTTTGTTTATATATAAAAAGTATTTCTCTGCCGCAGCCTGAAAGTCAGCGTGAAGAGCAGCAAAGTATTTTTTCGCCACAGTGGGACTCGGGGTCTATCCATCACCCCTGTCAGTGGCCAAACTGCACCCTCGCATGAGTTACCACAGACACATCTGCAGAAAATACGCCATGAAATTGTGTGGCTCCTGCACCATCGGGGCCATCTGCCCCCCAACAACCCACACCCACCTCTGCAGCCTTCCCTCCTGCAGTCCGCTGGGGCTCCATGTCAGAGAGACAGCTTTACCCAGTAGGCTGCCTCTCGCCTCCATTAGCTTGTTTTTTCATATCTGTGCCAAACAAGTGAAAACTACCACCTGGGCACAGCTCTGAATCCCAAAAAGACAGATCCAGTTTTTGAAGGGTGCGTATTTAAAGAAAGATTTAACCTTGTGTTAAGCCTCCAGTTTCCTTCTACTTATGTGTTTGTTTTTGTGTCAGACATTTTCCAGATAATTTTCAACTTAAATCACCAGCATGTAATGTTTTCTGAACAGTGCTCAGTAATGTCAGTTACACAGAAAAATGTCTCTTAATCTTCCTAAAATTAGCTAACACGATAATTTGCTGAGAGGCTATACGGACAAAACCTGTGAGTGTATTCAGTGCTAGACCTAGAATGTTGGGCGCCCTGGGCAAGCTTCTGCTGGTGCCCCCATCCAAAAAAATATTTTAGTATTATCATTACATTTTATTTATATTAACTGTATTTATAACAAACAAGAGCTAATGATAAATAAACACATATAAACAACTTAGCTCAAACAATAATAATAGATAACAAACAGTAAGAATACTGTATGTGCAAATTTTTTTGTTCCAACCCCTGGATGGCTTTTGCTTTTTCATTTTTTTCTGATTTAATGCTCTCCACTTACACTAACTGGCCACTTTATTAGGTACACCTTGCTAGTACCAGGTTGGACCCCATTTTTAATTCTTGGTGTCATAGATTCAACAAGGTGCTGCACATCCATGATGAGAATCTCCCGTTCCACCACACCCCAAAGGTGCTCTATTGGACTGAGATCTGGTGACTGTGGAGGCCATTGGAGTACAGTGAACTCATTGTCATGTTCAAGAAACCAGTTTGAGATGATTTGAGCTTTGTGACATGGTGCGTTATCCTGCTGGAAGTAGCCATCAGAAGATGGGTACACTGTGGTCATAAAGGGATGGACACGGTCAGCAACAATAGTCAGGTAGGCTGTGGTGTTTAAACCATGCTCAGCTGGTACTAAGGGGCCCAAAGTGTGCCAAGAAAATCACCATTATCACACCATTATCGCTTATGACACTCATTGTTGTTCATGATCGGAGCCGACACCGTACGCCGCTATGTCGGGCTATAATCAGGCTGATATCGTGTAGTGTGAACGTGGCGTTAAGCATTTTCAATACTTGGTTTTCTTTTTACCATTTTCAACCAGCACATAGCATATCTATGTATAACAGGGTGAAGGGGAAAGTTGACCAAGGTTCTGATGCGGATCAGGCTTGCTCAGCTGTTGTTGGAGCACAGAGCTAAAAGGGGCGGGACTTAGGAAGGGCTAGATAAAAGCATCAAAGTAAACCCAAATTATCTACTAACAAGTATTGTGCTTGAAAAATACTTGAGTAAAACTAAAGTTATATTTCTATATATATTAAATGTAAGTTCCCTTGTTCAGTACTTCAGAAAGGCCTATTATTTTTCCATCCTACAGAAAACATTTTGATTTTTCTTATTGCTTGCACACATTCCTGTGTGTTTGTGTTTTTTTCCAGGAAGCATTTACTTTGTACGTTTGTGTTGTTGGGCTGAAGTGATTGTTTTAGTGTGACAAGTTGTGGTTTGGTCTCATTTGCCATTTCCTCGAACAACATCATGTGGCGCTGCTGCAGCCATCGCACGATCGTTCCTGCAAATATGTGACTTAAACTTGGAAAGTGTTGCTTTTTGAACCTTTTCACTGTGTCGAAACCTATTAGTCTTCTTACATTCCCTAATCTGCCTTTATAGGAGACAGATTCTTCCTGTGAGCTGGCTGCTCATCTTTATCTTGGCTCCAGTGCAGTTCTACGGCAAATAATTGATGTCCTAATAGAGTGCAGTAATTGAATAATGGTCCCAGGTAATGAATTTAGCACATTTGGTCCGAGACACTCCTCTCAGACAGACAGTTATTATCTGCCCGGAGATCCTGAGGCCAGAGTTGCCAATTACACGCCACACAACTCTCCAAACCAATGAGAAAAAAAAACCCGAAACAACTGCCAGCCATTTTTACTGCCTGTCTCAGAGGAGCGGCACCATGTCTGTCTGCATGTGTGTGTGACAGAAAGAGGGAGAGCAAGAAAAGAGAGATTGAAATGAAACAATCCTCCCCTTATGTCAAATCATATTGGAACATTCTTGCCATTTTGCACCGCCTAGCCTATATTATTTGGGAGGCTTAGGAAAGGCAATCTAGCCTTGCTGCAGGCACTGCTGTGATGCGAGCTCAGGCTGAACCAATTCAATGACTGAATTCCCCCATGCCTCTGAATGGGAATGTTATGAGAATACTTGCCCTTACACTTAACAAGGTTAGGCATTTTTATTATTCCTTCTTAAATAGTCTGTGTTTGAGCTGGAACGGGAGAGATCTCAGGGGTGCCCACCTCCCCTACTCAGGTGTCTCTCCTCTGGGGGCTTTGGCTCCCCCTCCACCCCACCGCTGGTTCTCTCCGTCCCGCCGCACAGAGAGGTATGCGCGGTTTTGTAACAGGATCAAGTCGCTCTGGCCAACCAAAACAATGGGGAAAACCCTAATCCAAATTTACTGTCTGAACAGATAATTCAAATTCTCCTTTCTTTCAAGCGTTATTTGGTGTTTTTCAGGAACAGATAGACTACTGTGTCAGAGAGGTATGCGGTGGGACTGTCAGAGGGCAGGAGCCGGTATGCTATTCTTTGATCATATCAGAGGAAAGTGAGCACGTCTGCTGAGAAATGTGATAGTTTCTTTAATTAAATTAAAGTGATTTCCCCCCCTTTTTTTTACACGTCAGTGAGAAAAATGACAAGAAAACATCACGTCTTTATTAAAACTCAGGATTGCAAATGTAAAGCAAATGGAGGACAGCTGAATATATACGGCCTGACTGGATGCTTCAAAGGAAGTAGGTCTTGGTGGGTTAGCTCAGTTCAAAAGTATTTCCAATAACATGTTGGTTGTTCAGAGCTGTAAAGTTACAATCCTGAGGATTTCCATGACATCAAACTCCATCTTTGATGCTAGTTATGGCTGCCATTTTTCAGTGACTGACTTAAGTATAAGTAAGTGCCGCATTAAAAACACTTAAAGCTACTGCTGGACTGTTTCTGCTAATGAAGAGGAGAAAAGTAGTGAAAGACCGGTGAGGTTTGTCTGACTGAAATGTGGCATTCATGGCCATGGGAGCTAGTTAACCCTTTAAAACCTGAGCAAATTGGCTTAATTTCGTTTAAACACATGGGAAGAAGGCAATGAGCAACGAAAGAAGAAATGACCCAAACAATTTTGTAAGAACGCAGTAAAAAGAGAGAGTTAAAAACAAGAAAATCAGTAAAAAATAAATAAGTAAATAAGAAGAAGTTAACCTGCTTTGGAGCAGGTTAGCTCTTAGGTTAGCTTATTTATCTCGCCTCAGGAGGTTAATTAATCCTGCAAACGGACCTGGGGCCTGTTGCACGGACGACCCTTAAGTCTTCCCCTTAAGGTTTCCTTAAAATGCCAGAGTCTTATCTTTTCTTCTGCCATTTTTTCCCTATCAAACTATTGATAAGCCAACTTTGTGAGAAGATAACAGGCATCACAAGCATGAGTCCGAGCAAACAAACAATCTCCATGGAAACTTGTACCACTGTAGATTCAATAAAGTAAGTAACATGTTTTCTTAACTAAGGAAGCCTTTTAAGGGATTCTGTGCAACTGTTTAAGTCCCTCAGTTAAGGAGAAATTAAGACTTAAGTGTCAGACTTTCGGAGAAAACTTGAGCTGCTGCTAACATCAGCTCAGCTTGTTTTTAGGTTTGGATTCCTTCCGCTAACATTAACTCAGCTTGTTTCTCTGATCACTTTGACGTGGTTGAACCTTGGTTCAGCAACAGCAAAACTATTTTAAAACATGTACAGTTTGTGCAGTATAATCCACATCTGAGTTATTCAGTCACTCAGTCACTACTTCCCAGACACATGCATCTTCACTAAAACTTTATTATTTCAAACTCAGTCTCATATGAGTAGTGAGCGCGCTTGCCCAGGCATGCTGTTTGTCCGTGCGTGAGAGATTATGTGGAGGTTTTAGCTAAAAAATACGAGTGTTTGGGAAGTTCTGAGGATACAACTGGATAAATAAGACTTGGATCATACTGCACGAGTTGTGTGAGAGTTTGTGAGCAGATGTTTTGATGTAGTTTTGCTGTTGTTCAACCGAATTGATTACAATTCGTCAAGAATCTTTAGTTCTCGGATTCCTTTAATGTTGGAAATAACGGTTAATTGCAGTCCTAATCGAATTTAGAGTGCAAGCATAGTCATCAGTAAAACTCTGATTTAAACGTGTACTGCCTGCCCTTTTTTTAATTGGCCTCAGCCTAAATAGAGACAAGCTGTTTCCGTGTTACGTCTCTAAGAAACGCTCAGACTTTCCTTATAGATCACTATCTGTCCTACATCCATTCTTTAATTCAAAACACCTCTGTCCCTACACACACACACACACACACACACACACAAACAACCTCCTCATCCCCCTTTATGAGTCGGTGCCTTTGAACAGCGAGGGCCCACAGATTCGTCACAGCTGAGGTTGTTTGCTCCCCCCTCCTCCACGGTGCAGCTGAAGTAACTGCAGTCCACTTGTTGCCACGATCCCTGTCTGCACCTGTCAATCAAACTCCCTGAGGTATCACCGCATGCACCCCCACCCTGCCAAAAGCACCGCCCACTCCCACCACCCTCTACATCATTTGGGCGCCCCTTAACTCCACCTCCACTCTCACAGCCACCTCTTTGACTGACTGACTGGAGAAATGCTCTGGCAGGTGCAGGGGCAGGACGCGTCAGCTTCCTCTGGTCAGCACTGTGCGATAAATAAAAAAGGAAATGTCGTTCCTAGAGAGGAATAAGGTTGTTCTCCATAAACAAAGCGAAGAAAACAACGTAATTTATTGTTCTGTGATTAAATCCTCTCCGTGCAAACGCCCACATCCTCCCCTTGGCTCTGTCACAGCACAATAATGCAGCTTTTTCCACTGGTTACTGAACACTGGTGCGACTCTGTGGCCATGTCGTAAAAATGCCGTCGATTGCCACTGAAAAATCTCAGTTTTTTGCCAGCTTTTTTGTTGTTGTTTTTTCCCGTCATGGTACAAAAACACAAACCATAAAAATGTCCCTTCACCTCTTGTTGTTTTTTTTGAGAAAATGAACACGGGTCGGATGCATGTAAGGAGCCTGGCAGCGCTCCTGACAAACAACAGAGCCTGAATGGTCACAGAGATGCGGAGAGAAGCAGCCAAAACACGTGTTTGTCTGAAACTCACTCTTGACTAAGTATAACCACGATATTCTAAGTAGCTCCTTATAAACTTGGCAGCGAGTGTGGTGTGTTTAAGGTTTGAAGTTTACACTGGAAATACTGGAATATGTATTTTTTATTACTTTCATGTGTTATCCCCAGCTTAGATACGCACGCTTTCCAGCGTGTATATTTGTTTTAGTTGCAGTAACTCAAACCAAATCAGCTTAATGTGTATTTATAGCCCAGATGAAGAGTGAGTACAGAAAGTTTGCGTGATACACAGAGCTGACCTTGAAATATGCAAACCAGCAGGCCACTTCTTTATGATCTATTATGTCTCCTGAGCTTTTTCTCAGGTTTATGTGCTTTCTGTTCGACCGCAGAGTGGAAATGTGATCTGCAGCAAAGTAAACACAGGTTGAAACGGCAGCGGGAACGCTTTCTGCCTGGCTTCACTTTATGTGTAGTGGCACATGGCGAGGATACAGCTGCGTCGGCGTGAGGAGTTATGTCATGGTCTTTGTGTGCGCTCACATGTGCAATTTCATGTGAGGGGGCAGACGGTGTGTATGTATTTTAGGTACGTGATGGAACTGCATGAATGATTCTCCTCCTACTGGTCACCAAACTATAACCAGTGTCTTGACTGTTCTAGATGTGTACAGAAGCCCATTGGACAGCTCTGTCTCTGTCTCAAGGTCATATGGTCTTATACACCCGTGGTGTTTTTTTTTTCTTCGTGTGATTAATTTGCTCGTTTGAACAGTTTTTGTCATGGGTACTTTTCAGGCTGCATTCTCTGGGGCTGTAAAATGAAGTCAAAGATGAAATGCCAAAAACTGCAGTTCCTCAAATGGCCACTTGGGGCTGGCTCCAAGAGTGAGCCAATCCTTACAGACCCTGATGTTAAAATGCCCGACTTCACAGCAGAAATACAGGTTTACAGTCTGATACAAAAAACTTGGTCTCGACAGCTAATTGATCCTGCATCAAGTCCTGCCCCCGGATGCAGACTGACCAATCATAACATAGCATCTGGCTGGCTCAGACCAGGGTCTGACAACAACACAGCTGTGCTCCATTGACTCTAATGCAGTCGTTGCAGATTTCCTTCATTTTCAGGCTGGTTTTGTGTATTTGGAGCTAAATGTTGTGCCTGGGGCACGTCATGTATTAATGATACTCGTTACCTGGAGAGGTTGGAAAAAGATATACGTTTCTTCCCTGTTCCAAAACCAAAATCAACTCGACTTAGCGAAGGGTCACTCGATAATCATTTTTGCATAAATTGCCTGAATTCGCTGCCGTACACCAAACAACTTTTCGTTGTCGCAGACAAATTTTGAGAGTTTATAGTCTTGGCTAATGCAAATAGTGAAGTTTAATGATGTGAACACTGTCAATAACCAACAGCTGCGCTCTTTCCAACACCAAACAGGAAGCAGCAAACCGGGTCGCTAGTAAACATGAAGGAGACTCTGGGGAGAAGCAAGAACATGAACAAGTCTGGTTTCCTCTTGGACTGTGTAAACGGAGGAGAAACTGGTGGAGCTGCAGAGTGAACGAGAGTGCCTCTTTGACGTGTCCACCCATTTCTCCCACGACAGAATGTAGAAGGAAAAAAAGTGGACAGAAATTGCTGCAGCCCTGCCTCTGAAAAGACTTTTAAAAGACTAAAGTCTGACACCCTCTCACATCTAAAGACAGTGTGTCATAAACATTGTCTTTAGATGTGAGAGGGTGTCAGACTTTAGTCTTCTCAAAGTCTTTTCAAAGTCTTCCAGGGTGTAGTAGGCATTGGCTGCAGCTGGAGTAATAATTCAGAGGGAGAGTATAATGTGCAAAAATGCATATCAGATTTATGTACAGTGTGTAGGCACAAGTGTTTATTTGTTGGCAGATTATTAGACAGCTATTTCCTCTCTGTAGTGACAGCAGGTATTGTCAACCTGCAGGAACACACACACACTCTTTGCAGCATATTTAAAAGGTCAGAATTGAAAATATTGGTATTGCGTCCCTGATAAATCTTGATGAAGTTTTGTGAGTGTAGGTGGTGAAGACGGGATCTGTTGTTTTTATATTCGTCTTCCTTTGATACAAAAGCTCCTTATCTCCTCCAGGAAACCAAAAACAAACACTTCATATTTTATGAATCTGCTCCCCGTAGTTACCTCAGGTGATCCGCTGAGTCGACACCACAGCGAAAAACATCTTCTGCCCTAAAGACTTACAATTGGTTACGATCACTAATGAACCTCTTTCATTCCTAATCACAAATAGTCACTCCAGGGGGCCAATCAGTGTTAGCACATGTGTAAACATTCACCACACTCTAAAATCCAATATTCAGCACATTATCTGATTAGCGGCAGACTTTCAGGGAAATTTCCATGGAATTAAGAAAGATCGAGGAGGAGCCCGCAAGCAGGAGAAGTTTCAGCCTGGAAGGGAGGTTTGCTGACTCTGCAGTGAGAGTGAAACTGCTGCGCCTTCTTCTTGTCCACTTGTTTTTACTAAGCTGCACATTGTTGTGATTTCAAGTTTCAGCAGGAAGTACATCCATTCGTTTATTTAGTTGTTATGAGGAAACTCTACATTGGAATCACTGTGCAAAGACAGCTTTGAATGCACAATACAAATACAGGTGTACACACTTGAAACAGGACTTAATAGTGCAGACAAGATGGAGGAACATGATGTCAAATAGCAGGTGAATAAAAATAAGTTCAAACTTAAAGGCTCAATCCAAAATACGAGACAAAATGAAAAGACAAATCCTCCTTTGCCTCTCTCCACAGGAGTTACCTATCTGGCTGTCACCACTCCCTCCCTGTCTTTCATTTGTCTGAGTTGTGAAATGATTCTGTGCGCCCCGTTCCTCTGCCACATTTTCTTCTTGATCAGATGTCTCTAACGGCTCTGACGGATGCGAAAAACAGAAAATCGAAGCTGTTCCAAAAATTTTAGTATTTAATATTTTTAGATGTGTGACAATTTCAGATGAAAAAAACTGGCTCAGTGTGTGTGTGTGTGTTTCTGTCTGTCTGCAGCTAATCTTGCAAACTACTGGACCAATAAGCCTAATATGTCATGACTGTATGCTCAAGGACTTCTCATGGCAACTTACAATCTTTTAAAAACCTGTTTAATGACTGTTTAATATTGTCATTGACTGCTCACTCCTCTTAAACAGTCGGTAGGGGCAGTATGTTTTCAGAAAATTGTCTCGGCTAAAAACAAGCCTTACCGTCTATTACAGGCCAAATTTTGGCCTTTGTCATGGCTCAAAAGTGGCATCCTCATAAAAGTTTGTGTTTTTGAAATGGATCATCTGCAGATTAATTCCATACCTGATATATTATGATACAGTTAAGTTTATGGATAAGTCAACTGTTTTTGTTATCTTCACCACTGTCATCTTAAGATAGGCGGGAGGGACAATTTCACTGAGCCTAGCTGTGACCCGGTTTTGTTCCGTCTGCTGCACGCGGTCATACAAACACCAGGAGTGTTTCAGAAGTGGAGCATTTTGCTTGCATCATTTTAGACTTGCAGATTTTCTTGATTTGGTCATTTTTCCTTGATATTTGTGCTTCTATCTTAAATAAGTAAGTCAGCTACAAAGTTAAATGGTTTCTTTTTTGACCTAATTTTTGCCCCATTTCCTTCTTTGTTGTGCTGCAGCCTACAGACAGAATTAATACTGTTAAAAGTCCAGTTATGAATGACATAGATCAAAGATTTCTTGCTGTGGTTTAGTCATTAAAAATACATTTATCCCGACAGTGGCTGTTGGCAGGAAATCTTGATCTGCTCAGTGATATGTTTTGTCAAAAAAAAAAATAAAAAAAATAAATGGAGGTTCAGATTTTTATTAGCTTCTGAAATGTGCTGCACCACGTCTGCTGGAAATACAAGAGTTGTCAAGAGTGGCCATGATGACGGTGTCCTGCTGAAGATCTGCACTACTGAGTGCATCTTTCTAGCTGAAAATTGCATCTGTTTGTCTTTAGAAAAAAAAAAAACAGTATCTCAGCTTTTCCTTGGAACTACTGTCCTCCATTTAATGTGGAGAATGAGAAAGTATGTTTATTGTAATTTGGGCGAACTGACCCTGGGAGAATTGTAGCAGCAGCAGCAGCAGAATAGTTGGTCGGAATATTGACATGGACGAAGACAAAGGAGTTGGTGAGGAAGAAACACTCTGTCTGCCTCCCACATATCACTAATATCCGCTTCATGTTGTGCTCTGACCCTGGCTGCCAAGTGGAGATAGTGATGGAAGGGAAGGGGGTAGGAGGCCCAGAGCTAGCAGCCGAGGTGTGTGTTTGTGTGTGGGGTTGGCATGCTGCTGACATGCCTCGCAGGGATGCCCACCTGTCTGGCCTTGGCTCTGGCTCTGTACTGCTGGGTAAAGGGGAGATAAGCCCTGAGAGGCAGCCTCTATCCTTTTCCAGAGCCCTCAGGGCCCGACAGCGCCAGAGTTCCCTGGGAAGGAGGCACCGGTTCTTATCGGCCTGATAAGCCCACGCAGGAACCGGTGGCTCCGGGGACCCGATTGAACAGGAGGACAGAGGGTCAGCCGGACCGGAGGAGTCAGGGTCTGATCTGGTTCTTCATACAGTGCTTGTTGAAAAAAGCTTTGAGAGGTAGAAATATCAGAGGAGGAAGGCAGGCTGTGTCCACAACACGACACACATTTACAAACTTAAGGAAATAAAAGAATCGCTCCAACATTTTCTGCTCATGTATATATATTTAGAAGAAGAGTATACGCACATCACGTAGGTGCACGGCTATCAAATAAATGAAGCAAAGTAATGCTTGCATATTTACTCCATGCCACAAAAGTCTACCAGAGTTCCCATGGATCCCTTAAAAGTCTTAAAGGCATCGAATTCATTAACATAAGAATAAGGCCTTAATTGGTGTATAATGTCCAAAATCAATTTTTTTAAAAGTCTTAAAAATGTTAAGATATGGAAAGTAGGATTTTCTAAATATTTTCTTCTGACGTTACATTGTAAAATCTCAAAAATAATTGGTAACTTCGATTTTTAAAAAAAAATTAATTAACTAAATGCCTCTGGCTTCAGTGTTAGGCAGATCAGGACAGTGGAACCAACAACACACCAACAAACACTGGCTGTTTACCCAGGACTTTACAGCACTCTGTGTGTGTGTTTTATGCAGGCGTTTTTTTTAAAAAACTCAACCTAATAGTTTATGTTGGTTCATGTTTTGTTGTTGTTTTTGAGTTTTGATTTGAACGTTGTGCTTAAATTTATTTCAAGTGTCATTTAAAAAAAAAGAAGTCTTAAATCTAACTTGCCTTAAGCTGTAGGACCTCTGTTATTAAAGACAAGGTTTCAGTCCTACTTGGGTCTTCATCATGTCAAAATCTTCCAAGTATGATTAAAATGTCAATATTAAACTTTATGTAGCATAGAGTAAATGTGTGCTTTTCTTTTAGAAGATCGTATTTTACCATCCTTGTGAGAATGTATCTTTAACCCCTCGGCAACCTTTACATTAAAAGAGCCATTTTGGCAGCACAAAGGGAAAAAAAAATCTGTGTGGAGCCGCAAAACATATTTGAGCCTTATAATGAAAGTATCTAAATTATCCTATCAACATTACCAATGGCTCCAAATTAATATCTATATTAAGTGGGCTCTTCATGATTATTTGCTACTTTAATTTTGCAGCGTTGGCAGCAAAAGCAAACAAATCTGTCCGCACACTACTAAATTCTCTGTTTGCATTTTTTGGATTTGGGATCCATAGTTAGCCTGGCTTGAGAGACTCAAGATGAGCCACAGCCATTGAGGTTTGGCAAAATTTAGAGGGAAAGGTGCCAGGTTGTAGATGTATGACGGGACATTTTAGTTGAAGAAACGTTTTAATCGGTGTAAAGGCCACATAATTTTACAATCGGAGAATGTGAAATTATTTTAGGCCTTCAACATTGATGTATGACAGTAAAAATGTTAGAAAATAAGTTATTTATTTCTTTTTTTTTCTGACAAAACCATAGGGAGCCACTGTAGAGGGGATAAAGAGCCACATGTGGTCCCAGAGCCACAGGCTGCATCTCTGTGAATTTGCGCTTCTTGCCAGCAAAAACAAAACAAACAAACAGGAGAAATGGATTATCTTCACTGCAAACAATAGGGACACTATCATATCTGGATCTGGATCATTCCAAGAACAATATGGACACACAGTCAGTAGGCCAAGAAATGCAAACCACACTTTGTACCAGCACTTTGTTTTCCTCTTTATTTTGTAAAATAAAAAAAAAAAAAAATGCTCTAAATAAAAAGTGACAACAAAAAGGTTATGGTTATGGTTATGGTTTTGGAAACTTTTATTTTCTGGTTGTGAAATATGAAGTTATTATGTGTTTTTTAACAATTTATTTCCGATGTAGTTATTTCACTTCTGTGTGCCAGAGGCTCCAAACTCACCCCACATCCTCATGCCTGCCCTAAATCATAAAGATCATTTCAGTAGTACGACGTAGAAACCAAATATAATACTGTGGAAACCTAATGGATCTACAGTAGCTAAATTCCAAATTCCCCTTGCCATTTTTTATTTGCTTTTCATACACTGCAAAAGAATGGTGAGGACTCTTCGAGAGAATGAATGGAGATCCCAACATTTGGCTGCCGTGTCGGCCAGAGCAAGAACAAATGTGTCTATTATGATTCTTGGGGTTCCTGCGGCTGGGAACGGCCAAAACCCACAGATATTTTGTGGATTTTCCTTCAAGTGATTGATACTGATTTTGTCTACAGTTGTTGTGGATGCTTTCAGATGAGGTATTTCCTCTGCGCACATGCACGCCATTAAAAGCGGTGCAATCGATAAGGTATGGGATCTTTTTTTCATCAGGAAAAGGATATGGTAAGTAGAGCTGACACGGACTGCGAGCCAGGCCAACAGCACATGCCCGTACGCCCATATACACATGTTTGGCTGCGATAAATCATGGTATTAGAAGTTGTCATGGGGTTAACATCACTTTCACAAAGCATTTATCCACTTCTTTTTGACGTTTGGAATCAGAGCCAGATACTTTTTGTCTCGGTGCCAGAGAAGAGGAAGCAAAGAGAAAGATGATAATGGTGAAGAGGAAAAAGTGGTGAGACTCAGGTATTTGCAGAGAGAACTAAAGAAAATAAGAGTGGAACAGGTGAAACGTTGTGCAGGGCAAAGAAAGAGATCGTGCCAGAGGAATTAAGTAGAATCAGTCTGTATTTGATCCTAGATACTGTATGTGTTGTACCTCCAAAACAGTATAAAGCTGCATCTGGAAAACTGCTCTATTACTGTTATTCTGTTTGAGCCGAGATGTCAACAGCTACTGCAGCAGCACATCGCTATGACGACAGAGGATAAGTGCTTTCTACTGTTTCCACCTGCCACAGTCGGCTCGATGAAGCTGCCCTAGCTTTTGCTTGCACTCACATGTACTATAGACTCCTTTTAATTTGCTCACTGAGTTAGTTTCCCACCCAGTCCCTCCAAAGATGTTGAGTTCAATCTGTTGACAGAAACATTGGTTGGAAAAAGATTTCCTGTAGTGCACAATGGTGCAAAAGATTGCTGTAAATGAAGAGTACATGAACACACAATGATAAATTATATGGCGCTTTTGCCAGTGTGAGGCTTATTTATAACATATACTGTTTAATCTAAAGCTGGGGTATGTAGTTTTCTGGAAAGGCAAAAAATAAATGGCAGAATGATATGCTACTGAAAAGCACACACAAAGGGTCATAGTGAAGTAGTACCCCATGAATGATGTTATGTACTTAAGGTAAAGCTATACAGTTAACTTAAGGTAGGTTAAAAACAGGCTTAAAACCATTAACAAAACATACTTACAGTAAAACCTGAACATCATAGCCATAGAGGAACTTTAAGTTCAACCAAATGCTGAACGAGACTTTTTTTAGGCGACCAAAGCATTAGTTAACTGTCATAAACTGGAAACAATGAAATAGCTAGACAGCTATGGCTAAACTCTGTTAATCTGCCATTACACCATGGTTACAATACCTAACTGATATTGTCGCCTTGTTAGCAATTTGTCAACAGATGGCACCCAGCTGTCACTCAAGAGGCTCAGCCCTTAATTAGTTCAGCCCCGTACAGTTGTCATAAATGTTGAAATTAGTGTAAGTGTAAAAGTTACTGTGGTTGGATTTAGGAAAAGAAACATGGTGACAACATACCTTAAAATGTCTCAAAGTCCACACAGCCCTGAACACCAGCCTCCTGGGGGAAAGTCCTGTGTTTTGTGACCCATCCACTGCTCCAACCTGCCTCCTAACTGGGCCGCTTGGGACTATTTTCTTCTTTACTCCTGTCAGCACATTGGCCACGTGATCGCAGCCTTCTAAAATACATGGGTTACACATGAATTACTGGCTCATTATTAAGTGGGGCATGTGTGAATGTTGGTGCCTTACTTTTCGTAGAAAAGGGTACTAACAGCTCATGGGAAAAGCCTGAGCAGACAAACGTGGGCATATGCACTTGGTGCATACATTAAATCAATGCCTACATAATTTTCTTTAATCTTATTTCGTGGTAGAGCTCTTTCTGTTTATCAGACCACAGATGAGACAAGAATTAGCTAACGAGCCACACCCAGCATCCTCTGCTTTGCCCCCCACCACTGTGGGCTGCCTAGCCAGGAGTAGACCGGGCAGCAGCTCTAGAAACAGACCTTCAGTCAGTGTCTGTAGCAACTTGAATTAACATTAGCTACATAAAAGTGAACTTAAAGCCACAGCTGTGACCCTTTTGCTCCAGTTAGCAAAAGGCTAAACTATAAGCAAAATTTTCTTTTCAACTTTTTAACACTTTGCCGATACTGACACGATTTATTTAGTTTATAATCAGACCCCTTTTTTAAGACTTTTTGATTAGTCCATCTGCCTTTTTCGGGTTGCTTTGCAGTGTAGGCAGTTGTTACCAATGCTGGAATAGCAAGTTTCTCTGCTGGATTCTCCGCCATTTAATCAGGCTTTCACGAAGGGACGTGCACGCACATCTGCATCTGCAGAACGGACAATAGGAAATGACCTGTGATTGGCCAAAGTCTGAAATCTGAAGCCTGAAAATGGAACCAAGAGGAGATGCAGAAGTCTAGATCAGTTAAATTACAATATACTCAAAGTTTATTATGGACTTTTTGCCAAAATTAAACTATCTACCTGAGCTTTAATGTATATTTACTTAGTTCTGGATTAATGTAAAAAAAAAAATAAATACCTGCAGATATATCAAAATGGAAACCTGATAACAATACAAGTGTTGACCTAAAAAAAATCCATCATTGCTTGGGCTACTATTATAGTTATTATTATCAGAAGTGTAGTTCTAATAGTAGAAGTAGTATAAGTCAGGATAGGAGATGGAATTTCTTTTTATTTTATTTTTTTTATTTTCTCCATGTTTTCAGAGACATGTCCTCTCCTGCAGATTCCTTAATTACAGAACAGCCCTTTGAGCAAAGTTTCCAGTCGAGGAATTCTACTGTGGATTTCCCTTTTCTCCTCTAAAGCCAAAGCTGGTAATTATTTCCCTCGGCCATTTCTACTCTTGTTTTTCACCTTGTATCTCCGACTCCCTGCACACCCCCTCCCAGCGGCTGAGGTCCTATATATGAATAATCATAGGTAAATAAGACTTTGGGAGAAAAATCTCTTTTCCTGAGGTGGTAGCGTGGAGCTGTTGACCTACTCTGCACTCCTGGAGTGTTTTCAGCACAAGCTCCAGAGTCTTTTATCATCATGGCACTCTTGTCATATGAATGGAGTGCTGCTGCATGGAATAAACTCAATGTTTCCACCTTTTGTGAAACTGGGGGCCTGTTTTCCAGAAGAATCAATCAATTAAAGCTCTTGATAGGAAATGTCAGAGCTTGTATTGGTTTGGTGATCCAACGCAGATATTTCTCCAAAGGCTGTCATGTGGCGCTGACACCGAGAGAAGCAGCACAAAGAGCGCGTGACTTCAAACCCAGACCTCTTCCTCTAATCTTTCGATCAGTGTTGAGAGAAATAATCTCCTCTCCAGCCTCTTTATTCTCTCCTCCTTCATGTGAAACTTCACCCAAGCTACGGGGGTATCTGTAAATCTTCTTCTTGTTTGGGTTTGTCTGCGGGAGGCTTGCTGGCTCTGTAACTTTGAATCACCTTCTGAGAAACACATCCTGAGAGCTTTGAGGGCTCTTAGTGTGACAGGTAGGGGGATTCGGCTCCCTTCTCCGTTTACTGTGTGAAAGACCAGGAACCACAGCAGGTATTTCATCAAAGGATTTTCTTACACAGGCTATCATTAAAATGCTTTCACAATAATTTTGGATGACATATTTTTTAAAATGATTTATCCAAAGAAGGATTTTCTCTGCTCAGGTTTTCTGTTTCAGAGCTCTGAGGACTCAGTGGGCTACAGAGCTTCTTTTTAAAGGAAAACTGCTGACTTTCATCTTTTTATTAATCACAGGGGAGGCATGTTTAATGACCACAGATTCTGACAGTGTTCTCGCCTGTGTGTTTTCTGCACTTCTGCCACTGACTGATGTCATCTTGCCTGTCAATGGATGGCGCAACAACAGCAAGGAGAATATGTCTGGTTTTCTTCTTTGGCCCTTTGGGAGCACTCTGTAGCTTAGTCAACAGGGGAGTTTACCAATTTGTACTGTATGTCATGTTGCACTTGGGACAACCACTGTCCACCACTGAGAGAGTACAACACAGCAACATAGACGCTCAAGTGACAGCACTGGTAGTGAGAACAATAAAGACCGAACCATCAGACAACAGCACTGCATGATGAAGACTGGGTAGTCTGGCCTAAATTCACCTTGAATTGACTGCATGGCAGCATAAACAAAATGTGGGAGGCATAGGAATGATCGACAGAAAATGAACTTGCATCCTGTTTAATAATCAGATCATTGCTAAAGATTTTTTTTGCGATATTACCAAAAAGAAGTGGCATACTATTGTCATTTAAAGTGAATATCAATTGGCTTTCTTCATCCCCTAGGACAGTAAATAAACATCCTTGGATTTTGGATTTTCTGGCATTTTATAGACTAAAATATGAATCAATAAAGCCAGAAAGCAGAAACCAATGGAAACACACCCTCCGGTCTCTGCTGATGAGCTAATGTTAGCCCTTGCTGTTCTGCGCTGCACACCACCTGGTTGGTTACCTATACTGCTGCTGCAGAAAACATGGTAGCCACCTTCTGGTCTCCTCCCAGGTCGCCCCGGTGAGTAAGCAATTTGATTTTGAGCTGTAAAACCCTGTTAGTATTGTAAACTATGTTAGCACTTGTAGCTGTGCAGACACTGCTAACTGATGCTGAAGGTGGTTTTGGGCTCAAAATGAAGCCACTTACTCACCAGAGCGACCTGGGGGAAGATTAGAAGGTGGACACAACGTTTTCACAGCAAAACTGATGGGTCAGGGTGGTGTTGGTAGCGGTATTTGCTGAATGGCCAGTGACGCTAGCTAATTAGCTCCCACCTGACCCAGTTGGTGTGCAGTGAAGAGTGGCAAAATCACCCTATAGACCAGGGATACTCAGCTTGCTTTGCCTGGGGGCCACTTTTGCAAATTGACAGACAACCAGGGGCCGTTTAATAAACAAACAATAACATTTATCAGTATATAATTAATGAATTGTCTCTTGTTAAGCTTTCGAAGTTTGCTGCCCTCACTCATCTTTGCCAAGAGGCAGATCCAGTCAGATCTTACTTTGAGTGGAAGATGTGAAGGAGGCTAATGCTAGCAGCCACGCAGCTCCTCATGCTGTTCAGGCCTTGTGGGTTCACTGCTGAGAATCATACAGTTAAATGGACTGAAAACACCCCCAGGATCAACTAGACGTCCATCTTCCTAGATATAATTAAAAAAGCGTCTTGTTCATTTTATCCTACGAGCTTTTCTCAGCTGGAAATCAATCCAACTTCCATTAAGTCATAAACTTGCATTTCAGGCCTTTTCCCTCTTTCTCTGTAACACCGATTTCTCATGCACTTTATCAGAGGATCTTCACTCTCTCGCTCAGGCTATTGTATGATTAAAACTTTTTCACAGTAATTTTAGATTCCTCCAGATTAGACCAGATAACTTCTTCATACAGTCTCTGCAGATATACTTTCGCATGCATGAATTGGCAGATGCTGGCAGGATAAAGTATCTGCCTCCTCGAATCTCCTGCCACTGAGAGCCAACTGAGGAGCTACTGTCTGTTCCAGTGTCTGGCTTAGTCATCAGAGGATGAGTATGAAAGCCTGATTGTAACTGAAGAATGCGGCTAAGCGTAGCTGTGTGGCGTGCAGTAGGATGATGAATGGAGTGACATCCTGGGGAGCGGATGAGCAGACAGACGGTGGATGTCTGGAGTTGGGGCACTTGTCTACTTACTGGACCCCTAAAAATCTATCTTCTTTCCTACTGGCACTGCAGACCTCTGCTCGCCACTGATGCTGATCGTTTCAGATACCCAAGGTGGGACCAGCGGCTGTCAGATCTAAGTTATGTAACTTGAATTGTGCATAACCCAGGTGCAAAATAACAGAGCCTGAGTGCTCACTGCCCTTATGATATGAGCTTTCGGTTGTGTTCTCATGCACATATGCTTCTAATTGTTTTTTTTTTCTTGTGTGTTTGCTGACGCGTGTGTTTTGTGTGATCAGACACAGGAGGCCTGAGCGTGATGAGTCTCATCTGGTCTCAGAGATCATTAGGCTCCTGTTCAGTGGGTCCTGGGGGAAAAAGAGGCCATTATGGTTCACAGGGATCATCACTCGCTCTAACTACTGATCCAACTAACATGTCATCATCTTTCTGGCTGCAGACACTGTGGTTGACATACTGCACCACTACATCAGAGTTTGTTCTGTTGACTTCTACTCTACAGTGACTTGAATGAGTGGAAATTCCTAGATTGCAAGTATTTCAAGCAATGGAGGCTGAAGTGGTCCACACACTGAATTTTAACATTTTAAGAAACCAATAATTGAGGGTTGGGAGTGAGTTACAGCCCCAAGCGAATGAGTATAAGTATCTTGGGGTCTTGTTCACAAGTGAGGGTAAAATGGAGCATGAGATAGACATGCAGTTTGTTGCGGCGCCAGCGGTGGTGTGGGCGTTGTACCGCCTTGTCATGGTGAGGAGGGAGCTGAGCTGAAAGACAAAGCTCTTGATATTTCAGTCCATCTGTGTTCCAACCCTTTCCTTTGATCATGAGCTCTGGGTAGTGATCGAAAGAATGAAATCGCAGCTACAAGTGACCGAAATGAGTTGCAGGGTGTATGTAGGGTGACTGGGCTCAGCCTTAGAGATAGGGTGAGGAGCTTGGAGTAGAGCTGCTGCTCCTTCGTGTCGAAAGGGACCAATTCAAACAGTTTGGGCATCTAATCAGGATCCTCCCGTTAGAGGTTGTTCAGGGAAGTTCAACTGCTAGGAGGCCCTTGAGTAGACCCAGAACACGCTGAGGGGATGGTATATATCATCTCGTGTGGGAACACCTCGGCATCCACCAGGAGGTGCTGGAAAACGTTGCTGGAGAGAGCGACGTCTGGAATGCCTTGCTCAGGCTGCTGTCCCCACAACTTGGCCTTGGATAGGTGGAAAATGGATGGATTGATGAAATAATTAAGGGTGCTTCAGTCAGGATTTTTAGGGTCGATCACTGATATCTGGAATTGTTATTGCCAGATACAATCACAAATCATGGGTTTTATTTGAAGTCTACTATTTATCATGTAGCATTGTTTATTTATTTATTTAACTATTCTTAACAATATTGTATATTATATATGTGATTGGGCCCCACGACCTAGTGTTGTTTTTGGCGGCCTGTTTTAATTTTAGTTTTAGTCTAGTCTTTGTGTCAAACTTGTCATTTTAGTTTTTATCAGTTTTAGTCATACATTAGTTCATACTCTTTTTTGTCTAGTCAAGTTTCAGTCAACTAAAAGTCTGAGCATTTTAGTCTTATTTTAGTCAGAATAATCCATGACTATTTTCGTCTCGTTTTAGTCGACGAAAACTGATGACATTTTAGTCTAGTTTTAATCAATGAAAATTGTATTTTAGTCTCTTTTTAGTAATGCAGTTCTATTATACCCAGTCAATATAGTATAAGTACCTAGTATAGTATAACCAAACCAAAATTTTCTTTTCTAAATTAGCTCCTAGTTAGAGCTACATATATATTTATTTATACAACAGTTAGTTCCGACCGAGTAATTTGATTGGACGAGAGGCATTCCGTGAGTGCTGATACAGAGTATAACATCACTGGGACTTGTAACAGTAAAATCACTCTGCTCACAGGTGTTATAAGTAAGGGATAATGTATAATGAGCCGGTGAATACTGGGAAAATAACTCCCGACAGGGGAATAGAACCTTGACGCGCTGATATTACAGAGGTCTGATATTACACGCCAGTAATATCAGACCTCTGAATGCCACGACTGACCAATCAGAATACAGCATTTAATAGAGCCGTGTAATAAATATAAATACAACCGTTAATTAACCAATTGTCACACTCGCTACATTGATGCAAACGGACACTATAGCGTTACACCAAGAAGATGGATATTTTCCCCAAAATTACATTTGAATTAAATTATGAGAGGTCGTCAGGAGAGGACGAGGAAAAGGAAAGCCAGGACTCTTCTGTGCAGACCTCCAGGTGTGTTTGTGTAACATCAGCCGACCTCGACAAACTGGAGAGGAGCAAAAATGAAGCAAACACGGTCAGGAATTATCAATGATCATCTGATGAGGTACTGATGAGGATGAGGAAGAGTGGAAGCTGACCACCATTTACGTCTCGTCTGGTTTTCGTCACGTGATAAAGGTTCGTTGACGACGATATTTAGTCATACTTTTCGTTGAAGAAAGCAACACTACCACGACCTGGCCCTGGGGCAGTGAAAATGGATGGATAGATTGAGTGGTGTTTGGGTTGCGTTCGTTCATGAGAGTTTTCTGTGGAACACTTGTTGTCTTTTTGAACTAGCAGACCAGTGAAGCAATATCGGCTGCGATTAGAAAAATGGTCTTGCATGTTTTGAGTCATCTGATTGGCTTTTATAGAGACCATCAATTGAACTATTTAGAACAAATATCATCCAATACTGATGGGTGGTTGACTGATTGGAGCACCCTTATCAATAATAAGATGAAACTGCTGCAATTTAAGATTAGTTTTGTTATAAATTAAGCTGTAGATTATTTTGTGATTATTTATTACATTATGTTGTGTTCACACCAAACGCGATGTGAATTTTAGCGTTGCATTCCTTGCACAAGTTTGAACGCTAGAATATTTTCTGTTGACTTGCTTCATACGTGCATGAGATTGCGTGTACACGAGTGCCCAAAAGACAAGAATTTTTGCAAGAGAGGAGGGCCAGATGAGGTATGGTGTCCCTCCAGCGTGTTCTGGGTCTGCCCCTGGGCTTCCAACCAGTAGTACTTGCCCAGAACAGCTCCACCCAGGACGCATTCTGATCACATGCCCTAACCACCTCAGCTGACCCCTTTCAACACGAAGGAGTGGCGGCTCTACTCCGAGCTCCCTCCTGATATCTGAGCTCCTAACCCTATCTCTAAGGCTGAGCCCAGACACCCCACGGAGGAAACTCATTTTGACTGCTTGAATCCGCAACCTCATTCTTTCGATCACTACCCAGAGCTCATGACCATAGGTGAAGGTTGGGACGTAGATGGACCAGTAATTTGAAAGCTTTGCCTGCTGGCTCAGCTCTCTCTTCACCATGACGGTCCGGCGCAGCACCTTCACTGACCCTGAGATACTTGAACGCCCTCGCTTGAGGCAGTAACTCTCTCCTAACTTGCGAATAAGTGTATGACATGAAATCACACTATTTGCATCATTGTCACTTGCATTGCGTACATCATGCTGTCCTGCGGAAAGTCGCGTCACTTGCACACATTGTTGTGTTCGCGCCCATTGTTAACGCAACAAAACAATATAAAATATACATTGTTGAGAAAAGTACCCAGGAAGTTAATAGTTAAAAACTGAAAACGCATCTAAGACAACATATTTCTAAGGAAGATCCATGCAGTCATTATCAAATTAAATTCAGATGGCTGGTAACACTCACAGGGCAAACACACACAGACACACACACACACACACACACAGAGTAGATGCTGTATACACAGACCCATGGTGCTTCGGTGATGCATGCACAGACTCTATCCAGTCAAATGACAGTTCAAAGGCGAGGTGAATAGGAGTTAATAGAGATGAATTACGTGGCGTCCGCTCCTGTGGCTGCTCGTCATCACTGACGCTTCCCAGATTCCGTACCTCATCTCCACGTCTTCATCACACTGAGGCATGGACAGCTCTCTCCACTGTGGCAGATCTCCATATACGTATGTGAACTCCTGTCCCTCCCTCCTCCTTTCCTTCCCTCCCTCCTTCCCGTGGCTGGTTTGCATTATTTTCTCCTTAGAGCAAAATGGGATCTTTCAGTCTGCGCTACAGTCGACTGGCCTGTATCAAAGGCGCTGCATGCTCTAAAACCCAATGGCAGTTTGATCATTCTTTTCTTCCATTTCCATCGTTAAAGGGGGTATTTCTGCTGGGTGGCCTGGATGTAATGCTGTTGGATCATCTCCTGAGTTACATTGCAGGTTTTAATGGTTCCAGTAATATACGGCCTACGGTTTTAGAGGAAGAAATGTCACGGCCATGAAGAGTGCACAAGGAGCGCTTTCTCCTCCTCATACACACACACACGTACGCTACACTAAAAGCGTGACGCATAAGCTAAGTAACATCGACCATGGATGGACAAAAGGGGGAAAAAGGAGAATTTAATGCACCTTGCACTTAACATGAGCCGTTATGTTTTAGTGTTTCTTTTTGATCCATCCCATTGGAGACTTTTCACTAATGTGCTATATAGCCGTGAGTTTGAGCCCAGGCAAATGGTATTTGCAGACGATTCATGGATTTTGGTTTAACCTGTTTGGAGAACGGGGTTCGCCACAAACGACAGTGCCAGAAGGCTTCGCCCTGGAAAATCAATTTATTTGACTGTTTTTTGATTGAAAACTTAATCTGATATGATCTGAAGTGTCCTGATGGAAAAAACCTACATATTATTTTCTCATACTTTTTGACAGACGTGCTATATGCTAGCAGTAGACGGATTTTTCTGGTCGTCTCACGCGGTTTGAAAGGTGACAGAAGCTCCCCGAGGTATTAACTGCCCTCCTGTGATGTTGTGCATGTGTGTCTTTCTATTTAAAGCGTGATAAAGATTTTATTTTCCTGTTTCAGAGAGGGGGAAAAAGAGTTAAATGGAACATTTGGAGAGGTTTTTTCAGCTCTTGCTCTCAAATTCCTCTCCAAAAATGCTTCTGGATTTTATTTCCCAGTTTGATTTTAATGGCTGGACAACATAAAGGATGGATATGGGCTTTCGGGTGGATTCCAAATGGGGAATGTGAACTTCTCTGTTTCTGTTTCCTGTGGCCTACTGTGCCAATAACTATGAACAAACTTCTTTCTCTTCTTTTTTTACTGATTCTACCCTCCGATGTTGCAAATGTGTTTTCATTTTCAGGAGATTTAGCAGACTGAAAATCTTTCCACACAAACTCTCGTACAGTAGAAAGCGCCCATGTTTCTTACATGGTTACGTTTGCATTTTTTATTATCAGCGTTATGGTCGGTTGAATCTGGGTAGAATCATTTCATATTATAAATGTGACAGCTGGCAGCTATTAAATGTTGGGGAAGGTAAAATGAATACTGTAGGAGTACATTTAGATTCCTTTAATGCCAGAGGATGTCCATCTGTGAGTGTGTATCGTGCGTGTTCCTCGCTGCCTGTCATGGATTCCCTGAATGAAAAATGACTGTGGAGGTAAATGAGCTGTGAGGTATCAGCTTTGAAGCAGATTCGGCTCTGAATTGATGTGGTGTGACTCCCAAACCCTCTGTGGGATTTTTGTTTTTTTGGATTCTCTCCCACCTTTTGTCTCTGGAGTTTTTCACTGGTTCTGTTCCATTTCACTGGAGCGCTCTTATGCATGGGCAGATCGTGAGACAGTGGGCCCCTGGGCACAGATGTGTTAAAGGCCTCACCACCTCTTCTACATAGGACCAAAAACACACAAAAAGACTTTGTGCTGATTTTACCTTTGTTCTTGTTTGTCTTCATTTTGTGTGCCCATAGTTGGTTGTGTCTGTTTTTGGCAGTTTTTTTGTTTCTCTCTCTTTTTTATTTTATTTTATTTTTTAATGCCTCCGTGTGGGTGATAGCTGTGGCCTGAGGCATTTATTTTGTCAGGTTGTTGAGTTTTCTGTCCCACTCCTGTGAACACAATATCTCAAGAAATGATGGAAAACCTTCAAATTCGTCAAAATGTCCACTTGGATTCAGTGATGAAATGATTGGATTGTCATGGTCAAAGATCAAGGTCAATGTCACTGTGACCTTGGGTCCATCTCATTCTCCTAAGCACGATATCTCAGGAATGCATCGAGGGAACTTCCTGAAATTTTCTTGTGAATGCAATATCTCAAGAGGGCCTTCGGGAATTTCTTCCAATTTGTTAATCAAAGGTCAAGGTCAGCGTGACTGCTGTCTCATTCTTGTGACTGCGATATCTCAAAAAGGCCCACAGGATTCTTCCTATATTTGGCACAGACATCCACTTGGATGCAGGGATAAACTGATTAGAATTTGGTGATCAAAGGTCAAGGTCACGGTGACGTTATGTCCGTTTCATTCTTGTGAACATGGTATCTCAAGAACAGTTGGAGGGAATTTCCTCAAATTTGGCAAAAATGTCCACCTGGACGCAATGATGAACTAACTAGATTTTGGTGGTCAAGGTCAGTGTGACCTCATGTCTGTCTCATTCTTGTGACTGCGATGTTCCAAAAAGGCCTCCAGGACTTCCTTCAAATTTGGCACAAACATCCACTTGGATGCAGGGATGTACTGATTAGAATTTAGTGGTCAAAGGTCAAGGTCCCCGAGACCTTGTGTGGATCTCATTCTTAAGAACGCAATATCTTAAGAACGCCTTAAGGAATTTTTTAAAATTTGGCATAAACATTCACTTGGACTCGCTGATGATATGATTAGAATCTTTCTTTGATTTTGATAAATTTCAATAAGATTTGACACAAATGTCTGTGTTTGTGACATTTTATATTAAGAGGGTATTTTTTGTGTCTCTTTTTAGATGTTTTATCCCTCTTGTTGTTATATTGTGTCTCTTAGTAGTTCCTTTGCATCTCTTTGTGGTCATTTTGAGACTCTTCCCGGTGGGTATGTGTTAAAGTGAGTGACATTTTTCAGCTGAAGCTGGGGCCCCTGACACTTTGGGCCCCTGGGCCAGTACCCAGTAGGCCCCTTCAGTAATCCATCCACAGTCTTCTGCACACACCAACACACACCTACAGTACACACAAGGTGACCTAAATGTAGCACCTCACCTTAAATGAGGCCATCCAATCAGTGGACATTAAGATATTACTGCAGACTGTTAAAAAATATGGCTGCAGTGATGAGCGGACAGCTCAGCGGCGCTGTATACCGCACGTCTTTATGTATCTCACAAACTAGGCCAGATGAATAAAAGATGGAGCTGAAGATTTGTGGCTTTCTCTGCCGCTGGAGCATAAAAGTTTAATTGACAATTTAACATTAAATAATGCGTTGGACAAGGGTGTAGTATAAAAAAACTACTTCATCAGGTTTGGCACATAAAAGGTTTAGCTGCAGCTGACGTCAGACTCAACAACACACTGTTTGAAATTGAAATGGCGTGGTGTGTCAGCATGAGCGCAGACTCCTTCTCGTGATGCACAGACAAGCTCATTTTGAATTCCTTCCCAAAAACAGCTTGAACGTATGGAGAAGTCATCTCTGGGCTTTGAAATAAGCTTCACCGTCAGGCTCTGAGGAGTCTGGCCATTTCTCTCTAGATGTTGTCTCAGCTCACATCATGACCGATTATGTCTCATTGATCCGGTCGGTTTTGTAGCATTGTTTGAGTTTTGTTGGAAGAGTTGGAGGAAATTCCCCAGAAGACTGAAACCTGAACCTTTCACATCAGATACGGTGGTTAGATGTCTGTCACAGATACAAAGATCTTTCCTTTGACATTTCATCATCACTGATAAGACTTTGCGCTGTGAAGCATACGCAAAGATCCTATAGTGCAACATTTTGTATGTGTTTTTACAGTGTGTTTATCAGAGTTTGCATGCATGTGTGTACCTGCCTCTTTTATAAAGTAGATGGAATTCTTCCAACCAATTGCAAGAATAAATGTTGGCATTGTACATTTTTGTAAACCACAGATACACTACATTTGTTCATTATTATATAACAGATACATGGAAACTTTGTTTCAACAATGCTGTGTCTAGGCACAAAAAAACACTTTGTAAAGGTTAGGAAATGATCATGTTTTGGATTAAAAATATCCAGTTTTGTTGGCTTAAAAGTAGAGGTTTTACAGTACAATTTTACACGATATGATACAATATTATCATGATACTTAAGTCACAACATAATAATATTATTGCAATTTTATATGTGTTGCGATATGCTGAGTATTGCAATAGCCTATACGTTGTGATTTATTACATTTTTTCAACTGTTAATTAGGCCTATGTCTCTAAAGGAAAACTTTGTTGACATCCATTCTATTTAATAACATAAAATTTTAGTCAGTTAGTTAGTAGCAGTTTATTTCAAACGTGTAAGTAGCAAATGAAATAAGTATACAGTGGTAGACAGACATAAAACTGCTTTTTGTGTCACCACCTCACCTGAAAATGCAATGCCAACCACTTTCCATGGCACATGTCTCAGTTAAAAACAATGGCTTTTCATGACACTATTCCCGCAAGAAACATAGCGATGCATAGTTTGAAAGCAACCGCTTTTCGTGACACTATCCCAGTGGGAAACACAGTGATGTCTTGGTAATTAAACAACCACTTTTCATGACACTATCCTACCTTGAAATGTAGTGATGTCTGTAAAAGAAAAAACGCTTTTCATGGCACTATCTCGGTAAAAAATGCATCAGTGTCTCAGTAAAACGCAACTGCTTTTTGCGGCACTGTCCTGGCAGGAAACAGCAATGTCTCAGCAAAAAACAATGTCTTTTTATGACATTATCCTGACAAGACACACGGCAATGCATCTGTAAAAATCAACCACTTTTTATGGCACTATCCCAGCAGGAAACACAACGTCTCAATGAAAAAGCAACTGCTTTTCATGCCACTATCTCGGCAGGAAATGCTGCAAGGCCTCACTGAAAACAACCACTTTTGTGGCACTTTCCTGGCAGGAAACACAGTGATGTCTCAGTAAAAAAAACAATGGCTTTTCATGGTTCAGTCCTGGCAAGAAACACAGCAATATCTCAGTAAAAAGCAACTGCTATGACACACAGTGATGTCAAGGTAATAAAACAACTGCTTCTCGTGGCACCATCCCATCCCACCTGAAAATGCAGTGATGTCTTGGTTAAAAACAAGAAAGGACGGCAGAGGAGATACCCGCACACCAATACAACTGGGCTGGACAGCCACAACAAAGGTTCGCAGGCTGAGACAATGCAAAAAAAATGTCTATTTATTTAGATCGTCCTTGCACAAATAGCAGGGTGCTCTTTGTTCTAAATACATAGGCATTTTTTGCATTGTCTCAGCCTGTGAACCTTTGTTGTGGCTGTCCAGCCCAGTTGTATTGGTGTGTGGGTATCTCCTCTGCTGTCTTTTCTTGGTTGTACAGATGCACCCAAGATAGACTTTTTTGTTGCCCTAGGTAGGCGCAGTTTCATAACAGCCTTAAGACATGAAAAAGCAATCATCTTTTGTGGCACCATCTTGGCAGGAAATGCAGTGATGCTCTGCTAAATACAACTGGTTTGTTGTTTGCTGGTCTCAAACAGGCGTCTCGCTGAGGTGTCACTTCATCCATAGTCTCACTCACCAGACCTTTCTCAAGAAAAGAAAGGTCTGGCTGGGCTGACTCACTTTAAGATTGGAGAAAAAAACGCCCTGGCTGCTTGTATTTCTTTCAACCAATCACAATCGTTCTGGGTGGTGCCACAGCAACGGTGCGCTTGCAAAAATATTGCTGGAGTGAAACAGGTTTTGGTGTAACATGTCCACAAAAATATCGCCTACAGGACGCGAACCATGGCAGAAAAATGGCTACATCCCCACAAGATCAAACACAGCAAAAGTTAGTAAAGGACGTGTTGAAAACTGCTACACAACCGGAGGTGGTAGGGCGGGATTTCAGCTGGTGGCTCGTTCCGCCCAATGAGAGGCTGATCTATGCAGCGAACTTCCGCCCACTCAGACTACTTCATCCACCATCCCCTCCTGATAACAGTCAGCTCATATACTGCTTCACCTTAGAAACATTGATACGTATGAAACGTACAAATGTAACGTATCCATAGTTTGCAGAAGAACACAAAGGCAACATTTTCCTCTGGTGACTGTGCTGGTTCCTCTTGCTATAAAACATCATTAAGTCTCTCCCTCAGCTTCACAGAGGCTTATCCAACAGGAGTGCTATGATTAATGACCACTCACAGTCTAATGAAAGCATGTAAAAGCAAAGCAAGTATTTCAACATGGCATAAGGTGGGAGCCAGGACCGGGCTGCTGTGTTCAAGCTGAAGAAAAAAAATTGACACAGCACTCTCTCTGGGCCCATATTTCCCCAGTGTTTGACCTGCAGTTACTCATTAGCCCTTTTCAACTGGCTTTTGTGAGGCTGTTTGTTGTCCTTGGAGTCTATTATGCCACCATAATCATCTCCAAAGCAAGACAAACATGTCTTGCGTTGCTATGTTCAGCAGAGGTAAACAACAACCCCAGGAACAGAGAAGTGGTATTGGGTTTGTTGGACAAGGTATATTTGTCATACTTACTCTTTTGTATTACTCCAGCTGTTTGCACTGTAATAGAATTTAATTATGAGTAAACATGTCAGCAGAGTTTCTGAGGTGCTGAGTTTTCTTCCGTGTTGCTTTGAAATGTAATCAATAAACCCATTTATAGTATAAATATGGGGAAGTAAGGAAAATACTTTTTTATATATGTGTGTGTGCTTTTGTGTACTTTAGTGCCTGAATGAGAGGGCAGACGTTTGTTTGAATGTGTGTGATTGTCAAATGTGAGAACTATTAGTCGTTTTGGACATTTTGAAAGAATTTATGGAACAAAAGTGCCACGTTTTTGTTTTTCTCTAGCTTCTCAAATGTGACGTTTTGCTGCTTTTAACTCATTTTATCTTAAAAAATAAATTATGCACGGTTTGTACGGTCATGAAAAACCTGGAAAAGTCAATTTAACAAATAGCAATTTCAAGGCTTGACAAAGAAGCATAAAAGTTTTGGAAAAGTCATGGAAATTTGCAACACAAATAATTGTATAATAGAGTATACAATATTAATGTTTGGGCAGATCAGTCACCTGACCTTATGTTGATCTCTTGCCAGACTCCGACCCGAGTTAGAGCTTCTTTTAAATCAAGATATAAATTCGTGTAATGCCAGGAAAATGCAGGTTATATAATGTCTGGCTTCACTTGGACAAGTATAGACCCTTTTAGTGTTAGTGAACAGTATGTTTTTACAGTGGGCGGGGCTTAGCTGGAGGCAAAACAATTGTCCACAGACATTAGGTAGCGCTGGCTAGCAAGTTCTGTTGGCTTGTTTTAGACAATGGAGGAAGATGATGTGAGTGGTGCGTTCAGAAATACTCATTCTTAGTGCACTCTGCAACAAACTGGACCATTTGTAAATTCAGAGCGCTGCCTGAATGTACCGTTCAGTTATCCAGAGTACCGCACTCTTGGAGTAGCAGAGAGTACTCTGGTCACTCTCTTTAGGGAGACGGAGCAGCAGAGCGCTTAGCAGAGTGAATGCCTGATTAACGTAACCAACCTTTAATTTATATAGAAATATACTGCGCTGTTTCTTCCACCAACAGGGCTCACATTTTAGTGTAGAGCGTCAGACGAAATTTACGAACACACTATGTCAGGTCACTCGCTTTCCGGGACCACGAGTGTTAGTTGAATAAGTAAACACTGACCAACGGGACCAGACTGGCCGACCCGTATGCTCTCACTCAGTGGATGGATGATGTCACAGGAAGCTTTGTGGTTGATTACTATGCCAATCTTACAAAGGAGGACGACACTTGAACGGTTTCCTCCAGTTTGTTTTGCTAACGAAGCTAACGTTAGCTAATGCACCAAAAAGTCAGCGTTACAGAGAATTCCAATATTCCTCTTAATACCTCCCCAGTTTCTGATGAGGTGGACATGATAACCCTTAATACACATAAAGTTATTCATCCCTGCAACAGGAAATACTTTTTCCATAACTTGATATGAAGTGTGCGCTGCACATGTGAGCATTTTAGATGATCACCTCCGTCCAGTCCGTCCTCCGACTGACTGGACTGACACACTCCGTCCTTTGTTTTTGATGACGGGCAGTGGCGGCTGGTATGTGATAAAGTTTAAGTTTTGAGCCATGACTCCTTCTATTCTGGCTCCCAATAACATAACAAGATGACATTTTAAGACTCCTATGTAGCCTACAGCCCTGTGGTGGAGAGTCCTGTTTTGCCTCTAGCTAATAAAATGACGCAATTGTGACGTCGGTGCTAATGGGTCTATAAGGCATGGCATGAGAAAGACCAGGACCCAGGATGTGCAGAATATGGACTGCGTAGTCAAACCTTCGACATTTCGAACATGCTAAACGTGCTAAAGGAGCTAATGTTAAGGCTGGTTGCAGCGCTTCCCTCTCATCCACCATCAAATAGGGGTCCATTTCAGGTGCTGAGCCCAGAGAGGAAGCCCTAACTGCAGAGGTGCTATGGGCGCTAATGGTGGCTACTTCTGATTAATGTTATTCATACAAGTGGTGTGAAGACACAGGCCAGCTTATTCAGGTCATGGTTTCCCTGTCAGAGCCAGACAGCTCCCAGATTTCTGTGCGGTTAACACAAATATTCATATACAGGATATGTACTTTTGGACAGACTCCTCATTTTCGGAAACAGACCAGTAAATTTTGACATGTATTCTTACTCTTATTTTTGTTGTAACATTATACACAGGCATTTCAGAGAATGAATGGCCATGAAAGTTAAGGAAAAATATGTATGAAGCCTGATTAAATATCTGTACATTTCGGATTTTGAAGTCGTCAACGTGCTCTCTAGGAAATTGACCCTTTATCATTTTTTTGTCATTTTATAGACTCAAAAGTTGACTGAAAATATTATAGAGAGATAAATCTATGATGAAATATTTATTAGTTGCAGCCTAAGTCTTCTGTGTGTGTGCACATTCGATGCTGTATATGGTGTATCAGTATTTTCAGAGACATGTGGCCACCGCAGTGCGAGTCTGGCTCGTCCTGGTTACATGTGGCAGGCCATTAGCGGGGCACTCTGACTGAATAAACAGCCATCAGAAGCACGCTGCGGACTGGGTCGTCTGCAGCTGCACTCGTCCCCGCGACAAGCCAAGAATGTCCAATATAGCCAGTAGGCACCAGAAAAGTGCAGCTACTGTCTGTCTGGCCCTGGCTTCGGCCTGGCATGAAACAGCCGGGCCATGCGTGGTGATGTCACACCCCTGCTGAATGGATGATGGATGTAAGACCAGCCAACATGGAAACAGGATCTAAAAAGCAAGGACATGGGAAGATAGTTTGTGGCACCAACGTATGAAAGCTTTATGATGAAATTCTCCTTTCTTGTAAATCTGATTAAAAACGCAGCACCACAAGGTGACTTTGTTGATCTGACATCAGCTGCTGGACACGTAATTTGTCAAAGATCAAGAAAGGCCGTGGTGGAGACAGGTGGGGTCTGTGGGGTCTGTGGTGCAGCTGAGTTACGATCGAGCAGAGACAACCAGACACATGCATATTTTAGATGAGGCCAGTATCAAAGATGGGGGGGGGGTAATCAGGACAGATTGTGTGCTTTGGCTGAGGCGCAGGGTGCTGCTGGGTAGGGAGAGGGGGAGCATATGGGCTGAATTCTGAGGGGTCTTGGCCCACCTTAATATGGTGGGCACGCAAAGACGGCCCCCTGAAGACATGCAGGCAATGCCAGGAATCTTAAGCCACACAGTCGTGCCAGCAGCTTGCTATTGAAGTCCTCCCTGCTGCCTTGGCTACGACATAGCATCTTATCCCCTCACATCCACTTCCCTCCAACCGTCTCTCTACTGTACCCCTTCATTTCGTCTCTGTGCGTCTCTTTAAAGTGGACCCCTCCGGTGATTAATCCATTTGAATAAGTATCTCTTTCCAGAGGACAAGATGAGCTAAGTGGCCACAGGGGCACAAGATGTGAGTGGAAAACCAAACCAACTGGCTGTGATTGGTTGAAACCGGCCTAAAGTAGAGACGCTGGCCATGCCTCGCACGTCCACATGCAGGAAAACACCCATGCTGCTGAAAGAAAAGACTCCAGGGACCCATTTTAATATCTTTGATTTGATGCTGTGGCTTGTGCTCGTTGACATCACTGACCAGACACTGCACAGCTTTGTCTCTGTCATGATGGTGTGGACATCGGCACGGCTGGTGTTCGTTTGACCGGCCACAACTTCATTTTGCATGTATGGAAGCAAGTAAGGGTCCACATAGCGTTTTTTTTTTTCTCAGCGCCTGCATCCTTTTTCAATTAATCCCAATGAGGACAGAGTGTATGTGCCTAGAAAAAAGTGCCACACCCAGAGCGCTACAGCTTTTTTTGTGCTCCTGCTGCTACTAACACCTCTAGCTAGACTCTCTGAGCTTTTCAGAGAGTCACTGGTGTTAAAAAGGCAGCTTTTGTTGATAGGCTACTGTCACAACTAAGCCAGAAAAGCCTATTTTTGGGAGCAGATTATCCGGACACTAAATGTTGCTTGTGACTGTTGTGCTTTTACCACAGTACAAATTGTAAGCTTGTTGTTAATAGGGGTGTAAATCACTGGTTTCATCACAATACGATATTATATCAATTATTTGGATAACGATACAATATTTGCCGATATTACGAAGTCTGCCACGATATGATTTCCATTTGATTTGAGGGCCTGCGATCAAAATGAGACGATTTACCCATTTAACACAGTCAGTTAGAGAAGAAGCTGCCACCCCTTTCTTTCCTTTTGGCCATAAAAGATAAAAACAACACATAATTAATAAGTGCAGTAAAGTTTACTTTAAACTGACTCCACTAACACATAAAACAAGACATGGGATAAGTTAACCTTCAGGGCTTTCTGTTAGAAAGACCTCTCTAAAATAACATTTTCATTTTAACCTCAACTATGATCTTTTTTCTAAAACTTCAGGTCTGTCTGGTTTAAAACCCTGAGGGCAAACTCCCAACAGCAAAAAATGTGGACTAACAACAACATTGTTTAACAAAGGTATTAAATTCAACTCAGTAATAACTGTAAAGGTTCACAGACAAAAAATTTGTTTTTTTGCGAGACACCATTATTAGCTTAAGCATGTTTACATTGCATAAATTAGCCTAGCAGCTAGAGGACTTTTTTCTCTCTTCTCAGTGCTTAACAAATTACGTGTAACATTATTATTTTTCTTACTCACTGTTGGTTTAAGTCACCGCATCTCCTGACAGAACAGTAATGTTGAATTTCCGCCTACATACACGTTTTTTTTTCCAGCTGAACATTGTTGAAACAGAGCAGCTAATGTTGCTGAAGTGAGAAGTTAGCGAAGTGAGAAATTTGAACACCGCTGATATTATAGCATTGAAATATTTTTTTACTTTGAAAACCCTGTTTCTGAATTAACCTCTTTGAAATCAAAATATGAAGTTTCTTTATTTGCAATTTCGAAAGCCGAATTTGAATAGGACTTTTTTTCCCATTGTTCACAAATTGAAAAAAAAAAAAATAAAATAAAAATCAAATTTCAGATTTTTTACAAACTTTTATTTAGTGCTTAATTTTTTAAAATAACAGAACTTTCCCCGACATCCCAGGACCTCATAAAAATGATATCTTTAAAAAACAAAAACAAAAAAAAGAGGTAAACAATATATTTTGTTATATACTAGTATACTATATATATACTAATATATACTATATACTAATATACTAGTTTATAATATCCTTATATAATGCCAAATTCTGTTTTAACGCCACCCCAGAACCCTGAACAACTTTCAGAATTGAAACAAAAATGACTCAGGTTGCTCGGTTTTGATTGATCAAATTTAGATCCAAAAATTCAAGACCAAAAATTTCACGCAACATCCAGGTCACTTTTTAACTTGAATTTTTGGATCTGAATTTGTGAAAATTGAAAAAAAATATACAATCAAATTTAGCTTTTTGAAATTGCAACTCAAGAAATTTCATAGCTTAAGTTCAAAGAGGTAAATTCAGAAAAAAATAAATTCAGGTACGTTGCTTTAAAAAAAATTAAAATATTTGAATGCATTGAATTAATTGGTGTTTAAATTTTCAATACAAAGTATTTAGTAGCTGTTTAAATTCAAATACTTATATTCTGTTTCAAAATCCAAATTCTTATGTCCTTAATATGCTTCCATAGCACATGAGCACATGCTTTATTTCAACATGTATGCTGTAGTACATGTGCAGACTGATATGCTCGCTCAGCAGAGCTGGAGTTGAGTTGGTCCGTCCAGCCAGTGACTCATCTAATACCCATCTGCCAATAGCCACAGCAAACAGGTTTCGTCATGCGTGTGGGAAATAATAGAAAACAGTGTCTAACATATAACAGCCTCATAAGGAACAACGTTAATGTTGCTTTTATGCGATGAGGTCTTTAACCTCAAAGACAAGATGCAGGCCGTCAGCACATTTGTCGTCCCTGCATGAATTAAAGTTTCATGGAAATGGCTTCAAGACAGACTGGAGGTCCGTCCCAGAGGGGGCAGGGAATTAAAAACACTCAACTTTGGGACTTTAAAATGATGTTAATGTTTTTTTGGGTCAAAACAGCTGAAACAGGTTTGTATTATAAACGTGGATGATGACATCTTTCAAAGCTTTAGGGCAGTACTACATGAGGACAGATTTTGGGCTGTGTTCTGAAGATGTTTTGGGTTTTTCAAATTTGCAGTGTCATTACAGGCACCATAAACAAGTACTTTTCAAATAGAACAAAGGGCCTCATGTACGAACCATTCGTACAAACAGATTTGTTGTCATGAGAGATTTAAAGTCTCCCTCTTGACATGTTTTAAAGTACCTACTAATACTAATACTTTGTTTAACATGGTTCTCCGGCATATTTGCTTTCTTCAGCACTACTCATGCTAGGTTGACCAGTGAAGGAACAGTGTGCATCAGGATGGCCAGCGTCAGCGTTTGAGGGAACATTGGAGAGATTCAGCCGTCAGACTCAGTCAAACCATGACTCAGCTGAGGAGTTTGTTCTGCACCAAAATCATTGACTAGCAGATGAATCAGAAAGGTAAGGGTAGTTTGCATCTTTAATTTGTTTATGTTGTTTGTTAGCTTGTTAGCTGGCAGTGGCTGACACAGCGTCGATGGTTGTGAAACATACAGTAATACCTGCTCTGATGGGGTGTTTGGTAGATCATTGAATGAAGCTCCAGGGTCTGGTTTACATCCAAAAACTGCACAACTCTGTCATATATGCAAAGTCAAAACTTTCACCATGCTAATGCTAACTCTGCTCTCTGTACTGACAAGTCTGCAATCGACTTTCGTATGAGTGATGTAATCCAGCTGCCCGGCCTATGGTTGAATCTTACATTTATGGAAGTGCAGAGACATCGCCCCCTTCAGTAGAGGAATGTAAAAACTCCTCTCTAGTGACGAACTTTGGACAGATACAAGTCAGTAAAGTCAAGGTCAGACATTTTAGGGCAGTGGTTCCCATCTGGTCCAGCCACAGGGTCCAGATTTCTCCTTAGTCATTAGTTTTCGGTCCACACAGGTTAATATTCAGCATCATACTTGTGTGTGGACATGTCATCAAGCTAGCTAGTCACTCACTCTACAGCAGGAAACAGCACTTCACGATAAAAGATCTGTGCTGGAAATTCACTGTACTCTAAAATAAAGTGTTTTTTGCAAACCTTTGCAAACTTACAAGACTTACAGACACGTGCGTGAGTCACCTGTGGTCCCATCAGAATGGACCCGGGACCCACGTTTGGACTGCAAAAAACAGATATTTGAGTGGAGGGGGACTTCAGGAAATCTTGTTGCAGTCTTTTATCGAGCATTCGGCAAAATTTACAAACTCTACATGTCACTTTTTTGAGATTTCATGATTGCTTAATATCAGACTGAATTATCAACTCGTTACACTCCGTCCACTCTAACTGATTTCTGTGGCACCGTCTGACAATGGCATTAGTCCTGCCTGGCAGTGTGATATCAAACAGCTGTTTGATATCAAATTAATCAACTCGACTTGGTGGATTCAGAGGTCTGGACCATGGCATATTTCATGATTTTATTGGCATATTTTGGCATGGCAACAGTTCGTAGTTGTCTTACTCCAGCAGCTGCCTCAGGGTCTCAATTCAAGTCTCTGTCTATAGGAACATCCTCTGTTCTATCATCCAACATCCAACATCCAACTAACTTGATTAATGTAGCCTTCAGTAAGGTAAATGAGCAATTTACAACAAGTTTGTGCAAGCGAGAGTGTTTGCCGAACCCAACTTCACAGAAAAAGGTAGGAGAGTTTTGGGAAAAGAGCATTTCTGTGTTCTCATCTTGAGGTCCAGAGTGTTGGCTCACGTCTGCACAAATTATAGGCTCAGCTAATGAAGGGATTTAACTCGTCAATGCTGTTCTGCATGAAGAAGTTTGTTGCGATGGAATGAAGTCTCCTCAGCTGTGGAGTTGTTGCTGAAAATGTTGTGTAATCGTCCAGAGACAGAAACTGTTTATCTACACAATTTTATGTAAATCAGCAAGCGCCAGGAGAAATCTGGTTTTAATCAACATATTGGTAAAAAAAAGAATTTAAGGAAACTGAAGGAGCTTTGTGCACTCCTGTACTGTATGTGTATGTAGCTGAACCTTTTGTCTGACAGTGCAGAAGTGCCCGGGGATGACACGTGGCTGCTTATACAAATATGATACCGATAAAACAAAGCAGACGCCTCAGAGGCTTGACACCATATTAGATATTTCCACTGTACACTTATATAAGTCTTTTCAGAGATTGTTTTAAAAGGAACACCCAAGAATTTTCAGGCAGGCTTCATAGCCCAGAGGAGACGTGGGGTTTTGGCTTGTGTTTTTCTCTACTCAAATCACTTACTGTGCCCAAATAGTGGTGTCTGGGCAGAACCGAGCTGGTTCCCATTTAGAGACAGTGGCTGGCTCCGGCCTGTAATTCGCAGAAGGGGAAACAAATTGCTCTCTGGTCTCTGTCTCTCCTCGAAGCCAGTTTATTTCATGCTACTTTGGCGCTGCCATTCTTTTCCTTGCGTGTGTCATCCTTCCAAGTATTTCATACACTTTTGAGAGCCATTACCACGGGCCTCTCAGGAGGGGTGATGGGTGGGGCCCGGCTGGTTGCTTGGCTCGCTGGTTGGTAGAAAACATGTGCCTCAAAACACACACGCACACCACACCCTTCGCTCAACGACCTGCGAGGACCTCTGTGTGATGGCAGCTCAGTCGTCACAGCACTTATCAGGAGATTTGTCTTTAAATGCTCGGTAGCTATTACTTTACCAGTGACATCATTACTAGCTGTCAAGCTAACCTCTGAGGAAAATGAGGAAAGGGTTCAAGCGAGACAGGCTCAGGCCAGTGATGACTCTGATTTCTATCTGTCTGTGTCTTCTGCTCCGTCAGCCGGGCTCAGATCTTCTCTGGAACCACAACAAGGACTGAAGCAGCAGCAGCGAGGAGCAGTCGCCCTTGTGGCCTCGATCCCTGCTGTAGATCACTCAGCAAACATTTTTTAAATCACATATCAAAGGGCAGACGGGATTAGGCTTCAGCGTCACATTAGAATAAACCGACTGCTCTTTTGCTCCACGCTAGGCCTCGTGCCACTCAAGCAACCTTTGGGGAATTGAGATTTAGGAAAACTATAAAGGGCTTTAAAGTCACTCAAGGTTGAGGAGATGAAGAGGAAGTAAATGCTTACTGCAATGTGGGTGCAGATGACAGAGTCTTAAGGCCCAGACACACCAAACCAACATCAAAGAAGTATTGGCGACCAAGGCTGACTGTTGCATCGCCTGATGTCACCTTTGTCTCGGCTTAAAAGTTGCACTTGAGCACACCACAATGACTACAACCAACTGCCAGCTAGCATTTAGGTTCTGCGCCTGTGTGAAAAGAAAGAATTTTTTATTTTTGTTATTCAAAAAGGGAAACCGAAAGGCCGACAGGAGAGATTCCAGATGCTAGTTAGCCACTTAGCATATTAACAACACAGCCCGATGTTGAAAAAACAAAGGAAGTTTACTGTGCACCAGCGAACAATAACACAAACCCAGCTCAATGACTAATAACAGTCTTACCTGATACAACAAATTGATTTCGATTTCACGCCCATTTACATTGACATAAAATGTTTGTTTGCTTTCCCCACTTCCGTTTCTCTTCTTGTGCACTAAGCTGAACTGCCAACACAATTTCCGACGTCGATTGAATCTGCTAAAAAAATAGCCGACAAGGGCCAACATTGAGAGACAAACTGCAGAACTATGGGCATAGACATTTACAGATGGCCAGACATTGAGAGACATTTGCGATCCCGGCCACCATCTTGGAAAAAGTTGAGCAACACACCAGGCACCACCCACTGGCAGGACCAACTTTCTCATTGTACAGCTAAACAGTACACCAAAATAAGTCTCTGAAAACATCTGAGGCTAGAAATAGGCAATGCAGTAACAAAATCTTGATTCATATTTTATCAGCGCTGCCGAGTTTGACAGATTGACAGCATTTCATAAGATCTGATTGACATCTGTGTTAGAGACTTTGCTCTGATTGGTTGTTTTCATTCACGTGTGGTAATGCCGTCATAAGCAATATAAGGAGGCAAAGGAACATCATTTCTGGGGCTGCTCCCGACTAAGAATTTGCCCAGTCATCCCAGAGTCATCATTTAGGGCCATTAGTCGACTAGTCGCCTGCATGTTTACGATATTAATGTATTAAATGATATATTTTGGGCGGGCCAACACAGTGGTTTGAGTTGAAGGTGTGAGAAAGAATAGTATCAGTAATATTGTTAACACTGTGCTACATTATAGAGAAATACAAAACCGTACTAATGAACCTTCATTAATATAGGCCTATATTTTATCTACAAGTGCACGTCACACACTGAGCGAGCCGCCTGTTAATGACGCTGTGGGCTAATGGGCATGTAGCTACTTCCATGTTTCAGATGATACGTCATTTTTGTAGTCGACCAATGAAGATGAGTTAATATATCACCTTGGGTTCGTCCTTCACCTTCTCAAAATGATCCCACACTTTGGATTTCCTGCCCGACATGTTATCAAGTAGCCTGTGGAATAACCGCAGGCAGCGACCAATGATATCTTGACGACTAATGCCCTTTCTGGTCGACTAACACTTAGTCGACTATTAGGGGGCAGCCCTAATCATTTCCTTTATCAACTTACTGTCTCATGTACTCCTATGTGGTTGTAGTGACAGTTTCAGCAACTATGACAAAAAGTTATTTTCATAAAAGTAACCAACTGTAGCTTTAGCCATGAAACTACCTCTTAACCCTCAAATAAGACCAAACATGTCTCTAAGTTCAATTGGTCCTCACAAAGATAAAAGAGCATGAATGCTCACAGAGACATGCACACAGCCCATATCATCAGACCTGTCAGCCCCATGTGCAGTAAACATATTACTAAAAGCACTTATCCACACACTCCTGTTTCATGTTCACACACGTGTTCTACATGCTCTGCATCTGGTTTGTGTTTATTTAGATGCCTCTGGCTGTCTAACCAACCCCCTCCCCCTTTCCGTCCCCCTCTCTTTTTCTCTCTTCTTTTTCTGAGTGTATCGGGAGTGATTTCTAAGACTTTCTGCATCCTGTTTGCCTGAGGGAGTGTGGAGCCTCTGGCTGATTAGAGGAAGCCCCATATCAGATTGCCCCTCCAACCCCCTCTCTCTGTGCTGCTGCCCAGGTTTAATACCTTTTTTTTATACCTCGGCCTCCTCATCACAGACCTGTGCTGTAAATCTGGCCCCTGTCCACCAAGACTCACTGAGGGAAGCTTGAGCTCTAACGGCAAACACATAAATGTTAGAGGTCAGATAGAAATATCCAGAGAGGGTGTGAGATTTTGTAGCTAAAATTTTTTTTTTTGACTGTCCTGACTCTAAAACATGAAAACTTTGGATACTTTTTCGGCCCACAGACTTATATGTACCTTTTAGGTTCAAAAATACACATTTATCTTCTTACCTGTAGTGCTACTTATCAATCTAGACTGTTTGGTGTGAGTTGCCGAGGGTTGGGGATATCATTTGTAGAGTTGTCTGCCTTCTCTCAAATATAATGTCACTTAGCTGGTGGTGCTCAAAACACCAAAAAAAAAAAAAAAAGAAAAAAAGAAAAATTAACCCATTCTCACTCCCAGGTTATCAAGTACCGATGCTTTGTCACACCCCTCAGCATCTCATAGCGACTCAAAGGGCAACCTTGAGGATATCTAGTAAGTGACGCACAGCTGAAACATGTTGTAGCATTTGGTAAATGTTGTAAACAGTCGTGGTTAGGTTCAGGCAACAAAAGTACTTGGATAGATTTCGTCACATGACTGACGTCAGTGTGCAATGACCATTACATTGGTTTCACACGGGACACAAACTCTGGTCTCATGGATGACAGTCCGGTTCTGTTTGACCCATCCTCCTTCACTCCCTCCTGCCCTACACACAGTATCTCTCTCTTTATACTACGTTAGTTGATCTCAACGTCAAGTATTGCCGCAGAAGGGTTTATATTGGAGTTAGCTGAAAGCCCAGTGAGTCTCATAAACATGGCAAAGGCTGCCTTTGGTATCAATAGCACACGCTGAAGGGTGTAACAAAGCATTGGTATTTCATGCCCTGCGAATGAGCTGGAAAAACCCAACAGCAATGTGTCTGTACAGAAATCATGACCTGGTTACTGAAGATAATCCACAGACCTTGTTGTGAGCAGATTCATAAAGGAACTATTTTCCCCACCAACCGGATTACCACGCAGAGGGAAACGTGCATCTACTCATGGATGAGAGGCTTGTGGTTGTGACAGCGCGAGATATAAACATCATTAGTGTCCTTCTCGAATGAACTGTAACATTAGCTGGCTCAGTGGTACTAGGTGAGCTAGCAGTAGATGCACTCTTCCTTCGGTGTGGTTGGCAGGTGTAGTTCAGTCAAAAAAGTAGATAGCTCCTTTTTTAAAGGCCCCTTTTACGGGCCCTACTACCTGATTTTGCCACTTAAATAGCTGCTGTATATTGTATCATGTCATTAAATGGTCAAATAGACACATTGGACAGCATCAACATACATATTACCCAGCAATCATCTTTGCATATCTGTACCAAGTGAAAAAATGAAGCCAATGGAGAAGTGCCAAAAACTGCAGTTCCTCTAATGTCCACTTGAGGCTGGCTCCAGCAGCCAGTCAATCCTCATAGACTCCCATGTTAAAATGTCTAGCCTTACAGCAGAAATAAACATGTTTTTTAGGGCTGTACCCAAATATTTGGATATTCGAATATTCGTTTCTATGGGTAGGTATTTGTTATGAAAATTTGGTATTCGATAATTGTTTTTTTATTTACTTTTTTTTTTTTTTTTAACATTTTTTTGGTGCTAAATGTAGTCTTTTTGTTGTTGGTAAATGTAGGTTATCAATAAAAATCAAAACTTTTAAATTGCATTGTTAAAAATGTGAAAATATAGCATATCCTAACAATGGAGCTTGTGCGCACGGCACGCTTGAGCGCGTCCATCTGAGGCTGTGGATCAATGCCAAGTTTTACCACTTTATCACTATTCCCTCTAACTTGTAGCTGTTTTTTCGTTATCTTTTGAATTTAATATGAATTATAGAACCGTTTTTGTCAACGTTTGTTTCCCCTGTTTTGTACAATAAATTATTGTTTAGAGTTTCAACAAGTTTCTTTTGGAATGCGTGACACAAGTGTGTTTTAAAAATGGCCGCGGACTGTCACCTGGTCAATGCATCAGTACCTTCAGATGCCATGACAGTAATAGCCAATAATGTCAAAATATCATTTACAGACCGATTACTGCTGCCCGACCCGCAGGTCCATTTGCGGGTCCCGCGGGTTACAGGTCGACCCGCGCATCACTACTCAGCTCAGTCTATAAAGGCTTACACACAACAGTAAGGCTATAGACATTATATTCTATTCAGGCCAGCAGAACCAGCAGCACATCGGCTCTACAGTGCACGGCACTGCTGATTAACCATTTTATTGCAGCACAGAGTGTCTGCCAGCAACCAATTACTTGCAGAGGCTTCCTACAACTTGTTTCAATGGTTCCGATTTAATCAGAAGACAAATTAAACAGGATGACAAGCCAATATGAAAATCAAAAGAAAGCATTTTTTGTGGTTTGAGAGCAAAGATCCGGTCGCCGCTGGCCCTCTGGCTCACCTCTGGCTCCAAAAAACCAAGATGGCGAGGACTGTAATACTCAATTAGAGGCTTCAAAACGGGAGTCACAATCCAGTGGGTGACATCACGGTAGCTATGTCCATTATTTTTACAGTCTATTATCTGTAGGTGACAAAAATTTCCTTGAAAACAAGAAATGATTTGTTTAATTGAATGTTTTTGTTTTATAGTTTATTAATGGTTTTTATACCTCATGTAGAATAAGCACATCATTTTGTAGTCTGAATCTAAATCACTTGAAAGAGCCTGCTCTTCTCTCAACTTTCTACAGGCCCCCGCACTGCCTGCACTGTCTATATTTACGCCCCTGGTTCCTACATGAAACTGCTCACAGCAAGGTCTGTGGATTATCTTGAGTATCCGGGTCATGATTTCTGGAAAGAGACATTGCTGTTGAATTTTTCAAATGCATTTTTCTGGTGCTTTGAGCACCACAAGCTGAGCGCCTTCTAGTTCCATTATATTGGAGAGAAGGCAGACTGATATCTCCAACACTCAGCAACTCAGATTAATTAATATAGCTACAGGTAAGAGGAAAAATATGTATTTTTTAATTTTAAGGTGAGCTGTCCTTTTAACATGCACGTGTACACTCCAGCACAAATCCACTTAACTTATTTCCCCTGATACACTCATCCACTCAAGCTTTGCATGACATTACTGTGGCACCTCACGTGGCTCTGCTACAACACCTCAGCGATCCCTTCCTTATAAGATTCTTCTTTACAGTGTACTACAGCTCTGTGATAGATTAGCTTCTCCAGACTCCCCTTTTTCTTCAGCGTTCTTTCATTTACGTGCTCTTAAGTGTCTTTCCTGCCAACAAAAGCCGGAGCCAGTGTTCAGTCATCAGATAGGGAGTAATACTGAGAGAGCTCATTGTGCAGAACAAAGACGTCGCCCCTGCTCTCCCTGCCGATGTACAGTATGTTTCAACAGGAGCGTTTTTTGTGTCAGCCAGTAGGAATATTGAGATATGACTTTAATGTCTTCTTTCACGAGGCCTGTGTCCTCAAAAATTGCTTTTCGAACCCACTTGAGACTTGCAGATAAGTTACATTTCATGGATATTTCAAGGCTCAGAAAAAAAATGGTGTGAGTTTCGAAGACTTTGCGAGACTCTGTGAGACTTTCTTTCTCTTCAGTGACAACTGGCTAATCCGTCCACAGTAATATCCGGTTTGATGGCACTGAGTTCATTTGCTTTTTTTAAACACAAAGATTATGTGTTCAGCAGTCTTACATCAGGGAGGGAAGATGTTAAATGGCTGTCCAATTTTCTGTGTCCCTGATTAAATCTACTAATGTGGTTTGGTGTCTGTATTTGGGAGCTCAGAGCACGATGCTGGGGATCCACATGAAGGGCACAGCATGCACTGCGTGTTGAAAAGTAACAAATGAGACACAACCTTCAGATCAAGTCGCTTCCTTTACAGTCTGAAAAAATAAAGCCATAAATGGAAATGAAATCTTTTTAACTGGAGCATAAACGATACATCGATATTATATCTGTCCTGATGTGAGATTAGATATTTGTTCTATAGTTGCCTTTATCTATGTTACTGAATCTGGTTTGAATATTTTGTGAAAGCACCAATAGTCAACCCTACAACATCATTGCAGTATTTATTTCAGTAGTTTTTTTGTGATGAGGGAAGTCAGATCTGGCTAATTTTGCCCCAGATAGCCCAACACACATTAACCAGTCATTTAATGGTAGATTTTTAAGTTACAAATGCAAAGTGATGTGAAATACAAGAGACCTTTTCTTTTAGTCTGGTCCTCTGTTGTCAGTGAGCTTTAGCATATCATTTCAAAGCACTTTTCATTAACAGGTGATGAAATTTAAATGTTTGGTGATGTAAATGTTTTGCCTTTTACTTTATTTTCTGCTGGCTTTGCTGACAGTCTGTCTGTTGGCTGCGTTAACATACAGAAACATAGTGCCCACTGCCCAAACCCCAGTTTCCACTGGTTAGCTAACATTAGCCTTGGCTGCTCTGCACTTCGCATCTCTCCAGTTGGTTGGGAGCTAAAAATACAACAACTTAAAATAAAAAATTCATCTGATTCAAATCGATCTTCATTTGAATAACCTGATATTGAGTCATGAAATCTGAGATCAATTTTTAAATATAAGACCCTCTGAAGGTTTAACCCTGTTAATCCTGACAGTAGTAAATGAGCTGCAACACTAAATTATTAACGACTGTAGTACTTAGAAGCTCCGACGTTACTGGCTCTTTTATCTGTAACTAGCTTACCTTTTATGTTTTGGTGTCATTATCATGCTGCTGTAGTGTCTCCTCCTGCTGTCTGTGCATTGGGGCTGCTGAAATAACAACAGATGTTTACGTCCAATGATTTAGTTCAGTTTGTCTCGTATCTTAAAACTTAACGGTGGTCATGTGACCTGCAGGCAGTGAGTCTCCTCAGCAGCAGAGAGGACAGGAGGACTGATACTGACAGGGACTTTGCTGTTTTAATGTTACTGTTGCTGCTCTAGAAACAACATTTAGTTATAAAATATTCTGTTTAAATCCTGCTTTGAAATTGTTCTTTTTAAAAACAATTCCTTGTAATATTTACAGTATTAGTTCTTTGAAAATCTCTTTCATATACTAGCAAAAATTGTTGTTGTAACTGAAATGTCCCCCATTGAAACCGTGTCGAATCAGATATCGAGTCAAATCAGGAAATCAGTGGTGATACCCAGCCCTGGGAGCTAGCAAGTGGCACTGCTCATTTGGCAATTAATACTGGTAACTCCGTCAATGTGGTGGTATGGCATAGCTGCAGACACATAGGGACCACCTTCTGGTGTTCCCCCCAGGTAGCCCCGGTGAGTTTGTGGCTTCATTTTGAGCCACAAAACCTTTTTAGCATTGTTAACTGTGTTAGCACCACTAGCTAAGTTGACACTGCTGCTTTAAGTTTAGCTGCCTATTCACAGGAGCGACCTGAAGGGAGACCGGAGGGTGGGCACAACGTTTCCACAGCAGCGTTGTCGTGTCGGATACCAATACTTGTAGTAATCGCTGAAAGAGAGTTGCCGCTAGCTAGCTGCCAGCAGCCCATGTGGTGCGCAGTGCAGTAAACCAAAGAGTAGCAAAAGTAACCTTTAAATCCAGATGCGTAATCGGTCAAAAATATTCCTGGAGGTTAAGTGATTAACGGTTAACCATTGACATCCTTAATTGTGATATTTTATTTTCTTGCCCAGCCCTAAATACAGGTTTGAGAGACAAGACCACAATCTTCACAGGGCCTCAGAATCACTACTTTTCCTATCCTCATTTCCCCACTCTTCCCTCACCACAAAGAGTTAAAACCAAAACCCAAAATAAAGTGACAGATCTGACCTAGATTATGAGAGGCAAATCTATCTAATTAATCTTTCAAAAAGCTTGAGGGCAGGAAATAAATAGGTCTCCATGTTGCTGCAGATTCCGATTTAGTCAATCTCCCACCTGCCATTACAACATGTGTCTGTCAGTGGCTGCCAGGTAGCCTCCAGCTTCTCCTTCAATTAAACAATTACAACAATTTAACCTTCTCTCATGTACACAGACGCTCATTTGTAGAATTTGGAGAGTATTCCTCCACCCCTGCAACTGCTGCCCATTTCATTTTTTCTCCTCAGGCAATCAGCAGAGTCGAGATTTTGTTTTACTGCAGGGGCCTGTCTCAGCCAAAGTGTGGCCAGAGCTACAATTGAAGTGTTTTGCTCCATTTGCAGTTAAATAAATGGGGGTACACTGAGCCAAAGTGGGTGTCAGCACGCAGCATGGGGGAGCACGCAGGCGTGGAGCATGTGATTGGAATATATGGCTCAGGCGGTTTGCCGGATGCTAGAGGTCTCATCAAGCCTGTGTAAATGTTTACCCTGCACACAGTTTCCATTTTAGCCAGCGGCCCTGCATCACCTTACCACTTAGTGGTTCGTAGGTTTCAGTTCTGTCAACGCTACTGGCTCGCAGCTGGCGTGGACTGCAGGTACGGCAGCGAGGGCCGGCTTGTTGCCAGAGCTTCTTATGACATTGGCTTTGCGTGAGCACGTCTCCAGCTGCTATTTACCTTGTCTCACTACATTACCTCATTTATGAATTAATGGCAGGGTGTGCATGTGTCCCAGTGTCCCTGAATCATTAACAGAGAAAGGTAAATTACAAATTACACAGATTCTGTTTGTTTGCTGCCATCGTCTCTTAAAGATGGCGTCTAATGGGGGGAAGTTCTTACCTCAGTATTTTACATTCAGAACCTCTGAATCATGCGTCATAGCTGCTTGAATTAGATCAGATAAATTATCCAACATGAATCTGTCTTCTTTTTGGAAATCTCTCACCGTTATCCCTCTATGTCAAAGGTGTCGGTTTTGATAGCCGTACACCCTTTAATTGGTAACTAACCGGTTTATTTTTAAGAAAAAAGAACACGCAAAAAGACCTGAATTACAAGAGGCCTTCCTTTTAGTCCAGTTCCTGCTTGGTGGAAACCATGCTATCATCATCACACTGACCACGGTTTTACAGCCTCATTGTGTTAGGTATGTTAAATCATGCGACTGTTGTGTATTTTGTTTATAGCCTAATGCTGGCTGTTGACCTCTGGTGATTGCATTTGGGTATCAAAAATAATAAAAGTTGTATTCATTTGTGAACAAAAGGTGTAAGTATCTTACACATGTGTTTGCCACAGTGCTTATTTTAATCCAAAATCCAGTGGAAAAATCACACAGGCTCTTTGACGAGGAAACCACTGTGATGCTGACTTCCGTGTCGGCCTACAGAAAAACGTCACCCCTGGGGCGCTCTATTCTCAGTGGTTAACTGTTGACATCTCTACTCTGGTGGTACAAAAGGCCACACAAAGTAACGAGCAGTTAACCAAATACCAGAAAATTAGACTAGATGACAAGAAACGAATTAAGAAGACAAATGGAAAATTCCTGCATACTCAAACTCCCCTCTTCCTGTTTAATTCCTAATCTACTATTACTGTTTGTGTATCTCCTTCAAAGGCTCGCTGAAAGACAGATTTGGGCTGATGATGCCGTGACCACTTAAAAAGCTCATTGTCACATGTTACATTTATCGTTTTATGTTTCTCTATTTTTGTTTCTGAAGAGCTGCATTTTTTTAATCTGCTTTGGTCCATCTCAACTCCACCTTGAGTTTCACATATGGGTTTGGAGAGCTGGTACAGTAGATCAGAAAGCACAGCCTGTACTCACAGCCCGTATAAATCAAGAAGATTCAGGGGCCCTAAGAGACAAGAGCTGCAATCTGTGATGCTTTAGCCACAGCTGAGGGCTTCGGCTCAAATGATTCATCACATGATGATTAGTTGTGGCCGGGCTGGTATCCTTTCTCTTCTAACCCCGGCCCTGTTGGAGGCTATTTTGGAGATGAACAGGCACTCACCGCTAACCCAGCTTCAGATGTGGGGAAGAAATAAGTGTTATGTCTCTTAACAATCTGACAAACCTGCAAACCAGATGAGCTGGGCTGTAGATTTGGTTTCACTGGTCTGTGTGTGTGTGTGTGTGTGTGTGTGTGTGTGTGCGCTTGTCTGATTGTTTGTGAGTATCTGAGAGAGAAGAGAAAACCAGGAGGAAAAGGAGATGGTAGTGGGGTTGGAAGACGCAGTGTGTTAGGGATAACAATTCCAGATTCAGTAATTGCATTGCAGTTAGCCCACTAATCCCAGTAGTTACTGGTAATTTGACATGAAACAAAATTACATTTTAATCATCTTATCAGGCTACTAACCAAGGATTTGTTCTCATGGTTATGTCACTATAAGGCAGCAGCAACCAGTCCTACCTTCGATCAAAAGTTTTTTAATTTTTTTTTTTTTTTAAATTAGGGTGTCAAATGGCCACGTCACCTCTCAGATTATTTACTTTCACCATTAACTGCTCACAGCTCATTTTCCATTAATAAAGACAACTCCAATGGTGTAGTTCAGTGGTTCCCAACCTTTTTCCTTGCAAGGTCCCCATTTTTTATCATTGAGTAAAATGACGACCCCCGACTAAGTAAACCCCCTCATGGCAACAGCACTTGTCAATAGCACTGCCCCCCCCAGCAGGACAATGCGCCATGCCACACCGCTAAAACTGCTCAGGAATGACCCCAGGAATGGGACAAAGAGCTCAAGGCATCGACCTGGCCTCCAAAGTCCCCAGCTCCCCATAGGACTAAGCATCTGTGGGATGTGCCAATACCCCAGACGTACTCCCATCCACTGTCGGGCCTCTACGGATTGGACATAACTCTGACAGGTCAAGGTTTGGACACAGGAAGTCTGGACATGCCCGTCGTGTCTGGCATCAGGGTCTTCGTGGCAGATCTTTTGAGTCCTGTGGGTTGCAAGATGACGTACCAGCATGTCCAAAGGATGCTCGATTGGATTATTCCTGAGCAGTTTTTGTGGTGTAGCATGGTACATTGTCCTACTGGGGGGGTTACTGCCATTGCGGAGTGTTGTTGCCATGAGGGGGTTTGCTTAGTCCACAATAGTGTTCGGGTGGGTGGTGTGTGTCAAGTGGTAGCCACATGAATGCTGGGACCCCAAGTTTTCCAGCAATACACTGCATTGTAACAAGATGATCAATGTTATTTGATACTTCACCTGTCAGTGATTTAAATGTTTTGGCTGATGGGTGTATGTTGTTACGAATGAATATTACAATTCTGGATGTTCATATTAAACTTGGCCAAAGTTTCTAGTAATGAGCAAACCCAAACAGAATCTCCACATTTCTTTTCAGTTTTCAGCAATGAAAATCTGTGTTTTTGTTTGTTTGGAATTTAATAGACAATATTTATTTAAAAAAAAAAAAAAAAAAAAAAAAAAAAATTCAAATCTGCAGAAAACCCCTGATGATGTCATCAGAATTCTGCAGGCACAAGTTCCGTGTGGGCCTGATAAAGAGATAACCTGAAGGTATGTAGAAGTATTCCCTATAAGTGCAAACCTGAGACTTCGAACCGTTCTGAATACTTAACTGTTTTTTTGACTTACGAGACAAGCTGACGTTGGATTGGGGCTTGACAAAGAAATTTCCTAGTCGATCAGTAGTCTTCATTTAGGGCCATTAGTCGACTAGTCGTCTGCATGTTCACGATATTGATTTAATTATGAAATGATACATTTGGGCGGGGCAACACAATGGTTTGAGTTGAAGGTGTGAGAAAGAATAGTATCAGTAACATTGTTAATACTGTGCTAGATTACAGAGAAATACAAAACCGTACTAATGAACTTTCATTAATATAGGCCTATATTTTATCTACAAGTGCACGTCACACACTGAGCGAGCCGCCTGTTAATGACGCTGTGGGCTAATGGGCATGTAGCTACTTCCATGTTTCAGATGATACGTCATGTTTGTAGTCGACCAATGAAGATGAGTTTACATATCACCTTGGGTTCATCCTTCACCTTCTCAAAATGATCCCACACTTTGGATTTCCTGCCCGACATGTTATTAACTAGCCTGTGGAATAACCGCAGGTACCAGCCCTGGAAATTAACCTGACTCCTGTCTGACTGCTGACTGCGGACACTTCCTGAGTCTCTTCTTTCAAATTAAATTCCCTCATGGTCCAGTCATATAGATGCTGATTTATTTTGACAAAGTGCAGCTCCTAATAGGGTTGTTTTTTTTTCCAACAAAACGACCAATGAAATCTTGCCGGCCAATGACCTTTCTGGTCAACTAACTTTTGGTTGACTATTAGGGGGCAGACATTGTGTCAATAACAAAATTTTTGGTATGGTGACCTGCCAACTTCCAAGGCTCTTTGTGGTCTTTGAGAAAGTTTATTAGCGAGTGGTGTTAAAGAGATTGGAGTGGCCAAAATATGAATGTACAAAAATGCAAACAGACTTTGACCAAAGCTGAACGAAAGACAGCAAAAAAGGTAATAAAAAGTAAAAAAAAAAATCCTGTGCTGCATAATCTAAGTAACTAAAATAATCATTGTAAGGTACTTTTTAAATGAATACTGGGCAGTTCATGAGGGGTTATATTTTTAAAAGTAACCTGCTCAACACTGGTGGTTTAGGAATGCTTGCTGAGGAAGGACCATGTGGAAGAGAATGTGGAATGAAATCTGAATCTTGCTACGTGGCTCATGGCTTATTGTAGTGAGCACTTGAGGTGATCCATTATTCCACCCTATATTGTACTTGGCATGGCTCTGTGGTACGGCAGCCTGCTTGGTCACGTGTTTATCCCCACTGTTGGGGTTTTACATAGCTGTAGCTCCAACAGTGAAATGGATGCATCCCAGTCTGGAATGCATATAAACCCTCCTGCTCAGTGATGGGCTTCACTGTCCTCGAGGCAGACGGAGACACAACCTGCAGCCTGTGTGGGCTCCCTTTGTGTCTCTGTTGGTGGCACTGTTTTAACAGCCTCCTTCCCTTAAACTATTACCCAGCAGCACTGATCGGCTGCTGCTGTAAACCATGTTTAATTAATGGTGTTGTGCAACTTATTTATACATCATAAATGGCCGGGGGGGCCATATTAGAAGCATGTTGTTTATCAAATGTCTGGCTTTTTAACAGCGTGCTGTTTTATGCATGGCTTTTGCTGCTGTAAATGTGGAAAAAAAGGTTGTCTAGAGGGGTTAGAGGTGCAAAGCGCAGTATGGGTCTGTGATAAAAAGGTTGTGGTTTTACTTGGACCGGTCTTAAGCAGGGAGGTGGTCGCGCAAGGGCTGACACACACTGACGAGACCACCGGAGGTAGCGGTCTGCGAGAGCAGGAGGTACGGAAATATGTCCCATCCACAGGAAAAGGAGGGATGGAAAAAGCAAAGATGAGTAATGAATCATAACATCATATCGATATCCTGGATCTTGGCCTGCTATAACAGAATAGAAATGAGAGAGAAGACGTGGAAAAGGAAGAAACTGAGGTGAGACGGGGAGAAAAAAAAAAGGAGAGGCAGAGATGGGAGGTTAAAGGTTCTGTATATAACATCCAGAAAATCCTTGTTATTAATGTTTTTAGGGTGGGGTAGTCCTTCTGTACAGAGTTTTTGCATGTTCTCCCTGTGTCAGTGTGGGTTTTCTCTGGGTACTCCAGTTTCCTCCCACAGTCCAAAGACACGCAGGTTAATTGGTGACTCTAAATTGGTCGTAGGTGTGAATGTGAGTGTGAATGGTTGTCTGTCTCTATGTCTCAGCCCTGTGATAGTCTGGTGACCTGTCCAGGGTGTACCCTGCCTCTCGCTCAGTGTCAGCTGGGATAGGCTCCAGTCCTCCCCTCGACCCCAAACAGGATAAACGGTCACAGAGGATGAATGGATGAATGTCTCTGAGGTCCTTAATTGAACTGCAGTCAGCATACTGTTGCTCGCACTCCGTAGCTGTGAGCAAGCACCTGGGCTCCAGCCAAAACAGTGTGGATTATTGGCTCCATAAAACTAAGTCGCTTTCTGTTTCCAAATTATATTATCAGCTGATATTATGAAGCAACTTACGACAGATCCATGTAGAATAGCTAAGGTAAAGCTAGCTGGCTTACATTTGCTCAGGATATGGTTAGCTCGTTGGCCGCTACCGTATCGCTCTTTGCTAGTAGAAAGGGCTTTGTACCGTTACAGCATGTACTGATAGGTGAATAAACACACAAGTTAGTATCATGTATGATATTAGCCAGGGAAGTAATTTGGCAAGGTAGCCAACTAACAAATTCACTATAAAGGTATTTTCAATTCAATTCCGTTCAATTCATTTTTATTTATAAAGCCCAATATCACAAATCACAATTTGCCTCAGAGGGCTTTACAGCATACAACATCCCTCTGTTCCTTGGACCCTCATAGCAGATATGGAAAAATGTTATTGCTAGTGATAACGTAAGCCAGCAAGCAAGTTGGCTGTAGCTAGCTAGCTGTAACTAAGCTACACTGCATTGATCTGGCGCTGGTTACTTCTTAACGTTAGCTAATAAGGTAATTTGCTAACAGCAAGCTAGCAAATTTACCAGCTACATTAGCCCTGGAGTTTGGATGAATTAAATTTCATTAATCACTCAAGACAGTATTTTGCTATGTTAGCTAGCTAGCAATTCATCCACGCTAGCAAGCAAGCTAGCTATTACCTTTTGATTACTTTTCTTAAAAATGTTTTAAATTGGGCAATCACCCTGAAACATGTCCAAAAATCAGGCTTGCCAAAAGAAAGTATTCTTGCACAGTGACAAGATGCAAAGCAGTAAATTGAATGTTACACTCTACATATAAACTTTTTACTGAAAAGAATATATTCGGCTTCCCAACACTTAAAGCAAGCTAATGTGTAACTATATAATGGAAACACAGCATATGTTGACTCTGTGTTGTGGTGGGTGCCGGTCATTTGTGGATATTAGCAGATTAGCCAACATTAGCTTCTGTTGCACGCTGTTAGTGCTGTAGCAGAGCTGAACAGAGGCCAGACACTTGGGCATGAGGTCACGTCCTTAGATTTCTGCAAAAAGTTCGGCCAAGTCCATTACATAGAAGTCAATCCAGAGACTGCTGGAGGCAACTGAGAAAGTTGGGTAAAGTTTTAAAGCAGTCAAAAACGATTAATACTGGTAAAAAGTTACGTACAGAAACTTTAGATCAGGGTCATGGGGGGACAAGGATTAGGAAGCAGGAAAGTAGTGAAAGGTAAACAGACTTGGAGAAGCAGTGAGTGATGATGATGGGGGTGTGGCGTCTGTGTAATAACGTGCAATCAGACACATGGTACAGCAGTAACAGGAGCCACAGCTGTCCTGTGCCTCAGTGACTTGTAATGAGAATGAAGCCTGCGCTCTCCTCACCCTCCTTCCTCTCCCGCTCCGTCACCCTTTCTTCCCTTCTCACTTTGTCTCTTGACTTTTTTCATTCTCTCACCGTATCCCCGACTTCCGTTTTTTATCTCCAGCAATCTCTTGTTCTACTTTGTTCTTGAACTCTTAAAGGGGTTTTGTTTCATGAATTTTTCTTGCAGACACCCGTCCCTGCATCCAACCCTCTGCCTACTCCTCCCCTCCAGTCCCTTCACCTCCACTCCCCCTTTCCCCACCATCCTCATGTATTGAAGCCAACAGATCAAACAAAATCCCCCCATAAATACCAGCCTAGTTCATCTAATCAGCTAAATTGCAGCAGAACGCTCTGCCTGAGGCGAACGCTTTTCTTTGCTGGGAAACATTACTTAATGGCATCAGATCAGCCATTTAGAGCACGCTGCTGTCTCATTGTTTAAAAAGGTTGAAAGGGTGTTGGTTTTTTTAGCCTCTAGCTTACGATACCTGAGCTTCATTATGTCTTCCAGCAAAGTTTGGGTTGAATAAAGGAATTTTCAGGTTTTGTGAACAAGCTTGAGAAGGATTAGAGGGGCATATGTTGGCAGAAATTGAATATAATAAGTGTGTGTGGTTTTGTTTTAGTGTTTAACTCACCTAAGAAATAAGAATCATGTTTTTGTTACCTTATAATGAGCCATTTATATCCACATAGGGAGCCATGTTTCTACAGTGGCCAAGAATGACAAACCAGACACTGATAGTGCCTCTAAATAGGGCCATTCGCATTTTTGTATCGGCCACCATAGTTAGCTGCCCTTCTATGGCAAGAGCCTCGGAAAAGCACCTATTTCTAATGTGTAACTGCTTTGTTCAGTTTTTACCGGTTTAAATAACCGGGGTTTGTTTGTTTTGGAGAGGAAGAGACCTCTGCCGATAATTCAACTCCTGTTTAAAAACCTCCTGAACAATGAACACTGAAGGAATTCTAACCAGGAGAAGTTTCAACTGGTTGCAATCTGCAGTCCTCACAGCAAGATGCCATGAAATCCCCCTAAATCTTACACACTGTTCCTTTAAATCTCTTTCATAGACAGTGTTGGGGTTACAGCAATAAATTACATTTTGGCAGTAATGAAGTAATGTAACACATTACCAACAGGATTTTGGGTAATGGCATTATGTTAACAGTGTCACGTACCGTGGTACCACCTGAAATAAAATGTTTTTTTTAAATTTTTTTTTCATGATTCATTTTTTCACAGTGATCCGCACCGCTCCACTTCTGCAAGTGTGCCACCAGAAAATATATCCCCTGTAGTTTGTTGTGTGTCATCTTGTCATTATACGCAACAAGAAGGATGCCGTCTGTGATGGGCACATCTGGGTCATGCCGTAGCCTACTTTGCATTATTATGTTCAATGTGTTTCCATTAATATACCTGCATCGTCTACAACATATGCCATTCTGCTTTTGCATCCTAAGGCTGCTAGAAAGTAGCGGGGATAAAGAGCTGGCCCCCGGTTTGTTTTTTCCTCATCCCAGTGATCGGCACATCTGGGTGATGTTAGTATATGTTGCATGTGTTTCCAGTCACCTCCTGTCCTTATGCATAACTCTCTCTCCGGTGCTGTTGTAGCTGGATGGCGCACCAGGAACCAGCAAGTATGTCTTCCTGCTCCGGTGTTTTAAATTGTGCTCGTCATAGCGACTTAATCGCACGCCATTCCGTTTGTTTTGCTAACCTCAGTATTTGTTTATTGTGTTTCATATCTTAGGCAAACAATTATTTATCCATATCTCAAAATTATCAGACTTTGATCCTCTGCCTGGCACACCCTATGTCCAAAGCTATTCATATATCTAAAACAGTCTAGGTTATTTAATTGTTCTGTATCATCATGCTATTATTAATATAAGCAGATTAATTTAATACCACTGTATGTGAATATGTAAATGGGTCAGACCTGTGCAGTTCTGGATTTGAAATGAACTGTAATAAATAAGCATCTGTACTTTGATTACCTGCTGTGACACAACATGACCCTTAAACATTTAAAATGCCTGTTAGTTCTCCTGAGGTCATTTTGGTCAGAGTAACAAAAAAGAAGCATAATAAGTAACTTATTACTCTACACAGAGATTAATATTGTAAAGTACCTTTTTACTTTCAAACAAAGGTAACTAGTAATATGTAATACGTTACGTTTTGAGAGTAACCTGCTCAACACTGATCGTATACTATTGATTATCCCCCCCCCCCCCCCAATTATACCACATTAAAAAAATTTACCGTTTCTGATTTTTTTCCTGCCGCTGTTTGTTTTCATGATCTGTAACTCGCACAGACTCTTCATATATTATTATTCTCTAAGTCCTCCACAGACTGAACCATACATAGCACCTTATCTGCCCAAAAGCAAGTGAGTACATGAGAGGTGAGCTGGAGACTTAAATCACCTGCCACTCGAGAAGCCAATCTCCCCTCCCCTCCCTCTACAATTCCGGCTCTCACCCACTTTCCATTATTTCTGAGCCAAAATGAAATTTCAGTGAACCATTCAGAATAGAAAGGAGGAAATAAAATCTGTTCCAAGAAGCGACGGCAGTGTCTGCTGTCTTTCTACCTAATGACTCTTTGCAAAACGTGACTGTCTTTATGAAAAAAATAAGGTCCTGTGCTTTTTCTCTGATTGCTTTCCTTCTTCCCTCCGTTCTTTGGGTACGAACACTCTTGTTATGGACGTAGTGTTTCAACCATGACAATGTTAGGTCGTTGTGCTGTATCGCAGCCGTGGTGGTTGGGCAGGATTTGGCCAAGGACAGACAACAGCCGGACACTATCAGAGGGGCTGATGTCCTCTGGTTCATAACCTTGGCTCATATCCGCTGCTGCTTCCCACTAACTGAATTGGCGTAGAAGCGGGGCTTTTCCGTGATGTGATCTGTGTGTAGCAGCAGCAACATTATCATGAGTGGAGAAAACATCAAAACGACATCAGAATTATTCAGATATTATCTATCTTTGGTTTGTTCTTTAGCCTTAATGTACATTAAATACTCTAAGAGCTTGTTCTGCAAAGCTTTTTGGTATTTCATGTCTGTTCTTTAGATTGAAAGCAGATTATCAGTTAATAATGTGCATGTAAAAGAATCCTTGTGACCATCTCGACTTAAGGAATTTCTTTGTGTAACTTTGGCAGCCAGTTGGCAGCGAATTCCATTTTAATCCCAGGTTGCTTAACTTCAGTTTGGCATATGCTCTCCGACAAAGATCTTAATTCAGTGGAAAATCATTTAATTACTTTGGCTTCCCAGCAAATCCGCCATCAGGAGTACAGTCTTGTCTTCCCTCAGTAAACCAAGGGTGAAGAGTTTGTGTTATTATTAGCCGGCGTTGGCAATCAATCTATAGATCTCAGACTCTTCAGATGAAAAAAGCGCTGGTCAAGGTCTTGGCCATGCAGACAATTAGGGAGGAAAGCCATGCGAGAGAGAGCACGAGGCAGCCGTAAATCTTCACCACAGCCAAGTTTATGACAGTGGAGGATAATGCATGTCTAGAACGAGGGTGAGGGGATTAATTTGGCTGTTTCTTGTAGCTCTGGGGGCTTAGACCAGGCAGCCCTTCCTCAGCGAGACTCCCACCACATGGCCTTGGGATTCTCTGGTCCTGATTGTAGCTGGAGTTGAAGCTTCATTAATGGATGACTCATTGTTTGGTGTCTGACCTCACATGGAGCTTTCAGAGAGAATGGACCATCACCAACACATGAAGGATGGTTAATTTATTCAAGAACACTAACCCGGGCATTTATAGTGTAGGTTTGTGGAGCAAGCCAAGTGAAGTCTGAAGTCCTGAGTGTTCTGACTTGAATCTGACATAAACCTCAAGCCTCAAGTCTGCAGCTCCGATAGTCAGTGGTGCATGAAGTACCTAAAAGTCACACTTGAGTAAAAGTATGGATATCGTACCAGAAAACAACTTTGGCAAAGGTTAAAGTCACCTATTTAAAAGTCTTAACGTATGTGATATTTACTGTAAGTATCAAAACAAATTTTATGATGTTCAATGTACCTAAGTATTTAAAGTTAAAGTACAAGTAAATGCTGTCAATAAAAAAGCAAGTGGTCATAATACTGAGGAGTATAGCGTTAATAACTTCTTAACATGTACACCACCTTAAAAATGTAATCTACATTACACTTAAAGGGGAACTAATGTTTTTTTCAACCTGGGCCCTATTCTCCGATCTACGTTTGTCTAAATGAGTGATAGGATGTTCAATATTTGACATTTCTCCAGTATGAAGCTTGGGCGCACGCGCTATATTGAATAATAGGGCACTCAGACAGTGTCAAACAACGTTAAAATACGTCCACTAAAAGTACATTTTTTTTCGGCTCGGATTGTTAGTACAATCATCCAACAACATAACAGAAAGGAGAAATGAACGTCTGTGTTTTCCTTTAGCTGGATTCGGACATGTTCCTCTGCCTGTTGCAATTTTAGTATATGTGTATGTATATACCGAAGTAACACTGCTCCCTCTCTCCTCATCTGCTCTTCAGTTTCAATGAGCTCTGCATCCGTGTACGTCCGTGTACTCCAAATAAATACGGGCGGTCATCAAATTCAAATGGCTCATCCAGATCCAGTTGGTCAAAACTGGGTAGAAATTCAGCCATGACTACTCCAAACAGAGTAACTCCTCACGTTTGGTAAGGTCACTCCAGCGGTTACTTCCTGCAACAACTCAAATCTTGCGAGACATGAGATTTCAGTGCCAGGCTTTCACTCTCTGAGGGAGTGTTTTGACTTGCCACAACCAACATGTCATTTGACATGACATTTTTACCCGATTTTGACCAACTGGATCTGGATGAGCCATTTGAATTTGATGACTGCCCGTATTTATTTCAACACGGAGCACACGGACGTACACGGACGCAGAGCTCATCTGTGGTTAATACAAGCTTAAGTGACTTTAACGTTTTGTTCTACAACAAAATACATCAGTAAATACCCCACTTGTGAATTTTAGCGAAGGGTCAAGTTTTATTAGTAAAATTTAAACCTGAAACCATTTTGTTAATGGAAGTTTGGATAAAAAGTCTTGCCTTGGAAAATAACTAAAATAAAGGGGAGATTCAAATCTACATGGTGTGATAACCGTCTTAACTAACTTTTATAATAGGGTGTAACTTGAAACCACTCACAGAAAAATATCATCCCTGGAGCTCTATTGAGTAATTTAGAATCATAATTTTCATTAATATCGCCAAGTCAGCATGAAGGAATTGATAAACATCAGGTTTGTGTTAATTAAACCGTAATCCACTGATGATCCCTCAGTCAGGCCCCAGCAGGTAAACAGAGGACTGAGAGGTGAGCTCACCGTCCTCCTGCTGCCAACAGCGAGTGAAACTGAGGAAGAAGACGCTGCTCGGTGCAGAGTAATGACTGTTGAATATACAACTTCAAACTATGGCTGCTGTTGTGTTGCTCTGTCTCATCTGTCTGTGGTCTGTCAGTGTCCTTTTTTGGCGCAGCAATATTATCAGTTAATGTGCTTTTCCCTTCATGTGAAATTTAATGTGTGGCGTGCTTGAACTGTGCCATGAGAGCGTGTGAAGAGTGTCAGTTTCGTAAGTTGGCGGCTGTTCCAAGCTACGTACATATACACATGGTATTTCAATCCTTGCCCTCTATGGGTTATGCTTAAATGTTTTAATAGTAATCATGTTTAATCACATCCATGATGAGCATTGATGAGCACCACTGACAAGAGATCTCTTTTTAATGTGGTCTTTACCCCCTTGACTGTTTCCTGTCACGCCCTGGTGCACACAGCGCTGCACCTCGAGGCCACTCTCTGTTACTATTGGCCAAGACGCGAGTGCTTACCCCCAACCCCGATCCATACAGATGTCGATTCCCTCGATTGGCTCCACTCTTAGCGTTAAGTATCAACCTCGCTCCACACTGCTCTTGCCCCGAGGGTTAATGACACATCCTCGGAGGCCTCCTCCAGCCACTGGTCCAAAATTCATGCTCCTCATCCCATCCAGATCCACAGCTGTCTCCATAGCAACAGGCATGTGTTTTGTGTACATAGCGCGGTCAGGGGAGTGGAGGGTGTTTTAGGGGAAAGAGGAAATGAATCACCGTGGGGAAATACAGGTCACCGTCCCCACAGGGTTAAAGGTGAACAGAGACTGGGGAACCCACTCATTCCTTGTAAAATGACCCCCATTCTCTCTCGACCACTCAGCCTGTGTCTGTCAGCTTCCTCCCCAGCTATGATTAGAAACCATAACCTCATGCTTCACTGTCACACTGTGTCTACATTCATTTTGCGAGGGGAGCTTAATGACCTGTTTGTCGGACTGAGACTTCAGCTGCCCCAGGTACCCCTCAGCTCAGGGACCGTGGGGACTTGGGGGTCTAATCACCTCTTGCAGGCTGATTAACGAGGCCCCTCATCTTCCTGTGACATGTCAATCAGGCCGGTGTTGTGGACTTACTTTGGACACAAAACGATTCCGTGGCTTTGATGCCACCTCCACTCCGGGCCTGGTCAGGGTCAACGCTGATGACTTCTTTGATGTTTGCACGAGGCGAAAATGTCAGCATCAATGGCGGCGTTATGGGACACTAACTGCTTAACACACAGTCCTAAAGGGATAAGTGGTGTAACTACTTAGCACTCTGTCTGTATGCTGTGACCGGAGGCGTTATGTTTTTGGGTTGTCCGTCCATCTGTCCCATTCTCGTGAATGTGCTATGTCAACAACAGTCACAGGAAATTTCTTTAAATGTGGCAAAAACATCCACATGGACTCAACAATAAGCCGACTAGAATTTGGTGGTCAAAGGTCAAGGTGACTGTGACCTTGTGTTTGTCTTATTCTTGTGAACACGATATCTCAAGGACACCTCGAGGGATTTTTTTTTCCAGACATGGCAGAAATGTCCACTTTGAGTCAAAGAAGAACTGATTAGATTTTGGTGGTCATAAGTCAAGGTCACTGTGACCTTGTGTCCGTCTCATTCTTGTGAATGCATTATCTCTAGAACGCCGTAAGGGAATTTCTTCAAATTTGGCACAAACATTTATTTGGGCTCAACAATGAACTGATTAGATTTTGGTGGTCAAATGTAAAAGGTCAAAGTCACTGACCTTGTCTGTCTTATTCTCGTGAACTTGATATCTCAAGAAGGCCTTAAGGAATTTCTTCAGATGTGGCAAAAACATCTACTTGTACTCAACAAAAAACTAATAGATTTTGGCAGTCAAAGGTCAAACTGTGACCTTGTGTCCATCTCATTCTTGTGAATACGTTATCTGTTAAATGCCTCAAGAGAATTTCCTCAAATTGGGCACAAATGTTAACTTGGACTCAACAATGAACTGATTAGATTTTGGTGGTCACAGGTAAAAGGTCAAGGTCACTGTGACCTCGTCCATCTTATACTCGTGAGTGTGATATTTCAAGAATCCTTTTAGGAAATTTCTCTAAATGTGGCAAAAGCATCCACATGGGCTCAGTAATAAGCTGATGAGAAATTGGTGGTCAAAGGTCAAGGTCACTGTGACCTTGCATCTATCTCACTTGTGAACTTGATATCTCAAGAACCCCTCAAGGGATTTTTTTTCAAATGTGGCAGAAACGGCCACTTTGAGTCATGGATTAACTGATTAGATTTTGATGGTCAAATGTCAAGGACCCTGTGACCTTGCGTCTGTCTAATTCTGGTGAACTTGATATCTCAAGAACACCGTGAGGGATTTTTTTTTTCAAAAGTGGCATAAACGTCCACTTTGAGTCAAGGATGAAATGATTGATTTTGGTGGTCTAAGGTCAAGGTGACTTTGACCTTGTGTCCGTCTCATTCAAGTGTACATGATATCTCAAGAACACTTCAGGGGAATTTTTCGAATTTGGCACAGACATCCCGTTTTGGTGGGCAAAGGTGAAGGTCACTGTTGCATCCATTGCATTGTCACGAACGAGATATCTTAAGAACTGCTTGAGGAAATGTCTTCAAATGCAGCACAAACTTCCACGTGGACTCAAGAATGAACTAATCAGAACTTTGTAGTCAAAGGTCAAAGTCACAGTGACCTCACAAAATATGTTTTGGCCAAAGCACAAGAATGATTATGGCAAAGTTTTGTACAAATGTGTAATATGATAAAATGATGAAGTGGTGACATTGTATATCTAAAAGGTCAAAGGTCAACTTCACTGTAACATCATAACATTCTGCAAAAACACTTTATGGCCATTATTTAACATCTTATCTCAGGAACAGAGGGGGAGACATCTGTTCAGATACTGAATTGGTGACACTAATCTTGGGTGTCCACCTAAAAACTGTGGATTTAAGATGTGACTGAAGCATCCATGTTTTCACAGACATGGATATAAACTATAGCTGCAACTTGACTGGTTCATGGAGGCAAACAACTGCGAGGTGGTAATGTTCTATTTAGAGTTTCTTTTCATAGGTATTCTTCTTTTTTGCACTGGGGTTTCGCCAAGACTTTCCAGGCAATTTGTCCTTTATCTCACTGTTCGGCATTCCTTAACTCCTTCATTGATTTCGGGACACTGCTGCATTTTTTTGAAAAATGAGGGCCAGATCTGGAGATTTCAGATAAATTCACTGCCCATTCTGTGGCTAAAGAACTGCCAATGAGTTCCAGCAGTGACCTCATAAATAAGGCCATTACAGCAATCAAAGTGAAGTATAAAATAGGTGGATTTGGGTTTGAAGAAACGCTGGGGCAGGAAGCCTTTCATTAAGGACACAAATGAATCTTTGGTATGGGAGACTTCTGCACGGCCCAAGTGATCCCCAGACGATGGTAAATCAATCTGAATATCCGCTGGTGTCATCACACAGTTAATGGTTATGAAAGAGCCCTGTGAGAAAAGGAGCTAAACTTTTTCTTCCCTTTTTCTCTCTGAGCCGCAGTTGAACCTCTTTACTTCTCCGGTCACCGTTTGAAAACAGGAGGGTTTTGATAGAAGACACACATGGCATTGAGAAGGAGAAAAAATACCTCTTACCATCTGTCATTTCTACTCTCATCTTGTCAGAGCAATATTTATTGTCTTTAACCATAAGCACCCTTGCTTTAAACCCCTTTCCAGTGACCTCATTGTCTGTTACAGGCCTGTCATGCAAATCATTGTTATACGGCCCAAAAAATGGCAGCAATAACTCATCCTTACAAACCTAAAACAGCACTCCTCTGTCTTCCCTTCCACTGCACACCTGAACTTCATTGATACTGGGATTTTGGACTGGTGGAGATGAATATTACATCACTTTTTGAGATAAACCCTTTTCAAAGAAGCTAATAAATCTGAATGGGGTCACAGGAGGATTGATGCCTCTGAGGATGAAAGAATCATAAGTCTGAGCAGTTACTTTCTCTGAAACAGAATACGTTTCACCTGTACTTCACCACATACTTGCTCTACTTGATATATATGGATTCATATTTTCAATTTAACAACGCCCTTCAGAATATTGAACCTTATCTTCTAAGAATTACATTTATACACAACTGGGTTGTGTTATATATGCTTTGGGGGTCATTTTGAGGCCCGGTTTACATATTAGAGTTTCTTTCTCAAAGCAGCACTTTGTTATTACAGTAATTTAGCACAGAGTCCTGCATCAGATTGGGTACCTGCACAGAGGGTGATTCCCAGGTGATGTTTTGTGATAATTTTATCTCTGGTTTTGGTTCTGGGTGGGGAAAAAGCAACATCTGGATCACATCTGGATCAGATCGCAGGTGCTGGATCATAAAATATTTCAAAATACAAAACCCAAAACCAGTGAAGTTGGCACGTTGTGTAAACCGTAAATAAAAACAGAATACAATGATTTGCAAATCCTTTTCAACCTATATTCAATTGAATACACTGCAAAGACAAGTTACTTTGTAATTTTTTGCAAATATTAGCTCATTTGGAATTTGATGCCTGCAACATGTTTCAAAAAAGCTGGCACAAGTGGCAAAAAAGACTGATAAAGTTGAGGAATGCTCATCAAACACTTATTTGGAACATCCCACAGGTGAACGGGCTAATTGGGAACAGGTGGGTGCCATGATTGGGTATAAAAGCAGCTTCCCTGAAATGCTCAGTCATTCACAAACAAGGATGGGGCGAGGGTCACCACTTAGTGAACAAATGTGTGAGCTGATTGTCGAACAGTTTAAGAACAACATTCCTCAATGAGCTATTGCAAGAAATTTAGGGATTTCATCATCTACGGTCCGTAATATCGTCAAAAGGTTCAGAGAATCTGGAGAAATCACTGCACGTAAGCGACAAGGCCGAAAACCAACATTGAATGCCCGTGACCTTCGATCCCTCAGGCGGTACTGCATCAAAAACCGACATCAGTGTGTAAAGGACATCACCACATGGGCTCAGGAACACTTCAGAAAACCACTGTCAGTAACTACAGTTCGTCGCTACATCTGCAAGTGCAAGTTAAAACTCTACAATGCAAAGCGAAAGCCATTCATCAACAGCACCCAGAAACGCCGCCGGCTTTGCTGGGCCCCAGCTCATCTAAGATGGACTGATGCAAAGTGGAAAAGTGTTCTGTGGTCTGACGAGTCCACATTTCAAATTGTTTTTGGAAACTGTGGACGTCGTGTCCTCCGGACCAAAGAGGAAAAGAACCATCCGGACTGTTATAGGCGCAAAGTTCAAAAGCCAGCATCTGTGATGGTATGGGGGTGTATTAGTGCCCAAGGCATGGGCAACTTACACATATGTGAAGGCACCATTAATGCTGAAAGGTACATACAGGTTTTGGAGCAACATATGTTGCCATCCAAGCAACGTCTTTTTCATGGACGCCCCTGCTTATTTCAGCAAGACAATGCCAAGCCACATTCTGCACGTGTTACAACAGCATGGCTCCATAGTAAAAGAGTGCGGGTACTAGACTGGCCTGCCTGTAGTCCAGACCTGTCTCCCATTGAAAATGTGTGGCGCATTATGAAGCGTAAAATACGACAACGGAGACCCCGGACTGTTGAACAACTTAAGCTGTACATCAAGCAAGAATGGGAAAGAGTTCCACCTGAAAAGCTTCAAAAATTGGTCTCCTCAGTTCCCAAACGTTTACTGAGTGTCGTTAAAAGGAAAGGCGATGTAACACAGTGGTAAAAAGGCCCCTGTGCCAACTTTTTTGCAATGTGTTGCTGCCTTTAAATTCTAAGTTAATGATTATTTGCAAAAAAAAAATAAAGTTTCTCAGTTTGAACATTAAACATCTTGTCTTTGCAGTGTATTCAATTGAATATAAGTTGAAAAGGATTTGCAAATCATTGTATTCTGTTTTTATCTACGATTTACATAACGTGCCAACTTCACTGGTTTTGGGTTTTGTAAAATGTTAATTATAATTTAATTTATTATTTTAATATTTTAATTCTCAAACAAACAAAACATTCTGTGGACAAGCAAGAGGTCAACCAGTATTACCGCAAGAATGTTACTGGAAGAGTAGGCTGCTTGAAAACAGTAGTAAACACTGATGTGATGCTGAACATTGCATTTGTGTACTGTAATAATTACTGTTGCTTACGTCATCGTCATTGGGTCCACACTCTTTCTTTCCATGAGACCATTTTTTAGCTTTTACAGCCATCTCATGTTCTTTCACACCCTGCAGCAGAAAGCCTCTTCTTTCCCCAGTGTGATGCACTTTCTTTTGAAGAATTCAAAGATCCCATATTTTGCTCATTTTCAGGTTCATACTTGGATTTGGGTTTTCTACTGGAACATGTCGATATGCTTTAATGTCTCCCTGAATATACCTGTATTCACCCTCTGTCTGAAACGCTCCATTTTAGCACCTCTCTCTTTAAGCCCCCTTTGCAAAAACAGCCAGTCACATCGTATTGTTCTGTGTTTCTGGGTCTTCCAAATCTCACTCTCAGCATCTCTACACCTCTGGGGAATGAGTGTAACGGCACTGTGGTGGCAGTGTCTGCTTATACATAGTTGTGACACCACAATTTTACGAAAGTCGTGGCATCTCGTTTGACTGTCCCTGTGGTCTCTCAGTGAAGAATCGTAGAGATGTCTGTACAGACAAACCCGCTCAGCCTGTCTGTGCTTGAAGGCGTCCATGTTGAATTGAAAAGCTACGCATGCACAGTCTGCGCTTGGTTTCAAAAAATCATAGGTGCATGACCAAGCACCTCGAGAACTTTCAGAGCCTTTGCGCCCGTTGCAAAGATGTGTTGACGTCATTTTTTGGTGTCCAAACCTTGCACCTGGGACACCACAGTGAACATATACCTAGCTTTACTTGGAGATAAGAGACGTATAACAAACAATGGTATGTTAGAGCAGATAATAGTGTCCAACTTTGTGGCAACACTTAGAGGAAGGCCCTTTCCTATGTCAGGATGACGGTGCTCCTGTGCACAAGGTTAGGTCTGTAAAAGAATTAGTTTCTGAGTTCTGTGTAGACATACTGTGACTGGCCTGCACGGAGACTTTTGGGATGAATCGAAGCACCAACTGTGAGACGGACCTTAATTAATGTTCTTGTGGCTGAATGGGAGCTAATCGTCGCAGCCATGTTCAAAAATCGTGTCGAAAGCCTTCCCAGAAGAGTGGAGGCTGTTCGGCCAGTGACACCCCAGACTTTATTCAGGGGTCTTCATACTTTTGGCAAAGTACAGTACCATGATAAGAAGCTTCTTATGTATCCTTTTTGTACGAGACAGCTCTGTGAAACTTCCTACCTTGAAATGCCACCAAATAAGATGCAGGGACTCTTTATCCCACTTTCCATCCACCCATCACCTTCACTCCTACTTCCTCTCTCTCTCTGTCTCCCTCCTTTGTTTGGAGCCCTTCACCTGTATTCGTCCCCTCCGTTTCTCCCATCCGCTTCCTCTCCTAACACCTCTACAGCCTCTCTTTTCTCTTGTACCTGTCATGCATGTTAGGGCTCTAAGGGATGAGAGAAGAAGAAAGGGTCTCTAGGCCCCGAGCTTGAAAAGACTCGGGGAAGCAGAGGAGGGGAGGGGGGGGAGAGGAAGAGCAGGCGACCAATAACTCCCTCTGAACATCTTAAACTTCTGGCTGGGCTTTCAAGTGCTGCCTGTCTCATATCCCCACCGATCTCTGCCAATCCCACAGGCCTGCCATGGACTCAGTGAACGGTGAAAACATACTTCTCTTCCCTCCTCTCTTGCTTCTTTTAAACTTCCTCCATTCCTTTGTGCCCGGCGTTTATTCCCTCTGTACACTCGCCAGCTATTGTACTAAAACTGTCTGTACTCATTCCTCATTAAAAGGTGGGAGGTGAGGGTGCGTAGAAGTGTGTGTGATTGTGTGTGAACATACTTTTTGAAGTGTGCTTTCCACGGTTGTGTGTTTGAACGTGCTCTTGTCAGTCATTCTTCCATTTTCCATTCCTCCTGTCCTGAACTAATTTTCAGGAAACTAGACTTTGGAGAGGATTACTTCTGGTTGCCAGATATTTATGTCAGACTATGAGCATGAGGTGGGAGGGTCCCAAACTTTGGATCGGCTGTCAATCTCCCCGAGCCACCACCGCATGAGACATCTCTTGGCTCTCCTCCTCCACCACCGGATAAGGTTCTGTTAATAAAATTCACATTGACACCCACACTGAAGACAGACATGCACAAATGGTAGCATGAATGTAGACTTGTTGCCACAGTACCACGGTGTTGACACTTCCAGGGTTTAAGTCCAGATAAAGTAAAATCGGTGATCTCTTTCTAAACACATTTTACATGTTAGAAAATACTTGTTGAAAATGTGAAAAGACTGGGAACTGTGTAGGACTAGATTGTAGAGTTCCTTTTCCACCATTTTCTATGTCTAGGATTTTTTGGGCGAGCCTAAAAGCCTGCTCAATGACGCACTGGAGCCAGCTTTTAACATAAGTTATAAAACCCTCCAACAGCGAGTCTATACATAAAATGTGTTTGGGTTTTATTTTCCTACATTATGAAGAACTTAAAATTGTATTAAGCTCTATTTTTCTCCAGAGTTATAAAAAGTTTCAGCAGTTTCTCTTTCTGCTGCAGAGAGGGAAGTGAGTCCCGAAGCTTGCCGCTGTGTTTATCTGCTACACCTTGATGGAGGGTGCTTAATTCAGCTGTGAAGGTGACCACAAAAAGAGTGACACGCCGCAACAGAGTGGGAGAGGGTATGGTCTGGTTTTGGAAAGGCCCTGTGTATGCTACTGGGTTAGCTGCTAAGAGGCTGTTCCTGCAGAGTGGCTTGTTCTTCAGCTTGTGGGGTATGTGAGTGCTTTGTGCTATTGGGTTAGCTGCTAACAACAGTCTGATGCTGCACAGCGGCTGGTTCTCCAGCATGGGGGTCGAATATGTTACTGTGCTACACGCTTAGCTCCTAACGAAAGTCCGTGGCTTTGTATCAGCCAACTCGATCTTCATTTCAGCCGTTCCAGCAGACACGCCCTCAGCGTCTAAGAGTAGAAATTCTTGCTCATTCTTGCAAGATTTTGAAACCTCATATGAAATTCTTGGCATTTTTTTAGTTATTCAAATGTGGCTGGGTAGTTAATAACACATTTTTCTGTGGTGTGGCAAACTCATGACACATATTTATCTTTGCTTTCCCCAGACTTGAAAGTTTATTCCCACTGAATCCAAAATATATGCACATATATGTTATTTGTCTTCAAAGGTACTGACCTGAGACAGGGCATTTGGGCATTATGATGAGTATCTTTCACTCCAGGGTTAAAAGCTCCCACACATCACACAATGTAACCCTTCTCTGCAGCATTGAAAGCTGCATGGCTGTTTTAAGTTGCCGCTGTTGTTACACATCAGTAATTAAATGACATGTGATGCATCCATAGTCTGAGATTCTGACAGACTGTAATCAGCCTCCTAAGGGTGTACCATGCTGGAACTGTTGGTTGCTGTTGCCAGCGAAGGTGAAAGCCAACCCCAGCTTGGCGTTATGCCTCACTATATTTGTCTTTTCCGGCGCTGTGTCTGCAGTTTTTGTAACTTCCTCTTGAATGCATGGTGCTTATGGTCTGGCACCTGTTCGCTACCTGTTTATAAAGTCTCGACCTCACCTGCATGCTGGGCCCAGGAACGTCCCCGACACAGTCAAATAAGAAGAAAATAAAAAAAATAAAGGCTGAGGACAGAGTGTACATTCATAAAATGCTATTTCCACCATTGCATTAACCCATTCTTTCAATTCTGGGGCCTTTGTTGTCTTCCAATGTCTTAGAATAACTTGACAGACAGTCATTAGACCCACAATAATAACAGAAAATGCACACTTGGATACATTTGGTATTTGTGACTGGTCCCCCAGTAACACAACTTTGAGCTTAAAGGGATTTCTGAACCACACCAAGGAGCACTCATTATATTAATCTTTTAATGATTGTATGCTCTTAATGTCAGTTTTTCCCTGTAGTATTAAAACAGTATCAAATATTCACATTTTTTAAGGTATCACATTGAAGTTAGAAATCTTGTTGTCATGACAACACTCTAAGATGCACAGACTTTTCTTTTCCTTTCTTCTTGGAGATGATGCAGACTGATGTTCACCTGGAAACAGGTTTCCCCTGACAAATGCTGCCTCACACAGTGTGACTCAAGGTAATAAGAACTAAATCACATTTCAGGGCAAAACCTCATAGGGCATCATTATGACTGTATTTCCCCTCGGAGACGCCAGGCGAGACAATTCAGATGGCCTCGGTGCCTATAAAACCTCCCTCACTGTTATTGGCTCTTCTCCTGATGGGGGCCGGGGTCAGAGTTCAAGTGTTGAGGGACCACTACTGTCCCCACAGGGAATGTTGGGTAATGGAATGGGAGATACAGGTCAAATGGAATGATTTGGGTGCAACCTCTGGCACCAGGTTAGATTCAAGCCACGCTGAAGGTCTAATGCTCCATTTGGGACCTCAACCAGCAGCAATAATGACCATTAAAAGTCCATCGAGTGACAAAGAGAGCTGTAAATCTAATCCCATATCGGGCTGCGCACATATGTTGGCTGTAATTCGGTTACACTTAAATAACCTGATGTCTCATTGTATTTTCTCAGCAATTATTCAGCCCCATCACCTGTCTGAGAGAAACCATTTGAAAAGAGAAGAAAAGATTTATCTGGAGCTGTGCTAATAAATACCCAGGATTAAACGAGATATTTACCTCTGCCCTCTGTGGTGTTTGTTTGCCTCTTTCAAGCATGAAAAATTGAGTATAAACCAAAGCTTATTCCAGCATCAAAGGTGTACACACACTCTGAGTCCTGGCTTAGATCTGACAGCATCAGCAGCATCACTGCAGTGGGTATGTTTTAACTCCAGCAGGGCAGACTGCCATCAAAGATATGCTGCTGTGTGTGTGTGTGTGTGTGTGTGTGTGTGTGTGTGTGTGTGTGTAGGTATTTGTGAATATGCTTGCATGCTAAACTCATTAAATGTAAATGTGTGTGTGTGTGTGCAGATAATATTACACAGAGTGGAGGCATCAGTGTGAGTGTATGTATATTAGCAAAGTTTGAATATGTTATGTAACTTGATCTGTACTGTATGTTAGGTTGTGATAATATGTACTGACACATGAGTCAATGCACACTTCAGTGACTCTATATAAACTTGGAAAACGCAACTCCACCACTTGCGAGCAGCGTCATTGGTTGCAAGCACACTGACCAACTGTCAATCATGACATCAGACCCCCTTGTCATAGCATCAAATAACTAGTATAACTAAACTTATCAGAAAAATGAACACTTCAACACATACCAGCATGGTAAGAACTACCTAAATGACAGAAACCATCATTTATTTGATGTGTACTTTGATCTTTTAGATCAAGGTGGCGGGGTTTATGACCTATCCACTACGGTGGAATTTATTCTTCTACCTTGAATTGACGCCATACCTCAGTGTAGGCTCTGCGTAGACAAGTGCCCTACACTGTAGCCTAATGTGCACCTCCCCAGAAATGTAACTGCAGTGACGCAGACCTCCTGATTGTTATTGTAAGCTGAAACCATTTCCCTCAGTGGAAACAAAGCTTTTATTTACTTTAATTTCACAGATAAGAAACAATAAACTGTGAAGACAATAAAGCCTCCACAAAAATAGCATTTTAAGTCTTGTGTGTGATTTATCCTGGCTTCATATGAGTAGAGGAAAACCCTGCTAGTAGCTCAGACAATTTATGCAAAGCAAAATGTCATAGGCTTATGCTAATAACATTAGCATGTTTTATTTACGGGGAAAATGTGTGATAGTTGCTTTGTCAACCTTGTGAGCTGTAGTGAAGTGGAATTTTGTAACGTTACCTTTGTTAAATGTTGCTGTTTTTTCCTGGCTTCATATGAGCGGAGGAATATTTTGCTAGCTGCTAGGCTAATTTAAACGGTGTAAAATGCCATAGGCTTGTGCTAATAACGTTAGCATGTTATACTTGTTTGGAAAATATATTTAGTATAAGACAGTTGTTTTGTCAGTGAACCTTGTGAGTTGTAATGTAGCTGAACTTTGTAACGTTACCTTTGTTAAATGTTGCTGTTGTTCCTGGCTTCATATGAGCAGAGGAAAAGTCAGCTAGCCACTAGGCTAATTTACACAATGTAAAATGCCATAGGCTTGTGCTAATAATGTTAGCATGTTGTATTTGTGGGGAAAATGTGTCCAGATAAAGACAAGTGTTTGTCTGTGAATGCTGCGAGTTATAGTGAAGCTGATTTGTGTACTTGTGTTTGAAATTGTCTCTATTAAGTCATGTTTAATGTGTGTTTAATGTGTTTTGAATCAACTAAACTTTACAGCACTTCACAGAAACCTCCACCGCTGACTAGTGTTTTGGAGGTGTAACTGAAGAGTGACACAGACACACCACTGCACAAGTATAAATGCTCACAAGCGTGCGTAGGCTACGGTGCAGGGTCTGCGCACAGCTGACACACAACTATAAATCTGCCTAATACTCCAGGCTAAATCTGGCCCATGATAGGGTGACGGATGGCCCGCCAACCACTTTCTATTCCTCAATAAAATTAAATTGATCCACCCTGGGGATTTTTTCTGTGCTTTGGTGCCAGAGTGCATAAAAGTATCAGATAGAGCCAGGGGAGGACCCCCCTGACCTCCCAGCAGAGGTCCCGGCTAAGCCACAAATGTCCTCAAATCCTATAACACCACTGCGTACACCTGACCTTCAGTTTGTGGGGCTGCTGCAACTGGATTTGCCTCATTTATCAATGTTATCTGATAAATAATTTTAATGTTTGTTTATTAGCTGATCTCTGGCCTCCTTTTGCCCTGGACAAAGCTAGTTTGTCCCTGCTTTAAAGCATTGACAGCCTGAGTAGCCATATAGTGCTGTGAAAACAGAGGTGATTTAGAAAGTAAAGGAAGTACTAAATGTCTCATGAACAGTCAGATTATTCTGTCAGAGGTGAAGGTTTAAAAAAAAAAACTTAGTGGGATGAAGTGCTGGAGGCAAAGTGCAGTTACAGGAGATGGATTCTCAGCTTGGGGAGAAACTGCAGTTCTGACTGAGGTGATGATCATTACAGCTCTGAGGTGATAGGAGGGAGAGACTGGGCAGAGCTGTGGTGATGAGGCATAATGAAGCCTTTCCCCCAAATTTTCTACTTTGTACCATTTGTGACATTCAGATTAATGCCGCTGCAGTTTAAGGAGGTCCACAGCAGGTCTGAGCGGGTGTCATTTCAACCCCAAAAGGACCTTGTAAACCATCCCATTGGCGTTAAACAAAGCAGCTGTGTGTGCGTTTGTATGCGAGCACACATTCGCACACACACATTGAACCACTCTGGGTTATGTATGAAGGTTTGAGTGTCTGTGGCGCTCGCTGTCTGGCTGGCTTCACCTGTCACCTGTCAGTCTGTCACTGTTTGTGACGGGCACCCCCTCCCGCCCCCCTCCCTCAGCCTGCCAGCGTGGGGGCATGACAGGAGACAAAGCCGGAGTGACAGACAGTGACAGGGCGGTGATCCCTTCTGTACGCCACGGGCAGGGGGCTGCCTCTCCATGTGTCACCCTGAGTGACAGAGTGGAGTCCTGCGCCCGAGGTGAGAATGATGCAGCTTCTAGATAGAAGTCTGGTCCATGATGGAGGCTGTATCTCTGCTCCACACGCACATGCATACAAATGATTGTCGTAACAAATGCGCACATTTAAATGCACGCTCATATAAACATGTTGTACACATGAACACACATGTCTGCAAACAGACAACCACCTCACGCTGTATGCTCCTTCCTCCATTCCTCCAGTGGAGACTAAAGAACAATTTTAAGGGAGAAAATAATAAATAAATAATGTATATCCCGGTTTACTGGCTCTGTTAAAGGCTGCTGAGCATATGATGAAGTTGTAAATTAGATTTTATGTGACTGTAAAAAAATATATATAAAACAAGCTTTTATAAATACAGCTTGATTGGATTTCAGATCAATCAGATTTGGACACACCACATCAAAACACAAACAAATCCCACCCTCAGCTCTTTAAATTACATTGGCTTTTTCCATTGCTCTTTATTGCATACACAGAACGTATCCACCCGCACTGCAGGGCTGTTGCCTTTGCTGCATTCGAAATGAATGGACTTGGAGTGTCAGTCAGAGAGATACTGAAGGTTATTAAAAACAAGACGAAAGGGGTGTCGGTGTCTTAGTGGATAGAGCAGGCGCCCCATGTACAAGGCTGTTGATGCAGCGGCCCGGGTTCGAGTCCAGCCAGTGGCCCTTTGCTGCATTCATCCCCTCTCTCTCTTTCCCCCCTTCACACTTGACTGTCCTGTTCATTAAAGGCAAAATGCCCAAAAAAATATCTTTAAAAAAAAAAACAAGAGGAAAAGGCTTGAAATGCATACAAAAAACTGCAGGGCGGCTGTTTATCGTGACACCTTGACAAGATGCCTGCCAAGCTGTAGACCACTGTTCGAGACCAACAAATAATAACAAAACCTGTTGTTTTTTAGCAAGTCATCGCAGCTTTTCCAGCAGGTTTTTAGTATTAAAATATGGGTGTGTTCTAGCGACCCATCACTGTGTTTCCAGCTGGGATAGTGCCACAATAAGCTATTGTTTAACAAGACTGCTACGTGTCCTGCTGGGCTAGTGCCACGAAGAGCAGTTGTTTTTTAATGAGACGTCACTGCATTTCCTGCTGGGATAGTGCCATGGAGAGCCGCTGTTTATACAGACATCACTGCGTTTCCTGCCAGTATAGTGCCAAAAAAATTGGTTGTTCATTACCAAGATATTGCTGCATTTCCTACTGAGATATTGCCATGGAAATTAGTTGTTTTTTTACTGAGACATCCTTGCATTTCCTACCAGTATATTGCCATGAAAATGTTTGTTTTTCATCAAGACATTGCTGCGTTTCCTGACAGTATATTGCTACAATTTTTTTTTTTTTTTTTTTTTTTTTTACTGACACATTATGCATTTCCTGCTGGATATTGCCACGAAAATTGTTTTTTTTTATCAAGACATTGCTGTGTTTCTTGCCAGAATATTGCCATGACATTAGTTGTTTTTTATGGAGACATTACCGCATTTCCTGTTGGGCCATTGCCATGAAAATTAGTTGTTTTTTACTGAGACCTCCTTGCATTTACTGCCGAGATAATGCCATGGAAATTTGTATTTTTTATTACGGAGACATTGCTGTGTTTCCTGCCAGGATATTGCCACAGAAATTTGTTGTTTTTTACCGAGACATCGCTGCATTTCCTGTATGTAAAATAACCATGGTTTGCAGGAACAAACAGAGCCAACATTTATTCCGGTGATTGTGTTGCAGCAACACAACCTACAACAACTGCATGAAACCAGTTCTTCTAAGATGAAGACAATGTGTTTCCAGTAGCTGTGGTATATTGATATATCTTGACTATCTGGCCTCAGCCCCTCAGGCATCACTAAACCCAATCAGGCTTGCAATGAGTAGCGTCATCACTGGATGAGCTATTTCCCCCCGGAGACCCCCGGTGTCTGATCTCTGTGGGCTCGGGGAGCAGAGGAGGGGAAGCGGAATCCACATGAAGGGCTCTCTGGAAGGCCTGTGTTGGAGGAGGGTCACGAGGAAAACCCCATTACAACATCAGCACCAATATTTATGCTAGGGAGTTCAAACAGGAAGATATTGTCATCCCTGCCTCCCAGTCACCACCTCCGGTCTGCCAAAAGTTCAACTTCAAAGCAATGAAAATACGTTTCTTCCTCTTTGTGCTTCAATATTCTGTCCCTTTCTTTATCTCATTTTCCTTTCGTCTTCTCTAGACATTATTGTCTGATTTGCAGAAAGCAGTGATGGACCAAAATACACAGCAACAGTAAGTAGCAAGAGAGATAATATAACATTCGACAAATGTGACACCATTGATAAAACAGACACAATAAAAGATAAAGGTTGATTCTCAACTGAAATCAAAACTTTAGGAACAAAGCTAACTTCTTTTTTTATGAGCAAAATAACAAGGCAATTAAAAGATAAGTTTAGAGCACAATTAAATGGGTTTTTAAAAAGCCTCTCTAACTTGTTCTTTATCAGGTTTGCATTAATTGTGAGGCGCTTGTTGGATTAAAAGGTCAAGAGATATGTGTGGGGCCAAACCTGGCCAGGACTGAACGATGCGCCGGGCAGTGGATGGTGGATTGAAGCAGTCAAATGTCGGGCGTGTCCATTTGTACCTCCAGGAATCTGATTGGGACTGACAAGCTTGGCCTCCCCTGTATCGCTGAAGAAATGTATCGAAGCGTTGGAGGGAAACAGACAGGCGAACGCAGATAAGCATCTCAAACCTGATTCAGACAATTAGCCTGTGTTTACTTCAGGAAGCTGGCAGTGATAGATCAAAGAGACCTGGGGGCTGTATCAGTGGCTCCGGAGGTTGTCTCCCTGTCTCTCTCGTTCATTCTCATCCTGCTCTCACCCTCCCTTTTCTCTGCCTTTGCTAGTCAATTTCGTTGTGAATGACCTCAGGAGAACTCTGACCCGCAGCCTCAGGCCATGCTCCCCCCTTTAGCTGCTGTTTCACACCACCTCGCTGCTCTCTCCTTCTCTTGGTGCTGTCTGTCATTGAGGATTTATGCACCGAGCCTGAGCAGGAAAAGCAGAAGCAGAGGTGGTTGAATAGGCTGCATTGGATGAATCTCCTACATTTATATATGCAATGGCATGAATGTGTGTCTGTCTGTGTGTGTGGTATAGTAAAACGGCTCAGACAGGCTACATAAAAGGTGCTTTTCCTGCGAGAGGTTATCAGTACAGGACCCCGGTGGTTTGACCTGAGCAGGCAAAAACAGAATGAGGGGTGTTGATGCTTGGTGGCTTATCTCCAGCCTCCCTGGTCCCAGAGGTCTGCACAGAACCAAGCATACCCCCCTTTTTCTATGCTTACACAGGCTTACACAGACTATCGTCCACTATTCTCTGGTCCCATGTCTGCAAGGGCAATTTGACATTTAAGTATTTACACTCTCAGACACCAACCCCACCCCCTCACCCTTTCGCTTTACACAAACACAAGACTAAAACTGAATATTATAGGTTTTTAAAGCGGGCCTATTATGCTTTATCTTATTTTCTTTTATTATAAATATAGTATTTGGCATATATATAATACTACAATTCTGAATGTTTCATATTAAGATAACATCACCCCAGTATTGGACAATAATACATTTGAAATTGGCATATTATTGGACTTATCAAAAGCGTTTGATACAGTAGATCATAATATTCTTATATCCAAACTTCATCATTACAGCTTTCAGAATGTGGCTTATCAGCTGGTTAGTGATCACCTTAGGAACAGAGATCAATACCTATTTATAAATGGTTGTATCTCTAAATCAGACTATATAGCGGGGTGCCCCAAGGCTCTATACTTGGGCCTCTTTAATTTCTAATCTACATTAATGACTTTGCATGGATATCTGATACTGCATTACCCACCATCTTTGCTGATGATACTAATATTGTCCTATCACCAGCAAATGTTGGTGCCTTGATCAGAGAATCCAATTATACCCTATCATGTATTGAAAAATGGTTCAGAATAAACAAACTTTCTCTAAATGTCAAAAAATCTAATTCTGTAATTTTCAGTAATCAATAAATAAAAATTAAAGTTATTCAAAGGAAGATGCTAAACTATTCATCAATAATAATATTATGAAGTCAGTTGGCATCATTGAAAAAACTTAGCTCAATAGTGAATCAATCCTGTCTGCTAACACTCTACTATATTTAATGTATCCTTACATATACTGTAACATAGTTTGGGCCAGTACATATTCTTCTCTGGAAACCATACTTTTAATCCAAACGAAATTTGTCTGATTGGCTACAACAGCAAATTGTTGGGAATCATTGGCTCCTCTGTTCAAGAACTCTGATGTCCATTCATATCTAACAAGACAAACAGAGGATATTCATCTTCCCTATTACCATACAACACCTGGACAGTACGCTTTGAAATACAGAAGACCATTTCTCTGGAACAACAGTCCTTACTTCATTAAAGCCTCATTGTATCATTACACTCATTTAAATCTTTTATGAAAAAACACCTGTATTAGTTATGTATATGTGTTATGTGTATGTGTCTGTTTTATTTATGATTATTATATTTTCTTATTGTGTGTGTTATATTCTCATGTTTAGGAGAGAAATATTATTTGTAATAGAAGAGATTTGAAATTCTAGAGGGGAGGTTTTCACCATAAGCCCCTTTGGGTTTCTTACCTCTCCTGCACAATCCCTGCCATGTTTATTTTTATATTCTTGTTTTTAGTCACATTGTGTGTGCTCATAAAATTCAAATTCAAATTCAGAACTTGGCCAAAGTTTCAAATAATGAGCAGACCCTAACGGAATCTCCAGATTTGTTTTTACACACAATGAAAACCTGTGGAATTCTGCTGAATGTTTTTTGTTGGTGTGTTTGTTTGTTTGTTTGTTTGTAATGTGATAGTCCATATTTATTAAAAAAAAAAAAGCCATTTTTTTTCCCTTTCAAATCTGCAGAAAATCTGTGGAGATGTCGTCAGAATTCTGCGGGCGCCAGTTGCATGTGGGCCTGATAATGAGAAACCTAAAGGTATGTCGAAGTATTCCCTATAAGCATAAACCTGAGACTTCAGATTGTCCAGAATTTTTTTATTTTCGTTTTACGAGACAAGCTGACTTCAGATTATGATGGATTTCTTTTTATGGTCAACTGTTCTAAGCACACTACTGCAAGTGTTTACAATGAGTAGCCTCCACTGCTACATGTAGCTACATGCTAATGTCAAGGACACTTAACCTTGGTTGCTGATGTTGTAAATTTCTCCTTGATTTCGGATCATATTCCTAATGAAACATATCTGGTGTGCTTAGAAGCTTTTATTGGTGAGTTTTTATAGTGGAAAGTGCTGGTATTTTTCATTACAGTCATTCTTTGGCTGTAAGTGCACTGGTAGCTATATGCTAACGTCAACAGGAGGAAGGGCAGCTATACTCCGTTACAGTCATTCCTTGGCTGTGAGTACACTGCTACATGTAGCTACATGCTAACATCAGGAAAACATGTAGTCCTGGTTGCTGATGTTGTCATTGTCTCCCTGATTTTTAGATCATATTCCTGCTGAAACATGTCCGGTTGTGTTTAGAAGCTTTGATTGGTGAATTTTCATTGTATAAAGTGCTGCTACACTCTGTTACAGTTATTCCCCAGCTGCAATGACGGCGCTGAGATGTAGAAGACCTGGAAACACTGACCAATTAGAACAGACTGGGCTTTATCAGGATGGGGCTTAAAGAGACAGGCGCTAAGAACGTTTCAGGCAGAGGGTTCTAGTAGGAGCTCAAAATGTAAACATGTTCTCGTGAGAACTTAAAATACAAGTGTGAACCTGAAAATTAGCTTAATAGGTCCTCTTTAAATAGAGTTGAGTCTTATGAAATTAGATTTTGATTTCTAGTAATCTTAATTTAAAGTGTAACAATTATTTTAGCAATTCATCATTTAGTCCTTTAAATCCCAGAGGCCAAGATGATGTCTTCAGTTTGATTATTTCTTTTGAACTGACAGTCCAAAACCTTAGAGCTTTAATGATTAACCCATTACCAAAATTTAAATCAATGGACTGTTTCAGCTCCAGTAAAGGGATCTGACCTGTTTGAATAATTTGTCATTGAATGAAACAAGTGAAGCTGAATGGAAACAACCTTGATCACCAAAACTGTCACGCACTTCCGATTTTATCTGCTTCATGCATGAATGCTATTTCACACACACCCCCCAAAGCGCCTCCTGCCCAGCCCTGACACTCCCACCCAGACAGCTCCACTATGTGCCCTCCTGCCTGCAGGCTACAGTAGTCAATACTGAGCCAGAGAGACGGAGACAGCAGAGCCATAAAGCTGAACCCATAGAACCCATAGCTGGACATTAAAAGGTTCCTCCTATTATTTCTCTCTGCTCTCTGTGATAAGGGTGCAGTCACTGTGGTGAGCAGTAGAGGAAGCTTTGATTGTATAAACCTAACTTGTGTTGTCTGCCTTGGTTTCGGTGAGGAATTGCTGACCTTGCAAATGTGCTGGATTTAGCAGATGGGGGCAAAACAGTAGCAGTTTGTGTAAATTTTTCGAAACCGACAATGTAACAATCATGCTGGCCTCATTGGCCAGACATGCAAAGGTGAGAAAATAGGCTGGACTTGAAGTTTCTCTCTCTCTTTTACTTGACCTTTTGTTAAGCCCCGCCGCTTTATGATGATCCAACAAGCTGTCGCAGTAAGCATGGAGCCCACACTGTCACTAACTGCACTCCCTGAAGAAATATCATATTTTTGGAAAAATGAAACAGTAATTCCAGAGAGAAGCAGACAGAGGGGTCTACAGTCTGTGTTTGAAGGATATATCCAGGATGTCAAACTGACTCAGCAGCAACAACAGGTTAAAAAGACAAAGATAGTTAGAAGCTAAAGCCGAACTATAGGCTACAGATCACAGTGTAAAAGTGAACCACCACATCACTGCTGATCGCCACACAAGACAATGAATATAAAGGGAAACTTTGCTGATATTGAACCAGCTGTGTGGCATCACAGTGTGTGCAGATGAACGGTTGGGTCGATGGTTTTGCCGATGCAGTTCGATGTACGAGCTGAAACTATTTTGACTTTAAGCAAACCAGCTGAACAGCTGACATTTGTCATTATGATACTTTGTGGGGTATTAAAAAGTATCTATACTATATCAGAAACCTGTGCTCACAAAATAATGGTGCTAAATCCAACTTGTATTGCATTAGTAATCACCATTTAACATTTTATCACCAAATAACTGATGAATTTATCAATAACATAATTGACAGATTGATCAGCAGTGAAAACAATTGTTGGTTGCAGCCCTACTCATTGGTATCAAAGCTATTCCATTGGTGCCATGGAAGTATCAAAGTTTGATACCCAGCCCGATCTAAAGCAGCATGGCCTGCATTTGAGTTTGGCCATTCAGAACAGCTGCAAACACGTTAACTTTAGTGGTGGTCGGACAACACATTGTACAAACCAGTTTGTTTCAAGCATACCGCATCTTAAAGTAGTCATTCATTTGCTCACGTGTTAACCCTATGACTGACAGACAGCCTATCCACTGTGTTCTCCTGCCAACCAAACAAACCATGACCCTGAATACACATCAGGCATTACACAAAATCACTGATACGTGGATTTATACCAGCTTTTGACCACTGGTAAATGTCCCAGAATTCCCCTTTAGAATTAAGTCCACAATGAGATATAATTAAAGGCCAGCTTCTGAGGCTGTAGGCCAACAGACAGATTTCCCACGTTCCCCCATCCGCTCCTGTCCAGACAATAGTTTCCTCCCGACAACTCTTCACTTCTCACCTCACACCCAGTTCTGTGGCTGTACCACCATCACATTCCACCTTGTTCACATTCCCTCTCTACTTCCTGAAGAAACAGTAGAAAAATGGAGAAGGAAGGGTCGACATAAATCTGGGTCAGCTCTCAGCCCAATTTCTGCCGCTAAGTGAGTTATTTGTGAGTGCAGCTGAATCATTTATTATAATGGGAAGTTGGTGCACAAAAGGTAGGGCTTGGTTATTGTTTGACAGAGCTGTGAATGTGAAGAGATGGAGCTGGGAAAGTATAGAGTGAAAGTCTCGTCCTCCTGTTTCTTTGAAAATATCTTTTCCTGGATTAAATGGAATCATTTCAACAGGCCAAATGGTGTAGCCGTATTTAAAAGTGGGACAACAAATGTTCTGGTTTCTGGTGAAAGGGTGAGAGAAATATTATTGTGTGAAATATGAAGTTATCTGGTGAGATGGCTGAGCCACAAGGCCGAAAACAGAAGTTGAAAGTTGGAAGTTGAAAGGACCTAACGTGGTTTGCTTATTTTGTACTAAAAGGGACAGTTCAGATGTTTTTAAGTAGTGTTGTAAGACATATCTATAGTCAGTATATCACCCACAGTATTTGGCGGTTGGAACACCCTCAGGTTGGAGAAGCAGACAAGGTACTGCCACGGCAGCTAAGCTATGCACTGCCATGGAGAGGAGCAGCAGCAAAACTAATTTTAGCCACCTAAAAAATCAAAGTGCTCACTATATTTTGAATATTTTCACTGCTTTACCTCACCACACAAAGCTAGGGATGCATGATAATATCGGCACGTCATTGGTATCAGCAGATAACTGCTTAAAAATGGAACATAGGTATCAGCCTGAAATGAACATTTCTGCTGACAGGCTAGTAAGATAACACTTAAATCACGCTAAGTCCCGCCCCCGTATGCAGACTGGCCAATCATAACATAGCATCGGGCCGGCCGGCTCAGACCAGGGTCCGACAACAACACAGCTGTGCTCCATTGACTAATGCAGTTGTTTCAGATTTCCTTCATTTTCAGGCTGGTTTTGTGGATTTGGAGCTAAATGTTGTGCCTGGGGCACGTCGTGTATTAATGATACTCGTTACCTGGAGAGGTTGTAAAAAGATATAAGTTTCTTCCCTGTTCCAAAACCAAAATCAAACCCTGAAAAGTGTAGAGTTAGCTAGCTACTGAAGATATAGCCTACTGAATTTATACACATGCTGCTTTTGCTTTGTAATGATTATACCAGTGAAACAAAGACCGACCCTGCTGTACAGGAACCAGTGAAACTTTGCTGATATTCAACCAGCTCTGTGTCATCACATTGTGAGCAAAGTTTCCCTTTATAATCATTGTCTTCTGTGTCGATGTCGGTATTATTGCCTGCGTCTTCAAACTGGGGCCATGCCGGCCGACTGACATCTGCTGAACCTAATACACTGACTGTGGATAACTACTTCACACAGCCCCACTTCAAAAGATCTAAACACTCCCTTTAACAAAGGCCACTTACGTAAATCTCAGTCTACATTAAAGGATATCCATGAATGATACACTTCATGCTGAATCAAGACTATGTTTCTGTTTAGAATAGGGTCAACCATCACATCAGTGTCCCATCTGAGCAGAAGCATGAGGCTGTCAAGTCTAATTTCCCATCCAGCAAGCCCTGACTTCATGATCCAAACCATGATCATGATTTGCCGACTCAGAGCATAGCCCTGTACCCTGGGGTCTTGAGGTCTCTGGCCTTAGGCAGAACAAGTGGCTCCGTCTTGATGACCCCATAAACAGACGCCAGCGGGGTCAATACAGGGTGAAGACCCGGGCTAAAGAGAGGGCAGAGAACAGTGAGGGGTTTGCTCAGTCCAACCTGAACACCTCTGTCTCTCTGTGAGCCCTCAGTCAAAGGCAACCAGATGTATCAGGCTTCAAAGCATCTTTAGAACAAAGGGTCAGCCCTGGGGTCTGCGGGGTAGAGGGGGTGAAACACGATCTTTTAATTTATCTTCATCTGTTGCCGCCTTTAGCTTTGCGATTCAAAGGGAGAGGCAGTGGAGGAACACTGCGCTGCTTATGAACCTGCACGTTCACCATCTCTGTGACAAGTGCACACAAACAAACAAACATCCCCCCCAAACCATTTTGATGGCCACGCTGTCAGAAGTCTGGCACACTGGCCGCTTGGTCAAGAGGCCTACACACTCCAAATGTGAGGTCTCCCTCCAAATCTCTGACAGTGATGAGAAGTGCGTCCCTGTTCGCTGGCTGACCCCAGAACAGCCCCTGCCAGCAGGCACTGCTGCAGCCCCCCTCACCCCTCCAACGGCTGTACTCTCCATCATGTGCTGCACGTCAGACAGAGCCGGTCCCCCGTTGAGCCGCCATTACCCGATGAGGAGTGGCAGTAATCAGCCAGATAACTGGTCATTCCTGTCCAATTAGTCTGAACGTTACCTGGCTTAGCTGACTCGGGCCGCACGCTCGCATTAAAAGTAAAGCCATTGAGAAATGTGCACCACGTGGATCATATGATAGTGTTAACTCTTGTGTTAATCCACCACAGGGCAAAGAGGGGGCAAAAAGTAGGCTTAACCAGTATAATCAATGTTTGTCCCAGCTTGAACTCTTTGTAGGTACAGAAGAACAGTTGGGTCGATGTTTTAGCCAATGCAGTTCGATATACGAGCTTAAACCAGTTTGATTTTAAGCAAACCAGCTTAACTGGTATTTGTCATTATGATACTTTCTGGCCAATAAAAAAGTAACCTATATCAGCGACCTGTGCTCACAGCATCATGACACTAAATCCAACTTGTGTTGCATTAGTAATCAGCAATGTAAATGTTTATAACAAACTAACTGAGCCACTAGTGTCTGACGCAGACATGGTGCGCCAGGCACTTACTCTTTATACACTCGACAACCCGAAAGAGATCAAATTTCAGTGGAGGTGGGAGGAGGGGAGAGCAGAACAGTTTGTTTACTAGAAAGTTCATGTGTTTTTTTGGGGTGACGAGATGAGACATGGCAGAGTTAGAGCCTTTGGACACTGAGTTTTTTGGATGTATTATTTTTAGTACGTCAATGTGGAAAAAAAAAACAGCAGAGAAACCTTCAGCGTTAATTTCATTGACAAAAACGAAAACAAGACGATGACAAGTTTAAAATAGATCTTGATAATAAAAACTAAGACAAAATCAATGTGTCATTTTTGCTGACGAGACCTGCATATAATGTTAGCGGTTGACTATCGGACATTGAAAGCTGCAAACGGCAGTAAATAATCAGCCATGTGTGTCTGACTGTGGATGGTGGAGCTGAATTGATTTGTGGAGTTTGTTAGTTGCAGCAGTGGCTGTTAGCAGCTCCTCCTGTTAGCCGCTAAATGGCAGCAGAGCAAGCAGCCACCGGCCACCGATTCCACTCAGTCTGGACTGTCAGGAAGGTTTTATGGGTTGATGCTACTTGACATTAATGACTAAAATGTCATGAATTTTCATTAACTATAAATAACTATGAAACTGACTAAAATGTGACTAACACAGATAAGCATTTTTGTCTCAAGGCTAAGACTAAATCTAAAATAGCAGCCAAAATTAACGCTGGAAACTTTGCAAACTGAGTCCAATGCATTTTATTGTTTTATTCATTGTGAAAATTTCCAATATGAGATAAAGTAAAAAGACATTTTTGCTACCTTGCTCATCTCCACCGCAGTTACCTTCTTGACTGTCACTAGCGGTCCACATCTTCCTCCTCCTATTTGAGTTATAGTGGGCTATTGTGGGACCTGTTCCCCTGTTTTGTTGAGGATGTGTCCCCTCGTCTCATTTCCTTCACTGCTTCTTGGTCAAACAACTTTCTAAAGGCTTTTGACAGATGTGGAAAAAGCAGAAAATTGAACCTGTTCTGAAAACTTCAATGGTGGATGAAAATTTCAGAGTAGTGTGCAAACTAGAGTAGCACAGCGTGAGGTTGTATTTATTTTTTGATGTCCAACACTTTCAGACGAAACAAACGGACTCTGAGTCCAGAGCCTTTTAGTCTCTTAAAAAAAACTAAAACTGCAGCAGTATGGAAATAGTTTGGATTAAAAGCTGACGCCCTGTTTGTTTCTATTTCTGTCACTCGCGAGGAACAACTGATTCATGTGGTTGGACTGAGGATTTATCTAAACGATACCTTCCTATGTCACTGCAAAAAACTAAATAAGGTGGCACTCGGTTGGAGTGAAATCACTAGCAAGCTCAAAGTTTCTGTTAAGCTAAATGACCATCGCTAATAACAAGCTAGGCTATTTACTGTTTGCTTTATTGTTTGTAATTTCCGGTAAACAGCATAAGATGTGTTTTCTGTTGTAAAAGTACAAACGTAGAAAGATAGCAAGTACTCAACTATCTTTTAAGTAGTTATGTTTCCAGTCTGATCTCAAACAGCTGATAGACATGTGGTTTGTCTACATGACACAATGGAAGTGCATATTTTATAGATTAAATGTGGACAGACAGCTCCGATGTTACATGATGCAACGTGATAGTTGGACGCTTGTTTGTTGATTGGACATGGTGTCTTAATGTTCCCCTAGGGAGGGGCTGCGAAGTAAAGTGCATCACCAGGTGGTAAAATTCGGTATATTGGTCCGATGTTTGATTAAATGTAAAACCGGTTTGAAACTTTTTACAGCAGCCCAACCCTAGACCAAAAAAAAAAGCCAGATTTGAAGGGGTAATAGTGCTCAGGTTTAGGTCTTTTTAAATCTTTATTTTTCCTCAGGTATAAACAATGTAAATTTTGTGCACTGCACCCGTGTTCACACTCCCTTTGTGCACCTACGTCTCCGTTGTCATTAATAATTTCAGGCTGTCTTTATTTCCCTATGTTCGCCTGTCAGTGACTTTAAAGGTTTTTGGCTAATAAGTCTCATTTCACTTCATTAACTTCTGGCTTGGGGGTCTATTCAAGCCGAGATGATGTATTACCCAGCGACACACACATAAATGGGCATGCAGGAGTTTGCGCATTTTCTCCCCTCACACTTTTGAACACACATACACACACACACACTCACACACACACTCCTCTGGGTAGCCTGAGGTGCAGTGGTGTGCCCGACTCGTATGAGTGCAAGGAGACACACACAGGAAGAGAATGAGGGCCTGGGTAATGTGCAGTAATGGTGGTAATTGATGCTGGTACTCAAGGAGTTCTTTTCAGGCTCTGTCTGTGGTTTGCTGCTCTCCTCCTTACAAGCTGTGGGCCCCGCCTACAGCTACAACACAGTGTGGCTTCACGCTCCCGGCTAACCCTCGTAACACTTACATTTAAATTAGGCTCAAGAATTTTACCTGATCTGCTTTGAAACTAAGCTGAGAGTCGTTACAGTGTAATCTGAGTTTGGGAGAGTTGCCTAAAATGACTGAAGCAGTTTATTACGTTAGCACAGCGCCCTGCAGGGGACAATAAGCTTCACATGTTAGTGTTTTTAGGCACCGGTTGTTATTGTTTGCCTTTTATCACCTTTTATGACTCACAGCATTTTTCTTTCCGTCGGAGGCAAGGGATGTTGTTTACCACAGTAATCTGTAATCAGCAAACTAGATCTCCATTAAACCCACTTGTTTCCTCGATGAATGTGGCAGGGGAAATGGAGCTGTGGTTAATGCATGGGTTGTTTTGCCTGCGAGAGCGAGAGGCTGTTGTTTGTGATTTCTGGTCCCATCTAGAAACAGACAAGATGGAAGTTTCAGTGGACGCTCAGCTCATTAGATCCAAATATCAGGGCGAGTGCCAGGATGGCACGACTCATTAGTTTGCTTAATGACGACTTATAGTCTGTGTGTGTGCGTGTGTGTGTGTGTGTGTGTGTGTGTGTGTGTTCGCATCAGCCGCATTGTTTGATCCAAACAATGGGTATTAAGTGAGAGCGCAGCTAATTACGAGGTGTGGTGAGAGATTTCTCTCAAACCGTATTTCCACATTAGCAACATTATTGTGAGGTTTCATTATGGAACAAGTTAAAGGGACAGTTCATCCCAAAATCAAAAATACTTATTTTTCCTCTTACCTGTAGTGCTGTTTATCAGTCTAGATGTTTTTTGGTGTGAGTGAGAAAACAATACTATAATACTTTCCAAGAGGGCTCATTATCGAACGGGCACATCGCACTCTGGCCCTGCATGTGAGATTCATGGCACTGTTTGAAGGCTTTGTGTCGGATATGAGGTGCTGCTGTGTTAGCTCGTGCTAACCGGACTGAGAGAGCAGGAGAGGGACGGCTTACGGGAATGGTCTTTCGGCGCTGTGTCGTACAACAGCAACATTGCAAACACATTCTAATTCTGTTGGAAACACTGAATAATAATATTACACTCCTAATTTGAGAGATAGCATTGCAACTATGTTTGCAGTTTCTCCTTGCCCCCACAATCTCATTGCAAAAAACACCTAAAAAAAATCGCAACATGTATCTAAATTTTTTAGAAAAGCTAGCTGCAACATTCCCTAAAATCCCTAGAGAAACTTTTTCATTTAGGAACTTTCGTCTTTCGACCAAGCTATACCCCTGACTGTTTCGCCATGCAGAGGGAAGTGTGCATCCACTGCTGGTTCACCTAGCATCTAGCTAGCTAACAGCTCAGCCGAGGAGGCCGCCTATAATGTATATATATCTTGCGCTGTCACAGAAAACAAGCCTTTTATCTATTAGTGGATGCACACGTCCTGCTAGGGATGCACCATATTGGATTTTTTGCTGATATCCGATATGATGATATGTAACTAATTGTTTGACAGATACAATTTTAGTGATTGAGTCTCTTCTGTAGTGGAATTAACATCATATCATGCATGTATACTCTTATCATGATGGTCTACCAGCAGACGGAGACATTGAATCCAATGCTTTTCAGTGTATGTAATATTCATTCATATTTCATTTGATGCCAATATTATTCAGCATTCCTACTGCCTGCTGTGCGGCGATACAGTTGGCGGGTGCAAAAAGTCTGTGTATTATCTTAGTAACTGTGTCACGATTTTTTTTTTTAGAAAGAGACATTGCTGTTGAGTTTAACAAATGTATTTTTTGACACCTTAAGCATCACAAGCTGAGTGCCATCTAGTTTCATTATGTTGGAGAGAAGGCAGACGTCTCTACGGTCGATATCTCCAACACTCAGCGACTCACCAAAACAGTCTAGATCGACAAATAGCACTACGGGTAAGAGGAAAAAAATGTATATTTGATTTGTGGGAGAACTGTCCCTTTAAAATCAAAGAAACAACAGTAACACATTCTGAAAACAACCTCAGCCACCACTAACCAAAGCACAGCATGATGCAGGATAATTTTGCATGTTTGAGACCATTTTTACTACGGTTGCAAGTTGGTCGACTTTTATGGATTTCCGTTTCTGTCCAGAAGTTTCTCCGGCTCTGCTGCCATTTTTCTCTCTGTCATTACAGCTATTTCAAACGTTTTATAGATTTTCTGTCTGATGGACTCATTAAAACTGGGTCAAAGATTTTTAGGGATGTATTATATAATCTATATCCTCCTATAAAGACTGTTGTATCCTAAAACTGATTTAGCCCCTTGTGGCCTGTTGGAAACCTCAGCAGCATGAGTGGCAGCTGAGCTCAGTCAGGACATTGTTTCCTGAAGGAAATACGGCCTTGCCAAAATTCTTGAGATGCTCCAGTTGCATTTATATCATCTGCTACAGAATATGAAACATGAGACTGTCATTGAAGACAGCTTTATAATGCCAGTTGTAAACATAATCTGGGGCTCGGCGGAGGCTAAATGAGTACTACCGCTTCCCATGGCTGAATAAACTGGCGATGAAGGTTTGTGACCACTTCCAGTGTTTTTTCTCAACTGAAACCGTGCTGCATATTTAATAACAAACATAGCAAGAGGAATGATTCAGTCAGATTTCAGCTCTTCAATGTCTTGTAAAAGATAAATAAAATAAAAATGACTGATCCGACAGCAGCGACAGTAAACCACAAACCTCTCAGGCGCTCACACAGCTTTACTGTTGGAAAATTTTTCAAGTCAATACTGTTGAAAATTAGTCAGCAAACCACTTTCAGATAAAGCAATAAAGCATCCAGTGGAGTTTCAAAGGTTATAATTCTGTTAAGTTCACACTTGAAGACGAAGAAAGGAAACTTTTCCTTTTTTACGAGCCTCTAAAATGACACAGTAAAAGCTGTTTTTATTTATTGCATTCTCCGCCTGTAAATTAACTCCCCTCACTCAGACTTTATGTTTGTAAAAGTGAATTTGGCTTCGGCCTCGCGCTGCATGCAGTTTTACTGCAATTTGTTAATATTAAAGTGTTCTTTTACAGGCTAAGTGGGTTCAAATGTGCCAAAAGCTCCCTCAATGGGCTTCTCAATGGCCTCATTCTCCTCTCCTCTTCACTTGCTTTGAAGATCACAGTGTAGAGTGTTAGTCTGTTATTAGTACGTCTAAAAAAAGTACCTAACCTTCATGGTGTGTGTGTGTGTGCTTGTGAGTGACTGTGTAATTCTCTGTGTGTGCGTGCTTGTGTGCCATTGCTTCCAGAAATCTGAGAAATCCTTTCAAGTAGGAGGGGAAAATGTGATTTTACAAGGGGAGGAAAGAGAGCTCCCCGCCTCCTTCACCTACATTCTCATCTTCCCAAGGGGAGAGCAGAGAAAAGAAGACTCCACTTCAGGGGGTCTGGGCTCAAATTCATTTACACACAGAATATTCAATATCAGGGTGATACTTCAGCTTTTGTTTTCGTGTCCCTGTCAGAAATGAAAATAAACAAAAACACATTCCTTATTTTTTTTTTTTTTTTTTTGTCACACTTGGTTGATCAGTCGTTATTTTTATATGAAGCCAGAACAACGAGGCTAAAGTGCAGCTTCTTCCCATCAGCTGTGAGGCTTAAAGCCTGTCCTCTGCACTTTGTACTGCTGCGGCCGCATGCTTGTTTTTAACTTTGTGTTCTATTTAATATATTATTTATTACAGGGTCTATCTTAAAATGTTAGTTATTCTCTACGCTGCTGGACCTGGGTAATGAATTCCCTTCCTTCATGTTTTAACATGTTTCAATGGCAATAAACTGAACCTTGAACCTTAAACCTTTATAAAAAGTCGCCTTTTATGTTTGGGGTTTGGCTCAGGACATAGAGCAGGTCGTCCTCTAATCGTAGGTTTGGCGGTTTGGCTCCTGCAGTCCCCACATCGACTGAACCCCAAACTGCTCCTGGTGGCTGAGCAATCAGTGTGTGATTGTGTATGAATGTATTAAAAATGAGTAGCAGGGTGGCACCTTGCACGGTAGCCTCGTCTACCACTGTACGAATGTACACTCACCAGCTACTTTATTAGGTACACCTATTCAACTGCTCATTAATGCAAATAGCTAGTAAGACAATCACGTGGCAGCAACTCAATACATTTAGGCATGTAGACATGGTCAAGACAACCTGCTGAAATTCAAGCTGAGCATCGGAATGAGGAAGAAAGGTGATTTAAGTGACTCTGAACGTGGCATGGTTGTTGGTGCCAGACGGCTGGTCTGAGTATTTCCTGGGATTTTCACACACAACCATCTCTAGGGTTTACAGAGGATGGTCCCACAAAGAGAAAATATCCAGTGAGCCAAAATGCCTTGTTGATGCCAGAGGTCAGAGGAGAATGGTCAGACTGGTTCAAGATGATAGAAAGGCAACAGTAACTCAAATAACCACTGGTTCCAACCAAGGTCTGCAGAAGACCATCTCTGAACCAACAACACGTCCGACCTTGAAGCAGATGGGCTACAGCAGCAGAAGACCACACCAGGTGGCACTCCTGTCAGCTAACAACAGGAAACTGAGGCTACAGTTCACACAGGCTCACCAAAACTGGACAATAGAAGATTGGAAAAACGTTGCCTGGTCTGATGAGTCTCGATTTCTGCTGCCACATTCAGATTCAGATTTTTATTTTCTTTAACTAAAAGACCTGTCCCTTCCCAGCTGGCCATCAATATTGTCAGACGTTGATATTTGGTTGTATTTTGTTTGTGACGTCAGGTGACTAAAAGGCAGCGTCAGGACAACGTCTAATGCCATTGTTGATTTGACGTGGAATACTGACATTGATATTTTGTAGGTTTCGGGTTGTGTTGTTACGAAACCATCTTCCAAACGTCTCACGTGGACTTCATCTTGATGTAGAGTAAAGACATTTAGTTGTAAGGTATAAAGAACATAACTAACATCTTCAAAACATCCTAATGTTAACATCCACACAATGTGAGATTCTAACGTTGTTGGACATTTCATTCCAGCCAAAATTTAACGTGTGTCTGTCATACGAGTCCAACGTCTTTTTGATGTTATATTGACGTCCTGTGCCAGCTGGGTTGGGGTTATCATCATTTCCACCACACGCTACAAAATGGTAATTCGAGGCATTAGGGTTCAGAGTTTGTATACTTCGTAACCAAAGCCGTATCTCATGTGACAGGGGAGCACATGGCTGAAGGACTGGCTTCATTGATGGAACTGAAATAAGAGATTTTTTGTTTAAGTCAGAATATGTTTTTTGGCAGTCATTTCTGAACAGCTCATATTTCCTTTGAAATTACAAATAATAAGAAAAACACCATTTTATATTGTGTGTTTGGATTAATTAAACATATCATGATATATGACAAATATTTCCATTACTTTGTTCAGTGGGATGGAAAAGACATAAGCCAGTGTTAAATTGCTGAAAATATTGTATCAGGACATTTGTCTCAATGATTTTCTAAAAGTTTCCAGACCATAATGGACTGTAGTTGACAAATGACCCATCGACTGTCACAATATAACGCCTATAAGTGATTTAAGGAATCATTGCTGGTGCAAATAGTTGCTATTAATAAAGTTTGGTGTGCCAGTTCACAGCCTCTTCACCTTTGCAGTTGTGAAAGTCTCCAACCAGCCAGTCACTAATGTGCATCTTAAAAACACAAAAGGACAGAGGGATGGCCCTGTGCCTGGCTGAGATTAGTTTGCAAAAGATTTATAGGCCGACACTGAGACCAAAACGAAAGAATGCAGCCTCCACCTACTCCCACTGTTCTCTCTTTGTGGCTGGCTCACATCTGAAGGCTCAGGGTTTTTGCCGAGAAAACTAATGGTTCATAACTAATTTGAGCCTGAATGCTGGTGCTCCTGGTTAGTGTGAGATGTTGATGACATGTAATAGAACATGGTTTTGTAAGAATATCTCAAATTTCTTGGGAATTCCAGGCAAGAGGTGTGGTGTGTTTGAGAGAAATGTGGAAAATGATTGTACACGCAGTGATTCCACTCAGGGGCTCGGCGAGACTCCGCTGGGCAGGCCACTGTTAGAGGGGACTTGATGATATATGCGCTGCAGCGAGGGCCATTGTGTGAGGCCTGCTGCATCAACGCTCGTTGGCCCCATAGAGGGGAAAAATGACTGTCACTTCTGATTCGCGTGATGAAGATATTTCATTTTGTTGTGAGCTCAGCGGGCCCTCGTGTTGCATTAGCCAAATGATCCCTCCCTCCCAAAAAAGTTTCTAAAAAAGAAATTCTTTGTCTTGCCCACACAAACAAGGGCATGCTTAAAACCAGCTGATGAAATGGTACACATGTACCCTTTAACCTCCAAAATTATTGCGTATATGTGAGTTATTTAAATGTGGGAAATCCCACTAAACATATGCAATAGACTCCTTTCCCATTGCCAGTGGACTAAAGTGTCTCATGGCAAACAGCTCTGTAGGAGATCAGTATTCGACGTCATGAGTACTGTAAAAAAGGGTTGGTAGAACAGCAGGAATCAAGATGGAAGCCAGTGAAAATGTTACAGTGGTTACGTCTTTTTTATACTGTTGCTCAAGCACCCACTTATATCTAGCTTTTGTATTTAATGGGAAAGGTTACAATCAGAACACACAGTATTTATTGGCTCCAGCTCCTACCAGCTTCGATCAGCAGTGATCACGAAATACAGCACGCCGGCGGACCTGCTAATTTTACCCCCTTGCTGGCGTGATGCAGCGACCAGCTGCCACAAAATACCATCCGTCTCCGTGCAAGCATCGTGCGAACATCATTCACAATTTAGCCTGCACCAAATTTGAAAGCGAGGCTGAATCAGAAGAGACATAAAAAAGGTGTCACCACCATAACATTTTCACTGGCCTCCAGGTGGATTTTTACTGTTTACTAACCTATTTTCTGGGGTCTCATTTATAAACTTTGCGTACACATAAAACGAGGTCCTGAACGAGGAGTACGTCACTTCCCACGCAAAAGTTCTGATCTGTAAAAACAGACTTGATGGGAGAAACTTTGACCCATTCTTACGAACATTATGGAGACGCAGGTGGTGAGATGGAAGCCTGATTGTTGAAATTGGCAAATATGTTTTGGCGCATTTCTGGCTTTTGTCCGTAAGTACATTTTTAGTATGGATCCTTCGCATTGTTTTATAAATGACACCCCTAGTGCTTCTGTGATATTAAATGTAACACACCAGTAAAATAAAAAAACAGAAAGGCATACTCCTTTACTTTATGTATCTTTTACGTGACCTCTGTCCAGCCAATCATGCTTAATGTAAGCTATGACGAACATGACTCTCGAGCACGGCTGTCGTTCTGGAGCTTGGACTTTCTCTCTAAGGTATGCTGGCTTCACGTCAAGTTCAAGTTCTTTTAAGTGCACCAGTAAACCCAGTTATTTGCTTAAGTAGCTTATGGCCTGTTTTCATGTAGAATATGAACGGACTTCCAGTCATGCTGTCTTATAATTTAATTTTGTAATGTATGCTATTGCAAAAATTGTCTGACTAATCTTCCATGTATCATAGCTCGCTCAAAAAAAATGAAAATAAAGAACGGCGTAGGTGGATTTGAGGGCATGTGAAAAAGGCGTTTAAATACTTGTTTTGTAAATTAAACATTTCTGCCTATTTGTTCTTGTGGTTATGACTCACGTGATAATTTCACAATTAAACAAGCTAAAAAGCAGGGTTTTTTGCCCTGAGACGCAGAAGAGCAAGCTGCTGTAAAGCAATGGACTCTTGTTAGCAGCTAAATCAGTAGCACAGTAATATAGACCACACTTGAGCCAAAGAATGAGCTACCGAGCAGCGACAGGCTATTGTTAGAAGCTAACTCAGTTGAAGTAGCACAGCATGCACCCTTCAAGTCGAATAACGAGAGAGCTGCTGTGTGGATGTAGCCTCTCGTTCATCAGCTAACAGCAGCTCACATTAGTACAAGGCACATCACCAAAGCAGTGAGCAGTAACTGTCAGCAGGACGGATTCGGGTGAAAGACTGAAAGTTATGTTAGTGACGTCTATTTTGCTTGAGTTTATATGATTGTGACATTTAACAAAATGATTTGTTCATGTTTTATTAGACTGAAAGAGTTTAGAGAGCTTGTAGAACGTAGTGAACTCGCCAAGGGGCAAATGAAATGACACTGATGCTTCTATGAGCGTTAATGTTAGTAGTAACGTGGTTTTCATATAGTAGGGTAGAGGTCATGTTAAGGTTGGCTTGGTCTTTTCACATATTTTTAACAGGTTCTTTCTAACATGTATGATGTATTTAGAAAGAAATCACTGTACTTAACATTTCCCATGTGGCACCACTGACTCATGTTAGCCATATCAGAGTTTCATGCAGTGTGACATATGCTAGCATTTTTAGAAAATCTGGATTAGACCTTTCAGGGCGAACGTTTAATTTCACAGGGTTAAAACAACCGTGTCTTTTTAACCCTGACCTTATGCCGTGCAGTAATGCACAGCCACACACATGCTCAGCCAGAGCTGACTGACCCCTCTGACTTCACACACTTGCAATACGGTACCAACTGTGTGGCACATGCATGCCTGCACTGTTACCAACCTGTTCTAGTTTAACCCTTTGACTCTCCACCTGCCTTCTGTCCCACCGCACCCACTGACACTTCACGCAACAACCTGCTGCACATATTCTGCACTCCAGGCATACTTGACCCTGGTGTACCTATTACCCCCCAGGTCGGGTTAGGGCATCGCTCACACACACACACACACAGGCAGAGCTGTGCATATGGACAAACAATAAACAGACGCTTGTGGGTCAGGGCAAAGCACACACAGTTTGGACCTGAACGCTGATATGGCCTTTGACGATGTGGACCAGTCTTTATCTGTTTGTTATAAAGGCTAACCTCAAAGTAAGCAGCTAAATGACAATAACCTTTAAGGTTAAATGTTGTTGGAAGTGGGATAAACTTAAAAAAGCATCTCTCCTTGACTTTATCAGTTTTTAAAAGGAGTGAAGCAACTTAACCTTTTTTTTTTCTTTGTTCTTCAGTCTCTTAGAAAATCTTTTTGTTTTTCCTCCAACCAACATTCTCCTCTCTGAGAATATGTTAATGCTCCAAACTGAACCCTATTTATAGTTTTCTTCAAGGCATTGGTGAAAACAAACTTACACTGAAACTTTGGCATGACGTGTGATTATTTACTCCTCGAAAGTTCATGTAGCAAGTCTGTATTTTGGGCCATGTTCCTCTGTTTACAAGTGCCCATGTGGCTACCATCACGTGGACGATGGCAGCTTGTTCTCATGGTGGTGTATTGTTTAGAGAAGCGTGTTCTGCGGTTTGTCTGACCTGACCACATGTTATGTCTCAACAACCTTTCTGAGACCAGCGGAGAGAACAAAAAAGGTTGTGTTCAAAGGAAACATGAAGGACTTTGCTCTCATTCAAAACAGATCTCATCCCGCATGTTTACTTTTATATATGGGAAAAGGATAATTGTCCCGTGTTGTGCAACTTGTCATTGACTAGAAATGAAAGTTAGATTGTCAAAGTATTCTGCTGCTCAGGGCGATGGTTAACCCCAACGCTAACAATAATATAATGAAGTCACACTCATTTAAAATGTCATGTTTTGCACAAACATTTACACACACTACTTGTTTCCATGTCAGATCTATTGAATGTGAGAATCTGGACAATGTCCAGGTCATGATTTGGTAGACATTTAAAAACACATGGTGGTCTCTGGATGAAAGAAACCATTTTTACTATGCAGTTTGCGTAATTTGAGTTTTACATTAACGGGCAAATTTACACAGAGGATCACCATTATCTTGTATGACAAATGCAGCATGCTATAGGCCTATAAATTATATGTTCTGTAAATTACTGCTGATTTTATAATAATCTTAATTTGTAAGTGCTTTTCAAAACAGAGTTACAACTTGATTTACATGTCAATAATCAAAACAGACAAGACATGAAACAACAACTTTTAAGAACTGATAAAAAGACTATATAAAAACTGAGGAAATTAAAGTCAGTCTAAATGATCTTAAAACTCAAGTAAAATCAGGAAAGGCTTTCCAATAAAAGTATGTTTTAAGAAGGGACTTAAAAGAGATCACTGACTCAGCCGACCTGATTTCCTCAGTCAGATTGTTCCAGAGCCTTTGGGCCCTGACAGCAAACGCTCTGTCCCCTTTAGTTTTCAGCCAGGGCCTCTGGAACATACAAAAGACCTCTGCCTGAGGACCTCAAAGTACATCCTGGTGTGTGTGGCACTAAGAGGTTGGAGATATAGCTGGGACAGAGACCATGGAGAGCCTTAAAAGTAATCAGTAAAATCTTAAAATCTCTTTCAGAACAGTGGTGTGGGCCGGTGTGAAGAGGCTATAACTGGAGTGATGTGATCAGGTCTCTGGCAGCTGAATTCTGAACAGTCTGGTGTCAATTAATAGATTTTTGATTCAGGTAAGAAAAGATGATGGCATGCAAACTAGTCCCTGTGTCTTTAAAACTTAAAATGGATCGTATTTTTTAAACATTTTTAAGATAATTTCAGTCATTCACCATTTCTGTCACATGGCCTCTGATCTCGTCTGCTCAGATGTTAAGGAGCTCCTGGACCCCATTGTTTTCCCAATTTGCAGACATTTTCAGCTGCAGTTCTTCCTCTTTGAGTTAGCTGCTAACTGATAACAGTTACTCTTCAGATCTCCTGCGGTGGGTTGCATGCATAACACTTTGTCAAACTGTCCCCCTAGCCTTGGCCGCCCATGATCCCGACCTGCCACCTGTCCCGTTTATACATAGATATTTCGGCACTGTTACTACCTCCGCCGCCGGCTTAAAGGTGAGACTACTCTAGCGAAGGCTAACGTCGTGTTAACTCAGCTAGCTGGCTGTCTGTCAGTTAAGGCAACAGAAAATACAAGGCAATACATTTACATTACAAAAATTTCACCACCTCCAAATGGATAAGGCTTTGAAATGCGGTGTTAAAGCTCACTGAGTCAGTGGAGTGCCAGACTAAAAGGCAAGGCCTCTTGTATTTCATCCTATTTTGTGTTTTTTCTTAAAAATGAACTGGTTAGTTACCAGTCAGTGGATGTCAGGCTAACAAAAATAAATTAACCGAAACAGCACTGAAGTAAACTAATCTGTATCTTTGATTTAAATGAATTGGCGCCATCTTGGGCTCCTACAACTTCCATGGCACTCAGTTTTTCTGTACAATGAGGGATTGAGAGAGTAAAAATCAAATATACAGGGAAAAAGAAACATTCCTAAAATTTGGACCTTGACGTCCCTTTTCCTTTGATATCTGTCAGGTTATCAAATTTGAGCTGAATGTGGCCGTTGGGTTCGCAGGCCTGTAACCAACCATGAGATGTGGGGGGTTCTCTCTCCACGCTGCATTCTCAAATATAGTGATTTTCAGTTTCTCAAGGCTGGAAAAAAATGCCAATAAATAGGAGCCCAGAGAAAAGAATAGAGACGTCTATCACTCACTCATAGCACTCGGCCTATTTTCTTCGCATTTAACGGGGTCTTACAGAGTGTATAGGATGCATTGGAATGCAAAAAACAGAATGAAAGGAAGCCTCTTCCTTGCAGCGGGGGTCCCCAAAAGGATACACGCATAAACTAAAGTGGAGGGTAAACCCCTTTACTCCGTCTCCATCACACGCACAAAGACATGCATGGCACAGACACACACACTGTCATGCACACACACATGCAAAAAAAAAAAAACTCTCGCTCATGCCGTCTCTCACAAATATACACACATATATTAACCTCTCTTTCTTCCTCTCTCTTTCTTGCCCCTCCCCTATTTCACACACACTCACATGAACAAACACAGACCCAGTCACACACATACAATCTCGTATACACAAACCCCCCCCCCCCGATTGAAACGGCGCCTCCACACCGAGGCTAGAGGAGAAAATAGCGGGTGGAATTAAAAGTGCTGAGTGAAAGCGAGAGGAGGAATGGGGGGAAGAAACAACAACAATACAAACTGGGAAAGGAAGTGAGGCTGAAAGGAGGGGAGATGTGTTTGAAAGGAGAGAACAAGGTTAGGGGATGGGGAGAGCACGGAGGATGAGAAAAGGCAGCAAAAATGAGGCTGGAAATAGAAAATGTTTTTATTCCTGCTTGTGATGAGAGCAGTTTGATTCTCAGCGGGGGTGAACGTGCGTTGTAGGTTTCTATTGACGCTTCCTGTTGTCTCTTCGCTGCTGTTTTGCTAATTCACTGCGGCTCTGACTGTGAACAGAATCTTGAAAACTTCCTGAAACGTGCAAAAAGACCAAACTTATAAACATTAAATCACACTTATTAATTCTTGATTGTGGTTTCTTTAAATTTCGCATCAATGTAAAGACACAAACTTGCTTACGTCCACACCGCTCTTTATCTTGTATGTGTATAAGTGATGCATTACTGAGGAGGCTTGCCCATGGGCCAGGACGCTTTGTGAGGCCTTGTGAAAGGCTCCCCTGAAAGGAGCCGCCAGTCCATGCCCGGCGGATTTAGGGGAGTGAGTTTAGGGGGTCAGAACGGTCACCCAGGGGATAAATGCCTGCCATTGTCTGTTCTAAGGAGATGCTCTCAGTAGGGAGTCTATAAAGCCCAGTGGCAACACTAACACCCAGAGCTCTGGGGCTCCTCAGGGGAACACCCCAGGACCCCCAGCCAGGGACGGGCTCACAGTCTGTGGGGGGAGAGGAACAGCTGAGGGGACCCCTGTGTGGTTCTGCGAGGTCCGTCATCAGGAGCTGGGTTGGGTTCCTCATAGCAGCACAGATTTGGAGAAACGAAGCAATAGGTGCATGAGATCGTAACCGCCTCACGGAAAACAGAAAGACTCCTTTGTTTGTGGTAAATTGGCACAAGCGTTTCTTTCTCTGAGTGGGAGTGGAAACAAGAGGTTTATGTAAAAGTGCATGTGCATGTTTGGTATGTATGTTCAGGTCAACACACACATTTACCTATACATATATACAGGCTGCGTGCATGTGAGGATGTGTGTTATTATGTATATGTGGTGTGAGTGCGCAGGAAGCGGAGGGGGCAGTGTCTCTTGGGGTCCTTTGTGGAATGTCTCTGCTCGCCCCGTCTCAGCTCCATGAGATGGGCAAACATGAAATCAAAGTGGAAAAGACCCACAAAGGGGTGGAAGGAGGATGACTAGGGTCTGGATGGGGGTAGGAGGGAGGGGGGGAAGGGAGGGAAGTGGGGGCTTGTCCCTGCACCCCAGGCCCCAGAAAGCACCAGGCCCCACGGTTCCATGAAAAGAGCCCTTATGAGGACCTGGCTGCTCTGCCTGCGTCGGATTAAGACCCCCAAACCAGCAGGCTGCCAGCACGGTACATCTATGTCCTATTTTATCACTCACTCTCTCACAGCACAGGCGTCGACTGTGACACTGTTTTCCTTTTGGTCACATGCGCATTATTTCTGTTGTAGTGATGAACCCACACAGAATTATCCAATCAGTTCTGTAGAGCTGTTGAGCATCCTTCAGGTTATTGTTTTGGCTCTCGTCCTGCAGTTTTACTGTTGTGGTCACTGTCACTGTCATTTCCAGCTTGGTAACAGAGGTGCTCTTCTTCTGGCGCTGTCCCCCAGTGATGTATACATGTGTCATTTTGATCAGAACTCTGGGACCTGTATTAAAACTCAGTCCAGTTACCAGAAGAAAATTTGGCACTGTATGTTTCTGCAAACCACTAAAATCTTACATTTGTACGTTTTATACATATATCAACGTTCACAAAGCGACAATATATAAGCTGATTTTGCAGACCACTGTTCAAGACCAATGAACAAAAAAATCGTTTGTGTTTTAGCTTTTTAGGTACCAAACATGGGTGTTTCGTAGCGACCCATTGTTGTTTCCAGCTGCTTTTTAGGCACCAAAAGCCGTTGTTCTTTACCGAAACATTTCTGCTTTTTTACAGCGGGACAGTGGCCTTGAAAGTGGTTGTTTTTCTGTATATCTAGAAGCTTCTTAGTTTCCAAACATGGGTGTGTAGTAGCGACCTGCTGCTGTTTCCAGCTGCATTTGAGGCACCAAAAGCGATTTGTTGGTTCCACTCTGGCCAGGATTGTGGTCCTAAAAGCAGTTGTTTTTTTTACACTGTTTATTACAGCCGGGATAGGGGCCCAGAAGAGCGGTTGATTTACTGAGACATCAGTGTTCTTCCTCCAGGTGTAGTGGCCCTAAAAGTCTTTGTTTTTTACCGAGGCATCATTGCTTTTCCAGCTGCGATTGTGGCCCAACGTGCAGTTGTCTAGAACCGAAACAACCCGGTATAGTAGCCCTAAAAGCAGTTGTTTTTCTGTGTATGTAACAGCTTTTTAGGTACCAAACGTGGGTGCTTTGTAGCAACTTTTTGCTGTGTTTCCAGCTGCATTTTAAGCACCAAAAGCAATTTGTTGGTTCCGCTCTGGCCAGGATTGTAGCCTCAAAAGCAGTTGTTTTTTTACAATGTTTTTTTTACAGCCGGGATAGGGGCCCGGAAGAGCGGTTGATTTACTGAGACATCAGTGTTCTTCTTTCTGGTGAAGTGGCCCTAAACGTTTTTTTACTGAGACATCGCTGCTTTTCCAGTCGTGTCCGAGCTGTCTTTCTCACAGGTACACCCAGTTAAACATGTCTGTCAGATCCCCTTTATGTCTTGCATTACAATGCATTTCATTTCCACAATTGTATGATTTAACCTGATTTAATTTACAATTGATATCGATATCCAGTGTCCACATTGAGATCTGCTTTAGATCCGAATGTTCTGTCCAGCTCAAACAACTGAGCAGTTGTAGCTGTTCTCCACAATTTGCTTTACCCAGTAGCCCCTTTTACACTGCCTTTTCATGCGGGAACCTCACCCCTTCATGCCGCTTTGCTGTGCTATATATAAGGTTTGATCGAGGAATGGGGGGAAAGAGTGGTCTTGCCTTTAATCCACCATGGGAGGTAGTAAATGGTCTGTATATGCAGGACACTCTGTGTGCTTTCCACTGCGGGAGATTTAAAAAGTAGCTGATAGCAGTTAGCAGCACATAGAAGAAGAACAGTTGCCATGAATTTCCACAAATTGTGAAAACAATGAGGTCCGGGAGCTCCTTACCCTGTGAGCGCAGGAGGAGATCAGCCGCCATGCAACACGGACGGTAAATGATGGTTACTGACACATTAATACTGTTGTTGTTGTTTAGAAAGTGCTGCTGACACATACATTACATGTCAACCCAGAGGTCAACGCTGATGTGTTACATGTCACACCCATCATGCCTGTCTTGATCTCGCAAAGCCGCGATACATAAAGTATTTCCGCCCACGTTGTTGTTGTATGTGGATTGGAAATGCAATTGTATTTACACTTGTTTTTAATAGGGTCACACTGCGTCCCTGACCACCTCCGGAGGTGGTTTGGCTGATCAGGTCACAGCCTATCCTCAGTGCATTCAGTGTGCATTTACACTTCTACTTGTATGTGGTCAGGCACTATTAGATTGCAATCTGATCACCATCTTTAAAAGTTGGCACACATCATAAAAAAAATTTCACACGTGTGGGATACCCTCGTTTTTGCCTACACGTGAATATTTCCACACCAAAAGCCATCTTCATGTAATTGACACGTCTGTTCTGCTAACTGAATGATTACAGATCTGACATTCAGAGAGCGAGCAAGCGTCTAAAAGCAAAAGCGAACCGGGTATCTTAGCAATTATACTGTAAAATGTGTATCACCTCGCTGAAAGGGCTTTTGTGGTTTCCGCCCGCGGGGCATTGTTCTTAAGTCTGGTGCACTGTTGGAGAATTACAGGTGTCTAAATGTCATCTTCATTTAGCATGCCTCTGAATTACACACATACAGTATGCGTTTATATTTAAGACATTGTCAGCTCCTTAAGAACGCTTCTGAGAGTTCACTGTACCCTCTGTCTCCTCCGCACATGCACATGCAGTGTACACACAGTCCCCGATCCCTGAACGTCTTAGAATAAAGGGATGTCATGCTCCAAATAGGATCTCCCATTCTTCCAGAGGTAATGATGTATAACTCTTAATGGGAGTAGCTATCTGAGTGGCTGTATTTGGGGAGATTGATGCCGTAGGTAATTGGACTGTTATGAGCAGGAAAAAGAGAAATGGCATGAGCGAGAGACAGAGAGAGAAAGCAAAAGAATAATTTATGGATTGAGAAGAAAAGAGAAGAAATTACCTCCACCTGAAAATTTCCCGTGTTTTTGCTGATAAAAAATGGTGTTTTGATGGTGAGTTCATACAGAATGTGAGCCCAGGTGCTTGTTTGTATGTGCGTCTGGGTTCCTGTGTGCTCACTTTGAGTTCGTCTCTTTGAGTCTGTATGTGTTGAGCAGCAGGGGCGGATGTAGAGAAACCTTTGTAGCTTTGTAGCTGTCTGTGTCACCAGAGCCGGGACCCTTGTCTCAAAGGGGCGTCTGCTGGGGATTGGGAGGTGCGAGTCGAGGTGCATGTCTGCTCCCTAAATCTTCCGTCCCGTAGCTGCTATGAAATAATCCCCCGGCAGGTCGTTTGTGGCGGGGAGGAGGGGTGCAACCGAATCTGCCTTTGTTCAACACAGCCTTTACCACATCAACCCTCTGACACCCTCTGTGTTAACATCTGTGTGTCTGTGTGTCTGTGTCTCCATGTGAGTCTCTTGAGCACAGATGTGTGTGACAAAGCGTTTGTGTGTTTTATGGAAAGAAATGTACAGAGAAATGCAACCTGTATGTCAAATTATCAGTGCAAGAAGTCCAAAATAAAAGCATATGATTGCTCATTGATCTAAGACACAGAGAGTGTGACACTGTCCAGGTGTACAGTGGGTATAAAGGACTGTAGTCGCTGTAGCCCAAAATCCTGGAATGCAAACTCAATTAAGGATTGGTAAAGAAACCTTAGAGTAATAAACTCCAAATGATCATTTGTGTATCAGTTGCTCACCCTGTGTTATGTTGAATTCATGAAGAAAACTTTCTCACATGCCTCCTCGGTGAATGAAGAATCCAAAAACAGAGAAAAGTCTTCATGAATTGAAGTAAAAGAGGTCAGCATTTAACAATGGATAAACTATAGCAAAACATTCATTTACAGACTCTGCTGGTGTACTGCTGCCTCGTTCGGTTAGTTTGTTTGGGTTATTGTGTGACTTTGGTGTTTTAAAGGGTTGGCAGCTCCTGTGTTCAGTGAGATAAAATTACTGTTTTTGTCAATGGCTTTGAAGAGAGCATAGATAAGTTCTCTTTCAGTTCAGTTTCTTGTCAGGAAGGACTGTCTGTTTGCTGTTAGTTTTGCTGTTGATAAACCCAGTCTCCTACAACTGAAATTCATCCAGAATTTCCTCCTTTTTTGATTCTTCGTTCACCAGAAGCATGTGAGAAAGTTTGCCTTACGAATTCAGTGTAACATGGGGTGATAAATTGATATATAAATGGTCATTTTGGAGGTGAAGAATTCCTTTATGTCAGTGGTTCTTGAACTTTTTTTGTCATGCTCCCCTCAGAAGCCAAAAAAGGGTCATGCACCCCCAAATCCCTTTTTTTTTAAAAAATAAATCATTAACAATAACTGGATTCCTGTTGAATTATAGTGAAACAATGGTCAGCATTATAGCATCCGTGTCCGTTATAGCATCCGTAAACTGTTTGTTTATTTTACCTACATAAATCAGCTTTGTTTCTTTCCAGATTTTTACCCTGGTCATCCCCACGCCACACCAACACCGACTCCTGTGTGTGTACAACGAGAGAGGAGAGGGAGAGCCGCTGAATGAGTTCCCTCTGAGCGGTAAGTCACTAAAAGAGTCTGAGAAGTCCGGGGCTGTTCATAAAACATTCAGGAAACCACAGTGCTCCTCTTTTTGGAACCACCGCAGAGTCTGTAATAATTTCACTTTCAGCCATGCTTGTTGTTGTCGTGGGTAACAGTATGACGTCAATACGCAACAAGTCGAAATATTGCGAGTATCACAATATTTATTTTTTATATGATATTAGATTATATGGCACACCCCTACTAGCAATCTTAGATGACAAGAATGATTCCACTCTCATATCTGTCCGTCAAATGTGCCGTTTTAGCGAGGAAACAGTTAGCTTAGCATAAACACTGGAAGTAGGGGGAAACAGCTAGCCTGGCTTTGTTCAAAGGTAAAAATCTGCCCTGCCAGCACCTCTAAAGCTCAAAATCTTATATCGTGTTTTCTAAAACAAACGTTGACATGGAGAAACTTTGCATTTACATGATGTTGACAGGAACCTGGACTACAACTAGCCGTGCCAACACCTCCCTGCCTCCCCTGCCTGTGGACACATTTTCCTTTTGGACACCCCATTAGGTCACCAACATGAGGTCACCTCTGTTTACTGTCCTCCTGCAGCCAGCCAAATCAGCCCCACTGAGGTCTATGCTCATGCATCTCTGTACATGTGTGCATATGTGCTCACTTACAGTATGTGTGCCAATTAGTGTCCCACTCCAGACTGATTACCTGTTTATCCTGCTGCGAGGAGAGAAGGGGTCAGGCTGCCTTCAGGAAAAAAAAAAAAAAAAAAAAAATCACCTGTGTGTGTGTGTGTGTGTGGTTGTGCGCACGCTCGCACACGTGTGTCTGCCTGTGTGTGTTTATCCTGCTAGGTCTGTGATGTCAGCGCTGTCTGGCGACAGGCTGATTAATGTCTGAATGTTTTCCAGCTATTTACCCCAGAGCCTGCACACTGGGCACACACACTCACAGGGAGCAAGGAGAGAGGGATAGAAAGAAGAATGGACGAGAAACAGAGGACAGGAAGGAATAAAGATGATGAGTTTAAGAAAATAAAATATGGGCGGACAGATTGAGACATACAAGTAATAGAGAAAGAGAAAGTAAGGTCTGTAGAGAGAGAAAAAGAGAGGCCGTAGGAGGATGTGGGAAAGCATCTGCTTTTATTAAGATGGACATTGCAATCATCCTGACTTCCTGTGACTTGATGACTAATCTAATGTCCAAAGTATCATTGATAGTGGGCCTGTCCGGAGTCGTTAGCCAGAGAACAGAGCGACGCCAGCAGTGCAGCGGCTTGTAATAGGACCATCTGAATCATGTGTAATAAGGGGAGCCTCGTGATGACAGGATTTCTGAGCAATTATTAATGGACTCTCCAGGCCGCACTTGGTGTCTTTGGCACTAAAAACTCTCTTGAATTCTTTCTCACAGGTCATGTTCTCTCATTCACACCCTTACGATTATTCCCCTCTCTTCCTTGCTGTCTGTCTTCGTCGCCCATCCGTCCCCCACCTACCCCGCCCGGCGATTAATTCCTGTCCGACTCCGGAGAGAGGTTCATTATCAAGATCGTTGAAGGATCTCAGGGTTCTCGACAGCTGAGCAGATGAGGTGGTCGTGCTAAAGGTCTCGTTACTGCTCTTCTGGAGCAACGGGGGCTGAGGGAGTTTTGTACGGCATCATTATGACTAAGTGAGCATGCTGTCAAGGTGGCAGGAGGGAGCAGGATAGAGGTGGCAATGATGTAAAGAGAGAGGGGACATTTGTTCTGTGATTATCCCGGAGCCGGCTCTCGACTCCTCCGCTGTAGTCTGGAGTTAATTAGCAGAGCTATTATCAAGCCTTGTTCATCCGCACAGATTGAACCGACAGCAGCTCTGATCATAGCGCACTGTGACGTAGTCTGGAGATCTGATATATCAGATTTGTTAGAAATGGTTGCACCCAGCCTACATCAAATAATACCATAGATTAAAGCCTTTAGGGAGAATGGTGCCAGAGTGCTGTGTTGTTGACTGCCTAGTGTGAGCTTTTATCTCATAGAAACATTTGATCTCTCTCCATATAACATGTATGGCTGAGAGGATGTAACATGGGGGTGGAATAAACAGAGACATCATTAATGAAGGGTATCTCTCCTTCTCTTTCTTTTCACTTCATCTTCCCCTCGACTGCTATATTAGCAACCGTCCCGATTGTGTCTCTCCAGACTTAGACATCACAGCCACACCAAATCTCCTGGAAGCACGAGGCGAGGGGGGAAGAATTCGGCTTAGCTGAGAGACGGCATGGATATCGGGCCCCAGCAGAATCCCCTCCTCCCTGTCTCCGCTTCTCTCTCGCGCGCGAGCGCTAACTTTTCATTCTGTGCCGTGGAAGATTTACTGTAATCTGGCAGATCAAAGGCAAGCATCGCAATCCTATTCCCCTAATCCAGTTTGATGGTGACTTTTGCACATGTAATAACACTGGCAAAAAGAGAGATCGCTTCTAAGCCAAGCGTTTTCTTTTTCTCCCCCTCTGTTGTCACAGTAATAATCATATTTATGAAAACAGAGTCAAAGCCAGAGCTATTTCAGTTTCTGATTACATATTACATTAATAATCATGTCAAAATTGCTATTTTTCAGTTTGCTGATGATTATGTCTGCTCTGAATATTCTTTCAATTTCAAGTCTTAAAGGTCCAGTGTGCAGAATTTAGGGGGATATATCAGCAGAAATGAAATATAATATGATAAGTGTGTTTTCTGTAGTGTGTAATCACCTGAAAATAAGAACTGTTTTGTTTTTGTTACCTTAGAATGAGCTGTTTGTATCAACATAGGGAGCTTGTCCTTGTCTACGGAGATCGTTATGTTGCACTGCCATGTTTCTACAGTAGCCCAGAGAGGAAAAACCATACACTGGCTCTAGATAGGGTCATACGTGTTTTTATGTCGGCTACTATAGTTAGCAGCTCCTCTGTGACAAAGGTGTTGGAAAAACACTGATTTTTCGCCTTCTCTTCCTCCTGCAAATCTAAGTCCAGTTGCACAAAACAGATTAAATTAATATTTTCCTTAACCCTTTGAAACCTGAGTGAAAATGTGCGAAAAGGTGATGAGCAACTTGAGAAAAATGTCCTGAAAACGGCAAGAAAATAGTAAAACGTGACAGGAAAAATAACCTGAAAAATAAAAGAAAGAGAGGGGGGAAATAATTAAAAAAAAATAGGAAAAAAATGCCCAGAAAAATGTATTCAGAATTATTATAATTGCATTTTTTAAATTATATCACAAAAAAATCTCTCTCTCTCTCTCTCTCTCTCTATATATATATATATATATATATATATATATATATATATGTATATATACAAAGAAATGACCTGAAAAAAGCGCTTTATATATATATATATATATATATATATATATATATATATATATATATATATATATATATATATATATATAGGCATCAAAACTATGAATGAACACATGTGGAGTTATGTACTTAACAAAAAAAGGTGAAATAACTGAAAACATGTTTTATATTCTAGTTTCTTCAAAATAGCCACCCTTTGCTCTGATTACTGCTTTGCACACTCTTGGCATTCTCTCCATGAGCTTCAAGAGGTAGTCACCTGAAGCATTGAATGAGAAGGTGTGTCCAAACTTTTGGCCTGTACTGTGTATATATATATATATATATATATATATATATATATATATATATATATATATATATATATAAAGCGCTTTTTTCAGGTCATTTCTTTGTTTCTTTTTTTTTTACTATTTGTCAGGAAACTTTCATGTAAAGTTGCTCATTACCTCTGTTGTGAGTTCTTGAACAGAATCTGGCCAGTTTGCTCGGGCTTTAAAGGGTTAAAGTCCTAGGTTAGGGTTCCTCAAAGTAAATTTGGTTGGACAAAACACCCTTAAGTCTTCTCTGTAAGGTTTCCTTAAAATGTTCTGTTAAGTATATATAGTTTTCTTCTTGTCTTGGTCTAATACTTGAGGAATCCCTAGACCACTGCACAAAAGACCTTAGCAACCAAACAAGGTAAAACCTCTGACTCTATCTTAACTGCAACATGACCAAGTTTATGGAGATAAATGACAAAAAAACTAACATACCTCGAGAAGAGTGTTCTGCGACCTGGAGAACTCAGTGGGGACGCTTTTGATTTTACACTTTAGATTTGACTGACATAATTTTTGTTGCTTCTTCCTAATGTTGTTTTCTGTTTTCTGATATTTGGACATCAAATTTACTTTGTACGGTGTGATTTCTATGATTGTTTTCCTCCAAAAGTTTAATCTTTTCCTCCTCTGACCAACATGGTCAGAGTCTTGTCTTCTTTTCCATTTTTTCACTATCTAACTATAAGTGAGATTATAACAGGTATCACAAGCAAACAAACAATCTCCATGGAAACTTTTACCACTGCAAAATCTCTTTCAACACAGTAAGTGAGTTAATGTTTTTCCTTAACTGATGAAACCTTTTAAGGGATTCTGTGCAACTGTATAAGTCCCTCAGCTAAGGAGAAATCAAGCCTTGAGTGTCATACTTAAGGGGAAAACTTAGAGAGTTTTGTGCATCCGGTCTCTGGATCTTAAGTTATCAGAGGAAAAAGGTGATTACACATTAGCAGGTGCTGGGCTAGCAGTCTGTCTCGAATATACTAATGTTGAAGAAACTCCGATTTGTAATGTGAAACTGTTTTATTTAGTATTTTTAGCAGTTATAATCACCAGGTTTCAGATGGTTGCAGAGAAGTTTCAGATGGTTGCAATCTCCAGTCCTCACCACTAGATGCCACTAAATCCCACTAAATCTTACACACTGCTCCTTTAACCAAAGTCTCTATAACCACCACAGTATTTTTTTAGTAATTTCTCACTGCTGTTTTTCCCCTCAAGACATTTATCTATAAATATCTAAATATCTTTTTATTGCCAGTCAGTAAATGGATTTACCACGTATTAGCATCAAAACATCTGGTTATTCTTAGCCTGAACGAGACATTTCCAAACTGGGGGCCAGTGACCCCTGAGGGTTCAATCAATGCCCTTTCATATTGCATCTGACAGCCCCGTCATATTTTAACAACCCTATAAAGATGTAACTCATTTGATTTGGCTAAATGGGAAACAATTAGCAGTGACATCCCTTCGAGGCATTTCCTAGCTCCTCTCCCATGTGTGATTACTCCCCTTCCCAGTGAAATCCCTTTGAAGGAGCAGATGGCAGCAGGAATCAGGAAAGAGTTACCTCATTAATCCATACCTATAATTTCTGCCACACAAAGGTGAAAAGCAGAGAGGAAAATATTACCTCCAGAGGATGCTCCCAGTTCTTCTGAATTGGTGATGGTCTTAAATATGTCATCTTTCTAGCTTTCTTGGCTGCATCATTATCCCTTATTTCCCTCCTCTTTTTGTTGGCGTCGTACCCCCTCTCTTGCCTTTGGCGTGTTTATTTTTGTATCTAGGCACACTTTTAATGCAGCTCTACTTTCCTAGCCCATATGTGGTTTTCACTGTCTGATCTAATCTACTCAGTTTTATTATCTCCATCCAACTTTTTCTTACCTTGAGCTTCTCTCTGCCCATGCATTTGCATATCCACTCTTCAGCTCTTTCTCTCTGTAGCCCTCCATACCTTAAAAAGACAGTTCACCCCAAAATCAAAAATACATATTCTTCCTCTTACCCGTAGTGCTGTTTATCAATCTAGATTGTTTTGGTGTGAGTTGCAGAGTGTTGGAGATACCAGCTGTAGAGATGTCTGCCTTCTCTCCAATATAATGGAACTAGATGGCACTCAGCTTGTGGTGCTCAAAGTGCCAAAAAAATACATTTTTAAAAACTCAACAGCAATGTCTCTTTCAAGAAGTCAAGATCGCTTACTCAAGATAATCCACAGACCTTGTTGTGAGCAGTTTCATGTAGGAACTATTTTCTGAGAGGTATGGAAAAATGCAGTGCACTATGAGTACCCGGATGGTGCGCTCAAAACGGTCAAGAAGTTGAGTGTGGAACTGTGGACACTTCTCGCCCTCAATGGTCACCATCTTGGCTACGTAGCGGAAGGGGAGGGACCACTTTTCACACTATGCCAATGAGTTCATAGTGCACATAGTATACTACATGGAAGTGTACTGACGGAAGTATGTGATTTGAGACACACCGAGTGTGTATCCCCTCAGCTGTGAAGGTGACTACATATGGAGTGACACTCAAAGACAGAGTACAAGTGAGTAGGGTCCGATTTTGGAAAGACCCAATGACTAAGTGAACCCCACCACTTCTCATTTCAAAGTAAAATTCCTTGTTTCAAATTAAAAGGCCTCCAGCATTTTATACACAGTCCAGCAATATACTATAAGCTTTTTTTTATGTTTTATGAATCATGGAGGACGTATTTTGTGTATTTTGAAAACACAAAATTACTCTAAAATAGCTTGTCACAAATTACATTTGTATTTTTTTATTCCTGTCAAATTAAAAATACTCAGAAGTAACTGTAGTAAGTTTGAGGGAAATGAATAGCTCCAAAATCAAATCTCACTCCCACCTTGATTTTTCTTTTCTACAGGGTGATATAGGCCGATTAATTGACTGTCAGCTTTCTCCTGTTCTAAACTATCATTCAGCCTTCATATCAGCTTTTAAAAATCCAATATTGGTCGACCTCTACTTCCTTCAGCATGGTGATACAGTTGGCGGGTGTAGTTCGGTGGAAAGAAAATAGTTGCTACATGAACCATCTCACAAGCAGCAGCTCTGTCGTAGTCTTGCTTTACATCCATCCGTCCTGCTCTCAGTGGCCCTCACTGACACTGTGACAAACAAAACTACACATCTTCAGATTTGTATCCTCCTCATCTGTTTTTCATGCACTCAAACCGCCATTGTTTACATTCGCCGCTACAACTGGGGCGCATCTCACACCATGTTGATGTTCCACCAGCCGAACGGGTTAACGGCACATACACTGCATATTTTGTTCCTCTCAAATTTGCATGCAGATGCAGAAAACTTCAAGGGTATAATTTGCTCATTGTGCCTTCTCATCTCAGTGGATAATTTTGCAGAGTAATCATTGTCTCTTTGAACAGAAAAAAAAAACCACACACACACAACAACACACACACATTCCTTATGTTCACACAGAAATGAAAAGCAGCCCCTGTTGCACATGCTGGATTAATGTGGAAAACTGCGGTCGCTCTGCTTCAGATTCAAAATGTTTTCTTCTCTTTTTCTTTCATTCAGTCAAAACTTTGATGGATCCATTAGTGAAATGCATACCGCTGGAATAATACACTTTCTGTAATGTACTCAGCCTTTAATCCTTTGTCATGAGAAGTGGTTGCTGACTGAAGCTTGGGGGGAGTTTCTGCTTTCAAGTGGAGAAACCTGTGGAGTAGATAGCCCCTAGTGGCCGCTTCGGTTATTACACTCATGAAGTTCACTCAGAGCCTTTCTTCTACTGTGATAGTAGTGCCTTTCTTTCTTTCTTTCTTTCTTTCTTTTAAATGATATATATACGCTTCGTAAATTTAAATATTTCCAGTGTGGGATGTCAAAGAAGGAGAAACATGAGAATGAGAGAGGAAATAAAACTTTCACTGTCTTAAGTCGAGACATCTCAGAGAACCGCAGACTAACATATTAAATTCCAGTCCTGTTTAGTTCGTGTCACGTCAAAGGAAAGTGGAAACATCTTTAATGAAAGGTTTTAAATAGAAGTTGCTTCATTGCAGAAATCTCTACAAACACAGTTTGTGTTCAATTTCTAAAGAATTCTGTTTACAAATGTCACTCATCCTGAACTTGTGTGTGTAGTTGGAGCTGTTTAATAATCAGTATCGTCACATGCATGGGCGGATTATGAGACAGGGGCCCCCTGGGCACAGATATGCAAGGGGCCCCAACAGGGTTGGAAATTAACTATTTTGTCCACCAGCCACAGTGGCAGGTTGATTCCAAAATCTACAAGTCACTTACATATCTTACCAGCCCTGGGCCCACCACCTCTCCTGTACTGGAGCAAGACACACAGACTTTGAAGTGATTATGCATCACTTTGTAGTTTTGTGTCTCCTTGTGGTTGTTTTGTGTCTTTTAGCAGTTGTTTGTGTCACCTTGATGTAATTTAGTGTCTTTTCTGTAGTTGTTAAGCTCTCTGTGAGGTAATATTTTGTCCTACTGAGGTAATTTTATGTCTTATTAAGGTATTTTTTTGTTTCTTTGAGGTAAATTTGTGCCTTTTTTGATCATTTTGATTTGCTTCTAAAGTCATTTTGTGTCCCTTTGTAATTGTTTTGCATGTTTTTTGTTTTGTTTTGGTTATTTTGTGTCTCTTTGAAGTTCAGTTGCATCTCTTTAGCCCTGTTTGGATGGGATTAGTTTTACATAGGTACATGGAGTAAAGTAATAACTACCAGAGATGTTAGTCCTGTCCGAATGTGCCATGTCAGTAATCATTACCGCACAATGACAGTAAAGATTACTGCGACTTTTACGTTCTGTAAAAGGGTCCTGGAAAATTACCTCACGTAGTACTAATCCTGCGCGAATAGACCAGCAGTAAATATGTGTGTAGATATTTTGTCATATCCTGTTTACAAGTGGTTTTTTGCAGATTTTCAAGCATGGAGGCTCTTGAAGAAGCACTCAGTTTTGCACTTAACAGTCGGACAAGTCCGTGTGAAACCTCAGGTACTGTGGGCCTACGACGAACACGATTCAAGTGTGTTCGAGTGTGGTACACACAGGAAGCAACGTCATACGCACATGACGACAGGAGGGGACGGCGGTGCATGAATGGATTTACCCCTCCGACTTGTGGTAGTTTTACTGATATTTCTGATCCCGTGCGAATTGGCCATTAATATTACCGATGTCCTGTGGTAAAGTGACATTACCCCACGTGCCCATGCAAAACTAATCCCGTCCGAATAGTGCTTTTGTGGTTTTCTGATTTCCTGTGGTTTTGTGTCTTCTAGTAGTTATTTGTGTCTCTTTGACGTAATTTTGTGTCTTATTGATGTCATTGTGGGTCTTTTTTGGTCTTTTTGTCTCACTTTGAACTTTTCTTTGTCCCTTTGTGGTTGTTTTTTGTTTTGTTTTTTAGTTTGTTTTTGTTTTAAAATCTGACATATCTTGTGTCTCTCTGCAGCTCCTTCGCACCTCTTTGTGATTTCCTGGGCATTTTGTGTCTCCTCGTGGTTGTTTTATCTCTTTTTGTAGTCGTTTGGCTCCTTTTGAGGTAATATTGTTCCTTTTTTGGTCGTTTTGTTTTGCTTTGAAGTAATTTTGTGTCCCATTTTGGTGGTTTTGTATCTCTTTGTCATCATTTTGTGTCTCTTTGTTTGTTTTGTCTATTTTTTGTTTTGTTTTTGTTTCGGGTGTTTGTGTCTCTTTGAAGTTCTGTTGCATCTCTTTGTGGTTTTGTGTCTCTCTGTGGTCATTATGAGTCTCCTTATTGTTGTTTTGCTTTTCTTTGAAGTCTTTTTTTGCCTTGTGATTTTTTTGTTGTTATTTATATCTCTAATTTTCTGTCTCTTTGTGGTAGTTTTATGCCTGTTTGTTGTCCGTTTGTGTCTCTTTGAAGTAATTTTGTGTCTTTTTGGCCGTTTTGCGTTGCTTTGATGTCACGTTGTGTCTCTGTGTGGTTGTTTTTCCTTTTTTTTTAAAGTTAGTTTGTATCTCTGCATTTTCCTTGCATCTCATTGTGGGTTTGTGTCTCTTTGTAATTGTTTTGCCCTTTTTTGTAATTTAGTAATTTGTATCTTCGCATCTCTTCATGGTCAGTGGGTATTAATTTATGTGGCATTTTGCAGGTGAAGGCCATTGATGACACTTTGGACCATAGGCCTGTGACAGTGTTCAGTAATCCATCCATGGTTGCATACAAAGTTAGAAATAGGATCTGCACTCGGGCTAAAGCAGCTTAGAGGCAGAGCCACATGTGATGTTTTACCAGTGAAGCAGTTTTCAGTTTTCTGTCATAAAGTCTTTTCAGTCAGTCAGGTTCATAATCAGGTTTATTCTGAGCCACTCTGAGGAACAGCGCTCTGTGAAACTTTGTGTTTACTGAGAAATCTGCTTCATTGTTTCTCATTCTGCTTTGTTTTGACGTCATTTCACAGTTTATGTAGCATTTCACCCTCAGTTTATTTTCTTTGGTGCGATGTTGAGATTGTGTTCTCTTTCATCGGCTGCCAAGTGGAGAAAGAAGTGAAAGCAGATTTGATGGCTCATGAGCAGTTGCCAGTGCTTATCGAAGCGGGGAGATGGAGAGATGGATGGAGGGATGGACGCGTAAGATGGATGACTTGATGGTTTGATGGGAGGGACGTGCGCGCGGGCAGAGAGGATCGTCGGGCATGTTTGGGTAAAATTAGGGCGTGTTCCTCTGTGTATGTGGCAGCAGGGGCGGAGGCGCGGACGTGTGGGTGCTCATGCATGTTTGCATGTGTGTGTGGGTGTAAGTGTGTTGCAGAGGTCCTGTCAGTGAACAGGAATGATTAATGGGCTTCTGCCACATGAAGGAGCCACTGACTAAACCCTACAGCCTTAACTGGAGCGTAGCATACACCTCTTCCTCTTTCTTTCCTCCTCCTCCTTTTCTTGTCCCTCCTCCTCGCCATGGGCTTGTTTTCACACCTGCTTGCAGCTCTCAGAGCTCGGGGAAGTGTTTTTTTTTTCCTGCAAGCTGTGCATCTGCAGCGTGGTGAAACTGGGCGGCACCACGGAGAATCGACCATTAATGGGAGCGGAAGAAAAGGAAGCTTGGATGTGCAATGGAGCAAAGTGTTCAAATGTTTATGTTTGACACGACAAATAAAAAAGTGAGCTAATCGATGATTGATGAGCTCTTGTATTCCCAAAACACTGCCTGTCACAGTGTCACTATTGCATGTTTTGGGTGGAGTTTAGAGGGTAAGGGGTGTTTTGGGGGTTTTAATGTGGACTTCCTGTCCTGACGCGGTGAGCTCAGAGCTCCAGGTGTCCCACAGTTGAAGGCCTTTGGGGTCAGTGTTTTGGATGACTGCGAATGTACCGGTGCTGCAGAGCCATTTGGTTTCAGTCACCGTAGCGGGTCGGCCGCAGTGTGTGGCAGGTGCCACATATGCCAGAGGAGGGGACGATGGTGACGGGTGGCCTGAGTCACTTTTGGGCAGACGCGCTGGCACTGTAAGATGAAAACATGTGTGTCTGGATGTGTGTGTGTGTGCTCAGCGGACACATGTGATGGATGAACATTTGGTTGAACGTGGACAGGCATGGCAGAGTGTGACAGATTAACACTGTAGACCCCTTTCTCTCAGTATTATGTGCACACACACACAATGTGGAAAGTCATGCCAAAGGGACACCTGTCTTTTCTGTCTCACTGACGCGGCTCTGATGATGTGTCAGCCGCTGGTATTAATTTATGGACAGTCTAATCAGGAAGCAGTGAGACAGCAGTTCATGTTCACCCCGGGTCTGGGCCGGATGAGAGCCAACAGACTGAATCGTCATATGGACCCCATGAACCAGGATTCATTAGCCAGATGTTCACCAACATGGAGCGAAGTCACAATGGATTTCACTCTAACTGTACTCGAGAGATATTCTCCCTTTCCTCTTCTTTCAAACTACTTACTCTGGCCTGTGTTCAGATTTGAGTTATGAGGAATTTATTCCAAATCCCCTCATCTGTTTCGTGATATTAAAGGAGCGTTTGGGGTTGCTTTTTATTCAGCTTTACACAATAAGAACTTTGTATGAAGTCCTGTGCCAAACTTTTCCGTAACGATAATTTTACTGCTATAACCAAGAAGGGAAATGATTTTTATATTTCCATATGATGGCTTATGTCTCAACAGTGTGCTCAGACTTAACAAGCCATACCCATCTTTTATCTCTTCTAATTTCCTGATGTTTTTCTTGTCTATCTTCTATAATTCTGCATTTTACAAGTAATTATTTTCATTGTTATTTTTTCAACTTCAGAAATGACAGAACATAAGAGAGTCAGTGTGATGCAGCTCAAGCATATTTGAGCATGATTTCTTTGAGGTAAATTATTCGTGGACATCAGTCTTAAAGAATTTTATGCTCCATTAAGATGTTTGTTTGAATTTTGTCTTCCTCATTTTTAATTTGTCCTTGATTTTATTGTTTTATTTATCGTGACCAGAAGCCTTGTAGCTGGCTCTGACGGTCAGTCGGTTGGTTGGTCAGTCCACAAAAATTTCCTCGCTCTTTCAAGGCCACTGTTTTTGTCCAAAGAAGCTGAAATTTAACATGTAGGTCAAGTGTGTGTCAAGCAGCAACCTCCGGGGCTGAAAAATGAAGCCAGCATGAAAGTGCCAAAAAGTGCAGTTCCTCTAATGACCACTTGAGGCTGGCTCCAAGAGTGAGTCAATCTCTATAGACCCCCATCTTAAAATGCACACCTTTACAGCAGAAATAAACATGTTTACAGCCTGGTACAAAAAAAGCAGTTTTGGTCTCTAGCTAATTTCAATATTCATAACAGCTGTACAGGAGTGAATTTTTATGAGTGACAGATGAGATGTTGGTTAGGTAACGTAACCATGGCGTAATCCCAGATTCACAGCATACAAACATAGCCATAGCTGTTGCTACTTAAACAGGTGAGTTTAAAAAAATGGCCCCTCATAAAATTGTCAGGAACATGGAAATTTTTTGTACCAGGCTGTAAACACATTTATTTCTGCTGTAAAGTTGGGCATTTTAACATGGGGGTCTGTAGGGATCGACTCATTTTTGGAGCCAGCCTTGATTTTAGTTCATGAAAGTTAATTTAAAGATTTTTGTTACCTAAAAAAGTCTCGAACAGCAAAAATTAGCATGATCACAGTTAACCATATCTATGAATACAGTGTGCTAACCAAAGTAGTAGCTAGTGTTAGCTAGTAGGTCATCTCATCCGAATAAAGTCACCTCTGGCTCCAAAATTCTAAGATGGTGGCAGCCAAAATGCAAGACTCAATGCTTCAAAATAGGAGTCAGCAAACCAGTGGGTGACACCATAGTGGCCACAAACTATTCATCAGTTTGGCCGACTAATCGGCGCCGATAGGACTTTATATAAACTATCATTTATGGAAGAACTGGGCTCCGATAGTGGCTGATGGCAGTAACCTCCACTGATCATGTGAGTATGGCCTTTAGCCTTTTGCATGGAGTTACCTACATGCAAAGTGAAGGTAATGTGTGCTTTAGATCTGCCTTACACTAGCAATGTGTGTGTAATTAATATCCTATAATTGAAAAACGACTGTTAAATCATAATTACTTCAAGACAGAGGCCAATTAATCGGCTATCATTTTTCCTGCTCCAAGCTGTTGTTATATCAGCCATTAAAAATCCACCATTGGTCGACCTCTAGTGTCGACCATTATTTTTATAGTGTATGGTGTGGTTGTGTGTGTGCGTAATTGGCTGAAAGAGGGTGTGGCAATGAGGGGGTGCATGCACATATGTGGTCGCAGTTTTTGCGAATTTGGGCTTGTTAATTTCATAATTTGATTTCTCTACCACTTCCTTGCTTCTATAGTCTACTTTGTCATGCTGTAAACAGTATCCAGACATGCTCTTGAAGGGATGAGCTATATGAACTGGCAACCTCATTCCCAGAAAGCTCATCACGGGAGAAACCTGGCAGCCTCACAGATGTGGACTGACAGCTAATTTCAATAATCTAAATGTCCTGCCCAGAAACACCCAAACAGCATGAGCCTGAATGCAAATGACTTTCTCTGCTGATCTTGTGCCTTAACTTTTGAACTGAAGTGGCCCTGCCACTCTCTGCATATGTTTCTATAGCTGCATGTGTCCTCCCTCCAGTTCAGAGTGTTGAGGCCCGGCTTTGTGAGCAGAGCTGATAAGGACACGCAGAATGGAAAGGACTTCAGCTCCTTGCATGCATGCGAGCGGCTTCCCTCCTTCATATCCACTTAGTAAAGTTTCTCGATTAAATCCGCTTCTGCGTAGCTGCTGTTATTGGTCGGCAGAGTGGAAGTCAGTCTATGCAAATGGTGTCCGACAGGGCAAATGAAAGTCGACAGAGGCAGATCCTCTCCGCTCTCAGCCTATAACAAAAAGAGAGGGATTTAAATTTCAGAGAAGATGCTGGAAAGAAAACTCAAAGGCAAACTAAGATGGATGATATACTGGAGGGGAAGTGGACATTTAGCGCTCTTAGCATCACTCATTTCATTTTGACTTGAGCACACTTTAAAGAGTTCTTGGAACGAGCCTGTTGTGATAATTTCCATTTCATATCCGTATTCAGTTGCAACCTTGTGCTAATGATTATGTACATGATGTCACAGTAAAATTTCACACATAATGTAACCCAAGCAGGCCCAAAGGTCACAAACACAACACATGCGCTCCTCCATGGATAGAGTGTCCATCTCTACTCCACACTCACACTTTTAGAAAATGAGCTCATGGGTCGGAGCTCCGCTGGCACACTGTACATGCCATTCCTATCCTCTGATGGAGTGAGCTTTTTTTTTTTCCCTGTGAGGGCGGGTGGGCTCATAATCACCGTGCTCCTCTGCCTCGCTTGTTATCCACTCCCACCGCTACCACTGACAAGCACACTCCCACCTGGGCCCTGAAGATCCTGAGGCATTAGAGAGAAAGAAGAAGCAGTTTGGGCAGAAATGCCTGACAGGAGAGGAGATAAACAGGAAGAGGAGAGAAATAAAGACCGGCCAGGAACATTTGAGGTAATGGGTAGTGAGGGAGAGGAAAGGGGATGAGAATTTAATTTGGAGATACAGGCGTCATATGGCTATTCCTGGGTAGTGACAGTGAACAGTGCTGGTTGCCTGCAGGCTGGACTTCTCTTATCTCCAGTGCGGTGTATACTCTCCAGTGATAATGGCCTCTCATTACAGAGCTGCAGCCCTGGGGAGACTTTGGATAAGTTACGGGCTCTAGTCGCCACATCACAGAAGGCTATCCCTCATCACACAGTGGGAAAGTGCGCGACGAGGGGGGCCCCTCCCATTTGTACGTGCATATTTGCTCGCTTACTCGCACATAATTGGACGTGAGCGCACACAAACAGGAACAGACACTCCAACAAGACAAATATTAACACAGACGCAAAAACACACACACCAACGCATGCAGTTTTATTGGACGCCTGAGTGTCTGGTGCAGAGTGGCCAGGAACAGCTGTGTGTCCAGTTCAGCCCGAGTCCTCTCCAAGCACCAGCGGAGAGACAGACAGTGCCCCCTGCTTAGCCCCATAATCTGGCATAATGCCTTCACTGTAACTCAAGCTCGCATGTACACTGATGGACACACAGCCAATTCCCATCCAGTCCCATCCTCTGCTCCTCCCCAGCTGGCAAGAACTTCCACCTTACTGATAGTTAACACATTTCATTCATGCCAAATACCATAATACCTCCCACTGACGCATCTGCAATGTGACTGAACCCTTGCACCGCCCGCTGACGGTGACTAAAGGCACCTGTTGCCATGTCCATAAGACTGGCATGAGCAAAAACGGACACAAACACACACACGAACGCATGCACACAAACACAGTTTACTCATGATACATAATCCTTTTAAGTTTTCAGCTCAAAAAAGAATGTACAATAAATATATAGCACTGAGAAGGGCTGGGTATTGTTTAAAAAATTACAAGTGATACCGATGTCAGTAAAGTACTCTAGTCAATACTCATAATGTGAACGGAGTGACCTGAAGTTTTGGTGTGATCTTAGCACACTGAACTGCCATCAAATACACTGTGCTCAACTTCAACACACCACAGACTGTATGGGCGTAGCTGCTACTGCAGGAGTGTGAGCTCCCTGCTAGGGACAGTTGTAAGAGGCTGTCATACTGCTGTTCTGACGGCCCAAAATTCTGACACCTCATTAGTCTGCAAAATGCCCCTTTGGATGGAAAGCCTATTTTTCCGACAGCTTGTTGTCATATAAACAAAAGCAGATTTCTCCAAAAGCCTGTTTCTCTGAAAATACACATTCCCTGCAGTTAGTTTTAGTTTCCCAGCAGCGTTTGAGCCACCAATCTCGAGTGTTTTCATGAAACCTTCACAGCGTTTTCCAGCATCATCTGAGCCCTCAGTCCTGGGTGTTTCTACTGACCGTTTGCAGCATTTTTCAGCAGTGTTTGAGTCACCGAACTCATTTATTTTTCACTGACCCATCCCTGCTTTTCCAGTGACTTTTGTGCCACCAAATGTGGGGGTTTTAAGCCAAAATAGGATCTTACCCGAACCATAACTAAGTAATTTTGTGCCTAAACCTGACCACATATTCACCACAGTGTTAACAAATGAAACGTATCCATAATTTTTAGAATTATACGATGACCTCTGGTGATGTGGTGAATTTTTGGAGAAACTGGACTTTGGAGCAACGGACGTTTGTTTTTGGGATAACAAGCTGTCCGAGAAATGGGCTTTCATTCCAATGGAACCTTTTCTGGGGCTTCAGATTTTTGGGGCATCGGAACAATGGCCATTACCCTGTGAGAGTATTTTCGGCCACACGCACAGTGACAGGGCTTTGACAGTGACAGCCATTTTGGTGTTGGTGTGAGTTTGGTGCAACCGTTTAAAAGCTCATTGTTGGAAGCTAGCTGCTGCCGCTGTGTTAGCTCGTGCTAACCAGGCAGATGTTAAACTTCAGTAGGAGAGTGGCTCTGGAGACAGCAGCAACAGAATGTTTGCTGGTCCAGTGGGAAGTCAGAGTGTTCAGGAGTCAGACCCTGACCTTTGACTGGAGACGTTTTGATACTACTCTTTACTGGTTCATTTCGGCCAATGCTACTGTACTGAGTACTGATACCCAGCCTTTGCACTGAAGGTTCAGTAAGCAGACAAATGCATGTTTATCAAGCTGCATATGCTCTGAGTGCTTGCTCAGTCCTCAAATGGAAAAGGTTATCTCCTGGTCAGTAGTTATCAGTTTCAGAAATGTGAGCCATGTTTTGCGAGGCAGAAATGCACCTGTCCCACGCAGCGAGCAACATCAACCTGAGCAAAGGACATATGAATCATAAACACCACAAGTCCATGAACATGCACACACACACACACACACACACACACACACACACACTTCCCACACTCCTGTTCCCCTAATGTGCATTCATGCCAATGCAAATACCGACATACGCAACCAGACCCAAAGCATGGTTTTTATCCGCTTTACCTCTGCCGACAGTACTTGCACGCACCCACACATGTGCACGTGCATACAAAACAACGCACAGAAACCGCTATAACTAGCCAGCAGAAATGAGAGCTGCACCCTCCTTATTTCAAAACAGGTTCTTGTTGTCTTTCTGACAGGCCTCCCTCCCCACCGCCAAGCTGTCCCACTGAGATAAGCTGGCTGGCATTTTCATCATTCCGGCCATACTGATTGGACCATTATCATAAGAAAGAGGCTGAGAATCCAGGAGGCCTTCCCCCTGGACGCTGATTCATGTTCAAAGTTGGGATTAGCAATCTCGCCCCTCAAATCCCCTCAAACAAGGCAGGGCTGAGCAGGCAAATGAAGCAAGCATTCAACAGATAACGAAGAAGACTCTCATGGCTCAGTGGACGAACGGATGGATGGACGGACGGATGGATGGATGGAAGGTTGGATGAAGTGTGAATGAATGCTTAGTGACAAAACCTCAGAGAAAGCATGAGTAAAACTTGTGATTCAGACTCCTGTGCATAACCACTCAGCCATGATTTGAGAGGCTGAATTAAATCTTACTCGCTGTAGCTGTTTAAGAATCAGACTCACTTCTTTGCCAAATATAATTAAGAGTTAGTGCCAGCATTTTTCCTTTGAAACACAGATAAAATCCAGGTCAAAAACTGGAAAAGAAATATTTCCACCCTCATGCATTTGTGGTTTCAGCAAACATTTCGGAGCCTTTTTGCTGAATCTGTTGGGACCTGCAGTGGTTACTGGCTTCATGTGGCTCACTTGTTCCAGAATATATAACGGCTTGCTGTGGTTCTAGCGCCGTGACTGCTGGCAGAGAGGCACTTGCCTACATTTTAATTATCATTACTATCATTTCATGTTTTAAAAAGAAAATAAGGAAATATGAGGCTGCTTTAGTAGTAGTAGTCAATATATTATCATAATGTAGTAGAGGTGAAGCTCCTGGACCAACTGGTAGTACTCCCCATGTACCCCGTCCTGTCAGCCCATGTGACTGTGCTGTAATCACATGCATGACTTGCCATTTTTCTTTGACATGGTAGTTGCTCAGTGTTTGCTGCCCCCAGTGGTCGGTACATGTCATCTCAAACAAACTCCAGAACCTCAAATATTAAAGCAAACTTGCTGTTACAGCCAGTGGGCGAGAATGAAATCTTCAGGACTGGATTATGAAAGGGATAGTTCAGATTTTTTAAGTTGCGTTGCACAGTATGAGGTACTTATCCATAGTCCATATCCTTAGATCACGGTTGGTACGCCCCCAGTTTGGAGCAGGCTGGAGTACTGGCGCAGAGGCTAAGCAATGTCCTGCTGTGGATGGGGGCAGCAGTGAAACATACTGTAGTAAATATTATTAGTATGATATATTCAGAATATTTTCATTGCTTTACATCTTTAAAGCCACCAAACTCTTTCGACAAATAGTAATTTTACCTCGCAAAACACAACTGGGAGTCAGGCCAGTCACCAGCAGAAAATGTTGGCACTGTACGTTTCTGCAGTCCACAAATACGTTACATTTGTACGTTTCACATGTATCATATCAACGTTTCTAAAGTGACGTAGCATGAGCTGACTTTGTCATCGGAAGTTAGAGGGGATGGTGGATGCCATGGCACCCAAGCGAGATGCCTACTAAGCTGCAGACCGCAGTTCGACCCAAACAACAGCAAAACTGACTGCTTTTTAGCAAGTCATTGTTGTGTTTCCAGCCCGGATAGCGTCACCAAAACCAAACCAAAGCCAAAATAATCATAACCAAGTGTTCTTTTGTACCTAAACCTTAACCGTACCCAAAACCGTTGGACAATGCTGTCTGAAGACAAGCTAAAGCAGTGAAAATATTCCAAATATAGTGAACATTTAAACTGATATTGATTTTCTAGGTGGCTAAAATATGTTTTGCTGCTGCCCCTGTCCACAGAAGTACATTGCTTAGCTTCTGTGGCAAGACTCCTTTGAGGGAATTGGGGGTATGCCAAACGCCATCTACTGTAGGTAATGCACTGACTATGGATAAGTACCTCATCAAATCCCACTTCAAAAATTCTGAACTATCTCTTTAATATTTTAATATTCACAAGTGTCTCCTCTGGATGGATGTATAGGAAATGGAAGAGTGTACAAGGGAGAGGGAGAGTGGTGTGTGAGGAAGTGGAGATATGTTGGACGAGCATCAACTTCTTTTCCGTCTTTTTTGAAACACTTTCTTTAGACCCAACTTTCTCTTTTTCCCCCAACTCATCATAAAGCTTTAGAAACATTTAGTTCTGCCTTGCTGCCGTGTCCCACTCCGGTAAAACTGCAGCGTTAACAGTTTTAAAGTGAGACAAACCTTATCATTCCCCACCAGTGTTTATTATACACTCCCTGTCTGCGCCGATTACAGAAGTGAACAACCGCCGGGCTGCGAGTCACGAACCAAGGGCATGTTTGTGCTGTTACTCTTTCTGTTTTATTTTCAGAATTATCAAAAATTACACACAGCGCAGTTACTGGGCAAATATTACACAGTTATACATCAATGCAGAGGTTCTTTGTGGAGCATTGTTTGAAGTGTGTTTTAGATTCGGTACAGTCAGGGTGCTGAGAGAAGACTATATCACATGTCTTTGAAAAAGCAGGAGTCACGACAACTCTTTCAAGTTGTCTCTCTGTTTAGTCTCTGCTCGGTGTCATCTGACATGTGATCGCTGTCTCTGATTCTGTGTTTGAAGAAAAAAAAAGCAGGCTCTGAGAAGTCTGCAAAGGCTTGTAGGGAAGTATAGACTTAGCTTCAGAGGAAAGAATGGCTCACACAGAAAATCATGTCTCTTTTGATCCAGTGGGAATATATCTCCTCGTGTGAGACGTATGCTCTATATCTGTACATTTCCATTATTGAGGAATAAGTAGTTTGGTCTGAAATGCAAATAAGATAAATCCTAGCAAATGCCAGTAACGTGCTCTTCTAAGGAACTACAGGATGACTAGACCTTTCACAATAAGTACTCGCCTCCTCTTCCGTGCCCATATGAAAAAAACTCTGATATCAAATTAGCACAAAGCACGGCCCTCTCCAGGTAGCTAAATGATAGATTATTCAAATTCCAGCCCATAACTCACACACGAGAGGTTAGAAATCGGAGAAGATTGTAATTACACTCTCACCGGGGGAGCTTTGGCTCATCAGCACCCACAGCTCCGAGGTTCAAAGTGAAGCGATCCTTAGACCAGGTTAATAAAAGGACAAACGCTGTGAGTTTCATAGAGCTGAATGACTTTCTGTTCTCCCCGGGGTATGCAAAGTCATTCTGAGAAAGTTTGAAGAAATATTCCGGCGCAGCATTATAATTTTCGTATTAATTACTCAACCTCAGAGTGGATGAAAATGCATCCCCAATTGTAAGCCCTCGGGGAGATTCTGAAAGAAGTCGTGTTGGCCACAGTAAAAGTGACTGGAGACTCAATTTAACAACTGTAATATTACATCATAACATCAAAAATAATTTAAAGTGCATGTATTTTCCCATAAAGAGAAAACACTTCCTCAGATTTATGTAATTATTAATATTAGTTTGAATATAAAAGTGAGCCTACAAGTGGATGGTATACAGTATATAACTCGATATACATTTCCACAACCAATCCCATCCTCGTCATCAATCATGTTGTGGAATAAAGGTACTCAAAACCCACAGGATTGCACATTTCAAATTGGGACATTGTGACAATTTAAAGTGTCTGACAAACCAGCAGGCTTTCCAATACACACATTAAAAGGCGCTTCCTGTCACTAAAGCTGCTGTTTCCTGTTATTCAGACAAAATTTGGTCAGTCATATCAGGTCATCTGGCTCGAGTCATGCAAGGTCATCTGCACTATAGTTTGTGATATTGTTTTGCTGTTGTTAAAACAGTTTTTTCTTCCTTGATGGATCAAAGCTGATGAAATGTAAAAGGATTTTGTACAAATGCAGAGGTGGCGTTGTTGCTCCTGTACCAGTGTGTCCTATGTACTTGTATATAGCACAGATTTATTCTATGGATTACTGTTTATTCTGCATGTATGATACTCTGCACTTAACTGCTTTTTGTAGCAGCATCCCCGCTAGAAAACAGACAAGTAGGCCTGCCATAATTACATCATAAACTTACTATTGTTACTCTATTAGGCACTGGTTTGGCTTTTGCACCTTGAAAACACTTCTTATCTTGTATATTTTAATATTATGCCAGATATTTAATGACCCTGACCCGGGGAACCCACTGCTTGTTTTGGTTGTTACTGGTTATGAACATGAAATTGTGGTTACTGTACTTAGTGTTACTGTAATTTTAAGCATTCTCCGGCACAAGAATTTCCTTCGGTATAAACAAAGTTCAGTTGAATCGAATTGAATTCAGTGTTGCTGAATTGCTGTTGTCACATTTAGTACATAACGTAAGGTTACGACGTTCTTAACATAGTTACACCTTTTTGGTTTAAGCAAGAAAAGTCATGTTATGTACCTAACATAGGTTAGCTTTAGGCAAGTAAAGTTAGATAGGTTAGATTCAAGGATGTTTAGTTACATAGGTTTGGTTTAGAAAAAGAAACATGGAGACAGCGTTACTTAAAGAACTCAAGGTTCACTTGGTTTCACACGGGATATGAACACCAGCCTCCTGGGGAAAGTCCTGTGTTTGTTGGTGCATTGGTCATGTAATTGCAGCCTTGCCGAGGTCATATACAAATTACTGGCTCATGCCTTTGTTGGTTATGGCTTATGTGTGGCTTATGATTATTTTAAGAGTTCTAGTGCCTTACTTTTCATAGGTATATGTATGAACAGTGTACAGTATGAGCCTGATTCTGTCTATTTTAACTAGTTGTTCAGAATGTACCCAAATTCATTCATTCCTTTGTATAACTGCTTATCCCTTTGGGGGTCGTGAGAGGCTGGAGCCTATCCCAGCTGACACTAGGCGAGAGGCGGGGTTCACCCTGGACAGGTCACCAGACTATCACAGGGCTGACACATAGAGACAGACAACCATTCAGACTCACATTTACACCTACGGACAATTTAGAGTCATCAATTAACCTGCATGACTTTGGACTGTGGGAGAAACCCGCAGAAAACTCACGCTGACACGGAGAGAACATGCAGACTCTGCACAGAAGGGCTCCCCCTGCCTGGGTTGGAACCAGGAACCCTCTTGCTGTGAGGCAACAATGCTAATATTCATACATGTTACCAATATTTCTACACTCACCATAGTAACAATCCACCTGTGTGCAATATGTTTAAGTGGTTTTAACCACACTGAGAAATATTCCACCTGTTCTTTGAACAGGCTAATATATTAATGACTCTGCTCTGCTCACCATGTGATCCAGGCCGCTTTGCCATGTCTAATGTGATCCAGGTACGGCTTTAGCCTTCACTTAACTCTAATCCTCGCACACTTGATACTTTCTTATATGCGACTGTAATGCAAACATCATGCAGAGGCGCGCAGAGCTGCTTAATGTGATTGCAAGAGGAGGGGGGAGGCCGACATTAAAAGATAAGCTTTGCCCGTAAACCGTTACACATTAATATGGATCAGGTGAAATCCCTTTTTTCTTCTCACTCAACGGAGCTGCATCCCATGAAAAGAGGGAGAGCAAGAGGATTTAACTTCCATGCTGATTGAGGAACAATATGAAACAATAAACCCAAGTGTTTCTTATTTACCGTTTGGCTTTAATGTGTTTTTAAGTGAGCCAGTGTACTTAAAAGCAGCACTGCCATATGTTGGGGTGCCTTGTTCTAGTTAATCAAATGATAAATCACCAATACAGAGCAGCTGCTGTATGCTACGGCCACAACTGCACTCATCTGGACTGATTTAAACAAAGTATGGGCAGACTGTACGACAGAAATACACAGAGCGATTAAGACGCTGCATTTATACGTAACGATTTCTTGACATTAAAAATCTTTCATCAAGTCATTTAATTATTCTTTATAGATGATTATGAGGCGATCTGTAAGTGTTAATCATCTAAATGACTGCTTGTACAGCGAGTATAAGCTTTGCTCACAATCATTTTTTATGTGTTCTCTTATAATTGAGCACATTCCCTTATTTCATTTGCATCTGCAGCATCACCCCACACTGATATCCCCGTTGGATTACATGGTTTTTAATGAACTCAACATCGGTGGGAATAATCATAGTCATTTTCATCCACTGAATGTTAATCATATATCGCTGCTCTGGCTTTAATTACTGCCATGCTGCAAGCCGCTGCATTCGTTAATGTCATTAATTAGCATATTATTCTGAGTAATACCAGGATTTTCTCAGCGGTGGCAAACAAATGATTACGCTGATTACATGCTGAAAACTCAGGAGTCAATGTTGTACTTTGGAGCCCTGATTTCTCTTTGTGTTTTTGCTGATGCAGAATTAAAGTCTCAAATCATTTTCCTCTGTGAGGTGTTCTTACTCACCCTGTGTGATGCTGGAAATTGAGAACTTGAAAAGGCACCCTGTGGAGTTTGCACTTAAAGTTTTGTTGACATTCAACGTTTCTCTTCAGATAACACTGTATGCGTCACTTAAGTACTAACAAGCATGACGAATGCATTTCCTGCCTCGTGATACCCTTTAAAAACTTTGTTTTTTTCAAGTTTAAATCTTTGTTTTTCACACGGGCTTTGGGTTTTCTTCTTTTTCTCTTCTACCTTTTACAACAAATCAAATGTTGATGGACAAAGAGTTTTGTGCTGTTTTCACTGTTTATTTCGATTTGCAGTCTTCTGTGGTCTTACTTGAGACACAGTTGAGACTCAGCTTTGACTTTGGAAAATTTTGCGACACTGGTGCAGTGGATCGCATTGTCACCGCACAGCATTAGGGTTCCTGTTTCGAACCAGGGATGGCTGGTTCCAATCCCGGGGTGTGCAGAGTCTGCATGTTCTCCCCATGTCAGCGTGGGTTTTCTGCAGGTGCTCCAGCTTCCTCCAACAGCCCAAAGACATGCAGGTTAATTGGTGACTCTAAATTGTCCGTAGGTATGAATGTAAACACGACCTCACATTTGTTGATCCCAGCAAGACTGCACCCAATCCAGATTGTCTCGGGAGGGTTCATGAGATGATGGTGTTTGACAGGCAGGTTGGAGGCTCAGTTATCTGTGAGTGTAGCTGTGAAGTTAATGAACAGCTTAGTTTGTGAGACATTAATTTGAACCTCCAGACTGACACCATGAATAATTAAAAGCTGTAAAAAGTTTTTGAGACTATAAAAGAGAGATGTTGAGCTTTTCAAATGATGATCAGTAACTGTTTGCTCGTAAATCGCCCCTTGCACTTGTCAAACACTGCTGGAGAAATGCAGGTTTGTAAGTGTGTAGAAATTAATTGTAGTTGTTAAAAAAAAAAAAAAAAAAAGTCTAAATGACATTTTATACAACCTGTCACATTGATTCTAATTTCTGATACATGAATTAACTTCACTGGATTAGATTAAAGATAAAAAACATATAGAAAACTTAATGATTAACAATTGACTAAAATGTCATGAATTTTTGTCGACTTATGCCTGGTTCACACTACACAATATCAGCCGGATTATAGCCCGATGCAGTGTCACGCGATGTCAGCTCGAAATGTGAACGACAAAGAGTGTCATACGCGATAATCCATCGTTTCATCTCGTGTAGTGTGTCATAGTAGACGACAGCCGACGGAATGTCTGGGACACCTCACGATGTCCTGACAGAAAGTCTAGCATGTTTGATTTTCTTTTTGTCATTCACAACTTCTTATGTCACAGCTGTCACTTTGACCAATAGGAACACAGAGCGATCTGCTGTCGTCGAAACTGTATGGCAACAACACCCCAGGGTTTTTGATATTTCCTCTATGGATGATACCATGACAGAGTAAAAAGGAAAAATTATGGTATGAAACAGCACAGTTTCTTTATAATGGAGACGGACACATAAAGTAATAAATAAAAAAAAAAAAAAATAGTGGCTTTTACTCACCACAACTTCAGAGGACTGTCAGAGCAGACAAAAATGTCGTGTTACGTGAACCAGGCATAAAACGTTTTGAATTTTCATCGACTAAAACTAGACTGTGAAGGATAAAAATGACTAAAATGTGACTAAAACTAATTAGCATTTTCATCTCAAGATTGTAAAATAGATGTCAAAATTAACACTGTTGACTTGTCCATTGTATTATATGGTATCATTCAAGGGCCTCGGGCTCAAAAATCAAAAACAAAACAATGTACTATATGGCATCTTCAGTGATTTTGTGAAGCACTATTGGAAAAGGCGCTGTACAGCACCTTTAAAAGATGGATGCCATATAGCGCCAAAACAATGGATATGATAAGGGGATTCAATACTGAATAACAGTTTAATAAATGCTTTTAAAATCCTAACACTATATATGAAAAATGTTGGTGCTGAAGGTTAGCAAAAAAAAAAAGATTTCAGAATGTTGGTAGATATGATGTTATAGCAAAATCCATGACATTAGTCAGTGTTGATTCGTCTCCCCTGTACTTATGTCCAGCCTCAGGGCTTTGAGATCCAACACACATCTATTGATCCTTCTCCATCCAGGCCTGTACTTAATCAAAGCCTTGCCGCTGATGTGTGCAAGAGTGTCCAATCACTTTTATGATCTCCCAGTTTTAACCTCCATTGTGTATTCACTCCTGCCCCACTTGGTAAAACCCTGGTCCTCCTCCTTTCCTTCTGAATGGCGCCATCACCACCTGGTCTCCATTCACTTATTGATTGCCGCAGGCTATGGTGATCATCTGGGTCCAGCTTGGTATTTAGCATTTATAATGCCCCTGTGCTTCAAAAGAGGCCTCCGTTAAAAACACCTTCTCTACACCCCCAAAATATCTGCATGATCCTCCATCAGCATTCACAGGAGATCAAGTTAACCCACCAGAGAAAAGGCCAAGCTGCACACAAGGTTTCTCTTCAGGGACTTCTTTCTTTATCATTATGATTATGTGTCAACACTGTGCCCCTTGCCCCCTCTGCTTCTGGGACCAGCCCATTTAGGTGTACCAGAGTTATTCCTGCCTTCTCTGTTGACAGTTTGCATATCTAAAGTTGCCAATCAAGGCTATGAAACTCTCTGCGGCCCTCATTTTCTTCCCATCCGCCAGAATCCATCACTCATGGCACAATGGGACAAAAGGGGGGCTGTACCGCTGGAGGGTCGTCGGTCTGTTGGGGAGGGTGGTGTGTGAGGTGTATGGGGCAGGGTGTTACGGTGGAACTACCCCATTCTCTGGTTTCCAGAAGGGTTGAATGGTTTTCGGCCCCTTCTTCTGAGCTGGCGTTATAGCTGGAGATAGGGCTCCCATTGTTGCCTTGTGTCAAAGTGCAGCGGGAACAATGCGGACCTCAAAGTTCAGGGCTTACCTCTCAAAGCACGAAAGGAACCTATCAGTTTTTCATGTGCAATGGGGTGTGCTGGCACTCCAGGTCTGCTCAATGCTGTCTTTGATTCTGCTTTGGGTCGCAGGGACAAAGGAAGAGAAAGTGAGTGTGCATGTGGGAGGAGACGGGGATTAGGGCAGGCATCAATCTTTAACCTGTGCACCGTGGACACCAAACACAGCTGACAGTGGATCACACTGCTCTGTCCGCCTCCAGCACCACAGTGGGTTAACAAATTTCAGCATTACTCATTAGCATTGGCCCATTGCAGTCTCCGAGTCAGAGATGGTTTCCCTTCAAAAGCCCTACTCCTACAGGACTAGTATCACCTGGGGACCTCATGTGACTTAGAAATTACCCCCTTCATCTATGTTTGGTGCAGTGCATTTGCATGGGATAAGAGAAGTCTGTTTTTTACTTCAATTTACTTATAATCCACCTGGATATGATGCGCATAGTCATTTGTAACTTCACTCTACACAGCACCACAACAGTGTTATAAAAACACCTTTTCTCTCATTTTTGTTTGTATCCACGATTTGTTCTTATTCAGTTAGTACCTATTAATTTCTGGGGTTCACCAAGGTTTTCTTATTTTTGCTCTTCTCTTAGGTAAGAGAAAATTTCATGAATGGTCGAGGGCACTCTTACCAAGATAAGCTCTCAAAAAGGTTCGTCCAACGCAAAGAGATGCAAGTTTTTGATTTGAACAACATACTTTGAAAGAAAAAGAAGCAAGAATAAGGAGTGGGCGATATGACCCTAAAATAATATCACAATATTTCAGGGTATTTTTGCCATAACGATATTCTTAACAATATGACAAATTATTATACTTTTTTGAAAATTAAAAAAACCTGTTATTAATTTAAGAAAATAAAATTGCCACACAATAAGTGATACAGTTTTACAGTTTGCTTCAATTATCCAGTAAAAACTAAACAAAAAATGATCTCTCATTTCTTTAGTTTATAAACAACAACAGTGACTCAGAGTGCGATTCAGATTCTGTATACAATATTAATAGCTCAACTAAATAAAATCTACCACAAAAACATTCAGGACGCCACAGTTTATTCCACACTACTGAAGCTGCTCCTCTTTTTGGAACCACCGCGGAGTTGCTAATTATTTCCCTTTCAGCCATGCTTGATGTTGACGTGGGTAACTGTATGACGTCAATATGTCAGCAAGTCTGGATGGGTCCAACAAACCCTGGACTCTCACCTGGGAGGCCAGTGTTTGCTTCCTGTGTCAATGTAGAGCCAAACCATGACGTTTTTCTCTAAACCTAACCACATGCTTGTGTTGCACGGCATAAATTGTCCTGCAAAGTCAACAACAAATGCAGGAGGATACCTAGCGTATTAAAATGTAGACGTGAATGGTACTGATGATGCAGCAATATGTGACGAGTTGGGATGAGAACAGGTTGCAGTGTCACATGTTATCCATCTCAACTTCTTTCGAGATTTCGCTCTTCTGATTGATTTGAGCTCGCTTTTTCTAGGAACAGGTCTCCATGTTGTGAAGTGAGGTGAGAGTCCTGCGCCAAAACTGCTGTTAAAATGTTTATTACAATTGCAAAAGCAGCCTTCATAATTCTCAGCTGGGAAAGAGGCGGAAATGAGGCACAGAGAAAACAAAAAAACCTAATCGCAACCCCCGAAAAAACCCAAACCCCAGAGATGCTGATTCACACAAGACTAATATTATCAGACAACCTCTGTGTTTGGTGAAATATGGTAGGTAATTTGCGGTGAAATTTTTATTTGACAAATTACGGACATGGCAGATTTGCATGGAATTAAAACCACAGATGATGCCCGCAGTTATTAGGAATTCCCAGAGGACCCCAGGTGATACTAGTCCTGTGTGAATAGAGCTAAAGACTGGCCCAAAACTATGCTTAAACGTGAAGCTGTTTTGAGCTGTTGATGAATAAAATTTGTCAAAAAGTGCTTTGGCGAATAAAATCACCGCTCTGTAGGAATATCTTTCTGTTTCTTTCTTTTTTTTTAGACCAGGCATAATTGACATTTTTTTCACATATCCTTTCTACGAAGCCAAACGTCTCTGTAATGCTTTAAAACACTGAATGGCATTGAGGCTCTCAGACATAACAATCAGTCTGCAGCCTTTGCTGAGCTTAATCAAATCCGCATGGTAATAAATTTTACACTGCAAGGCCCATTACTTCTAATTGGGCCCTAATTTGGCAAATATACATCATGAGTGACATGGGGTGGCTGGGGTTTTAGGTAAAGGTGAGACTGAGTAATTGAGGGTCTTTTGGTTGATGCATCGTATGCGTCCCATCAGCCGAACGCATTTTAAGCTGTCATCCTCTCATCTGGAGCCGAAGCCAACATGCCACACAAACGAGCCCAAAGAAATGCCCCTTTGTGTGGCACGTACCTACTCGCAGGAGTTTTATTTCCAGTTAATGATCCTCATTTAGTTTTTCCTGCTCCCATCAACCACAGCACGCTGACATTCCATGACGTCCGCAGCTATGCCCTTTAATTTCTGATAAGTGCAAATTGTTCTTGCTGTTCTACGGCCGTGCCAAGTGTAAAGTGTTTTGACAGAGTAGTTTTTACAAGCCGTGGTGAAGATTGATGGTGGCTCTAAACTCATTCAGCTGGCATAAGAATCTAAGCAATGTCTCCTTAATGTTAGTCTGTCTTTGGGTTGATGTAGAGGTGACAAACAGACCCAATCCATCATGTAACAACTGTTTTTGTTTTTAATTTCAAACATGTACATTTAAATTTATGTAGGGTGAAGCCAGATAATTTGGGACAAATAAGGTTTAACGTCTCGGGCTCTTTAAATGTCAGCAGCCAATTACCAAACATGTTGTTGCTACCAATTGGCTTTACATGAAACAATCATTTCGATTGGTCTAAGGCAACTGGTTTATGCAGAGGAAAGATTCAAAACTCCACTGGTCCCAGATCTTGCCAGGTAAGCCATGTCGTATGTTTATTTGCTCTTTTTGGTAATAGGAGTACTGCAGCTAAAACAGTAAGGGTATAACAACACAAAATGGTCGTAGGAAGTTGCATTGAAAGGGTTTTGATTAAGCACTTACTGCATTCAGGTAAAATGGGACAAAACCAAGTTAAGCTAGAATGAGACATTTTTTCTGAAAAATTGCAAAAGTGCAGACAAGATGTGTGCAAAGATCAAAGGATTATTTTAAAAATGATTTAAAACAGAGTTTGAAAATAAGTTTGCAGTCATCGCAGTGTGGAGTAGGCAGTATATAAAAGGAATGATTTTAGCTTTGACTTAAAAGTGGCCAGAGTCGGAACTGTCTAACGTCATCTGGGAGGTTATTCCAGGTCTGAAGCTGCCGAACAGTTTGTTTTGAAAGTCCTACAAACAGACCATTGCAGTAATTTAATCTACTGGAAATTAAGATGTGGGTGAGACTTTCAGGGTCTTGTTTGACATTCTTCCTCTGAGTCTAGCATTGTTTTTAAGTGGTAGTAGGCAGATGACGTTATGGATTTACAGCCCAGACACACCAAACTGACTTCAGAGAACAAGTGGCGACAAAAGCCTGCTACTGCTTCACCTCACGTCACCTAACACCGTCTCACATCGCCTTTGTCTCGGCCAAACAGTTGCACTTGAACACACTGCAAAGACTATAGCCGATGGTTAACCAGCACGTACGTTCTGCGCCTGCATGAGCGGAAATAACTCTCCATACCAACAGACGGTGGTTGACTGTAATCGTCATAGAAAAAGGGAAACCAGACTGTCTTGACGCTGGTTAGCCAGTTAGCATATTACCATCACAATACAATGTTGAAAGAGAGCATATTTACCGTGTGCCAATGAACAACAACACAAACCATCTCGAAATGTGTCTGCTAAAGAGCTCAATGGCTAAAGGAAAATTATCTCACCTTACCTAACAAGTTTGTTTTGGTCTCACTTCCTCTTGACTTAAACTGTTTGTTTAATCTACCCTCTTCCGTTTCTCTTGCTGAACTGCCAGTTGGAGTAGTTTTATTGACCAATGGGCTCTGTTGCCGACACTGATTCAACATGCTGAATCCGCCAAAATTAAGCCAATGGGGGCCAATGAGGGACAACGATGCGGGATACACAGCACCGACAAGGGCAACAGATGCTCACCATTGGCCCAACATTGACCGATGGCTGACCGTCGGCTTGATGTGTCAGGGCCTTCACAGACATGCATGTCCATTGTAGACAATATGGCACGAAGGAAACAGGCAGCATAAGAACAGGGAAATCTTGGCAAAAAGGTAAGAAGATTTTTTTATTTGAAGTTTAGGTTATATTAATAATGTAATGAATTAATGACTGGAACCATTTAAAAACAAACACGACTGTCCCATTTCACCTAAACATATCATTGGAGGAATGAGGAATTCTTGACATGTTTGCATGTCCAAAGTTTCCAAAGTATTTTCCTTGGCGATGTATTTTCCTCATTGAAATAAAGCAGAAATCCGTAACAAGTTTTTAAAGTAACGCTTAATGTAGTGTTCGGAATTTTAGGTGTTTTTTGGGGGGTAATGTACCAAAAAGTGTCCCACATTACCTGACTTCACCCTAGCCTTTACCTAACTGGCAATCAACAAGTAACACTCACTTCAAGAGTAATTGCCAGTGAAGTGGCAAGTAGTTTTCAGACACAACAGTGTATTGTGAGCTGCTGAACAAAGTAAAGGCTCTAATGTGGCTCACTATGAGTGATTTACTGCATATGAGAGCACTTTCCCTCTTTGCTCAAGGAGCGCAGACGACGGAGGGAAAGAGTGAAAAATTGTTAGTAAATGGTGTTGAAGAATTAGTCCATTAGGTCTAATCAATCTGCCATTATCCTCTTTTTACTGGTAATTTAGTAGGCAAAGGGCTGTGCAGGCCTCGGTCAGAGAAGATACCTAATGCTATTGTCTTAGAAAAGAACCCAGTAGCTTCACTGGAGTCACCAGCAGGTCCAGAGTCTCATCCTTTAATAGGCAAACAGCCCAATTATTTCCTTTCTAATTGAGTTGAAGGGCTAATTGGAGCCCAGGCTTTGGTAGCAGTGCAAGTGTAGACCTGAGGAGGAGGCGGAGGCGGAGGAGGGAGGAATCTGTTGTGAAGAGACCTCTTTACAGTGAAAGTTTCCTGTGAATGGGGGTTCCTCTTCCCCTCGCCCCTCCTTATTCCCATTGGCAAAGACAATGTGTTTTTACAACCGCTCATTAACGACAGAATGACTGATTCGACGGTGCTTTGAAAGGAAGCTGAGTCTCATTGTTGAGCCGCTGTCTCCAGTGGAAAGTTGGTTCATTTTGAGGTGATTGTTGTGGATTAGGGCACTTGTGGCCTTTCAGAGTGGGGGATAACCCCTTTCATTCTGCTTACTCACATTAGCATCCAAATGTCCCAGATGTGCCCCAAGTGATTTACTGGATTTCTCTAAAGAAATAAACTGTAATTTGCATTTGACTTGTGGGCACTCTTAACTGTGATACAGCTGTGAGTGTGTGCTGTGACTATTACTGCTGAGCAAATAAGATATAGTACAGACTGAACATGACTCTCACAAGCTTGTTCAATTTTACTTAAAGTGGAAGGAAAATTACGTGTCCCGTCAAGCAACAAAAATGTCATATATCCTGCTCTCCGATCAAAAAATGACTTTCACAATCAAAGTTTTCTCTGTGCTTTATTTTTGTGATTACTTACAGCTGATGACACTCTGAAGCATCATGCTGTCCTTCTCCACTGGGGCTGGGCGATATAACGACTATGTACGATAAAGGATATATTTTCAAGTAAGATATAGATTTAGACACAGTTTATAACGATATAGGCAGACACAGAGCTGCTCCTCTGTTTAATCTGTTCATTAGTCTACAGTGAGACATTGGTCTGTATGTTGCACAAGCTACACTAAATTAGTCTGTGAGATGAATGAAGTTACTGCAGTAGCACACGTGCAATCCAGCGCTGCGCTGCTAGTGTGTGTGAGGTGCATCATAGCCTGTCATGGTTCTTCTTGGTAGTTGTTGTCTATTGTGTAACATGGAGATGGTATGTGGATGCAACACAGACGCTTCATATACAAGATGAATATAATGAGGACAAAGCGCCTTTCGCTCCGTCCCTCCCTCAGCCTCTCTGTCGATGCTCTGTGCATAAATACGATTAAGGCGTAATTTCTCCTGAGCTGAGGTACTTGCAAAAGAGTGTTGCACATAGGTCCCTAGAAAGTTTCTTGAGTTTCAGGAAAAATGTTAAGTCATTTTACAGCCACCAAATTCTAAAGTTTCCATGGTAACTGTTCCTTTGCAGCAGTCTGAGGAAGAGCATCACGCTTGAAACGTCACGCAAAATAAAAATTGCATACGGGAGCTCTTTTGGTGTGCGGATCGCTTTTTTCTTTTTTCATGCTTTTGATACTTTGTGATCCAGCACCCAACCCAGTGGGCTTCGGGGATGTGCGTGTCCTATTCTTTATCATACTGTTCCTTTGCACTCACAATTTTGATTCCTAAAATCTTTTGCGCAGTGGTTTAACTAACTTAACAGGATTCCTTAAGTACAAGACCTAGATAAGCAGAAAACCTTAAATACCCAAGTGAACATTTTAAGGTAACCTGGGGGAAAAGATGTGTTTTGTGCAACTGATTTTATTTGAAGAAAACCTTGACTCTGTCTTTAAGAAAAATCTTAACTTAAGGTGATTTGTGCCACTGACCCCTGCACTCTACTTTTCTAGTTGTTGTAGTTTTAGATTTTAATGTGTTTTTGAGTTGGCATCATTGATATAGCTGCAGCATATTTTTCCCAGTGGAAATGTTTTGGGCCATTGTAGCACGGTCACCCTTGTCAGCCACTCTACTTATCCCAAAATGACCCCATTATCTTGTAATCACATTAATATATCTTACTCCTTGTGCATACAATATTTGCTGACTGTTGAAAGTCCATATTTTATGTATATTTTGGATGAAATAACACTGAGCTGCTGCGCTCGAAGGATCAAAGTATCTAAGTGAATTAAAAGTGTCTTTTTTAATTTACTGGCTTTTTTAATCTTGTTATCTGTGGTTTCGCTTTATTTCTTGCAGGAGACAGTTGTAAATGTGACTGAATTCTCAATAGGTTTTCCTGTATAAATAAAACAGTTTTAATGCACTTTTTAATTAAGTTTAATCTCAATCAGATATTGAAAAAGTCATTTCAGGCCGGCGGTGCCGTTCTCTGAAAACGTCGGTGCTACAAATTTGTCCTTGTTTGACATCAAACAATGGTGTTATTACACTAAAGGGAGAAGGCTGTATATCTAAAAGAGGTAAAGTGACCCCTCCGTGGTGGTTATCTCGGGGTCATGACACGTGGAAGTGGGACCCAGCTGGTGCCCACGTCCAGATGATGGAGGTGAAGTGACAGGACAGGAACCAAACAGCCCTGCTGTCCACCTGCCGCCTTTCGAACTCACCCCGGTACCAGGGCTCTCCTGCTGAGCGGCACCATGGCAACCAAAGAGCTCCCCACTGATTGGCCAAGCTGTTACAAATTAGCACATCAGACAGCTTCATAGAGTCATTAGCATATAAAGAGGTGAGCTGAGGGCACAGAGGTGAGATCATTTGGGGCTTCCCTCTGCAGTGCCCCTGGTCCTCTGTAATGACCACCGAGCACCTTCACTTGGTCCCTGAACACGGACAACAAGGTGCTTGCTCTGTCAGTCATTTGTCACTCCTGCCTGCAGGCTATGGCGGGTCACCAGGGAGGAAGGAGCAACATCTAGGAGGGTATAGACAGGGCCTGTGGGATCAGCTGGGAGACAGTGCCCCGGGGTAGAGAGAGGGCAAAGAGTGCAACATCAGCAACATCCTCACATCACTTTCACCCTCATCATCAACCATTAGCCTTATTGCTGACCTTCTCTCTCCTTAGCTTCTCATTATCATCCTCATTTCTTCCCTTTCACACTTACACTATCTCCTCCTCCTCCTCCTCCTTCTCCTGCTGTATGTGTGGGCCTACAGTGACAGATGCAGAGCGCCCGACCTCATAGAAAACTGCTCTGGCAGGCTTACAGTTTAACCACTGTAACTCAGGGTCCAAAGGTCAAACAGTAGGCAGTCAATGGGCGCCAGAAGGATCAATTCTTATCATGAGCCTAAATGAGAAAGGACATCATTAAAAGCTAGTTTCTGTTAATGAGAAGCACTTCCCAGGGTCCCATCGCATTTACCATTAGCTCAGCAGTGAATGAACCAAGAGCTCCTATTGATTCCACACAACTGAGGAACATGAGCGGCATCAACAACTCCTGATCCAGTCAGTAATGATTATCTGTGTTTGTGTAGAGGGCTTATCAATAAAAGCTGCCACACTAGGAACATTCCCATCACACTCCCTCCTTTTAGATGTCTATTATTTTAATCTTTATGTTGAAAACTGGAGGAAATACAAAGAAAAACAGCTTCAAGGAAGAAAAGTATTGTGATTCAAGCAAGCCAGAACATATGTGGTGCCAGAGGCAGAGTTTGGATTATTACACAAGCATTACATCACGTATGGTACCACTTGGATTTCCTACCTCTGTTTACTTTCTTAAGAAAGAATGACCTCTTCATATTGATTCTGTTTCCTTTCCTGTAAGCAGTGATCTGCTGAAGGCATAGAGTGCTAAACAGCCTGTAATACAGCGGTGCCATCATGGACAGCCCATACACGTGCTCTGTGTTTTTGGGCCCTCAAACCCATTGTTTTCAGTGCAGACACAGGAGGGGGCGCCTAAAAGTGAGAGCAATGCCATCCCAGCATGCAAGTGTTCCCAAGAGCCTGTTTTTCCAGGCACGACAGTTGTGCCCTGAGATTTACGAAGTTCAGCTTTTGGAACACGCACCACATGTCATGTGGTGAGGAACAACCAATCACAGTTATATCTTATCAGTGATATCTTTTCTTTAACTTCTGTCGCCCCCCAGCGGATAATGCGTTATTACACAAATAAACCGGCACTTCCATGTACACAGAGTAACACTCGCCACACACCATGTACACAGAGTAACACTCGCCTCACACCGTGTACACAACACTACACAACGTGGCGAACACCAGGCTGCTGACATTACATTACGTTCATAGCACCATTTCCAAGAAAATAATAAAGTACTAGGTCCAGTACATGTAACAGCAACACATACTACTCATAATTATAAACCAAGTCACTTATCCAACAGCAGCAAGGCAACGTCCATGTCTGCCCTCAGCCCAATTTCTTCCTTCAGGGCTCTCCACCGAGGAAAAGCGACGCCAGTACAAATCCTTGTTTGCCTTCTCTGTCGGTCACTTTCCTTTTATGCTAATAGACCTTCAGCCGATCGTCCAGGCTTTTTCTTTGTGGTAGGATCCACTTCTGAACCGTGTCTCGGCCGCTTCTTTGGGTTCTCCACCATGTTGCTTTCTCTTTCTACCTGTGCTCTACCTCTTGCTATGAGACTCTCCGCTCTTCCTCCCCCTCCCTTCTTGTTGTGAGGTAAAACGCAGCATTTCCTGTGTGCCAGCGCGGGAATGTCGCCGGTCAACACGCAAACTAAAAATTATATATATTGAAAAATACCGCGAGATGTTCAAGGAGGAAGGAAGTTACGCACTATAGCTTTAAGGCTCATTTATACACCCTGTACATCCGAAAATAGATGCATTCATTTCAAACATTGCAACCGTCACTGCCTTCATACATACGTGCCCAAACTTTGTGTTGGCATACATACATCCACTAGATGGCTCTAGAGAGCAGAGTCAAAAGTTTCTGACAACAACAAACATGGCACCCATGGAGGAGGTCGTAATAATATACCTTTTAAAGTAGGTCTTTGAGGCCATTAAATATATTGCAACACATGGTTGGAAAATTCTCTACACTATTGTACCGATTCATTCCGTTCCACCATTTTCAAAATGTCTTTGTCGTATTCTATAGTCGTATCTCACTTGAACTACGCTACACAACCCCCACAATCGCAGTGCCCAGGAGGCGAACTGGCATCTCTCCAGATACCAGTCCACACTCCATATTTGGTCCAGATGGGGACTTAGTTGGCGACCATCGGATTCCCAACCCAAGTTCCTATGGACTGAGCTACTGCCCCTACCTCCTAGCACTTGAAAGCTGGCACAGAGCAGTCATGAGAGTAGCACCCATTGCTTGACCACATGTTTTTCAGATGGGAAAAGATGCCAGGATGTGTTCCGGCCCTTCAGGTATCAACCAAAATGACCTAGTGAAGTAGTAATGAAACTTCTATGGTCAAATAATTGTTTTTTTTGTACCCAGATCTAAAAAAACATGACCATTTGTCTAGTTTTGCAAGCGATTGGCCAATCTGGGGACAGAGTTCTCTCGCCTTGAAGCAGCAGTGATGGTAGTGAAAGCACCAAATTGAGGTCTGTGTAAAAGGGACAGCTGGCAGCACAGGACGTTTTGACGTGTTATGTTCGACCTACCGCCAGATTTAAAAAGCAGCAGTAGCAGTTAGCAGCTGACTCAAAGAAGACAGTGGCCGAAAATGTCTGCACATTATAAAAACAATGAGGTCCAGGAGTTCCTTACCGTCCGTGCAGAGGACAAGATCAGCTGCTATATAACAGGGATGATGATGTATTGTTGTTTATAATGTGCTGCCTACGCATATATGTCACACTAGAAGCTGATGCTGTTGTGTCATTATGCTACCATTGTTTGGTTTTGTGTAAAAATGGAAGAACGCCATAAAGAAGGAACTTTGTTGCAGCCTCATAGCAAGTTCTCTATGTCAAAAGGGCTTTTGTGTGTGCACGCTCATTTAGAGAAATGTCCCTGCTCAGGACAATCTCTTTGTCTTCATGTTTAATCCAAGGTTAGAGAAGTTAAATGTTTTTCAAATACTCCTTTTATCTGCTTTCCATTTCCATATGTCATCCTTCTCACTGACTTTGAGCAATGACATAATATTTGCTGTCTGATACCATCTTTTTGTCTGTCTGGATCCTAATGATTTCTTTAATTACAAAGCTGGGAGACGCAGCAGCCACGGAACAATAGCCCTCAGTGACTACGCCTCCCATGGTGCAATTAGCTCTGGATACAACATCCTGGTGTGTCCTGCAGCTTTCACCTGAGACTAACGACTCTGTAATCCATTATCAATCCTTCAACTCTCACATCCCTGCCTGTCCTTCACTAGCCCACGGACCATCCTCCCTCACACTTGATTAACAACCCTCTTTTTTTTGTTGCTTTGGTAACATCCCCTTTTTATCTTTCAATTCATCCTCCGAGTCTTAAACATTTCACTCTGTTTTCACAGGGCCTTGTTTACTTCCTGTAGCAAGATCCTTCATCCTGAGTGCCGAGTCCACCCCAGGGCTCCACAGAGAACTCTTTCAAGTGTTTCAAGTAGTCCAGGGCACTGAGCTCCCTCTTCACTGCTCTCCCACTTTTGTCCAGGCGATGTTTATCTCCTTTTCCCCCTCTCTTCTACGCTGAGCACTTACACTTGCTAGCAAAGAAAGTATCATGTTCTCTCAAGGACACTTGTTTTCTATTTGGTGTGGAATGTTTCTCTTGACTCCTCACCCTTCACCAGAAGCTGTTTGCATATCCGAATACAGAAAGATCCTTTCAACTGGTCCGTGTTAGCTGAGAAAGACAAAATAGGAGGAATTCAAGAGGAAGAGGAGGATGTTTTTGGAATGAGTACCTCGAGGGAATAGTAACTATTAACATCTAATCATTTCCATTTTCCAGAAGTACTTAACAAACCACAACAGAGGATTTCTCAAAAGAGGGCCTCTCATTTTTAAAGTGCTCAACGATGAGTGGTTTGTGAGAGACTATTTAATCTCCCATACTGCTGAATATGCTGTATAATAATCAACAGTTAAAATCAGTTCTCCAAAACATACGTCTTCTCAGCTAATCACCTTCTGCCCTATTCTTCGGTCTTCATTCTCAAATCACCCCCATCTTTCATTCCTCCATTGTAGCAGTCCCCTTCATCACCCCTCCTCACAGTGACCCCTCAAAGTGAAGGAGGAAGTTTCCAGATGGTTTAGCACTTGTCAGGGTGACTCCGGTGACCCCAGATGCTGTCCAGATGCAGGTCAGCAGCGGGGTGCAGGACGCTGTCCGAGTGACTTACAGCTTGCTGTAAAAAGCCACCGCAGACAGAAAGGAGAGAGGGTAAACCCTAAACTCCACCTTGCACAATGAGCCAAATGGGCATGAAACACCTTGAAGATTGAGTTCCTTATTATTGTGTTTAGTTTGCCTCTAATGTCGTGGCAGCTCGTTTTTGAGAAAGTTGACACGTTAGTCTCCAGGTTGTCACCAGACGTTCTGTTCTGGATCAGTGGAGAGGGATTAAGTTAAGGTTTCCAAATGTTGCTGAGTTATTGCTCCCTGCCAGTTAAGGAAAACACCGCTGCAAATATTCTCATGTTAACACCTCCAGTATGTTTTAGCTCTGGTGGCACTTTACTGTCTGAGCCAAATATTGTGGACCATTAACTTTTGATGCAGAGCGAATTACCTTTTTGCAAGCACCACAGACGAGCCCAAAGTCACTTTCATGTATGATTAAGACACTTTAAGCAGGATGCAATCAGTTTTTGTTTGGCCATCTATTTAATATGACTGCTGAATCTCCCGGTGAAGCACAATTAGCTCTGGTGAAGTGATCAAATGACGCATTAAAGGACTGATGCCCAGGGAGCGCGTGCAGAGGCGCAGAAGAAATCGGCAGCATCTACTTTGCTTTAAAACACGTTATGTGCTCATGTTTTTCTTTCCTAATTAACCAGCGTTGTTTGAATGGTCCCAGAGTGCCCAGTGACTGGACTAATAGAAATAAAGGCTCTCTAATGGACTGAGGGCAGACTATATTATTTTGCCCTTCACACTGGCCCCCGGAACACCCCTCAACCAAGCCGTGGCCCATTCTTTAAACAACAGCCATAAAAGCCAATGAACCGTAGGAATATGTTTGCCATATGGCCTTTGATTGTTGGGGGGAGAAATAGAAGGAGAAAGCAAGAAAGCATAAAGGGGCTGAGTGGGGTGTGTTTGTGTTGGGGGGGGGGGGGTCTGCTAAATTCCCAATGCTGCACGGGGCTACGGCAAAGCCTGTGTGAGTGGTGGCAGTGTGAACATTATCCAGACATTCGGGTGTGTGTATGAGTGTGTGTGTGTGTGTCTGTGTGTGTGATTTACAGCGCTGAACTGCAAGTGCAACAGTGTTTCTCGGGATGAAGGGTGGCGGGGTTTTATGCGGGCTCTGAGGGTCAGGCCAACAGGGGGCTGCACAAACCAACAGTCCTGTTCTGAAGCATTATAAACATGCAGACGTACGTGCAGACTGCGGCCCATCAACATGTCTTGTTGATAAATGGTCCACAAGATGCTTTAAAAGAAATATTAAACATGTGAAAGTGATATATTTAAACTTTAACTGAGACCTGTGTGTTTGTGCATGTGTGTTTGTGTATTTTTCTCATTTTAACCTATTGATATAATATTAAATTTAGGGTGCATTCAGACCTAGAGTTGTCTTGCTTTGGTCCAAATAAGGACTAATTTTGTTACAAAGTTGTATAATAACCTAGAGTTGGTTTGTGTTCTCACTGCAGCATTTACAAGCAGACCAGATCAAATGCCTTGTGTGAGAAAGCTGCTCTTGATTGGTCAGAATTTCCATGTGGGAAAAATCCAGGAAGTAAAGCAAACGTTGAAGAAGAGTACACTTGCAAGATAAGTGTGACACTTTCTAATGTCACAATGGAGGGACAACTACGCAGGTTGATTTTAGCGCTGCTCATCGTGGACTATATTGCTGTCATTGTTCAGCAGAGTTCGTTTGTTACCAGACAGAGACCACCTCTTCAAGAGGGTCTCTGTCCGGTTGTTTTGGTGCACACCTGAGTGTGATTGCTGTTTTCATACCTGCCCAAATGAACCGCACTTAGAGGGCAAACAAACTTGACTTCGACTGATCCGAACCAAACAGGGCAGGTGTGAAAGCACCCTTATAGTTTATTAGAAGAAGAAGTCCTTTATTGTCATTGTACCAGTACAGTGAAACTTTTTAAAAGCTACAACTGTCCACAAGTTAAAAAGTACAAAAAAGTGGCAACCCAGAAAACTACCTCAGTCACATAACTAATAGATAAAAGTAAAATATACAATAATCAATAATGAGGCAGATGTTGTTACTGCACTTAATGTATGTAATGTCACCCAGACTGGAATTGAAAATTAGGACAATTATAAGCTATGGGAGTTTATTTTTATTTGTGTATTTAATTTTTATTTTATTTGCACACACATAAAATAGAGAAATTTGTCAGAAAAGGTCAAGAAGCCAGAAAAACATCCAGTGACAGAAAAGTAGACAAAAGAACTAAACTAATATTATACAGAAAAATACAACAAAAGATAAATGACAACAGGAAGCACACTAAGCAGTCAGTGAAAAAAAGAAAGAAAGAAATAATTAGACATCATGGATTGAATGTAATGATAATTTCCCTTTAAAGTGTTCTAAGGATGAAAAGCTCTTGACAACATGTACTTTGGTGCTCCAAAGCTGTACTCCAAGATATCTAAGGGAGCAGTGGCTATGTTTCGTTTTATAAAAAGGAAGGTGGAGCTGATTAGGCTGTCTAGTATTATATAAATACATTTTGGGAATTACATTTAAAGAAATTGCTAAATGGTGATGTTGGAGAAGAAGGTAAGAACATAAATTTAAATATAAACACACATATCTGGAGGTATATATATACACATATATATATATATATATATATATATATATATATATATATATATATATACCCTGAGACCCTGTGTCCTCATATAAGGACATCATATTTTGGGTTTACCTGACCTTATACTTCATTCTACTTAACTTAGACCTGTTGTCCTCATTCGTGGACACTTCTTGTGCCATCTAGTGGTAGTAAGAGAACAATACACTAAACCACGTAAAAACAAGATGACAGCCATCTCTGCCAAGTCAGTCTGCAGCCGATCCCGACACAGAAGTGGACAAGGTCCAAAACCTGATCACAGTTTATGGTTGAAATTATTTATTTATGATTAATAATGTTTGTAGTTTGATATGGCAACAAATTACAAATTTTAGCAGCAGTAACAAGATAGACACTGTTAATTAGGAAGTACTCCTTTGAAGACTTTCGGACTTTGTTATTGTCTCGATTGAGGACACTGAGACTTTATTATCGTTGAAAATGTTTAGTTTTTATACTTATCAGGTCCTACTGATCCCACATAGCTAGGAGAAATTAAAAATGTATACCAAACAAAAGTTCAGGTCTCAGGAGGATATCATATACTGAAAGAAGGTTTAGTTTCCTGAACAGTCTAACAGAGGTGTCATTATAATTTGAAAAAGTGTCCAATCTTACAAATTGTTTTTGCAGCAAATAAATCTTATGCAGATTTGAGGGGTAGCCTAGTATGTATTTGCAGAGACTGTCTATCACTAGAGGTATGGGGCCATTATGGTAGCAAAATACCTGCAAATGCGTATCTCAATCTGTGTGTGCGTAATCAGATTTGTACATGTGTAAAATAATTTGTAAAAGCGTAATAAATTTTGTGAATGCGTACAAAAATCTGCAAATGTGTATTTAGAATCTGTGTGTGCGTAATCAGATATGTAAATGTGTAAAAAAAAAAATCTACAAATCTGTATTCAGATTTGCAAGTGTATTGCGATCTGTAAATCTGTACAACGATCTGTAAATCTGTACAACAATCTGTAAATCTGTACACAGATCTGTGAATGCGTACAGAGATCTGTAAATATGTAGACAGATTTGTAAATACCTATGTCTTCAGCTTTAACTCAGTCGGGCCTCTCAGTTGGCTCTCATTGTACAAATGATTTTTGCTACTCTTCTGCCGTGTGAGATCTGCAAATGCGTGAGAAGATTTGTGTCTGTAACTCAAAGTGTACGTCACCCTGAGCACAGGCTGACGCTGTGTGACCTTCAGATTGTTTTGCCCTGAGCACAGGCTCACAGGCGCTACTTTTTTGTTTGTTTTTTCTACTTTTTTCTGTTTTGTTGTTGTATGGACAGGCTGCAGCCTTGGAGGCCTATGGATTCTCGTTCGCTCTCTAGCTTACTAGGCCCACTAGCTTTTGCTCGGTGAGCTGAGGCTGAGCAGACAACGTCTTCATAGATAAAGTTGCCAACTTTATTTTAACAAAGCTTGGCAATACTAAGTCACTCATGACAACTACTGCAAAAAACCTGAACATGTACTTACAGAGAGCAAATGAGAATCCATAGGCCTCCAAGGCTGCAGCCTGTCCATATAACAACAAAACAGAAAAAAAAAAAAAAAAGTAGCGCCTGTGAGCCTGTGCTCAGGGCAAAACAATCTTAAGGTCGCGCAGCTTGGGCCTGTCAGCCTGTGCTCAGGGCACACTTTGAGTTACAGACACAAATCTTCTCACGCATTTGCAGATCTTACACGGCAGAAGAGTAGCAAACATCACGTGTACAATGAGAGCCAATTGAGAGGCCCGACTGAGTTAAAGCTGAAGACATAGGTATTTACAAATCTGTCTACATATTTACAGATCTCTGTACGCATTCGCAGATCTGTGTACAGATTTACAGATTGTTGTACAGATTTACAGATCGCAATACACTTGCAAATCTGAATACAGATTTGTAGATTTTTTTACACATTTACATGACTCATTACGCACACACCGATTCTAAATATACATTTGCAGATTTTCGTATGCATTCACAAACTTTATTACGCTTTTACAAATTATTTTACACATGTACAAATCTGATTACACACACACAGATTGAGATACGCATTTGCAGCTATTTTGCTACCGTAATGGCCCCATATAGATGTTTTTAAAATGAAGTGACGAGGCCACTCTGTTGGTAGGTCTTATTATTTGTTCACATTCCAGTGGTTTAACAGTGAATTCATTAATTGAAAAAATAATCAGATCAATCAATAATCAAAATAATTAATTGTTCAATCCCTAGAGTTGAAGAAAATTAGATTTAATATCACCAAATAAGGGCAAAATCAGACTTTATACCATTTAAAAACAAGGTGGTTATTTATTTATTGACTTCCTCAGATGGTTCATATATAACCAGCAGGTAATTTGCATTTTCTTACTGTTTTCTGAGAATAATTTACTACAAACTGCGGTTGATATTTTCTGCAGCAGGAAACACCGCTTTCAAATCATAATATAGTGGGGGTGGATGAGCAGTATTTATATCAGATTGGACTTCACAGAATTTAATTTTAATGCGATGTTGTGTGAAGCTTGCGGCTTGTGTACAGCATGCACATACAGTACACTGTATGTTTCCTCTTTGTTCTGTTTCCATGCATGCATAATACAGCACGGCCTTCACGGCAGATATTCATGCCCCTGCATCCTGTCTTATCTTCCCTCAGCCCCGCTCCTTTGTCCTGGGATTCCACAGCTTTCCCAGCTACACGGGCACTTTCCATCCCGACAGTCCCCTCGCCATCAGCCCGGCCCTGTTATCTCCTGATGGGCCACGGCTGACACTCCATTGAGAGAAGATTACAGCGTTCGTCTTTGTTCTACTAATCACCCTGTCTCTACTCCGTGTACATGAATGGTGATTTGAGGACACGCGAAAGCTGGAAAAGTAGCTGACTAATTAGGTTTACTAATCACAGTTTCATTAGCCTTTAGGTCTGAATCTCAGTGTTTCTAAGGACAGACAGATTTTTTTTCTTTTAGAGCCTTTTCAGCTTAATTATTCAGAAGGAGAGTGATATCATAATTAGGAGTTGCATATGCGCCTTTCAGAGCTGTAAATAAATCATTTGGGTATTCATCTCAGGGTGTCCTTTAAGAGCTCGAGGACATGCTTTGTTTGTGCTGCTGAGACAGTTTTGTCACTGCAGAAGAAAGAAGAGATTTCACACACACACTGTCCTGATAGTGGCAGCAAAGCTCGCGACTGGCACTGAGACAAACGTCTCAAAAACAGGATAAATAATGATATTATTTACACTTAATTAGATTTAATATAATTTTATTTTTGAGGCTTTTCCTCTTAGATTACTATATTCAGTTGTGTTAATAATATCTATAGAAGAGACAGCTAAAGCAGCACAAAGAGGCTGCTGCAGTGCTCATAACTGCATGATGAGGCACTGCCATCTGTAGTGTGTCCAAGCTCACTGAGTTTGAAGGCGCCAGGCATATTGCTGAACTTTGCAGAGTTCGAAGCATGCGTGGCATTGTGCTGGTCCGTGCAGAGGAGATGCACGCTGAGAGGAATTTGATCTTCTGATTCTTTGTTATCCCAGAACTGTCCCAGCAGTTTTTATCTCTGGCTCATATAGCTGTCTGCTCCTGCTCCCTCTGGCTGATTTAGAGCCATCAGTGATAGGCAGAGAACTTGCTGCTCAGATGCGGAGTCCAAAGTTGGGCTTGGTTAATGTTGTTATCTGTATCTCTCAGTCTGTGCTGCATGAATGTGTGTACATTCACGTGTGCACTAGGGATGTCCGTTTTGGTTAATTTTGCCAACAGCCCAACACCCATTAACTGGATAATTTTTGAGGAAAAATGTTAAATTACATGCAATACAAGAGGCTTTTTCTTTTAGTCTGGCACTCCATTGACTCAGTGAAGTGCTATCCATTTAGAGGTGGCAAAATTTTAACGTTTCATGATGTAAATGTCTTGCCTTTCATTTTATTTTTTGTTGGCTTTTCTGACAGGCAGCCAACTCTGCCCACCCACCACTCTCTACTGGTTAGCTAACGTTAGCCTTGGCTGCTCTGCACTGCACAAAAGCTAGGTTAGGTGGCAGCCAGCTAGCGATTACTGCTAATAATGTTACCCGACCCAACAGCATTTTTGCCACAACCCCCCTTTATCATTGGTAACTATGTTATCACTGTAAGCTCTGTTAGCACCATGAGCAGTGTCTGCACGGCTAGAAATGCTAACATAGTTAACAATGCTAACAATGCTACGCTGACCAAACGTCCTCTTTTGCCCGGACACTTTTCACGTCCCGTCCGGGGCGTCTGGGGCGTCCGGGGCGTCCGGGGCGTCCAGGGTTTTTTTAATAAACTGATGATAATGTCCGGTTTTCCCTGTGTTTGTGTGTGTGTTAGAGTGCGGCACGGGCCGCATATTTCTGTCCGAACCCGAACCGAGCCCGACATTATTTAATGACCAAAGCACTGACTTTGTGTCACACAGTGGTTACAGGCTATTTAACAGGCCGGGCGTGCGCCGTGGGTGCTCAGCATAGAGGGAGACCTCCGTGTTTGAGACGGGAGCGGGAGGCGGGAGGTCAGACGCTTCCAGCGAGAGGAGAGGGAGAAATAAAACAAAATAAGATAAAATAGGAAAAACCTGTCTCCCTCTTTTATTTTATTTTCAACGTTTAATCAAGGCGGAGGCGGGCGGCTGGAGGTCCGAGACTTCCAACGAGGAGAGAGGTAGAAACAAACAGCCAATGTGTGTCTGTGTGTGTTATGTTCAGGTGTTGTCACGTAAATAACAGTGCCCGAGCAATAAACAGGACAGACAATAGGATTTTATTTATTTTTACGCTACATTTTCACTGAAAGCTGACCGAATCCGACCCGAGCCCGAATACAATTTATAGCTACATTTCTGACCAAACCCGGCCCGACCTGTCGGGTACCGTCGGGCTCGGATTGCCACACTCTAATGTGTGTATGTGTCCCCTACTGGGGCCTATCTGAATTTCTGTCTTTGAGAGATATTATTTTGTAATATAATTGAATTTTCTATCCATACATATACATTTTAAATATATTAAAATTATAAGACATCTTTGAGTAAACTGCGAGTATCATTTAAGTAGGCTATGTCGTGGCCGGGCCAAGTGTCCTCTTTTTTGGAAATCAAGATATGGTCACCCTAAACAATGCCATACAGCCACATTCAGTATGTCTCATTTTTTTACAAACCCTTTTTAGCATTGTTAACTATGTTACCACTTCTAGCCATGCTGACACTGCTAATGGTAGTAACAGAGCTAACAGTGACAACGAAGTTACCAATGCTAGAGGGGGTTTGCGGCACAAAACCAAGGCTCTTACTCACAGGGGCGTTACTAGCAGTAATTGCTGAGCAAGCAATACCACTAGCAAGCTCCCACCTGACCTGGCTCGTGTGCAGTGCAGAGTGGCCAAGGCTAACATTAGCTAACCAGTGGAGACTGGTGGGTGGGCAGTGGGCACTATGTTTCTGCATATTAATGTGGGTAGTAGCTGTCTGTCTCCCACCAGATCTGGGTGGCACGCACAGCATAGAGTAGCAAAATAGTAGCAGAAAAACACATAGACTGACATGTAACCAGTCAAAAATATTCTCAGTGCTTGACTGATAAACGTCTAACCATTGACATTCCTGGTGTATAGAGACACTTGTTAATGTCTTTGTGTGGTTATATGTGTGTGTGTGTGTGTGTGTGTGTGTGTGCTATAGTAGAATGGAAGAGATAAAACATAAAAAAGTATAACCCCCAATGAATGGGGCTCTCAAAGTTTAAAATGCAGCACAGCTCCAAATTACTTGGCCGCTGTGTACTCGATTCCCATAGGAGGCCCTGTTATTGCCTGGGGAATTTATGAGGCTTCATGGACACCATTCAGAGAGCTTTTACTGCTGTCCATCTGACCAGTATGAAGCTTTACTGGACCTCATGAGAGCCATCTGTGTGTCTCTGTCTATCTGTCTGTCTGCAGAGATTAAAAGCAGCAGGGTAATGCCAGGCCTGAAACTTTGTTGTCTCCTCCAGCTTGCAGTTTTGCAACCACTTACCATGCCGTTGTAAGTATAGCATTTAATACTCAACACTATGCATGAAGCCATTCGGCCTGTGTTATTTGCTCCATATAGAACTGAGAGATTCCTGTCGCGTCTCTTTGAAATTGGGTTTCATGAAATGAAAATCCAGCGCAGGCACATACTTTGACTATCTTGTGTGGCGTGCGGCCATCGAGCTGGTCATACATGATCATTTATGCAGCAACACATATGATCCATATTGGATGGACACACGCTGCAGATGTTCTTCTGTCAAAGGTTGTTTAGCTTAAAAAAATATTGACTGTGTTTACATACACAATATATTTTTCCCTGATTCTGAAAATGACAATATCCCTATGAAACTGTTTACATGGCTAATGAAAATGAATATCCATCCATCCATCCATTTTCAACCGCTTTTCTTGGGCCAGGTTGAGGGGGCAGAAGCCTGAGCAAAGAACCCCAGACATCCCTCTGGGGTTCCCAGGCCAAACGAGATGTATAATCTCTCCAGTGTGTCCTGGGTCTGCCCCGGGGCCTCCTACCAGTGGGACGTGCCTGGAACACCTCCTACGGGAGGTGCCCAGGAGGCATCCTGATCAGATGCCTGAATCACCTAAACTGACCCCATTCAACGTGAAGGAGGTCACTACCCAGAGCTCATGATCATAGGTGAGGATTGGGATGTAGATGGACCAGTATATCGAAAGCTTTGCCTTCCGGCTCAGCTTTCTCTTCACCATGATGGTCCGACACAGCACCTGCATCACTGCAGACACTGCACCAAACCGCAGATCCATCTCACGCTACATTCTACCCTCACTCATGAACAAGACCCAGAGATACTTGAACTCCCTTGCTTAGGGCAGTTACTCGCTCCCATCCCGAAAATGAATATTCCACTAATATTCCTATTTAAATGCAACCATGCATACAGCCAGGTCCATAATTATTTGGACAATGATACAGTTGTCATCATTTTGGCTCTGTACACCACCACAATGGGTTTTAAATGAAACAATGAATACGTGCTTAAAGTGCAGTCTCTCAGCTTTCATTTAAGGCTTTTTTCAAAAATGTAGTATGAACCGTGTAGGAATTACAACCATTTCTTCACACAGTCCCCCGACTTTAAGGGTTCATAAGTATTTGGACAAACTAACATAATCATCAATTAAACAGTCAGTTTTAATACTTGGTTGCAAATCCTTTACAGTCAATGACTGCCTGAAGTGTTGGACACATAGGCATCATCAGATGCTGGGTTTCTTCCCTGGTGATGCTCTGCCAGCCCTTTACTGCAGCCGTCTGCACTTCCTGCTTGTGTTTTGGGTGTTTTGCCCTCAGTTTTGGCTTGAGCAAGAGAAACGCATGCTCAATTGGATTCAGGTCAGATGATATGACTTGGCCATTGCAGAACATTCCACTTCTTTGCCTTAAAAATGTCTTTGGTTGCTTTTGCAATATGCTTCAGGTCATTGTCCAACTGCACTGTGAAGCATCGTCCAATGAGTTTTGAAGCATTTAGTTGAATCTGAGCAGATAATGTAGCCCCAAACACTTCAGCTTTCATCCTGCTGCTCTTGTAAGCAGTCACATCATCAATAAATACAAGAGAACCAGTTCCACTGGCAGCCATACATGGCCATGACATAACAGTACCTCCACCATGCTTCACTGATGAGGTGGTGTGCTTTGGATCATGAGCAGTTCCATAGTATGCTGTTCCACAACTGTGCAGGCTTTTTAGATGGTTTTTGACAAACTCTAATCTGGCCTTCCATTTTTAAGGCTAACCAATGGTTTGCATCTTGTGATAAACCCTCTGTATTTATTCTAGTGAAGTCTTGTCTTGCTTACAAGAGCAGCAGGATGAAAGCTGAAGTGTTTGGGCCGATATTTGGGGCCGATACTGCTTTTGCTCCCTCAATTTACATCTAAAAATGACACAATAATAACAAATATTACAGGTCTCAAGTTTAAAATAAGAAACATTTATTGAACAGTAAAAAATATTAAAACAAGATGGAAAGTTGAGGTAGAACAGGTAGAATATTATTATTATTATTATTATGCATTCAAATAAAAAAAAGAGTTAAGTGCTCTTAAATCTTCCAGTAATGTCTTTATAAAATAAACAAATATTTAAGCTGAAGCATAAATAAAACAACAACTACTGTACACAGTAGGATTTGCTGCATGTGCGCTGCAGGGTCTTCCGGCAACACAGAGCTGCCCGTGGATGCCTGTCTGTAAATCATGCCAGGAAAAAATAAATCCGCGAACCCACGCGCGTATCGGCCGATGCCGATACAAATAAAAAACTCAAATATCGGCCCGATATATCGGCCGGCCGATGTATCGGTCTATCCTTAGCTACAATGGCGTCTATCACCAGCAGCTCAGCTTTTAGGTTTTAATACACAAATACCATCACAAATTGTATAACCTGGTGAAATGTGAAAAAACAGATACCACCCAAGCCTAATCCAAGTCTTTCATAATGTTTAAAGTTGGTTTGTTTCGTCCTCCAACCAGAAATGTAGGTTTTTCTTTTGGGCATGCATCTCTGCTCCAGCCTTGCAAACTTTTGGCTAGAGGGGTAGTTTACAATGCATCGAGCTAACCTCAGACAGGCAAGAGGCCATGTGTCGCACACTGCAGTAAAAATCCCAATTGAGACGCATATTCTCAATGTACTGCATACATGTCCAAAGAAAAAAACAATATTCCACGTCTTAATTGGAAGATGCTGCATTCGTATAAAGGGACGGAATATGCTGTTTACATGACTCGTATCAAATTCAGAATATTGTCATATACGGAATAAAAGTGGAAAATGTGTGCGCATGTAAACGTAGTCACTGTTCGTTTTAGAAAACCTCCCAATTCAAATATGCGTGGCTCGCCAGTATAAGTGTTACAAGTGCCACTTGAGTTTCATGAGGCAGAGAAGGAGCCATTTTGTTGGCTATCATGTGTTTTCACTGATGTCCCCCAGCTGCCGAAGGTTCACTCACTGATGTTTAAGTCATCATCCAACCACATTCAGAGACTGAGAGGCACACTTCCACACCACTGCCTGCTCTAAATCTACCACAAAGCTCCTGTCCATCTTCCCCGCTCTTTCATAGCCGATAAAATGATTAGGCGCTCAGTGCGAGTGCATGTCAGCGGAAGTGATTTTGATGTATGGCAGGAGCTGAAGTTGATATAGTCCCGAACTACATCAGCTGCCAAGCTTGGCTTTATTTCCTGAGAGTGATGGACGCCCGCGGGGTCAGGGGTCAGGTATGTGTGGTGCTGACCTTGGCCCAGTCTTGACCTTGGGAATCGGTTGGTACGGTGGGTATTAGCAAGTGTTGTGTCTGTAGGTTCAATAAGGCCCTTCTTGTGCACATGACAAATGAATGGATGTGTCATTGGGGAAAAAGGGAAGAAAAAACACAGTGTCCACTTTGACCCTTACGAACAGCGCTCCGGGGAAAGTTAAGGCCTGAATCTGCTCTTGGGGTTACGGCTCGTCTCCCAGCGGCCGGGGATCATGTTCCTAAATAACCTCCAGACATCCTCAGGGATTTATGGACCCACTCGACCAGAAGAACACCTTGGATCTGGGTCAACTTTGATGGGATATAGGCAAGTTTTGAGTAAGGGTGGAAGCGAGAGTGGGACTGAATATCCCTGCACATGTGACGCATGTGTACGCATGCTTGCGTGTGAACATGCAAGTGTGTTTATGCCTGTGCTAAAGTGTAGGAGGTCAGATCGCCGTGTGATCTGACCAGCTAATCTAAATCTAATCTTAGCCAGCTGCACGTCCTCTGCCCCTTCATCCCCATCTCCCTCTTTCTTCTCCAGCTGAGGGAGAAAATTATTAAAGCTACAAATTACCAAGACCCAGAGGTTCTTCCACTGGTGGTGATGGCAAGCAGATGGCAGCGGGACTAGGAGAGACCGAGCCGTTTTCCCCCAGCCCCAACCCCTCGCATAAAGCACCATTTGCATTTCATGAGCCTTAATTGCGTCTGTTGCCCTCCTCCCCACCGGCTCTGCGATTTTGTGCCTGTCACTGTGCACCCCTGCACCCTTGGAGGAGCTGTGATAGATTAAGGTGGACCTTCTGTTTGCACCCCCCTCAATGTGTTCCAGAAATTAGAAAATATTATCTCCCAGTAGGCTCGAAATAAAAAAGAAAGGGGGTGCAGGAGGTGATGGTGACATTGGGTGGGATGGGACAAGACAGGGGGAGTTTTTAAGGCATTAATGGGAAAAGTGATTGTTTCAAAAGCTTGTCCTTGACCCTGTGATGGCAAAACAATGATGCGTGGAACCCCCAGACACCTATTAAGCACTGAGGTAATTACGCGTATCAGTCAATACTTGATAGACACAGTGCACTGATTTTGTGATTTCTTCTTTTTAAATGCTATTTTCACACACCTACTAATGGACAGTTAAACTGCGTGCTGCTTGAGGAAAGTGCATCAGCAGGCTGGAGTTTACGACGTTCCCTCAGCTGCCAAAAACCAGGCGGTGCTTAAACCAAACGGCGAGCTATGACAGCATGTTTATCTGTCATCATCACTATAGTTAATGCGACAGGGACTGGACAATTCTTTCCAGACTGCTGTTGGTTCAGGATGACGTGATGAATATGTCTGGGGTCTGTCTGCTTTGTCCCACCACACGTTTGTAGTCCCTGTGTTTGTGTGCGTGTGAATGCATAAACGAGTGTGAATTCAGGCAGGGGGGTTTACTCACTTCAGACACCTACAGATTTTACAGAGCAGGTGAACACATTAGATGGGACAGGATTACATGTTGAGGTCAGCCCTTGTCAGTTACATTATCAGAGAGAGAACTCTGCTTTCATGCATTGTTTTTTCGCGATTATTTTTTCCGTATTTATGCCTTATATAAGCAATCAAAGAAACTCATTGTTTAGATAAAGGAAAATCCTGGATAAATGAGCCAAGGAGACATATCAAATGTGGATACTTCCATACAGAAATGAGGGCCAAGCTGACAGTCGGCTGTCGATGAACATCTGTCATTCTAGTTTTTGCAGTGAGTCCTGCACTGTTGCCATTAGTTGGCCCTTGTTGGCTGTCTCAGAAGCAGCCGATTCTGTGTGTTGAATTGGTGGCTGGGTCCGTCAGTGAGAGAAATCAGTTTACGAGGAGAGGTTTTTTTTAGCCATTTAGCTCTTTAGTAGCAATGGTTCACAATGGTTTGTGTCATTGTTTGTTAGCACACGTTAAATACCCTTTGTTGTGTCAACATCGGGGTGTGTTGTTAACGTGCTAATCTGCCGCCTGCTGGTATGGAGAGTTACTTCCTCTCACGCTGTTGGCCCTCAGGTGCATAGATACAGAGTTCGAGGTTCATTCCCGTTCATTCCTATGACAGTTGTTCAGTGGGGGCAGTAGCTCAGTCCATTGGGACTTGGATAGAGGACCGTAGGGTCACCAGCTCAAGTCCCTGTCCGGACCAAATATGAAGTGTGGACTGGTAGTTGGAGAGGTGCCAGCTTGCCTCCTGGGTATTGCTGAGGCGCCCTCAAGCAAGGGACCAAACCCCCAACTGCTTGAGGTGCTTGTGTATGGGGAGCCCCCTCACTCTGACATCTCTCCATGTAATGCATGTATAGGTCCTGTTTGTGCACGTGTATATTTCGGGTCTGTGTGTATATGACAACGGGGTGGAAAAGATTGAATTTCCCCTTAATTAATGAAGTATTAATAAAGTATCTTCTTCTTCAGTGGCACATGAAGCCAAAAAAAGTTCAGCAATTGTACAAAATGACCCAGGTGATCGGCACTGACTCCTCATCACTGGGCCCATAGAGCAGGCTGGTAGAGACTTCCACCGGGTGAGCCGGCTACTTTGGCTGCTTCCTGGGCATCTTATTGTGTTCAAATGCAACTTCTTGGCCCAGACACGGGCGATGTGAGGTGACACAATAGTCCAGGGTGTCTGCGGGTCCTTAAAAAGTCTTAAAATGTCTTAAATTCAAATTTATGACAATAAGGCCTTAAAAGTCATTGAATAGTCTTGAATTTGAAGTTGTGAGGTCTTAACTGCCACAAACTTTTTGTCCAATTTCATTTATGCATCTTTTAATTTCTTTTTGTGAAAATGCGTAAAGCCTTTCTATGTAAAAGTCTGCATTTCTAATGTCACAAATCTTTGAAAAATATAAAACTGTAATTTTACTTCATACTTGCACTTAACTGTTGACAAAATGTAGATCGACTTAATAACCTCTAATAACCAAATAACCAAATTGCTACATAACACTCACCTCTGCACAAGACCACATACACTTCTTACCTACGATGATTAAATAAGCTAAACATGATTTGTCCAAAACTCTTTTGTCTAAAATGGGTCTCGAACGAATCTTAAAAAGCATTAAATTTAACCGTCTGATACATGTAGACACCCTGTAGTCAACATTCGTCATCACTAGTTCCTTGATGTCGGTTAGATGCGTGGGAATATGTTGTGGAACGGTGGTCATCGCTTCTGTTCCAGAAAGGATAGCATTGAGGTCTGATGCTGTCCCTGAAAAACTTTGTTGGAATTTCCTTTAATATATCACCAATCTTTATTTCGTTCATCATCAACTAACCTGGTCTGAACTGTCTGTCGGCTACATCTTCTCTTCCATATCTGAATGTTTTTTATTGTTTGTTAGTGGAGTAAATCAAAGTTAAAAAGATGTTTTCGTACAACAGTTTGACCCTCGTCCAGTGCCTCATTCTATTCTGTATCACGGTGATATTATCCCGTTTTGTCTGAATTTATCAAATAATTTATCAAATGTAGGAGGGTCATTCATCTCCCGCCTTTACCTCTAATGATGTGTTGTGCCATAAAAGCCTTCATAATGGCTCCGGAGGAGGGGCATCCATTAGACTGACTGAAGGGTAATAGAGAGCAGACGAGTAGGAGAAAGCACCTCTTTCTATCACATGCATGCATACTAATGGAAGATCCACCCTCACAAACAAGCTGAGTCCTAGACAATGCTTAATGATCATATGTAGAATTAATGAGGTTTAGCACATTTTAATAAGAAAAAATGGTTCGCTGAGCCCAAGGGAGACATTATTACTGAGAGTCTTCCCACTCCTACCAGAAAATCCTGGTGGATAACTGTAGTGCTCATGTTGCACCACATGGAGGCAGTGTTTGCTAACCAAGAGTGTTATCAGAGTCTTGTTGCTGTTACTATATGTGTCCACCAGATGGCAGTGTTGCACAGGACCTGATTAACCACTTAGAAGTATATGAGGATTTAAAGCATGGAATTACACTTGTTTTCCCCCAGAATATACAGATAGGGTTAGATTATGACATCTGTAAGTTGTATGCACACACTCTCAGACACACACACACATTGACACAGACAAACACGCAGACCAGAATGCAGTGTCCCCATTTCACCCAGCGCTAGTATGTCAGAGGGGGAGGCAGTGGGACGCTGTGACCTCTCAGGCCTGCAACAAGAATCCTCCTTCTGAGAGTACTCTTTCATTGCTGGAGATTAAGATACCTATCATCAGCTCAGTGCTGTTACAGACCGACTGTTGTCTTTGAAAGGAGCAGATATCATCACAAACTGTTAGTCTTTGTGTGCATGCTGTAAATTGTGTGACTGTTGTTCGATAAAACAGGAACATTTTGGACATGTTTATGTGTAGTGTTATTCAAAGACACAAAGAAACACTCCGTGGTGGTGGTAAGAAACATCCTTTAATGATTAAACTCAAAGTAGCTTTGGTAATATCAAGAGCATTTGGAAGTTTAGGTGTAAACATGGCATAGACAATCGTCGCTTTACACAGAGTAGCAGGGCAGTTGTCATTAGAGGCTGTCTCTTCTAACTGAACCCAATAATGAGCATCATGCTTAAAAAAAAAAAAGAAAAGAAAAGAAAACCCCACAGCAGACTAGCTAGTGTAAGCTCTGAATTAAATACTTTAATCCACCACAACATAGTTCTGTTTTCGGAAGGCTACAGGATGTCACGGGAGATGTCAAGTGGAGGACAGACCCTTACGCTTACAGCGTTCAAAACCAAGTCCTCTTATTTCTGATGCCATGAGAGACACCGTCGGCGCTGAAACACGAGCTGCGTGTTTTGAATAACTGGTCGCTGTGCCTTCGCCCTGGCGCGTGTAACACAAGTCGCATACAGCATTTGCAACCACATGCACAGGGCAGCTCATTTGATCTGCCGGAGCGTGGTGGCATACTGTAAGGTCGACTCGCTCGGCTAGACTGTACGCAGGAATTTACATGCTGCATTTCACTTTCTGACATCTTTGATCCACCTCAAAGCATCAGTCATTTTAATATCCCGTCCCATTTACTGGCAGTTCTTCCCACATGATGCTTTTGTAGCCCAGATATGTGTGTGTTTGGGTTTTACAGGCAGGCGGCATAACAGCCTAGAAAATGACTTCTGCATGCATCAAGTGTTAGCGTGAATCCAGTCCCTTTTAACAGTGGAATACACAGTGTTAGATAATGTGAGAGTAGTTTTTATTTCAGGCTAGATTGTCATCACCATCTGTTATGCGCAACACATAAACAGCGCTTGTATACAGTAGAACTTGGAGACGTCAGTGGGCAGAGACTGCAGCATGTCAAACTTCAAGTATGTGAAACAGACATTTGTATCATCACTGCAAACCTCTCTGTCCTTGTTTTCCTCACATATAGAGTTAATATATTTTCCTGTCATCTGGTATTTTCTTATATGGCTTCAACTCAGTGGCATTTCTGTCTAGTAATGTTAAGTTTGTTTTTTTTCCTTTGGCTATAATGCCCCACAGTGTTATTTTATTTATTCTACTAAATAGGCATTTTGGCTTCTTGAGACTTTAAGTGAACACAAACATGAGAATGAGGGACAATTAAGGCAATTAGAGCGAAAATAAAGCTTATATATATATATATATAAAGTAATTTCACTGTAATCCAACTCTTTACAAACTCGCAGAGTAATACTGACATTCCACTTTTGATTTCATCAGTGCACCACCCCAAACTCAGTTATTCTTTTACAGTAGCTGATGAAGAAAAAGTAAAGAAAAAAATAAAATCAGACACTGCAATGTGAAATAGACTGTGTTCCCTAAAGAAGCAGTCAGGCACTGTATGTACAGGTGTACCTCTGTCTGATTCTCGCTTTAATTAATGGCTGTTTGACTCTGAACAATAACAAAGTAACTCTCTTGTAAATGTTTGCTATCAGTAATAGGAATGATAAATACATAGCACCATCTTTTGTTGAAAATAAGAAATAGAAAAAAAAAAAAAAACACTGAAATTCACAAAATAGAAAAGGACCAAATCTATATTTCCTGGCTATGCTACATCCACGGATGTTACCACTCTTTTTGTAAAGCAAGCCCAAATCTTCTGCTCCGTCTATTTCTATACATGCACTTTGGTTAATATACTTGAAGAAACTTTTCGTTTTTTTTACTAATTCTTTGGCAAAACAAAAAAAGGCAAAAAAAAGAAAGAAAACACAACAAAATAGCATCTAATTATTTCATCATTACAAACAAACACTGAGGCACTTAATCAGCTAAAACAAAGCTCATACACGTATCCATCGACAGAGCAACACAACAACTATGTACATATATGTAAAAAGTGTTATAAATAGGTTTTAAACCATAGATACTATATACATCTTTTAACTGAGACAGTATTGGTTGTTTTTGTGTTGGTTTGCTTGTTGATTTTTTTGGTATTACCCCCCACTTCGCTGTGATCTGGGTGTATTAGCCTGGCGGCTCCAGGGCCCTTTGGTACATCAAAACTTATACTTCAGAGGGGGGCTGATGACACTTGCAGCTGGGCAGGGGGTTACTGGGAACACTGGGATGGAGTGATGGCTCATTCTCGCTTCCTCAAGATGACATAGATGAGTCCGCTGATCAGCGCCAAAGGGAAGGCCACCCACGCCAGGATGTAGCAGTAGCCAAAGGATGGGTCCGAAATCTTCACCCACCCCGGACTCATCACCGTGTAGATGATGGCTCCGCTCATCACGAACAAACCTGCAGGGAGGGGAAAAAAAATGAGCGCTGGATAATGCCGGCCATCATCTTGTTCAATTATCAGATCATGTTTCTCTGTGCTCTCTGTCTCGTGTCCCGGGCTGAACTCTGTCCGGCAGGGCGAGGCGAGCAGGGTCAGTGTTTCCCAGAAAGCATCTCTCCACACTACACCACACTGTTTCATGCTTATTGATCTCCAAGCCAGCCCTCGTGAGCCCTTCCTGCTCTGCCCGCCTCCCTCATCTGACATGGCATGATGTGTTTGTCAGACCCCCGCCCCGCCAGCCTGCCTGACATTTCAACTTGCACGGCTGGCGCTGTGCCCAGTGTCATTCCTGTTTGGCTGAGTGGGCACCTGGGTGCCAGGCAATGCGCTGGCACAGTATAGAGAGCAAACCTGGGATGTTGGAAAGGGCTGCCAAGAGAGGACACAATGGGCTGGCAGTGGAGCTGCTCTCTGGCCAAAGGGCATGAAGTACAATAGACAAGTGGAGCATTAAACCATTAGTAACTGGCTCAGACTCTCCTAATTTAATTCTCTGCCACAGTAGATGCAGTGTGAGCATCTGCTATTGGTTTATCTGTGTAGGAGGATTTGTGGTGAGTGGTGTATTTTCAGACCACTCAAGTGTTACTGTGCTAATCAGTGTAGTGCTGAAGAGATTAGTCATTTAGTAGATTGTCAAGTGGCTGTTTGTCAAGCAAACATGCTGAAAATTATGTTTTCAACTTCTCAAGTGTGAGGTTCTGCTGCATTTTTCTGTTTTATATCACAGGGAGTTGAATGCCTTTGGGTTTTAGACCGTTGGTCGAATTAAACAAGCAATTTTTATTAACTCCTGTCATGTTCTGTCGATTCATCAAAGAAAAACTACAGATGTGTAGTCATATTGGATCCAATGAGAATCCCTTTTTACATTTTGTGATGATATTAGCCAAAACAACCTGCTCTCATTTCCAGGGCGTTAAATACTGTTGCTTTGTCACAGCACTCAGCGGGTGATTTCAATTCCAAGCGTCATAGTGTCTTTATGAGATGCACTGGACTTTCAGCTAACTCCAATGTAAACCCATCCGCAACAAAACTTGGCGCTGAGAGCAACTGATGTAGTATAAAGTGGGAGAATGTCCATGTAGGGCTGCAGAAAGGGGAGGTGGATGGGTCAAACAAAACTGGACTTTGACCCAGGAGACCACAGTTCATGTCTCATGTGAAACCAAAATTCAGTGTTGTTTGAAGGTTATGTTACGCAATTTATGTACGGTCATCGCGCAGTATTTACGTCACATTACATTGCATAACGTGTAGTTTTTTAACCCAAAATGTGACCTTTTTCTGGGTCACATAGATATAGACTTTTCAAAGGGGAGACCACAGTTATTTTAACGTAACTACGCATTTTATATTAATGTCACACAGTATTTACGTCACATTACGTTCCATAATCATTTAAAACCAGAACATGATCTTTTTTTTTCGTTTCACCCAGGAGACCACAGTTCATGTCCCGTGTTAAACTAAAATTCAGTGTTGTTTAAATGCATGTACGATCATCGCGCAGTATTTACGTCACATAATGCATAACATACGTAGTTTTTAACCTAAAACGTGACCTTTTTTTCCGGGTACACAGATATAGACTTTCACCCAGGAGACCACAGTTTATGTCCTGTGTAAAACCAAAAATATCAATGTTGTTTTAACGTAAAGTTGCGCAATTTACGTATGATTGTTGCGCAGTACTCGCATCACGTTTCAATGCATTATTATTAAACCCAGAGCATGATATTTTTTCCATGTCACACAGTTACAGACTTTCACCCAGAAATCTTTTCACCTCAGAGACTACAGGTCATGTCCCGTCTGAAACCATAAGTAAACGTCACGCATTTTACATTAACGTCTCAAAGTATTTACGTCACGTTACGTTCCATAATTATTTAAATTTAGAACATGATATTTTTTTTCATGTTACACAGATTCGGACTTTCACCCAGGAGACCACAGTATGTTTCCTGTGTGAAGCCAAAAGTCAATGTTGTTTTGATGTAATGTTACGCAATTTACGTACTGTCGTAGCGCACTGACATTGTCACATTACATTGGGTAACCAATTGATTATTTTAACCAAAACATGATCTTTTTTCTAAACCAGTCTAATTATTTTTGTTGCCTAAATCTAACTGCAACAGTTTCACCATCCGAACCATGTGTTACTTTGTGTTTCAGCTGTGTGTCACACAGATATGCTAAAGGTTGCCCTGAGATGCTGAGGGGCGTGACAAAGCATTGGTATTTGACGACTTGGGAATAAGGAACAGGTTGGCCAAAAATATACCAGTGTCACGTCTGTTTAATCTATTCAATGTCCATCTGATCTCAGTGGATTTGCGAGGAAGTGTCAAAGGGGGATTGAACTTACTGGCAAGGATCTGGAAGGTTCCAGTGAGGAAGAAGCGTCCGCCCTTCTGCAAAGTGAAGAGCTGGCAGAAGAACAGGAAGAGAGACAGGCAGCTGAAGATGATGGCTAGGATCATGAGAGCCTGGACCGACTGAATCCATTCTGTAGAGGAGGGAGGAGAGAGAAGAAGGGCATCAATAACTGATCCACAGTCGTCATTATCAAGAGCATAATTTATATACAACATTGGCTTAATGAGAGCATGAGAAAGGACGGGTAGGAGGAGACAAATAAAAAATAAAGAAATCTCAAAGCTTGTTGGTTTTGTCTCTGCTGAATTGAAGCATCCTCTCTCAGAGAGCATAATGTTTACTTCTGGGAATGTGTAATGGATCCATAACAATGAAACCTAGGTATCTTGTTCCTAAAAGCTCTGCGAGCCCCTCAGAGCAGTACCCATGACTAAATGTACCACATTGATCGCTACTGCTAGTCCTTCAAGGCCAGGCTGCTAGAAGCCCATTAACCCATTAGACACCTGCATTGACAGGGAAGACCATCCATCCATGCTAGTGCGTGGCTGTGTGTTGGTGTCTGTGCCACCATGCCAGGAATCCCAGGACTTCCAAGCAGGGTCTATTTCTTGTCCGAGGGTTATCCATGCTGCCTTTCTGGCCTCTCAGGTTTCCTTCTTTGCATCTATCCAGCCCTTCTCTTTAGCCGTGTTACTGTCGCATTTTGGTGCCATATAAAGGTAAAGTAAAGGTAAAGTTCCACTGATTGTCACACACCTGAATGTGTGAAATTTGTTCTCCGCATTTGACCCATCCCCTGAGGGAGCGGTGAGCAGCAGCGGTGCCGCGCTCAGGAATCATGTGGTGATCTAACCCCCCAATTCCAACCCCTGATGCTGAGTGCCAAGCAGGGAGGCAGTGGGTCCCATTTTTTTATAGTCTTTGGTATATATAATGCAGCCATGTCGCAAGGTGCTTGACTACGATCTACGATCTGCTTGAGCATTGGAAACCATTGCATAAGTCCCATCTGAGCAAATATTCCAGACAAGCCCTATAAAAGTTTATTACGGCGCCATTTGTATGCACGCAAAGGCTGAACTCTGACATTCAAATCTCTGATGTGATTCCTTCAACATTCTCAAGCATCTGCGGTTTATTGATTCTTTTTGTAAATCAACGACATGTTGTGGTTTAATGGCGGGGGGCACTTACAACATGGAAGAAAAAAAAGGCATGATGCATAATTTATTGCGTGCAACAACAAGGACGATTACACTAAGTAATAAGCAGCTTACTTTGTGTGATGTTATAACTTTGACTGACCACATTTTAACGCTGTAGGCTAAGATGAACAAACGTCATCACCCCTGCACATTAGTTTCTCTTCTGTCTAAGAATCTTGCAGTTTCCTGGAGAAACACATCTCTGTTATAGATTTAAAGGGAAACAGTATCTTGTATGATGCGCAGGGTTACTAATATGGAGTCAGGTTACCTACAGTACCAGCGCTACAGTATGTCCTGAAGATCATTGGCTCGGGTCGATGAGATATGAGAGGAAACATGACACCCCTGCAAATCTCCAGGCCCAATACCACACCAGGGCAACAATTAGATTCCACCATAATGATCCTGTTGTCAGATGTTACATAATACCGTGTGATAACACTGTGAGAAATGGGTGAAATGTTCCATCCCCTGCCCCTATGAATAGTGCTCCCCTATAAATACCCACAATACATCACTGCTTTCTGATAAACAGACATCTTGTCCTCTTTCCTTCCTTCGCTGACCAGTCGTAGGAAACAGTGATGTGAGGCATTTCCTAGCATGAGGTGCGGTTCAAGGCTCAGAATTTCAACTGATAAGCGAGTATGAGTCATATTCATAAATTCACTTGGTTTATTATTGTGGTATTACAATGCAGCTAGTGGAGGTTTTCGCTGGAATACCAAACAGGAAACGGACTGTTGATGTTTTCTGCCTTCTATTCTGGGGCCCTGCACCCCATTGTGCTGCGGAGCACTGCACAACAAAAATAAAACTGTATTTACTTTGCCGTGTTTATGTATTGCAGGCCTGTGTGGGAGCACAAGGCATTCTTCCTCAATAGCTAATTTTAGCGCGAGTAAATTCAATGACGAAATTTTCCTGGCTGTAAGGAAGTGATATTAATCTCAAGCTCAGCATGTGATAACTATGACATGAGTATGTCTCACTGGGGCGTCACTGAAGCCAGCCTATGTTTTTGTAGCCAAGGCAACGACGAGAGGAAACTCAAAAGTTTCAGAGATGCCCTAAAAATAACTGTGACGACCGCGATTATGATTCACTTCAGAAGGAACTTGATTGCTCAGCAAAGCTTCAGAAAGCCCCATTGAACGCAGGCTTGGCGCCCACGTGAGAAAAAAAACACTCTACTATCTTCCATCTCCCAAAGCCAGAGAGCACAGACCCCGGGCACGCGCGCCTTCTTAAATAAACACCATGCGTCAGTGCGCTAATGAAAGCAAGTCAAACAAACTGGCCGCGCAATGGAGCTACCTGGCAGGGTATGCAGGCGCTGCTGCCACTGACAAAACACACACTGGCTGAGCACGGCTCATTCTAGACAAATGACATCACCCAGATGCAGCCAGCAGCTCCTGCACCAACGTGACGGCACATTTAGTAGCAAAACATACAGCTGCCCAACAGTGATCTCACAGAGACTTGTTGCTAAATTTCAGGACAAAGGAAGTGTTATGGGGCAGAAGCCTTCAACAGTAGTGGAATCTATACATCTATATTCTTTAAATCTTATTTAAATCAAACATGAGCTGTCTGACTGTCTAAATAAATCAGTAACGCTGCAGCTGGCGCCTTAAATTGTCCCCATGATCCCTGCAAACCAACACTAGACACTCTGATCTGACACTGGGCGTGACCCGCCATCAGCATGCTATGTTCTGCTGTGAGGTAGTCCAAGGTCTCCCTGCTTTCAAACACTCTGTCACAGGCATGCACACACACACACACACACACACACACACACACCACACATAGATCTAAAACTTTAAATACTCTCCGCAGCCCCACCCTGATCCTCCACAACTCCCAAACCCCTGTCACTATGGACTCCCGACACGGGACCTGAATATGGACATCACACCACGACTATTTATACAGTGGCAGCCTATCAGCTAGCACTTGAAAACAGCACTGCCACATTCTCTGCCCTAGATGGCACCAGAGTCCCGGAGGAGCCACGACACACCCACATCATCAACATGGTGAATGTTGGATTTCAGCAAGTCATTTTCCAAAGTTCAGCCCCCCCCCCCCCCCCCCCCCCCCTTTAATATCAGTGTGGATGGGTTTAAAGTGGATTCAGAGATTTTTAGTTCACCATTTAAACCTGAAAAGATCCTGAGATGCATCACGGCAGAGAGATGATTTAAATGTCCTGTATTAGCCTTTGAATTGTGAACACATTAAAGGAGAATAGTAGAATGTAAGGAAGGCGTCTGACCTCCAGTGGTTGCTGGGTCACAGTGGGATCCTCCATTTTCAGTAGAGCAATTAAACCAGAGGTCTGTGGTTGCGCCTGCTCCTGTCGTCCATTCCTGGTGTCAGCAACACACAGTTTGGTCAGTCATGTGGGAAAAGCAGCAGCAATAAAAATCAGAAATAAAAGTTTAAGTAGCTGTTAAATTCCTCAAATTACAGAGACAACAGTGCACCATTATATCTCCTCCTGCAGGTTTAAGATGCCTGCAAGCTTCAGTAGTTATTTTAGCCCTTAAAATTGCATCTGAATAAGTGAAGAAAAAAGAGTTATAGTGACACTCACGCTGACAATCGTTGACACAAACAGGAGAACCAGAGCAGCGACGTGCAGGAGGATGATTCCCAGTAGTAGGAGCAGCATCTTTACAGGCGATCTGGGCAGTAATGAGAAGAGGACACAGTCTCTGTCAGTGTGCGCGCGCGTGTGGATGTCAGATTTGTGGGACATGGGTGTGTCGCTGCAGCACGATCAACACGGAAACTTCATCGGATGTCAGGATTTACACAGCATGTGCGTTAATAATAACAGAAGAAGAGGGAGTCAGTGTTGATGTTCTACATGCGTAATCTGATTTCCATTTAACAACAGGTTTGACGACAGGATGAATTTCAAGGAGCGTATCTGTGTTTTGATTTAACAGCATTATATGTGCCTGAAAACTCTCTTACAGCCATCCTCTCTGACATCCTGTTCATTTAAGATGGCTTTAAACAGCCGGCTAGTGTCGTCTACAGCATGGAGATAATCACAGTAATGTGCGGTGATCTCTACAGCAATATCAAAACAACTTTAAATAAGTTATGAAAGTAAGTTTACGTGTAATTGAGGTGTATTTATCGAATTAAAATAAAGCCTTAGCGACCAAATCAGCTGTGACAGCTCAGTCCTGCTGTCTGTGCGCGCAGTGGAGCGGCGGGTATCCCAAAGAAAAGCGCGTTTCCTCCTTTTAATCCGGGCCGACTGTGCGCGCAGCTGAATATAAGGAAGTTTAGAAAAGACCAAAGTCCACTTACTGAGAGCGGGGAGCTTGTATTTCCACACACAAAAAGTAGTTTCAGGCTCGCAAAAAGCAAAAGCAAGTGTTTTTGTTTCCACCCAAAGAGTCCAGCAGCGGTAGTCCCTCGGTCCTGAAAGTCGCTCACAGACTAGATTGATGCCAGGGGCTGACGTGCTGTTATAAAGTGTCTCATTATGGAAGAACAACGCCCTGCGTGCGTCGCTGCGTCATGGAGTGACCCTCTGGTCCGCGGCCAGGGTTCCCAATATAGATGCGCCATGCGTAATAGCGCATGGGTTGCCTTAGTTACTAACTTGCTGTGTGTGTAGTGAGCTGACTGATCATTGTTTGGCTGTCGTGGTAACTAAAACCAGCGATCTGCTTTCGAAGATTTTTCTTTCTGTTTACAGCTTTTATTGTTGTGATTACAGATTACACTGCGACCTGGAATTCCTCCTGCTCATTTAACATATATATTTTTACACATATAGCAGGAACATAAATGTTTTAGAGTATCTTTTGGTATAGATAAAGAGTAGATGTTGACAAAGTGGCAGTGGGTTACGAAGAAGTTTACACAGCTCGATTTAAACACTTATATTTTGGAATAGATTTTTCCAAGGTTTAACCCCTTTGTGCCCAAAGACTTTATTCAGTATGATAAGGGAAAATGCTACAACATTTGTTCTGAGTGGTCACAAGTTTTAAAATCTGGTGCAGATATACTTTGGGCAAGTATCTAACAGTACAGCTCTGAAATGTTAATATCACATGAAAAACCACACCTTTTGTTAATAGTCAAAGTCAGTGTTTTTTTTATTGAGGAAACATTCACATTGTGTTAAATAAATGTCGTCTGTGTGATTTTATGCACAGCATGTGTGAATATTTTTGAATATTTAACTTGTCATGAGTTCACAGATACAAAATATTTGATTGTGCTTGTGTTATTTAAACCAACCATACGACCATTTCCTTACCACACCATATGTACTTTTGGGCTCATGAGACTACTGTTCAGTAAATATAACTTTTATAGATATATTGGAACGTATAGAAGAAAATAACAGGAGTCCCATGTGCCTGAAGACAAAATCAAGTAGAATGATCAGCCAATATTTATTTATTTTTCTTCATACACTCTAAAAAACGATTCATAGCGTTCATGGACACTTAAAATAAAGATGTTCTTCAGCATTAAAAAATTCTGTTTGTTTCATGAACGTGTTTTAGTCAGTTGACAAGTTATTTTAACACATTGGTCAAAATCAAAAACTTTTTTGACATTTTTGAGTAAAATGGCATTAAAATAAATTATTTAGAGTATCAAGATTTCGATAAATATTGTGTTAGTTCAACTTAATTAAGTAAGTCAGAGTTGGACCTGCTTAAAAAGATGCATGCAAAATGCTACCGTAATATTTAACCATATATAACCAGTAGCTTATTTTTTAGTATTTAGTATTTGAGTATTTGTGCTTAGACAAGCCCAGTAAACATGTCCATCAAAAATTCATATTTTAAGTCGAGGCACAAACTATAATTTGCTTTTTAGCCAAGATAGATATCTTGGGCAGGCTTTACATGAATGAATTGTCTCATAAAAGTAGCGGTGAGTGTTGTCTGTTTTTATGCCCCTAAACTGTAGTACTCTGGATATAAGGTGGCAAGCTGTCTCCGTATTTTTAAAGGAAAATTAGATTTAAACTGTCTTTTAATCTGAGGTGATTTTACAGCCCTAATTCTAAGTTTTATCTTTTGGTTTTTACTTGCTTTTGATTTTGACTTGATTTTTAAAATTTTATTGTTTTATTGTTGTATTTTTCTCATCTTGCAAAACTTTATTTATGACTGTTTATTTTTTGTCTGTGTTGTTTCAGTTTTGCTACGTGAACCACTTTGGGCTGCGTGTTTACATGAAAGCTGCTTTATAAATAAAGTTGAGTGTACAAGGAAAGGTATTTTGGACCTTCCCCAAAATGTTAAATTTCCCTGTAAACTCAGCGTTTGGTTGCCGTGGCGATTACAAACACAAACATAGTTGCAGTGTGGTGCAGTGCGGGTCTTTTCCCTGTGGTCGTCATGTAGTCAGCCTCGTGACTCACACAGTATGTGTGAAAGTGTGGATGGGTATGCCCGGCGCACCACCACACAGAGATAGCATCTGGGGCTCTCCTCTGTTTGACATGACTCATTTCCAGTGGGAGTGAGATGGCGTTCCACCCTGAACAGGGATTGCAGCCCCCGACTGTAAACGTGTACTGCATGTAAAAGAGGTAACTCTTGTAAATATGGGTGTTGCAAGTATTGAGGGAGAGTAGCGAGCGGTCAGAAGTGTAAATATTTGTAAGTATGAATCGACTACCTTATCTCGTCCTCCCTCTGGGTCTTCTGCACGGAGTTATTAGGAGATACAAGATCAACCAGCTGTCAGTTATAAAACAGCTGAAGCAGATTTTATTGGTTCCTGATAACACTGGATATATTATGTTCACAAGTCATCAAACACACCCTCCCTCACGTCTGCAAAACGTCAAAATCTTGCTCCATGAGCAGACACACTGAGCCTCCTTGACGGGCAGCACATTATGATCGCTCTCTGTGCATTAGGCGGCCGGTAGAGGAGCTTATAGGAGCCGTCCGACCTCAGATAACCCCTGTCAACATCCACTCTCTATTCTTCACCACTTAGCTCACACTTCCTGGCCGCCCTCTGCATGTGTTTCTCACACTCCTGTGAAAACACAGGCCTTTCTGCCACGCTCAAAAACACACACACACACACACACATGAAAGGGACAGTTACAAGTCCAGATCACGGCCATGAAGTGCTGCTGAGTGAGAGCTTTGTATCCACGCTGTAATCATAGTGTGTGAGCCTGAGCTGCGTAAAAGTGCCTCTTTGTCTGGTGTGATTGTTCTGTTTGTAGCGCATGTATGCATTGACGTAACTCTGGTGTTGACTGAGTCATATCTCTGATCATATGAGCGGTCGACAGCAAAGGTTCACAGTGACTTCTCAGAGGGAGAACTCTTGTTAAGAGTGTGGAGTAGCTGTCGAGGCGCTCCCCATCCCCATCCCTTATATGTCAATGTTTGTAAAAGCCTGACAATCAGTGGGCTGAGTGGACATGGGAGTGTTAAGTTTACTGTGTTTGTGAAGCCGGGGTTGGAGCCAAACTCTCCGCATAACAAACATTCAGGCTGAGATACTGAATAATGTTACATCTGGAACGGCGTCTAGCATTTCACCTCCATCGTTAAAATGGTACGACTTATCTTCACGTTAGCGCGGCACACAGTGAGAGTGCATACCAAAACCATAGATAGGACCTCGGCCAGGCCGGGGGGCGTGAATCTGGAGAGTAGAAGTGATTGAGTTACAGTAACTCCATCCACATACCAGCACAGAGCAGAGTGTTAAAACAGATGCGGCAGTCACAAGTGATGTTTTTGTTTCTGCCGCATTAATTCCTACAAGATCTGTATAATGAAGAAGCATTAGAGATAATGTAGCAAAAAGACAATCACCAAAGATGGGCCCTCGCCCTTGATGCAATTACACTCCACTCTTGTTGATTTTAAAACAATGTGACAGGCTTTCTTTCACTTGATTGCATTATATGCAGTTCCACTTATCTTGGCTCAAACCACAGTCCATTAGCTGTGATGAATAAATGGCTCATACTCACGACAGATATTGTTCAGCTCGACTTTGAGTGAGTGGATCCAGCTTGGGGCTTCTTGCAGATCAGAGGGAAGGCCTGTCTGATGCGTCACTGTCTGACCGGGGCCTTTCTGCCTGGTGTGTGTCGGGTTCTGACAGCTGTTGGTCAAAGGTGGGTCAGTCCGTGTGTCCTGTCATCAGCATGTGAAGTGCTGCTGTCTGTTGGTCCACTGGGTCGCAGTAGTTTAATAGCTCTCCTCCTACTGCAGCCGCGTCTGAGTCGGACTGCCCCTCTGTCGACTCACGTCAGACTCCTCTGGCCCCAGGCTACCAAACTATTGTACAAACTGACACATACAGTACTTGCATGTACATATATGAGGGTTATTAAAGGGACAATTCACCCCAAAATCAAAAATACTCATTTTTCCTCTTACCTGTAGTGCTGTTTATCAGCCTAGATTGTTTTGGTGTGAGTTGCAGAGTGTTGGAGATATCGGCTGTAGAGATGTCTGCCTTCTTTCCAATATAATGGAACTAGATGGCACTCGGCTTGTGGTGCTCAAAGTGCCAAAACAATACATTTGAAAAACTCAACAGCAATGTCTCTTTCCAGAAATCATGACCTGCTTACTCAAGATACTCCAACACAGTCTCACAGAAATATGTGAAATGGACACAACCTCTTAAGGGGCCATACACATGCCGCATCTAACCGCCTGGAAAACACGAGGTCGGGCACTGGATGCTACTTTTGTGCCTTTTTTGAGCCAGCTTTCAAGAGCACAGCAGTATGATGTGTCTGAGATTGCCAGGCAACCTTAACAAATACTGTATTGTAGCCTGAAATCCTGAGTGCAGAGCTGATCAGCTTCCAGACACTGTTTATAAGTGTGTAGGCCTATCGTCTGTGGGACAGATGTAAAGCTCTGGGTAGCCCTGCACTAACATGATCAACTTTTCCTTGTTAACACAGACTGATATTTACAGAAGAAGGGAAAGATATCTGTCGGCTGTGATTGGTTTTTCCTCGTCACATTACATGCGGTGCGTGCTGCTGCGTTCCAAAAGTTAAACTTGGTTTATCTGCGCATGCAGCTGTTGTGCCCTGAAAAATAGGCCCTCGGGAATTCGTGCTTGCACGACGACATCACGCGTTTACATTGAAACAATGAATTTGAGTGCGCAAAAATGGTGGTGGCCAAGAAAGGTGTTAAAATAACTTGCTAGCATTTCAGAAACATGCCAGTACAAAGTCTCTTACAAATGGTCACAGTTTGGTTAGGTTTAGAGAACAAATAATACACTTGGGCTTCAGTTAAAATAACTACATACGGGCTGTGAGTGACATAAATGTACATTTTTTGTGTATCTACATAAAGCACTCTTTGTTGTTAGGTCAAGTCATGTGACTAGGTTGACTCTTATTTCATACGGGACACAAACAGCGGTCTCATAGTTAAAAATCCATGCTTGTTTGACCCACCCCTCCTGGTTGCCCTACGCTGACTTTTTTGCTTTTTAAACTTAATTTGTGTGTCCGCATCGACCAAAGATCCTCATTGATGACGCCATTAATGTTTACATTTCATGCTGTCACGAGCATGAGCCTCTTGTCCATGAGTCAATGCTCACTTAATTCTACACGATGATTCAGTTGGTGGGTGTAGTTAAGTCAACTCACTTGCCGGAAAAAATGTTGGCATTGTCTCGCCTTCTGTCACACCACCCACCATCCACCTCCACCTCCTGATGACAAAGTCAGCCTTGATACCACATCACTTTAGAAACATTGATATTATACTTACGACGTGTACAAATGTTTTTTTCCACCACAAGCTGAGTGCCATCTAGTTCCATTATATTGTGTAGAAGGCAGACATCTCTAGGGCCGATATCTCCAACACTCAGCAACTCACACCAAAACGATCTAGACTGATGAACACCTCTACAGGTAAGAGGAGAAATATTTATTTTTGATTTTGGGGTGAACTGTCCCTTCAAGTGTGAGACAGAAATGATACGATGCCAGTAACTACAAGTATAATTCTTGCAGTATTGAGCATGTAAATCGGGTATGAGAACACAAAGGTGAGCAGGCAAATTGGGGATACAGACGGGCTTAAAAAGAGATGAAAGGTAAATACAGTCTGTTTGTTTGTGTGTCGATAAGTTTTGAGCTGCTCACAACCCCTGTCTTGTCATCACACTTTAATCAGACCACACAAAGAGGGGCGACAACAAAGGCGTAAACCGAGCCCTGTCCCTTAAAATACACTGAATACACAACAGAGTGCCTGTGATGTGAGTACAGATGGAGTTAACAAGATAATAATGAAAAGTAGCCGGCGGAGAAGTGAAGGCTTTTACTCTGAAATTAAACCAAAGCTGTCATGTCATTGCTGTATTATTGAATATATGCTAATAAATGACTTAACCTCTTATTCCCCCTGGGTTAGGCCTCTGCTAGAAAATCAGATACCCCAAATCAGCTGAGTATTTCTCTGCAACAACAAAGTAATATGAATAATATTGGTATCATATTAAAGGTAACACTTGAGAGATTTATTGCAGAGGTGTGGCATGGGTCAGAGTAAATATCCCTTTGGAAAAATGCAGTTGGAGCTCAAAATCTCCAGCAAAGACAGATGCTAATAAAGTGAAGCAGAGCAAATTAAGAGAGATTTTAGTAACGGCTTGTAAAGGCGGAATTTAAAAGCCATTTTAAGCCTCTTTCCCTCTATGCAGAGCCTACGCCATTGTGAGCATTTATACTTGTGCAGTGTAGTGTCTGTGTCACTCTGCAGTTACACCTCCAAAACACTAGTCGGCGGCGGAGGTTTCTGTGAAGTGCTATCAAGTTTAGCTGATTCAAAACACACATTAAACACACATTAAACATGGCTTAATAGAGACAATTTCAAACACAAGTACACAAATCAGCTTCACTATAACTCGCAGCATTCACAGACAAACACTTGTCTTTATCTGGACACGTTTTCCCCACAAATACAACATGCTAACGTTATTAGCACAAGCCTGTGGCATTTTACATTGTATAAATTAGCCTAGCAGCTAGCGATCTTTATTCTTCTCATATGAAACCATGGACAACAGCAACATTTAACAAAGGTAACGTTACAAAATTCAGCTCCATTACAACTCACAAGGTTCACTGACAAAACAACTAAACACGTTTTCCAAACAAATATAACATGCTAACGTTATTAGAACAAGCCTATGGCATTTTACATTGTATAAACTAGCCTAGCGACGAGCATTTCCTCTGCTCATATGAAGCCAGGATAAATCACACACAAGACTTAAAATGCTATTTTTGTGGAGGCTTTATTGTCTTCACAATTTATAGTTTCTTATCTGTGAAATTAAAGTAAATAAAAGCTTTGTTTGCACTGAGGGAAATGGTTTCAGCTTACAGAAATAGACAGGAGGTCTGCGTTGCTGCAACGTGTAGTTACATTTCTGGGGAGGTGCAAGTCAGGCTACAGGGTAGGCTCTACATTGACGCAGAGCTCACTCTGTAGTTACGGTGTTGATTTGATGCAGAAGTATAAATCGTGCATAACACCCACTAACATCTGACTTCAATCGGTAGTGGCTCCCGGGTCACGTGACTCTCCAGTAGTCATAAGTATTTATCGGCTCCAGCTCCAATCGGCTCTGATCGGCAGTGATGGAAATACGACACTTTGGTGGACACGCTATTTTTAGCCCCTTTGCCGGCGCAATGCAGTCACCTCAGGAAACACCATCTGTATCCGTCAAAGCAGTTCTCAGACATCATTCCAAATTTAGTCGGCACTGAGTTTGAAAGAGAGATTGAATACGTAACAGATTAGAAAAGAAGTAATCACTGTAACATTTTCACTGGCATCCATTGTGCTTTCTCTTGACTAACTTGTTTTCCAGCCAGTCCGTGACGTTGAATGTGACACACCAGGGGAAAAAAAAGCTGTGTAGCTGTGTACAAGCTACTAACAATAGGAAAAGAGTCACCTCTTTTCAGTAGGTTTTCCCATGTCTAAAAAACCTGCATACACACGCTAATTTGGGTGGAAAAAGAGTAAAAGAAACATTTTTGTACCATTTGTGCCTCTATGATAACTGTAAAACTTACTTGATGTCACTCAAATGTCACTTTAGGAATTAATTCTATCAAAAATAACTGTTGTTGTTGGCTTTACTGTGGAAAAATCAATCAGTCAGACCTTTATACATGCTCCCATTTATGTAAAACCACAATAAATGAACGGAATAACCCTTTAATTCTAACGCTTAGCCTAAAATCTCACTATTTGTTGAAATGTTCATGATTGCCTCATTTCACTTCTAATTTTGAATTGTAGTTTGTCAGCAAATTCTGGCACTAAAACGTAATCTTGACGGATTCAAAAACCCGTGTCATTCTGACTGATTACTGACATCACATGGTCATGATTCACGCAGTATCTCATGACACCCGGTTTGTAAATGGTGAAAGATGATGGCTGGACTAGAAGCATGACAGGAAGGTCACCAGCCATGAAAATGTGAAAAATGGTTGAAAAAAAAAACTGTGACCACTTCCTTTTTTCTTTTTCTTTTTTATTGGGCTGTGCCTGTTCCCATGATTCCTTTTAACGAAATAAAAACAATCTAATAAATGTGGTGGGTGCGTAACTCCCCGTCATCCTCACCCCACTATGATTCAGCAGGAAAGGATGCAGTACCGTAGCTCGGCTTCTGTGTCGCTCTCTTCTCCACCCTCTCCTCTTTCTGTGGGGAATGTGAAGAATTGAACTCATAGATCAATGTTATGGATTGTTCCATTATCCACTCAATCACACAGATCGACCCATAAGACCTCTGTCTTCCCTTCATCTCCATGGCTGACCTCTGAACTTTGGTGAGCAGTGTGGCTTCTCTGGCTTATCTCTAGCTGTGAAGAATGTCAGAGGAATATATTGGTGATTGGTGAAAAGTTTAGGGAGGCAAAGATTTCGCATGTGAGCGGGTTATCAGCAGACACTCACACATGCAGAGCCGCTGTACGTCAGGCTGGCAGTTGGGATGGAAAACCACACAGAATATGATGTGACTTATCAGTCGGTCTCCAGCTTCCTCTCTGCAGCTCGTAACAGTTGCTGGGCCGATAACTCAACGGATTCCTGCTTAGTTTCTTTTCTTGTTTCGTCCCAGTTTACAGTAATAGACAAACTTCACGGCCCAGCGACAGAGCGGCCAAACTGCCTCTTGAGAAAACTCAGAGTTCTGGCGCAGGTCCAAAAGCGGCAGGAAGAGCTGGTTCCCATAAATGTTTAGTGCTCAGTCCAAACTGAGCTCTCCAGCAGTTTGAGATGACTGGAGATGAAGCGATGAATGTTTCGTATCGTCAAGCAAAAGGGATTTAAACTTGATATTCCTGTAAAAGCCATGATCCCTTTGTCCCCTGACAACATTTTTGTTCAGTAAGATATTTTTCTACCATCAATTATGAACCAGACATACTTTCATGACAGTATCATTCCTATCCCATTAACATAACATTGTAATAGGATATTATTAATGTATTATATAATGTTGATCGTACACTGTTACATTTAGTATTAGATTTTTTGCATGTTTAAAGTTTGTTGTATTTTCCCTCTGCAACACTGAAGCTGGTTTAGGGGATTCTTGAAGTAAGAGCTGGCCTGCTTTGGAGAGGATTTAATTATACTTGCTGCTATGGTTACTGCATCAGGGTATTAGACAAAGGGCCTAAATTGAATTGGCACAAAGGATGTGCTGCATAAATCACCTGTGCAGAGTTCTTGCTTCAATTAGCACCCCCAAAAAGCAAAGCATTACATAGTTACACTCAGGGAAAAGCTTTTTCGAAATGATTTAGACTGATTTGAACACAGACGGCTCAACCTGTAATTACAGACTGAGTGCATCATTAAAGAAGAAGAGTTGTAGATGTCATGGAGACTATTTGCTTGAATGGAGGTATGCCAGTTTAACAATATATTACCACTGATTTCCAAATTATGGCCCTTTGATTCTTACTTTTAGTCTTTCTTAATGGACAAACAAAAGCTAATCTGTTGGTTTCTCAGGTGGGTAGTAACACTCATAAGTAAAAAATGTTTTTTAAAGGAGCCAGGTTATAATTTTGAGCCAGTAATCTACTTTTTACAACATTTGCCATTTCTACCTTTGTCAGCTCTAAAAGCAAGGACTGAGTGTAGAGACAGAGAGTGCACAAGGAGCACCTCTGCTGCAGATGCCAAGTTTCCAGCTGCCTGGAAGAAAAAGAAGCACAGCCGTCTTTTGACTATAATGTGATGATGACGGAGCAAAACCCAGAACAAGAGTCAGCTTCCAGCAACAATTCCTGGCTACATCTGGCCACACTTTGTATACCAAAATCTAACAAAGACAACAGTTACGTAAGTGCTGTGCCTCCCGAAAAACACTGAGATGTCTAAGATTTAAACTCCTTTGCCGTCCTCTGCAAGCACTGAAATAAGTTGTTCATCCCATAGGTAAAAATGAAGTTGGCTAGTTATGTTCATTTTTCATGTGTACCAACAAGAAGTGCTGTTTTTTTAATTATTATTTTGTACTGCACACCCTAAAAAATGTTTTAATGGAAAATAACTTGTACTTTGAGTAATTTATTAACCAGGTTCTATTTTACTTTTACTTGAGTAGATTTCCAAAATGTGATTTTTACTTTCACCTGATTCATTTTTATGGGAGTAATGGTACTTCTACTTAAGTATAGATTGTCAGTACTCTACCCACCGCTGTGGTTACTTGATTATATCATCATTGAGTGCGTTTACATGGACAGTTTAATTCCCCTTTTATTCGGAATGAAATTTCATTCCTATTAAAAGTCATCTTGTAAACACCTAATTCAGAATGAAAATGGCCAATGAGATTGAAAATTCACTCCAGTGTAAAGGGCTGGAATATTCTGTTTCTGATTCCGAATGAAAGAATTTCTCGCACTTGTATACACTCATTCCTCTTTAAGTTCATTTCGGTCTTTCTGCGCATGCTCGTTTCCTTGCCCTTCTGGCGCGATGACGTATATAGCTCGCATAGCAACAGGCTGCATAGCAACGGGCTGAGATAGAGCAGTCGGACTCGTTGCACTAACCGGATCCATTCGCCAAAGCACGGTCTTCTATCTCCCTTCTTCGACCTTCTACCTTTCTTCTCCTCCTCAACAGACGAAGCATTAGCAGAACAAGGTTGTTGTCGTACTGCTGCTTCACGAATATAAGAAAAACAAGCCCGAAAAAGGCACTAAGAACGGCGGCGTCATGCATCTTGTTATCTGGAGCGAGGACTACAGTGTTTTCTTACGGTACACGTAAACACCTAACATCAGGCCCACCACATATCCAATCAGAAACCTTCCCTGCCCCAAACCTTGCGCAGACCCGAATAAAGCCGATTAAAATGATCTCCAGTGTAAACCCTCATTCGGAATGAGTATTTCCCATGTAAACTACCTGGAAAGACTTTAATTCCGAATGATTTCATTCAGATTTATTTAATTCCGAATGAGAAGCCATCATGTAACTGCACCCATTGTTGACTTATTATAATTTTGGCCACTAGGGGGTAGACCTCCAAAACAGACATCTTTAAATTGTTATGGTTATTGTGTTAGCAAAACAACCTACTCACACATCCAGTAAAACAGCAGCATTAACATCCTATAGGAGTTGTATTTCTGGACAGCTGATAATAGATTTGCTTGTCTTCTAGCTCTGTTTTGGTCTCCACCAACATCTGAGGTGTGGAGAAGGTAGGGTAAAATGGGTTTATCTGCTGGAGACAGGTTTGAGAATTGTGAATTTCAACAGTATTGTTGGATTAAATGTCTCTTCACATCTACAATGAAAAAAAACGAGGCTAAAAAGCGTTGCAGAGTTGCAAAGTTAGATGGTAAGTGTCATGGATTAATCGTTAGGATAGAACCCAATAACATCACTTTATCTGATTCAATGGTAATATAAAAAGGTTGATAAAAGTAATACTTCACCCCCCAAATGATAATTTGTTACCAACCTCATGTTGCCTTTAATTTGTGGAAAAAAATGTTGTTTTTCTCGAATGCATCTGGTGAACAAAGAATCCAGAAACTGAATAAATTATGAATAATTAAAGTCATAGGGGTCCGCGTTTAACAACAGCAAAACTACATCAAAGCATCCATTTACAAACTCACAAAATCGTGCAACGTAATCCAAGTCTCATTTTTCCAGTCTTATGCTCAGTACTTCCCAAACAGACGGTCCTTTCTGATGGGAAACTGAATTAAAGGTGAGACTTATCTATGCTCTCTTCAAAGCCAGACTCCACTCACATAAACAGTAATTTTACCTCACTGAACACAGGAGCTGCTGGTCTACTGCTGCCTCGATTAGCTGGTTTGTTTGTGTTATTGTATGACTTTGGTGTTTTAAAGGATTAGTTCGGATTTAGCAAAGTCACAATAATAATACAATAACACAAACAAACTAACTATTGAGGCAGAAGTAGACCAGCAGCTCCTGTGTTCTACCGACGTAAACTGCAATGCGTGAGTTGCATGAGAGTTTGTAAACAGAAGTTTTGATGTAGTTGCTGTTGTTAAATGCAGATCCCTATGACTTAAATCCATCCATCAATTTTCACATAGTTTGGATTCTTCGTTCACCAGACGCATGCAAGAAAAAGCAGTTTTCTTTAAGAGTTCAACTCAACTGGTTGTGAGTAACTGTTTAACAGATGGTCATTTCGAAGGTGAAGTATGTCTTTAAAGGGCCAGTGTGTAATATTTGGCATGGTTTATTGTCAATCTGAATCTGAATTTGAATATTCTACCCATTAATATGTTTATACAAGTGTATGATCGCTATAAAATAAAATTCGTTTGGTTTTCGTAGCCTTATAATTATGCTTTTATATATATATATATATATATATATATATATATATATATATATATATATATATATATAGTAAGGGCCTTGCTTTAGAGAGATCGCCATCTTGCGCCGCCATGTATGTACGGCAGACCGAGTGGACAATCCAGCCAGCCAGAGAACGCGTTTCGCGTGTATAAATGAACCAAGGAAGAAGAAGGAGGAAACAGCAGAGAGTGTTAGTAGTTCGTAGATAGAGAGTAGTGAAAAGTTTTTTTAGTTATAAAGTTTGCGAATGGACCACACTTACCACGCAACAGGAGAGAATGAACCCGAACCGTCATCTGCGAGGAAAAGAAGACGCAACTTCACTCCTTGTGATGCACTCTCTGCGGCGCTTTTCCTCCTGGTGATATATCTCCCCAACGATGGCAGCAGTAGCACCGAATCCCATTCTGTGCATTCAGCCTCTCTTCTCGCCCGCTCAGCATCAAACACATGGAGTTCCTCATCTGTATGCTCCGGCTCAAACAGGTATGGCTCTGGGTCTGTGTCCGCTACACGAAACTCTTCAAAATCGCGTTCAAAGTCGTCCATTGCAGCTACTATAGTCCGGAGATATTCCTAGGCTAAATAAACAGCTGAGCACTGTTTACCGGCTACGCTGTCAGTCAGTGTGCGGGCTGGAGATTGGCGGAGCAGAGAGGGGAGGGGGTCCCCACTTAGTATCGTAAATGAGTATGTGTGTAAAGTTAGAAGTGTGTCTGTTACGCCAGAAGAGTCAGAGTTTGGGACGGAGTGGAGTGTTACCAGAGTTTCTGGAGTGCTCAAATAAACGGGCCTTTTTCCCGAACGCTCCTCTGGTCTCCTGCTCGTGAGGGATTCATTACAATATCATAACATGGTTTAGATTTCTAAATAAACATTCACCTCGTCGCTAGATAGACCTACTCCTGAAAAACTCGTGCGCAAGGCTTTTTGTCCCTACGAGGCCACCGTCATTTACCCGACGGGAGGGGTGAGCGAGTGAGCCCTGCAATCTAGAATTTGACCACTGATGTCACTGTTTCCAACGGTTTTCAACCCATTTTACACACTGGCCCTTTAAGATGTGAGGTCAGTATCTGTTTCGAGAGTGAAAATACTATTAATCAACAATAATATAATCAAGTTAGCTTTTGTTTGTCCATTAGGAAACGCTAACAGTATGAATCAAATGGTCGTCATTGGGGAATCGGTGGTAATACATTCTTAAACTGGCACACTTCCAGTAAAGCAAATAGTCTCCATGACATCTACAACTTTTCTCCTGCAATGATGCACACTCAGTCAGAGTCTGTAATTACAGCACACAGTAAGAAACCCTTGGTGACTGACACCAGTCTCAAGTGATCCACGATCAGCTCTTTAGTATGGCATGGTGGTATGTAAGAAACATAAAATAACTTGGGGCACAGGGCATCTATAACAAGAACGGGTGTTAAGAATAAACCGCCAATATGTTTGGACTGCGGGGAGAATTCCAGAGTACATTCCCCATATGCGGGGGTGGCAGAGGAGGTCAAATAAGAAGGCCTATTTGTGTCCCATCCAAACAGAGACCCATAACCTCAAAGAGACATAGAAACAGGGAGTTCGTTCTACTTAAGTGAACTGACTTTTCATGGGGGTGTATTTCTGATCCGGAGTTGGAAGGTAGAAAGGGGTAGGAAACCCTCAACTCTGTGCTATCTGTCAGTGTGTTTAATCACAAGGTGATGAGAGCAGGGAGGCTTTTGATGTCAGCTAGACAACAGGGGGCCTTTCTTTGCAGTACTAGGGTTCAGGAATGTGCCTGGACTTGGGAGTGGGACTACAAATACACACACTGCATGTAGGAAACCAAGGCAGAGACCTCCTGCCATCAACTTACTGCTGAAGGTTTAAGTCAAACACAGTGCTGTTTGCACAGCAGAGAGCGTTCACTGTGACCGTGACTTACAGTACAGCTGTAAAACATTACACCTAAATCAAAGTGCAAGTTATACACACATGAATTGAGGGGTTTATCTTTATGGTCACTCCCTCCCTCCCTGTAGGAATCTGTATTATGAAATGACTCTGTTTACACCAGAGATGTTGTCATGCCTTTACTTGAAGCCACTGAAAGGATTTACCAGATTTCATGAGATAAAGCTCTGATGCCAGGTTGCATCTCTTATCTCTGATTACTATGCCAGTCCAGTCGGCGTCTGCCTCCAACCTTCATTCACTTTGTTTGCAGACACTCAAACTGAGACATATTTTGTGTCTCTTCCCTCTTGTGCTTTTGTGAAGGGATCTCTCCTTCAATCTGATAGTGGTGATCAATTTAACGATTGTAGACGTGGTCACCACAGTGCAGAGGACGTTAAACTCAAACAGCACTTCAGATTTGAGCACATTCCTGAGTGAAACCAAAGGCTACACCGGAAGTGCAGTAGTAGTAGAAGGGTTGGGTCAAGAAGCGCTGTAGTGTTTATGTTTGTTCAAGGTAAGTTCAGGCTCTGAAAGCTGTTGATTGAATAAACAAAATTAAATTAAACTCCCTGTACTTAAGAATGAAGACACGAAGAGCTCAAGTCCTATAAAGCCCCATTTCCACCAAACACTTTCAGTATGGTACCTTTGGAACCAACAGTAACCCTTCAGACATGGTACCTAGACCCTAGAGTTTCCACCACAAACAGTCCTCTTAAATGTGGGCGGGGTTGTTGTCACTCACTGCTCCATCCAGCACTCACTGTATTTCCTCCTTTATCAGTCTGCACCTCGTTTATCATTTACAGAACGAGGCTGCACGCCAACATTTTCAGAACAGAACAGGCTGCAGTGAGAGTCTCTCTCCATGGGATATTAAAAAATAGTGTGTTTGTGCATTTAGTCCTTCTCAGGCAAGCTCAGGGGTTTAGTGTTGCTGGAGTCCACAGGAACTACGCTCCACGACGCTTTTTTTTTTCTTCAAGTGAGGATTAGAATATATGTGGTTCACATAATCCAGATCCAAAAAACATCCTTTCATTTTATAGTTACAGTTTACTAATAAAACTCTCCACAGTATGAACAGTGGTTACATGAGCCTCAAAACCAGCCACAACTCAGCCCTGAGCAGAGTGACTGTCCTCTATTGACCACTTAGACTGCAGTGTTCACAGCTCCACCTTTTAGTACCAGATCTGTGTGCTAGGTACCCCAACAGAGGGGGGACCAAACATGGGGACAGTACAGAACGGTTCCATTGGTACCATCCACAAATTTTTATAGCGGAAATGGGAAAAAATGTGAACCGAACCGTACTGCTCCGTGGAAACGAGGCTTAAGTGTCGTAGTGTTCATGTTTGTTTAGAGTGAGTTCAGGCTCTGAAAAGTGTTGACTGCATAAACAAAATTAAATTAAACTCTGCATTTTTAAATGTGCAGGGTCAAGATGCAGATCCTCACTGTACTGGAGCATGAATGGAGGGGTGTAGGCAAAAGGTGAAGGAAAGAAGCCAATGAGAAGTGAGTGGTATGGAGCTCAAGTCCTGTAAGATGGGTGTGGGGTTTCATACATATCTCAGAAGTTGTTTGCACAGCTCTTCCTATGGGTGAGGTGATGAGTAATGGGTCGTTAAAGGAAGATGGTAAAAACACTAAAGTCCATCACAATCCATATTTCTTTTTACACCACACTTATCTGGCTTGCTCGGATTCAAATCACAGTCTCCCAGTCAGGTCAGTGTACGTTGACAGGTTTGAGTGAGCTGTCAGAGAGGTGTGTGTTTGTCTTGGTCTCGAGACAACCAGTGTTCAACAAGCTAATCTAGGCTGTTTGTTTGGAGATTACGGTCACATGTGCTACCTGGACTGCTGTTTGTGCTCCACTGGACCATGACCTGTCGCCAACCTGGTGTAAAAACAGACCTGTGGTTTGGATGAATAGTCACACCGCACCATATGACTGCTGTTCATAGTGTTATGTTATAAATCAAGAGCTTTAAGCTTGGAAATGGAGTGAAATTTTGTGATATATGTAATTTCTGTGAATGCTGCTGAATGATTGTTTTTTCATAGTCATGGCAGTGCTCCCTTTTGGCTGTTGAGGTACCTGTTGTTTGACATTAAAGGGACAGTTCACCACAGAATCAAAAATACATATGTTTCCTCTTACCTGTAGTGCCATTTATCAGTCTAGATTGTTTTGGTGTGAGTTGCTAAACGTTGGAGATATCAGCCATAGAGATGTCTGCTTTCTCTCCAATATAATGGAACTAGATGGCACTCAGCTTGTGGTGCTCAAAGCGCCAAAAAATACATTCGAAAAACTCAACAGCAATGTCTCTTTCCAGAAATCATGACCTGCTTACTCAGAATGATTTAAAGACTTTGTTGTAAGCAGTTTTATGTAAGAACTAGTTTCTTTCTAACAGTTAAATGTTAATTGGTTAACTGCTGAGGATATTTTTGACCGGTTACACATGTTGGTCTGTAGGTTAATTTGCTGCTATCCAGTTAATGCACCGCGCACCACAGGGGTCTGGTGGGAGCTAGCTAGCAGCTCTGCTCATCTGGTGATAACCGCTAGTAATGCTATCCCGACTCAACAGCATTGCTGTGGAAACATTGTGCCCACTCGTCGATCTCCCCCCAGGTCGCTCCAGTGAGTAAGCGGCTCAAGTGTTCCAAACCCCCTTAGCATTGTTAATTATATTAGCGCTGTTAGCTTGGTTAGCACTCTTAGCAGTATCAGCAACATTGTCCCAAGATGAGAATCTGCAAAACCTGGGATGGCGAAGGAATGGCTTGCCTTACTCTGCCTCTGATTGGCTTAGCCTCGTGTTCTTACACTAGCCCAGCCAATCCCACTCCTCTGGCCAACCAAGAGCCAACCAATCCTACCAATGAAGGCAATGAGTAATAGCCAGTCATAGGTAGAGTGGGGCGGTTCATTCCTTCGCAATCCTAGGTTTCGCAAATTTGCCATTGCACAGCATTGCTGCGGAAACATGACTAGTTGCTAGCTAACTCCCACGCAACGTGGGTGGTGTGTAGTGCAGAGTAGCCATAGCTAGCCAACCAGTGGAGACCGGAGGGTGGGCAGTGGGCACTATGTTTCTGCCTTTTAATGCGGCCAACAGACCACAAAATAAAAAGCAAGACCTATCCACCTCTAAATGGATAGCACTTAGAAATGTGTCGCTAAGACTTAAAGGATAGGCCTCTTGTATTTTGTATTTCACATTGCCCTTTTTTTTTTTTTGTAAAAATCAACAGGTTAGCTACCTACTAATGTTGATTGGGCTATCTAAAACAAAATGAGCAGAAACTGACATCCCTACTTTATACCGGACTACACCCACCAACCATATCATTATGCAGAAGGAAGCGTGCATCTACTCATGAATGAGAGGCTCATGTTTGTGACAGCGCGAGATGTCAAGACTAATGGCGTCCTCCTCGGCTGAGCTGTAACATTAACTAGCTCAGTGGTGCTAGGTGAGCTAGCAGTAGATGCATGCTTCCTGATGCACAGTGACACCATTGGCAGGTGTAGTTTGGTAGAACGAAAAAAGTTCCCACATGAAACTGCTCACAACAAGGTCTGTGGATTATCTTGAGTGACTCTGTCATGATTTCTGGAAAGAGACATTGCTGTTGAGTTTTTCAAATTAATTCTTTTAGCACCACAAGCCGAGTGCCATCTAGTTCCATTATAATCAAAAGAATGCAGACAGCTCTTTGTCCGATATCTCCAACACTTGGCAACTCACACCCAAAACAATCTAGATTGATGAATAGTACTACAGGTAGGATTCATTCATTTGATTTTGGGGTGAACTGTCCTGTAAGAGATTTACAGTAGGTGTCCAGGTGGTATGTAGTTATTAGTTTCCAGCATTTTTCAAGAATAACAGTTCGTAGTATATGCAGTAAATGTACCTTGTAACATATCTGTTGTTAGAGGCAAAATTAAAGCATTCGGAGACATTTAACAGTGCCTGATTGATCGTCATGGCAGTTGAATTTTCAATGAAATAACAAGATTTTATGTTTTTTTTTTTTCTTTTTATACAACTTGTGAATACATTACAGGTACTCAAAATTAAGATAATCCATTTTTATTATCATATTTTGACATCAGTGCCTTTAAAGTTAAGTCATTTTGTTTAAGTTCAGATCACCCACACCACCCTCAAACCACTCTAAAACCATTAAAACAGTCATAGTTAATTGTATTGGTCCCCCAAGGGCTTTCTCTTCTAAGACTTAGGTGTAGCCCACCAGACGGGGCATGCTGGGGAAGCTCTTGCGCATGCTCATGCACTTCTCCTGGTCCAGGAAAAGTGAGTTGGCCTTGATGGACAGGTCATGCTCCAGGGTCACTTTGGTCTTGACGAGAGTCTGCAGGGTGTTCTCAGCCTCCATTAGCCTCTCCCGGAGCTTCTGAATGGTGTCCTCGATCTCTCTCACCTCACTCACAAGTCTAGACAAGGAAAGAGGAAGAGAAAAAAGTGATGGCAACCTTTTCAGAAACATAACTGAATAACATTTGGAGCTACACCCTGTGAAATAATTTGTTGATACAATAGTGTTGTAGTTTTGCGGTAATTGTTGAGATTGTAACTTCGCAACATCCTGATTTACATGCCGTGCCAGAGGTATAGTACCTGTGGTGAGGGTTGTCCCTGCAGAGCTCTACGTTCGGCCTGCGGGTCCTCTCCTCCAGCCTGGTTTGGGCCACTTTCAGCGGGCACTCCTTGTCTCTGATGGCCTTCTTCAGAGATTCAATCAACATCTCCGTCTGGAAGATCTCCTGCAGAGTCTGGGTGATGAGACGAGACATGAAAAACAATTTGTACACAGGAGTAACAGCTGAACGTCTCATTCATGAAGATAGTGGGTCAGCTGGTGTAGAGGGTGTTAATTAGGGTGGAAGAGGAACTATTGACAAGAGTGGGAAAAAGATGAGAATCTCAGTGATTGAGGCAGAGAACAAGTAAACAGTGCAAGCTTTGAATCAGCTGAGCACGGTGCTGCACAGTGGCCTGCTCTGTCCAAACCCATTTGATTTAATTTAATTCCAGTGAATCACTACTCCTCTCAGCCGACAGTGACTGAGGTTTATTAAGGACTGTGTGCCTCACATCACAGCTGCTGTCAGTGTTCAAACCCATCCAACAGCTGATGTAGATTCAAAGTGTAACCCCCAGCAATTTACCCCGGGACAATGGGATCCAGTGTAGAATATGGCTCAGTGAAAGGGACATTTATTACCATTCCTCTCAGGAATGTTTTACAGTAAACATGCGCATAATCCACTACAATCCATGTCACAGACAATAAAGAGTTATTTTATCTTACATTCCACATTCTGGGCACAATTTTATAGCGCAGGTACTGTTTAGAGACAACACATGATCTCCTCCTAATAAGTAGCAAATTCAGTTACCCACTAATGGAGGAGAGTGAATGGATTTTTTCTTAACATAGAGCCATGTGGTGTGATTGACTCTTTAGAGCCACTTTTTCATAATCCAGGCTGTTTTATTTTTAATCTTTAAACAGTAAAACATCGGATGAAGGCGGAACTCTAAAAAAAAATAAAATAAAAATTCATCATGATCATGATTCATCATGTCACCAAGATAGACGTTTTTCTTACACATACATTACTGGAAAAGTGCAGATCTGGCCACTCTAGACAATGTACCTGACACAACTGTGCCCGGTGGAATTGTCCATCCTGGCTCCCTTATTACTAGCTTTTAGTAATGGTTCACAAATTAATTTTTCAATCCATCCTGACCCACAGCAAGAGGGTTCCTGGTTCGAACCCGTGGTGGGGGAGCCCTTCTGTGCGGGGTTTGCATGTTCCCCCTGTGTCAGCGTGGGTTTTCTCCAGGTGCTCCAGCTTCCTCACACAGTCCAAAAACATGCAGGTTAATTGGTGACTCTAAATTGTCCGTAGGTGTGAATGTGAGTGTGAATGGTTGTCTGTCTCTATGTCTCAGCCCTGTGATAGTCTGGTGACCTGTCCAGGGTGTACCTCGCCTCTCGCCCAATGTCAGCTAGGATAGGCTCCAGCCCCCCTTCGACCTCTAACAGGATAAGCAGTTACAGAGAATCAATAAATGATTCCATCCTAGTCAAGGTGGTGGTGAAGATAACAAAAACAGGGACTAATTCATTTCGTAATATGCCTAACTTGAGTGGATCATAACATATCCTGTATGGCATTAAACTGCAGATGTTCTAGTTTAAAATGAGACCAAACTTTTCTATTTTAAGCCATGACGAAAGGCCAAAATGTGGCCTGCAACAGACTAGGTAAGACTTTTGTTGGTCACTTGTGGCCCACGTTAAGAGGAGTGAGGAGTCAGCGGTCAATGACGATATGAAACGGCCAATAAAACAGGTGTTTCAACAACTATAAATCACAGTAACCATGAGAGGTCCTTGAACATACAAAATATTAGGCTGATTGGTCCAGTAGTTTGCAAGATTAGCTGTGGACACACAAGACCAAACAGCTTACGTCTGGTGAACAAAACAAGACTATATTGTCTTTGATGAAATGAGACAACGTAGAAAAGGTAATGACCTTAGCAAGGTGTGTCTGCAGGCTGTTCTTAGCATCAGCGGTTTCTGATATGCGGTTGGTGAAGGCTACGTTGGCGTTGTTGAACTGGTTCCACATTTCGCTGGACGTGGTGTTGAGCAGGATCTCTATCTCGTCCCTCAGCTTGTGGGAGGCAGCTCGTTCGCTCTGGGAGTGCAGGATGTTGTCGTCCGTGAACTTAGACCACGTGTCCGGCAGGGAGAGTCTGACAGGGAAAAAGAAGGACAGGTTTTTTGAAGTCAGTATTTTCCCTGCCTTTTAACATGCTGTATATGGAGAAGAATTGGTTGGTGTCCCACTTTGGTCCTGATTAAAACATCTCAAAAACTTGTGGATATTTTGATGTTTGTTTAGTAATTTCTCATCTTTGTGCAGGATGTTTTTTTCTGAACACTTATGGAGGCATGTCATCTTCAAAATGGCCTCTGATCCATTGCTGTCACTCACCTGTATTCACTTATCATTCACGATTGAATGACACCCTCTACCAAGTTTATAAAACGTTTGCTTGACTCCTGTCCACCATTTTGCACCCTGATGAAGACCTTAGGGTCAAAACCAGTCGGTGTTTTAATGTATGCAGCCATGTTTTTTGAAGTGCATTTTTTCTTAAGTAGGCCTACACCCTCATCGGCGTGGACTCGTTATGTTTAAATCCAGTTTGAGAACAAAGCAGGGCAGCAGCCAGTTTGACTTTCAAAGACTGTCAAAGGCTTTCCTGTGATTGACAATTCAACAAAACAACCCTGTTCGGTATTCCAAGCTGCTTTAAACAAACATGAGAAATTGCTAGCAGCTGTTTGACATGATGTAACGTAGCAGTTAATATTTGATCACATAAAACTGCACTCACGAGGGGTCTAGTCTCTCAATCCCTCTGTAGTAGCCGATGCCGTCTGATGTGTTCCTCAGATGGTGACACCTGTCATCTATCCTCTGAGCCGTCACTTTGTCACTCATGTCTCTTTCCAACTCATGCTGGGCCGCTCGGTTTGACCTGAGGAACCCCAGAGAGCAGTGCAGGAACAAAATGATAGCTCAAACGCCTGTCAGACTGCACAGTGTGAAATGATCATCAATTAGAGTCCTGCATTTGTTAATGTTTCATAAATTGATATTTCAGACTCACGCCAGCTGAGCGATGGCTCTGTCCAGATGTCGTCTCATCCTTTCCTGACATGACTTGATGACTTCCACTTCCTTGTTGCAGTGCAGGTAAAGAAAAAATATGCTTATTTCTTTTTCAAGGTTGCTGTCAGACGTCACACATGCTCACACTCCTGCTCTAAAGGGGAACTACGCCTGTTTTGAAAATGTATACATTATTCCTGTGGTCTAAGACAGTCCGAAAATATTAGTCGACAAACAGCTCTCAAATTCCTGATGTCATAGAGCATAAAGTCAAGAGCTGCTCTATAGACAATGAATGGTGAAAGATGTTCTAGAGCAGTGGTCATGACATACAGCAAAGGGCTGCAGGCTGGAATTGAACCCAGGGTTGCTGCAACAAGGACATTGCCTTTGCACATCGGTTGCCTGCTGAGCTACTGGGCGCCCGGCTGACACCCGTTTAAGTAGACTACCTCCTTTCAGTATTAACATTAGGTGAGTAGCTACATAGTGTGTGCAAGAAAGAGAGACAGTCGATGCACTCAGAGCATCAGAGCAGAGAAGGAATTAGCAGTTAAGTTGTAAAGTGGTTTGATATTTCCTGTCGCTCCCATCTCCCACTGCCGGTTTGTTTTTGTAAACATGACAGGTGCTTGTGCAAATGGACAGCAGTAATCAGTTACCGGGCCACTAGTATTTTTCATGTTCAAAGGGAATATGAATGACCTGATTTCTCTGTGCTCATGTAAACACCATATCCCAAATATGATCGTGTTCTGTTGTCATGTTCATGTCCATGTAAATGCACTCATTGTCAGTGGAGTAGCTCACGACTTTATACATGAAGACGTCACAAGTTTGAGACTTCCCTCTTTGGTTTCTGGCTTTGAGAGAGAGTAGGTCATGTTCACGAATGTCGATTGAGCTTACCTAGGTCATGGAAATAACATATTGGAATTCTCAGTTTAGTAGGTGTTACCTTTATGAGGTCTTTCTCTACGTCATCATGAACCAGATCGATGGACATCCGCTTCTCTCTGTGGTACAAACACTCTTGAGACACCTATTGACAAAGCGATCGTGACTAAAACAAGCTGAGATGATTGAGTACAATTAACAGTCATTCAATATGCAGCAATTTCTTCATGGTGACATTTGAACAGGTGATCAGGTATGTTATATAAGCACATTATATTTCCCTGTATGCATGTATAGTGCAGCGTATCAGCTGCATTCTCCAGTTTCAGCTACCGGGAGAAGTCTCTAAGAACGCCACATGATCTTAGCCTAGCGAGGTGTCTGTGTCATAAGATTTCCAGCCAGATCGAGTTGACTCACTCTGGCTGAGACAAATGACCAGTAGCTTTCTGTACCAGGACACTGAGGTGACCTAATTAAGAGTTTGACCCTGCAAATTTAAAGCACTGCTGCATTTTAAAGTGTCGTGAAGGACCAGACACTGATGCTGTTGCTACAACTAAACAAGGAACGTTAGTCAAAACTGTTTTGCCACAGATACTGTGACACACCCTGAGACATGATATGCATGAATGTTAATGAGAGTGCACTTAACAAAGGCCTGACCCAGTGTTAAGATTTCAAGGCAGTACAGATTGTCCTCTTAGAGGTGTAAAATGTTCCAATAACAACTCAAAAATTCTGATATGACTTACCAGAGCAACAGTTCAAGGTAACACACATTCATTTATTCCTTCCACCCTCACCTGTAGAGGCCCCTCAGTCTCTGCCAAGGCTCTCTCCAGCCTCCTCTTAACCTCAGTGAGTGCTGCTATCTCTGTCACCATGTTGTCAATCTCATGGCTCAGCTCAGACCTCCAGAAGATGACATCACTGAGCCGCTCGCCAATATTCTTGCTGGTATTCTCCTGGGTCCGTCTGGTCAGCTGCTCCTTCTCCTGCATCAGCCTGATGGTGTCTTTTCTCAGCCTCTCGGCGCTCTTCCGAGACGACTCGGACTCCCTGTAGTTGCTTATGTTGGACTTGTACCAATCGTCGGGAGTGTAGCGGGTGGACAGCGCCGTCCTGTTGGAGGGGTAGAACATGGTCTTGGCTCGAACCAAATCTGAATTCTCTCGCTGCATGGAAGAGGGAGTTGGGATAGAACTGCTGTTCTTGTAATAGCTGTTGGTCCTCCACAGGTTGGCACTGGGATTCATGGCCAGGGCGGGCTGGGTGTTGCGATAGCTGGATGCCATGGTGGAGATGGCAGGGAGGAAGTGGCTGGTTTTTGGCCGAGCATATGTGGCTGTTAGAGTGGATCCAATCAGCTCCATTTCTGACTCCCCTCGGGTGCCCCTGAAGTCAAGTGCATAAAGTAGCTTTTCACAACAGGAATTTACAGATCAGCTTCAATTTGCAGGCTTTTGAATTGTCATTTAAAGATTCAGTGTGTAGGATTTAGGGTGATATATTAGCAGAAACGGAGTACAATATAATAAATGATTTTTTCTTGTTTTTCTTCTCTAGTGTATAATCACCTGAAAATAAGAATTGTGTTTTCATTACCTTAGAATGAGCAGTTTATATCTACATACGGAGCGGGGCCTTGTCTACAGAGATCACCATGCTGCACCGCCATGTTTCTACAGTAGCCCAAAGCAGAAAAACCAAACACTGGCTCTAGATAGGGACGTTGGCGTTATTTCGCAATTGAGCGTCAGCCACTATAGTTAGCAGCCTCTCCGCAACAAACAGCATAACGTGGAACCGCTATATTTTAATTATTGAGTTTGTTTGTGTCGGAGAGGAAGAGACCTCTGCACATAATTCGGCTAACTGTTGCAACCTCTTGAAGGTCTGGGGCCGGTTGCACAAAGCACCTTACGTTAAGATTTCCCTTAAAGTCCTAATTAAGGTTTCCTTGAGATAAAATCAGTCGTACAAAACACCCTTAAATCTTTCCTTAAAATGTTTACTTAATGATTTATGTTTTTCTCATTATCTTGGTCTTGCACTTAAGTACCTAAGGTGTTTTGTTCAACCAGCCCCTGGAGCTTAAGTTATCAGAGAAAAAAGGCAAGCACACATTAGCACGCGCTGGGCAAATGGCCTGTCTGCAAGGAGCCGAACATCATTGGAAAAACACAAATTTGTAACCTGAAACCGCTTTATTCTGTGTTTTTACCATCTTCAATTGCTGGGTCTGTTTGTTTTGGAGAGGAAGAGACCATTGCAGATAATTCGGCTCCCAGTTAAAACCTCCTCAACATTTGGATCTTAAGTTGTCAGAGAAAAAAGGTGAGCACAGATTAGCAGGTTCTGGGCCAGCAGCAGAAAAGCATCTGAAAAACACTGATTTGTAACATAAGACCGCTTTATTCAGTGTTTTTACCAGTTTTAATTACTAGGTCCATTTGTTTGGGAGAGGAAGAAACCTCTGCGGATAATTCAGCTTCCTGTAAAACCCCCCTGAACAGTGAACACTGAAGGAATTCTAACTGGGAGAAGTTTCAGCTGGTTACAATCTGCAATCACCACCGCTAGACACCACTAAGTCCTCACACACTGCCTCTTTAAATGCAGATTTATTATTCATCTGTTATAGATCGGAGACATTTAAATAAATGGATCAGACATCAAATACAGTATAAAAACTCTAAATGCATAGGTTAATGAATTCTGTTGTATCATCAGTTAATAAAAGAAACAAAAATAAAATGACAAAAGCTTCAAAGATAAATGTCTTACCCAGATGAACAAAGGGATACTCTGAGTCCCGGCGCAGGCAGACTCCCTCTCAGCTCTGCTTACCTGGAAATGAGCTCAAGAACGCACTAAAGGTAAACTGTCATGCATAATAGATAGACAAGTTTGCGAGTCATTCATTCAGCCAGCCAATGGTGGAGCATAGTCCTGGGCTGCAGGAGCTGGCCTGTCCAAGATTTCTGTTGTCACAGAGGCAGTTGCCATAGGTTACTGAAACACTCTGCCTGGGATTCTCAGATTCATGGTGAGCAGGTGGCTTTTACTTTGTATGGTGTAAATAAACTGAAAGAAAAATGTCACCAGGTTGAAGCAAAGATTTGTATGTTTGTAATTTTTCTTTTCTTATTGGGAGTGCTTAGTGGCTGCAACTCCAAATAAGCCAACTCTGCGTCTTTCCCTCAGATGGACACATCATATAACTTCACCTCAGTGAGTTTGAGACTTGCCGCAAGTTTGTTTGTTTCTATAGAAGTTTATGCGGAAGGTAGCCCACTACAATGGATACAGTAGTTACTGTAGTTACACATAAAAATGGCCACTGTTCAGACCATCCTGCTATGTTGATTTACATGGGAATGTCCATTGTACTGTCATTCTATTTTTATGGGACACATCTGTTTAAGCACACATAATAAATCCTTGGTATTATAGCCTCCCTGCTGTGAATTTGTTGTTGTTCTTTATCTTTAATTAAAGGAACAGTGTTTAGGATTTAGTGGCATCTCATAGTGACAAGGGCGGACTGCAACCAGCTGAAACTTCTAGCATGTGCCAAGTATGAACTCCCGGTTAGGATTCCTTTACTGTTTCTTGTTCAGGAGGTTTTTACCAGGAGCCAAATTATCCACAGAGGTCTCTTCCTCTCCAAAACAAACAGACCAGGTTACTATAACCAGTAAAAACACTGAATTTAACAGTTTTACGTTACAAATCAGTGTTTTTCCAATGTTGTTTGGCTCATTGAAGACAAGCTGCTGGCCTAGCACCTGCTAATGTGTGCTCACCTTTCTTCTCTGATAACTCAAGATCCAGACGCTCAGTTGGTTTATACAAGGAGCCGAGTTTTCCACAGAGGTCTCTTCCTCTTGAAAACAAATGAGCTCTGTGATTTAAACCGGTAAAAAACACTGATTAAAGCAGTTTCACTTACAAATCAGGGTTTTTACAACAGCGTTCAGCTTGTGGTGGAGTGGCCATGAGTTGCAGTGGCCGATACAAAAGTGCAAATGATCGTATCTACTGCCAGTGTTTGGTTTGTCCGTTTTGGGCTACTGTAGAAACATGGCAGTACCACATGGAGAACTCTTTGGACAAGAATCTGCTGTCTATGTAGATCTAGACAACTCATTCTAAGGTAACAAAAACACAATGGATTTTATTTTCAACTCTGTGTCCTCATATGAGGACATCATGTTTTGGGTTTACTTGACCTTATACTTCATTCTACTTAACTTAGACCTGTTGTCCTCGTTCTTGGACACTTTTTGTGCCATCTAGTGGCAGTAGGAGCACAATACACTACACCGACACAAAAGTGGACAAAACCTGATGACGTTATGGTTGAAACTTGTTTATTTATGAGTAATAATGTTTGTAGTTTGATATGGCAACACATTAGATCAATTTTAGCAACAGTGACAAGTCAAGACACTGTTAATTAAGAAGTACTCATTTGAGGACACTGGAATTTTATTCTTGTCTTTAAAGACATTGGGACTTTGTTATCGTTGACAGTGTTTAGTTTTATATACTATGGGGTCCCACTGATCCCAAATAGCTAGGAGAAATTAAAAATGCATACCAAACAAAAGTTCAGGTCTCAGGAGGATATTCCTTCAAATATCAAACAATAGCAAGCACATTCTCTTTCTGACATTGTAAAATAACATTTTAGTCACCTCCCGTCATCTTTCTCCTTTGAAGGTGAGCAATCTGAGCTTTGTCTTCAAAGCAGAGGAGTTCAGTTGGTTGCCAGGCAGCATCAGATAGCTCACCGTCACCCTGAGAAGCGAGCTGTCTGTATGGATTACAGTCACCTGTTTAATGATTCATGCCACAGGAAGAGACCACACAAACCCCTGTAGCACAGAATAATAATCTGTGTTGTGTTACCTACCAGTGGAAGTGAGGATCATTTACACTAATCTGTTCTGAAGGGGTAAGGCTGGACAGATGATAGCCTGGTTTCCACCACAGCGACAGGCAGAGCTGTAGGCAGGAGTTACTCAGCTGCTCTGTCTGTATCACAGAATTAATTCTTTAAGCAATTTCCTGCTGACATTTTAACCAATATCATTTTATCTATAGCAGGGGTGTCACGATAAACTGGTATTGATGATAACTGTGATATTTAAAAATGAAATAGATACATCATGTTGATAATACACAAGGGATGATACTGTTTAAGCCATTAATAGCTTATGCTCTCTTGAAACCCACCAGACTCCATTGACGAAAACAGTAATTTTACCTCGCCAAACACAGGAGCTGCTGGTCCACCACTTCCTCGGTCAGTTAGTTAGTTTGTGTTATTGTGTGACTTTGGCTTTTAAAGTCAATTCGAATTCGCAAAAGTCACACAATGATGCAAGCAAAGTAACTGATCAGGGCAGCAGTAGAACAACAACTCCTGTGTTCAGCAAGCTCAAGTTACTGTTTTTGCCAGTGGAGTCTGGTGGCTTTGAAGAGCGCATAGATGGGCAACTGAAGCTGTTAACGGCGTCCCCATTGGGAAATTTTGTCTGCAGCAAGATGAAGCGGTAAAAATATTCTCAATATAGTGCACCTTAAACTGATTTGAATTTTTGGTTGACTTTTTTTAAGTGTCTAGAATACGTTTTGCTGCTACTCCCATTGCTTACCGTAAAACTTCAGTTAGTAGTTAGAGCTGTTATTTGCTTAAATCACTGAACTCCACAGGCTTATATTAGGAACAGGCCTCCATATGGGACAGGCCTTTAAATCCTTTTACTCACTAATTGAGACTTGACTTTGACTGAAGTTGTACCCATTAAAAATTGCCATCTGTACATTGCTTTGACTCTGAATTTGTACCTGTGCCTGGTTCTCCAAACTAGGGGCGTGCTGACTGACTGACATCTACTGTGTGTAATACAGTGACTAAGGATAAGTGCCTCATCCAACCCCACTTCAAAAGATCTTAACTATCCCTTTAATCTGTAGTAAGCCAAGACTGGGTCGATATGAACATCCTGTCAATTGATATCAAGTCTGGCTCCACTTGTTACTGCATACCATGTGATCTCATGCTCACTAATGATGGCTACATGATTGGCTTGAAGGGTTGTGTGTCTTAAACTGAAACCTCCTCTGTGTCCAGTATTTAAAAGGATCAGACTTAAAAGACGCCACTCTGCGCACTATTTTGCACCTCTGGGCCAGGCTACTATTGTCATAAATGTGGTGGTTTAGATTTAGAATGGAACGACATGGCATTGCTCCACCCCTGCGGCCTCAGCATCACTTAACATGGCTAGGCTGACGAAGGCCACCCCACACATGCCTCTGCCGCCCTGACCTCAGTCGCTATAAATACGCCCCCGAAAAGCATGAAAAGCCAGCCCTTGTATGAAATTCCTCCCCCTGGATAGCGCTGCGAGTGTCCTCTGGAAAAAGTGCTTCCCAGTCGATCTCCCCACTGGCCTCAGAACAAGAGGGAAATGTTAGAGGAGCCTATATATACACTCCTGTCTTGTGGCCCATGAGAGTATGTTGTGAATTACTGCATAGTGGAAATGTCTGAGGGAGCAAGCATGCTGTCCACTCCACTTAGAGGCCAGTGACACTGAGCTGAAGGCTGTAATACCCATAGGAAAAAGAAAAAGCAATAAATTAGATGTTCTTAATTAAATGTTGGCCTGAAACGTCCCATATCTAAAACATTATTCCCTTTCCGTATGTGGTATTGTAGCCACTTAGCAGTTAAACTGTGTACTTTGGGGATGAAAAGTGACCCAAGCAGGAAAGGAAAAGTATCATGATTTCTGTAATTTATGTAATGCGGTTTGGCCGAGGTGTCTGGCCCTTGGATATTTCTCAGACGTGCAGAGTGGACAAAATAAATGATGCACAGTGCTCTCAGGTGACAGCACGTAGAGGCTTGGGTTTCATCGATCAGTAAATGAGAGACTTTGGACTTTTCTCTTTCTCAGATTTGTACACCTTTATGTTCATATCCTTACTTTTGCAACATAAACACTGGAAGACACAAACTACCCCCGACATTTACATTTATGTCGCCAAAACCACAGATCACTTTTAATCAGGTAGCAGTGCTCTCTCCAAATATGGCGAATGCCAATAACTGCAAACATAAAACAAGTAGTTCAGCCTTGTGACACCTGTAAACCTCTCAGTGTCAGGCTACAGGCATTGCAGAGACTGCCAAATATAAACACAAGCAGTTTGCACTCAGAAGCAACCAGGCAGCGTCCTGCAACCCATCCCAAAACAAACATCTGGTGTGTTAGCTGTAACATTAAAGACTGTAACATGACAACCTAAGAATTCCTGTACTTTCTCACTGATTCAGAAGAAGGGAACCTAACTAGTGGCATCCTCCAGGGCTGGAAAATGGAGCAAAAGTGCCAAGAAACTGCGGTTTCTCCAATGGCTCCAAGAGCAAGTCAATCCTCATAGACTGCCATGTTAAAAAAACCAACATTACAGCAAAAATGAACATGTTAACAGCCTGGTACAAAGAACGGTTTGGTCTTAATCGCTTTTTTCTCCGTTCATGACAACTATACAAGGAGGGTAATTTTCATACAACTCAGCTGTGTTAAAGTTATGCATAATTAAGGGTGTGGTCACTTTAGCCCCGTTTCCACCAAACACTTTCAGTATGGTACCTTTGGAACCAACAGTAACCCTTCAGACATGGTACCTAGACCCTAGCGTTCCCACCACAAACAGTACTTTTAAATGTGGGCGGGGTTGTTGTCACTCACTGCTCCGTCCAGCACTCACCGTATTTCCTCCTTTATCAGTCTGCACCTCGTTTATCGTCCACAGAACGAGGCTGCACGCCAACATTTTCAGAACAAAATAAAACAGGCTGCAGTGAGAGTCTCTCTCCATGGGATATTTAAAAATAGCAGGTTTGTGCATTTAGTCCAAGTGAGGAAGTTTACATAATTAGGTCAAACCTAGAAAATCCACTCATTACTAAAAGTGTCTGTCATATAAATCACCAGTAAATGTTTCACCTTGAAAGTCGCCAGCAGTCGACTTAGTGAATTATTTTTTTCCGACTCCAGCTGCTGTGAGAGGCAGCAAAACATCCTTTCATTTTATAGTTACAGTTTACTAATAAAACTCTTCACAGTATGAACAGTGGTTACATGAGCCTCAAAACCAGCCACAACTCAGCCCTGAGCAAAGTGACTGTCCTCTATTGACCAATCAGACTGCAGTGTTCACAGCTCCACCTTTTAGTACCAGATCTGTGTGCTAGGTACCCCAACATTGGGGGAACCAAAATAGAGATGGTACGCAACGGTTCTATTGGTACCATCCACAACTTTTCACAGTGGAAACAGAAAACTGAACCGTACTGCTCGGTGGAAACAGAGCTATAGAGTGTAGGCATAGCCATGGGGACTGCCCACTGTTCCAATGGCCCAAAATTCTGAAGCCCAGTTAGCCAGAAGAATGTCCAATTGGACCGAAAGCCCATTTCTCTGACAACTTGTTATCCTGAAAACAAGTGCCCCTTGTTCAGAAGTCCTGTTTCTCCAAAAAATGCACACTCACTACAGTTAGAAAACCCAATCGGCAAAAAGAAAATCACATTGTACATTTCTTTAAACCATGTATACATTACATCCATCAACAACGCTGTGGTGAATGTGTGGCACAAAAACCACTTGGTTATGGTTAGGAAAAGATCATGTCTTGGCTTTAAACACTCAAGTCTGGTGGCACAAAACTTGCCAGAAAAGTAGGAACAGGTTGGTGGAAAACACCGGGGTTAAGTGGTTCAAGCGCCACTGGGATAGTGAAACTAATTGCAGGGGGTGTGTATTTTCGGAGAAATGGGTGTTTGTGTTTTGGATAACATGCTGTCGAGACAAGGCTTTCAGTCCAGAGGGACGTTCTTTAGACTCATGGGGCTTCAGAATTTCAGGCCATCAGAACCATGGCATTTCACCTTAGCCTTAGCTGTTGCTATCTTAGTGTGTTTTTTAGTTTATGAAAGTTAATTTTGATGTGTGTGGCACCTAAAAAAGTCCAGTGTTTGGCTGAACTCGTAAAAGGCCCTCTAGGGAGCTGGGTGTACTACTTTTCCAGTAAGTACATTTTATATTTTTAGCCTTCTTTATGTTAGTGATAATTAGCATTAGCACAGTTAACCATTACTATATATGTACCATGCTAACCAAGCTAGTAGCTAGTTTAGAGTCACCTTTACCCTCTTGTCCAAAAATGGTCGCTTCTGGCTCCAGAAATCCAAAATGGCAACGGACAAAATGCCAAACTTGAGTCTTCAAAATAGCAGCCCAACCGACGACCACACAGTGGCTATGTCCATCATTTTATACAGTCCATGTGCCTTGACTAACACATCAACAAGTCTGTCATTACTTGCCATATAAAACAACGCACACTGCTACACACACACCCACACACCCACACACACACACACACACACACACACTTCCCTAAGGCCTTGACACATCCTTCATCCTTTTCACCATTGACCTTCAGCTTATCAGGTAAGAATAGACAAGAAGTGGAGGTCAGACGTGTTCTCTAAACATTCACACCCACAGAAAACAAGTCCTCGTCGGTCCCCTCTCCGGCCCCTGGTGTTTTCACTTCTTCAACCCCCCACCCATCCACCACCCTCCACTTTCTGTGTCAACCTGCCACGCTTCCTGCCCAGTCTGGCTCCCTGCTCCCACCACAGCTTCCTCTTTTTTAAAATCATTATACCCACTGTGCTGTGGTTGCTCTTCTAACTGCACAGTTCAGTAAACCAGACGGGCAGCTTTCTTTCCCTCTCTGCTCGTGAATACAGGCCATCGCAATGGCATCAGTTTCCTCTCATGAATTGTGGATGGAGCAGTCTGTGAGGAGGGCGGCCACACCTGGAGAGGAACACAGGGGTGGAGATCAACCATTAAATCTGATGGCAGTATTAGAGATCCCCCACTGAGGTAATAACGCATCCAGATGGGAAAATCACAGGAGCCTCCTGGGCTCATCACAGGTCGTCACCAGTCGTCTGAGACAGAGCTGGTGTGTGGTCTGACTGTTAACTCTTGGAGCCATGATCCACTTCAACTCATTATGCAGCAACCATTTACCTATGCGAGTCCTCCGGTTGTCACTGAGGCCTTCTTTTTCACCAGTGGTTCCAAGTAGGCATGGTGTTGAAAGAACTTGACCACGTGGGCTGATAAAATCTGACTTGTCCGAGCTATTCCTTGCAGGGGTGGAGCAAAAATTCAGCAAAATATGCAAAAACTGTAGAGACAAAAGGAAGACCCCTCTACTGGAACGCACTGCAACTTTATTTTCCACAACAACATTTGGATTGTTTTGGCCAGTTAAGCAGCACTCTCTAGTCCGAAAAGGGCTCTAATAGGAAATAGTCAGTATTAAATGTCTGCTATGTAGGATTAAACAAAAAAAAAAACAATTTATAGACTCATACAAAGGTAGTTCCTCTGAATCATCAGTTATAAAACCACTAAAAATGTGTGGTGGTGTATGTTTCTGTTTTAGGGATAGATGGATGACAACAATAGAGAGTTACAAGTGCCATTTCCTTTTTTTGTAAACAGAACAGGAACAATGAAAATTGTCTCTGCATTGAAAAAAATAGCCATGAATTATGTAAATATTTTTCCAAACAGCTCAAAGAGAAAGAAGGAAAAGTAGACAAAATCAAATAAAAGAACAGTAAATAATAAATTCAAAATAGATACATTAATTTAAAAAATGTTGTGGGAAAAAAATATATAAATAAATAAAATTAAAATAAATGAAAATACATTTTAATTTTTTTTATTTCAGTGAAAGGATAAGGCCGTTGCTATTCTATATTTTTATGCCTCCACACCAGGAACAGCCGTGGCCGGAGGCATTATTGTTTCAGGTTGTCTATCTGTCTGTCCATGCGTCCCATACTCCTGCACAAGATATCTGAAGAACACCTGGAGGGAATTTCCTCCAGTGTAGCACAAACGTCCACTTTGGACTCAATGATAAACTGATTAGAATTTGGTGGTCCAAGGTCACTGTGACCATGTGCCAAAACATGTTTGGCCATAAGTCAAGAATTCATACACTAAATATAACAAAATCTCACACAAATGTCAAATAGAATAAAATGATGAAGTGATGACATTTTATATCCAAAAGGTCAAAGGTCAGCTTCACTGTGACATCATGATGTTCTGCAACATTACTTTTCTTGCCATTTCTGGCCTGTATCATAACCAGAACCCCCTCTATAGATCATATCTGTTCTCCAGCAGCTTCACTGGCTTCCTGTTAGATATCACATCGATTTCAAGATTCTGTTTCTCACCTTTAAGGCTAGTCTCTCGTGACCAGCCTCCCTTACTTCGGAATGGGAGTATGGAGACATTCGTCTTTTGTTTTGTAATAGAAATGGGCGGGGGCATCCAGACCACATGACAGCGTTGCCATAGTTATGGCACATGTGTTACATGTAACAGAGACGTAACAGAGACGTACCAGAAACACAGAGAGCAGGTTACCGGTGCGTAGTACTGTGATGTAGATTTGTAATGTAGTCAGTCATGGCTCAGGCTACGACACAGAAGAAACGTGTGGATATTTGTCGGGTTTGTTCAGATTCTGGGAACAGCAGTTCCGGTGTAGCCGGGTGTAAGGCAAAGCTAATCAGCCATTGGTCGAGGAAGTACAGAAGTACACGGATTTGGATCCAATCACATCACTGCCGCTGGGAGCCAGTGCTAGTTCTATTGCAACTTTCCTATGGGAATGTCCACATACGACAGAGTCAGCTAGCATGCTGACATCATTGACGTCTGTGTAAGAGACTACTTTAAGGCCCGTCATAATCAAGCCCCTTCATACCTGTCTGAACTCCTTCATATCTACACATCCTCCCGTACTCTTAGATCCTCTTCTGCACTCCAGCTCACATCACCATCTGTCCGCTTGACCACCATGGGTTCTAGAGCTTTCAGCCGTTCTGCCCCTCCGCCTCTGAAACTCTCTCCCCCACGACACAGGCAATATTGACTCCCTTTCCACTTTCAAATCCCGTCTGAAAACGCACCTTTTCAAGCTGGCTTATTCGGTCTGATATAATGGTGACACACACTTGCACTGATGATGACTTTATACCTAGTATTTATAATTGTGATTTTTGTCAAGTCATTTTGTTAAGTTTTATTGTATATTACGGGGATTGCCTGATTTTATGATCTATGGATACATTGCTGCCTGTTTTTTTAACTGTGTCTTGTAAAGTGTCCTTGAGTGCTTTGACAGGCGCCTATAAATAAAATGCATTATCATTATTACTACTCAACACTGTAACTCAGGAACAGATGAGAAGTAATTGGTCAGATTCTGAATTGGTGACACTAATCTTGGGTGTCCACCTTGAAACTGTGCTGATTGTACAGATCCTCTGTGCTGCTGGGTTGACGATGAGTGTGGAGCATCCATGTTTTAGAATTTGTAGTTTCTTTGCAGGAGCATCCGTATTTGAAATCTTGCCTACTGTCATTGCTACATATGAGTCTGGACAGACGTGAATGTAAACTGCAACTTGACTTGTTCATAGAGGCATATAATCCTGAGACGATCATCTCAAAGAAATACTTTTTTTTCATTAGCAAGATTTACTCAAACACTTTTACGTAGTGAATTAACCGTTCACCCAGTGCAGTTATGTAGCTTGTTGGTGTATTTCTAATGTTTGGAGAACAGTTGATCTTTATGGTAGAGGAATTAGGTTTGGGATACACAGGTAATACATGTGTCCTTTGATAGGTAAGAAAAATACAAAATACCCCTGGACGTGTGCCTTTAAGTAGATTCCTCTGTGTATTTATACGTCAGTGTACAGTTGTTAGTCTATCAAGAATATACAGGTTGCATAGCACTAAGATGGCATTGACGTGCTTGCATGCCTTGTGCATGTTTGTGTGGGGTTGCATGGTAACTACTGTGTGTACTGTGCAGTTTGATACAAGTTCAGTGGAGAAGCCTCACTGGGCACTGAGGCACTCTGGGGGCTCTATTATATTACCTACACAAAGGAGGCAAATGGATACTGTATTAGATACTTAGACAGAGGAAGTAGAGACAGGTAGACAGCCAGGCAGGCAGCAGATGATAATTGTATAGCTTTGTTTATGTTATCTGGTCTCAAGTGATTATCTGTGAACCAGCGTTGAAGTTGATGTTTTCGTGCACACATATACACTGATTTAACTTTCCTCAATTTTCTTCCTCACATGACCTGCAATCAGCCTCTCCTCAGCCCTTGTTTGAAATCTTCCATGCAAGCATTAAACGTAATGGACGGTGGGCTTTTAGTGGTTAAGAGATGTTCCAGGATAGATACCACTTCTTGCCACCTGTTTCCAAAGTGCACAGATAATTATTCTCTGTCTTCCTGTGACGTCTCACACCACACACAGATGCAGGAAACAACACAAGCTGCTTCTGATTGTGACTCTTTGAAAGATTATGTTAATAGGAAGTTTTCTAGCTCAGGATTTGTTTTTAACCGTGAAAAGCATCCACAGTGGCATGCAAAACTTTGAGCACCCCTGGTGAAGATTTTGTTTACCAAGAGTAGTTAAGATGAAATGATTTCTAAAAGGCATGAAGTTAAAGACATTTCTTCAATATTTTATGCAAGACTACTTTTTAATTTCAATCTTTTACGGTTTCAAAATAGCACAAAAATGAAAAAGGCCTGAAGCAAAAGTTTGGGCGCCCTGCATGGTCAGTACTTTGTAGCGCCCCCTTTGGCAAGTATCGCAGGTTCTAAACATTTTTTGTATCCAGCTAAGAGTCTTTCAGTTCTTGTTGGGGGATTTTCACCCATTCTTCATTACAAAAGGCTTCTACATCTGTGAGATTCTTTGGCCGTCTTGTACGCACTGCTCTTTTGAGGTCTATCCACAGATTTCTTTTGATGTTTAGGTCGGGGGACTGTGAAGGTCATGGCAAAACCTTTAGCTTCCTTCTCTTGAGGTAGTCCATTGTGGATTTCGAGGTGTGTCTAGGATCATCGTCCTGTCGTAGAAGCCATTCTCTCTTTATCTTCAGCTTTTTTACAGATGCTGTGATGTTTGCTCCCAGAATTTACAGGAATTTAACTGAATCCATTCTTTCTCTACCTGTGAAATGTTCCCCGTGCCACTGGCTGCAACACAAGCCCAAAGCATGATCCATCCACCTCCGTGTTTAACACTTGGACAGGTGTTCCTTTTTGCTCCAATCATACCTTTGCTCATTGCGTCCAAATGGTTCTATTTTAACTTCATCAGTCCACGGGACTTGTTTCCAAAAAGCATCAGGCTTGTTTAGATGTTTCTTTGCAAACTTCTGACGCTGAATTTTGTGGTGAGGATGCAGGAAGGGTTCTTCTGATGGCTCTTCCATGAAGGTCAAATTTGTGTGGCTGCACAGTAGAACAGAGCACCACTCCAGAGTCGGAGAAATCTTCCTGCAGGTCTTTTGCAGTCAAACTGGGTTTTAATTTGCCTTCCTAGCAGTCATTCCAGCTCCCTCAGAACGTTTTCTTGGTCTTCGAGACCTCAACTTGACCTCCACAGTTCCTGTTAACTGCCATTTCTTAATAACATTACAAACTGAGGAAACAGCTCCCTGAAAACACTTTGCTATCTTCTTATAGTCTTCTCCTGCTTTGTGGGCATCAGTTATTTTAGTTTTCAGAGTGTAAGCAGCTGTTCAGAGGAGCCCATGGCTGCTGATTGTTGGGACAAGGTTTCAAGAGTCAGAGTATTTATAAAGCTTTGAAATTTGCATCACCTTGCCTTTCCAAACGATTACTGTGAACAATCCATAGTCCTAACAAGCTAAACATGGTCTGAGACCCTGGTAAAAGTTGTCATGATGGTCCTCTCTTCTGTACAAAACAAAAATTATACACTGATCTTGCTTAAAACGTTTGTTCATCTATAACTTCATGTCTTTTGGAGATCAGATCATCTTATACTTACATAACTATTCACAGTAAACAAAATTTTGACCAGGGGTGCGCAAACTTTTGCATGCTATGGTATATCCTCTACAGTACGAGGAAAATGAAATGCAGAGGATGGAGGTGTGCGGCTGATGTGGCGGCTGCCAGTCATGTGGTGGTGCAGGGGAGGGCAACCGCGCGTCTGACAGGACAGGCGAAGGGTGTATGGACTCTGGCCACCCCCCACTCTGTGATCAAGGCTCCCAGTCGCAAACTTCCAGAGTGGGACGAGGGGTCATGAATGCAGGGCTTTGTCCAGTCCGTGGTCATCACATTCCACTGGAGCCACTCTGTGGCGCGCAGCAGAGCGGAGGAGAGGGCAGGCCAGGGCAGGAGAGGACAGGACATGGGAGGACAGGATAGGAAACACTGTCCAGAAGCTGTGCCTGTCTCACTGTCATGCAACATGAAGATCATATCAAAGAGACATGGTTTATCTTGAGGAAGTAATCATGTTTATTCTCATGGTGAATTGTATACAAATGTGAAGTAATCCTCTCATTGTGTAACTGCCTCAGCTCAAACCATCCATCTCTTTGCTTGAAACCCGCCTTGTGTTTTCGTGTTCTACAAGACAGCACCTCTACTGGTCAGTCACAGGTAGTGGGAACTTCTCTATGTGCATGAAGTCCTTTATGTTTTAATCTCTGACTGGGGTTCTGCCAATGTTGGAAGGTATGAGTCATGGGTATTGGCGGAGTGGTTGCGACTGACACAGAGAAATGTGCCTTGCTGCAGCTTATGTGTACAGAACAGAACAGAACAGCCAAATTATTGCTTTTCATTAAAGGGATAGTTTGGATCTTTTGAGGTGGGGTTGTACGAGGAAATTATCCACAGAGAGTGTATTACCTACAGTAGATGTTGGTCAGCACGCCTCCAGTTTGAAAAAGCAGACAGTAGTACAGACACAGAAGCTGAGCAATGTACTGCTAAAAGGGCTTTAACTTCCATGGTGGTACAGCCTGCTTCTCCAAAGTAAGAGCATACCGACTGATATCTACTGTATGTAATACACAGACTGTGGATAAGAACCTCATACACCCACTGTCAAAGATCTGATCCATCCCTTTAACTCCTCGAGTAGTGTGCTGATGTCCTCTCCATATTAGATTTGTCTGTTGATTTGTCTCCCAACAACCTTGGAAAATCTCCATTTTTATGCTTTGTTACCAGTAGTTTCACACATATGTGAGGTATTTTAAAGTGGCCCAAGTACCTATAAATTCTGTTAACAAATGTGCTCTGAGGTTACCACTGTCCTGGTGCTTGTAATTGTGGCTATTTCGGGCCGAACGTTTATAAAGGGGAGAGAGGTCTAATGTTTCCGTGCTGACTCAGGAGTTGAATTATTCACCCTGGGCGTGTGTATTTCTCCCACACATGGACCTCCACCCCAAATTAGGGAAAAGGCAGCTTGTGCTTTTCATCTAGGCAGGACAGGAAGAAAGCATGAATGATAGAAACCTCAGATGGTTGTACAGTGACTCATGATCATGCAAGTTATAGTCAGAGGAATATCAGAAGTCTTAATCATGAGGAAAAGACCTGGCATTCCTCACATTGGTGCCACTTAGGAGTGAGGGTGTGAAATGAGGCATGTTCAACATGTGGTTGGCTGATGTGCGAAGTGAATCAAACATCAGAGCCAAAAAGACAAATAAAGAACGGAAGGAAACGAGGAAGTTAGTCGCTCTGTCCTAATTCCTATGCTTCCCCTTTATTTCCTCCTCACGCACTGCTCCCCCCTTTCCATTTTCCTCCCCCATCAGTCCCTTTAATCACTTGTTAAATGTTCCACAGTTCTGTACCCCTTTTATAGGCGGTCGTAGTCTATGTCCTCTCGCACAAAGAAGTGTCTGTCAGTGTTGATGGGAGACTGTGCACAGCTGGACCTTGGCAGCATGGGAACAAGGGTTGGAACTGGGACTGGGGCTGCTGGGTCCAGATGGACTCTGTGACTGCGGCTGTTTCTGCCACACGATTAACAGCCTTCCAAACACACCGTTGTCTCCAAGAGGAGAGGCTTGCCACCATTAAAACTGAGGGCAGAACAGTTCTCCTGTTCTTCTTTGGCATGAATGTCCCACTAAAGTTTTTGCTGAGTTTGGACGTTTAATGTGACAGCTCTTTTTTATTACATGTTGTTTCAACAGACTCTCTGAGTCTTTGCCAGCAAAGTGTGGGAGCTGGAATCAGGTGCCACAAGAGACATGTTTCTTTCAAAGGGTAACTTTGGTAATTTTTTGACCTGGACCCCATTTTCCCATGTTTTTATGTCTAGATGACTTATGGGAGAAACAGTTATTCAAGTCTGTCCAGTATTGAGAGAGGGCTGCGATGTAACCACTCGGGGCATTCTTGCCCTGTCAATTTATGTCTACTAAAAGTTCTTGTTTTTGCCACTGACAGGCTCAGATTGTTATTCTTAGAGTCTGAGAACATTGTGGAGAGGAACCCTACTGAGATGGCCCATCTTGGTAAAGAGTAACATCCTTTTTGTTTAACCAGAAACGGCCTCGAAATTGCTATCACCACACCCACCAGATGCCATTAAACCCTTTTTTACTGTTCGAGTCAAATTTGACCCTAAAGCCCCATTTCCACCAAACACTTTCAGTATGGTACCTTTGGAACCAACAGTAACCCTTCAGACATGGTACCTAGACCCTAGTGTTTCCACCACAAACAGTACTCTTAAATGTGGGCGGGGTTGTTGTCACTCACTGCTCCATCCAGCACTCACTGTATTTCCTCCTTTATCAGTCTGCACCTCGTTTATTGTCACAGAACGACGCTGCACGCCGACATTTTCAGAACAAAATAAACAAGGCTGCAGTGAGAATCTCTCTCCATGGGATATTTAAAAATAGTGTGTTTGGGCATTTAGTCCTTCTCAGGCAACCTCAGGAGTTTAGTGTTGCTGGACGCCACAAGAACGACACTTTCTTTTTTCCTCGGAGTGAGGATTAGAATATATGCAGCTCACATAATCCTGTCGCAATTAATAGATATTTTTAAACGCTTGAAGATCCACCCACTACTAAGTGTGTGCCATCCAAGAGAGACAATAAAAACTTAAGTGATGGTCAAAGTTGTCACAGTGAAATTTAAGGTGTGCTGATGCAGTCACATTGTCAACTGTAGAGTGGTGCGACAACCACTTTCTGAAGCTAAATGTCCTAAAAACTAAAGACATGGCCATTGACTTTAAGAAAAACTCTCCCTCTACCCTCCCAACCATCATTAAGGGCTCACAAGTAGAGACAGTAGAGCACTATAAATACCTGGGCACAGTCATTGATAAAAACTTGAATCATGACTTCAACACGTCTGCAATCTGCAAAAAGGGTCTGCAGAGACTTTATTTTCTGCGCAGACTGAACACTTTTAATGTGGACAAGACACTGATGGTTTTATTTTACAAATCTTTTATTGAGTCTGTTTTAACGTTCTGTATTATTGGCTGGTATGGAAACCTCACTGTGCAGAACAAAAAACACCTTTCTGACATTGTCAAGGTAGCCAGCAAGATAATTGGCACACAGCAGCTTTCTCTGTCAGATATCTACAACCGACAAGTCTATAGGAAGGCACAGTTGATCTTGGCCAGCACTGACCACCCACTTTTAGGAGAATTTTTTCTTCTTCCTTCTGGCCGGCGTTACAGGCTCCCCAAGGTTAGAAGCAATAGGTTTAAATTTTCTTTTATTCCAAGTGCAATAAATGTTCTTAATTTGCACTGAGTCTTGATGGACTCAATTTGCCTGCATTGTCTATAAGCACTCCATATGGTCTTATTCCCTTATAGATTTATTTTTTCTATGGACAGCTTGATCTGATCTATTTTATTCATGGTTGTTGTAGTTGTGATTGTTGTTGACATTGTCTTGATTGGCCCTTGTGTGTTGAATTGCACTGCAAACTAAATTTCCCCTTGAGGGACAATAAAGAACTGAACTGAACTGAGTAATATTACAAGTTAACGTTCCACCTTAAAAGTTGCCGGCAGTCGGCCCAGTGAATTCATTTATTTTTTCCCTGACTCCAGCTGCTGTGAGAGGCAGCAAAACGTCCTTTCATTTTATAGTTACAGTTTACGGATAAAACAGAGGGACCGTCCTCTACTGACCAATCAGACTGCAGTGTTCACAGCTCCACCTTTTAGTACCAGATCTGTGTGCTGGGTACCCCAACAGAGGGGGGACCAAAAATGGGGATGGTACAATAACAGTTTCAAAAGTTAATGTTCCCATTAGACACGTAGACAAAAAAACATCAGACTGTAGGGTCCATGTTGAAAAATTCCAAAGTTACCCTTTAAGTTAATTCCCCAAAAGCTCATTGAACACTGACAGTGAACTGGAAAAAGATGCTCCAGACTTAGTTTGACGTGATCTTGCGAGCATGTGCACTGTATAGTGACACTAGGTATGCAGTACACATACATATACACAGCTGCGACTACGGCATTCCTTAGTTGTGCATTCTCTTTGCGCACAGCCAAAGGTCAGAGTGCATCGAGTGAGATATCAGGTGGATTCAAAGGCATGTACTCATGTCAGGCCTTCAGAGAGACACACCCAACTGCAATGTAACCCTGCCGCTGCCATTTAGCAGCTTCTAATCAGACTTAGAGGATACATTGTTAGCATGACATTTTTCTATTCTGGTGTTTGCCTGTGTCAGTATTCTCCACAGCATGTGTGAAAAAGTGAAATTTACCCCCAAAGTGACCTCTGTAATAAACGTAAGAATGGCTGGTTTGTGGTTTCTTCAGTTTGAGTGCAGTAAAGCACCATTGTCCATTGTAGCTGCGCTTTTTCCTGTGTAAATATACAGCGTGCACTTGACCACGAAACAAATTTTTGCATAAAACATAACTGAAAGCTCTCTCATTTGCGCGCACACCCTGTCTGAATTCTTCTCTAATAGCTCACTCTGGCCAAACAAAAGGCCAAGGAAGATTCAGATTTACTGCCACAAGGCGGAGAAAGGCATTTAAAACCATGGCTTTTTTGTTCAGAGGCATTTTCCAACCCCTGCACCCTCCCTCCCCCTCTGAAATGCCAAAGGCATCTGGTTGACAGCTCCTCACAAGCTTTCAAATTGTTCCCCTTTTCCCAAATTTGGACTCAAGTAGAATGGGGCTATTGTCAACTTGTTTAGCGGGCTTGAGAGAAATTCATTTATCTTTCCTGGCAGCTTAACCTTCTCAAAGATGGACGCAGTGGGAACTCTTCATTTTGCTGAACAATTTTGCCTTTCCCACTTTTCTCTCTGGGCCTCTGGATGTAGGATGCGTTTATCAGAATCAAACTGTGGGTCACCGGTATGACATTCATTCAGAAGAGATGCCAAGACATCATAAATAGAGCAGGCATGTGACAATTATGGCCACATGGTTCCCAATTTGGGCACTACACAGAGAGCTGGGCTGTAAAAATGTCTCAGCGGTATTTCAAGTGGCAGCTTCTGCAACCTATTAAATCCCCAACCTGGAGTATCATATTAGCTCTCATTAAAGCCCATTCTAACTATTATGATGATGTTTTAGTATGCATGCATGTACTGTGTGGCCATGTCAGGTGTATGCGCCACGTGAGGGGTGCCAGTTAGCCCCTGCATGGCTCTGGTGGGTCTGCGGCAGCTATACGCCCTCATCTTGTGTGTGGACAGGACGGGCTGCAGCAGCTGGGAATGCACATTGACCTCAGTGGGAGGAGCCAAGGTCAGCAAAAGTGAGGTCAAAAAAAGAAGATCGGACCTGTTACACTGTCCAGAAGTTGGTGTTTGGAGGTAAAACGGGCCTGACCCTAAAACAAACATGGAGGAAGAAAGCCGCGATGCTTTTTTTTTTTCTAACTTGCAGCTGATCACATGTTTTGTTTTCAAACTATTTCAATCGTTATTTTACCACAGCCTACTCCAGAATTAGTTTTGCCTCCTCATCTTTGATTGGAGGACCAGTTGTAGGGGAATCTCTGTAGTAAACCAACAATTAAATACCTCCCTAGATTTGCTAAATAGCTGAACTGTCAAGAATTTGCAATATCCAAACATATTTATCTCTAGTAAACACTTGTCACTATTTCAGTTCCTTCTGTCTCTAATCCTCTCTGCGACTGCTGCCAACCGTCCCGCTCTGGGTCTGTGTGTGTAACACAAGCTGCTGCGGTGAGCTCTCAGTTGTTTAACACAGCTTTTTCCATGCAGCGTTTGGGGCGACCACCCAAGGCCTCTGACCACACTGCACGTTGCTTCTAACCAGAGTGGGAAGTGGAGGGAGACCTTCGATGTGTTACCGCCTCAGTCCTTTCTCTCTCCTCATTTCCCCAGCGCGGGCATCACGTGCCCACATAGTTGATCCTGGCTGCTGAGGACAGCAGGGCACAGCTGCACTCGGGGCTGGATTTCACCCTCCTCACGTTGGAAAACCTCTTTGCACTCTCTCCCTGGACAGCTGCAGCCATGGGCACACCGGCGGTGATGCGTTCTGCATTCACTCAGTGGCTTTTTAGACTTAGTATGGTGAAGTAATATGAGGGGATGGTCCTCACTTAGGGAGCAGCCACACCTCTGCCAGTTTCATGCATTTTTAAGTAGATGTACGGCCGCTAATGCACTATCAGACAAAGACTTTTCCAGATGTGTTAACCACATGCACAGAAACATGCATACATTTTCATCATCAAACACATGTCACAGCTTTTCCAGTACTTACCGTTGTAGTATCTGTGCTCTGGGCCGTCTCATTTATCACATATCCAAACAGAGGTGGGACAACAGTTTAGATCAGACCAAATTTGCTTGTAGGCATTTGACTCCAGAATGTTGATGTATTTCTGCTATCCAGATATTTGGGGTCAGTAATAATAATGATGTAGTCAGACCAAGTAGAAATGTTTTCATCTGCAAGTCAAGTGAGTCTATCTATCGTCCGTATCCAAAGGTTCCGTATGCTGCATTCAGAGCATTAATGTAGCAGCAAACTATTTGCTATGTCGAGATATAGTGGAATGGCGTCCTGAGCAGAGATCGAGGTGTTGTAATCCAAGTGTCTCTGTTCTTTGTTGTGGTAGACAGTCCAGCTGTGTGAGTCCCGTATGTGAATCCTACTGGCTCGCTAGTATCCAACATTTAATACTGCACTCATACTGCACTTACAGGGAGTTACTGCTGATAATGGTGACGGTATCATCGCAAATTTGTATAATGCCCATCCTCCGGTTCCCCCCTATGTTGACACCCTAAACTCTGTCAACACTGTTACCATTGTTAGCACCAATAGCTGCTAGCCGCTGGCTCAGCCACATCCATGTTGAGAACAAGCAGCAACCTCTGGGGCTGAAAAATGAAATGCCAAAAATTGCAGTTCCTCTAACGGCCACTTGAGGCTGGCTCCAGAGGCAAGTCAATCCCCATAGACCCCATCTTAAAACACCCAACTTTATAGCAGAAATAAACATGTTTCAACTCGATGTCGGCTCTGCCTATCATTGTGAAGCAGAGTTCACCAAGTGTCGGACTGTTCACCCACTAATAAGGAACGTGAGCTGGGTTTAGACCATCGTGAGACAGGTTAATTTTACCCTACTGATGATGTGTTCAGGTCTTAAATGGAATGAAAAACAAAAATTCAGAAGGTGTCTTCAGGTGGGCTAAGGGAATTAGGGCTGCGCCTGATTAAGAATTTTCCTAGCCAACCAATAGTTGTCATTTAGGCCCATTAGTCGACTGGTCACCTACATGTTTATGATATTAATTTAATTATTAAATGATATATTTTGGGCGGGTCAACACAATGGTTTGAGTTGAAGGTGTGAGAAAGAATAGTATCAGTAACATTGTTAACACTGTGCTACATTACAGAGAAATACAAAACCGTACTAATGAACCTTCATTAATATAGGCCTATATTTTATCTACAAGTGCACGTCACACACTGAGCGAGCCGCCTGTTAATGACGCTGTGGGCTAATGGGCATGTAGCTACTTCCATGTTTCAGATGATACGTCATGTTTGTAGTCGACCAATGAAGATGAGTTTACATATCACCTTGGGTTCGTCCTTCACCTTCTCAAAATGATCCCACACTTTGGATTTCCTGCCCGACATGTTATTAACTAGCCTGTGGAATAACCGCAGGTACCAGCCCTGGAAATTAGGGGCCGTACACATGCTGCATCTTTAACCGCCTGGAAAACACACACAGTGCTACTCTTGTGCCTTTTTAGCGCCAGCTTTAAAGAGCGTGGTGGCAGGTTGCGTCTGAGGTTTGTAAGCAACCTTAACAAGCATCATATAGCCTATTTACCTGAAATCCTGAGTGCAGAATGGATCTTCCTCCAGACGCTGTTTATAAGTGTGTAGGCCTGTGTCTGTGGGACAGATCAGACTGAATATTTACAGAAGAAGGGAAATATATCTGTCGGCTGTGATTGGTTTGTAACCTGACTCCTGTCCGACTGCTGAGCGTGGCCACTTCCTGTGTTTATCAGGGGGCAGCCATAGAGGGAATATGCATGTTGGAATATATCTGCATCCATGCACAGGGCAAGAAGAAAGGCTCTGTAACATTTTCTTGGCTGGTGCATCTAAGCTTCTTTAGTATTGTCTGTGCGTGCAGTATCCATTACTTCAATGACAGAAAGCTTTTTATTGGCTCTTAAGTTAAAGAATGCATGTTGCTTTTGTTTACAGGCACATTGCTGTGATTACTGTTCCTATACCGGATACATAGACACACACTCTGGTCTGAGAGCTCAGCAGTCCTTGTGTGAACCGGATCTGTGTATAAAAAGCTAATCATAATCACAGCGTCTGAACAGGAAATAAATCACATTGTCTCCTCTTGTCCTTAGAAGGTCTGCAGACGAGGAACTGTTGCATAAGTGATTGCATGTACGAGGGAGGTGCTGCTGCTGCTGCTGCTGCTGTTTATTAGGTGTACTTTATTAGCCATGGCTCACTGCTATCCTGGCTCCTGTCCACCATAGCAGCCCAGTGCCCCCTGTCTGCTAAGGCAAACAAAGAGCTGCTATGTGTCACATACACAGTTTAACTGTCTCACCAATCCAAACCCCCACTATGCTTCTATCTGCCAGTGCTGAGCAGAGAAAACGATGAGCCCGCCCGACACTCTCCCACCTTGCAAATTGATATCATACCACCATCCTACTGCGGTTGTTATTGTGTCTGCTCGTCTGCAGAGTCTACCGACTCTGTGTGTACAGTCATTTCAATGTATACACACAACAGTCCAATGAAGCAGCTACAGTGATGTAATATAACATCACTCTCCTCCCCTTGTTTGCAGAAGAGAATCCTGTGGGTGTGACTGCTATGAGCATTAGGGGTGGGATGAGGCTGCAGGAGCTTCTAGAAAAATGCTCTTTGGGGGAATTTTAGGACGAGGGAGGAGAGTAGGGGCATTCGTCTGGCTGGAGAGGACTGATGAACTTGGATTTAGAAAGGGAAGGAGGGAGTGACTTAGAGGATAAGGAGGGGAAGGAATACGAGGCAGGTGGAGAGATCTGCAAAACAAGAACTGTGCCAGAAAGAGTAAAAATAGGTAGAAGACTGGCATTGATGTAAATAAGAGGATGCAAGGAGCAAATTGTCACCATGAGAGAATGCCAGACTTTAGATGAGAGGGCTCGAGTCACTGTCGGTGCACTGCCCCCTGTATTTCATATGTGGGAATGAGTGAAACATTGTTCCCTTTGTCTGCTGCCCTCTTGTAGCTCTCGGACTATTTCAGATGCACACTGTAGGTGATGTAGGCAGGCCATCGCTGGGGCCGAGGCACAAGGCGAGGCTGCTGCACTCATGCTTTCAAATTGTGGCTGAGAAGAATGACAGGCTGCTTTTGTTGTTTGAAAATCCTGGCACCAGACATTATGTATGAAGGTAAAGGTCCAGTGTGTAGGATTAAGGGGGAAATAATGACAGAAATGGAATATAATATAATAAATATGTTTTCTTCAGTGTGTAATCATGTGAAAATAAGAATTGTTGTGTTTTTGTTACCTTAGAATGAGTTGTTTATATCTACAAAGGGAGCAGGTCCTTGTACACAGAGTCCGACATGTTGCACCGCCATGTTCTTACAGCATCCCAGAAAGGACAAATCAAACACTTTGTGTTTCTCAAAGTCAAGGTAGGACAAGTCTTTCCAAGGAAGGATCCTGCAGAGGCAAGGCAAGAGTCCTTCTTAGCATTCAATGAACACACATCGGAACAGGCTAACGAGCGTCCCCAGATGTGTGCCATTAATCCTCAGCAGACTGAGGGGTTTCAGGATACTGTGATAATTCTGGCTCTCTCTAATGTTGTTGTCCAGTTTGAACAAATGTAACCAGTATTTTCAGTCACGTGACTTTTAGGGAGAATTTATTTCTGGATCATACTTAAAACAAAACAAACAGGTAGGCCAAATGAAACTTTTGTAGCACTTTGTGGCACGAGCGTGTCGTGTCAAGAAGCATCAAAGAAACATTGATTTGTAATGTGAAACTGTGTTATTCATGTTCTCATTCCAATTCTTCAAATACCAACGCTTTGTCAGTGAGTCCTAAACGTATGACATGCTAGGAACGCTCCAGCATTACTTTTGGACATTCAGGGACGGTGTCAAATTATGCTTGTTACATACATTGTGTCCTTTCAAAATACACTTGTTTTCACAGAAAAAGTATAGTATCTGCTTGTAAATGCATACAGTCCTTTTCAGAATAAACTTACAGTGTCAGTAAAATACTTGGTTTTAAGGTTCAATTCCTTAAGTTCAGTCAAAAAAACATAATGTTTTGGCTCAAGTTAAGTACGATTGTTACTAAAGTAATGTCACTAGCATAGTATGCTACACATACTAGCATGCTATGTTGTAATAAACATAACTTGATTGACTTGGTTTCACACGGGACATGGACAACAGTCTCCAGGGTGAAAGTGCAGGTTTGTTTGGCTCATACACTTCCACTCCCACCTGCCAAATGTTGACTTTCTTGCTCTTTATAGTAGGTTAGTTGCTTGCAACAGAAACAGACACCAGTGCAGTTCACCAGGTGTGTATCATACCACCACTAAAGCAGGATTTATACTTGTGCGTCTAATCCTCGGTGTACCCAAGGCATAGGCTTTGCGCCATAGCCTAACCTGCACCTCCGCAGAAATGTTACCTCACACAGCGGCAATGCAGACATCCTGTGTTTGTAAACTGAAAGCCATTTCCCTCAGTGGAAATTAAGCTTTTAATTACTTTTACTTCACTGATAAGAAACAATAAATCATGAACACAATAAAGCCTCCACAAAAATAGCATTTAATGTGCAAGAATTTGTCTTGGCTTCATACGAGCAGAGAAAATCTCCAATAGTCACTAGGTTAATTTATACAAATATAAACGTGTTTAGTATAAGACAGTTGTTTTGTCAGTGAACCTTGTGAGTTGTAATGGAGCTGAATTTTGTAACGTTACCTTTGTTAAATGTTGCTGTTGTCTCTGGCTTCATATGAGAAGAGGAAAAGTCCACTAGCTGCTGTGCTAATTTATACAATGTAAAATGCCATAGGCTTGTGCTAAAAACATTAGCATGTTGTATTTGTGGGGAAAATGTGTCCAGATAAAGACAAGTGTTTGTCTGTGAATGCTGCGAGTTATAGTGACGCTGATTTGTGTACTTGTGTTTGAAACTGTCTCTATTAAGCCATGTTTAATGTGTGTTTAATGTGTGTTTTGAGTCAACTAAACTTTAAAGCACTTCACAGAAACCCCACTGCCGACTAGTGTTTTGGAGGTGTAACTGCAGAGTGACACAGACACACCACCGCACAAGTATAAATGCTCACAATGGCGTAGGCTGCACATAGAGCTGACACACAAGTATAAATCAGCCTCTTTGCGATGGGTCTGCCACTGAGGTCCACTGGCAAAGCGCTGGTATTTAACAAGTTGGGAGTGAGAACGGGCTGTTTTGCCGGTTTTAATCACCTGGTCCATTTGTTTTGGAGAGGAAGAGACCTCAGATAATTCGGCTGTTTCAGCTGGTTGCAATCCTCACCGCTAGATGCCACTAAATCCTACAAACTAGACCCTTAAAGGAGGACAAACAGAGAGAACAGAGGATGCCAGTCAGAGGCCTATACATTAGGAAAGGAGAAAGAGAGCACAGGGATAGAAAAGGGAAAAAATAGTAAAATGGTAGAGGTGGGGAAAGGGCAAAGATGTCTCAGATTTGGGAGCTCACTGAGCTTGAGTTACCTGGTTTATCATTAGAGCAGTAATGAAGAGCAGACAGGGCACCCCTGACAGGGAACGCTACTTTCCTACAAAGGCGAACATTGTTTTAGAGTCCTTCAGTAGGTAGACACATGATGGTAAGGAACTTTGATGCATTAATTAAAATATCTCTGTTCCATACCTAGACTGAGGGGATGTATCCGTACATAGAAAATCCACATGAACATACGCTCAGTTCTGCTCCTGACTGTGATTAAGATGAAAATTTTTTATCTTGCAGATTATTGTTGCTTTTAAGGGTGCACTATGTCGTATAAAGGAGCAGGACCTAATCTCGTGGTACTGCCATAAACATGTCCTACTGAAGGTTCAGGGCATGCATGGCCTCTTTATTCTGTCCTTGATGTTGATGTTCAAGCCATGTTCAACATGACAAAGAGAAAGTTTGCTTCCTACAATCTCATTTCCTGACTCTAAATCCTGGTCTTGCAGATCCCTTAACTGTGCCCATAAAACAAAAGAAAGGAAGTCAAGAGGCATCCTGTGCTGCACTGTACAGTATATACACACATACTGTACAGATTGTTTTCCTTTCATGCACAGTATGTGTGAGTAAATATAGAAAAACGTTGTTTCCTGAATTGCGTTTGAAGCTACTGTTGTGCTTCAGGCATTTAGCCAAATCATAATTGGATCACTCCACTGTTTCAGTGGTGTATTAGTGCTTGCCTTTTATGTTGTTGAAAATGTAAATTTTTACAAGTGCTTCTTACTGTTGTAGGTTGCAGAGTAACAAAAACTTAATTTATTATGCAGATTGATGCTTTGTGGAGGGCATTTTGTGACATCAGCAGACATTTTATTGTCGTTATTTAGATGATTTATTAACTCAGACATCTGAAGGCCTGATCTGATTAAGAGTAACTCTATTGAATTAATATTTGGCCTTAAATAACCCTCACAGGGTCTTAAAGGGACATTCATTGATTCATTTTCTGTAACCACTGGGGCCTGTAGCCTATCTGAGTTGACACTGGGTGAGTAGCAGGGTACACCCTGGACAGGTCACCAGACTATCACAGGGCTGACACATAGAGACAGACAACCATTCACACTCACATTCACACCTACGGACAATTTAGAATCACCATTTAACCTGCATGTCTTTGGACTGTGGGAGGAAGCTGGAGTACCTGGAGAAAACCCACGCTGACACAGGGAGAACATGCAAACTCTGCACAGAAGAGCTCCCCCACCCTGGGTTTGAACCAGGAACTACCACCATACTGCCTTAAAGGGGTAGTTCCCTCCAAATGCTGCTGAAAGCGCCAAAAAATACATTTGAAAACTCAACAGCAATGTCTCTTTCCAGAAATCATGACCCAGTTACTCAGGAACTGTTTTCTTTCTGCCGAACTACACCCACCTGTTAGGCTATATTACCATGCAGAAGGAAGCGTGCATCTACCATAGACTGTTTAAAACAATGGACATAGCTACCGTGACGTCACCAATTGGTTTGTGGACTCCTGAGCACGGCATTTCGAGCTTGGTAAAACCATCTTGATTTCGTGAGGTCAACGTTCTGTTTCCCTCTTTGTATCAGTCTGGACTCGCTGCCACCGCAAAAACTTTCCAGTAATTAAAATCCAATCAGGGCTAATTAGGACTCCGCACCATAGTTTACAATGTTAGCTGCCAATCAGGGACTGCGTTGAAGTTGATGACGTCAAATGCTGGTCGCAGCTTGCAGAACAGTAATAGCAGGTCCCAAAGCAACAAGTGCTAACTCTAATGTCAGCAGAGTAAACACAGCAATAAGTGAAGTTATTGTACGGCGCTTTGAGCACCACAAGCTGGGCGACATCTAGTTCCATTATGTTGGAGAGAAGGCAGACATCTCTACGGCTGATATCTCCAACACTTGGCAACTCAACTGTCCCTTTAAACCTTCCTCACAGACAGACAGCTACTCAGACACTGACAAATCCATAACTTTCCATTTTGTGTTCTCTCTGTTTTATAAGTGGTTTTGAATTATTAAGCCACAGGCTGTTGTCAGGCATTAGAGTGTGTCTTTTTGATGAAGTGTATGGAGACTAAAAATAAGTACTGTGGATGTTTTTATTTGAAACCGCTGATGGTGGAATGGAAACTTTGCATAGCGGGGGGGATCACAGCCAAATCAGCCTAATGTGTGTGTTTGTGTTTGAAATGAGAGAGGGAGAGTGAACAAGAGGGAGGAGTTATTTTCTGGACATGCTAAAGAGGAAGGTGCTGCCCCTTTGACCTGACATATACCAATGTCAGTCAACATGGTTGACACACCCAAATGCTTTAAATGTCAGCAAGTGACCATTTCCTGTTGAAACTCAAAATCACATCTGTTGATTTGAGTAGAATGACGGTTTCTGTGAACAAAACGTGAGACTTAACATATTGTAGTTGCTGGAAAAAAATGTTGGCTCTTCTGCGTCCAATGTTGCTAGGTTTAGGAATGCTGCTGGCCTTTATTGGTGCCAGTTCTGGTAACACCCAAGGCATGTGAAGCATGCCAGGCTGGGTGGGCTCGCCATTTATAAATACACCCCTCTAAACGTGTCCGATATTCACTGTGTGGTTTTTACAGCCACATGGTTCGACGCTCAAATAAGATGAAGAGGAGGCTTACATGTATTTGCATTCATCATGTGCTTGTATGTGCATGTGTCAGGGCAGCCAGTCAACAAGATATCAGACAGGTCGCCGCTATGGTAAGAGTCGTTGTAATTTACGCTCCCTGGCTGTGTATTTAGAGCCGGTGAAAAGTATCCTGGCTTTATGCGAATATGCTTCACATGCAAACACTGGATGTGTTTATGCAGTCAGAGGTCACATCTACGCCTCGGCTGGGACAACTCAATCAATTTAAAGGAAAGGTTACGTTTTTTTTTTCCCACATCTATCTTAATACAACACTCGAATGCCATATGTACGTTAAAAGAGTTGTTGGTCATTGTAGTCATTCCTCCTGTCCTTACTGCTCTGACATGAAACCTTCACAGGGTTCAGCTGAAGCTAATATGATGCTTCAGCAGTCTGAGTTCTCCAAATGAAGTGTGAGTCTTCCAAACTTAAAGTCTTTGTGGTAAGAACTTTCCTCTGTGTGTTTCCCTTATCAGTGTTGGATAAACTTTGCAGTGTAGTTATGGACATGATTATTCCTCCGGTTTGGACAGTAGGAATAATCACCGCAACCAGTAACTCTCGTACAAACAAATTTGAACACAAAATACCTCTACACAGCACTTCATAGATGCTTCAATGATTATCTGATCATCCGTTTGTTTCGGTTTGCCCCCTAAGCGCGGTTCGTTTGGGCAGGTGTGAACACAGCAATTACACTCAGGTGTGCACCAAAACAACCGGACCAAGACCTTCTTGAAGAGGTGGTCTCAGTCTGGTTACAATTGAACTCTGTTGCAGTTCGTTTGTGGTGAGAACGTGTTCCGACCTGGATCTGAACTAACTGCAGTCACATGGCACATTGTTTGGGTTAAACATGAGCATGTTACAGTCCTGGAGGATTATTAATGTGCACCTCCTCCTGTACTGCCTTAATATGCACATTCAGCACATCCAATGCATCAAAACATTGTTTTCTAGTTGGAGCCGCGCCTCGTTTTCAAACTGTATGGTTTGACTAAAATGAACAATGACAGCAATATAGTCCACGATGACCAGCGCTAAAATCAACCTGCGTAGTTGTCCCTCCATTGTGACATTAGAAAGTGTCACATTTATCTTGCAAGTGTACTCTTCTTCAAGGTTTGCTTTACTTCCTGGATTTTTCCCACATGGAAATTCTGACCAATCAAGAGGAGCTTTCTCACACAGGGCATTTTATCTGATCCGCTTGTAAATGCTGCCGTGAGAACACGAACCAACTCTAGGCAATTATACAACTTTGTATCAAAGTTAGTCCCTGATTCAGACCAAAGCAAGACAACTCTAGGTCTGAAAGAACCCTAAGTGTACACTATAGTTTAATCAACTCTATTGAGAAAAACAGTGATGTTACATCACTGAACACAGGAGCTGTTGGTCTACCACTGCCTCAAACAATTATTTTGTTTTGTGTTATTGTGTGACTTTGGTGTGTTAAAGGGTTAGTACAAATTCACTCAAGTCGCACAATAACACTAGCAAACCAACTGACCAAGGCAGCAGTAGACCAGCAGCTCCTGTGTTCTGCGAGCTAAAATTACTGTCTTTCTCAATGGAGTCTGGTGGCTCTGACGAAAGTATGGATCGGGAAACTGAAGCCATTAATGGCTTTCCCCATTGGAATGGGCCTTCCGATGTAATGGTAAGTGGTGAAAATACTCGCAATATAGCGGACACGTGTTGGTTCTACCTCTGCCTCCACAAACTGGGAAAGCACCAACTGACATCTACTGTAGGTAATCCATTGACTATAGATAAATACCTCATATAGTCCTTTTTCAAATGATCCGAACTATTTCTTTAAAGTTCTAATGAAATCAAATAATGTTTTTTTAATCTGGTATGTCTTGCACTGCTCGTCACCTACAGGCCAATATCTGTCCCAGCAATGACCAAAAAAAAAAACGTTGATTTGTAGATATTCTTAATGGTAATTCACAGTTGGACATCTCCTGGAAAACGCTAAAAAATGTTGATGACTCATTGGGCACTAGTTAGTGTATGCTTAATTTGTGTCCAATGAAATGCTAACAGTATAGACACAAGCTTACCATTGGGATGCATGAGCTCTACCATTCGGATGAGCTTCCATTCTCCTTCACCAGCAGCACTGCATTGGCGATGGTAATCAATCAATCAATCAAACTTTATTTGTATAGCACTTTTCATACATTAAAAATGCAGCACAAAGTGCTTCACAGAATAAAACCAAACAAAAATAATACATACATATTGAAAACCCGCCCCTCCCACCCCCACATATAAACACACACACACACACACACACACACACACACACACAGTCAATATAGTCAGTAACATGGCTGGGCACTGAGGAACCAGGTGAGGAAACAACCACCTATGAGGAGCCATCCACACTGAGAGGCGCTACAGCCTACGGCCACAGGGAGCGCCGCCACAGAGACCACCCCGACCCAGACAGACCGGGGTGGACTCCACACATGGTGCAGAGCCCCCCAGTCCCCTGGGCCTGAGGGATCTCCAGGGCGACGTCCCCGCGGGCAGACCGGACACACCCCTCAGCGTGGAGGCCCCCCATGAGGAAACACTGGAGCTAAAAACTAAAAGACTAAAAGGCAATATGATAACATAAAACAAGTATGAGATAAAATAATGATAAAATGCATAAAAATGTAAGATTAGGAAAAATTAAAGATTTACAGATTAAAATAATATTAATGGTGAGAAGTTCTTAACAGCAGAGAACAGACTGTCCTCATGGCTGTTCTCCATGCAGAGCTAGTAGCTACTGTGACCCCATGATGGTACTGTGAAATGAAGGCGGAGGGGCCTTAATGCACATTCAGTGCTATTGGCTACTGTAAACGTTAATCAATATCTGCGACAAGTCCTTCCGTAGCTTCCTGTTTTTATAGGAAACACGTCAATATACAGAATCAGATAGCACGTCCGTAGCTGTTTTATGGGAACTTAAGTGATCAATAGGTCAACAGGACATTCAGTAGGTCGAACTCATAGTGAATTTTTAGAGCACCCTCTGCGGGACATGTAGGTGAACGACTTCAAATAGTCTGTTGTGCTGTAAATTTTGAATTTGAACAGGTCTTTACATTTCCAATATTTAATCAATCCATCAACCATATCTCACTCCAAAGTCAAAGAAATCTGGTGCTTGGGCAGTGACTTGCGGTGTCAGACACTGATGAAAAAAGCTGCCCTTTGACGTCGGCATGATACCCAGCTGGTTGCCGTTATAGTTTAATGGTGCTCGACAGCATCAGGGGGAAACACAGTGGGACAAGAACGAAAGTTAAGGCGGAAAGTCTGAATAGGGCGGATGGGAGTGGTGGTGGATGGGTCCAACAAACGCCAACTTTCACCCGAGAGAGTGGTGTTCCCATCCCGTAAGATTATAAAGCCATACCCTGTTACACCTGTTAAACCCAACCACGTGCTTTTGTTGCTTAGACCCAACCACACGTGTTAGTTGTTGAGGGACAAAAAAAAAAAAAAAACGGCAATTCACGTTGTTGTACTGACGTAGTGTGTCTATTTTGAAAAAGCCGCTAAATTTCCAGTGAAAACGGAAGTGTATAGTGAAAGAAGACAGTACATGTAACAGGCAGAACTTGACACGGTGCCAGTGCCGTCACAACTGGACAGGCAAACTAGGCAATTGCCTAGGGCCCCGAGCTGGAAGGGGCCCCCAGAGACGGCTGACATTGGTCCATATCAATGCCAATATGATGGAACTCCTATAGACACTGCAACAACAACAACACGTTGGAATTCCCCCTAATGGGGCCCCCTACTAGCTGCTGCTTGCGAGTGGCTAAGTAGGGTGACCAGACATCCCGCATTGTGCGGGACTGAACAGCATTTCTGTCTCTTTTCATGCGTCACGCAAATTGAGACCATGTCCCGCATTATTGGTTGGAGTACCGTAGTACTACGGTACCTCACGGTACCACTACTGTGGGATGAGTTCAAAGTCCAATTGCAAGAGGGTGAGTGTCCATGCGCCGTCCAATAACGGCGCGCGCTGGTCAGTAACGGCGCACGCTGGCCACCTGGCACTCAATATGCTGCTTTCATGACTGCCCAGAAATACCTGAACAACCGAGCCGTGGCGGCACACAGGTATGTGATGTGTCAGAGGAGAAACGAGCCGTTCACATTTCTCTCTTTGTGGCAGGTAATGGGCCACAAACCTAACCGCACTTTAGGGACTGTTCTTTACTTGTCAGGGGAGGAGGATGGCTGGTTGATTTTTATTTTATTTGTTTATTTTATTTTGATCCCCCCTATATTAATCACTTATTGAAGCTGTTTTTGAAGTATGAATAAGTCAGTAAGTAATTTATTCCATTGAAATATCATTGATGTATTATAGAAAAGTGATTGATCTTTTTATAAATGACAAAAGGCACATCTGCCTCATTTTTGCTGTGGTATCGTGATTCTACTCAGAACCGTGATACTTTCACTGGTATCATACCGTGGGTCCCAATTTTGGTACCGTGACAAGTCTCTGATGACTAAACTTTGTGCTGGGGGCAGGTGTCCCACATTGTCCCTAACAAACCTACTCCTTGTCCCACATTTGGTTTATTGGGACCTGGTCACCCTAGAGGCGGGGTGGGGGGGGGGGCTCCAAGGTGCCTCTTGCCTGGGGCCCCCAGAGTGTCTTGAAACAGCTCTGCACAGTGCCCCAGAATGTCAACAACCAAGGCAGCCAGGGTACCTTTCATGTCGTATCTGGACGTGAAAGGTCTATGACCAGACATTCATATGTGACAAGGTTGGAGTGAAAATGTGTTGAATCCATGCTTTCAAACAAAAAAATAGCCTTACAAAGTACATTTGTGGGAAATTACAATGTTGAGATTCTATGGAGGCGTCTTTGTTAAGGCAGAGACACAAGTTATTACTATGATAGTGATTTCTCTTTACAGGGAAAGTCATTACTTGTATATTTCCAATTAATCAAACACAATTAGCTTTAATAAACCCATGGATGCTGCTCCTAGGGTGTCATATTATCTGTTAATTGCTTACTGTCTTACACTCTCTTCAGACTGCCGCTGAGTGATTATCTGAAAATGGGTGTTAATCAAGCCCCATTTTAATGCACAGAAAGGCATTAAATAGATTTTATCAATATGAAAATACAGTGTAAGAAGATCAGTATGCATTGTCTGAATCCATTTGGCTGAGAGCATACAATAAATACTGTCGGGTCATAAGTTCAACCTAAACAAGTTTCACTGCACTCCTCCAAAATAGCTGCTGTTTCCACGCCAGGACATCAGCGACCCTTTGACCTTCTGCAGCACCGCTAGGAATGTGCAGAGGTGTAGATTTAAGGCTTCTGAGTCCAGTTTATCTGAGCAACACCTCTGTCAGATATTTGTTGAGTAATGTATACCTGTTCGGCATATGAGTGGAAACTTGACAGAAAGTAGTTTGCAGCCAGTGTTCAATAAGTGTGTGTTGGAGTAGTGGTATGCAGAGTGAAAAGTGCGCAGTGTCAGGACGTTTACTGCAACACTCTTTCCATCTGACAGTTCTGTGATGAGGGCAGACATTTTTAGAAGTAAGGAGGGAAACAACAAGACTGAAGGTGAATTTCTGCCGTTAGTCTGACTGTAGCTGAACATGTCAGCTCTACAGTCATGCAAACAAGGAGCTGTGCAGTTTGCATCTTTTTCCTGAGATGATTCTTATAGTGTTTGCAGGAGCAAAAACCCTTCATAGTATTTCTTTTAGCTCATCAGAGAAATTGTTTTCAGATGTGTTTGGGGTTTTGAATTGGAGGATACATGCAGTGCCCATATAAATAAACTCTTAAAATAAAGTAGAGGTGTGGGATTCCACTGTGTGTGGTCCTCCTCGTGCAAATGTCTTTGCCACTTGCATGCCTGACAGAAAAGTTCCTGGAAATGAGATAGATTGAGGCTGATCGTCTGAATTCCTCTGTGGTGTAACAAGCTTCTGCATCGCTCCTTATTCTTGCCACCCTATAATTCTGGTTAATCATTCAGATACTGTCGTGCATAAGTGATGCCGTAAGTAGAAGTGTGGCCCCTTTAAGGCAGAACAGTTGAGTGTGCTGGAGAGCTCTGCTGGAGGTTTTTTCACGCTCACATTGAACAGTGACGCTGTAACGGTTTAACTTCCCACCAACTGTTAACATCCAGTTGTTGACTAAAAACTTAAAGTTCACACCAAAAACATCAGTACCGCTGGCCTGAGCCAAATGCTTCACAATAAAAGCACCAGTGGTTCCTCTTTGATTTGTTTCATAATAACAATGCTTCATTTAACTTTATAAGAATCGTACTTTATTTAACTTTATTGTAATAATACTTTATTTAACTTTATTTTAACAGCACTTCATTTAACTTTATTATAACATAACTTTATTCAACTTTATTGTAACAGTACTTTATTTAAATTTATTGTAATAATACTTTGTTTAACTTTATTTTAACAGTACTTCATTTAATTTTATTATAACATAACTTTATTCAACTTTATTGTAACAGTGCTTTATTTAAATTTATTGTAATAATACTTTGTTTAACTTTATTTTAACAGTACTTCATTTAACTTTATTAGAACATAACTTTATTCAACTTCATTATAACATAGCTTTATTCAACTTTATTATAACATAACTTTATTCAACTTTATTGTAACAGTACTTTATTGTAATAATACTTTATTTAACTTTATTTTAACAGTACTTCTTTTAACTTTATTATAACATAACTTTATTCAACTTTATTGTAACAGTACTTTATTTAAATTTATTGTAATAATACTTTGTTTAACTTTATTTTAACAGTACTTCATTTAATTTTATTATAACATAACTTTATTCAACTTTATTGTAACAGTACTTCATTTAACTTTTTTAGAACCATACTTTATTTAACTTTATTGTAATAATACTGTATTTAACTTTATTTTAACAGTACTTCATTTAACTTTATTAGAACCATACTTTATTTAACTTTATTGTAATAATACTTTATTTAACTTTATTTTAACAGTACCTCATTTAATTTTATTATAACATAACGTTATTCAACTTTATTGTAACAGTACTTTATTTAACTTTATTGTAACAGTACTTCATTTAACTTTATTGTAACAGTACTTCATTTAACTCTATTAGAGCCATACTTTATTTAACTTTATTGTAATAATACTTTATTTAACTTTATTTTAACAGTACTTCATTTAACTTTATTAGAACATAACTTTATTCAACTTTATTAGAACATAACTTTATTCAACTTTATTGTAACAGTACTTCATTTAACTTTATTATAACATAACTTTATTCAACTTTATTGTAACAGTACTTTATTTAACTTTATTGTAATAATACTTTATTTAACTTTATTTTAACAGTACTTCTTTTAACTTTATTATAACATAACTTTATTCAACTTTATTGTAACAGTACTTTATTTAAATTTATTGTAATAATACTTTGTTTAACTTTATTTTAACAGTACTTCATTTAATTTTATTATAACATAACTTTATTCAACTTTATTGTAACAGTACTTCATTTAACTTTATTATAACATAACTTATTCAACTTTATTGTAACAGTACTTTATTTAACTTTATGGTAACACTACTTTATTTAACTGTATTTTAACATAACTTATTCAACTTTATTGTAACAGTACTTTATTTAACTTTATGGTAACACTACTTTATTTAACTGTATTTTAACAGTACTTTAACTTGACTATAACTTTATTAAATTTTATTGTAATAGTTTTTTTTAACTTTATGTATTGTAACACTACTTTATTTGAGTTTATTTATCATGACAATACTTTATTTAACTTCAGTATAATAGTACTTTAATTTTATTTATTGTAACAGTACTTTATCTAACTTCATTGTAACAATATTTTATTTAACTTTGTTGCAATCGTACTTTATTAACTTTATTTTAACAGTACCATATTTAGTTGTTTAGCATTTTAGTAGTCTGTAGTGCAGTTTAGAAGAGTTTTCAAAATACAGAGATATTTATCATGTATGGTCATATAGCCTAAATATAATGTGATATAACTTATAGGCCATATTAGCCAGCTCTCCTGGACTTTGCTGTCAGTCCTTTCCTGCAGTTAAAGTTCCTCAGCAAAGGCCTTCACTAATGCTTGTTAGACTTCCTGTTCTGCACCAACTTTCCAGTGTCAAGTTTTTAACTGTTACTTTGCACTTAAAGACGGCCCCTTTTTTCTCTACCGCCAGGCAAAACCATCCAAAGAGCCAGCAGTCTTCTGGTGATGCATGACCGAGGAGGCCAGCTGGAGGTTTGTGAACGGCCGGCTTAATGGGCCATTAATCTGCTAGTGGCTATGACCGCTGTCACTCAACATGGGGTCTACTTGGTTTGCTAAGTAAATGTTAGGGATTAGGAATCGAGGCTATAAATGGTCACAAGGGGCTCCTTTTTCAAGTTTTTATTGCACACTTACAAAAAAAAAAAATATAAAAGAAGGCGCCGTTAGGAAGAATTCACTGCCTTACACATAACGCTCCTTGACTTTGTATTGCAGTGTTTGTTTTAGCTCATAGGCCTGCACTGTGCTGAGAAGGAGGAGGAGGAGGAGGAGGAGGAGGAAAAATTCACATAATCAAATGACGGTCCAGCCCTTTAGATGGAATAGCTCTTGGAGAAAAACCCAGTGATTCAGCACTGCATCCTGCAGGAAATCCAGAGGAGATGTAATGAGGACTAAATTCTCAGGCAGAGCTCCAGGATGCAGAGACAGGTCACAGATGTGTGAGATTAACCAGTAAGACTGAGGAATTTCAATATGTCTCTTTCTTACTGTCTCATGTCTACAGTGTAACGATGGCGGATTGTAGACAGTGGCCTTTTAGGCTATTATCTTAGCAATTTGATTTAGTGAATCGAGTACTTGACCTTTCACCTGAATCTTTACTCTGGCGACAGTCTGTCTCGCGTATCACTTTCAGTCCTTGTAAAACAGACGAGAGACGATTTTACCTCTACATCTCATTTGTGGTTCTGCAGGAAATGACTTGGGTTTTAGCAATTGTGCTTTTTTTATTTGATAATGTTGTAGCTAAACCACTCTGGGTTTTAAAGCTACGCCATATCTCAGCAGCCATGAGCCGGCATTAATTAACTATAAAATCAGGGACAGTGGATGCAGGATGAGGGATGAGGGGAGTGATGCAATCATGGAGGTTCCTCTGAGTTGGAACGAGTCCACAGGGTTTCAAGCATGGATTGTTCAAGTAGTGGACATAGCCACCGTGATGTCACCCATGGGTTTGTGGACTGACATTTTGAAGCCTCAAGTTTGGCATTTAGGCCGTCACCATCTTGCATTTTTTGGAGCCAGAAGTGACCATATTTGGATGAAAAGGTGGAGCTAACCCAATGTTATTCATTCACATTACGTTATTCATTCACATAAAGTTATTCATCCCTACAACAGGAAATACTTTTCCCTAACCTGATGTGAAGTGCGCGCTGCACATGTGAGCATTTTTTATGATCGCCTCTGTCCAGTCCTTCGTCTTATCACATTTAACCATAGTTGTCTTTGTTTTTGTTGACGGGTAGTGGCGGCTGGTATGTGTTCAAATTTAAGTTTTGAGCCATGACTCCTTCTATTCTGGCTCCCAATAACACAACAACACCACATTTTAAGACTCCTATGTAGCCTACAGCCCTGTGGTGGAGAGGCAGGTTTTGCCTCCAGCTAACAAACTGAAGTCATTGTGACGTCAGCCCTAAAAGGGTCTATGGGGATTAACTCGCTTTTGGAGCCAGCCTCAAGTGGCCATTACAGGAACTGCAGTTTTTGGCATTTCCACATTGGCTTTCAGCACCGGAGGTTGCCGCTTGGTTTAAGGACTGTGGCCCTTCAAATCCTGGATCTTTGGCTAAAACCAGAGGAACGACCCCCCCTCCCACATACACATGCACATCTGGTAAAAAATAAACACTAGAGGGAAAAGGGAGGGTGCAGATGATGGAGTAGTGAAGTATCCGTCCAGTCCATTTCCTCTTCTGTGTCTCGTCGTGAAATCCCTCTCGACCCCACCCAAGCTCTTTCATTCAGAGGGAGAGAATGTGCGGGCTACGCCTGTGTTTTCTGTAAATATCTTGGGTCTCCTCTCCGCCACCTCCTCCCAGGGCGAAGATGGAGCCAGCCGTGTGCCCTTCCTCTCTCCCTTCCTCCCGCCGAGCCACCTCATGGGGAAGGAAGCTGACCCTCTCCACCCTGTATGAGGTTAAATCCCAGAGGGGGGAAGAGAAGGGTGTCGCCCTGGTCCCCTCGACTGACACCAGGAAACACGAGGAGGAAACAGAAAGGAATTGTGCGTGTGTTTTTCAATAGTAACAGGCAGGATGTGTAAGGTCAGTGTGGTGTTGCGAAGCTATGTCATGTCAGAGCTCCGCAACCTCACATTCCCTGAAAACACCCACAGTCTAATCACGTGATATCTCTATTACTACGAAGGTTTTTTGCATTTAAGGGCAAGTTAATTTTGTAGACCCTGGAATTTAACCCTCCAAATCACTCCAACTAAAACACTTATTATAACAACTAGGAACAATATTTCCTTTCAGAAATACCAGCGCTGCGTGAACGTGATGAATACAAAAGGCTTTACACAGTAATGTTTACTGAAACAAGGTCCTTTATATCCAACATACCAGCGTTCACCACATTACCAAGTGCCATTATTATAATCACATCCAGCACTACTCCATGAATTCCAGAGCAGAGCCGTATCCAAGGCCACACTGTACACAATATCACATACTTCCTGTGAGCTCGGCTGTTCTTTGGATTCAGTCCAAGCGAAGACACTGTCAACGGTTTTCATATAGCATATCCATCCCCTCTTCCTCAATTACATTAAAAAGCAGACACGAGACATTTTATTCGATATTTTCCACAGGCGCATGCATCTTAGTTGACTTGATAGCGAGGCATAATTCCTCTTGAGACATTTTACCGTGTTTGAATGGAAGTCTGTGTTGTTAGATTATACTCAAGAGAGCTGCATATCAAACAAATCGACTAATGAATAAAATATTTGGAGAAATGTCTTGTTGGTCCATCATGACAGTGACATATACAGGACTGCAGAGGGCACATTTGGATTACCCCTGACTGTTTATATGTTTTGCTGGTTGTGATTGTTTGTATGATGTTGCTGAAACCTCATTGTTTTGTCAGCAGCAGTTGGTTTCAGTTGGGCGTTATGTTGTTGCAGGGGCAACCCGTACTGGCACAGTTTCACAGCAGCAGCAGTTTAAGTGACATTGTGACATCCAGTCTTTTGTCACATCTGAGACCAAACAAATATAGACGTTTTTTTATCTACTTCCCAACTTGTTGGTGCTTTTACTGTATATTCTCTCGTTATTGCCTCCATGATGGCGGCAACCGTGGCTAGAGGCATTGTTTTCTGGTTGTCTGTCTGTCTCATTCTTGTGAGGGGTTGAGGATTTTTTTTTCATTTGGTCATAACTTTCACTTGGACTCAAGGATAAACTGACTAGATTTTGGTGGTCAAATGTCAAGGTCACTGTGACCTTGCATCCATCTCATTATTGTGAGAGCCATCTTTTAGAAAGACCTCGAGGGCATTTCCTCAGATTTAGGCACAAATGTCCACTTGGACTCAATGATTCAAAAACGATCTGATTAGATTTCAGTGGTTGAAGGTCAAGGTCACTTTGACCTTGTCCATCTCATTCTCGTGAATGTTATATCTCAAGAACACCTTGGACCTTTTTTTTTTCTAACTTGGCACAAACGTCCACTTTTATGCAGGGATGATCTAATTAGATTTTGGTGGTCAAAGGTCAGGGTCACTGTGATCTTGTCTATCTCATTCTTGTGAACGCTATATCTTAAGAACACCTTAAGGATATTTTTTTTATTTGGCACAAACATCCACTTTGACCCAAGGATGAGCTAATTAGATTTGGGTGGTCAAATGTAAAGGTCACTGTGACCTTGCATCTGTATCATTCTTGTGAAAGCTATATTTTAAGAAGGCCTTGAGTGCATTTCCTCAGATTTGGCACAAATGTCCACTTGGACTCAAGGATGAGCTGATTAGATTAGACTCCAGGTTGCCACTGGCTACCATCTTTGTTTGGGTTCGGAAACATAGTCACAACTTGGGAAACAGGTCAAACTTTATGTCTTTGAAACAACCTTCTGAGTCAAATATTAACGAGTATTTATCTTTTAGACAAATGGATACTTACTACTGTGACTCGGATGTAATGCTAATACTAATATGCGCAAGGCACGACCTTAGAGCTGGTATCACATGCGTCCTTCGGGGACCTAATGTTGATCTTACACTGGTGATATTGTTTTTTTCCTGCCATAACAGATAATGTAACTAAGTTGACAGCTGGTCTATGCTTTTTTGGAGCACAAATTAATTTTTGCGATACCTTTGCCATGCTCATTATGTCTCATTTCAGCCCTCTGTTTTCTAATAGCTAGCGTTGAATTTGTTGTATTTAATACATAATTGATTCAATGTTTAATTCATTTATTTTAATTTATTTTTGTTTCTGCAGTGACCCTGACCTGCACCTTTTGCTGCTGACACCGACTCCCATTCATCAATGCTGAGTTGCACCACGAAGAGCGTCGGCAGTTAACACCCATGATGAAAGACCAGAAGGTTGGTCCCTTTTACACTACCCAACATTTGAAATACGAAGGTAAAAACAGGAAGTCAGCAATTAATTGTGCCACCTGGACAAACTTCCATCAGTGTTGAAAATATTCCCGCCATGTTTTTCCGTCGGTTTGAGGGTTCCTAGAGCTTGACGCCCACTCAAAAATATCCAGAGCTAGAAAAAAAAAGCTTCATCCAAGCTCTCTAACCTAGACGAGGGGGCCATTTCCGAACTTCTATTATTCTTCCACTGAAAGCCCTTAATGTGCGGCTGTTATCCCTTCACTTAAATGTGCTTTGCTCAGCTGAAAACGACTGGGAATGCCTGAGAAAAAAAAAAAAAACACCTGCCAGACTCATTAATTATAATTTATGAGTGCCAGACCTTGGGCCTGGACTTGATGGATCATTTCAAACAGCTTTCAAAATCAACTTATATGTCAGCGGAGGTTATAAACAGGACATATTCAGAGCTGTGTCCTCTTCTGTAAAACATCTCTCCCTCATGTTGTCATTCACTGTTTGGATGTCCTTTGCAGTAAGCTCAATCACAACACCACATACGCTCACACTCATTAAGGGCCCGGCTTCATTATGCACTCATCTTGGTTTGTTTGACCGCTCTCTCATGAGAAAAGATTAATTGACTGGCTCGGCTCGACTAAACTAAATATTTAAGTGTTTGAGGTGTGTGTGGTTGGCTTCAGACCCCTCAGTGATGGTCTTTACTTGAACCTGGTTTGTTTTACTCAGCCCACACTGCAATCTCTGCATGGCAACTCCCTGACGTGTCCACATATAGATTGTTTTTTAAATCATATGCCCATTATTGTATCACATGTATACAATAGCCTCAGGGAAGCACAACATGAGCCAACATATATGGGTTTCTTTTTCTCTTATTTTTACCGCTTTGCGTGCACGTGAGTTACACAGTATAGACAAGTTGTCTTTACTGCTCGCTTGTGGAGACAATTTGGTCTCATTACAGGATAAAATTATGGATTACAAGGAATTACACGCCTGCTGAGACTAAACAAAGGATGAAAATGATCGGTCTGGGAAAGATTTTCACTGTTTGTTCAAAGGTGCATTTAAGTGATGCTACATTTAAGGACTCAACATAAGATGTTCTCCTGATCTGTAATCCTTACCCTCCAAAATTACAACTCACCGAGCGCCAGATGCTGATTTAAATCAGCCTTTGCCAAGTCAGTGATGCCCTTGACTAAGAATTTTCCTAGTCAACCAATAGTCGTCATTTAGGGCCATTAGTCGACCAGTCACCCACATGTTTACGATATTAATTTAATTATTAAATGATATATTTTGATATATTTATATGATTACACTGTGCTACATTACAGAGAAATACAAAACCGTACTAATGAACCTTCATTAATATAGGCCTATATTTTATCTACAAGTGCACGTCACACACTGAGCGAGCCGCCTGTTATTGACGCTGTGGGCTAATGGGCATGTAGCTGCTTCCATGTTTCAGATGATACGTCATGTTTGTAGTCGACCAATGAGTTTACATATCACCTTGGGTTCGTCCTTCACCTTCTCAAAATGATCCCACACTTTGGATTTCCTGCCCGACATGTTATTAACTAGCCTGTGGAATAACCGCAGGTACCAGCCCTGGAAATTAACCTGACTGCTGTCTGACTGCTGAGTGTGGTCACTTCCTGTGTCTGACCTTTCAAATTAAATTCCCACATGATTTATTTTGACAAGGTGCAGCTCTGAATAGAGTTTCAGGTTGTTGTTTTCTGTGACTAAGCAACCACTGAAATCTTGCCAACTAATGACCTCTCTGGTCAACCAATGTTTGGTTGACTATTAGGGTTCAGCCCTAAGAAGTCGTTTGTCAGTCATTTAAAGTAGTTTTGATTGATGCAGTATCTGTTAAACTCATGGCATTGCTTAATTATCCATGCGCAACATATCAGTTTTGCAGAAGAAGTCCAAAGAGAACTTGTGATATGAATCATTAAAGCTGAAGCAAACATTTTCCAGCATCAGTGATTTTTCTTATTAAACAGCTCATAGTTTGTATTCCATGGAGTCCTTCACAGCTGTTTGATTTCACACATTGCTTATGTAAAATAAATACCAATCTCTGTACAAGTTTGTGTAAACATCTGACGTTCAAGTGCACAGCTGAGAGCAGATGAGATGATGAACGTGTGCAGTGCTGAGATGACCTTCACAACAGAGGAATCTCTTAACACCTGCAAACAATTATTTAATGGTAAATGTCTTGTGAGGACATTGAAGAAAAATGTCAGCCTTGATTCTGATTGTAGTCATGCTTTTGCTCCAAGAAAAGCAGAAGAGGTCAGATGAAAAATTAACTTGAGGAATACCAACGAAATTAAAAACTGACTCATTTAACACAACATTTCATGTCATCATTTGGTTTTGAAACGTTTGTTGCTGGCATTGTGAGAACATAATTTAAAGTTGATGGGTGAAAATTATGATGAGGGTCTAACAGCTGAAACAATACTGAAGCTCTGATGGGTTAATCACAGCAATCACACCAGTAAATAAGATGGAATTAGGTGGAATCAGCAGTTTAGAAAGTGACCACTGGAAATTAGTCCCAACATATTATGATCCATACTCTTTTATCATTCTTTCTTAAAGCTGTGATCAACAGCTGCAGAAAGTAATATAAAAAAAATCACACCTGCATGCACACATGTATAGTGTCATGCTTTAGATGCCATAGGAAGCGCTACCCACAGAGCCATAGTGCTGGTTAAAAGAAGAAGTGTCTATCTCCATCTGCTGGTCACAAATAAACATTGTAAATACAATGAAGTGCAAATTGCTGCATCACCTAAAATCTTTTTTCTCCTTTGGTCTGTGCATTCAAACCTTTTCTCATTTTAATGTAATCAAACCATTTAACCCTTTCAAACCTGGATAGATATCAGTTTTCTTGTGCTGCATTCAAATGCCTTTCACAAGAATTTCAACCTTTGAAACCTGAGCAAATTGGTTTGATTTCTTATAAAAAAAAAAGACGTGGAAAAAAAAAGCAATGAGCAACTTGGCATGACATGTCCCGCAAATTGCAAGAAAATTGCAAAACATGCCTAGCAAAAAAAAGAGTAGAAAATAATAATTAAAAAAGGAAAAAATGCCAAGAAAAATGTATTTATAATTATTATAATTATATTTTAAAACATTACATGAAAAAAAAATCTCTCTTTCTCTCTCTCTCTATATATATATACAGTAAATATATTAAGCACTTTTCCAGGCCATTTCCTTGTTGGTTTTTGTTTTTTACTTCTTTTTTTTTTTTTTTCCAAGATATTTTCCTGTAACTTTAACTCATTTCTTGCTATTTTTTGGTTATCTCTTATAAAGTTGCTCATTGTCTTTTTCTTGTGTTCTTGGAAGGAACCAGGTCACTTTGCTCAAGTTTTAAAGGTGAACCATGACAAATTGAAATCAAAATCCGTAGAATATGCATACAGACTTATGAAGCAGACAGACTTACAAAGCAGTTTAAATACACGTCTTAGTGGCTACTGTGATTAAATTTTAGGTATATGTGTCAACCTAACTGCTTTGTTTTTTAGTGTATTTGTTGTAAATTTTTATTTAAAACCAAATAAATGCAGTTCAAATGGCAAACAATTACATTTAGTCCCAAATATAATTTAAATACATACATGAATTAAAAATAAGATGCCTGTATTGAGCAGTCATTGAGACTGTATTATGAAATGTTTTTGATACAAAAAGGTTTCCAAAAGCACACACATCCTGGGGCGTTGGTGGCTTGGTGGTAGAGCAGGTGTCCCATGTACAAGGCTGTTGCCACAGCAGCCCGGGTTCGAATCCAGCCTGTGGCCCTTTGCTGCATGTCACTCCCTCTCTCTCTCCCCCTTTCACACTTGTCTGTCCTATCAATTAAAGGCTTAAAAATGCCCAAAAAAATATCTTAAAAAAAAAAAAAAGCACACACATCCAGACGATGAATACCAGGTGCTGGACAGAGGAACACAGAAGGAACATAGACGATAGTCAATGCACCCATGAATGTTTTTTTAAATTACCAATGAGGTGAGGTTTGAGCATCAAGCTCTTCATTAGACAATGATTTCTGATGGAGAGGTTGACACTCTTTCTGTCTTCTAGGTCTCAGATACCTCAAAGGGATCTTGTAAATCAGGCTTACTATAGCAAAAGTACAACCTCAAGAATAGCCTCTATATACATACTCTACATTCAGTGAATGTAGAGTCTGTAGGCAAACCCCAGAGATCTTGCCTCCAGAAGAAGAGCGGAAGAGCCCTGGTTTCCGGTTGTAGGCTGTTTGTAGTCCGCGTGATATTGACCAATCACGTTTGAGCCAGCTGCAGTTGTTGCCAGGTTAAACGGTCCATGCGGTGAACTAACGAGGCAGAATATAATTGGCGTCACTGCAAACTCTGAATCCATCACAATGGTTCAGCATATTTACTTATATATAAACGGAAGTCGGAAACGGAAATTCGCCTCCTCCGCCCAAATCAAACCAGAATGCCAAAAAATCTGGAATCTGCCCCCAGAGTCTGTATCGCCATCTGCTGGAAGTCAGACGCCGAATACAGCCGATGGGTTCTGAGAATGCCTCAAGAGTAAACACAGGACTCCAGTATTATAATGGTGGCAGTCTCAACAAAGACTATGTATCACAAGCTCCCAAATGTGATAGTTCTAGCTAGGGTTGAAACGACTTAAAGGGACACTTCAAACCGAAATCAAAAACCCATTTTTACCTGTAGTGCTGTTTATTAGTCCAGATTGTTTTAGTGTGAGTTGCTTAGTGTTGGAGATATCGGCCATAGAGATGTTTGCCTTCTCTCCAATTTAATGGAACTAGATGGCCCTTGGCTTGTGGTTCTTGAAGCGCCACAAAAATTGAGCATAGCGTTAGTGCACGCAGGACCCGATGTTAAGCTCAGCTCACATCCCAGCTACATCAGCTGCTCTCAAACAGTCCAATCAACTGATGGAGCGGCTGATTGATGGAAGGGAGTCAGCTGAGAGAATACATGATTCCTTTCTACACAACCAATTGGCGAAACTCATTCAGGTCGCCCTATTTAAACTGCTCTGGCCTGCCTACTGTTGCTGCTTCCCCTGCAAGCTGCTTTGCAACTTGCTTCCTCCCCAGCTCCTCCTTTTCATGCTGTGTCTGACTTATCAATGTCATTTCTGTTTGTCATTGATGCTGCTCTGTCCTGTTCCCTGGGGGTCTTTGCTGCTGCTCTCCCTGGCTCAGGATTTACACATCAGCGCATGGAAGGGCAGAAAGGTTTGTTATTTCTGCCTCAGGTTTTCCTCGTTTGCACACGGAAGGGCAGAGAAGTGTGCTCTGTCCACCTTAGGCTTTCCTCCTTTGAACATGTAAGAGCAGAGAGGTGTGCTCTTGCTGCCATGAAGCTTTCCTTGTAGGCACATGGAAGGGCAGAGAGGCCCCAGAGCAGAGCCATACTGCCAAACGGAAATAAAGTTTTCTCTGGTCCTTACTAAAATACATTTGAAGAACTGATCGTGCAGTAGGAGGTACACATCTACTGCTAGCTCAGCCAAGGAGGACATCATTGATGTTTACATCTCAGGCTGTCACGAGCACAAGCCTCTCATCCATGAGTAGATGCATGCTTCCCTCTGCGTGGTAATATGGTTGGTGGGTGTAGTTTGGTAGAAAGAAAACAGTTTCTACATGAAACTGCTCACAACAAGGTCTGTGGATTATCTTGAGTAACTGGGTCATGATTTCTGGAAAGAGACATTGCCGTTGAGTTTTTCAAATGTTTTTTTTTTTTTTTTTTTTTTGGGTACTTTGAGCATCACAAGTGGAGTACCATCTAGTAGAAGGCAGACATTTCTACAACTGATATCTCCAACACTCGTCAACTCACACCAAAACAATCTAGGCTGATAAATAGCACTACAGGTATAGGAGAAAAATGATTTGGGGATGAAGTGTCCCTTTAAAGCCTATATTGCAGAACAGTATTTGAAGACGATTTTGTAAGAGTTTCTTTTATAGCTCTACAGTTGATTAATTCAGGACATGATGCTGTAAAGTAGATGGAGAACATCAAACAAGAGGAAAAGCAGGGTAAATATTTACAGCACAGCACACAGACATTAATTTTTTAGTAGGATATTTCATCTCACTGGCAATAACACAGACTGTTCCACGTGGTCGCTCCAGTGAGTCACCATTCTGATCCAGCTATTTGTCCTCCTCCAGACTGAGACAAAGAAGATACATTACTGAAAGCACAATTTAGAAATCCTCTTAGCTGTCCATGCAAATACATTTTGTATGCTTTTATTTAGCTGTATTGTGCAAATGACAAGCCATAAGGGTAGGGTATTAGTGTAACTGCCGATTAGGAAACATTTGGTGGCTTTACTTTTGGATAATGTATACAGGGGAAAATGAATGTTGCTCTTTATTCTGCCAATCCATAAAAAAGAATACTGTTGTGAGTGTTCTGGAGAGATGAGAAGCAACTAAAATAACTGTAGCATTCTGGCCAAAATATAAAGTAATTATACATACAGTCACAGGCCACTTTATTAGGTACACCTTGCTAGTACCAGGTTGGACCCCTTTTGTCTTCAGAGCTGCCTTAATTCTTTGTGGCACAGATTCAACAAGGTGCTGGAAACATTCCTCAGAGATTTTGGTCCATATTGACAGGATGACATCAAACAGTTGCTGTCGGCTGCACATCCATGATGAGAATCTCCCGTTTCACCACATCCCAAAGGTGCTCTATTGGACTGAGATCTGGTGACTGTGGAGGCCATTGGAGTACAGTGAACTCATTGTCATGTTCAAGAAACCAGTTTGAGATGATCTGAGCTTTGTGACATGGTGCGTTATCCTGCTGGAAGTAGCCATCAGAAGATGGGTACACTGTGGTCATAAAGGGATGGACACAGTCAGCAGCAATACTCAGGTAGGCTGTGGTGTTTAAACCAGTGTCGGAAATTAGCAAGGGCCACAGGCCATTTGGCCCACAATTTATCCAAGAATGCCCCCAAAAGCCATGTTCTGGGGGCCAAAATTGCCCCCAAGTTTTCGAAACAACTATATGTATTTATATTTTTAACAGTATTACAATCTGACATTAGTAATATAATTAGTATAAGAAGTATAATTTTATTTTTATTAAATTGATTTACCGTCACGTCTACAACTCATTTTCCAGACATAATCAACAAGATTGCACTGATTACGTGAGAGTAATCTGACAGAGAAGGGGAGGGGGCTTTGCTGTACCATAAGTATAAATTAACCATTTCTTGGGTGATCTGTGTCTACACAATGACAAATTAATGAAAAATTAAGGTAGAATGAATGTTAAATTTTAAATTAACTTACTTCCAGGATTGCATCTAAGGAATTTATAGTAATTTGGCCTTTTTAACAGTAAAAGTAACTGTAATGTGGTGAAACATTAGTACTGCTATCAGTAGATTAATGGTTAAATCATCACATTTAAACTGGTTGAATTATAGGAAATCTGAGTGATATTTTGCAACCATAACTTTATGTAACCCATTATTTATTTCATTCATAGTGGTTTCTACTGAAGAGTGAAGACACTATCTTAGTTGGTTTTGCTTTTCATGTGCTTATTGTTAGAACATAATTACAATTTTTTGATGGCCCCCAAACGTTTTGAAAATGCCCCCATTTTTTAGACCGTGGGGGCCAAAATTGCCCCCAAAATATTTTGTTAATTTCATACCGTGGTTTAAACCATGCTCAGTTGGTAAGAAAATCTAAGAAAATCTCCCCCACACCATTACACCACCAGCAGCAGCCTGAACCGTTGATACAAGGCAGGATGGATCCATGCTTTCATGTTGTTTACACCAAATTCTGACCCTACCATCTGAATGTGGCAGCAGAAATCCAGACTCATCAGACCAGGCAACGTTTTTCCAATCTTCTATTGTCCAGTTTTGGTGAGCCTGTGTGAACTGCAGCCTCAGTTTCCTGTTGTTAGCTGACAGGAGCGGCACCTGGTGTGGTCTTCTGCTGCTGTAGCCCATCTGCTTCAAGGTTGGACGTGTTGTTGGTTCAGAGATGGTTTTCTGCAGATCTTGGTTGGAACCAGTGGTTATTTGACTTCCTGTTGCCTTTCTATCATCTTGAACCAGTCTGACCATTCTCCTCTGACCTCTGGCATATTATGCATATTACAGGAACATAATTTATCATGTTTATATATTTCATACATAAAACAAAAAGAATTGTAAAGGAAAAATGTCAGAAGGCTTTGTTTGAGATGAGTCAGTGAAAATAGGGTTTTTCCTCGCACTCCCAGATGGATATTTCTGTAAAGAACATTCACAGTTACATATTATGAAGCAGGTGGTTTTAAATTTCCCCATACACTTTCACATCGTGGAAGCTGTGTTTTGTTTTCACATTAGGCGAGAATGAGTATTGAAAACCCATGAATAGATTGTTCTATAGACGTGTCTGAGGGATCAGCTGTAGCTTTGTGTATTTGCAGAATATCCCTTTTCCCAGCACCAAATCAACAGCAGCCACAAAACAGCCTGATGTAAATGGTGCTGTTCAAGGTAGAAAGAGGGAATAAAGTAAGCTGAAATTCTTTGTAAATGTGGCAATGGATGCAGTATGGGCACCTGGAAAACTAAATTTCCATTATAATTTAATAGATTGGACTTAATGGAAAACTGCACCCCCCAAATGACCATTTGTATATCAGTTGCTGACCCTGTGTTACGTTGAGTTGTGGAGGAAACATAGTTTTTCTCGTATGCCTCTACGGTGAACAGAGAAACCAAGACTGGAGTAAACTGGAGCCACATTCAACACCAGCAAAACTACATCAAAACATGCACTTACAGCTCTCACAACTCGTGCAGTATAATCCAAACCCAGTCATATGCTCAGTACTTCCCAAACAGACAGCCCTTATTGACAAAGAGCTGAATCACAAGTGAAACTTACATGCTCTCTTCAAAGCCAGACTCCGTTGACAAAAACAGCAATTTTATTTTGCTGAACACGGGAGCTGCTGGTCTACCGCTGCCTCGATCAGTTGGTTAGTTTGTGTTATAGTGTGTCTTTGGTGTTTTATAGGGTTTGTTACTAACTGTTGAATGCAGTGGTAGACCAGCAGCTCCTGTGTTCAGCAAAGAAGAGAGCATAGATACGTTTCACTTTCAGTTCACTTCCCTGTTGAAAGAGCTGTCTGTTCTGTTCTGTTCAGTACTGAGCACACGACAGGATAAATGAGACTTGGATTATACTGCACGAGTTGTGAGAGAGTTTGTAAATGGATGTTTTGATGTAATTTTGCTGTAGTTAAACACAGACCCCTATGACTTGAATTCATCAAGAATTTCGTCTGTTTTCGGATTCTTTGTTCACTGGAGTCATAATGTAATACTGCAGGAACATTGCGGGACTTTATTTATTAATTAGATGTGTGGAATTAAATAACAAACTCCCCCTACCCTTTAAACCACATCACATTATATGTGTTAGTACATGTACTATGCATGATTACATATAACCAAGAACACACTGATATACCCTCACAGCAGCTTGGGTCTGCAGAGAAACAACCCAGGAGCTTAACTTGCATTAATATGAAAGTGACACTAGAGGGCGGTGGTAACACACAAGTTCTTCCTGTTTACTTAAGTACTGAAATTTAAACCAACAACTTTTTCACTTAAGGTTATCTTTTAAAGGATTGTATAAAGCAGCTTTAGAGTGATTTACCAAGCAGAAAAAAATATTTGTTTTAATAAAACTAAACTGCATCTCCCTTCAGTTTGTATTTAGCATTAAGGGCAACTCAAACTTTAGGAGAGTGAAGGAAGAAGTATTCTAGTATAAGTATAATAATAATAACACCACAATTTAAAGATGCTTTTTTTGCAAGTTAAGGTTTAACAATCTTACCAAAAGAAAAGGACAAAAAGTATTACCAACCTGGAGCAACATCATTTTTCTTGTGCTGCTTACAGACGCCTTTGATAGATATTTAAACCTTTGAACCCTGAGCACATTGGTGCAATTTTATTAAAAGATAGGGGGAAAAACAACTTTGTAATGAATGACCCACGAACGGCAAAAAATATATAATTTAGATTTTAATTTTATTTTTTTAAAAACTAGGGAAAAAAGAAAAACAGTAGGGAAAAAGTATATTTAGAATTATTATTATTACATTTTAAAATTACAGATTTATTATAATTTCTTAGCACTCTTTCCAAGTCATTTTCTTCTTTTACTGATTTATTGCAAATTTTCTGGCTCATTTATTCTTTAGTTGCTCAGTACCCTCTTCCCATGTTTTTGAAATAAATTTATTTAATTAAATTAATTTGCTCAGGTTTCAAAGGGCTTTAAGTGTTAACCGTTAAAGCATTCATTATGCAGAAGAATCTTGAGTTCAGTCTGTAATAATGCATCAAATTTTATCAGATTATCAGGTGTTTATGTCAAATCTTTATACGTGAAGTAACCATAGCTGTCGCACACATGCTGTGCAGTAAAACAGGGTCATATTGTCCTCTGAAATATAAATATAATGTAGAATAAAATGTATAGTATTTGAGTAAATGTTCTTAGTTACATTTTACCATTGCCACGTCTCAGAAATCTCTCACATCCAAACAGGATTTTTCTCTTTGTTCTCATGTCAGCTACTATTTTTAGATCTGAGCTCATGACGCTCTCACATACAAGTTTCCAACTGTTGTAAACCTCCAGGTGATGAGACGTGTGTCACAACATTGGCACAGACCAAGTGACAACACATGCATGTCAGTTAAGCGTGGAATAATTAAGAGAGTTAGATTTATGCTTCGAAAAAAGCTGTGATGTATTCCGTCTCTACAGTTAATATACTGCTCCCTTTGTTTGTCACGGATGCACCACTTAAGATACATTTCCTCGCAGACGCAAAATGAATTGGATCATACAAAAATATGTTGAGTTTTACTCCTGCATGTCATGAAACACAAGTTATGCTTGAGTGTTTTAAGTGTCTTTATGTTTTTATCAAGCGAGCTCTAAAGCCTGTTAAAATCAATGTCAGCCTGGAGGGTTCTAATTAGCTAACAAGACTCATCTTGCCCGTAATGTGGAATCTTTTAAACAAGGTTTTATCTTTCATTTCAGGGCTATTTATGTAGAATAATCCACTCCGAGTGGGCGTTTGTTAAACCGTGAATGTGGCTGGAACTCTTTAAGCAGCTCCCTCAGTAAAAATTCTTGGGTCTACTTGAAGGTCAGATTTCAGTGAGTGCTCTGGAAGCAGAATGCGAATAAACTTGCAGAAGAGTTTGAAAATGAGGCAGCCTCCTGCGGTGACAGGCTCACGGAGATGAAACAGAAACAGCTGAGCCGTAGTTAAAGATTACCAGCTTTCTCTTTTATTGAAAAATATAGATGTTATTTCAAAGAAAGGAAAGTGAGGAAGGTAAATATATTAATATATTGTAAAACCAGAATAAGGAGTAGGAAAGGAAAACAGTACATACTTGGCATAACACTACAGCCACTGAATAGAAAAAAGGAGAAAACATTCAACAGCAGAACTTTGAGCCAGTTGTTTTTTTTTGCAGTCCTTATCTTTTTTTGCCACTCACCAAACCGCAGCTGTCAGGGCACGGGAAACTTTTAAGCAGACCTGGGGCACAAAGTATTTGCAAATTCCTTTATATGGTTTATTCTGGCCTACTTAGGAGTTCCCAACAGAGAAACACAGCAAACACCAGAAAGTTAAGACATTTACAAGAAAGTATTTTAGTGTAATTTAGTATACTTTCCCATGATTCTCTATTTACCACTTCCAAATTCACTTGCAAGTACACTTTGGCCGCAGCTGTGCTATTTAGTGTTGGAGCCGCTAACATTCCTCTGGTTCTCACGCTAGTACCACAGAGTCTCACTGCCGATAACAAAGATTGTTTACTGTAATCATCGATGGCACAAATTATATTTACATTACTTGATTAAAACAACAGCAGATAAGGAGTGTTTTTCTTCTTCTTCTTTTTTTATAGTGTCCATTTCTTAGTGATGAACATGAAGGATTGCAGCTGCCCAAACAATCCACAAACCACACAATTCACAATAAGAAGCTAAGAGACATCTTAAAGTTTGGCCCATTTACATCAAAACATGAAAGAGTTCTGACTCTTATCTTACTGCATTTCTATACATAAGTAAATAAAAAAGAAACAAGATCAAACATCCTGCTAACGTTACCCACATAACATAATTAGAACATACTTGGCAGTTTCCTCCAGATCGCTTTTAAAGGGGTGATTCGGATTTTTTGAAGTGGGGTTGTATGAGGTGCTCATCCAAAGTCAGTGTATTAAATACAGTAGATGTCAGTCAGCGCGCCCCCAGTTTGAAGAAGCAGGCAGGAGTCTACAGAAGCTAAGCAATGTACTGCTGTGGACGGGGGCAACAGCAAAATATAGTTTTGCCACCTAAAAAAAAAAAAAAAATCTAAAAATGAAGTCTGACTTTGAAGAGAGCGTTGTAACGGCTTCAGTTCCCCATCTATTTTCTTGTCAAAGCCACCAGACTCTATTGACAAAAACAGTAATTTTGGCTCGCTGAACCCTGGAGATGTTGGTCTACTGCCGCCTCGATCAGTTTGTTTGTGTTACTGTGTGACTTTGTTGAATACAAACTGTTCATGTTAAACAAACTACTTTAAACACTAAAATCACACAATAACAAACAAAACTGACCAAGCCAGAGGTAGATCAGCAGCTCTGTTCAGCGATGTTAATTCATGGTTTTTCTCAATTGAGTCTGGCTTTGAAGACAGTTATGTAACGGCTTCAGTTCCCTGAAAGGAAACGCTGTCTGACAGCAAGGTATATTCATTTATTCATTCATTTTCCATAACCTGTTAGGGGTCACAGGGGGCTGGAGCCTATCCTAGCTGACACTAGGTGAGAGGCAGGGTACACCCTGGACAGGTCACAAAACTATCACAGGGCTGACACATAGAGACAGACCAGACGTTGCACTAGACTTTTTCGTCGCTGGTCATTTTGACCGATGGGGTCATAAAAATCCAGTCATAATCTATTTTTACCGTCATTTTAATTTTCGTTTTTAGATATTCAAGATTTTAGAAGATATTCAAAGACATTTAGTTTTAATTCGTTTCGTTTTTAATAAATCCAACAAGTGAGTTATAAAGTGTGCATTAATAAGGACATGAACGAAAAGATGAACAGACATCCACACACCCGTGCCATTAGGCTTCGCCCTGGACACACCGGACGGCACTAACGTGTCACTAACGTGTCCGGTGTGTCCAGGGCGTTATGTAGTTATGCCTGTAGGCTCATGTTCCTCAGTGCGTGCTGTTGTTATTTTATTTTGAAAATTGTCCGGATTCTCTCGTCTTTTCTGTGTCCAACTTCCTGTTTGGTACAATCTGCTCGAACCAGACAGAAGCGCTTGCGGTTCCCGTGAAAAATAGACCAGACGCCGAACTGAAGCGCTGCCTCTAGTTCGCGGGCGCTCTGCTCTGCTCAGCGGCCTGTGTGGACAGTCAGATAGGTTAATATGGGCGCTGACTGAAAACTGCCTCCGCTGCTGGGCACCGTGCTTCGGTTCCGCGTCTGGTGTGTCCAGGGCATTATGTCAACAACGCTACATGAAGCAGATGAATGACTTTTTCTCTGCAGTACTGTGCACTCCGCCGCCAAGTGGGAATGGGTGGTAATTGCAACCGGTCAAAATGACCGACAGCCTTCAGATTTTCCGGTCATTGTTGTAAAAAACCAGTCAATGACCGAGAATATCCGGTTAACGTGACCCCTGAGACAGACAACCATTCACACTCACATTCACACCTACGGACAATTTAGAGTCACCAATTAACCTGCATGTCTTTGGACTGTGGGAGGAAGCCGGAGAACCTGGAGAAAACCCACACTGACACGGGGAGGACATGCAAACTCTGCACAGAAGGGCTCCCCCACCCTGGGTTCAAACCAGGAACACTCTTGCTGTGAGGCGACACTGACATCTACTGTATGTAATACACTAACTGTGGATACCTCATATGACCCCACTTCAAAAGATCTGAACTATCCCTTTAATTTCAGAACTTCTCTCAGCCTGTTCATGCAGACGTGTTTCCAAAACATTACAATAGCCCAAGGCAGAATGGCACAGCATCCTGATTCTGTGTACACACCCCTGCATCAGTGCCACAACAGGAAATTCAAAGCTCCCATTCGTCAAACCTGGCAATTAGTTTTCTAACACCAACTAAAAAAAAAGGTCAGACATTAATCATGGGATACCGGAGAGGAGAGTACACCTCTTTTGGCCTTATTTAGAACTGAAAGTAACCTGGAGGAGCCGACTGAGCGAGCGCGCACTGTGAAAGCAACTAAACACAAAAAAGCCAAAGAGAAACAGCCCACCTGTCTGTTCCTGACCCTGCTGTTTCTGGAGCAGTTCCAGCTGGTTGGGGGCCAATAATCCAGCACATTTAATGAGTAGACAGGGAAAGGCCAGATGATGGGTTGATTTAATCATCTGTTCCTACTGTGTGATTTGGGTTGTGTGGAGGAGGTGGATAGTATCACTTGTGGGGCCAGTTCAGGAAATATCCGCCGCTTTCACTGCCCCGAGACATACCTGATGCCCATCTATTAAGTAGCTGCGCTCTAATAACACTTTGAACATGTTTTCACTTCCTTTCTCCGCCCTTAGAGACGAGTCTGAACACATGTCTGGAGAGAGTTTTGGGAAGAGCCATAACTATTAATTTTAATATAACAATTTGTCTACTGCAACAACTCCCCTTCAAACATGTTTATGCCTCTCTGCTGACCTGCTAATCCTACCAACCTCAGCAATGATGTGGAATGAGATGTGATGACACAGAATAACACACTATTAGCCACAATCACCACTTCTGTCCTGTCTTTAAAAAGTACAGGACACAGAACACATACCAAAGGCCTTCTTTTTTTGACAATTCACAAGTAAAAAAGCCTTCACTAGCAGTGGGTGATTTTGTAAAACAGAAGTCATTGTCGTCTAATACAGCCTTGTCGTGACAGTGATAGTGGGAATGATGTGACTTAAGATAATTTTATGTCTACTTGAGTCTGATATTAAGTGCCATGCAGCCAACTCCTGTAAAAGTAGTTGGCTCACTCTGTAGTACCATGTAATTTTTGTAAAAAAAAAAAAAAAAATTCAACACATCAGAAAGACCCCAATTCTAAACTTTTAAGACCTAGCAGTGCACGTTAAGTATGATCCATCCCTTATAAGAATAAATACCACAGCTCTCTGTGAGTTAAAACAAGAAGATTAAAGGCGTTTTTGGACCAGAGGAGCTTTTCATAGCTGAAAGAACCCACATTTTTGTCATATCCGCACCACGGGAACTAGGAACAATCGTAGCTCTTAGAACACCATTTTAAGGGACTTTTTTAGCTCCTATGTCAGAGCAGTTACCCTCCAGCACAAGAGGAACCATGAGTGACGTAAGTGTAGATTGACTGATCAAATACAGCCAATGCAGCGCCGGCAACTGCCATTTTGAAAAACCTGTTAGTCATGTAAACAACACAAAAAGCAAACAACAGCTTGTAAAAAATTTAAGAAAACACAGGAAGTAAAGTCCAGGCTTTAGTGAGCATATGTGACGGTGGAAATACAACACGATTCAGGGTTCCCACAAATCGTCATGGACAAAAATTGAAACTTTTCCATGACTTTTCAACGACCCATGACTTCACGACATATAACACGAACAGAACGCAACAGCAAAATAACTCCTGCTCAGTTATTCTTTTGCTACTTAGTTTTCCTGGGGTGGAACATAATCAATAATCTCCAAATAAGAAGTTGATATGTGTCTGATGAAACAAAGGCTACTGTGAGCAGCAATTTTTTCTTCTGGATTGGCTTGTTGAATGCGCCGTACCTTCAAACTACTATGCTCTACTTCCAGAGCAGTTAAAACGGAAGCAAAGTGCGCATTGGCACTGCTCAAGTGACAAACCCCCAACATTGTCCATGTCTGTTTTTTTTCTGCACTTGCCTGGCGTTATTCAAACATAATGACATCAGTAAACAAAACGCAGTGTGCCCCAGCTACGTTACGTCAACAGCTACAGAAAATAAAATTGCCATTAGTTTACATTTTGTGGAAGGTTATCCACTTGAGATTACTGCAACAATTTCATGACAAACAAAAAAATTCCATGACTTTTCCAAGTTCTCCATGACCTTGGGAACCCTGTATACCAACCACCGGCCAGCTTACAGTACGTCACTTAAGTGTTCCTCTTGGTGGTGCGAATGCAAACAAAAAAGAAAAAAGGAAAAAAAAAAACAAACAAAAAAAAAAAAAAACCTTGAAGGTGTGTGGTCCTTGGATGGACAGTTCCTGTCCAGGAGTCCCCAGAACCGTTCGGTCCAAAAACGCCTTGTGCCAAAGAGAGACAGTAGCAAAAAAGTAAACTAACAAATACAGGCTACTGTAGACCAACTTCCAGATACTCTATGTACACCAAATAAAGTAAAAAATACCAGAAATCACCCCTTAGACTCTGACGTGGACAAAAGTAATTAACTACTTTATCTATTTAGTGTCTATGCCAAGACATTGTCATTGGGAAATTAAGCTCCATGATCACTTCCACACTCAGCGATTAGAAAGAGTTTCACTTCTTGTCCTTTTCCTTCCTTGTTCAGAATCTGTAGTACACGTCCTCATCCGGTTTCTGAACTCGCACACCCTCCTCACCTCACACATCACACCCCAAATGTGATATTAATGTGATTGACAGCTGGGGGTACAGTCCTCTAACCCTTTGGTCACCCTTTACTTCTTAAAACGTGTGTGATGCTCATAACCAATAGCTTGCTCATTGTTAAAGCACCTTTGAGGAGGAGAAGGTTTGAACGCAGGAGCCAGTCTTATTTGAAAATGGAGAATTCCCCAATAATAATGAGTTCAGAGTTTGATGTTGCAAAAATTAGCAACCATCAACACACCCAAACCTGTCAAGAGTTCCACTCTGAGAGCCAGTCTGTATGCACTCTGGCATGCACTCCGCTCATATCTCCTTGCTACAGCACGGTGAATAAGGCTTAATTGGTTTGATTTATGATGTTGAACAAAGTGTGCAGAAATTAGACTGATCTACAAGAAGCTTAAAGCAGAAGTGGCCCTGCCTCTAAATACCTCCGCAGCCTTTCCCAGCTTCTCCATTAGTGTCCGAGACTATCCGTGGCAGTGGTACCAGTTTAGTCTAAACTCGAATCTCATCATCGTCGTCATCCATGAAGGTGAAATCTTCCTCCCCACGTGGCGAGCTGTACTTTGCACTGTCCGTGTCGCCGTCATGGAGGTGGTACTGAGGTTTCTCCTCAGTGACAGAGCCAGAGCTGGACACGGAGCAGCTGTCCAGGTTGTGGTGGTTGTTCCTGGCGTGTAGCTCCGGGGTGTAGGGATCCACCGTGGGCTTCTGCTGGTACATGCTGCGAGGTGGCCTTGCGGGGGCTTGCTCCTCCGCATCGTCGTCATCTATGTGAGGAATGAGGGAGGGTGACGCACGGCCCTCGCTGCCCTTGCCCTCTTCATAGCCAAGGTCGTCCTCATCCCAGCCTTTCTTCTCCATCACGCTCAAGATGTCCCCAAGCATGGAGGGCCCCAAGTCAATGTGGAAGGACATCATAGACTCTGCGTGCTTCATTCCACCTCCTTTAGGCATGGATTGAGGCAAATCTGTAAGCTCGCCGAAATTCCGCTCTTCAAACTCTGCATCCAGTGTCGCCATCGCTGCCGCTCCATTTACAGGCCTGCTTTCGATCTCCGACAGCCTCTTCATGGGGCTTGAGGAAACACTCTTTGGCAGCTGGTTGCCTCTGTTAATATCCTCCTCATTTAGGTAGGGCAGGGAAATGGCGTTTTTCACATAGTTGGACGAGCCACCAGAAGGCGCCATCATATTGTAGTCATACTTGTCCCCTCGGTTTACTGACTGTGAGCGTTTGCTGCTCCTGAATGTACGGGACAGCAGTCCCGGTTTGGACCCCGGGGAGCCGTGCTTCGTCTCTGGCTCCCTGGGAGGTTCCCCTGATCGGGTGCTAAGAAATGAAGTGTCCCCAAAGGCATCTCCTCCTCTGCCAACGTGCATGGTGTGGCGGAAGTCCCCCAGTGGAGCACTGATCATCTCAGCGGTCAGGTCAGCTCTGGACCGCCGCTTCGACTGGTTAGAGTTGTTCACCAGCTGCTTGAGAATCGGCATGATGGCAGTCTGTCACTTATAATCCACAGAGAGAAATGAAACTAGCTTCTGCAGGAGTTCAGGAGAGTTCCTTCCAGAATTATCTGGCAAATCTGTGAGCTGTTGTCAAAGAAAGTATAATTCCAGGTGTTTAATGTGTGCAGCCATTCTGGTCCTTCAGCTCGGGTTTCATCTTGTGGATCAGCCTGTGAAGAAGAATAGAGAATTAAAACCCACATCAGTAGTTACGGCCTTGGCAGGCAATGTGGAAATATGCAATTAATAATAACACACACCATTTTATTCTGCTGAAAATGCAACATACCACTTTAAATGCTTCTCTAAAGAGCTGTCTATTCATTTCCATTTCTCATCACCCACTACCACATAACTCCCTCTGTCCTGATCTGCATCAAGTATGGAAACTTTTGTTGCCAGAGTCTCAAAACGAAGCCTCACTTGAGTTCAAAACTAACAAAAGCTTTTATATGCAGGAGTCTGTGTAGGGAGTTATGTAATGGTAAAGAAAGCTTTCTGGTACAAAGTTCGCAGCACCTTCACCTTACTTAAAACCAACAATAATACCACCGGTGAAGTCTAACAAGGCAAAAATAAGTTCCCATTTAAATGTGTCGGCACAATTCTTCTGGTACATTTTTAGCTCTTTCTAAAAACTCTAATAGGCTGTTGTCACATTCAGTTTTTCAAGCGGCTGCAGTGTCCGCTGTCTCTGCTGTGCTTTAGTTCCCATTTAGGCCCCTGACTGTTACATAACCAGCAAGACACAGGATACTGAGAGCTGGAGCAGTTCAAGCTGGCAGGAATAAAAGAAATGAGAAAAAAAGAGAATTAAGTGGAACAGCATTTCTTCAGCGTGGATCGACTTACAGCACAGCTCAGAAAATTCAGATCAGATACATTCTGTTCTAACTTTCCTATCATCAAGAGATAAAGTGCTTTCACTGCTAGCTCTTTGTGTTTTTGTCTCAGTTTCAGCTTTTGTCTCTTGAGCCTTGAAGGTGAAACTGGAACACTTCAACAGTGTATTTAGTTCTCTTTATCACGGCTTCATTTTATCTGGTTTTCACTTAACACATATCAGTGACCATGTTTGACCTACGTTTGTCTACCAGCTCTGGTGATGGCCAAGTTATAGATTGTGTAAAAGGAGCTAAAGATAATCAGTGATCAAGGTGAGCTGCATTACATTAAGGGCACCCTGCTCTCCTCACATAAAAAAAATTAAAAGACTGCATAACAGGGTCGCTATGAAGTCCCTTCATAATGCCACTTCTGCTTTTATATACAGGACCAAACATTACATCATCATACTGTGATATTTGATAGCATGCCAGCATCATGGAAGCTAAGCAGCCAGTATCAGCCTCTACTGTGACATAGGCTATAACATTGCTGACTTTTTTGGCTACTGTTCTACTAGTTCTTCTTACCTGACAGCTGCTTTTTAAATCAGTGGTGGATTTTATACATAACACGTCATCAAAACGTCAAACCCGTCCTATTCATTGCTCCCATCCTGCAGGCTGTCCCTTTTACACAGATGTTGGTACGACCTCCGATGTCAGCTGAAGGCTAATTTATACTCCCTTTCCGTACGAAAATAGATATGACCATTTCAAATGCTGCAAACACCTCAACCGTCATACTTCAATGCATCCTTTATAATGGCATAGATACAGCCAATAGATGGCACTAGTAGGCGGAGTTAAAAGACGACAAAAAATGAGGTGACAGTATAATATTGTACCTTTAAAGGAGGCAGCGTTATAGACAGCAGTGGTCTGCAAAGGCGGAGAATTATTTTCATTGTATTATCGATTTGTTTTGATCTGCCAATATCTAAATTTCCTACAGTCGTATCTTGCTTGAACTATGCTACTCTGCCTCCTCAATGTCCGGTGGTACTGCTCTGTTTCATCCGTATCCATAAGCTTTCAGATAACATGCACAAATATGGATGAAGTAAACGCAGAGTACATACAGAAGGCCCTGTCTGTCTCTGTATCTAACGGGGAGCATAAATGAGCCAATAAAGGCACAAAAACTCTGTACCCCCATTTTGCGCTTCCACCTTGAATGTTGCACCGTTATTCTGCCTTGCTGTTCTGTATAAAAGGTACAACTGGAAAATGGGGGGACTGAGTTGTCTCGCCTTTAAGCCAGCAGCAGAAGTAATGAAAGTATCAGCAGGATGGGATGAGTGTGACGTTTTGACGGCATGTTATGTGTTCGCTGCAGAGAGATTTTAAAAGCAGCTAGGGCTGCAACTAACAGTTAGCTTCATGATCAGTTAATCTGTTGATTATTTTCTCAATTCATCATCAATTAGTTGTTTGGTCTATACAATGTCAGAAAATTGTGGAAAATGTCTATCAGTGTTTCCTAAAGCCCGATATAACATCCTTCAATGTCTTATTTTGTCCACAACCCAAGAAACTCAGTTTACTGTCACAGAGAAGCAAAGAAACCAGAAAATAGTCATTTGTGAAGCTGGAATCAGAAAATGCTGACATTTTTCTTTAAAAAATGTACTCAAATTGATTATGGAATTAGTTGGTGAATAACTTATGGGTTAATGACTAATCAGTTAATGCAGTTAAAGCTAGAAGCAGTCAGCCGCTAACTCATGTAAGAACAACATCAACTGCAAATGTCCACAAATTGGGAAGACAGTGAGGCCCAGGAGTTCCTCACCCTCTGGGCTGAGGATGGGATCAGCCACCATATAACAGATGATTGTTGTCATGTTATGCCATTGTTATTGTTTAGAAAGCACCACCCGCCGTGTATATGTCACACTAGAGGCCCACACTAAAAAAGCAAAGCTGGCATAATGAAGGGTTTTTGTTGTGGCCCGATGGCAGGATCTCTGTGTAACAACAGCTTTTTAAAATAATAAAATGGCTCATTTCAGCACTTTGACCAAACTGTCCTCAAGTCACCAGTGAAATCAAGCCTTGAAATGTGATCTTAAAGCGAGTGAAGAGATTTAAACACCCACTTATATGCTAGCTGCAGTCCACTAGCTCCATGTGTTACTGACATTAACAAGGGTCTCAATTGTTTTAGCCAGACAGCAGTCCCATCATTCTCAGTGTTTTCAGACCGGAGCTGAAGCCCACGCTCGAGGCCTGTGTGCGTATCTCCACAGTGAATGAATGGGGGCTTCACTCAACAATATTGCAAAGGAACGTCACCCATGAAAACATTTGCATCTCTGACAAGAACCCATTGAATTGGAAAGGCAACTGTACCACTAGAGGGAACAGAGGGGGGTTTGATAGATGATAGAAGCTAGCGCTGTTTTTTGTTCGCTGCTCTTTCAAAAGAGAGATCATCCCTGAAGAGAACTGAACTCTATCCAGTGCCAAGGTTTTATCCTCTATATTCAACAACTTCATTCAACATTTCTCTGTCGTTCGGCTGCTGCTAATGGCGGAGATGCACTGTCCCTGTAACAAAAAAGATGGCACAAAAGGAGGCCCAACAAAAAGCAAACGCATTAACAAAAGTATCCGAAAAGCTTATTTTCAAGTTCTATTGTAAAAGCCTTTTGAGTTCAAGTTCACACCCTTATATGTGACAACTGGAATGGGCTTACTGTTACGAAAGCTATTTAAACAGCAACTGGATGCCAAATTATAAGATTATAGCGTAGAGCAAACAAATGCCCACAAAGTCCCTGTGAGCGGACTCACAGCGGTTAGATTAATGCAGTATGATCTATTATTAGCTAAACCCTTTATTACTTCATGCCTTGTGCGGTAGCCAATTAGTATCTGCTGCACAAAAGGCTGCTGAATGTGTGACGGACCACTCAAGACAACTCATCAACTGATATGTTCCTCCCCGCTGCCCATAGTTTTGTATTTCTCTATGGCAACATCAGAGCAGAGCACTGGGCTACCAAGCCAGCTTCCTGTCTCTAAGCCGGCCGGAGACAGCCAGAGAGATTTTATCCCCTACATGGAGAGATCAGCTCATTCACATGGATTCAGATGGATGGATTAACCCTTCACAGTGGCCACATGCAGGGCAATAAGACAATCACCATGGTGCTACAGCAGAAGGGGAATGCCTTTGATGTGCCTTGTCACTCCAAGACATTCAACCTCAGCATAAAATATGTCAGTGGGTGCTCAAATATCAAAAGGTGCAAACCCCACACCTTAAGTCTTTCTAGGAAATGGCCCATTTAGTGTCTATGGCGGCCCCTTGGTGTTTGATGAGGAATAGTTCAAACCCCCCCAGGATCATCAAGACCCCATTATTGTGGGCATGACAAAAGATGGAGTACGGCCTGCAGGCAGTCCTGTCATATTCAGTTCTAGCCTTTCAGTACTGTTTCAAAGATAAATCATGAAGAATGGCAGGGTTATGTGCATTCTACTGTTTCACAATAACATTCAAGAGACCATTTCACAAGTCTAAAAAAGTGCCTTTATGTTCAGCACATAGAACTGTAGCTGTGTTAAATGTTCTCTCACATAAAAAGGGAAAACTTTTTCAGTTGTTCTGGGAAGTCTATCCATGTGTTCTCCAAATCAGTGTTAGGTTAATTTGAACCCTTCTTAAATTCCATACCGGACCTTTTTCTACATACAATGACAAACAATCCATTGTTTTATCTTCAAAGGAAAATCTCCTCCAGTGTTCAGGCAATTCATTGTAAGGATAGACCGATACATTGGCCGGCCGATATATCGGGCCGATATTTGAGTTTTTTACTTGCATCGGCATCGGCCAATACACGCGTGGGTTCGCGGATTAATTTTTCCCTGGCATGATTTACAGACAGGCATCCACGGGCAGCTCTGTGTTGCCGGAAGACCCTGCAGCGCACATGCAGCGAATCCTACTGTGTACAGTAGTTGTTGTTTTATTTATGCTTCAGCTTAAATATTTGTTTATTTTATAAAGACATTACTGGAAGATTTAAGAGCACTGAACTCTTTTTTTTATTTGAATGTATGATAATAATAATAATAATAATAATATTCTACTTGTTCTACCTCAACTTTCCATCTTGTTTTAGTATTTTTTACTGTTCAATAAATGTTTCTTATTTTAAACTTGAGACCTGTAATATTTGTTATCATTGTCATTTTTTTATGTAAATTGAGGGAGCAAAAGCAGTATCGGCCCCAAATATCGGCTCAAGAAAATCGGCAGTCCATAATCGGTCATCGGCTAAGGGTGATGGAAAATAATCGGCATCGGCCCTAAAAAATCCATATCGGTCTATCCCTAATTCATTGATTATTTAGCTTTAAGTATAAAAACCTAAACATTGTCAATAATAACTAAGTCCTAATGTCCTCAAATGAGATGACAATAAAGTCCTAATGTCTTCAAAGAGTACCTGCTTACAGTTTGCAAAGTACGTCAACAGAGGGGTGACAAACACTTCTATGGGTACCATCCATAACTTTTGGCAGTGCAAAAATAATCGTTCTAATGTGTAACAAACCAAACTGACCTGAGCTGGACTGTTTGGTGAAAACGAGGCTCTACTTTTCTCTATTTATTTTCAGTGGGAAGGGGGGTAAAGTAGACTTAATGTTCTAAGTTATTTGTTGCCGCTGTCTCTTTGATTTTGTGAACGTTGGGAGAGTGATGTATGAGTTACTCAAAAATAAATGAAGGTGTTAAAGCTCTTTCGCTTCACTGTCTAGACAGACAGAAAACACATACAGTCATAGCTCAGTGTTTGCTCATACATTGTGACTGGGGATTCCAGTCTGGCCTGTATGACCCATACCACGCTCATTCTCAGTTCAGCTGGGGTCAGAATTCCATCTCGGTTTTCTTTTCACAGGCTCATGGAGCAAAACAGACCCACGGGTCATACAACCACAACACAGCTATCAATATATGCACATAAACACACACATACAGCTGAACATGTTTGTGTTAGAGCACTACATATGCCCAAAGAGGTAATAGGTATTATCTTGTTTGCTTTGAGAGTTATTGCCTCAGTCGTGGTGCCAGCCAGTGACGAAGCCTTTATGTAACCGAGCACTCAAAGTGCCACATGACTCCCGCTCAAACTGAGACGAGTGGTGACAGGGCCATGAATGATTAAGAGCATCTTATGTCGCTGGCAGACCCTGACACACACAGGATGACATCATAACAACCGCCATGCTCATCAGCGCTCAGTCTCACTCTTGTAATCCCGTGGATCACAGGCACCATACAGGCCTCAGTTATCCCACGCCACTTTCTCTCCCTCCACCCGATGAGCAGGGAAAAGAGGCTTTGGCTGCTCATCCAATCATAGCTCGACTACTGTCAGGTTAAAGCAACAGACGAGCGCCAACTGCGATAGATGCTGGTTTTATTTTTGACTGTGTTTTAAATTTTTAAAAGAGAGGCAGAGGAAGAGTATCATTTATTTACAGGGTGGAAGCCTTCATGTAAGAGTTACAAGGAGACATGTACAGGGTAATTACACAACAGTTATGGGACTCTGACAACTGTCTGGCAGGATATTTCAATATCTAGAGAATATAAAAAGGGGAATATAACTAAAATATACTTATTCAGTATCCAATTTGGAAAGCATGATGACATTGGTGAGCTTATGTGTTGGTTACCCAAAAAAGTTCAAAAGAATCACATCATATGAAGTATGTAAATTGTACACCACATAAGAGATCTTTCCATACCTAATTACAGAATTTCATTTGGGCAAGCAGTAGTTTCTTTTTGATTTTAAATAGTTACAGTGGTTAGTTAATTATTTGTATCTCTTACTTATTTAATCTCTCTCTCAAAATTGGTCCAGACAAAATTTTGAACGATGTTCGAGCGCTGCTTGGACAGAGATGCACAGTATTGTTGGCAGAGGGCTAAAATGATCTCATCCACCCTTGTGTTGTATTTCAATCACTGCTAATCAGAGCCAATTGGAGCTAAGGCTGATACATATTAAGCCCTGTTTCCACCAAACATTTTCAGTATGGTACCTTTGGAACCAAAAGTAACCCTTCAGACATGGTACCTAGACCTTAGGTCCGCTTAGCGTTTCCAACACAAACAGTACACTTAAATGTGGACTGGATTGTTGTCACTCACTGCTCCGCCCACTGTATTTCCTCCTCCATCAGTCTGCATCTCTTTTATCGCCCACAGACCAGGGTTGCACACCTACACTTTCCGATTTTCCATTACTGAACTGAACTGTACCATACTGCTTGGCTGAAACGGGGCTTTAGTGACTACTGCAGAGTCATTTGAGCTGGAAGTGAATACTGATTGTAACCTTTCCTATTAAATCCAAAAGCCAGAGGTTTAATTGTGAACATGAGCTTCTGTCTCTTAAAGCCAGCAACTAGAGAGGTAAGTCCCAAACTTGTGATGTCACCAAGTATAAAGTCTGGAGCTGCTCCATAGACAATGAATGGGAGTCTGATTTTGTGTACCCACAGAGTGTTTGTTTTCTTTTTTTATAACCGAGTAAGCTTTACTCTATTGTAGTGTTCTCAGATCTGAAACAGAAAATGTAGCCATATACTCAGAACGTTCCCCTGGGTGCTCTCAGTGTCACCTAGAACAGTGGTTCCCAACTGGTCCAGCCACAGGGTCCAGAGTTCTCCTTAGTCATTTGTCTAAGGTCTACCCAAGTTAATACATTCAGTGTCACACTTGCATTTCAGTATGGACCTGCAACTCACTTTTGGACCACAAAACACCAGCTGGGAACCACTGATCGAGAACGTCTTTCACCATTCATTGTTTGTGGAAAAGCTCCAGACTTCCTACTTGAGGACACTAGATTTTAGATTTAGGAGACAGTTGCTCATGTTTACTAGTATTTCTGAGCTGTCTTAGACGCTAGGGATAATATGTATGAATTTTGAAAATGGGCATAGTTTCCCTGTAAACCCTCAGTTTCCCTTTTTTTCCCCAACATAACATTCAACAGAAACTCTGCTGTCTGAGCAGTAAGAAAACCTCTGCTTTGTTTAACCTTGAATCTGCACTTGTTCAATCCCATTGTCAGCAGCATTGATATGCAAATTAATATGCAAGCCAGCCAACGGCACGCCATTTATGACATTGCTAATCAATTAATCAATGGAGCTGCATAAGAATGGAAAGTTCACAACTCTGACAAAGAAGGTCGGCAAACTTCATTTGCAGCTACTTTGTGAGGCCCTCCGGCCCAAACATGTGATTCCCACGGGGGGAGAGGAGGCCAATGGTGTCAGAGGCACTGGACCTAGTCAGTCCACCAGTAGCACACACAATTCATAATTCATTCGCTCAGGGTGTAACATATATCATAATAAATATCATCTATAAATGGATTTATTTTGTATCTTAAGTATTTTGAGTCCTTTTCTCAACGTCTTAGCACCAAAACAGTTATGCAAATATGAGTACAAATTCTTCTACTACCAGAGGTGCTAGAAATGTGCTAAAAATGAAGGAATTAGGAGCCCTCATCAACTATGTATGAATCTGATTCTGCCTCACACCATGTTGCTGTAGCCTTTGTGTGAGCTCATTAGCAAAGCCTCCATCTCACTTCACTGTTTTTCCAGTCGCCTCAAAGTTTCCTCCAGCCCAACGTCTACTTATTGTCCTTAACTCACCGCACAGACAACAGATGAAGAAACACACTCTTTGTGTGGCACACAAACTCAGCCCTGCTTTGCGTAACATACCTGAAAAGTGAATCAGAAGGTCTAAAAAACTGATACAGTAACACCAGTGACGTGATGTGATTATCAGTGATAGTGTTCCAACCTGTTACTGACACAACATTGTGCTTTAAGCTGTCCTTTGTTCTTCAGTGCTACCTTATTACTGCCTGCAATGCAAGGAACCTGTTCTTCCTGTTTGACTCCATACTCAGTCACAAGCTCCAAGGCTAACCCAGTGTGACAAATGGCCAAAATATCTCAAACAGACGCAGATAACAGGATGTGAATGTTGAGAAAGAAAGGGTGCACGTACCTATTTCACACAGGTGTAACTTGGTCTGTAAGAAAGCATGATCCCACGGTAAACTAATCCAGCTTATCTAAAACACACCTGGAGCGCTCTTACTCAACATGGGAACAATTAGCATTAGCAGTAAAGGTTGCTGCACTGCCCGTACTAACATGACGCTGCTGCCCAGAGATGAAGTAAGATGAACTAGAATTACCGCCTTGCGGCCATATGGCTTCAACAACCTGTTAAATTGCAACTTACATTCATGTCTATCCAGACTCATGTAGCCATGACAGTTGACAATGCTTTGCATATGGGTGTTGCTGCAAATCATGGATGCTTCAAACTCGTCCTCAAACCAGCAGCACAGAACTATACAATCATCACAGTTTCAAGAGCGACACCCAAGATTAGTGTCACCTGTTCAGTACTTGTCTCCCCTTGTGTTCCTGAGTTATGGCGTTGAATAATGGCCATAAAAGTGATTTTACAGAGCATTATGTCACAGTGAAGTTGACCTTTTGGATATAAAATGTCATTGCCTCATCATTTTATGCCAGGGTTTCCCCAACATTCATTTATTTGAGGTGACCTGCCACGATTAAAACATCTGCTGCCACGTCTAAATTTTTTACTTTTGGAGCTGGACCGTTCGCTAGGAGCGCTGTTGGAATCTATATACCATTCAGTAATTATTTGCTCCACACTCTCAGGGCGCAGAGCGTACTCTGGGCACAGATGGCGCAGCAGAGTGTCAAAAAGTGTCCCTCTGTCAGCAGCTGCTCCTCTCATCAATCGATCTGATCAGCTCTGATTGCAGTGACTGACCAATGATCCACCCCACAATGCAAGCCTTGGAGGAAAAATACAGGAACAAAAATGAACTCATTAAGAGTTCTGCCTGTGCTGCATTCACAGACCAAAGAAACCTTCGAATTAGGGATGCACCGAATATTCGGTAACCGAATATATTCGGCCAAATATTGCAAAAAAACACACATTCAGTATTCGGTGGAATAAGTTAAAAGCAAGGCCGAATAATAGCGGCGTGTTTTGATAACGCAATCAAACAGCGTGCCTTGACGGGCAGAGTAAAATGTCGGCAGTGTGGCAATCCGCCCGTCACCGCACTCGCATTTGCGACTAAAAATAGTTTTGAGCAGGCAAAATAGGCTTAAATCATTCAGCACGCTGTGCGAGCAGCCTACAGATTTCAACCACCAGCAGAAACGAAAGGCGAATCCCACTGATTGTGGGTTGAACGACACAGACAGTAATGTATTCCTGTCAAATACGGCGGCCATAGGCTTACCGGCAACGGAGAAGTTGGCTCCAATAATATCCTCTTCTTGGCGTGTGGACTGCCCAGAAGTACCTGAACAGCCGTGCCAGCCGAACACAGGTATGTGATGTGTCAGAGGAGAAACGAGCCGTTCACGGCCCACAAACCTCACCGCACTTTAGGAACTGTTCTTTACTTATGAAGGGACTGTCAGGGGAGGAGGGTGGCTGGTTGATTCTTATTTTATTTATTTATTTTATTTTGATCCCCCCTATGTTCATCACTCATTGATGCTGTTTTTGAAGTACGAATAAGTCAATAAGTAATTTATTCCATTGAAATATCATTGATGTAGCCTATAATAGAAAAGTGATTTATCTTTTTATAAATGACAAAAGGCACACCTGCCTCATTTTTGCTGTGGTATCGTGATACTACTCAGAACCATGATATTTTCATTGGTATCGCACAGTGGGTCCCAATTTTGGTACCGTGACAACACTAATCTGGATGGGGTTCATCTGCAAAAACTAATGAAAAACTAAACAACGATATTCGGTACTCGGTATTCGGCCAAGCGCTTAATATTATTCGGCTTTTTCATTTCGGTGCATCCCTACTTCGAATTTAGAGAGAGGACAGAGACTGTGCCATAAGCACACACAGGCAAGATCCACCACTGCTCCCCAAAATTCTGTGGGAAACACTATGTCCTATTAGACAGTTGTGTGATATTGTCACAATTAGCATATGAATTCTTGAGTTACAACATGTTTTGTAAGGTTATAGTGACCTTTGACCGCCAAATTCTTCAGTCCTTGAGTCTTGAGTCTAAGTGGACATTTGTGCCAAATTTAAAGAAATCCACTCAAGACATTCTTGAGATACTGCGTTCACCAAAATGAGACAAACATACCAACGACCCTAAAGCACAGCGCCCCCGGCCCAGAAACATAAAAATGCTCTAAAAGCCACATAACTGGAACAACTCAACACTTTTACAATGACACAGCAACTTTTCAAAAACTGGAAAACCACCTTTCATTGTTTCTCTGAGGCTTTGAAAAGCAACAAGCTTCTTATCTTTTGCCAGTAAGTTTGAAAGAAATGGCTGTTGTGTTTGGAAGGGTGATTTCAGAAAAGTTAATCTTGCGAGTGAGGAAAAATGGACTCTGCACCCACGTGTGATTTGTGGTTGAGAGAAACGACAACATGTTACATCTGGAGAGACTGAGATTTTATAATGAAGATAGAGGAGGCGTGTTGGATAGGAGAAGCTGTACTGATTTTTTTTCCAGGGTAAAGACTAATGTGTTGTGTCCATATTAATATATTATAATGTTTGCTTTGTATTTAAATTATTAAGACAGTTATTTTCTAGGACGTGCTGTGCCCATTTTTCTTTTTTGTTCATACTCCTGCCATGCTCTCAAGAACTAATAAACACATTTTTTATAACATGACAGCATTGTAATGTCTACGTGGTTCCAGAGCTGCCTAATGACCCATTATAGTCACCATCTCTGTTTTTCTAGTTAGTTCATAATTTAAGCTAATTAAAAATAGATATTGGTGTTTGTGACCAGTTGTGCTCCTGTAGAGCATGTCTGCACTTTGTATTATGTGTTCCACTAATGCAGCAGTTAAAAAGGACAGAAAACTAGACAACAATTCTGTTTTGTTTTGGGTTTTTTTTTTAAATTTAGCATAAAACTTAATTATTGACCTTGGAAATCTTTTGTCCACCCACTAGCTTTTTTCCACCACAGCTCACAGTCCTCAGTAAAGTATATCATTGTTAATTATTTACATATTGTTTCATCATGTTACGCTGAGGGAGATGTGCTTAATGATTGAAAGCTCAAGACAAAACTTATTGAGTTAAGTTTTTTTCCATCATATTCCTAAAAAAGCCTGTATGCTTTATGAGGCAGAAATCCTTCGACATGTCTATTAGACACTGTTGATGAACAGAACAGAACACTGAATCCCATCCCCAGGGCCTGTTTAACACCTTAATTAGCAAAATATTCAGCGTAAACAGACTTGTCCTCTTGTAACACAGCTATTAAACACATACCCTAAAGCGTTGAGTTAAAGGAAAATATTTGTCCTCTATAATTATATATGTATAATGTGCTTCATAACCTTATAAGAAGACACATGTGCAAAAACAAAGTTTATATCACATGGTAGTTGCCAACATTATGTCACATTTTGACGACTGAAATGTCAAGCTAGCAGGTTCTAGTCACTGTGGAAAAGTGTATCAAGGCTTTTATACACTATGACCAGCTCTACATATAATGACCAAAGCTTTAGTTCAAGCAGGACTTAATGATGTCAAGCTCAGCTCACATCCCGGCTACATCAGCTGATAGACCATATGATTCCTTTCTATGCAGCCAATTGGTGAATCTCATTCAGGGCGCTCTATTTAAACTGCTCTGGCCTGTCTACGGTTGCTGCTTCTTCTGCAAGCTGCTGTGCAACCCGCCTCCACCCAGCTCCTCCTTTTCATGCTGTGTCTGACTTATCATTGTTTGTCACTGATGCTGCTCTGTTCTGTTCCCAGAGGGGTCTTTGCTGCTGCTCTCCCTGCCTTAGGCTTTCCATGTAGGTGCAAGGAAGGGCAGGGAGGTTTGCTTTCTCTGCCTTAACGCTTTCCTCGTTTGCACGTGGAAGGGCAGAGAAGCCCCATAACAGAGCCATACCGCCAAATATACGTAATAATGCGAATGGAAAGAAAGTTCTTTGACTGCAGTGTTTCTGACTGAAATGTAAGCAACTGTGCAAAAAACCTTACCTAACCAGATTTAAAGGCGACTACGAGCATGACGTATCATCTGAAACATGTGAGTAGCTACATGCCCATTAGCCACTTAGCACAATCATTACTGCTTTGACAGCGTCATTAACAGGCGGCTCGCTCAGTGTGTGACGTGCACTTGGAGATAAAATATAGGCCTATATTAATGAAGGTTCATTAGTACGGTTTTGTATTTCTCTGTAATGTAGCACAGTGTTAACAATGTTACTGATACTATTCTTTCTCACACCTTCAACTCAAACCATTGTGTTGGCCCGCCCCAAAATATATTATTTAATAATTAAATTGATAGGGTAAACATGCAGGTGACTAGTCGACTAATGGCCCCAAATGATGACTACTGGTTGAGAGTTGAAATTTCCCTAAGACAATTTGTTTTACAGCTACAAATAATTTCTACACATTTACAACTTACACCTTTTGGACACATTTAAAGGATGATTCATGAGCACACACTTACTGATCATCATTTGAGAAGCTCAAAATGTCAAACTTTGTGACCAGAGGTCAGAGGTTAAGTGTTGTGATCACCTGAAATGTTGAGTGCTTTAACTGCAGAAAGTGGGCTAGCAGGACGGTGAACACTCACTACTTCCATGTAGAAAAAGCTTTGGGAGACAAGTGCAAACAGTTAGACCGGGAAAATATACCCACATCAGCAGAATTGTTGCCCAAGTACCACATGCCCTGTGTGTGTGTGTGTGTGTGTGTGTTTGTAAGCTGTAGCCTATCAACCTCCAGGGCCCCAGTGCTGCACCGGCAGAAACAAAACCACAGGAGGATTAAGGGCAGTGTGTTCGACGTGAGCAAATAAAACCGGCATGCCTGAACCAGCCCTCTGCTCTGTGTGACAGGAGATCAGGACAGCAAACTCCACACCTCCGTCCACCCAAAGAATCACAAACAAACCGACCTCCTGCTGCCCTGCCAGCCAGCTCCACTCTGTCTGACTCCAAAATCCATCTATTGCCTTTAGTGTGTTGCACAAGGCTCTGTTATGACCCTGGAGTCTCGAATAACACAATCACCACATGATTAGGTTGAGTGATTTTTTTTTTAATCTTTCCAAATCCTGATATCCAGAAGCAGAGGACAGGCTTCCAACCGATTTCCCTCTGTTTCCAGTCGAGCTGGTCTTTTTATAAAGCTGTTACTCTCGCACAGTTGGACAAAGCGTTTGGTCAGATACTGGGTGGGCTGCCATGCTGTGCTCCAGCCAGAGAGAGAAAAGAATAACCTTGGCTAAAATACCACACAGATAACAACATGTTTCTTGATTATATAATAAGCTATTGCCCAAAACAACTCTCTGGAGAGTTTGTTTTGGGGATAAATGTCCCCCCACTCCATGTATGAATAATATCCTGAATAAAAATGTGAGAGGCCACAACCTTACCCATGTGAAGCAACAATACCGCAGGGATTTTTCATGAAAAAGCAAAGGCACAGATGGAGGCACTGAAGAGAAACACACCCTCAAAAGGGCGGATGAGGGTGTCACCACATTGGATTCACTCAGTCATGCCAGCACAGTGACAGACGTTCTTTCTTCGTGTCCCGCATGAAATGTACTCAAACCCTCATTACGCCTACAGTGGAGGGATTGGACTGCGCTGAGTGTGTGAGTGCGTGCATGTGAGAGTACATGTCTAATTAATCGCTGAAATCTGCCCCATCAGTCTCCGACAAATAGACAGCATCTATGCCTGGTACCAGAGTGCAGGATCTAAGCCAAGTGGTTGAATTAACCGTCCAATAGCTTCTGGACGACAAAACAAAGCAGAATTTCTACTGAGGATTGTGCTGAAGGAAATACAGAATGCTCTGTTACAGCAGGGAAGCCAAAGTCACAGTTGGCGTGCACCATAGTTAATAAGTTCAAATAGTTTACTGGCAATATTGGAGGCTATTTTTCCCAAAGAAAGAGGGTCAGAAGCACTAAAAAGAAACTCAGAATGAGACCTTGGGGAAACAGAATATGTCAAATCAAGCAGATGCCAGCATGACAATCTTCAGACTCTAGTAAAAAAAAGGAGCGCGCAAACTTTTGGTGACATCAGCAGGAGGCCTCTCAGTGTGACTGGAAGATAAGTGACCGTTTTTCTGCACTGTGTCAACTTCTCAACGGCTCCTGGCCTCTTTATGAGCAGCCTCCCCGCTGAAGTCAAACACACCAACCGGCTATAAAGGCCTCGGGCGCCCAGCTCTGACTGACAAGATGAGTTAATAAACCCCCGTGGTGTTAACTTTAATGACACCGACGGCAAACAACAAAACACTTGCTGACAAAAGAGAACACGCGGGCCCACAAATATGGCCACTTCAGCCTGATAATAGCGACTCGCAACAGCAGTTGACAAGCTGAGAAAACCCAGAGCAGGACAGAGATAAAGACTGGAGCTCCGGCCACAGTAAAGCACATTGTTAACATAATTGCAGCCCTGCTTGATTTACCTACATCCACTGTGATTGGGTTAGTGCTGTGTGTAAGGAGGACATGCTTGCTGTCAGTGTGTGTGCGTGCAAGTTCTTCCTGAAGTGATTCTTCGGGAATGTCCAGCTAAGCACACAAGGACTGATTACATTACAGCAGCTCAGCTCTCTGAGACAGAGTTGATCTGTGTGCATGCTTTAATCTAATATGGACTGAATACGTGCACAGCTGCTAAGGTCATGTCATTGAAGCCAAATCAGCTGTTAAGACCAGCTTAGGCAGACTTAGTCAATTAGTAACTTTTGATAATCAAGTGAATGTTATGTTTTTTTTTTCTGTTTAATATTAGTGTAAATTGAATACATATGGATGTTAGAGCATGCATCAGACAAAACAAGCCATTTGAAGATGTCACCTTGAGCTCAGGGGACTTAGGGTTTTTTAAGCATTTTTTGAGTGTACGTTTAATTGAAATTAAAGTGGGCATATTGTGGCTTTCCATATTTTATATCTTGTAATGTTACAATCAAGAATATTCATAATAAACATGACCAAAGTTCTGAATAATTAGGTAAACATACGTAGAAGCTTTTTTATAGTGTGACATCATAATATAACAAATTTCTTTATATGGTCATCTGCGCCAGATATGCAACTGCAAGTGTTTACACTACCTAGCTTACACTGCTACATGTAGCTTCAGGCTAATGACAGGGAAACATGTAATCTTGGTTGCCAGTATTGTTAATTTCTCCTCGATTACGGATCATTTTCCTGCTAGAACATATCTGGCTGTTAAGATTTTAGTTGAGAAGCTTTTATTAGTGGTTTGTCACTGTAGAAACTAAGTGACGCTATACTTTGTTACAGTCCATCCACAGCTGCAAGTACAGTGTTACATGTAGCCATATGCTAACATGATGCAAAATCTAATCTTGGTTGCCCGTATTGTTAATTTCTCCCTGATTTTGGATCAGATTCCAGCTGGAACATGTTCAGTCGCCTTTAGGAGCTTTTACTGGTGATTCATTTGCAGTATAAAGTGCCGCTGTGCTCTGATACAGTCTTTCCAAAGTTACAAGTACAATGCCAACGTCAGTGTAGCTTCATTCTAACATCAGGGAACAGGGACACTAATCTTGTTGTTGATGTTAATTTTTCCCTGATTTTGGATCAGATTCCAACTGGAATATGTTCAGTTGTGTTCACAAGCTTCTATTCGTTTATTTTCATGGATGCTGTTCTCTGTTATGGTCGTTTCCTTGGCTGCAAGAACACTGCTACATGTAGCTACATGCTAATGTCAGGGAAACATATAATCTTGGTTGCCAGTGTTGTAAATTTCTCCTAGATTTCAAATCATATTCCTGCTGAAGCACGTCCAGTTGTGTTTATAAGTTTCTATTGGTGATTTTTATGGTTGAAAGTGCTGCTAGGCCAGGACACGCTGACCAATCAGAGCAAACTGGGCTTTTACGGGAGGGGGTTAAAGAGACAGGTGCTAAAATGAGAAGTCTCAGACAGAGGGTGAATACAAGTGTTCCAGCACAGAGAGTATGTGAAAAATGAAGTGTTTTTTGGCCTTTAAAGCTAATAAACATGTTCTGGTAGAAACCTCAAATACAAGTATGAACCCAAAAATCAGCACAATACGTCCTTTTAAAGAAAACAAAAATTAGTTGTACCCTATAAAATAAAATGCCAAAGGCATGGAAAGCAGATGAAATTTGACAAAAGCCACAGCTGAACATTATACAGCTTAATACAGAGCTCCTTTGTAGATCTGGTGGCCACATGATAAAAGTGCCCAAATTCAGAGAGCTTTCGGGAATCACCACCTGATTCTGTCAGGGAAGTCTCGGAGGTATCATCAGTGTCACTTTACCGCAATTTTATTTGGTTCCCTTCAAGACAGCTTTCAACATCTGGCATGCTACTTTGATTTGACATTAAGCAACAACTTGGATTTCCTGGAAACATATGTGTGCGAGCATAAAGTTTTCATTAGTGAAGCACATACAGATGTCGTGGCTGTGTTTACATGCATGTGTCAGTGTGTGTGAATGTGTTTGTGTGTGCAGAGTGAACACTAAGTTTAAAGTCCATCAACGGCCTCCGCTCAAGCTGCCGTAAATACGGGGAACTAGGCCTCTGAGTCACGAAATTACGGCTCGATAAACAAACACACACACTAATACACTTATACACACACCCTGTTGGTTCCCAAACGGCAGACAAAATTTCTCTGTAACAGAGGAGCCAACAATGTCACACGAAGTACAATAGATGAGAAAGAACAAAAAACAAAGCAGGAGGAAGACGCGAACCAAACCCTTTTGGCACACCCAAACCACACGTATGCACCTATAAAAGAAAACAGATACACACATACATACACACACACACACACACACACACACACACACACACACACACACACACACACACAAGATGGGGCTCAAAGGTGACCCAAATGAACACCCATTATTTCCAGTGGTTCACATTAATTTAATACAAAGAGACAAAGGCCTTAGATGCTTATCTATCAAGGTAACCTTCCACCAAACCATTCACAGCACCGGGTTGCTGACCTGAAATGTCCTCTAGAGGCTGGGGTAGTAAGATGACTCTTTATTCATAAAGAAACCAGCAATTCTCACAGGATCATCACACGACCACGATAACAGCCCACAGTAGTTCCTGTGACTGTTCCCATCTCCTGAACTAGTTTCCAAGCATGAATTTGTCATTTCGTGGGCACAGAGGTGACCACAGTTACGCCAACAGTCCTCCTTTGTCTTTTCAGTACGCTTGAGAGAGAAACCACCTGTTTCTGTGTCCATACAGAGCTGCAAAACAATGAGGGCTCACTGGACTGTAAACAGCCCCAAAGCCTGGACCACAACGGCCAGCTGCACACCACCAGTCGTGTGTGTTTTCAATATATGACCCAGTCATACGCGAGCCAACGAATATTGCACAATCATGGCCCTGCTGCTAAAGGCAATATGGTGTCAGTGACAAACAGCAGGGGAGGGAAACTTAATGCAGTCATATGTGGTTAATGGTTAACTGTGTGTTTCATAGAAGCCAGAATTAGTTCTGCTACAGATGACAGAGCTGAAGGAGTAGTGACTGAAGTTGGATGTTTAATAGAAATGTACAGCAGAGACAAGCAGGTCCCCTGAGTTTCTTATCAGACTGTTTCATTTACACAGTTGGGCTGATAAATATATCAACTGCTGGGGTTATTATCAGCTTCAAACTGAAAGTGCAACAAAAGATTTTCTAATGAATTCAATTACACAGAGAGATGACAATTTATGCAGCCCAAAAGGAATCTGTCAAGGTTTTCTGAGAGCGCACCTTATTGTGTTTAAGGGAAATAATGATATTTATCAACTCTGGTCATATTCTCATATTTTTTATATATTATTACTGTTGTTCATGATAACAATTTATGAGATGGAGTCTCTGTGAGGAACAACTTTGATGATGACAGCCTCGATCAGGGCAAGGAGTACAAGCTTACAACAACTTTCCAAAGAAAAAAAAAACCTAATTTAACAGAAATAATCTCAAACTGAGTCTGAAATCCAACACATTCTCACTCCGACCTCGTCACATATCGATGTTTGGTCATGGACTTTCCACATCCAGATATGACGTGCAGGGTACCCTGGGTGTGTTGATTGTTGATGTTCTGGGACACCGTGTCAAGTTCAGCCTGTTACATGCATTGTCTTCTTTCAAAATACACTTCAGTTTTTACAGGAAATTTAACGTTTACATACAGTCGCTTTCAAAATAAATGCACTACGTCAGTAAAACAACACAAATTGATGTTGTTTTTCCCTGCCCTAGTTGGACTTTAGCCGCCCTCACTTTAGCCCTTTTTAAATAGGAATTGTGCAAATTTGCAGGAAAGTCCAGTCAGTCTTTTTTCAGCATTGGCAGTACAAAAACAAAAATTGGGGAGTGCGGTAAAATGCCACCTGCCTACTTTTGTTCACACAGAATGCGCCTTTTTCGGGGCAATGGGGGATGTGAGCAAGTAACAAAACGTGTAGCTCAGCATGTGACATAAACAGTGACGTACTCCGAGGGAAGCCACAGCTGCTCAGTCCTTCAGCGATTCTCTCATAAGTTGGCCCGTTCCTCACCGTTCCCGTCATTTGACTGTTAATGGCCTCTTTGTTTGCGAGGGCAAAGAGGGCGTGCAATTCCTTGTCCAGTTGCTCATCTTTACTGTGTCTGTCAGGTTTGCGTTTCCCTCTTGCTACTAGCTGCCGTTTATCCACCGCCAGTGGGTCGCACGTGCGGCATCATCAACAGCTCCTCCCACGAGTCATCAACAGCCCCTCCCATTGTGGAAGGGCGCCTCGTCCTTTTTAAACCAAAAGTGTTCCGCCAATATGACTACCCTATGAGGCGGAAAATTGGGCACCTCGGATCAACTCGCTCATACGGCTCTGTGTGTATAAACGCTCGCAGCTTGCCAGCAAAATGGCCCAACATTCGCAGAAAATCTGGCAGTGTAAAAGGGGCTTTTCATTCTTGTCCCGCCACATTTCCCACTGACCCCCCCGAGCGCCGTTAAACTATAACAGTGACCAGCTGCGTATCAGCCCAACATTAAAGGACAGCTTCTTCGTCAGGGTCTGATGCTGCTCCAAGCACCAGATTTCGATGACTTCAGAGTGAGACCATATTGTGAAATCACATACTATGTACTACATACTCAGTAGTGTGTATTTTTTCGGACATGCTCAGCTGTAATTACAGCGCCACTTCCTGAGAGTGTCCTTATTGTATGGCAACACACAACCATAGTGACCCATGCCAACCTCAGCTATACCCTGGCATCTGCGAACATGATGAACCTCTGGAGTTCTTGGTTTTCCATCAGATTAAAAGTTACTCAAGCTGTTAGAAAATGCAAACCACAGACAAACTCATTGTGTAATGTCATGTCACAGTCACATGCTTAACTTAGCTAACATCAGCATGTTAACAAGCTGATGTTTAGTAGGTATATTGTCTGTGTGCCAAATGTCATGACATGTCATCCAAATAGTTTTTGAAATATTAATATATAATAGTCTGGATCAAAGTAGCACTATCATGTTCTCCCCCTGTCAACATGGGTTCTCTCCTCCCACAGTCCAAAGACTCAAAGTTGTCCGTAGGTGTGAAAGTGTCTCTGTCTCAGCCGTGTGATAGTCTGGTGACCTGTCCAGGGTGTACCCCACCTCTTGCCCAAAGTCAGCTGGGATAGGCTCCAGCCCGGACCCCTAACAGGATAAGTGGTTACGGAAAATTAATTAATGTAATGGTATCCCTACCACAATACTTTTAGCGGTTCCTTAATTGAATTGGCAGCAGAGTCATGACCAAAGTTATTCATCTGTAGAGATTATTTATTACCCATTTACTTAGTTAACTTATTATTACAGAACTGACTTGATCGCTGTCTGCTGTTATGAACATTGTTGTGACTACCGCATTGCGTTGTGGGATATTTATGCCAGCGTAGTGTCCAGTGTTTGCATGCTAAAAACTCTCACATACTCCTTAGCATACTAAATAGCATGTTAGTATGGAATTTCACACGCAAACTTAAACACTTTTCTTGCAATGATTAAAGTGAACACAGGGCGGAGTCCCCTGGAAATCCCTGTGGCTGCTGGACCTTTTTTTTTTGTGAAGTTCTTCCCAAAGTCTGGGATCCCAGAGTCTCTACAGTGTGGTGGCGAGTACGTCACCAGGACCAAAAGACATGCTAATAAGACCCAGTTTGTAATTACTGTCACTGGTGTCAGTATCAAAGTTAAAATCAAATGTCATGTCATGTTTCAAAATGTGTTTGTAATAAGATAGAATTCCCGAGGATGTGTGTGAGACAGGTGTGCCAGCTGATGATACATGATGTTATTCTGTGGTGTTCTTGTGTACAACAGAAACCACAGAGGATGTTCTGAAACATTCTCAATGTGGGAACAACCCACCACGCTGGCCGCAGTGAGTTTCGCTGGAGCTGTCTTCACCTCAGACATGACAATTATCCAAACTGGTTTTACGCTTTAAGTGTCATGTGCTGCGAGAGTGACGAAGACTGTGTTATATAATGTTATTTTAAAGCATGTTTAGAAGCTGTGGCGTCAAACTGGAGTTGGTGTTTTCAAGAAGGAAGTAAAATGACCTCATTGTGGAGTGCGTGCAGCACAGGAAAATATTTCCTGTTGAACTGGTTATTTTCCTCCACAATGGTCACGTTACGCTGACAGAAACCAAAACAGGCCCAGATCTTAGCGATCAAGTGACAGGTGCGCACGGGTTGTTGCACAAAAGAGAAAGTGGCCCCTTTTTCCTGGGAACAGCCGTGATAAATTGTTGTTAAATGGGATGGTAAAGGGCATGTGGTGTCACTGAGCCAGAATCAGCCAAGGTTTCTCTCTGAGTAACAGGGTTACAGCCCTGAGCTGAATCCTGAATGTTGATGGATTTGCAGGGGGTTTGGCCCTGAACAGCTGACAGAGTAAGACTTTTGAAATACATCCAGGGTACTCTTACAGAAATAAAATACAACATGACTTTCTAGAGAACAATAGTGGACTAAAGGTCTTGGGTAGCTACATCAGTGGTTTCCTTTGAAGGGGTCGCAAGACAAATCTGTGGGGTCGTAAGAGGAGTAACAGGATAGGACTACAGCAAAAACATATTTCTTCTAGACCAAATTGTATTTGTTTTTAAGGTTTCCTCTTGCTTTTATGTTGAGCTGAATTAGGGTACAGTCAAACATGAGCAAAATGAACACTGGCAAATATTGTAAAACTTCAATTACACACCTAGTCCCCTTTACTGGCCCAGTGTGGCTACACATTTTGACAAATAAACGCCTGTCTCAATAAGACGCCTGGTCTGGTTGCCAAGCACTTTATTTCTCTTTTATAGAAGTTCTTCAGATGTATAAAACCAAGTGTTGGTTACCTCGAATTTTGTGTTCATTCCTGGATTAACCTGTAAGTTATTCATAATTCTTTAGTCCGTAAGGGTCCTCAGACCAAAATAATCAAAAGGGGTTTTTTAAAGTTAAGTTGTGAGTGCAGTTTTAACAGGATAAATTAATGTTGTGTTGGTATGCTCCTGGGTGCCGCAATCCTTGAGTGCTGTAACTCACTCGGTCTGATGCGTCGGCTGTTGGAGCTAGATCAAATGAATGATTCATAATTGATATATTACCTAAAGCCTAATTTTTATACAAGTAATATTCATACTGGTTTAAATAAACAATTTGATAGTATTTCCAGATAATTGTTGAGCAACAGTTTTGTGTGAAAGGGATTAAAGGCCTGTCCCAAATATAGGCCTGTTGATTTCAGTGATTTAATCAAATAATAGCCCAGGCTATTAATTTAAGTTTTACTGTATTTGCCCCCTGATCACATAAGACTAAAAAACAACTATACCATACCTGTACCATGGATTTCATTTTCAATTTTAATTGCATGTATAAAACCCAATATCACAAATCACAATTTGCCTCAGAGGGCTCTGACCCTGGACCCTCACAGCAGCCTTAACCAACAGCAAAGAAGTATGAATGGACAAGACACTGATTGATCCGTGTCTAACCAGCAGATATTGTATGATGTTCGCCACAAAACATACTAACTCCCCTACATGAGAGATGCTGTATTTATTAGCAAGCTAGCTAACATTAGCCATCACGCTAGCTTTCTGTGTCCGTCTCATCTGCACCAATATCGCCTCAGCAGGCAATAGTCACTGTGCTGCAATCCATTGCAAGTCGGAAGTTGATAATTCCAAGTGGATATTCCAGACTTCCAATCTTGGGAAAACATGGACGCACACAGCAAAGTGATGATTGTACATACTGTATTGTTTTTGAGCTTTACAAGCATTTATAAAAGGACCTACATCAATTACCTCAGCGCCATTAGCGAAAAGAGACGGTGTTTAAAATAAGTGTATAATAGTGTGTGTATAATTGTGTTTGTGTTGCTCTTGCAGCACTTTTCATAAGCATTACATAAAGTAAAAACTGATGAAAAGGTAACTCTGCTCAGTTCACTGTGTGCACCGCCATGTTGCTGTGACATCAGATTTGTTTATGCTGATGAATTTGGGCTACATGGATCATGCCCACGTTTCCAACTTGAATGACCGTTGCATTGCAATTTTCCAAGTTCTGAGTACGATGGATTGCAGCTGGATAGTTTTACCTCTAAAAATCTTTTCAAATGAAACACAGAAAAACAAATCTTAGGTTGACCTGGTCATAAATCACAGGCGCATCTGAAAACAAAGAGTTCCAAGCAGACATGGCTTTGATTTAAGGGACCACAAGCCACAAAGGTCAGACACCACAGAACTAAATCACAGCCTTTCTTACAGGAAACCTCTGTTTCACAGATTTTGATCTGGTTAATTTGTCTCTCTTGATCGGAGTTCAAAGTCAAATGTATTCTGCGAAACACCTGAAGATTTCACGTCGGATTCTGCTTCCATATAAAGTCTGTTCAAAGATTAACCCGAACACCCTCAGCACGATTTCTCTTCAAAGTTCAAAGACCTCGCTGCTTTCTTTGCAGGCGGGGTGAATCCTGTAATTGTCTGAGACAAAACAACCCTCCTCAGGGAGTTCAGCATAAGCCTCGATGCTTTCCAGTATCAACAGCTGAAAAAATTACACATCCGTCACCTTTGAAGTGATTAATACTTCACAGACACTGGGAGGCTTCCACGGCTTCGGAGCTCTGGAGTGCATTACTGAAATGCTTCCAATAATGTAATAATATTTCAATAAGCGACGGGGTTCTTACATTTTACAGCTGCCCTTTTGAATTTAGCTCAAAGTTTATTTATGTACAGTGACATCTAAAAAAAAAAGACCACTGCTCTGGGCAAAGTGCCCTCTTTGTCCTGTTCTGGAAGACACCATAATCACTTTTTGAATCAAAAATCATGTCTAACCGTCTCACAACATGCCAACAATGGCAACAGGTCCAGTGTGTAGGGTTTAGGGGCTGTACTGGCAGAAATGGAATATAATAAGTAGGTTTTCTTTAAGGTTTAATCACCTGAAAATAAGAATTGCTGTGTTTTCGTTACCTCAGAATGAGCCATTTATATCTACATAGGGAGGGCCTACAGAGCAGATCCAACTCTGCCTTAATATGCACATTCAGCACATCCAATGCATCAAAACATTGTTTTCTAGTTGGAGCCGCGCCTCGTTTTCAAACTGTATGGTTTGACTAAAATGAACAATGACAGCAATATAGTCCACGATGAGCAGCGCTAAAATCAACCTGCGTAGTTGTCCCTCCATTGTGACATTAGAAAGTGTCACATTTATCTTGCAAGTGTACTCTTCTTCAACGTTTTGTTTACTTCCTGGATTTTTCCCACATGGAAATTCTGACCAATCAAGAGCAGCTTTCTCACACAAGGCATTTGATCTGGTCCTCTTGTAAATGCTGCCGTGAGAACACGAACCAGCTCTTATGCAGCTTTAGAACAAACCAAGTCCCTGATTCGGACCAAAGCAAGACAACTCTAGGTCTGAAAGCTCCCTCTGTGTTTTCAGCAGTTTTGATCACCAGGTCAGTTTGTTTTGGAGAGGAAGAGACCTCTGTAGATAATTCAGCTCCTGGTAAAAACCTCCTGAACAATGAACACTGAAGGAATTTTAACCAGGAGAAGTTTCAGCTGGTTGCAGTCTGCAATCCCCTTCGCTTGATGCCACTAAATCCCCCTAAATCTTACACACTGGACCTTTAATAAAAACAGATTTTTCACCTATATTTTCTTTTTCCCCTTTCTACCCAGGCCATGCAGTTGCAACAAAATCCAGAAGACCAAATGTCAGGACAGTCTCCAGTCATCCCCTGCTGGCCTCCTATACAGCATGGGATAAAGGTGGGTGGATTACCGAGGCCGCAAACAATTTACATAGGCATTTCCTGAAGTATGGGAAGCAAAGAGAACACACAATATACTTCCAAGTTATCACATCTGACTCCAGTTAACTAATTTCTACTCTCATATAAAGTGAAAAGTTTATACTCCATACATTTAACCTCCACATAATATGAAGCCCAGACACATAAATAAAGCACTGACACAGTGCTGATTCATACAGAAATTGGTTGCCCTCCACTTTAACGAAGTTAAGTTGCTTGTGAAACAGCCTGAAGGTAGTGTTTTCATGAGTGCGCAAAATGAGTCTAACTGCCTCTCCCCAGCCCCCACTCCTGCACACCCTCTTTCCAGTATAAAACTGTAATGACCTCAGCGCAGTCAGAGTCGGGCAGGTAGCCAGCTTCCTCACTACGCAGCGGCAGTATTCTCCAGAGCCTCTGTTGCACAAAAAAAAGCACAGTCAGTCAGAGATGACACACACACATGCTCCCCTCCCCTCTGACTCTGCAGCGCACACAATAGATCTTGATGGAGAGATATCTGCCTGGCAGCTCTGGAGAAGTCGTACAATAAGGAGCTGAAAGGCCTGGAGTGTGTGTGATAATGCGGTGCTTTAGTGACTGGGAAAGACAGAAAGGCAAGGGGACGCTTGGAAAAGCGGCGCTGCTGGCACGGTGGCGATCAGGCAGAATTTGACCTTGACCTAAATCTCTCCAGTTGCCTAATTTCTCTTATCACAGAGCAACAAATACAGTGTTTGGTAAATGATTCATCATGCAACATGACAAATACTGACCGACCTTAGGGCTGTTGTTAGGGTGTGGCTGTGTGTTTGTGCGCACATGTATAGGAGGAGGTCAAAGGGCAAGAGCCATACAAAGACAACACTAAAGCCAAGCCCATTTGTCAATATGTCCTCCTGCTTTTGTCCAGACTGGCGCTTTAACAAGACGGCTTGATTACTGACGATGAGCGAGGAATAATTAAACTGAGCGTTATAAAACGGCCTCCTCACTTTATGGTCAGTGTAGTTAAAGTCAAGCACACACTTATACGGCCTTCGATCGCAGCATGATGAATGAGGCCAGGCAGGTATACAGTCGCAGTGGAAATTCTGGAGTAAATTAGCCAGTTCATCAGGCACGATGAGGCATGAGAGGCAAGTGCCAGGTCTGTAAACACAAACAGGAACAACTCACTAATGACGCGGGAAAGTGGACAAATTTGGGAGTGAGGGATGAGGTGAAAGTGGCCGTGCAGCTTGTTGAGCTCTTGGTAGATTCCCAGAGAGTTTGCTGTGCGTTGTGTTCCCATAGCAGAGTATTAATGTTACGTAACTCTCAGTGAAGAGAACTGATGCTTTTACGTCCATCTGGCCGCTCTGATTAAACCATATCCTGTCCTGTAGCTGGAAATAGTTATTTGGGACACTTATTTCAGACTCTGCAGCCTAGTTCCCACTACTGCGTATCTGCTAACTAAAGTTACAAGGGACTGTTTGTTATTTATAAGAGGGGAAGGGGTGTTGCAAAACATGGGAGGCACTTAAAATTATTTTTTAAGCACTGGGGAGGGGGTAATGTTATTTTGATTTGGCTTAGGGGAGGGACGTTCAACTTTACACAACTGTGTTTTGTATTTATTTCAATTTACCAATACCAAAACCAACAAGTAGGTTTAAAAGGCATGTTTTTTTTTTTTTGTTTAAATCTCCAAAATCACACCATATATCATTACCAGAAACTATGAAATATCGTTATTCATGGTGGGATGGTTATGGTCATAGACTGGATATAAACATGGGCAAAGTATCCCCACCATAGATTTCAAGAATAACTAGGTATCAGACACCAGGATGGCGCCTATTCATTCAAATGGAGTTGCTCACCTGGCGCATGCGGCAAACAAATTTTCCACCTTCTGGGTTTAAATTTGCAGTATGTGTGTGTTTCTCACACTGGCTCCACCCACGAGTTCCTGCTCAGTTTATAGACTTTACACTGTGATGATGGACGGATGTTTCTCTGTTTTGCAAATATCAAAACACCAAAAACTCAGAATGGAAAGATCCATAATTGACTTCAACCATTCTACAGACAGATGTCTGCCAATGGCAGCCAATAGGGTAAATGCTTTTTGGGCCGCAGGGGATTTTTTGTTTTGTTTTGCTGCAATACCACGAGTGACCACTGGGAAAAATTTGCTGCAAGGCTGAGCGGCGTTCCTGAGGGCCCGGTCCCCATTCAATCCTACTGTACAGAAGCCAAGCCAAAGTATTACTGATACAGCCACTGTCATCTTGTACTACTGATGTTTGGTGTCGGGGTCTACGCAGTAACAGTATAAGCGTTATCGAATTCCCGCCTATTCACATGTCCAACCAATCGCATGCAGTGCAATTGATCAGGAGCACATACAGCTGTCAATCATGACATCAAACCCCCTTTAATAGCGTCAAATAACTACCAAAAAATAAACATTTGGACGTACCCAAGCATGATAAAAACCACCTATTCATTCATTTTCCGTAACAGCTTATCCTGTTGGGGGTTGCGGGGGAGCTAGAGCCTATCCCAGCTGACATTGGGCAAGAGGCAGGGTACATCCTGGACTCGCCAGACTATCACATAGAGACAGACAACCATTCATGCTCTCATTCACACCTACGGACAATGTAGAGTCACCAATTAACCTGCATGTCTTTGGACTGTGGGAGGAACCCATGAGAAAACCCATACAAACTTCGCACAGGGGTGTTTGAACCCCCCACTACCACTTCAAACCAGGAGCTACCTGAAATTACTAAAACCATCATTGGGAACATTTTATTTGACATGTATTTTGAGCTTGTAGTTTAGCCCATGTCCTATCCGCCAACATAGAGGGGGTGGGGTTTATGACCTATACTGCAGCCAGCCACCAGGGGGCTATCAACATATTTTGGCTTTACTTTTGGAAAGCTGTCATGTCATCCAATTTTAATTATACAGTCAAAAAAAAAAAACACAAGTCACACCTCAGCTACCCCTCCTACTATGATAATACAGTACAGTCCCTTAGTGATTTGTAATGTGTGAGTCCAGAGGTCTGTGGACCCTTGGGTGCTCCTAATGGGGATCCCAACTGTATAGTTTACCATCTTTGTTGTTTAACCCAGTTAATGACTCCTTTCATCAGCTTATTACAGCCTTGCCTCTAGAGCAGATAATTATGTCATTTCATAATGATACAAAGCAGGATTTCTTACAAAACGGTGCCTCTGAGCCAAAATATAATGGGGTCAGTTATACTTCTATATTTGTACATCCCATGATACTGAGAAAAAAAAAAAAGTTTGGGGAGCTCTGCGCAACTTCATGGACATGATCCAAACTGAATGCACTAAAAACTATTTCTCCAAATGTAGCTCAGATTAAACAGATGCAGTTAAAGTTGAGATTCCCTGAGTTTTTGGAGACAAAGAGTAACTTGTAAAGCACATTTTGACCCAGTAAGACAAACTGAAGTGGTGACTCTGATAATGTTGTGCTTTGCCCTTCTCTTTGCAGTCCTCACCAGGCTGATGGAAAACACAGAGGACGCCAGAGGGCTCATTGTTGTCCCTCCATATGGGACAGCCTGGAGCTGATTGACTAAAGGCAGGTTTGACATTCAAATGAGATGCAGATTTCACACCGTTTGCTTTACTTCAGCCTACATCTGTTCTCTGAGCCCACACACTATACAAGACACATTAACTACAGCTGAGTCATTACTAAAAGTCGTCACTGGCAGAACTACCATAAATAAGTATAATACAACAGGACATTATGACTCAGCCAACTCTAAAACAGTAATTAGAAGAGTTACCTTTCTTTATTCTCCGAGTAAAGGCGAGCTTTCAGGTTATATTCCACTCGGCTTTCCGTACACAGGAGGACAGAAACGCAGGAGCAAAGCCTCCGTGTCACGGCAGACTCAGTTTAGTTTCCTCGGCGGAGAGTTGCGGCAGGACAGTTCCCTTGTTGGTGCTCCAATGTCCGTTTACTTTGCATGTGTGTGGCGCACAAAGCAGCAGCCCTCCCCCTCCTCCACCCGCCTCCTCCTCTCATGTGCCGGAGAGCACCACCTCCTGCTGCGGTTTAAAGGGACAGAGGCCCGTTTATACACAACACATAACAAAAGGAGGAACTTCAACTTGGTGGGGCTCCGGACACAGAGGGCCCCGGCTAATACATGAAATAAGGTCTTCAGACTGTTTGACTAAAGGAAACAGCAGAGGGAAAGTTAAAGGAGGAGTTCATCTTAAGAATTTTCTCTGACATTAAAGCTCCAGTGTGCAGGATTTAAGCGGATATATCAGCAGAAATATAATATAATAAACATGTTTTCTTTTGTGTATAATTAGCTAAAAAACATGACTCTCCAAGATTTTAATATTTCTCCTTGGTCATTACTTCAACACCCACACAGTTTAACCCTTTGAAAGTTGAACAAACTGATTTGATTTCTTTCGAAAACATGGGAACCAACCAAAGAAGAACTGACCCACAAAATTATCAAGAAATTAATAAAAAGAGAAAAGTTAAAACAAGACAATTAGAAAAAAAGAAATAAATAGCTGTCCCTAAAGCGGGAATTATACTTCTGTGTCGAGTCAACAGAGTACCTACGGCGGAAGCTCTGCATCAACGTAAAGTCTACGCCGTACCCTACACCGTAGCCTGACGTGCACCTGCCCAGAAATCTAACATGTCATATCTATATGTCACGCCGACGCAGACCTCCTGTCTGTTTCTGTAAGCTGAAACCATTTCCCTCAGTGGAAACAAAGCTTTTTTTTTTACTTTAATTTCACAGATAAGAAACAATAAATTGTGAAGACAATAAAGCCTCCACAAAAATAGCATTTTAAGTCTTGGTTACGTCTGGCCTGCCACCGCATTTTTATATTTTTTGTGTTATAATGACGTTACTTAAATATTTTGCATCACATCGGTACCGCTGTTGCTGTTGCTGTTGGTCCTCCTCACTTCAGGTTGCTGTCGTTAACTTTTAACCTGCAAAGGCGGCAGTGCCACAACATTGTAGGAATTTATGAAAGCCCTTGTGAACATTTCAGTAGTTACACATTAAAACAATATTTATTTGCAATTACTCTATTGAACGACCCCGAAGCATGAGCAAACGGGCAGTGTCACTTCGGATCGAAGAGATGCGCCCTGTCACTGTCAGCCCAGGGCTGACAGGGCACCCTCCACTGAGAAGAGAGAGAGAGGAGAGGAGAGGAGATGGATTGTAGGTCTGGTTGTAGACGGGGCTTCTCTGACAGTCATGTATTTCCCCAAAAAACATCTCTTAATGCACGGTAGAGCGCTGTTTTTTTTGTTGTTGTTTTTTTCAAAATCGCCTTGATATCCAGCAAATTGCCTGGCAACACTCCAATTGCCCAGGCCTCTTTGGAAAACGTGTTTAGTATAAGACAGTTGTTTTGTTGGTGAATCTTGTGAGTTGTAATGTAGACGAACTTTGTAACGTTACCTTTGTTAAATGTTGCTGTTGTCCCTGGCTTCATATGAGAGGAGGAAAAGATTGTCGGCCGCCAGGCTAATTTCTACAATGTAAAATGCCATAGGCTTGTGCTAAAAACATTAGCATGTTGTATTTGTGGGGAAAAATGTGTCCAGAGTGTCTGTGAATGCTGTGAAATTGTCTCTATTAAGCCATGTTTAATGTGTGTTTAATGTGTGTTTTCAATCAACTAAACTTTACAGCACTTCACAGAAACCTCCACTGCCAACTAGAGTGTTGGAGGTGTAACTGCAGAGGGACACAGACACACCACCGCACAAGTATAAATGCTCACAGCGGTGTAGGCCATGTGCGTAGGCTACAGCGTAGGGTCTGCCACACAGCTATGAATCCCGCTTTAGACCCTGGGGTCCAGATTTCTCTTTAATCGTTAGTTCAGGGATCAACAAACTTTACTATGAAAAGAGCCAAAAAACAAACAATAAAAACAACAATAATTGTGGAGTAGGGTTGTGCCACATCATCTTGTTCATAATAATACCGGAATAATTTTTAATAAAATATATATGATAAAATCCATATCATGATACTTAGGATATTGTGAGTGTTGACATATTGATATCATACTGTTTCCCACAGCAACAACAAACATGGCTGAAAGTATATTGTTAAATGAAAATGACTTTTTTAATTTTATTTTATACTGTTGATAATTTGTATTGAATACTATTGATCATTTTTATGGCATATTATACTATGACATTATGCTCTCTTGTTTACCTTCAGACTTCAAACATAACAACGGACACTCACCTCCAGAAGTTCTCTGATGATACAGCCATCGTTGGATACGTATCACAGGGGAACTGACAGGAGTACAGGGAGGACATCAAGGACTTTGTCAACTGGTGAGAGCTCAGCCACGTTCACCTAAACACCACCAAGACAAAGGAGATGGTGATAGACGGCCACACGAAGCAACCCCAGACTACACCGCTGAACATCCAGGGATTGGATACTTAGATAGTGGGAACGTACCAATACCTGGGCACTCACCTCAGCATTACACTTGACTGGTGAAACAACACAAACACTGTACAACAAGGGCTGAAGTTGTCTTCATTTGCTGAGGAGACGGAGGTCCTTTAGAGGGTACAGGACACTGTTGAGGACATTTTATCAGTGTGCATCTGCTGTCTTCTACGCTGTAGGACACAAGAAGACTCACACTTAAGAGTGCTAGTCCTATATACACAAAATAAATACACTATTATATACTGTAAATTTGATGTGTATGTGTTATGAACTATACATAAAAAATATGCATATTTGATCATATATGTTATAAACACATTACACATACTTATACTGTGTAATTATTAATATTATTTATTATAATGAAAGTTATTATACCACTCACTGTGCAACAATATTTATATATTTGTATATTTTTACAGTACAATTATTTCACACCATGTGTATATTACAATGACCCTTTGCAACTATCAGTTATGGACATAATGGTGTCTGTGTAACTCAAAGGTACATATAGTGTATGTAAATTTTATTTTGTTTTTATTCTATCTATCGCTTTTATATTGCTTTCCTCCTTGAGCACTCATTCTTTATTTTTCATTTTGTCTGTTGCTTCTGACTCTTGAGCTGCTGTAACGTGTCAATTTTCCCATTGATGAATTAATAAATGTTTGAATGAACCTGGAATTACATCATTTTGGATGACATACTATACTATGACTTTTTTTTCACATTTTTGGACGACATGCTATACTATGACTTTTTTTCATCATTTCGGACGACATGATATACTATATTGTTTTTTTCATATTTCAGGACGACATGCTATACTATGACTTTTTTTTCATCATTTCGGACGACATGCTATACTATGACCTTTTTTTCATATTTTAGGACGACATGCTATACTATGACTTTTTTAATTATTTTTGGACTACATGCTATACTATGAGTTTTTTTCAGGATTTTTGGACGATATACTATACTATGTCGTTTTTTTCAGGATTTCGGACGACATACTATACTATGACTTTTTTTGAGGATTTTTGGACGACATACTATAGTATGACTTTTTTTGATGATTTTGGACAACATGCTATACTATGACATTTTTGTCGTATTTTTGGACGACATGCTATACTATGATGTTTTTTCATGATCTTTGACGACATACTATACTATGACGTTTTTTCGTGTTTTTGGACAACATGCTATACGATGACGTTTTTTTCATTTTTTGGGACGACATGCTATACTATGATGTTTATTCAGATTTTTTGACGAAATACTATATTTTGACTTTTTTTAAGATTTTGGATGACATACTATACTATGATGTTTTTTCATATTTTTGGACGACATGTATACTATGTTGTTTTTTCATATTTTTGGACGACATGCTATACTATGATGTTTTTTTCAGGATTTTTGGATGACATACTATACTATGACTTTTTTTCATCATTTCGGACGACATGCTATACTATGTTGTTTTTTTCATATTTCAGGACGACATGCTATACTATGATTTTTTTTTTTCATATTTTTGGACGACATGCTATACTATGACCTTTTTTTCATGATTCTGGATGACATGCTATACTATGACTTTTTTTTCATGATTTTGGACAACATGCTATACTATGACTTTTTTTTCATGATTTTGGACAACATGCTATACCATGACGTTTTTCTCGTATTTTTGGACGACATCCTATACTATGATGTTTTTTCATGATCTTTGACGACATACTATACTATGACGTTTTTTCGTGTTTTTGGACGACATACTATACTATGACTTTTTTTTTCACATTTTTGGACAACATGCTATACTATGACGTTTTTTTCATCATTTTGGACGACATGCTATACTATGATGTTTTTTCAGGATTTTGGACGACATACTATACTATGATGTTTTTTCATGATTTTGGACGACATGCTATATGATGGTTTTTCAGGATTTTTGGACGACATGCTATACTATGACTTTTTTAATTATTTTTGGACTACATGCTATACTATGATGTTTTTTCAGGATTTTTGGACGATATACTATACTATGTCGTTTTTTTCAGGATTTCGGACGACATACTATACTATGACTTTTTTTGAGGATTTTTGGACGACATACTATAGTATGACTTTTTTTGATGATTTTGGACAACATGCTATACTATGACATTTTTGTCGTATTTTTGGACGACATGCTATACTATGATGTTTTTTCATGATCTTTGACGACATACTATACTATGACGTTTTTTCGTGTTTTTGGACAACATGCTATACGATGACGTTTTTTTCATTTTTTGGGACGACATGCTATACTATGATGTTTATTCAGATTTTTTGACGAAATACTATATTTTGACTTTTTTTAAGATTTTGGATGACATACTATACTATGATGTTTTTTCATATTTTTGGACGACATGTATACTATGTTGTTTTTTCATATTTTTGGACGACATGCTATACTATGATGTTTTTTTCAGGATTTTTGGATGACATACTATACTATGACTTTTTTTCATCATTTCGGACGACATGCTATACTATGTTGTTTTTTTCATATTTCAGGACGACATGCTATACTATGATTTTTTTTTTCATATTTTTGGACGACATGCTATACTATGACCTTTTTTTCATGATTCTGGATGACATGCTATACTATGACTTTTTTTTCATGATTTTGGACAACATGCTATACTATGACTTTTTTTTCATGATTTTGGACAACATGCTATACCATGACGTTTTTCTCGTATTTTTGGACGACATCCTATACTATGATGTTTTTTCATGATCTTTGACGACATACTATACTATGACGTTTTTTCGTGTTTTTGGACGACATACTATACTATGACTTTTTTTTTCACATTTTTGGACAACATGCTATACTATGACGTTTTTTTCATCATTTTGGACGACATGCTATACTATGATGTTTTTTCAGGATTTTGGATGACATACTATACTATGATGTTTTTTCATGATTTTGGACGACATGCTATATGATGGTTTTTCAGGATTTTTGGACGACATGCTATACTATGACTTTTTTAATTATTTTTGGACTACATGCTATACTATGATGTTTTTTCAGGATTTTTGGACGATATACTATACTATGTCGTTTTTTTCAGGATTTCGGACGACATACTATACTATGACTTTTTTTGAGGATTTTTGGACGACATACTATAGTATGACTTTTTTTGATGATTTTGGACAACATGCTATACTATGACATTTTTGTCGTATTTTTGGACGACATGCTATACTATGATGTTTTTTCAGGATTTTTGGATGACATGCTATACTATGACTTTTTTTCATCATTTCGGACGACATGCTATACTATGTTGTTTTTTTTCATATTTCAGGACGACATGCTATACTATGATTTTTTTTTCATATTTTTGGACGACATGCTATACTATGACCTTTTTTTCATGATTCTGGATGACATGCTATACTATGACTTTTTTTTCATGATTTTGGACAACATGCTATACTATGACTTTTTTGATGATTTTGGACAACATGCTATAGTATGACGTTTTTCTCGTATTTTTGGACGACATCCTATACTATGATGTTTTTTCATGATCTTTGACGACATACTATACTATGACGTTTTTTTGTGTTTTTGGACGACATGCTATACTATGACCTTTTTTCGTGTTTTTGGACGACATACTATACTATGACTTTTTTTTCACATTTTTGGACGACATGCTATACTATGACATTTTTTTCATCATTTTGGACGACATGCTATACTATGTTGTTTTCTTCATATTTCAGGACGACATGCTATACTATGATTTTTTTTTTCATATTTTTGGACGACATGCTATACTATGACCTTTTTTTCATGATTCTGGATGACATGCTATACTATGACTTTTTTTTCATGATTTTGGACAACATGCTATACTATGACTTTTTTTTGATGATTTTGGACAACATGCTATACCATGACGTTTTTCTCGTATTTTTGGACGACATCCTATACTATGATGTTTTTTCATGATCTTTGACGACATACTATACTATGACGTTTTTTCGTGTTTTTGGACGACATACTATACTATGACTTTTTTTTTCACATTTTTGGACAACATGCTATACTATGACGTTTTTTTCATCATTTTGGACGACATGCTATACTATGATGTTTTTTCAGGATTTTGGACGACATACTATACTATGATGTTTTTTCATGATTTTGGACGACATGCTATATGATGGTTTTTCAGGATTTTTGGACGACATGCTATACTATGACTTTTTTAATTATTTTTGGACTACATGCTATACTATGATGTTTTTTCAGGATTTTTGGACGATATACTATACTATGTCGTTTTTTTCAGGATTTCGGACGACATACTATACTATGACTTTTTTTGAGGATTTTTGGACGACATACTATAGTATGACTTTTTTTGATGATTTTGGACAACATGCTATACTATGACATTTTTGTCGTATTTTTGGACGACATGCTATACTATGATGTTTTTTCAGGATTTTTGGATGACATGCTATACTATGACTTTTTTTCATCATTTCGGACGACATGCTATACTATGTTGTTTTTTTTCATATTTCAGGACGACATGCTATACTATGATTTTTTTTTCATATTTTTGGACGACATGCTATACTATGACCTTTTTTTCATGATTCTGGATGACATGCTATACTATGACCTTTTTTCGTGTTTTTGGACGACATACTATACTATGACTTTTTTTTCACATTTTTGGACGACATGCTATACTATGATGTTTTTTTCATCATTTTGGACGACATACTATACTATGACTTTTTTTTCACATTTTTGGACGACATGCTATACTATGACTTTTTTTTCATCATTTTGGACGTCATGCTATACTATGACATTTTTTTCATCATTTTGGACGACATGCTATACTATGACTTTTTTTCATCATTTTGGATGACATACTATACTATGATGTTTTTTTTCATCATTTTGGATGACATACTATATTATGACTTTTTTATCATCATTTTGGACGTCATGCTATACTATGACTTTTTTTTCATCATTTTGGATGACATACTATACTATGACTTTTTTTTCACATTTTTGGACGACATGCTATACTATGACTTTTTTTTCATCATTTTGGATGACATACTATACTGTAACTTTTTTTTTCACATTTTTGGACGACATGCTATACTAAGATGTTTTTTTCATCATTTTGGATGACATACTATACTATGACTTTTTTTTCATCATTTTGGACGTCATGCTATACTATGACATTTTTTTCATGATTTTGGATGACATGCTATACTATGTTGTTTTTTCATATTTTTGGACGACATGCTATACTATGATGTTTTTTCAGGATTTTTGGATGACATACTATACTATGACTTTTTTTCATCATTTTGGACGACATGCTATACTATGACTTTTTTTCATATTTCAGGACGACATGCTATACTATGATTTTTTTTTCATCATTTTGGATGACATACTATACTATGACTTTTTTTCATCATTTTGGATGACATACTATACTATGACTTTTTTTTCACATTTTTGGACGACATGCTATACTATGACATTTTTTTTCATCATTTTGGATGACATGCTATACCATGACGTTTTTCTCGTATTTTTGGACGACATCCTATACTATGATGTTTTTTCATGATCTTTGACGACATACTATACTATGACGTTTTTTCGTGTTTTTGGACGACATACTATACTATGACTTTTTTTTTCACATTTTTGGACAACATGCTATACTATGACGTTTTTTTCATCATTTTGGACGACATGCTATACTATGATGTTTTTTCACATTTTTGGACGACATCCTATACTATGATGTTTTTTTCATCATTTTGGATGACATACTATACTATGACTTTTTTTTCATCATTTTGGATGACATACTATACTATGACTTTTTTTTTCATCATTTTGGACGTCATGCTATACTATGACATTTTTTTCATCATTTTGGATGACATGCTATACTATGACTTTTTTTCATGATTTTGGATGACATGCTATACTATGACGTTTTTTCATCATTTTGGACGACATGCTATACTATGTTGTTTTTTCAAGTTTTTTGACGACATACTACACTAAGATGTTTTTTCATGTTTTGGGACGACATGCTAAGCTGTGGAGTTTTTTGCATATTATTGGACGACATGCTATACTATGACTTTTTTTTCATCATTTTGGACGACATACTATACTATGACATTTTTTTCATCATTTTGGACGTCATGCTATACTATGACTTTTTTTCATGATTTTGGATGACATGCTATACTATGTTGTTTTTTCATATTTTTGGACGACATGCTATACTATGATGTTTTTTCAGGATTTTTGGATGACATACTATACTATGACTTTTTTTCATCATTTTTGGGCGACATGGTATACTATGTTGTTTTTTCATATTTTAGGATGACATGCTATACTATGATGTTTTTTTCATCATTTTGGATGACATACTATACTATGACATTTTTTTCATCATTTTGGACGTCATGCTATACTATGACATTTTTTTCATCATTTTGGATGACATGCTATACTATGTTGTTTTTTTCAGGATTTTTGGATGACATACTATACTATGACTTTTTTTCATCATTTTGGACGACATACTATACTATGACTTTTTTCATATTTTTGGGCGACATGGTATACTATGACTTTTTTTTTCATCATTTTGGATGACATGCCATACTATGACTTTTTTCATGATTTTGGATGACATACTATACTATGATGTTTTTTCATATTTTTGGACAACATGCCATACTATGATGTTTTTACATGATTTTGGACGACATGGTATACTATGACTTTTTTTTTTCGTATTTTTGGACCACATGCTATACTATTAGATTTTTTCACATTTTTGGACTACATGCTATACTATGACGTTTTTTTTTTTTTATCATTTTGGATGACATACTATACTATGACTTTTTTTACATCATTTTGGATGATATACTATACTATGACGTTTTTTTTTCATCATTTTGGACGACATACTATACTATGACTTTTTTTCACATTTTTGGACGTCATGCTATACTATGAATTTTTTTTCATCATTTTGGACATCATGCTATACTATGATATTTTTTTCATCATTTTGGACGTCATGCTATACTATGACTTTTTTTCATGATTTTGGATGACATGCTATACTATGTTGTTTTTTTCAAGTTTTTGGACGACATGCTATACTATGTTGTTTTTTTTCAAGTTTTTGGACGACATGCTATACTATGATGTTTTTTTCAGGATTTTTGGATGACATACTATACTATGACTTTTTTTCATCATTTTGGACGACATGCTATACTATGACTTTTTTTCATATTTTTGGGCGACATGGTATACTATGACTTTTTTTTTCATCATTTTGGATGACATGCCATACTATGACTTTTTTCATGATTTTGGATGACATATTATACTATGATGTTTTTACATGATTTTGGACGACATGGTATACTATGACTTTTTTTTTTTCGTATTTTTGGACCACATGCTATACTATTAGATTTTTTCACATTTTTGGATGTCATGCTATACTATGACGTTTTTTTTTTATCATTTTGGATGACATACTATACTATGACTTTTTTTGCATCATTTTGGATGACATACTATACTATGACGTTTTTTTTTTCATCATTTTGGACGGCATACTATACTATGACTTTTTTTCACATTTTTGGACGTCATGCTATACTATGAATTTTTTTTCATCATTTTGGACGACATACTATACTATGACTTTTTTTCACATTTTTGGATGTCATGCTATACTATGACTTTTTTTTATCATTTTGGATGACATACTATACTATGACTTTTTTTTCATCATTTTGGATGACATACTATATACTATGACATTTTTTTCATCATTTTGGATGCCATACTATGACTTTTTTTCATCATTTTGGACGACATGCTATACTATGACTTTTTTTCATCAGTTTGGACGACATGCTATACTATGACTTTTTTTATGATTTTTGGATGACATACTATGCTATGATGTTTTTTCATGCTTTTGGATAACATGCTATACTATGTTTTTTCACATTTTTTGACGACATACTACACTATGACCTTTTTTCATGATTTGGGACGACATGCTATACTATGATGTTTTTTTGTATTTTTGGACGACATACTATACTGTGACATTTTTTCGTATTTTTGGATGACATACTATATTATGACTTTTTTTCATGATTTTGGACGACATGCTATACTATGACTTTTTTTCATATTTTTGACGTCATGTTATACTATGACGTTTTTTCATGATTTTGGACGACATACTATGATTTGTTTGACATGCAATGCTATGATTTTTTCGACATAATATACAGATTTTTTTTCAAAATATTCAAAATATTCAACCCCGCATTTTCTTTGACACACTATACTATGAAACGTGTTTGGTTTTTTGCACACGCTGATATTATTTTCATATACTATACAATGACATTTGTTTCCTGACAAACTCTTTGACTTTCTTAATAACATGTTTATGGCATATTGTACTATGATTTTACGCTTTTTTGACATAGTATATTAAGGAAATTGTTTTCGGCATACTATACTATGGCTCCTTTTATAACATTTTAATAAAAACACATTTTGTATTTTTTTTTTTTTTTCAGGTAACTTTTGCCAGCATTATATAGTAAAAATTTTTCGTCATGCTATACTATGTTTTTTTTTTCTACATACCATACTGTGACTTTTTTTTGACATGTTGTTTTTTCAACATACTAAGCAATTACTTTTTTTTCTCCATACACTATATTGTGTCTTATTTCATTCTTGTTGTGGCATCCAACTTTTTGACCTCTTTGGTTTTTTTTTGTTGTGGTTGGTGTTTTTTTTTTAACATTTTAATGACATGTTATATACTATGACTTATTTTTGGACGTTTCTGTGTTTTGGTATGATTGCCAAGTAACTAATAGCTTTTCACAAGTTTTCTTTTTTTAATTTTTTTTTTTTTTAACAAACTGCATGTCACAAATTTTCACAATAAGAATAAACAGTGTGAATGAAATGTGTGAGTTGTCATACCTTTCCTGACAGACGCCTGTTAGGAGTGAGCAGTGTTACTGAACAATCAGTAAACCTGAACTCTGATGTGTATATGTGTTGGGTTTCCTCCTTAGATTAAATCTGATTAGATAATTGGCACATTGAAGGCATCGGCACTAAATGTGGCCAACAAATTTAAGGTAAATAACAAAACTGTATGATAACAACTACACTCTTTCCTTCTCCTCCCTTGTCCCTGCACTGCCTTTCCCTCCTTTGCCCATCTGCACACCTGATTTCAATCAGCATGGTAACCCCTCCCCTGCTCCCTGAGTTTCCCCTGCCTAATCAGCTCACTCCTGCACCTGAGCTTCTACACCCATCTCTCTTCTTGCACTTCATCTCGTCTGCAGACTAGTTTGAATTTAAGTCCTGTTTTACTTCAGTATGTTGGAGCCTTGCTTTTTTTTGAACAGCTTTTCCTTGTCTGCACAAACCTTGCACATAAAGTTACTTCTCTTCGATCCTGTTGCCTGCAGTCTCCTGTGTTTTGGGTCCATCAGCTCCACTCTTCATTAAAAGCAGAAATTAATGTTCTTCCAACCTATGATTTGTGGCACTGGGGCAAATGTGCTGCTAAGTAGCACATTACTGTAATTAAAGGTCTAAACATATTGATTTATATTAGTACTAACTCATAATAGCTGTGAAGGCTATTAGAGGTGGCGCAATTTACTCCAATTATTTTTGACAATTCCCAGATAACATTAAAAAAGGTCTTTAATTTCACACACACAAAGCAAATTTACACCCTTTGAAGCATAACACATTCAGGTCATGTAGAAATGAGCTCACGCCTGTGTGGTTACAACAGTCATCTGGTGTTCAGGTGTGAACTTTAACTCTTGTTACACTGCTGACGCCCACCTGTCTGTTAGAGCCCTGCTCGCCCACCTGTAAATATCACCAGGTCTTATATTATTACATGATGGACCAATTAGTGGTGTTAATGTTTTATGGGAAACTGCCTGGGTCCTTTAGAGCTTCAGTGAGGATATGAGGGACAAAAAACTTTGATGGTGTGTTACCCTGAAGCGGGGCCCCTTATTCAATTATTGCTTCCTTGTGTGGCTTTGTGTTATATAATGCATGGACAACCTACAGTGAGAAACTGGGACATGAAGGGTTCTTTTTTCTAGCGGAAACTTGTCGACAAAGCAACGGCGTTACAAATAATTGTGACCGAGTGTGACTTCATCCAACAATTTCAGCCATTTATGTCAGTAGATCTCACCTGAATCACACACTCTGGAAACTAGTGTCCACCCAAACTGCAGGGAGAGCGAGAGCGAGGTTGGCTGGGGCAAAGGGACTTACCAAAATGACCACGGCCATTTTTGTGCTCTTTCCCATAATGCGCATTAAGTCAGAAACCAATTTAAGCATCCACCAAACAGTGCATTAGAAAGGCATTCATGAACGGCACTCGGGGAACATCCCCTTTCTCAAATTAGTATCCCTTCTCCAACTGCCAGTATATCCTCTTCAAATCCCCAAACCGCCCCCCTCCTCAGTGAAGCTCACAAATGAGGCAATTAAATTCAGGGTCTCAAACTCCTTTGAACTACACCTTCTGTCTGAGTCCTTTATTATTCCAACTGTGGGTTCTCAAAGCTCATCAGGGCTATTTAGTACCTTGGGCTCCCTTTTTAACAGGGACCACCAGCTCGCTCTTTTCTGTCATTCATTTCCTGAGGGAGTGCGAAAAGAGAGACAGACGGAAATGAATTTTTCAGCGAGTGAAATGCCTCCTGTCTGTGATTCTTCTGTCGGAGAGAAATTTCCCATGTGTTTTCAAAAAAGGGATTAGCCGCCCTGGACGCGCTCGTTCCAATTCCCTGTTCCGTCCTATCCCATCTAATCTCCTCTCCTCTCATGCCTATGTGTTTAGTAGGTTAGCCCTGGATCAAGTTGACTGTGATCCAATTAGCATCTAACACCATCTGACACATGTGCCTCTGTCATGCAAGTGTGTGTCCTTTAGCTCAGGCTCTCCTTCCAAAACATTCTTAAACACACCGCCGGCGCCTTAAACACATACAGGTATCACTTTATGTGCAGCCTGACGGGTTTAAAGGAGCCAGCCGAGCCAGTTTAGCCGACCAAGGAACAAATGATGAGCTAATGAATTGCGGTTATCAGGGAGCACAGAGTAAGATGAAAAGGTCCTGAGGGGACATTTGTAACCAGATAACAGGATTTCACAGCATCTACACTGATCCAATTTATTGCTGCCCCGAGTAACACTAAGGTTAGGTGCAATTTCATCAGCTAATTAGCCACAGACAGATCCTACCTATGTGCTTACAGAGAGCATTTATCCACAGCCGTTATACACTCGCATATTTCTGCATGTTTTCCTTTGAGGATTTCATGACATGTCATTAAAGGTAAGGCGCTTCTTGTGACATGATATACCCAGGGTATGTAAAACATTCATTAAAGATGTGTGCTCACTAAAAATAGCCCTTAGTTTACATTCTTTCTTTTTTTTTTACTACTGATAGATAGAAATTCATGGTGGGCGACACATGGACCCTTAGAACTGGAGTTATATCTAAGTTACAGGAATCCCTAAAAACATGGTATTTCACCTGGAGGCTTTACCTGCTGCATCACACAGTGTTCACTGCCATCAGGGAGTGCCCTTTCGCTAAGTCCCGCCCCTTTGTGATGGTCCAACAAGCTGTCGCAGTAAGCATGGAAGCCACACTGTATCTAACTGCACTCCCTGAAGAAATATGATCATATTTTTGGAAAACTGAAACAGTGATTCCAGAGAGAAGCAGACAGAGGGGTCTACAGTCTGTGTTTGAAGGATATATCCAGGATGTCAAACTGACTCAGCAGCAACAACAGGTTAAAAAGACAAAGATAGTTAGAAGCTAAAGCCGAACTATAGGCTACAGATCACAGTGTAAAAGTGAACCACCACATCACTGCTGATCGCCACACAAGACAATGAATATAAAGGGAAACTTTGCTGATATTGAACCAGCTGTGTGGCATCACAGTGTGTGCACATGAACCGTGTTTGGCTTCAGCCCAGTGTCACTGCCACCAGACTGTCGGGGAGCTCCGGGGGAAGTCAAACAACGTTCATCTGCACACACTGCGATGACACACACTAGGGCTGTGCGATATGACGATATGTATCGTGTGACGAGAAAAATCGTTTCATATTTTGCTCTATCATTTACATCGTTGTGACGCATATTACACTTTTTACGGCAATATTTCTTGTCATTTGGAGTCTGTCCATCTTTTGCACAGATCTCATTGTTAAATTACTCTTCTTGGCTTTTTAATTTGCAATGCTTTTTACGGCACTTACAGTAACATAACGAGTTTATATAAATCCACCGGCAACTTTTTATTCATTGGATTAATATCGTGATATGTATCGTTATCGGGATATAAAATGACCTGTATCATGAAATGAAATTTTGGTCATATCGCCCAGCCCTAACACACAGCTGGTTGAATATCAGCAAAGTTTCACTGGTTCCTGTACAGCAGGGTCGGTCTTTGTTTCACTGTTATAATCATTACAAAGCAAAAGCAGCATGTGTATACATTCAGTAGGCTATATCTTCAGTAGCTAGCTAGCTAACTCTACACTTTTCAGGGTCTGATTTTGGTTTTGGAACAGGGAAGAAACTTATATCTTTTTCCAACCTCTCCAGGTAACGAGTATCATTAATACAGGACGTGCCCCAGGCACAACATTTAGCTCCAAAGCCACAAAACCAGCCTGAAAATGAAGGAAATCTGAAACAAATGGAGCACAGCTGTGTTGCTGTCGGGCCCTGGTCTGGCCCGGTCTGATGCTACGCTACGATTGGCCAGTCTGCGTCCGGGGGCAGGACTTAGCAAAGGGTCAGTTAGTCCTTCACATTGTTTCGGTGGGTGGAGCACGTGAAGTAACATCCACATGAATGCTGGGACCAAAGGTTTCCCAGCAGAACACTGCGCTGTAACAATATGATCAGTGTTACTCACTTCATCTGCCAGAGGTTTAATGTTGTGGCTGATTGGTGTTTATCTCGTATGAACATGCACTCAGAGAACAGGCTGTTGGACCAAAGTGTGCACTGGTGCGTTCTGCAAAACCCCTCGCCCATCCAGGTGAAATACTCTGTCTCTGTGGACTCCATCTAGGTCACTTCTATTTCTCCTTGTCATTAGTGGAATGAGGCTGTGCACTCAGGGTTCAAGCTGCTGTATGAAAGAGCAGTGATGGTGTGAGGAGAGGGTTTGAACTGGAGGTGGCCATGTGGGTGGTGGCTAAGGTTGAGCCAGGATATACTTTATTTCTGGATGACGGCCTTCTTTTGGTGAAGTTGCGTTGAAATGAATGAGGAAGCTGTTGCTCCGAGTTTAGCTTTAGACTAGGTCACACAGTCATGATTTGAAATTCCCCATCAGCATTTTCATGTTTCGTCTCCGCCCACTGACGCTGCACAGTTTTCAATTGAGCACCAGAACTGCTAACATTCAAAAATAATTTATTTCAGAAATGTACTGTGATCATATATTCATTCAGATTCTGCATGATAAGCTTTTGTTGCGTACAATGAAATCACCCCACAGAGAAAAAAATAAAATAAGTAGATGACATTTTTTTTGTTTGTTTTTCTTTGAACTATGAAAACTAGGAACACACCACTGAGTCTTCACTATAGCGTAATGAGTGCACCTGGCAGGCGGCCGGTCGGCCCTCTGTGGCGTTACTCCAGGCAGGTTTACAGATGCTGCAGGACGATCTCTTTATAACCAGACACACAGTGAATGATCCGTAAAGCTTAACGCACGAGAAGTGTCATCACACGCACACATACACATGCACACACACACGCGCAATAGCATTTGGGACGATACAGTCACACCTGAATAGTACAGAGTGGTTGATTACACAAAAGGGGGGAAAGAGGTGAGGCAATTCGATGACATCATCTCAGCGCTGCCCCGTGATTGTGAGCGGTGACAGAAGAGTTATACCAGCAGGGAAGGAAAAAAAATCTTATCAAAATCTCTCTGTTAACATTTTAGCAGAACCAGCAGCTGTGCCCACACGTGACTGTCCCGCTCGGCTTCAGGCGCGTTTTTGCCCTCTGCGGTTGGATCTCAAATCGTTTCAGCAGACATATGCAGAATGAGACTTGATGTGTGTGTGTGAGCCAGCAAAGGGTGAAAAAATATGGGTCGTGAATGCAAATTAATTCACAGCCCACATCTGTCAGGATTAAAAGAAGGCTCTCGAGGCCAGCCATTATGACGGTCGAGGGGCACCGTCAGCAGTTCAGTAACAACCGGTGCCGGATATCATAAATAAGTGTTTCTCTATCAAGGCATCTTTGATCCACTGTTACACACTCACAATAAACACTTCGATAGATATACACTCATTTCATATATCTGCAGGATCCGTCGGGTACGGCACAGTCGTTGATACCTGACCCGCCATGATGTCGTCCCATTTTTCCTACATGTTTGTGTGCTGTAGACCAGAGAGCTGTCTCCATGGAAACCCATGATTGTTTCGCCAAAGTCCACTTAAAACTCTCCCAGCCAACGTGTTCAAAATTTGTTCAATTTGGCATAAAATCCACATCCACGTCTGTATTTGTCCTCTTTGAAGTTGTTTTTACATCCAGTTCATCCAGTCCGCACAAACACTTGTCCTTTCGCTTCCACAATATGGCTCCATCATATTGTTCTCCAGCAACGCCATGCTGCATTGACTTGATTTTGTCTTTTAGGTACATCTACTATATATATTTATATATATTTATATGTGTGTGTGTTTCCAAAGATTCTTGTGACTTTGTACAGAATCAAAGAGATTACCGTTTGAATGTGTTCAAAGGAAAAAAAAAAACAAGAGGAGGAAATAAAGTCATGCAAATAGTTCAAATGGCCAAAAATAAAAGTGAGTAGATGATGCAGAGTATTTATCAACTGGTGAGAGAAATCTACACTGGCACACTTCCACACATTAAAAGATTAAAAAAAAAAAAAAAAGGGCTCCAAAAAGTCTCATAGTGTCGTTCCGCGTGTATCCGAGCTGACTGAAGAAAAAAATAATACGTAAAAAAAAAAAAAAACAAGAAAAGTGATGAAAAGAAAGAAAATGACTTGATCGGGTCGACTTTCCGTGTTCTCCTTCGACACAAGATATTTCCAGAAATGTCCTTTCCAGCATTTTTCACACAAAGGAGGAGAAGCCAGCGATTGGGGCCCGCGAGCCGGGGGCTAGGCTGCTGGGGGGCCTGTAGAGGGTGCTGTGCTGGCTTGGGGGGTTGGAGCTCTGCTGGGAGGGGGTGGGAGTCCGGCTACCTTTGGGCCTGAACAGGCTGCCTTGGCCCTGGGGCTGGACCTGGGGTGGGCCCTGAGGCTGGCCCTGGGCCTGCTGAGGCTGGGGGCTGGGCGAGCTGAGCTGGGGGGGCAGCGGCGGTAGAGGAGGGAGCGGCGGTGGGGCGCAGTGATCCGGGTCGCCCGACTCGGACTCGGTGTAGCTGTAGGCCTGCGCCCGGGATATGCCTTTCTGTTGGCGGCGCCAGGAGTTGTAGTAAGTGGGGTCGCTGATGTAGTGGTTGACAAAGGAGTGGGTCTTCTGCCGGTTGGGGTCCACCTCGTACTCGCTGTCGCTGCCCTGTGGAGCAAAGAAAACAAAGACGATGACATGTGGCGTTAGCGCGGGGTGACTCTGCAGTGTTTCCAATGTGGAGCAGTTAGAGATGCTGAGGCTATAAATGTAAATGAACATGAAGTTATTGAATTATTCTGAGCAAAGTCATCGATTCACAATCATCCCTGTCTACAACACGCACATGCACACACACACACACACACGTACACTTACGACACAGCACGAGAACACATGGACACCAAAAATGGTCAAAGCATGATCACGGACGGATGACTTGTTACTGAAGCGTGCACTGTAAACGGACCATCAACACAAGATGGCAAATTTATCTTGAGGACTTAAATCAGTATGTTCAGGGTCTACAAGCTTTGTGTCCACACCACGCCAGCAAGGCGCGGTCTGGTGTCGTGTACCACATAAAACCTGGAATGGGAATCTGAGGGAAAGGATTGGATGGGGACTAGCAGTAGGAACCAGTCACCTAAAAGGCTACAAACATTCAAAGCAGGCAGCCACAGGAACCTCACCAAATGCAGTGGAAGTGTATGTAGGCCACCTGTCCCATATGAAAACACCAGCGCCTCCTATGGGTGAACAAAACAATGGGTTTTACAGTACATCACCATAACAGAATGATTCAAATGGCCCAGTCATGATGATGAAAATATCATAGATTTGTTAAACATATATATATAAAAAGGTCCTCTGTGCCATTCTGGGTGGATGGTGGGAAATGCTAAAATAAAAACCAGCATAGGTGGTGCAGTGCGTTCTCAAACATACGCCCTTTTTACACAGAGATCTTGCGATAGGGCCAAAATGAAGACTTCATTATGCCAGCTTTGCTTTTTTATTCAGAACCCCACCAAGGTGTGGGTGGAGGATCCTACGAGTCCTGTGGGTTGTGAGGTGGGGCACTGGCACGTCCTAAAGATGCTATATTGGATTGGGATTTGAGGAATCTGGAGGCCAGGTTGACATCTTGAAGCTCTTTGTCACGTTCCTCGGGTCATTCCTAAACAGTTTTTTGTGGTGTGATTGTCCTGCTGGGGGGGTTTCTGCCATTGAGCAGTGTTGTTAAGGGGGGGTTCCTGGTCTGTAATCGTGTTTGTGTAGGTGGAGAGCGACAAATGGCATCCACATGAATGCCAGCACCCAAGGTTTTACAGTAGAACACTGCATGTGTACATCACATACACGTTGGGCAGCGCTTTCAAAACTGTAACAATGGCATGACCTGGCAATTACAATTATTTTCCATCCCTGTTATATGGCGCCTGATCCTGTCTTCTTCTCAGGGTGCTTTCAGATCTAGAGTTGTCTTGCTTTGGTCTGAATCAGGGACTAATTCTGTTACAAAGTTGTATAATTGCCTAGAGTTGGTTCGTGTTCTCACGGCAGCATTTACAAGAGGACCAGATCAAATGCCTTGTGTGAGAAAGCTGCTCTTGATTGGTCAGAATTTCCATGTGGGAAAAATCCAGGAAGTAAAGCAAACGTTGAAGAAGAGTACACTTGCAAGATAAATGTGACACTTTCTAATGTCACAATGGAGGGACAACTACGCAGGTTGATTTTAGCGCTGCTCATCGTGGACTATATTGCTGTCATTGTTCATTTTAGTCAAACAATGTGTCATGTGACTGCAGTTGGTTCAGATCCAGGTCGGAACATATTCTCACCACAAATGATCCGCACTGGAGCTTGTTTGTAAAGAAGACCACCTCTTCAAAGTCTTGGTCCGGTTGTTTTGGTGCACACCTGACTGCGATTGCTGCGTTCACACCGGCCCAAACGAAGTGCACTTCGGGGGCAAATGAACCTGAGTTCAATTAAACCAAAACAAACAGGGCAGGTGTGTAAGCACCCATGGAGGGCAAGGAGGTCCTGTACCTCACTATCTCCCCAATTTGTGGACAATTTCGGTTGCTGTTCCTCCTCTTTGAGTTAGCTGCTAACTGCTGGGTTGCACACATACGTCATCAAAACATCACATCCATCTTGTCCTGATGCTTGTCCCTTTTACACAGATGACTTTTTGGCACAGTTACCAACTCTGCGGCCGACTGAAAGATGAGAAAAATCTGTTCCCCCTATTCCCTGATCTTACCTTTTAGGGTGCGGTCACACAAGAGCAAATACAGGCGAATAACTGTTGCCTGCTGAGGCAATATACGTGCTTAAGTGGGCAGTGCCTGATGTGACAGACACAGAGCTAGCTTGCTAATAAACAAAATATAATTTTATTGGTACATTTTCCTGTCTCCCGACTCACTGCCAGCCAGGCAGCATCTCTCATGTGGGGCAGTTTGTACTTTTCATGGCTGGTATCATTCAACATCAGCTGGTTAGACACTCCAACAGTCTCTGTGTCTTCCACACATACTTCTTCACTCCTGGTTAAAGGTGGGACTTTGCAAGTCAAAGTTCACGAAGTTAAACTCCATATGATGCGAAGCTGTGAATTTATTTTGCCACCGCAAGTTAATGTTTTATTTGCCCCTCTGCTCGCACTGAACAAAAGTCAACAGGGGGCAAATGTTCACCGCTGTTATTTTTGCATATGTGTGACCGACTGTTCCCTTATACATAACAATGAGGTGATAGCAGCACGATATTCTCACCTTGAACAAGTAGTGTGAAGGAAGCAAAAGAGAGTGTGATTTTAGGGACTAATTGGGACGGAGGAGGATTTTTTTTTTCTTATTTTAAAAGCCTGTTTAAATTCCCTTCAAGTCATCTGTAAAGAAATGACCATAATCCTCAGCTCACTGACCCTCCGCTCTGCTGCAGGCTGGGCCAGAAACTCTATTGTATTCATGTCAAGTAACATTCCATGTGTCAAACAGAGAGCGATGTTGTCATTGAACACTCGGCGGGGATTGCTCATGGTCAACTAATTGCCTTGAAAGCAAGCTGCCAATTGGCTCGCTAGCCTGTGATTAATCACCTGGCCATGATGAACTAATGCACAGTTGACTTGTCACTGGATAATTTCCCAGAGAGGCTGCTTGGATTTTACACTGAGTGTATTACAGAAGTGCAGCAACAAAGGCCTATTCTTGTCAGAGCAGCAAAGATGGTGCTGATAATTGTCTCAAGGTTCCCTGCTCTCCCTCTCACCCCTCTTATTATCATGTTCAATCTCCTCATACATACAGAAACATGGCTGCTGGCACGCACTCCAAGGATAAACTCCACAGCACAGCTCGCACGCTTAATATTGCACCACACATATGTGATACATATGGCAGCGGGCTCGGATTTCCCTCAGCCTCAACATGGCTCATGTCTCCTATACCAAACCCCTATAGAATGACCTTTCTCTGTTAGTTGTAAGCAGAGTTTATAAATGTCCAAACAGACAATGCTTTTTCTGCTTTTCTGATCTTTCTTGGTTCTAAACAAAGGAATGTGATCCCTTCCTCCCCCTCACTCTTATTTTTCCCAAACTAATCAGAGGCAGACTTTGTGCACAGCAAGGTTTGGCTCAGGATTCAGAAGTTGATCACAGTGATGATGCTTTCTTTTCTTTTTCTTAATTTAAGTCACTATCCAGACATGTTATAAAATAATGACACTAATACTATTAATTTGTTTAAAATACTTTTGCTTTTTCACCCCCCTTAAAAAATTTGCTTGTTGTACGTTTCGCTTTCTGCTTTCTCTAGCACTGCTTGTGCTAGGGTTGACCTGTGCAAGAGCAGTGCGCATCAAGATGGCCCCTTTTACACTGCCCCCTCAAGGTGGGAATTTCATGACGTTGTGCTGCCTTGCCGTATTGTATAATAGGAATGAGGGGATCAGCGATGCTAACAGCGCTTAAAACAAAGTCTGTATAAACGGGGCAGCCAGCAGGATGGGATTATATAGGAGTAATGTGTGCGAACATTAGCCAACAGGCTAACACGGGCACATTTGCAGAAATGTTTATTTAAAAGGCAGGTGGTAGCAGTTGGCAGCTAACTCAAAGAAGAATAACAGTGGCTGAAAATGTCCACAACCCGGGAAAACAATGAGGTCTGGGAACTCTTATCCTCTGAGCAGAGGATGAGAACAACCACCGTGGTTGTTTTTGCCAGGTTATGCCACTGTTACAGTTTATAAAGCGCTGCCAACACGTCTGCTATATGTCACACTAGAAGCTGACGCTGTTGTGTTACATGTCAAGCCTCTTACTTCCGCGATGACGGCATGCTATCTAAAATCACACACTGGAGCAGCATGATGCCGCAGTTGTTTGGTGGTTTGGCGTGATCTCTGTGTAAAAAAGCCGTGTTAGCGATGAAGGAAACATCGGAGAGATTAAGCCATTCATGTTTGAGCCTCAGCCAAAATTGGCGACTGGCAAATGTATCAGAAAGATAGGTGTAGTTAGCATCCTCTATTTATGTTGTTTGTTAGCTTGTAGGCTAACTGGCAGCGGTGCAGACAGCGTTAAATAATGTGTGTTACGATGGGGTTTTCGTAGAGAGTGGAAGGAAGCTCCAGAGTCTGGTTTACGTCTAAAAACTGTACATTCTACCATGTTTGCTGTCAAAACTTTCTTTATGCTAATGCTAACAGCCGCTTTTATGTTGAAGTCTGTCCCCACTGTGATATGTGTTTCTTATATAAGTCAGCAATTGTCTTTCATATGAGTGACGTCCTTAATCTAGCTTGCCAGGCGAATGTTTGAATCTCAGATTTTAAGGAAGTGCACAGAAATCGTCTCCTTTGGTATAGAAATGTGAAAACACCTCTATAGTGAGAAACTTTGCACAGATACAAGTCTGTATAGTCAAGGTCAGACATTTTAGGGGACATAACCAGAAGACAAACTCTTTTTTGAGTGGAGGGGGACTTTCTTTTATACTGTTGTTCCCCTCCATAAGGAGAGCAAGGCTGTGAGACGGATCAATGGCTGTCTGCGCTTGTTGTCCATTTGTAATATCGCTGCCCTGTTGTAAACACTTGAGGCCAACCAGTGTTGAAAAGCATTCCAGTCATGCCAGCGTGTTTAGCTACGCAGCAACACAATAATAGGATCCGTTCGCAGTTGACCAACAAGACATGGTGAGCCACTTCAAGTGGTATTACCTCACTCTGAAAGAATTGACACTGCATTGAGAGATGAAACACCACTCCAGTTGTGTGTGTGGGGTAGAGTGAAAGAGTGAGTGCAGACCAAGTGTTGACACAGGGAATTGCGTCTCACTCCTGCCCGGCTGTGGAGTGTGCTCAACAGATGTTCTGTCTCTTGAAACGTTCTACGTACGAGTATAAACCGCAGCAATCTGTCCTCTTTTTGCTTTTGGTTCATCACCAGTCTTTAGCAGAAATAACTCAAGGATCCAATTGAGGAATCTACAGTGCAGATGCTTGACAGTTTACCTCTGGGGCAGCACGGCCCATGAAACAGCTCCTCACTTCAACTCATTACGAGCTAATTACTAGAGCTGAATGCTGTGAAAGAAACAGACTTAAGGCATGAAATGCAGCATTGCACCTCAGCCTCCAGGGAACCAACCATCTTATTTATGCAGGGAGATGTGTAAGACAGACACATACCAGCCTGCCAGTGACAATTATTAAACATTTTTTCATCGTTATGATGTTAAATTAGGCAGAGAAAGAGATTAAGACATCTATCCAATTAACTGGTGAAACCTCTTGAGAGTAGTTTATTTTATCATCAGCGTAATAAAGTTGCCCTGTGTTCCTGTTTACAATTGCTCACGTCGTACAAGGGAGAACAATGTGGAAGATGGGAAAAGGGGAAAATACAACAATGAATGTGCAACCTGATATCAGACAGTCAACATGTTACACTCCGTTTCCATCTTCAGTCTGACATGGATTTCCGTAGGAGAGGGGGGATCACTACAGACTGACATATCCGTGTGAACATCACTTTAAGTCTACACAGATCTGGAGCCATTACAACATATTTGTTTTGTTCTGCAAAGCAGAAACAAACTACAAAGAAGACATGTTGATTTAGAACTGCCTCAATGGCAGCGTCCATCTTGTTTGAAGTGTTCGCCATTGTTGTAAAATGGGATTTAGTTTTCAGAAACTTTGAAATGAGGACATTTCATCTGAAGAGAGGGAAGAATGTAAGATGAGATTTATTTTCGTGAGGATGTATCAAAGAGATTGTCTTGTGTTTCTCTGCCACTATTGTTGTCTATGTTCAGTTGTCCTATGTTCTTTTTCGGACATTAAAGTGGATCAAGTTACACAGAGAAGCTGTTCTGTGCAGTAACTTCAGCTACAGCCTTGTGATAGTTAATTTAGTAACAAGTAATTTTATTGGTACGACCAGAGAGAAACCTGTCTTACATTATTATTACTCCTCACTGGCTGTGGCGCAGCGCTTGACTACAGCGTTAGTCCTGCCTGTGGCGCTGATTGGCTTATCGAGTACCCCCATGGCGCTCATTCATTGCTTTTTATTTTGACCCTCTGAACTCTGCAAATGAAATGGTCCACCATTGTCTACATCAGTATTTTTGCTTATTGTGATGTTGTTTTTATGTGTCTAAAATCTGTACAACCTAAGCTAAAAGGTTATCTACGTAAATAACCATATTAATTGATAAAAGTATAAAAATTGTGTCAAAAAATAAATAAATAACATTTTCCTCATTGTCTGTCTCTTGGCTTCTTCCCATCTGTCTGCTGCTGTTTCCCAGACTTTCAAAATAAAAGCGTATCCTGAAGATGACAATATAGATCAATGTTATCACTTTGATGCATCAATCACATTGAATCGTTGATCATTTAATCGATATATTGACCCAGATCTATGTATCGTTACACCCCTAATATACATAACATTACGCAAGTAACAATCTCCCACAGCCGTTTACAGGGGAATACCGGTGCAACTGTGCATTGTCACTTCATTTTTCCGCACATAAGGTGAGGTAATGTAATGACGCACAGGACAGAGGCCTTAGCTTAAGGATCTTGCAAACAGCAGTCTCCTGTGGGCCGTCTGTTTTTAAAGGGTTAAACAAGAAGCATGGCAAGATAAATTAGTCATTATCAGTATATAGGGCAGGTGTTCGCACAATCTATACCAAAGAACTCTGACCTTTGACCTCAGTCTAGAGAGAGTTCAACTGAAAATGACATGCTGTCATATCAGTGTTTAACTCATTCTTGTTTTTATCTACAGTACAGGCCAAAAGTTTGGACACACCTTCTCATTCAATGCGTTTTCTTTATTTTCATGACTATTTACATTGTAGATTCTCACTGAAGGCATCAAAACTATGAATGAACACATGTGGAGTTATGTACTTAACAAAAAAAGGTGAAATAACTGAAAACATGTTTTATATTCTAGTTTCTTCAAAATAGCCACCCTTTGCTCTGATTACTGCTTTGCACACTCTTGGCATTCTCTCCATGAGCTTCAAGAGGTAGTCACCTGAAATGGTTTCCACTTCACAGGTGTGCCTTATCAGGGTTAATTAGTGGAATTTCTTGCTCTATCAATGGGGTTGGGACCATCAGTTGTGTTGTGCAGAAGTCAGGTTAATACACAGCCGACAGCCCTATTGGACAACTGTTAAAATTCATATTATGGCAAGAACCAATCAGCTAACTAAAGAAAAACGAGTGGCCATCATTACTTTAAGAAATGAAGGTCAGTCAGTCCGGAAAATTGCAAAAACTTGAAATGTGTCCCCAAGTGGAGTCGCAAAAACCATCAAGCGCTACAACGAAACTGGCACACATGAGGACCGACCCAGGAAAGGAAGACCAAGAGTCACCTCTGCTTCTGAGGATAAGTTCATCCGAGTCACCAGCCTCAGAAATCGCAAGTTAACAGCAGCTCAGATCAGAGACCAGATGAATGCCACAGAGTTCTAGCAGCAGACCCATCTCTAGAACAACTGTTAAGAGGAGACTGCGCGAATCAGGCCTTCATGGTCAAATAGCTGCTAGGAAACCACTGCTAAGGAGAGGCAACAAGCAGAAGAGATTTGTTTGGGCCAAGAAACACAAGGAATGGACATTAGACCAGTGGAAATCTGTGCTTTGGTCTGATGAGTCCAAAATTGAGATCTTTGGTTCCAACCGCCGTGTCTTTGTGAGACGCAGAAAAGGTGAACGGATGGATTCCACATGCCTGGTTCCCACTGTGAAGCATGGAGGAGGAGGTGTGATGGTGTGGGGGTGTTTTGCTGGTGACACTGTTGGGGATTTATTCAAAATTGAAGGCACACTGAACCAGCATGGCTACCACAGCATCCTGCAGCGACATGCCATCCCATCCGGTTTGCGTTTAGTTGGACGATCATTTATTTTTCAACAGGACAATGACCCCAAACACACCTCCAGGCTGTGTAAGGGCTATTTGACCAAGAAGGAGAGTGATGGAGTGCTGCGGCAGATGACCTGGCCTCCACAGTCACCGGACCTGAACCCAATCGAGATGGTTTGGGGTGAGCTGGACCGCAGAGTGAAGGCAAAGGGGCCAACAAGTGCTAAACACCTCTGGGAACTCCCTCAAGACTGTTGGAAAACCATTTCAGGTGACTACCTCTTGAAGCTCATGGAGAGAATGCCAAGAGTGTGCAAAGCAGTAATCAGAGCAAAGGGTGGCTATTTTGAAGAAACTAGAATATAAAACATGTTTTCAGTTATTTCACCTTTTTTTGTTAAGTACATAACTCCACATGTGTTCATTCATAGTTTTGATGCCTTCAGTGAGAATCTACAATGTAAATAGTCATGAAAATAAAGAAAACACATTGAATGAGAAGGTGTGTCCAAACTTTTGGCCTGTACTGTATATTTATGCTTAAAGTTGTTCCACAAAGCAGCTTACAATTTACAAGGTGATAAAAATGCTTTGTAAATAACTCTGAATTTACTTCCCTATGTTTTATATAATGCCATGAGACTGAAACAACAATCCCCTGTCAAGCTTGGCCCCCCATCCCCCCCAGAATTGATGCATACCCCAATACCACAGAGTGGGTCAGCCCTTTGTCCTCTAGTTATGGATTATTGCAGTGAGGAGGGGGAGAGAAGGAGGGGGCTGTCTATGTCACTCTCATTGATGAAGTGAACACAGCAGGGGGCTCCGGAGACAAAGACAGTATATGTTGGGTTTGAGAGGGATTAAAAAGTCCAGAGACGTTCAGAGTACATACATTTTTGTGTGCGTTCAGCGATTTCTGTGTAGGGAGAAAAAAAAGATTAGAGTGGAGGAAAAACAGGGACGGGAAAATATGTTTTTGGCATAATGAAAAAGCCTGCTGCATCAAAGTAAAGTTGTATTTTGTCATCAAGGCAGGGGTATAGGCCTCCTTAGCAGCTCCAATCCCCTCTCGCTGCTTTAATGTATGTTGCTTAAATCAAAACAACTATAATCAAGGGATTTTGTTGGGTATTAGTGCTGTCCCAGACTGGAGGACTTTAATGAGAGTAATGGAGGCATGTGCTTTCGCTGCATTTTCCTACTTTATTTTTTCTTTTCTTTAATTTGTCACCCATCTGTAGTTTAAGGGACTATTCGAGGCTAGTTTTCATCCCTCGCCGAGCATTTCAGTCTCTCCCCACTATCCTCTGTCACGCCTTCAATTTATTGAAAATAAAATATAATTTATCCGCGGTCATGATTTCCCTTTATTCTGGGTTATGACATCATGCGTCAGACTGGGCCAGTCAAAATGAAGTGGTGTGTTGTCGTTAGAGACGATCCAAACATTAGAGAAAGTATTCTCGGTTGAGCCCCAGCCAAAGAAGCTACAGTAGCCAGAGAGACAGAGAGACAGAGAGTAGGAGGGCGGAGGAAGAGATAGACAGAGAGGAAAAAAAAAAAAAAAAAGAGAGAGAGGAGAGAAAGCATGTAACAGAGCAGACATTTTCATTTCTCTCCCCCGGAATGCCACTCTGCAGAGAGAGCGTGATCTGCAATCCATCTGTGACTCAGAGATGAGATCATCTATCTTTGACTGGTTTCGGCCTTAAATGACACACAAAGACAGTGCCACGGAGACAGCCTCGCGGAATGAGAAAACCTATACTCTAAAGGGAAAAAGTCAATAGGGATGTGCTTGCAGGGGAACAGAGCAGTAATGGTGGCCTTGTTGCTCTGCCAAGTCAATGCTAGCTTCCTCCAAATCCCCTCTCTAGGAGGAGCACAATAGTCAACTTATACCTGCTGGTGGAGCCCCCGGGGATTAAAGAGGACAGACGGCACAATGTCATACTGATAGCTCAGAGTTATCCGCTCAATAAAACTTCAAAGAGCATTCCTGGGTTTTTTCCCAAGCACCATTGGGTGCTGATATGGTGGCCTGTCAGGGGCATGGCGGAGGAGCAGCAGGGTAACAGGCAGGGCTCTGTGTGTTTTAGCCCATCAAAGCCAACGTCAGACTCTTAAAGGTGCGGCGTGGCAGCAGGCGGGCGTCATCATCACAGGCTGAGGGGGCAGGCTACTGTGTTGTTTGACGATACACAAGTGCGAACGGTAGATATGTCAGACAGGTGATGAAATGACGAAATGATTCATTTGAGGGGATGTTATCGTGCTGCGAAAGGTCCTGTCCGTAACGATTCATTGTGGGGAGATTTTCATTTGATCTGGAAATGGGACTTAGGTCCCGATAAGGGCAGGTGGGGAGAGATTTCTGGCTGCGGAATTCACACCAGGGAGATGAGAGATGTTCCTAGATAATTTGAGAAATGCCTAGAGTGAAGAATTTGTAGATAAAAGAGAAAACTGAAGGCCTGAAAGCGAGGGAATTCAGGACCAATACCCCCCTCTGATGCTTTCATCTGACTGGGATCAAAACCAGACAGTTCACCCAAACCACAGAGAGCCGGGGAGGGAGGCGACATAAACAGAAACAGAAACAGAAACATATATGCATATAGGACATAGGGGAAGAAACAATCAGACAAAGGGAAAAACCCGAAATAAAAAATCCGGAAATTAGAGACATGAGGGAGGGCGGCACGCAGACTGATCAATGGACAGATAGAGAGAGAGAGAGAGAGAGAGAGAGAGAGAGAGAGAGAGAGAGAGAGAGAGAGAGAGAGAGAGAGAGAGAGAGAGAGAGAGTCACAATTTATCGATTGCACTCACTTACTGGGCAAAAGCAGTTTGGCTCAGCACACAGCCAACGCCACAAGTCCGACACTCTGGCGATACTTGTTCATCTATCAGCCCTGACAGTGTCTGCTTAGAGCACTTTAAAAATTCAGAAGAGATTCAAAACTATATTTGACTACTTATAACGCTAATGAGGCCACAGAAGAGGAGTGAAAAGCCAACACAGAATTCTAGTTTTCCTCAGAGACGATTCTCACTGACACTGACCTGACTTACAGAAAATTCAGATGGAAAGTTGGACAGGCTGCCTGGCTGGAGCGGCAACTTCCAATACATAACTAGCTCTAAAATAAACTTTGCACGGTGCACGCGCCCTCGCCGTCTTACATAACAAGTGCTGTGGCTGAGTGCAGTGGCCTGGATCACAGGTGGATGTTCTCAGAGTGACATTCTCCACAGGTCACTGCCTGGTCTAAAAACTGCTTTGCTGCCAGTGAGCAGTCATTAATCTCTCATCTCTCCTTTTGCATTACTGTAGCTATATCTTTCGACCTCTGCAGGCCGAATGCATTCAGGTGAATGACACAGAAAGGACACTGTGTGGACAGTATGAACTGACACGACAACACTGCACAGCCGACAATGCAGAGCTGAATTCCCGGGGAATTCAAGGAGGTGATGGTGTGGCACACAGACGGGTACAAACATGTAACAAATACAGACTTAATGCAGACAGACGGTGAACAGTTAACATACAGAGACCAGACAAGATATAGGATAAAAAACAAGAGTTGCTACTGCACCTGTGAGTCTGAGATTTCCGAGGGTTTTTCAGTCAGGCTGCTGCTCTCTGCAGGGATCAGGTCATTGTATTTTGTGCTGACGTCCTCGTCTGAATAGTGAAGACTGCCTGGACTGGGCCTCGGAGGAGACCTGGGCAAAGATAGACACAGACTGTCGGAATAATGCAGTTGGTCGTCCGTAACCAGTTTTTGTTAACCCTTACATTATTTTTTGCATTTCATCAACAGGGGGGTATATTGGCAGAACTGGAATATAAGATACTAAGTATGCTTTTTTTAATCACTTAAAAACAGGAACCATCGTGTTTTTGTTGCCTTATGCAGGATTTATACTTCTGCGTTGAATCAATGCACGTCAGGCTATGCGTAGCACTTCCCCAGAAATCTAACTACGTGTCCGGGCGACAAAGACCTCTTGTCTATTTCTGTAAGCTGAAACAAAGCTTTTATTTACTCTAATTTCATAGTTAAACAATAAACTGTGAAGACAATAAAGCCTCCACAAAATAGCATTTAAAGTCTTGTGTGTGATTTATCCTGGCTTCATATGAGCAGAGGAAATCTTCGCTGGTTGCTAGGCTAACTCATACAATGTAAAATGCCATAGGCTTGTGCTAATAACGTTAGCATGTTGTATTTGTTTGGAAAACGTGTTTAGTATAAGACAGTTGTTTTGTCAGTGAACCTTGTGAGTTGTAATGGAGCTGAATTTTGTAACGCTACCTTTGTTAAATGTTGCTGTTGTCCCTGGCTTCATATGCGTAGAGGAAAAGTCTGCTAGCTGCTAGGCTAATTTATACAATGTAAAATGCCATAGGCTTGTGCTAATAACATTAGCATGTTGTATTTGTGGGGAAAATGTGTCCAGATAAAGACAAGTGTTTGTCTGTGAATGCTGTGAGTTATAGTGAAGCTGATTTGTGTACTTGTGTTTGAAATTGTCTCTATTAAGCCATGTTTAATGCGTGTTTAATGTGTGTTTAATGTGTGTTTTGAATCAACTGAAGTTTACAGCATTTCACAGAAACCTCCACTGCCGACTAGTGTTTTGGAGGTGTAACTGCAGAGTGACACAGACACACCACCACACAAGTGTAAATGCTCACAACGGTGTAGGCCATGTGTGTAGGTTCTGCATAGAGCTGACAAACAAGTATAAGTCCCGCTTTAGAATACATAGCGAGTGGGTCCTTGTCCACAGAGTCCACCATGTTGCATTGCCAAGTTTCTACAGTAGCCCCAGGGCCATTCACATTTTCATGTTGGCCACCACAGTTAGCAGCCCCTGTGCAACGAACAGCTTCAGAAAAACAAAGTCATGATGATGATCAAAGTCACCTAATTCATTTGTTTTGGAGAGGATGAGACCTCTACAGACAATTCAGCTCCCAGTAAAAATCTCCTGAATATCTGGATCTTAAGTTAAAGAGAAAAAAGGTGAGCACACAGTAGCAGGTGCTGGGCTCGTGGTCTGTCTCCAACACTAATTTATAATGTCAAACTGCTTTATTCAGTGTTTTTACTGATTTAAATCACCTGGTTTGTTTGTTCTGGAGAGAGGAGACCTCTGTGGATGATTCAGCTCCTGGTTAAAACCTCCTAAACTAAGAACACTGAGGGAATTCTAACCAAGAGAAGTTTCAGCTGGTTGCAATCTGCAAGATGCCGCTAAATCCCCCTAAATCTTACACACTGTTCCTTTTCCTGTCTCCTTTTTTATTACAACTTGGATCTTATTTCTGTGGTTTTTGTCATCAGTCCTATGGGTAATAGTAACATCTTACTCATCACAGTGCTGGCTGAGATCTGGGAACACGAACAAAAAAAAGCCAGATGGGGCAGAAATCATGATTTCGACGATGAGACAGATTTGAAACAAGAGGTTAGCCAAGCTTACTTGGAAGAGAAAACAATGTTAAACAGTGAATGCTTTATTGAGCTGTTTGCTGCAAATCCATCAGTTTGCAGACTGACTTCTTTGTTCAGCTTTGACCTGCCATACTTTCTGTAGAACACAGTTTTCCTGTGCAGTTAGGGATGATTACAGACATTTCTGGTGCATTCACCTTCAGGTTTACCTCCACATAAAGTGGTTTAGATGTTCTGGCTAAACTGTTTGTGGAGCGTCCCTGTGGCCTTATCATCTAGGACACAACGTCTTAAATTTGATTCCAACTAGGAGCCTTTGTTGTGCGTCATCTCCATCACCCTCCTTAATGTTTTCCTTCTGTCTCTAATGTCAACTATTAAGCAAAGGCAAACTGCCAACAAAGTCATCTTTAAAATAATATTGGCCTGACCACGTTCAAACTGACTTTGGCTCTGCATGAAAAGAAAAAAAAAGACCGCAGCCCCCTCATTGATTTGAATAGAACCAGTCTGGCAGTGCAGTGTGGGTGCCCGTGTAGGAGGACAGGGCAAAACAGGGCAGGATCGCCTCGCAAAAAGTTAAACCAAGCTAAAACTTTCCAACCAATCAAAAGACCTTTTCTACAGTCTGTTAAAGGTGGGAGTGTTGCGCCATCATTCCGCCTCGCTGTTCTGTATAGAACGTTCAAACACAACGCTGTTGTGTTACACGTCACACTTCTTTTGCTTACAGAGCAACAGTATGCTATCTAAATCACACACTGAGGCAAGAATTATGGCGGCGTTGTCTGGTTCAGTGTAAAAAAGCAAAGCCAACATGATGGCTGATCGTCTTTATAGCAGTATTGCAGAATCGCTGTCCAAAAAGGATTCAAACGCACAATCCTGGCAGATTACTTTGTAACGTTAACGACATATTGCCACTCTTTATTTGGATACATGGACATGGCATATTGCCTTTCTAGTCCTCCGACTACTCTGACACTCGCTCATTCAACCACACATTCATAGTCTGGTGGCCAAGGCTACCATACAAGCCAACCATTCACTCATGCACTCACACCAATGGCACAGCCTTTGGGAGTAGTTTGGGGTTCAGTATCTTGCCCAACAGCACTTGGACATCCGGACTGGAGGAGCTGGGGATCAAATGTCCGATCCTCTGATTAGTGGACGACCTGCTCTACCTGCTGAGCCAAACTGCTGTGACCTAAGAAACCTTCATATTCAGAGATCTGTTGGGGCTCTGACACACCAAGTCTAGAGTTGGGCTGTCGCTGAGTGTCTGCCACCCTAGTTTTTGTGGCGTGTCCCACATCGCTGGCACTAGTTCACTAGTTCAGTGTGTTGGATCGGTGGAGGAAGCGGGGCAGATGGTGGAGCCCGTCGGTTAATGAAATCACTGTGACTGGCAGTTCAGCTCAGTGGACAAAAAGAAAGATGAAAGTGAGCAAAGCAAACAAATGACCAAAGTCAAGAGGGCATGAGATCGAAACATTCTTATATTAGGTAAGACCTTTTTTTTAAGGCACTGTGGTAACTTTCACTTGCTCACAGTAAATTATTTGTTCTTTCACCATCGGGTTGTCTTAATGAGCTACCTGGCTAACCACCACCTAATTCATTCAGCCAGTCTTCCTGTTTCTCTTTTTGGATGATGATTACTACCACCGCCTGTTGGTTTGGAGAGTTGTTTCCTGTCACGCAGCCTCAGACTGACATGTAAGTTAGCTGTTGGCTGTGGCCTCTGTGGTGTGTTCCAGTGCAACTTTTCAGCTGAGACACAGGTGATGTGAGGTGACACAACAGTCGGCTTCGTCATCACTAGCTCTCTGATGATGGTTTGATGTGTCTGGGCCTTAAACATGACTTCCTGGATTGTGTATCATCGTCTCAACAGCACCTGAAGCTTCACGTCCAAACAAAAGCAGCCCCTTTTAGTGTTTTAACACAATGTTGATTTGGGTTGTAACACCTGCTAGCCGGTTGTGTTTCTTGTCCCATCGGACTCTGCTGTATTGATACTGCCATGTTTCTAGATTTCAGCAATTACTTTGGAGAGTACAGTGCTCCCAAAACAGATAGAAATGATGGTTAAAGTTATGCAAATAAGCCTCAAATTGTAACAATGATTCTTTAAAAATCATTTGGCCTTCTTTACTGAATTCAGAAATCCCATTAAAGCGGTTTCTGATAAACAAGAAAATGACTCCAGGCCTCCCTCGTTCTCATTAATGTCTGAGACACTACAGTAAGCGCCTCCTCCCAGGTTCACATGTATCACTGTCTGTCTGTGTGTGTAGGAGTGAGCTTGATGAGAATCATGGGACACTCATGAGATGGCTCCCTACAGCCAGTCTCTCCTGGAATGAATAATTCCCCCTGATTCAGTCCTCACTGTGGGCTGTGGAATGTCAAACCATCAGGTCCTTGTGACTGAATTATAAACTAAACTCTTGCAGTGCTCAAGGGGTCATCAAACAAATGGCAGCCTCGGGCTTTCCTCTGGCAAATGTTATCAGAGCTTACGTGAATGATTGCCTGGATTAAGCTGTCAGTGGCATGCTGCGGCGATCAAATATGCCATTCAGATGTATGTTTAAAGAGTGTAAGTGAGAGGACTGAGAAAAGGGAGGATCCTTGAAGGGACAATAGGGTCGAGGAGAGGTGTTGAGTGAAACTACAAGCTCAAAGAAAGAAGGAATGAGGAAAAATGAATGGCAGAGGAAGATGAAATACTGGAAAAACAATTCCTAAAATGGTGTGCGCTCTAGTCAGGAGTTCTTTAAGTAAATATGAGAGGGGAAAAAAAAGCTCCTCCGTACTTTCCACTGTCGCCGGTCCTGCTAAACAAACACCCATCTGTTTCTACTGATTGGTGCTGGTTTGGCTGAGACTACTGGGACATACTGACTCCTGTTGACTTTCCAGGCCATAGTGTCGGCCGCCAGTTGCTGCCAGCGGAGCTGCTGCAGCACACACTCACACACACACAGCCGCTTTACACGTCGAAAACCACATTAGGATTTTTCCAAATAAATATATTTTGAAAGCATTTCAAAAATGCTGTGGGTAAATTCCAGCAGTTTTCACAAGGGGTGGTGTTGCGAGTGTGGTGTGGACGAAATGGAAAACTCCACAGGGAAATCACAAAGCAAGCTGTAATTCAATTACTCTCGATGAGTTATATTAAACTAGAGTTAATTCACTTAACTTGAGTGGAGAAGTGAAACGTGTATAATAGAGAGTTGCTTTTATACAATGCACTGCAGCACAGGCTGCTAATTTCTGCAATATCTCGGTGTATTCGGAGCTCAAGTGTCTCCTTTTATGCAGAAGTATTACATGACTTTACTGAGAACTTTTAATATTGACATGGAGTGTGTTTTAATTATCTTTTTAGGGGAGAATAAAATAAATGATTAAAAGGTGAATATTCATTCTGAAGGAAGAAGGTGTACTTTATTTTTCCTGTTTTTTGGCTGGACTGCAGAATGCAAAGCCGGTCCTGTAAACATGGACGTCCCCCTGTGAGTGAGTAAGTGAGTAAGTGAGTGAGTAAGGGTGTGAGTGAGTGATGAAGTTGCACAACTGGTCGGAATAAGTGATGACGAAAGTGGTGGTGTTTCCCCATTCCGCCGCTCTTACGAAATTAATAGGCTCTGATAAGCTGACAGAGCTAACAGTCTTGAATTACTGTATTCCTCGTTTTCTGCTACCAGTGAGGCAGAATCACAGACATTTATATGTAGATGCTGCACTGACTGTGTCAGTCTGTTGCAGCAATATGTCAACGGCACCGCCATATTGGAGAGGTCAAGACTTGCCTGTAAATAAATGCAGACAGACATAGCTCCAATTTTTCTGGATAAAATTGCAATGAGTCGTTTTAATATCCATGGGTTTTTCGTCTATGTATAGCAAAAACGGGACACAATGTTGCAGTGGTTAGCAGTGGCGCCTCATAGCAAGAGGGTTCCTGGTTCAAACCCCGGGGTAGGATAGCCTTCTGTGTGGAGTCTGCATGTTCTCCGGGTAGTTAGCTATTCATTTAGTTGGTATTTAGTTAGCTAGTTCTTAAAAGTGTGACAGAAGAAGCCGGTAACAAACATGGCAAAATCTAGATCTAGAGCCGTGCATTATTGGACGGACGAAATGTACAAAGCTGTAGAGTTGTCCACCATGGTACCAGTTTGCTGCTAGCTAACTGTAGCTAACTTGTTTGTGGTCTGTGATGTAATAACAACCAGAAAAGGTCCTATACTAACAAGCAGAAAGGGGGGTTTATTGCCACCTATCGTAGCGGATTTTATATCCTGGGACAAGGACAGTGCCCAATTAAATGGCCTAGTTGAGCTACAACCATAGCTTGACTTGACTTGCATGTAAAAGTACCTTTTGTTTCAAATTAAAGCCCTTCACCGTTTCATACGTAGTCCAGCAGTATACTAGGTTTTGACGTACTCTTGTTTTTGAATATGGAAAATAGCTTCTTCAAAAAAATATACAAGAAAGTGGACCCAAACAGACAAATGGAGAGAACTAGTGAAGCAAATTATTATCAAGAAGAAAATCACAGCCATATTAAATCCTATTCAGTGTTGACAAGATCAGCTGTGCTAAAAAAGCTGAAATTAATTAATGAAATGTAAGTGTTCAGGTGCCTGCTGATGGACATATGTGTATTAATGTATACATGTTTGGTTATGCATGATATAGTACATGTATACAAATCCTTCCTGTCTTTCCTGAGGTATAAATATAAATGCTAACTGTTTTTTTTCTGTATTGAGGACATAATTTCTGCACTTTTTTTGCTCTGCTCTATTATAATTATTTTCGTTTTATGTTTGGAATTTGCACTATTACATCTCCAGCTGTTAAAACATGATGAATCAGGGGTTATGAATGCAATAATGACATAATTAATCAAGTAAATTAATGACAATAAAGCGTATAAAAGCTTGACATTTTTTAATAGTGGTATTCTGTCTATCGACTGAGTGATTAATAGACTCAGGCTGAGCAGACATTTTTGAGTACTTTGGAGTGATTGTCTAAACTAATGGCTGCCAGATTGTCTTTGCAGCAAGATAAAAAATAATGATTAACACCATTTATGACTTTAAAGTATCAGCCAAGTGAAATTTCCCCAGAGATGCAATTTTTCCAAGATGCAGTCCAACTCAGAAAACATTACAACAAAGTTTAAGCCACAGCTCCAAATTCCGATCTGCGCTTATTCCCCAAAGCACTCTCGAGCGTAACCTTTACCAACTTCCACTCCTCAGCAGTTCGCCCCCCTTATAACACAACCAAACAAAGAACTGGAGCCAGTGTGTAGAAATACTACTGGGAGCCCACTGAGACATTATGATAAACTGCCTGTTTAAAAACATTGAGGAAGCTCAGCCCACTTTCACCTCTTCTCCTTGACTCTCATACACTGTTGAGTGAGGCGTGAATTATTTATCAGCTCTCTCACTTGGATAGAGAAGGGTCCACTTAATCCTCTCGCAGCAAAATTCAGTCAGCAGTACGTCGGGTAAGAAATGAGAACCAGGGGGTGAAATCAAATCTGCCCCTGGTCTATACTCATTATCAGGCTCTCCTCTTGCTACAATCGCCTGTGGGGACTCATTAACATGTCTGAAGTGTTCAAGAGCTTTGTCACTCAAGAGTGTTTAAAACCATGTTAATCTACACGGAATTACTCCACCAAGACCTCCTTAAACCCCAAACCAGTGTGGCAAAGCAAATTTTAAACTATTAAAAGAGAATGATACAAAGCAATACAGAAATGATGCCATTAATCCCTCAGTCTTTATCCTAACAGCAGTAAAACATTGATCTGGATGTTGAACCTCAAACCCCTGAGATACATGTGGACTCCTGTGAGGCTGAGCAGGAGTTTATGTGCAGTCAGAAAGGATTTGGATGGCTAATGTCTTAAATAAACCGCAGGAACACATAATACCTAAAATGTTTATTTTTAACCAGAATCAGCTTTGTGCAGATCAAGAGTTATTATTCTACTACTCCTTTTTAATCTTCTTATAGTGCTACAAAGGCACACTGACAGTTCAGGGGTCCGTTTCACAAAGCAGGTTTAGTGAAAACTCAGAGTCTGTTAACCCTGAAATGAGGGAAACTCTGAGTTTTCCGTTTCAAAAAGGGAGGTAACTCAAACCAGAGAAAGAGGGGTAACTCTAGCCTGTTTCAGAGAGAGAGGTAACTTAAGCTCTTGGTCAGTTACCGTAGTAACAGACTCTATGAACCTAACCTGGTCGGGACCAGGTTTTTCTCAATGAACCTCGAGTTTCTCTCTGTCTCCGCCCTCTTTCAGAGCCACACACTCCATTTGATTTCCTCATTCATTCAGTCAGCAGTTTTGGCGTAGCCTAGTTCTGCCGTCTGTCATTTTAAAAAATCATTAAAAAAATCAGAGTCAGTATATTAGAAGTCCATTAGGCACAGTAGGTGGCGACTTTTTTCACTAACATGGCATGTCCTTTTGATAACGATCCCGTGGATGAAGGCGCAGAAATATTCGTCAGGAGATGGTTATCAGACCGCGCATAGATGTTTTAGCATTTCCACACAATTATCTTTTTGAGCGGTACTGTTTCACATCACAGTCCATCATCTACATACACAACCTAATCCGTCCTTATATTTGCAACATTACCAATCATAGTCATGCTCTCACATCCCAGCAGATATTGTGTGTTGCGCTCATAGACTGTATAAAAATGCGCTGTGTTTCTTTGCAAATGGAAGTTTTTTGTACAATGTCGGAGATGCTGAGCACTTGAGTAAGGCAACATGCAGGGCGGTCAGAAAAGTGTGCTCGTTTTACGGGCATCTGCCTTCTTTCTGTTGGCTGAGTAGAAGTCTGTGTTAGTTTAAATAGGCTTAATTATTTAACAGAACATGATATAGATGAGAAGACATTTATGTGTGTGAAAACAGCATTATGTTGGGGATAAAACAACTGCACAGTCAAACAGCCACTTAATATTTACTTTACAATGTATAGCGTGATCAAAATGAGGTACCCCCATGAGATTATGCCGAGGTCTTACCTGTTTGAACAATGTTTTTATATTTCATCCTAAACTGCTGCTGAGTGTGCTTCTCCTCCGCGGGATTGCACCTAAATGAAATAAATTAATAGGCTACCATTCAAGCAGTTTCCCCTGTAATATTATTGTGATTGCAAAGGACTGCATTTAAACTTATGCATTCTCCCACGCCATCTCCCTCTCTTTTGCAGCTGCAGCGGTGTTGCACTTCTTTTTGAAAACGTGTGCAAACTCGCTGTATGAGCGCATTAAGATTTCTAATTCTAGTGGGGTGAAAACGCAGCCCTCCCCGTCCCCATTGCCATGGTGACTCATGGAATCGGGGCTCCATTGATGCTGGCTTTTTATAGTTGTGGTGCGCGCGCTTAACTCCAGGTGAAACTACTCCGAGTTGATTAAACTGATTCAAATCAGCTGTTCTGGAACCGGAAACTCAGAGTTTCCTATCTCAGAGTAGATCAACTCAGAGTTCAGAATTAGACTCAGAGTTTGTTGAACCTGCTTTGTGAAACGGACCCCAGGTCATGACAAATTAAAGTGTAAACTTTTTCTATCTCTAGTGTTTCCAAGTGGTGTTACTGTTGGTGCTGCTGTTGCAAAGTCAATTGCTTTCCATTTTTCTTAGAGCCTAGCAGCTACCATAGTTTCCAGTTAATCCTGTTGCTCCACCATCTGCAATTTACACTGCTGAGGATAGTAACTGCAAATAACTTACACTCAGTGATTTTACACAACATTAGAGAAAAATGATTTATTGTGTAGGTCTGACTAGAACCTGACTTTTTAAAATACCTGTAAATATGTTAGTCTGTCTGAAATCGTACTAAATCGAATTTCTCAAATAACACACCTAGTTAATGTGATTGGGAGTTGAATCATGCCTGCATGTTTACAGTCAGTCTGACCCAAACTGGCTGAGGCACTCAGCACATGCTCCACAGTTTCCTCCCTGGGCTTTGACCCAGAAGTCCAAAGCATTAAATGCGTACGAAGAAGAAGAAGCTGCTAATAACGTGGTGAAATCTACATCCAGAACAGTGCATTTCTGGACGGACGAAATGTACAGAGCTGTAAATTTGTCCACCATGGTACCAGTTTGCCGCTAGCTAACTTGTTTGTCGATTGTTTGGTCTGTGATGTAATAGGCTGGGAACAGGTCCAATACTAACAAGCTGACAGGGGGCTTATCACAACCTATTGTAACAGAATCAGAAATACTTCGGTCAATAAATCGATTCCTTTCCCATGCTTGTATACTGTGACAAGGACAGCAGTCCCATTAAACGGCCTAGTTGAGTTTTAACTGTAGCTGCAGTTATAGTCGAGCTATAACCATTGCTTGACGTACCTCTGCATGTAAAGGTACTGAATGATACTCTTTGGTTACTGTGGTTAGCTACCTATAGCTACAGGGGAGAACGAAAGCGCTATCCTCTTCCTGTTTTGGGACACCATTGTGCTGTAAATTAAGCTTTCATTTTCGTGGGAGATCTGCCAAACGGACTCTGATGCGCATGGCTGAATATTCACGTTTATGTAGCTAACGTTAGCTATGGCCTTGGATCACAGTGTGTCCTCCGCCTTACTCTGGAGAATGACCCTGAGTCAGCAGCCGCAGCAACACAAATCCAGCCAGCACTCCATGCTGAATCAGCAAACTTTCTGTTGCTGCCTTTACACAGGGAGCAAAGCAGAGGGACTGTTAGGTGGCTACCTTACCAGTGAATGCTCTGCAATTTAATTAGATTACATAAATCAATGTACAGGAAACACTGAGTGACTGTATGAAGCGTATGCATATGCCCATGGTCATCTGGTGGGAGGAGCCTAGGTACAAGAGGGGGGAGTTGCAGGAGAAGGTTATACTTTCAAATTCTACATTTTATTTTTTGCCTTTTCCAGATTTCTGCCAGCCCCAGCTTTAAAGCAAAAGCTTGTCTATTTCTGACTCTCTGAGTTGTCAGTGGCCAAAAGTTATATGCACTGACTTCCCTGTGATGGCGATTAGAGTCACTGTCATGCAATTTGGCCCTTTTGTTAAACAAATGATCTCCATACAAATAATCTCTGTATCCAAAATCAAACATAAATTGCATTTGCTATCTGACACAGCTCTGTATCACAATGAATGCAGTGGGATTAGGAATGTTTGATTTCTGATCCTGGTATCAGGCAAAGGACTTCATCCTGTCTTTGGTATTCTGAGACCGGAGATCAAGATGTGGCATTAATCTATAATCAGGGGCTCAGGTGTTGGGATTTGGGTTCCTCCGCTATGGGCTGAGTTCAAAGAGTGCTGAGTCTGAAAGTACATCTGTGCATTCTTTCACTCCCAGCCTCCCCCTTCAAGCTGTAGACATAATAGGAAGCTGCCTGGAAGCTCCTCAAAGACCCGCAGCTGCTTTGATCTGTCCTCGAGGCCACACTCACATGCGCACATACTGATGCACACACCCAAAACAAATTTCTCTCACATTCTCATACACAAAACAATGCATTTTTAACAATGTGGACATGCAGACTCAGGTGGATATGTACACACAATTACATCTACGGCTAATTACATCTGGTGAAACATCAGAGTGCACCTGTCTCCCCAAATCACATCATCACAGGATGCTGGTGTTCATTTGAAATACAGTCACTGCCACAAACTTCCAACTGTCCTCTGACTGCAGCTGTCTCTAAATCTACCTCTTACCTAAACAGGTATTAATGATCTAATGCAAAGCATACGGTTGGATCCTAAATTGGACTTATGACTCAGTCCCTGCAGCGTTCTTAGCACAGGTGTCAGTCAGAGTGATTGGTTTTAAACAAGGCCATGGTCTCAGCGTGCTGCATGTCCTACAACTGGGATTCACTGCAATACAGGAGCTCATTAAAAGGGAATCTGTAGTGAGTCTTTTTATACGCTGCTTTTAAATAGCAGGAAGTGTAAAGTTAAGTCCGAGTTGTCAGGAGGAGAGTGTTTTTTTCCGCAGAGGTGAACATTTCACAGACAAGCCAATTATCTTATCATATGGTTATTTAATTCTGACCTACGTGTCAAGTGTCAAGTGTCAAGTGTCAAGTTCAAATATCATCTGCACTTTGAGTTTCCTCCTGCTTGGATCACTGACCTGGTGTAGACGCCGTTCTTTCGGCAGAAGGAGTTTTTCACAGACAGCCGTCGGTTGTTGAGTTCCAGAGCGGGGAAGCGGCCCTCGTCCAGGCTGACCATGTCTCCGTGGGTCAGAGCGTTACAGTTGGAGTTGTTACCTGGGCACACGTACAGAGACACTGTGTTACCACAGGCCAGACAGACAGGGAGGTTAGTGCACGGGAGGATGACGGGAACTGATCAGTCACTTGATCAGTGGTTGAGTAAGTGAGCAAAATTAAAAAAATATTAAATATTATTGTGATTAAATGTAAACGTAGATGAATGAAACATCAGAAGAAAAATAATGACATCTCAAGTATATGTCAGTTCCAAGTCTTTCAGGTTTTGAAATGTTGACCATTAAAATAACATGGCAATTGGGTATTTTTCAAATGGTGACAAACTGCAGTTACCAGGAGATGGCCACAGACCACGGGAGCGAGCAATACAACCTCTTTCTACTGTTAAATATTATAGTGAAGAAATTAAGTAAACAGCTCGTGTGTACTATCCGACAAAGGAGAGCACACGCTTTGTGTGTCTGCACACTGATGTGACAGTAAAGACACAGTAATGATAATCAAAAGGAATTCTACAGATCATTTAAGCCAGCATAAACTTAGTGAAGACAAATAGTCACTGATGGGAAGAGACTGGCTCTCTACAGTTTGCCTCCACCCTCCACTCCCTCCACAAATGGGCCATTTAAGTGAAACTCCACACTGCTGCACAACACTGCTGCTAATCACCTCAACGCCTGATTTGGTGTGAATGCAGCCGAACAGATCAAATCTTAAAACTTGTTTGTGCTTTCAGCTTTCAAGTTAGTCCAAGTGCCTTTTTTCATGACTTAAAGCGATGATTTATCGTTTGGGAAAGATCAACACTACAAAATATGTAGCTGGAGCCAGCAGCTGGTTAGCTTAGCTTAGCATTAGGACTGAAGAGAGGGGGAAGAGCTAGTCTGGGATGTTAATTAGTGATTGTTAGAGGTGCTGGTAGGCAGATTTTGTTGCCGTCAGACAGAGCAAGGCTACCTGTTCCCCCCTGTTTCCAGTCTTTGTTGGTTAAGCTGTCTGCTGGCTGTAGTCTTATATTTTGAGCAGACAGAGACGGAGGTATCAATCTTCTCATCTAATTCTCAGCATTAACGTGGATAAGCCTATTTCCCAAAACGTTGAGTGATTTTTCAGGTTAAGTCTACAGCTTTGTTTGTCTTAAAAAGACCCACTGACAAAAAAGAACTTTAGAGAAAGGTCTAACGACGAATGGCATTTCCTGTAAAATACAACATCACAAAGTCATAATGACACATGTATCTGCAAACTCACAGAAAAGCCATGTATAAAACACTCCAGACTATGATAAATGAGTGTGCCTCTCTGTGTAAACACTGTCTGTGGATCACACATGAATGGGCAATAACACAACTATTTTGCATCGACTCCCAAGTGTCCCTCATGATTAATCATGCCGCCAACACTGTAAACTCAGAGTGACAGACTTGCCGCGCTGCCCCGCAGTAGATTAATGTTTGGAGGCGCTGTTGCTTGCCACGCTACAGGTTAAAAACACTTTCAGTCATCCTGAGACTTATGAGGGACTGCGGCGAGGCCAGGACCTCCACGGTTGCTCCAGGGCTACTTGAGGTCAATTGGTGGTTACACAAACACACAGAAAGAGAAAAACCACTGGGTAGGTCCAGTGGCCTGGGCCAGATTCCTAGAGGGGGATATGGAGGCTTTGAGAGCGTCTTTGTGTTAGAGTGAGAAGGAACCTCTTGTTTTTCCTCTGTCAGTCAGAAAGATGGGCAGTGACCCGCAGGGACCCCCCTCCCCTCCCCTGCCTGGCAGCTTAACAGCCATGGCAGAAGTGCTGAGCGGAGGGAAATACCCGCTGATGTCAGAGCTGCACTGAATGGACAAGTATGCCCCCTGCTCCTGCTTCCCTACTCTTCTGCTTTTTTGTTCTCCTGCTACTTAGCCAATTATCTGATTCACTCAAAATTTAAAAAGTTACCTCAAGTTTCCTGCTCAGTATTTTGAAACTGCAAATCATTAAATCCCCGTATAAAGTGTTACTCTTTTAAAAGAAAAACTCAGATCATCAGATTCCCAGCCCTCCATGCCACTGGGTTAGAAGGTACAAGACTTTTATAATAGTTAGAAGTCTAGTTAAGAACTCTCTGTTTAATTGTGTGCACTCACCTGATTCAGACTTCTTGGCATATTTCTTGCTCTGTCCTCTGATAATGAGGATGAAAACGAGCAGCAGGATGAAGATGAGCCCCACCAGAGCAACCACAACCAGGAACCACCACTCCTCATAGAAAGGCGCCACTTTTTGGGCTGGACAAAACACAGGAAAATTGGAATTCATGGTTGTTAAAACAACTGGGCGCATTTCTGTGATGTCTGAGTCACCTAGGGCAATTTAATTTAGTCTGAAAATTAATGGGATTCAAATTTATATTAAGAAATACATGAAAGCTCACCAGATATAGACGGAGAAGGTAGACTCGGGGAGCCGTAGCCGTAGTCGTTCACTCCAATTACCCTGAAGTCATAACTGACCCCTTGCTTTAGGATATCCATGTTGAATGTGTGCGATGTTACTTCCTTGGGGATGTCCTTGATTAGGATGTCCCACAATCCCTCATCTGTAACAGAGTTAAAGTTGTATTTTTGGGTGAGAATGGGTCCGACGAGAGAAACTTGTAAAACATTTAAACAATGTCAATATGTCTTTGTTAACAGGTTGTTTGTTTAGTGTGATGTAAGGCTCCGGTCTGGCTGGCAGCTCCCAGGGTAATTCATAATTCTACAAATATTACACAATCCATCAATTTCACTGCTCCCGTAAAATTTACAGCAACCAAATCTACATCGTAAATAGTGGTGCAGCCATATTTCAAATGAAGCAATGTTAGATGGCTTTCTGCTTGCTTTGGAAATCCTGCCAGGGACCATTTATTACACATCGCTGCTTGTAAACATCAATGTTAAGTTTGACTCTTTTTAATGGGGTATACAAACATAAACAAGCACCGGAGTTCATCCGTCATGTTGTTCAACTCTGGCGAAAAGTTAGAAAAGCTGATGTAATTTGATTCGAAGACAAAAACAAGTCATCAAGTTATATGATACTGCAGAGAGTTATGGCCCCTGGCATATGGAGACGAGGAGATAAGGGGGGAGAGGTTGCTTTAACCATCTTCCTCATCCCCAGGGCATCACTTACACTATATATCATCATCAACAGTGCTGCTTACACTCCTTAAAGGGGACCAAGTTTCACACTTGTGTTTGAGTTTCTACTAGAGCATGTTTATGTGCTTTAATCAGGGTTCGTAAAGACAAGTCTGAGTCCTTTCAGTTTTTTTTCAAGCATTTATTTTTATTCTCAAATTGTTTTCTCCACAACCATCTGTTGCAAAGGAACTGTGCAAATTCATATGTAGCGCAAACACACACTTCCAGGGCCTAAAATTTACCTGTTATTAATTAACTGCTTGTTATATAGGCATGTGATTTGCAAAGGACAACTAGATAACTGTTGACTGTAAACTCTGACTTATTAATCTCACTTCTAAGAGGCAGAAAATTTTATTTTATTTTATTTCAACCATAATTCTTAATAAATAAATCTTCATATAAATCAGCAACGTGTTAGTCTGCAGGTTAAAAATGGGACTTTCAGCGCTGTCTGAGAAAACTGCCCAGCTTCATTCACAGATAACAGAGTCTCCTACCTGCCTCTCAGACAGCAATCAACCCTAACACCTTCTTATCTCAAGACAGTCTGGATCTGACCGGAGTCCTGCGGGGATCAACAAATGAGAAGTCTGGCGGTGGCGCTCTGCTGTGATTCAGCTGTTAACAAGCTGAACTAGCTGCTAACAGCCACTACTGCTACCAACAAGTTCCAAAAAATCCATTCAGCAGCTCCACCATCCACAGTCAGACACAGACAGCTGCTTATTCACAGCCACAACTTGTGTCAATCGCTGCTTCGGTGCGAGTGCAACATCCTGGTGCTGACTTTTTACTGGCATTTGCTGCCCGATGGTGGTTCGGACTCACATTGCTTACACGGCATTCAAAAACAGTTGCAAGAACAGCCATTCTCAGCTTTCTAGATTAAAACATTTTCATTTTTCTGTGTAGTTAGCTGTAAAAAGGTGCTCTTCAAGGACGGGGCATAGAGTCACTTAAATATAAAAAACAACGACCATAGTACAGGCAGGCAGTCCTAAAATGCATCCGAGGCACTCTGGCTGTAGTTAAAAATCCTTTCTTAATACATGGATAACCAATGTGTTTCGACTAGTGAGTCTTCATCAGGGTGTGACTCTCTAGTCTTGGTTATCTTGGTTATTAATAAAAGATTTTAACAACAGTCAGAGTGCCTTGGATGTATTTTTTGACCGCCTGCCTGTACTATAGACATATGGCCAGTAAATGTTTTTCATCTTTAATTTTACTAATACATTTGAAAAAAAAAATAGAATTCTGTTCTCCTCTCACTTTTATCTGGTAATTTTTCAAGCCAAGTCAGTGAAGTTTAACCAAGTTAGAAAGTGTCCAATTTCAAGGTATTTCAGAACTTAACTTTCTGAGTGTTAAATTCAACTACATGCACATGAAGCACATTGTACGAACCCTGTTTAATGGTCACACACTTTATTTTCCTTGTCCTGTCTGTGCTTGAACACCTGTATTCTCCTTCTGTCTAAAGGGCACCATTTTCACACCTGTCTCTTTCAGCCAAGCTCAAGAAAAAGCCCAGTCTGGTCTCATTGGTCACTGTCATGGCACATAATTAGGAGGCCTAGGTGTACGGTTAGGGGTGGAGTTCGGAAACAGGGAGAGGCTGATGTTCCAATTGGGGTATTGGGTAACTCCCCTTCCTAGGAGCTCACACACCTGAAAAGGCAGCGGTTGATTGGAGTCGAGGCTGGCTGCTGGAGATGCCGACAGACTGCCACACCACATTTCTGCAGAAGATTCCGACAGACATTCAGAAATCCGGAGACAAAACCCACCGATCTGGGAATGCCACTACACACCTGACCTGATCTGGGGTCGCATTCAACCCCCCCCTATGAACTAAAATCACAACAAAGCTGCTTGTGCTGGCCCAGCCTGGCCGTCGACCGGAGGGGATGCCCGAAGCGTCGGGTCGGGGTGGCCGCCTACAGTAGCGGTCGGGTCTGATGAAGGGTGAGTAACCCATTTACCCCCTAGACAGCTCAGAGTTCTACACACATTAGGTAAGTGAGGCATGCGTTCAAGTCCAACTGCACACTGCAGAGAAATAACGACGCTTAGTTAAAGGTTACAGTTACAGCGTTAGGAGTGTCAGGTAACGAGTCAGGCATAACGTTAGGTGTCTTTTAACAGTCATCATTACGGGCCTTTCGCATCTGTGCTCTTAAAGTCTCCGCATCATCACTGCAGCCGGAGAATGACTTTAAAAGAGTTTGGCAGCGCTTTCTACCACGAAAAATCACCAATAAAGGCTTTTAAACCAAAATCGGACATGTCCCAGCAGGAATATGATCCAAAATTGAAGAAATTAACAACGCTGGTAGCCAAGATTAGTTTTCCCTGATGTTAGCATGTGGCTACATGTAGCTGTGTATGCAATGTAAACACTTGTAGATGACCACGTAAAGAAATCCATCAAAAAACATTAGAAGCAGACTATACAGAACAGTCTGAAGCCTGGGGTTTTTAACTTACAGGAAGATTACTTTTACAGACGTTTACCTAATTATCTGGCCAAATTTAATACAAACATCCAACACTGTAACATTATGTATATGACAGAAAATAAGGTAAAGCAAAGTAGTTCCCTTTTAAAATCTAGGACAAGGTACATCCATCAGTTTTCACTCTCAAGCAGTGAAACACATGACTCCCTGCAAGTCACCAACCATCCATCACCATCTTAACCCTGCCAGGGACTGTCAATCACCACTGCAACATGATGCCAATTGTCTCAACTGCAGCACCACGATCAATAACCCATTAAAATACCAGTGAGGCAGACTCTGGGGCAGCAGATGTTGACACTCTACACCACTTTTCTTAATCAAAGCATCAAGGAGGCTAACAGAAGGCGAGGTTTATAAATTCATGCCTCGAGTGGTGATCATCCGTGTCCTTATGCAGCTGACGGAGCTCACCTGAAGGTCTGGCCTCGATCACGTAGCGTGTGATGGGAGCACGTCCTGGGTCCCCGCTGGTCCAGTGGATGGTCAGGGCTGAACCATAACGTGTGATAAAAGGTTCTCCGGGAGGTCCTGGGGCTCCTGAGGAAGAATAATTAAGTGTTAAGTATTTCAAATGAAAAACATCACAGTTTCAGAAACAGACATCATGGCCGCTACCTTCTCCCGGGCCGGTGGTGATGTTGGCCTCCACCTCGGGCCCGTAGATGAAAGTCTTGGCCCGGATGCGGAAGTTGTAGGTGATGCCGTCAGCCAGGTCTTTGAGCTTCAACCAGAGGGGGCCGCTCCCCTTCACATCCACTGTCACTGTCTTACTGACGCCTGGGGGGGAGGGGGAGTGAAGACAGTCGGCACAGGCCACTGAAGACTCTAGACGAACAAACCACATTTAGAGCGGGTCTTACACAAGCAGGGCAATGTGGGAGCACACTCAACACAGGTAGACACACACACACACATACACACACACAGGCAGTAATGGAATTAGTCAATACGTTTGCATTTTGGCACTTTAGTCACGTATTATTGTGATGTAAAGGAAGATATATAAAAGGCCGCAATGACATACAAGCTGTTAAGGTCAAGGTGATGATTAGCTAAGAGCCCAAGATAAATGCACACAACAACATTCAGACCAGGTCAAGGTAAACAGCTCGACACAAAAGTCAGATTTATTTATGATCCTAATAGATCTTGCCGTGTGCATAAAGCTGTTGTAGAAGCCAGCAGCCATTTTGAGCAGAGAGACGGGTAAGACTGAGAGCTTACCTTCTACCGGTGTGCAGGGTTCATACACCAGACGGTAACCCTCAATTATGCCATTAGGGAAAGTGGGCTCGCCCCAGGACACGTTGACGGAGGTGGTGGTCAGCTCACTGAAGTGGATGAAGCTGGGAGCACTGGGGGCTGCGACATTCAGAGGTCAAAGGTTAAAGGATGCATCGGAAATAGTCAATAAACTAAGTGTGCGTGAGGGATTTGGAGGTTTTCCAGAGACAAATCTCTGGACATATGGCGGTAAAAACGTATGCATATGTGTGTGGGAGGCCATGCAAACTAAAATGTGTCTGTTTGTGACCTATTATAAAGTTTAGATACAACTCAAGAATTACCATATGACAGAGGGTCACGATCACAGATTCATCTTTGTGAGTTGTCTGCATAATGTTTGTGAATACTTTATATGAGTGCAAAGTGTACAGCACAAGTTGGGACAAAGTTTCCACAAAGGACAACAAAGTTTTAAGAACTAAAACTTTTTTTTTTTTTGCTTAGTTAATGTTGCATTACCTTCTACAAATGATAACTATGATTAAGAACTATATTTTCAGTGGATGTGTAACACATGGAAGTGGCTTCTAATCAACAACAGCAACAACAAAAAACTTGTTGAGGTCACCCACTACAGGTAAAACAACATAAAAGCTGTGAAAATCTACACCACCTAGAGTGAATGAAGGCCTCCTGGATGCAGCTCTTTTTCTCTGCTCCTACGGCAACTCCTCTCCTCACCATTGATGCATAAAGAGAACTGTTGCTGTCTTGTGTGTGACAGTGACAAAGACTGGATGAGGAGAGACTTGTTGTTGAGGTTGATAAATATCCCGCGCTAAATGAATCACAGTCCCGTCGTCGTATAGAAAATGGCCAAAAAGATATTGCCTGGCAAGTCATAGCTTTGGAGATCGCCTCTTCAGGTGAGAAATCAAGTTTAATTAGGAGCTCTCCACACGTGATTTTTTAAGCTGATGCGCAGGTGGAGGAAGTACAGATCTTCCGGTAAAAGCAGTAATAATGTATGTGATCGTCTGTTTAGGAGCTACAGTGCAACGTGTCCAAACACAAGGGGCAACACTTGTCGCACGTTGCATGATGTACTTTGGCGCTGCAGTGCCGTTGTGTTTTCGGCTTAATGTCACAGCTGCAGTTTTTTGTGCATTTAATAAAACCGAAAAAGTGCTGCAGCTTTTCTTACTGCATATCCAGAACATTATATCCACACACTGAATGATATCGTCTGAGCCTGATGTCAGTACTTTGCAGTGAGTCTGTGTCCTTGTTCAGCGGCTGAACTGCCTTGATTGGGTCAACATCGTATTTCTGATCCACTGCATACATGTTAAAGGGATAGTTTGGGTCTTTTGAAGTGGGCATATATGAGGTACCTATCCAGAGTCAGTGGGCTAACTACAGTAGATGTTGGTTGGCTCGCCCCCAGTTTGGAGAAGCAGGCAGGAGTATCGCCACACAAGCTGAGCAATGAACTTTAGCCACCTAAATAAATCACTATCACTTTAAGTGTTCGCTTTATGTAGAATATTTTCACTGCTTTACTTTGCTGTCGGACAGATGGGGGCAGAGAGAGGGAAGCTGTTGACTGCTTTGGCTCGCCATCTGTGCTCTCCTCAAAACCACCAGACTCCATTGACAAAAACAGTAACTTTAGCTCACGGAGCTGCTGGTCTACCGCTGCCTCAATCAGTTAATAAGTTAGTTATTAAAATGTGACTTTGGTGAATCTGATTTAACCCTTTTAAATACCAAAGTCACATAGTAAGACAAACAGACTAACAGATCGAGGCAGCTCCTGTGTTCAGTTATGTTAAACCACTGTTTTTCTCAATGGAGTCTGGCTTTGAAGAGAGCGTCATAACATCTATAGTTACCCACTGGAAATTGCTGACTGGCGGCAAGGTAAAGCAGTGAAAATAATCTACATATAGCGTACACTTTAACTGATACTGACCTTTTAGATGGACGTTTTTTGTGTGGCTAAAATACATGTTGCTGCTGCCCCCGTCCATAGTAGTGCATCACTTAACTGCTTATCCAAACTGGGGATGTGCCAACTGACATCTACCATATGTTATGCACTGACTATGGGTACCTCATACAACCCCACTCAAAAAGACTCCGAACTATCCCTTTAAAAGGCTAGACATAACTTAAAAATACTATCTGACCTGGGTCATACTACTTCACAATCACAGTGACAATTCTCAGCATCCAGGCACAACCACAGCTGACTGAGCCTGTGACACCACCGCGCTCCAAACACAGTTTGCCCCGTTGTCTTCAAACTTGTTGAGCAGAAGTTGAGACGCTTGCAAAAGACAAAGCCCTTTTGTCTTCTGAAAAAGACAGGATAACAATCTCCATAGTGCTCCTCCCTCCTCCCCCCTTCAAGCTTGTCATCTGCTTCCTCCTCTCACGACAGTGACCCATGAGGGAGACGGAGGGAGGCTGAAAGCGTGTTCTTTTTCTTCTTCTCTTACTAGGCCATGATACAATATTTAAATGCACCGACAGTGTAAAAAATGGAGAGAAAAGAGAGAGATAGAGAAAGACAGAAGGCTAAAGGGCATGAGGGCGGTTTGGAGATGTAGTGTACACAGAGCGTGCCTGTAGACAGAAAGCTTGCTCAAACAATTTTCATACCATCTACTTTTCAGACAAAACAGGAGATTTGGCAAATGAGTTCAGAGAGGGTTTGCTGATTAGGAACTTATGCTCAGTGTGTGGTTCCGCTAACATCGTTTGGCATGCTGACAGCACCGATTAGCATCATCCTCACATCAAATTCTTTCCTCATGGTTGACTCATCCACTTTGAGAAAACGCTCAGGGTTCTCCAAACTAACATCAGCACCGGCACATAAATATGACAAATGAATGAACATGGCTGTACGTGCTCTCATTTATCTGCTTTAGTCATGTCATCCTGTTACCTCATTTGTCTTCAGCTTGTCTGCTTTTCCTCAGTACCTCTCCATCATGTGTTCATTCATTACATACAGAAATATTTGTTTTACTATATTGCTTGATTGCAGGCTGTTGCACTCATTCATACCGAGTAGGGGATTTGCATATTTATTGGCATCTCATGGGGAAAGTTACCTGCTTGCTGAGTGCGCCCCCTCGTCGGTGGGCTGCGCGGTCCGTCCCCAGCCGCATTAAAAGGAGCTACGCTGATCATATAGGTGGTGTAACCCGTCAGGTTCTTCAGCTTCACCCCTCCTTCCGGCATGAACAGAGTACGCAGCCTCTCCGTCTCATTCTTGCGCTGGAACTCCCAAAAGTAAACCTACACGGAATAAGAGCCATAAATAAATATTAATGTGCATCTACAGATGCCGTTCAGGGAATACAGCTACTTCTGCTTCGATAAAAACTCCCATTTCAAACTCCCTTAAGGGAAAGCAGTTTCATTTTATTCCCTGTAAATGTTTTCTTGAGCAACAGACTAAACCTTTCACTGAAAGCCCCTCTGGAAAACACTGTTAGCTAAAAGCGTAAAATTGTGCATTTAATGGTGGTTAACGTCAAATAGATGTAGTCTCTAGTGAACCACAAAAACATTTGAATATTTATATGAAAATAAAAACTGAAGACAATATTGTTGCCTTGTTGGGAAGGAGGCCCATAAAACTTGTTGCTCCTGGGCCCAATATGGCACTTGGCAGTGTTTGCTGGAGAGTTTAGGAGATTGTGGGTCTGACCTTGTAGCCCTGGATGTCTCCGTTCTGTGCATCCACAGGAGGAGGGTCCCACGTCACGTCCAGCTGGGTGGCTGTTGCAGACTGAATGGCCACATTTTGAGGTGGGGCTGTGGGCACTGTTGGAGACCATCACACAAATTAAACATATAAATCAAGACAAGAACATTTTCCTGTTTTATAAGTGATTGTTTAGTTTCTGGTATCACCTCTATTCTTATTGTGTAGACAGGCAGCAATACAGCTATAAGACACTGTGCAGCCTCAACAGATAGGCCCTGGGATAGTTTGGATTTTTTGAAGTTGGGTTGTATGGGGAACTTATCCATAATCAGTGTATTACACACAGTAGATGTCAGTCACCAGCCTCCAGTTTGGAGAAGCAGGCAGGAGTACTGCCACAGAAGCTGAGCAATGTACTGCTGTGGACAGGGTCAGCAACAAAACCTATTTTAGACACCTGGTTAGCACTGTCGCCTCACAGCAGGAGGGTTCCTGGTTCGAACCCAGGGTGGGGGAGCCCTTCTGTGTGAAGTTTGCATGTTCTCCCTGTGTCAGCATGGGTTTCCTCCAGATACTCCAGCTTCCTCCCACAGTCCAAAAACATGCAGGTTAATTGGTGACTCTAAATTGTCTGTAGGTGTGAATGTGAGTGTGAATGGTTGTCTGTCTCTATGTGTCAGCCCTGTGATAGTCTGGTGACCTGTCCAGGGTGTACCCCGCCTCTCACCCAGTGTCACGACCCCTAACAGGATAAGCAGTTACGGAAAATGAGTACATAAGTTTAAGGTTCAGACTGTGATTTATGTTTGGGAACTGATATAGCGCTTATATAGTGCTCTTCAAAGCCAGACTCCATTCAGAAAAACGGTAATTTAACATCACTGAGTGCAGGAGGTGCTCCTCTACCGCCTCCTCGATCACTTACTTGTGTTTGTGACTTTGCTGTGTGAAAGGGTTCCTTCAGATTCACCAAAGTCATACGACAACACAAACAAACTAACTGATCGAGGCAGCGGTAGACCAGTAGCTCCTGTGCTCAGTGAGCTAAAAATACTGTTTTTGTCAATGGAGTCTGGTGGCTTTGACAAGAGCATAGATGAGAAACTGAAGCTGTTCTAAATATGTATATTGCTTCTTTTTGTATTGTCTGTCATATAAACTGAAATATAGCCTGTCTGGTGGCTTTGAAGAGAGCTATATAGCGGATTCAATTCTGCATCAGAAATCGCTGTCTGAGGTAAAGCAAGCAGCAGTGAAAATACTCCAAATATACTATACACTTTAACTGATATTTTTATTTTTTAGGTGGCTAAAATACATTTTGCTGCCGCTCTTATCTACAGCAGTACATTGCTGTGCTTCTGCGTCAGAGCTCCTGCCTGTGTCTTCAAACTGAGGGGGGGGGGCATCTACTGTACGTAATACACTGACGATAGATAAGTAGCTCATACAACCCCTCTTCAAAAGATCCAAACTAACCCTTTAAGATAGACAAATTACACCTGAAATCTTAGCATGCTTCTAAAGTAGATCAGTGTGTGTGTGTGTGTGTGTGTGTGTGTGTGTGTGTGTGTGTGTGTGTGTGTGTGTGTGTGAGCAGCTGCTGTGTAGACAGGCCTAATCCACTTGCATTGAGGGTGGCCAAATAATTTGGCGGTTGAGACTGTGTTGATTGAAATGACAGGAAGCCTACATACCTGCTTCTCCCACAAACACCTCATGTGGCGGGCTGGTTGGCCCCTCGCCCACAGCGTTGTATACACTCATGCGGATCTCGTAGCGCTTGTGTTTACTTAGCTCTGCAGTGGAAGTAAACAAACCAGGGACAGAAAGTTAGGAATTATATTTCACACCACATTTTAAATTTTAAAAGTTTAATCCCAATTTGGAACACCCAGTTTTCCTTCCACAACTCCCAGCCGTCCTCCACGTGTCTTAAACAATTAGTCGGGAGTGCAATAATAAGACTATAATCCCTCACTGGCATCCCACTCATCCTCACAACACTGCTACTGGGAACTGAACATTGATATTCTGCTGCAAATAATTACAAGGATGCACTAGAAATATGTGGCCATCTGCTTTTCTAGTGCTTCTCCAAATAAGCTGACATGTGCAATCCAAGGAGTATTCTGGACTATGTGAGCTTGTGTACTGTACTCGGTGTCCAAGAATTTTTGTAGACAGAGAGCCTCCGCTGGCCTCAGTAAGAGTGTTTGTACCAACGCGATGTGAGTGTAAGCAGCCAAATGTTGTGCTAATTTGCACGACACTCTGCTTTTCAGCAGGGCACTTGAAACATATGTCGAGATAGCTTTTTTTTAGATTAGTTTGGGGACTGAATCGCTGAAAACATGTGTGTGTGTGTGTTTTTGTAAGACGGAGACATAACAAAACTTACTGTCCAACTCGTGCTGGGTCAGAGTTGAGTCACTCAGATTCTGGATGCTGTAGGGGGCTGCGGTGGAGACGGAGACAGAAGGCACAATGAGAAGGAGGTAGTGAGACAGTAGTGTTAAAGTCAAATATTTTCCTTGTTGAGAAACGCTTCACTAGCGTTATTAAAAAAACACTTCACAATCACAGTGATCATAACTCTGAGCGTGCCCCAGAAATGACTCAATGAGAGTAAAATTATAGGCTAAGTTACACAGAGCAGTAGAAACAGAGCAGCTCCTGAGTAAACCTAATAATAGCTTGCAGCTGATAGCTACTGATCACAAGATGAAATGTTTTGCTGTGAAGTGTCAAGACCAGCAGGGAGATCTCAGGAACAGAATGAGCCTGTGTGAAAGTTTTCCTCTGATGAGAATAATGGTGCCGCTGACACATAAAGACTGCGCAGGGATAATCAACCATGACGGAGTCTCATAATTGTGTGAAACTGTCACTGAAGTAAAGCCGAGAAAAGGGCACTCTCTTTCCCCCAATACACCAAAACTGACTGAATTCTGATGTGCAGTTTCTCTCCTTGGTTAATTTCTTTAAATCCCCAACATTTTGAATCACACACTGAACATTTCCAATAAATGCAACATACTAAATTCTAAATGAAAATTCTGCAAAATGTATTTGTGTAAGGAACCAACAATGTAGGTGGCAAAATACAACAATTTGTCATGTTAGCTGGCAGTAATTCCTCACCATTGAGCTCACCCCAGGCGGACATGCTGTTGATGGTATGGAGAGAGTAACTGCGGAGACGGTCATACAGCAGCTCACGATATCGAATCCGAAAACCCAGTAAGATTCCATTTATCTTCTCCTCAGAGGGGGGCTGTAAGGGAAGAGATGGGGAGTTAAGGTCTAATGTAGCAGATCTCTGCAGAACTGAGGCCCAGAAATAGCTCAGAGTACTGCAGGTGACCCAGTTTTTCATATTAATTACTAATTTCACCTTAAAGGTTCAGTGTGTGGGATTTAGGGAGATAAAACGGCAGAAATAGGTATGTTTTTTTTTAGTGTGCAATCACCTGAAAATAAGAATCGGTTTGTTTTTGTTAGCTTAGAATGAGCCGTTTACATCAACATAGGGAGCCTCTCCATGAGGAGTTGAACAACATCTGAAAAACTCTGATGGTTTAAATCCCCAGTCCATTCTTTTTGGAGAGAAGGAGACCTCTGCGGGTATTTTGGCTCCTGATAAAAACCTAGCGTCCCGTCTCCAAAGCAAATTTGCATTTCCTTGGATGGTGAAGGCATGACCAGCCCTACTCTGCCACTGACTGGCTTACCCTGACATGCTGACCTTAAAGGGCAACTGCACAATGTTTCAACCTGGCCCCTATTTTCCTGTGTTTTTGTTTAAAAGGTGACTAATGGGATTAACATGTTTTGAAACTGGTCCAGTATTGAGTAAGACTGCTTTAGAAGGCAGTGGCAAAACAGTTTGCAATGTAGTCACTTGGGGCAATTGTGCACCATCAATGTATATCCCACTAAAAGTGCTTGTTTTGGTCCCTAACAGGCTCAAAATATTATACTAATTGTCTAGCAATGGATTTTTTTGTTAAAGAGTAAGATCGTTTTTGTTTAACCAGAAACAGCCCCAAAACTGCCATCGTCAAACCGACCAGACTCCATTTAAATAAACTGTAATTCTATCATCAGAAAACACACTTTAGTCCACAGAAGCAAAATAAAACTCACAAAAGCCATCTGGTGCATCTTTTCCACAGTTTCAAAAATCACCAGCTCTGGTTTGGTTGAAATAAACCCTCGATGCACCCAGTTAGATGTGTAAATATGCTTGCTCTACAATTGCTAAAATTACTGATAATTAAAAGGGAGTCTGGTGGGTTTGGCGATAGCGATTTTGGGGCTGTTTCTGGTTAAACAAACACAAACTCACCCTCTTACAACAAGGTCCGTCTCTGTAGGGATCTTTTCCATAATGTCATCAGACACTTAAAATAACAATCTGAGCCTGTCAGTGGCAAAAACTAGAAGTTTTATTGGGCAGTGCTCAACTGCCCCAAGTGGTGACACTGTAGCCTGACCGGTCTTGGTCAATACTGGACCAGTTTCAAAAATGTTTGTTCCCACTAGTCACTTAGACACAAAAATGTGGGAAAATAGGGTCCAGGTTAAAAAATACCAAAGTTACCCTTTAACCCTAACCAATCTCACTCCCCTCGCCTTAACCTTATCAATCTAACCAACAAAGGCAACACGTACTCACCACTTACGAGATGTTAGAGAAACACAGATTTTGCATTGTTCAGTGTTTTTACCAGTTTAAATCACCCTGTCTGTTTGATGTTGAGAGGAAGAGACCTCTGTGGAAGACTCAGCTACCTGTAAAAACCTTCTGGATGGTTGGCTCTTGAGTTGTCAGAGACAAAAGGTGAGCACACGTTAACAGGTGTTGGGTGAGTGGCCCGTCTCCAATGTGCAAAACAGTGTCGGAGAAACACTGATCTACAGCGTGAAACTGCTTTGTTCAGTGTCTTCAGCAGTGTGAATCATCTGTAGTTTGTTTTGAGGGGGAAGAGACCTCTGCTGATAATTCGGCTTCTGGTAAAGACCTTGCGAACAATGAACACTGAAGGTGTCCTTACTGCACAGAGAAGATTCAGCTGGTTGCAATCTTAAAACCTCACCACAAAATACCACTAAAATCCTACACACTGCTCCTTTAAAGGGCATTTTAGTTGTTTTTCATATCAGATTTATCCATCGAAGTCCACCTCATCACTCTGTTTTGTCTCTAACTTACCATCACTGAAGAGAGTTACAGTAATTGAAAGAAAAAGCCCTCTTCTCAGAGTGAGCTCATCCACAGGTGAGTCACAGAGAAATCCCCCATGGTTAAACATGAGAGAGCAGGGCCAGAGGGGCGAAGCAGAGAGAGGAAACAAGTACCTCTCTGTCCTTATAAACTCTACAAGTGTTCTCCATAAAAGCAAAATTGTGGCTTGGAGCCTCCTGTTTTCCTCTTTATGACCTGTTAATTCAGGTGTGAGTGTGGGAGAGGGTGTTTTTTTTGTTACACACACGTAGGGTAGATGGTGTGTGTAAAAGTGTGTATCATCCAGTGTGTAAGTATAGGCCTGCTTTGTGTGCTGCTGCAGTCTCTCATTAGAGGCAACTTTCTTAAGACTTTCATGGATTTTTCAAACAATGAAACATTAAAAAAACAGTCATATTGTCTGCTCTTACCTGCCAGCGGATCAGCACTGATGTTGTTGTGTGCGGCGTGACGGAGAGGATTGTGGGTGCTTCGTCAGGCGCTGTGGCAATAAAAGTGAGATAAATGGGCTAAATTGACCTGAAAATGTGCACAACTGAAGACGCTAAATCTACCCATGTGCAGTGGCATTCATGGAGCATAAAGACACAAGAGCTTAAACAGAGCAGCCGCTGACGGATGAGTCAAAAATAACAGTCGGAGACGGAACATTTCTTTAGTTGGTTAAAGCACCACTGGGCAAAAGGTTTTAATGCCGTGCTCCTGTCTCATGGTAACTGCAGATGGTGCGCACATGACATCACCTGCTGCCTCTGCCAGCAGTGTCTGAGTCACAACAATAGGCTAATTCAGGCTGGCATTAAACCCCATTCACAGTGGTACATTAAGTGCGTAGTTTTAATATCACACCTATAAATACTTCATAAAGTATATGTGCATACAGTATATGTGAAATATTACTATATTAAACACAGTGGATTACAGACGCCTCATCTTTTAAAGCTCAGGTAGGCAGGTTTATTTTGTCGTCATTGGGCAAAACCCCACAATAAACTTTGAGTATACTGTGATTCAAGTGGTGTGAGAGGACGCTCGACTTCTGCACCTCCCTTGGCTCTGTTTCCAGGCTTTAGAAAATCTGGGGCATCACTGGAGACTTTGGCTGAAGAGAAGGAAATTCTGTTTGCTGTTCTACAGAGGCAGATGTGTGTGTGTGTGTGTGTGTGTGTCTTCTGTTAAAGCGCGACATCTGCAATAAATGCTACACTGCAAAGCAACCCAAAAAAGGAAGACAGACTTATCAAAAAGTGTCTGGCAATAAACACAATAAAACATGCATCAGTATGGACTAAGCCTTTCAGAGACAGAGAGAAAATGTTGCTAACAGTTTAGCCTTCTGCTAACCGTAGCTAAAGGCTCACGTCTGCGGCTTCAAGTTCATGTTCATGTTCATGCAGCTAACGTTAGGTAGAGACTCAAATCACAATGTGTCCTTTGCCTCACTCTTCACTCCCCGCAGCTTCAGACCACCTCAGGAGGACGAGAACAGGCAGCAGCTCTGCAGACGGACCCCCAGTCAGCGGCCGCAGCAAACTGAACTCAGCCTGCACCAGGGGACCGGACAGCTACGACTCTGTTGCTGCCGTTACATAGGTTTGACCCGCTGCTGCCACCGGCCACCAGCCCGCTGAGACCACTGAATTCGAGCCGCTACAGCCACTGACTGAAGGTCCACCCCTAGAGCCACTGCCCACCCTCCCACCAGCGGAGCAGTCCACAGTGGCAGGGAGCGAGGCGGAGGTACTGCTAGGTGTGGTAGCGAGCTGATTCTTGTCTCATTTGTGGACTGGTAAGCATGAGAGCTCTACCATGAAACAAGATCAAATACATTAATGTATGAGAAACACTGGGTTATTGTAGGAAGCGTGTGCATATGCCCATGCTCGTCTGGTGGGAGGAGCTAAGGACAAATATGGGGAGCTGCAGGAGGAGGGTGTGTTTTCAAATACGGCCCTTTTTTCTTGCCTGCTTACTCCAATGAATAGTTTGAGATTTTGGTATTTACGCTTATTTGCTGTTATGTGCTGAAGTATTTCTTGGGCGCAGTGATGTCCTGGAGTCTTGTCAACACTGTGAGGTTGCCAGGCAACCAATGGAGACTCTCGGAGGTCATTGCACCCACCAAGAAATAAGTCTGCAAGTCATTTTTACATTTGGAGAGACAGAAAACATACTGGTAGGTGGATTTTGTTACCATCTGACAGAGCCAAGCTCGCTGTTTCCCTTTATATGGTCCTGATGCTAAGCTATGCTAACTAGCTGCTGTAGTATATTTACCATACAGATACAAGGGCAGTATTAATCCTCACATCTAACTTAAGCTTAGTTAATGAAATGTTGATTGCTTTAGAATCAAGCTAATTTACTAATGGCATATTGACACTTTAAACATTGTGATGTCACTCTTACCGTCCTGTAGAGTTGTGATCGCTTCACTCTCCTCGCTGTACTCACTGTCCCCTATGTCATTGGTAGCTTTCACTCTGAACTGGTAGGATGTGAAGGGCTTCAGCCTTGGGGACAGAAGCAAAGGAAAGCACATCAATCTCAATGATACACTACAGCGCTGGATCCTTAATACCTTTTAACCCACAGATATCAGAAAGAAAAATGCAGCCTTGCTGTGGGAGCTATGAGTTTTTCAAATAAACCACTCGCGTAAATTTCCTCCAAACTGAGACTTCATTGCTGATTACTGCCCTGAATGTGTTTGACTTGTTTATACCACTGTTTATGTCCTAAAGCGGACTGTAATACCCTGGAAACATTATTCCGTTTAAGGATATTGTTGATTTGCCAACTATACTACAGCCGAGGGAACATTTAAGTGGATGTAGCAGTGGGAACTGTGAGAAGATAAAGTGGTATTTTATTTAGTATTATCCTCTATATCTAACGTGAACAAATAGATAAAACATTTGTTGGAACAAAGCGGATGTAAGGTACTGAATAAAAATCAACTCATGAAAGCTAGAGAGTGTGCCCCACCTAGACACTATGTAGGAGGTGACTTCGTGGTTGACAGAGGCAGAGTGGACCGTCCAGTTGTTCTCAGGGAGCTCCCTGAGCTGCACCGTGTAGTAACGCACAGGGGACAGGCCGTCACTTCCTGGCTCCCACGACAGCAAAACCTGGCGGGCCTGAACATCTTTCTGAGGAACCATGGGACGGCTGGTGGGCTGGGGGCGAGCTGGAGGGACGGACATGCAGACAGAAGGTGTAAATGAGGGAACAGATTGAAGTGTAAAGGATAGAGCGGAATCAAAGGATTGAGGGAATGAATGGGAAAAAGGATGTTGGGCGGAGGAATACAAGGAAGGATGGAGAAAGGAAAAAAGTTAAAAGAGAAGTACACTTCGCTTGCTCACATTTGCATTGGCTGTGTTGCACAAACAAGAGAAGGGAGAAAAAACGTGTGATCATGATGAATGAAAAGTAGCTGAGAAATGAAAGTTGCAGAGTAAACAATCCACAACATGCCTTGAGGGAAGCAGATGGACTGATTCGTTCTCACAACTGCATCAGAGCGCTTCCGATAAACACCCACAGGGCACAAACACTTCTTTAGAAAACGCATCTGCTGACTGGACTGTTAACTGGAAATGAACTGAGTGCAAAGAAGGCTCAGTGCGGCTCTCTACAAGTTGTGCCATTACTGAGATCACACACCTGTGTCTGTGCTCAGAATTATGCATACAACTGTTACTGTGTTTCCTGTTTGTTTCTATTACACTTCAAAATACCACTTTGCAAAACACCATTAGAGATAATGATGTTTTTTCATGTGCTCAGTCTGATTATTGTTGTGTAATCATCTGCCACATATTCAGCACTATGAAGACTTTTTCCTCATGTAAATTATGTTCTGTCTGTGTCAGACGTGTTCTCACCTACTGGAAATACTCAGGTTCAAGTGAGGGATGCAGCAGGCAGGACATGATGCATATAAAAATTTTGCTATGGAAATCAAAGTGTCTTGTTTATGTAGCCCTTTTGTAACATTTCTTTCTCTCCTCTTCTTTATTGGCAATCTGCCTCTATTCAAGAGATGACAAAGTGGCAGACTGGAGGGGGGAAAGAAAGAGGGGCATAACATGCGACAAAGGTTCAACTCCAACCAGAGACGTTGCAGTTATATGGCATAGGCTGTAACGACTCCACTACCAAGCCGCTCCCTCTTGCCGTTTCTTGACGCTGTCTGACAATTTAGGCACCAGCCCGTATCGGCAGAGGTTCATGAATCTTGTCGTCTCTCCAGCAAGACATTTTCGTAGTGTTTACTTTTGTGTAAATGACCCCTCTTCTTCAGGACCCTAAAACACAGGGTTTGGCCCAGGGGTGTGTCTCAAGACTTCCTTATGCATGTTCTCATCGGCCACCTCATCACTTTCTGGATAAACTATCAAAACCGTGACCTACAAAGTTGTTTATTAACCTCATCTTTGCCTTAACTCCAAGATTAAACCTACTGGAGACCTCATGCCAAACTGTTACTTCAATGAGACATGATTTTGTATTAGTTCGCCTCCCCGCCTTGTGAAAAAATACGCGTCACTAATTATATGACGAGGCATTTGGCTACCTAAAAGAGTCAGTGTACAAAGATACAGTTAGTTTTTGCTCCTTGTACTGCTGGTATAGCTGCAACCGTGACCACACTGCCTGCAGATGTTCTCTTACCTGACTGCTGATAAATTCTTAAATTCATAACGTTAAACTGGAAAATACAACCCCTGGCAAAAATTATGGAATCACCAGTCTTGGAGGATGTTCATTCAGTTGTTTAATTTTGTAGAAAAAAAAAGGAGATCACAGACATGACACAAAACTAAAGTCATTTCAAATGGCAACTTTCTGGCTTTAAGAAACACTAAAAGAAATCAAGAAAAAAAATTGTGGTAGTCAGTAACAGTTACTTTCTTAGACCAAGCAAAGGGAAAAAATTATGGAATCACTCAATTCTGAGGAAAAAAAATTATGGAATCACCCTGTAAATTTTCTTTCCCAAAACTAACACCTGCATCAGATTAGATCTGCTCGTTAGTCTGCAGTTAAAAAGGAGTGATCACACCTTGGAGAGCTGTTGCACCAAGTGGATTGACATGAATCATGGCTCCAACACGAGAGATGTCAATTGAAGCAAAGGAGAGGATTATCAAACTCCTTAAAGAGGGTAAATCATCACGCAATGTTGCAAAAGATGTTGGCTGTTTACAGTCAGCTGTGTCTAAAATCTGGACCAAGTACAAACAACATGGGAAGGTTGTTAAAGGCAAGCATACTGGTAGACCAAGGAAGACATCAAAGCGTCAAGACAGAAAATTAATGTCTTGAAAACAGAAAATGCACAGCAAAACAAATGAGGAACAAATGGGAGGAAACTGGAGTCAACGTCTGTGACCGAACTGTAAGAAATCGCCTAAAGGAAATGGGATTTACATACAGAAAAGCTAAACGAAAGCCATCATTAACACCTAAACAGAAAAAAACAAGGTTACAATGGGCTAAGGAAAAGCAATCGTGGACTGCGGATGACTGTATGAAAGTCATATTCAGTGATGAATCGTGAATCTGCATTGGGCAAGGTGATGATGCTGGAACTTTTGTTTGGTGCCGTTCCAATGAGATTTATGAAGACGACTGCCTGAAGAAAACATGCAAATTTCCACAGTCATTGATGATATGGGGCTGCATGTCAGGTAAAGGCACTGGGGAGATGGCTGTCATTACATCTTCAATAAATGCACAAGTTTACGTTGTCATTTTGGACACTCTTCTTATCCCATCAATTGAAAGGATGTTTGGGGATGATGAAATCATTTTTCAAGATGATAATGCATCTTGCCATAGAGCAAAAACTGTGAAAACATTCCTTGAAGAAAGACACATAAGGTCAATGTCATGGCCTGCAAATAGTCCGGATCTCAATCCAATTGAAAATCTGTGGTGGAAGTTGAAGAAAATGGTCCATGACAAGGCTCCAACCTGCAAAGCTGATCTGGCAACAGCAATCAGAGAAAGTTGGAGCCAGATTGATGAAGAGTACTGTTTGTCACTCATTAAGTCCATGCCTCAGAGACTGCAAGCTGTTATAAAAGCCAGAGGTGGTGCAACAAAGTACTAGTGGTGTGTTGAAGTGTTCTTTTGTTTGTTTGTTTTTCATGATTCCATAATTTTTTCCTCGGAATTGAGTGATTCCATAATTTTTTCCCTCTGCTTGGTCTAAAAAAGTAACTGTTACTGACTACCACAATTTTTTTCTTGATTTCTTTTAGTGTTTCTTAAAGCCAGGAAGTTGCCATTTGAAATGACTTTAGTTTTGTGTCATGTCTGTGATCTGCTTTTTTTCTACAAAATTAAACAACTGAATGAACATCCTCCAAGACTGGTGATTGCATAATTTTTGCCAGGGGTTGTATGTACAACTTAATAATGCTAAAATTTATACTGACATTTAGCCCTCTAAACAGACTCAGAGCGCTTACCCAGACCACCTCGGGAGGTGGTTCGGGTCACTTAACCTGTGCATTGTGAACACAAAGTGCAACAGATTTGCTCTTTGCCACTGTACTCTGCCCTCTAGATCACATGATGTTGACCTGGGACGCTTGAAGAAACAGACGAAACCATGTCGGCCTGTAACGCTTGCAAGGCCGCAGGATGAGGAGTAGTTTGGTCCACAGAAGACACTGCACATCTCCAGATAGATTACATCGAATGGCAGCATACAGCACACAGAAATGCCTCCAATTTTAAGATCATCTGAAAGTGAGGGGCTTCATAACCACACTGCAGTGCCACGTCAAAGTAAAAACAAGGTTATAGTGTGAACAGCAAGAGGTCTGAGGCCCCATCAGAGCTGAAGTTGACCAGAAAGAGAACTGAGTCCCTTTACTGTCGGTCCACTTTTTGGTGTACTTTAAGAGGACTGAGTTCGATTTGTTTAAAGCAGCTGTGTGGAACTTTTACCATTCATAAAACTGTCCCTAGTTCGTATCACCCCCCTTAAAGATCCGCATATTTATTTGAACCCAACAGCGACAAAAAAGCCTTTCTCTATATGGCTATTTGGCACAGCCTGGCACGGGTCAGACACAGCGGAAGTCAGCAAACCAGAATACGGCACCTGGAGGCGGAAGTGATTCTGCTCGCCCGCAGCGGCCAGCAGCCATTAAACCACAGAAGAAGAAGGAGCCGTGTTTACGAGTAGGATTTAAGAAACAGGCTAAATGACATGTAGTAGGGAGTAGTCTCTTGTACAGTAGGTGGTGGTATGCACCTGGAAGTTGTTTGCGATCTGCCAATAAATTGAGAGAAGAAGAAGAAGGAGCCGTGTTTACAGAGAGTGTTCTTCGAGTAAGCGGTACGCAACGGGCATTGCTGAACACATAACAGTTTTACCAGATGTATCTATAAGGACTTGGTTGTACTTTCGATGTCATGGTGGATAAAGAAGGAGCACCATCTCAAAGAAAAAGAACAGAAGAAGGCTAAACGGGACAGTGATAGGGCTCGAGCCCAAACGCATGTAAACCTCAGTCGGGAATTCACCAAGTGGAGAGAGCTGAGAGATTTGAAAGGTTTTAAAACTGATCCCGTGTTGGCCCTTTTCCTAATCGACAAGTATGCCATTTTTGCTTTTATTTAGAGAATATACCGCAACTTGTTAGATGTTGTTTCACTTCATTATGGAAGTTATAAGAAAGCTAAATGTAACGTTAGCTGATGTGAACTGCTTTTGTCTAGTAACGTTACAACAAACGCCACAAAATTATCTGTGACTGTGACCATGAACACAAATATACAGCAGGCAGTTGTCCTCAGAGCTACACCAGAACATTTATGATTTTCCTCTTGCCCTCCAAAACAAATGCATGCGGTAATTGCTGGTTGCAGTCGAGATTTTACGACACCAGGCTGTGGGTGTCATACCGCTTTGACCAAAGGGGGGCACTATCATCAACGTAAACGTAAAGTTCCGCACAGCTGCTTTAAGTAGGACTATATGTGAGAACACCCTTAGACTAAATTATGTCCAACAACAGAAATCTACTCATATTTTTTTACTCTGATATTAATGTATTAATATCGTGCATAAATAAATGCCCAGCTCAAACTGGCTTATTATTGGTACAAACTATCATAACACACCCTCCATTGTTGAAAACTCATGAATGTGCACAGTTTGAGCAGGGCTGAGATGGTAACAGAGAGCACACGAGAGACGTTTGCCTAGATGCTTTTCTGCCAGGGGGCTCTTTCTGGCCCTTTCTTTTCTGTGCCCTGCTACATCCTGCAAAACCACACCCATCTGGGAGAAACCCCATGCTTTTGGGAAATCCCATTCTTCTTCACCCATGGATGTTTGTATTCTTAAAGTTTTGCGGCAGTCGTGTGATGGAAACATCATCAACACGCCCACTTGCTCACTGTGAATTCACCTGCTCTATTCACACATGGGCTCAGTCGCACATTTCGCAGGAAGCTGGCAGGGTAAAGTCTGTTAAACGTCCAACCCAACTGACTTGGACATTTGCGTTCTCGCATACAGCTCCTCTGGATGATGTCTTGATGATTTCAGGGTTGCAAGGGGCAACATGTTAGAATTAAAATACACCACACATACAGTAAGTTATCGGTTACCTCTTTTCTCTGTGGTGACCACTAGCGCCTCAGCAGCTTCGCCCCAGCCCTTCCTTGTCTGAGCTTTGATGCGGAACACGTAGACAGACTCCGGCTTGAGGCCAGTCACTGTGTACTGGCGAGCGCTGGGGATCAGCACATCCACTGTGGGTGTGTTGCTATTGGAGGAGTTGAGGTGGTATGTGATCTGGTAGGCTGCGGAGAAGTTGGAGACAAACAATCTTACTGGAGGCTTCATACGGAGCTCAGTGGGGGTGTAAATCTAGGCTGAAACATGCTTTTTAGGTATTTGTTGCTTGTGTTGGTTTCCCTCACAACAAGAGGGAAAAGCAAACTGAGCAACAAGCAGCTCTGTCTTCTCTGAAACGATTCCATTAGCATCTGCTCCTGTGTGCTACTGTGTGGGTCTGACATACTGTACCGTTTAAAACAAGTTATCTGACAGATGTATAATGAATCAAACACTCACAAGGAAATCCCCAATTAGCTTACAAGAGAATCCAACTCCCTTTACAGCTGGAAAATAACAGGATTTGATATTAACATTACAAAAGTATGCTGAGAGTCATCAGGAGCTACAGCTGTGGGCTACATTAAACCTCAATACTTGGGGGCAGTATTCGGGAGTTTCCAGGTCACTCAGTAATCCAAAAGATAAAAACATGTCTGGACAAGATTTATTAGACTTTCTTATAAGATGTCAACACATAAAACTGAAATCTAAACTCTTCCTAAACAAAAAAGGATCTTGAATGTTACTCACCAAGTATAATGCCATTGGGCTGCGAGGGGGACTGCCAAATAAGCCGGACTGAGGTGGTCCGCACTTCAGGGAACAGGATACCCACTGGAGGTCCTGGAACTGCAGGAAAGAAACAGACATAATATATTTAACACTTTAACAATCAGGAATTACTCAAAATGTCAATTTGGTGACCAAATATCACATCAAACTAAAGATATAACCTAAAAGTGCCTTTTCACCATATAAGGTGACTTTTTAAAGACCACTTTATATGAAATTTAAGACCAAATTTGCAATGGAAATGCACATTTAATATATATATTTAATATAATATTATATATATATATATATATATATATATATATATGTATATATATGTATGTGTGTGTGTGTGTGTGTGTGTGTGTGTGAGACAAGTGTAAGTACTCAGTTCAAAATGAACAGTAAGAAAAAATGTCAACAACTGGGTGAGTTTAAATTTAACGTGTTCAGTGTAAAAAATCTCATTGCTGTCACTATTGCTATTTATTATTGCAATTCTTCGGGCTGTCCAATGACTGTACAAAGTCACTGGGTCTGTCAGGCTGGAGAAATTTCCATGGTAATGTGACCGAAAATATTTAAGACCCATCGAATCTGAAGATACTTTTCAAGGACCTGTTGACACCCAGTTACAATCCACACAGGTCAACACCATAAAACAAAAATCTACTTTCCATAAAGAAATGACACTTAGGATTTTTTGACGTGGGAGTTCTATGAGGTCCTTATGCTTAGTCTGTGTATCACCTACTGTAGATGGCGGTCAGCATGCCCCTGTTTTGGATAAGCGGCAGGAGTACTGCCATGGAAGGTCGGCAATATGCTGTTGTGGATGCGGACAGCGGCAAAATGTATTTTCGACAGCTAAAAAATCTTTATCAGATTAAATGTACGCTGTATTGAGGATATTCTACTGCTTTACATTGCTGTCAGAGAGCGATTTCCAACGTGGAACTGCAGCAGTGGTATCCACCTATACTCTCCAGACTCCTTTGACAAAAGCAGCCATTTTACTGCACAGAACGTGGGAGTTGCTGGTCCACTGCTGTTTTACCTTTTCTCGTCCGCAAGAAAACAAACACACAGAGAGCTTGAAAATGGATGCCGAGAGATTAAACTCCGTTTTATCAAACGTGTGCTCATCCGTGAAGAAAATATTTTTTCCAGCGGATGTCTTAGTTACAACATGATTGAGCTAACTGGAGTAGTTTCATGTCGTATCCGACAATGGGAGGCTTTTAACAAATGACGTCCTGATGTTAGCTTTGCTGCTAGTGTTAGCTGTCCCTGTCAACTGCAGCCACTGATGCTTTCTAGACATCGTGATTTCCCAAAACTGAATAAATACCACACATAGCAACACAAAACTGCTTTGTTAGCTCAATCATGTTGTAACTAAGATATCCTCTGGAAAAAATGTTTTTTTCACGGACCGTTTAATGAGTTATTACCTATTACAGACACTGCTAACGGCTAAGAAATAGTATGTTTGTTCAATCATTGTGTTTGTAGACTTTACAAACGGTGATACAGTAATGTGAAAAATGTGATATATATATATATATATATATATATATATATATATATATATATATATATATATATATATATATATATATATATACACATATACATACACATACACACACATATAGCTAAAAGCTCTGCTGGTTTTCTACCCGGAAGTATTTGTAAACAACAAGGCGATTCCCTCTATAGTCTGGCCGGACGGATGAGTCATGGCCTTGTAAAAGATTATGTTTCTTTCTTTTTGTTGGCGAGAATGTGTCGCCGCAAACGCGACAAACATCCACTAACTTTGACGGCGTTTTCTGCGAGCGTGGCTGAGCCATTTTGTATCGCCACATGTGTTTCTAGTGGGACTATGTTTACAAGCACAAGAGTTCAGCGAGCCACCGAAGGACCGCCCTGCAGATTTACTATTGGTTCTGCAACGTAAGGAGCTTTTTTAAACTCTGAAATTGTATCCGCCCATCTAAACACAAAATCAGGGAGAAAGTCATCAGTCTTTAGTTAAGCAAAGCGTCTAAAGACTGACTTGTGAGTCTACATAGAGACAGACAACCATTCACACTCACATTCACACCTACAGACAATTTAGAGTCACCAATTAACCTGCATGTCTTTGGACTGTGGGAGGAAGCTGGAGTACCCAGAGAAAACAGCCCCCTACCCTGGGTCCAAACAAGGAACCCTCTTGCTGTGAGGTGATAATGCTAACCACTGCACCACCGTGCCACCCAGTTCGCTTAATGTTTCTTACTCCTACTGTATGTCCCTACCATCATCCAAAGTCCTCTCCAGGATGGGTGGAGAACTGGGTCGTCCATCTCCAATCCGTGTGAAAGCCAGAACCTGGATCTCATAGAGCACGTATTTCCCCAGACCAGTCAGCTGGACACTGTGGGTGGCGTTCCCCTCCACTGTCCAGAAGTGGACTGCACTGTCAGAGTCCTTCTCTTTGTACACCACCTGATCCAGTGAGGACATAAAGAGAAGTGGGAGGGAAAGAGGGAATTTGGAAATTAAGTGGCCTCACATACTGTCACCCTGCTGCTTCGCTTGTGTTGTGCCCAAAAATAACTATCATCTCTAAAAAGTAATTAGAGGTCTTTGACTGCTCGGTAAATAAACACATAAAAAGCACAGACAGACCTTGTAGCCCAGAATGAGACCGTTTCTGTCAGGCTCGGGAACTTCAAACCAGCGCACCAGGATACTGCTGGAGGTGGTGGCGAAGGCAGACACGTTGGTGGGTCCACAGGAGGGGACTGGAAAACAAAGAGAGCAGAGAGGCGAAAACATTATGCCTGAATAGTCCATTGTTTGCGATTTACTCTGGAAAAAAATGCATTTGTCACGCTCCCTGTGTGCACGTGTATTTACTGTGTGGACGTAGGTGTTCTGCAGAGATGCAGTTTGACTGATCTGCTATGGTTATATCATGTATGCTTGTGTTTGCACAAAGCCTCTGATATCCCGGTATACCCTCCAGGCCTGCTGGAGAAAAGAAAAAAGACTCAAGAATAGGCCTTTTCTCTTCCTTGGCACTCATCCCTGGACATAATGCGCTGATTCCTAAGAATTTGCTGGAGTGAGTGGAAAAAAAGAGCAGAGGAATTCCACATTCGTGTCCATGTGTTCTCAATTTCCTCAGTCTCCTTCCTTCACTCCTTCCATTCCTCACTACCCAGCGTCTGGTGAGTGCTATGAAAGCAGGAGCATGAAGGGAAAAGAGTTTGAGTTTTTTTTACTCAAACAGGGGTGGGCTGCTAAAAAGATTCTAGCATTGAGCTCTTGAGTAGGACGCAATCTGCTCACACATAAATTCAACATATGGCAAAGTGTAAACTGTAAGTGTATGTTTGTTACTTCTAATATGACTCATAGATGTTCAACACAGATGTTGCAAAAACAGTATCAGAGGAGTAATCAGAGGGCTTTCTTTTTTAGAAAATCAATATAAATATGTTTGTGGTGCTTGTGTAGGGATTTGTGTGTTGCTGTGGGGCTGTTTCAGGTGTGAAACAAACACCTCATTTCAAATATATTTAGAATATTTAGAAGCAAACAAATGTGCCTCTAAATATTTTATGGTCCAGTGTGAAGGATTTGGGGGGGATGTACTGGCAGAAATGGAATTTATTAACTATGTTTTCTTTAGTGTCTTATCACCTGAAAATAAGAGTCATTGTCTGTGCATTCAAATACCCACATTACCATACTATATAGTATGGCAGAAAAAGATTTAGTATGTCCCAATAAATACCAGGATGTTGTACTACATCTGGTCCGATGATGCAGTATGTAAGCCAGCATGCTTTTCTGGCTATTCTGACCCACAATCCTCTGCACAACGAACGATATGTCACATCGCCTGAGCCGCAGAGAGATGACATCTTGACAGCTGTTTGACAGTTGTCAGAAACTGCAACGACGGCTGGCGGCGCATTCAAGTTACTGATGACCAGTTGAACAGTAATAACAGGAATACTGATTAAGTGAACAAAGAATCACAAACAACAAAAGGACATAACTATAAAAAACAATTACAGAGCTGCAGATGTAAATGTGTTTCACTGTCGCAAATATGTGAGAATCTACAATCTGTGCAGTTATAACTTTAAAGTTAAACTACACACATTGCAAAATAACAACACCAGAGCTCTCTGGGTTGATCTCTATCTCTGGCGAACTTGGTAAGTGGTGTTCGTTTTATCTCCAAGGTAACCGATATAAAAGCAAAAGGGTCAACGTTCAGAGCGCAACGTTACGAGCCAGTAGGATGTCGTATGTATGCCCATTGTGTGCATACTGCATGCAACAGTAGGTACATTTTAAGGGCAGCTGCAGTACGTACTAAAAGTAAAAAGAAAAAGTAAATGCTTCATAACACTTAGACGGAGCCATTTATATCAAAGTATGGTGGAGATCTTTGTCCAAGGAATCCGCCATGTTTCTACAGTAACCCAGAATGGACAAACCAAACACTGGCACTAGATAGGGCCATTTGCTGCTTTGAGTCTGCCACCATAGTTAGCAGCCCCTCTGCGACGAGCTTAACAGCATCCAAAAAAACCCAATGATTTTTAACGTGACACTGCTTTATTCAGTGTTTTCACTGTTTTAAATCACTGGGTTAGTTTGTTTTGAAGAGATGAGACCTCTGTAGATAATTCAGCTCCCGATAAAAACCTCCTGAAAGTCTGAAACTTAAATTATCAGAGAAAAAAGTCTGAGCACACATGCCGGGTCCATCTCCGACAAGCTGAACTTGGAGAGGAAGAGACCTCTGGGGATAATTCAGCTCCTGGTAAAAACCTCCTGAAGGTCTGAAACTTAAATTATCAGAGAAAAAAGTCTGAGCACACATGCCGGGTCCATCTCCGACAAGCTGAACTTGGGAGAGGAAGAGACCTCTGGGGATAATTCAGCTCCTGGTAAAAACCTCCTGAAGGTCTGGATCTTAAGTTGTCAGAGTAAAATGTGTAAAACAGCGTTGGAGAAGCATGGTGTTTTAACATGAAACTGCTTTAGTAAGTGTTTTTTACCAGTTTAAATCATCAGGTCTGTTTAATTTTGAGAGGAAGAGACCTCTGGAAAATTTGGCTCCTGGTAAAAACCTTCTGAAGGTCTGGATCTTAAGTTGTCGTGAAAAACAGCGTTGGAGAAACCCTGATTTATAACATGAAAATGCTTTGTTCAGTGTTGTGACCAGATTTAATCACCTGGTCCATTTGCTTTGGAGAGGAAGAGACCTCTGGGGATAATTCAGCTCCCAGTAAAAAACCTCTGCAATCCTCACTGCAAGACGCTTCTAAATCCTGCATACTGCTCCTTTAAGTAAGCAACGCTATGTTTTTGTAATCCTAATGACATCAGACAACCGCTGTTTTTCACCGAGGACGACGGATAAGGTGCTAACTCACCAGACTCCCTCGTCCTGCCTCTGACTGGCTGGCTCCAGGGGCCCGTCCCGATGCCGTTGACAGCCTGGACCCTGACCTCGTACTCCGTCCACTCCTCCAGGTCCTCGATGGTGAACTCTCTTTCCAGACGGTCGGCAATGATGTGGGTCAGCGCCCGGCCCTGAGAACCCGCACGGGAGTACTGAACCCTGTAGCCCACCTGCTCTGCATTGCCGTTGTATTCCCACTCAGGCAAAGGCTGTGCATGAACATTGAGAGACGGGATGGAGAGGAAAAGTGTGTCAAAACAAGCCAGACTCCTTAGAACATACCACTTTGTCATGGTCTAACATTATGGATAATTTGGAGAGGATAAGCAACTTCCTACTTACCATCCATCGTAACCAGAGGCTGGTCTCACTGGCGGTGCGCAGGGTGACGTTGGCAGGTGCCATGTCAGGAGGAGCAGGCAGGGTCTGGATCTTCCTGGAGGGCTGACTGGCAGGACTGGTGCCCACAATGTTCACCTGACGCATGCGGAACCTGTCGTTTGGAGTTAAAACATTATAATGTGTCCTGAAATCACAGCTCAGAATCTGGCAACTTGAAATGAATATTATGAGCTGTACTGTAATACCTGCAGTCTGCATCCTGTTACATGAGGCTTATTGCATTTGAACGGAGATCAGAGCGTTGAATATGAATACAGTACGAACATGAGCGGAGGGCTTATTTTTGTTACAGCCTGAATATGCAAAAAAAAAGCACCATTTTGATCCAATGTGAGTGATTAACTCTGCTAAAATGTAAAGTGGCAGCGCTGATGTTGGAAATGATGAGAACTATAGCTGCTGAAGGTCTTCAGGGATTGGCTCAGTGAAGTGTTCGGTGGTTTATATTGAATGTGATCATGGAAAACAAGCCGACTGCAGTGAGATACAGATCATGTGCGTGCTGTAAAAGTAATTTCAAAATCACACTATCCGTAACGAGCTTGTATCCAAATCAAAGGAGGAGAGGAGGAGATAAAGCTCCTGGGATGTGCTGAAATTAGACGAGATACTGGAAAGCACAAACACCTTATCTGTTGTTTGTCACAATCGGCACGCGCTTAATTTCCATGTTATCTGTCATTAGATTATACTGGGAGAATCATGAGAAGGTTTGTCTCTAATAAGGGCATTTTATTGCTGTAATAACGCAGTATGCTGTGTAAACAGTGGACAAAATTAAAGTCTGTGCTTTGGGCCTAGCTGCATGTGCACTTGTGTTTGTTTGCTGCTCAATCTGGACCCATTTACATGATTCATGAAGGTTCAGTGTGCAGGATTGAGGCGTATATGTTGGCAGAAATTGAATATATTATAATAGGTATGTTTCTTTAGTGTATAATCACCTGAGAATGAAAATCATGATGTTTTTATCACCTTATAATGAGCTGTTTATATCCACATAGGGAGCAGGCCCTCGCTCACAGAGTTAGACATGTTTCTGCAGTAGACTAGAACTGGCTCTACAGAGGGCCATTCGTATTTTTACGTTGGCCACCATGGACAGAAGTCTCTCCGTGATGAGAGCGTTTAAACATGAAACTGCTTTGTTCAGTGTTTTTACCGGTTTAAACCCAGAGTTGTCTGAACTGGTTGATAACCAGCTTTGTAGTACCTGCTATCCAGACGGCTAATGGGTTAGTCAAGCAACGAGAAGATATCCTGGGTAAGTTGAACTGGCTTCGTCGTACAGGCCTCTGGTCCGTTTGTTTACGTGAGGCGAAGACATTTGCGGGTAATTCAGCTCCCAGTAAAAACCTCCTGAACAATAAACACTGAAGGAATTCTAACCAGAAGCTTCAGCTGGTTGCAATCTGCCGTCCTCACCGCTAGATTCCACTAAATCCCCCTACATCTTACACACTGTTCCTTTAACCAAAACCTCTTAGAGTCAGAGGCTTGTGACAGATAACAGGAGACAGACATAGTTCCCAGGAGGCTACCTGTAGAAGGTGTACGGGTTGAGACCTGGCACCTCCAAGGAGCGAGCCTCAGGTTCGTTGGACACCTGGTGGACCATCACCCAGTCCTCATTTTCTCCCACAACACCCACCTGGGACCAGGACAAGAGAGAGTGTGTCAAATACAGCAGATACAGCAAGCGCGAACAGTGTAAGCACTGCAAACCTCTGAAGAAGAATCTTTTCTTGGGAGTCTTGTTGTTTACTCTAATTCTATTGTTGTTTATTCTATTGGTGTATATATTGTAATTACATTTTCACACTTCAAAAGTGAGACTCTTGTGAATTCAATGAGCCCACTTTTATTCATGTGTGATGATGTTAGCCCCCATAGCAGCCATTTTATTGTAGTGAGACCATTTTTTTTAAATGTACATCACTGTATAAAATGACCTATTGTGATGTTTAGGATAATCACAGCCCAGTGAAACTTTACATACACAAGCTACAGACCTGGAGCATTCAGAGGATGTGTGGCTTTTATAGGTATATTGACAATAAGAAGGGTTTCTGAGCAGTTTCCAGAACAGACGTGCTTGTCATCTAATCGCCAAAAAAATGCAGAAATCTCCAGATACCAAAAGTTTTTAATACCAAATCCCAGCACTGATATTTCTTTGGTGTTCCTCAAGGTTTTGGTGCATTAATATGGTATTTTGGACCATTTTTTAAATCAAATTTCCATCGTATACTACTATCATAATGTTCTAAGCTCCTATACACTCTCAACTTTCCAAGTCTGAATAGGACCCTAACAAAACACAGTGTTTACTTCATATTTATGACTATAAACACGTGCCTGATTAATCCTCAGGTTCTCTGCTTTCAGGTGATGTATAACGCGTATATGTAGCATATACTGTTGAACTGCTATCTCCCACTAAAGATCCCCTCCCTCCCTGAAAAAGACAATCTTTTTTCTCTGGTAGGGAGGGGCGGAGTGGAAGAGGTTAAGGGAATTGTGACTTCAGCTCTGGATTAAATCTGGTTCACCTGGGCCTCCACCTGCCAACGGGAAATGGAGGTCTTGCCATCATAGCCAGGTTTGAACTGCAGGGTGACAGAGCGTGGGCCGATGTTGGAAATTGCCATGTTGGTAGGAGGGCCAGGAAGCTCTGTGAAGAAGCAGGAGAGAGAAGGAGACAAAGAATAACTGACACTTCTATAGGTGCACTTTATGTGGCTGCCTCTCCCACAGGGTGGCTTTGCTTTGTAGACTTTGCTTGGGAAAAAAAAAAAATCCATCAACCACAGCGCCCCCTTGTGGCGGCACAGATACTGCACACACTCGGTGATCTGACTCCTTTCTCTCTCTTGTGCTCCCAACTTCAGCTAAAACAGCAAAACTAGATTAGACTTGGAAAAGATGCTTACACAGAGTACACAGGCGGAGACAATGCAATGAATGTCAATTACATCGCAGTTATCTGGAGATACGATTCAATCTGATATCTCACTGTTTACACTTGAGCTGAGTAAACAATAAGAATGGATTATTCCCTGGAAATCCTGGAGGGGAAACAAATCTGAAAATGGTGAATTCAAAGAACAGCAGGAGGGTTTTTTGTGTATATGAATATCATGGTTTGTTTGTGACTGTATGTAGGGATGTTTTTGTTTTCCTGTGTCTAGGAAGGTATGTATGAGCATAAAATAATTCATTCTTCATCCTTTTTTTTCCTCTTGTGCTTTCCTCGAGATAAACAAAAAACCCACCACAGTATATCCCCATTCCACAGCACAATATAGTTTACATAAATCCAAGCTGAAGTCAACTGTGGCATATTGTGAGTGTGGACAGTGCCCTAATATTAAAGATATAATCACTCCCTCCGGCACACTGAGCAATTTTTTCCGAGATTGCTTAAATGCGGGTGTATTCAACCTTAATGAAATGCAGATTACACGTGTCGTAGTAAAATTAGCACTTCTAAATCATTTGCATGACTGATTATCGAGGTGGCTTTTAGCCGGATCATTACGGTACAGTTTGCAGGCACACAGGTGTTTTCCTTACACGTATACAATGAGAGTAATCACCGTTCTGGGGACTGTAACTGCTGCTCTGAAGCCTGCTCTCAATACAACAGCCTGTCATTTCACAGGTTTCACAGATGTACCGGCTCTGAATGCTGCTCGAGTAATTGATGTGGGCATTGTATTTTCTATGACACAATTTTGCAAATATGAAATCATTAAACACCGTAATTGTCCTTAAAGCTCTCGTGGGAGCCGTTAGTTTGCGGATGTGGCGCTGATATGTGTAGGGGTGGGGTGTTTTTTCTGCTCTGTCCCAGCCGAGGTGACTGGGGCTCTGATTTCATTTTGTCTGGCGCCAGACGACAGAGAGTGTGTGTTCACAAAATTTAATGTGAAACAGTAAATATGCAGGACGGGAAGGTTTAATAAAGGTTCCCACCTCTGACTGAGACATGTTAACAGAAATCCTGCACTATAAACTGGAGAGTTTGAAGGAGGTACAATGGCTCTAATGAAAGATGCCACTGAGGTGCATTATGGGAAATGTAGGATCCAGTGTTTTTGGTGCTTGACACCTTACAGGAACTAAAAGGCAGGATAGCTTGGTCTTGATTGCTTCCTTTTGATAATTATTTTTCCAATCAGTCCCTCAAGCACCTCTGCCAGTGGAGATCTGTGGATTATCGAGACAAAGTAACTGGTAGACCTGCATGATGTGAGGAAAATTTGCAATGTGCGAGAACAATAACTACGTTAGCATGCACAAAATATTCCAGTTTTGGCCCCTATTCCCAAAAAGACAAAACTCCTACTAAGGCTGGGCAGTATCAAGATATTATATTGTTATCAAGATATGATATAGAGATATATATTGAGAAATATATAGTCTTGATATGAGACAATATATCACCTTAGCTTTTGGTTATCGTTGTATTGTGATATTGAATAAATTCCAAGCAGAAATTCTCCTTCCAAGCAGAAATGTGAGCTTGACTTTTGGGCATCTATCTCAACGCCAGACTTGTGCTGCTGATCGCCACACAAGACAATGAATATAAAGGGAAACTTTGCTGATATTCAACCAGCTGTGTGGCATCACAGTGTGTGCTGCTGTGTGGTATTTGGCTTTGCCCCTGTGCTGCTGCCAGCACCCAGACCTCTGCAGTTGGACAGGTGGGGAGCTCCAGAGGAAGCCAAACAACATTGAATGTGATGACACACAGCTGGTTGAATATCAGCAAAGTTTCACTGGTTCCTGTACAGCAGGGTCGGCCTTTGTTTCACTGTTATAATCATTACAAAGCAAAAGCAGCATGTGTATACATTCAGTAGGCTATATCTTCAGTAGCTAGCTAGCTAACCCTACACTTTTCAGGGTTTGATTTTGGTTTTGGAACAGGGAAGAAACGTAGATCTTTTCCCAACCTCTCCAGGTAACGAGTATCATTAATACACGGACAACATTTAGCGTCAAAGATTTACTCACCTAACAGAAAATCTGCCCACATTTGGCACTTGATTTCTGACCCTAATGGTGGGTGTAGATAAAATAATTTTTCTTATTTTTTGCTGTCTCTTGTGATGTGATGTTCATATCATGATAACTATAACTATGACAATATGATTTATCGTTCAGCACTAGTACCTGAGTTTGAGGGAGATATCCTTTAACAGTGTGGCTTGATATCACAAAAGCTAAGTGAGAAAATAAGGTTTTGTTTGTGTGTAATTTGGGTGTACTGACCCTTGCATGTCTGTACTTATAGTTTGGTGACTGACCTGGCGGGACACCGGAGGAGATGGTGGAGGAGGACAGCTGGCCCTGGCCTTTGGAGGTCATTCCTGCCACTTCGATGGTGTAAGTGGTGAGCGCGGTGAGTCCAGTGACCCTGTACTCTAAGGTGACGTTCGGCAGGTAGTGGGTAACTCTGGTGTTTGTTCGGTTGTACTCCTCCCACGAAATGCGGTAACCTGGAGAGCAGCAGAGATGGGTTGACAGCAACAGACACAGAATCCTCTCAGGGAAAATTCAACAGCAGTTTTACTACAATAGCAACTCTCAGCTCGCATGCTACGGGGCAAGCTAACAGAAATATTAAATTAACTTCATCAAAAATTGAATATAGCAAATTAAATCAGCCTGTGATTATACCTCCCTGCACACACACACACACACACATCCTCCACCCACTCCCATCCACACACACACACGCTTACCCTCTCAAAGTTAATGCAATTTGCTCCTTGGCCAGCAGCTCTTTTCATGTGATTGCATAAGGCATTAGGCAGCATTTCTTGCCAAATCAATAATTTCACATGGCATGTCAGTGTTTGTCTCCTGGGAGTGTGCAGCACATTAAAATGCTTTGGGAAAACACTTCACAATATTCTGCTAAATCTCAACCTTTGTAAACACTTGTATATTAATGTCACTGGTGGGCATTTGTTCTTCACTTGAAGTTGAAGTAAGAGAATTATGCAAACTGGAGCTGAAGTAAAATTTGGCTAATAAGAAAGATATTTATTTACGATATTTTGACTGTGCATCCCTGGACAAGTCAGATGAAATCTTTATTTTGAAGATAAAGGCCTTCCCATTTTATATTTTTACTCCTGCTCCTCGTTTTCGAGTGCCACCTTGGAACACAGATACAAGGGGTAGTGGTTGAAATCGTCCCCTATGAAATGGGGCAACCCAACAGGATCCTTATATGCTGGTGTTCACAAAAACAGACACACTGAATGTTGCCAGATATTGCCACTATGCCGTCATCTGCAGTGGTAATTTCTTTTTCTTTGGCTACAGGAAGCCTCTGCGTAATTTCATACCACGGAAATGGAGCTTTTTTGACTTCATGGGCCACCGAGCAACTTTCATAGGAATAAGCAGGGTCCCACCTTGAATGCTGTATCCAGGTCTCTTAATACATTCATGCTCTAACCCAACAACAATCGAGACACCCTCCTAGACATGAATGCGTAAAATGTAGGGTTATGGGCTAAGTGGTAAGAGTACGGGGTGTTTTGGGATTGGGCCAAATTTACTTTTATTTCTCAGGACTGGTTACTGTGTCATTTTCTTTACCCTAAGCATAAACTGCTCCTCATGCATAATGAAAGACGGTGTTGACTGTATGATACAAACCCAAATTGCAAGCACATTGTCTCATACTAAAAAATGTAGAGATTAATGAGAAGCTAAATTTAACCAAAAGCCAAATGATCTCTCTGTGCACAGTTACAGATTCTGTACCATTTGCCATAGAAACAGCAAGGTTTAACGATCTCCCTGAGACCAGGAGCAGCTTTGTTTTTCACGTAATTTGGACGAGAATGAAAACAGTCCATGTGAAGTTTTATTGCTCTTTATATAGTACAGTGATTTAAGGGCTACATTTTTAAAACGTCCTTCATCTCTGCTTACTTCTCCCATTATAAAAGCCTTGAGATGTGTTTTAGAGCGGGAGCCTTTTTTTGTGACAGATTTTATTTGCAGCTCAGGGAGAAGAAACAATGGAAGTTATATCATTTTCTGACAAGTGTTGTCTCGCTGCTGCAATGGTATATTTGATGTCTTATAAGCTCATGCCTCGGCAGCAGTATGTGCGTGACGCAAATAGAATAAACAAACAATGAAGTAGCTGTGTACCCACGTCAAGAGCTACGTGTGCCGGGCTCAATAAATGAGATGAAGCAGTTGATAAAGTCCCCAAGCAGACATGTTTATATGATTCACAGTCACACCAATGTTTTGTTATATGTTTTTAACACATAATAGTATTTAAAACTCTGAAAAGGGGCCAGGAGGTAAATCTATTGTTTCCCCTTCATCAGATCTTGATCTTGAGCTTTGGCTTTGGCTTTCTCCAGCACTACTCACTAAGTTGACCTGTGAAAGAGCAGTGTGCATCAAGATGGCTAGCATTAGCATAAGAGGATTTTAGCGTTGCTCATCGTGGACTATATTGCTGTCATTGTTCATTTTAGTCAAACCATACAGTTTGAAAACGAGGCGCGGCTTAGGGAAGTGCACAACAGCTCAATGTGAACACCTCTCTAGTGACAAACTCTGCACAGACACAAGTCAGTATAGCCAAAATCAGACATTTTAGGGGACATAAAGAAAAGAAAAACACATTTCTGAGTGGAGGGGGACTGTACAAAAGTAACATACAACAAAATCTTCCTGTGATTGGTTTCTCTCAGCAGAGCTGTGACAAACACCACCATGAAAAAGCTGCTATTTCCATCCTTTCTCGCCACACTATAAGCACAAGTTTGGGGTGAAATGCATGTACCTGTGAGGACTCCATTCTTCTCGCCGGGCTCACTCCAGCTGACTTTAAGTGAGGTGTCCAGGATCTCAGTGAAACTCAGGTGACCCACAGCACCGGGGGCTGGACAGGGACAAATAAGGATAATGAGCTGGGCCTTACAGGCAAATGAGACACTCTCCATACAGTATTAATTCACTGCTGATCATAGCTGCAAACTGGTGACGGCATTAGCATTTCAAATATGTTTACAACAAAACGAGCAAAACAAAGTAATTGCTGGGAAAAAAAAAAAAAAAAAAAAAATGAAGACAAGTTGAGGGAAATTAAGAGTTTTTAAAGCCTAACCAATCATCTCTGAGGGAACTAACTCCCAATTATGATGATCCTGGCTGGATGCAGAATACACTCCGTCATTAGCACTTCTCTACAACTTCGTTCTGCATGAATAATAGATCTTGCCCGCAGGACGTGTTACTGTGAGATGCTCGTGTCCCCTCGCCACCACACGAGAGAGAAAATTGTGGAAGAAAAGTCACTTACTGTCCTCATGTGTCCTTAATGCTTTGGGCGGGCTGCGGGGGCCGTCTCCGGGCGTAGTGAAACACAGCACAGAGGTGTAATACTCTGTGAACTTCTTCAGACCTGTCACATATCCCATGTGGACGCTGTCCTGGAAGTTAGGTCGCACTGTTACCATGGCAACTTCTTCGTCCTTGCCAGGCTCCCAGGCCAGCAGCTAAAACAGACGCGCGGAAAGGGAAAAAGTCAGTCTGAAGAAAATTACCCAGACAGCAGCTAATCATTTTTTCTGTAATAATCCTCACACATTCAGTCTCACAAAACTAACAGCAGTGTCTCTCCCCGGTAATCCTGAGCCACTCGGAGGAGTTATTTGGCATCATAGCTCCCCCAAATATATTTAGAAAGATACCCTGAAGAGGTTTTGATTGGCTCCATTATGACAAACTGGGAGAGGCAAAGAGAGTCAAGGCTCATGAGAGGCATGATAGCATCCCATCATGCATGTTGAATGCGGACCATATAGCATCTACAAATGGGACCTGGATCGACCAATTAGGTGCTTAGGTAATGAGTCCCAGTGGCGGGTCTATTGGGTTTGTTTCAAGTTTCCAGAGTGAGAGAGCTTCCAGGGAAGTAAAGAGCTGGCAAGACGATGTCAGAGGGATGGATCCTTGACTATCTGCCACTCTCTCTCTCTCTGTCTAACTTGTTCTGTCTTCCCCTAAAATTCCTCCTTTGCCTCACTTTCAATCACCTTTTACACTCTGTCTTCACTTTTTCTATCTACAGCCTTAAAGGAATACTTCAACCCCCCTACTGACTACTTCTATGAGTTACTCATCCTGTGTTACGTTGAATTTGTGAAGAAAATTTTTCCTCGCATGCCTCTGGTGATCAAAGAATCCCGAAACAGAAAAAAATCTCGATGAATTCATGTCACAGGGGTCCACGATCAATATCAGCAAAACTCTACCAAAACATCTCTCACACAACTCATGCAGTATAATCCAAGTCTAATATGTCCAGTTGTACGCTCAGTGCTTTCCAAACAAACTTTCCGAAAGGAAGCTCAAACTAAAAACGAAACTTGACTCCATTGACAAAAACAGTAATTTTACCTTGCTGAACACTGGAGCTGCTGGTCTACCGCTGCCTCATTAAGTCAGTTTGTCTATGTTATTGTGTGACTTTGGTGACCCTGAACTAACCCTTAAGAACGCTTTTTGTCAATGGAGTCTGGCTTTGAAGAGAGCATAGATATGTTTTAACTTCAGTTCAGTACCTCGTCAGAAAGTACCGTCTGTTTGGGAAGTACTGAGCATACGACTGGATAATGAGACTTGGGTTATACTGCACGAGTTGTGTGAGAGCTTATAAACAGATGATTTGATATAGTTTTGCTGTTGTTAAACTTGGACCCCTATGACTTCAATTCATCAAGAATTTTCTCAGTTTTTGGATTCTTCATTCACCGTGGGGTCACGCAAGAAAAACAAACCTTTCTTCATTAATTCAGTGCAACATGGGGTAAGTCAGTGGTGTACACATTGTCTTTATTCCATGACTTAAAGTATTCCTTTAAGTGTCTCCCTGGAAAAAAAAAATCTAGTATTTAAAATTCAGATTTGTACAGTGACCCCACCGCCCAGCTGAGTGAGGCCTGTGGAGCGCTATTGAACAGCGAGACAAAAGGCAGAGAAAAAACCCCAATGACATAATTAAGTCTCAACAGAGAGTCACCGGAAAAATAGAACTACCCTATAGCTGTGACTTTATGATTCCCTGTGGGGTACATTTGTTTCATGAACTATACACAAGAGGCAGAGAGATGGACTATATTCAAGAGCCCATGACAAAATAATGAAGATATTCATCATTACGTGCGCACGGCTTCACAATAAAACATGTGAGAAATGGTTGCAAAGATAAAGAGAATGACCTCCGACTGACAAATGGGTGAACACAGTCCATCGTTCACGATGGCACCAAATATCTTTTGCCCCTTGGCTTTTCTCTCCCTCTCGCTACACAGGATATGTGATACTACAAGCTCAGCTCTGACAGTTCTGTCAATGGACGTGGTGGCTGGTGGTGACGGCACCGTGGCGGCTACTGACCCTGTAGCCCTGGTTGATGCCGTTGATGAACTGAGGGTTAGGGGCTGTCCACGTAAAACGGATAGTTGTCGAGTTGACCGCCTCGGCCTGCACGTTGCCAGGGGCGATGGTGGGCACTGGGATGGACGAGGAGAGGAAGAAAAAGGGAGACAGAGGGGAAGGAAAAAGGGAAGAGAAAAATGGAGGAGCAGGGAGACAAAAAATAAAGGTGTGAGAGCACATTTCAGTTGACTGCTGGAAGTCTGCCTGCATCTATTTTGATGTCAGTATTGATCGCTGCTGCACAGGTCACGGCAGATACCGCCATCACTCTCTTTCTGATGACACCAACACCTAATGCCAGGGCTCTCTGTGGGTTTGTTTGTGACTGTGTGAGCTGCTTATGGATTTCAGGGGGCTGCCACACCTTTGTGTGGTCCTCACAAAGAAGAATCAATGCTAATGCAGCTGAACATCAGTCAGCTGGGTTTTAGTAGAAGATATCAGTCAGAGATGAAAATAAACTTGATGCTAACTAGAGGAGTTTTTAATTTGTGTACTTACAGGATGTTGCATCCAGCCTCATTCATCATTAATAATCACCATGCTAAAATGAAACGCTTGCTTAAAATTAACACACATAAATGCAGACTCATTGGAAATGACACATTCAGTGATTAAGAAAGAAAATAGTCAGCATATCAGCTTTGTTCTCAGATCAATAAGATTGATGATATAAGCGCTCACCTCCCTGCAGAGTCCACTCAGTGACTTTGTGGCTGAAAGTGCCCAAACCCGCCCCATTGTAAGCAGCCACCTCGATCTCATAGTTTGTCCAGATGATGAGGTCCTCCAGCAGCAGGTTTGTCACATCAGGACTGGAAATGTTCTTCATCTGGTAGTCCACAGGCAGCCCGGTCAGACGGTACCTGACACACACATATGTGCAGTTTAAATGCTGGACTTTGCCACAAATTAAAACCATTAGAGACCAGCGTGAATCTGATGGTCCTCTGACAAAGAGAGGACATCACAGCACTTTGTTGCCAGAGCCAGTGCACTGGACTCCCTGCTAGGGGGAGACAAAGCACCAGCAAACAAGCAATTAAAAACCACTGACAGCACTGACTGTTCGTCTGGAGAACACCTGCTGTTTCATTTGGATGTAATGAATAAAACGCCTGACAGAAAACCAAACTAATTATATGTTTACAGGATTTACAGTCATCCTGGCATATTGCTGACTCTGCCTATTAGAGTCACTAAAGTTTTTCTTAAGTCTAACCAGTCATAAAATTCTAGTTTTCTCTCAGACTGAATTAATTTTTAAATGATGTAGTCGTGTCAACTGGGAAATTAAGTTAAAAACATTGTCAGATGGATCAAGGACATTTTGGTGGGGATTTTTATATGTGATGGTGTGTGTGAGACGGGTAGGATTTCATTTCAGTGTCTTAATATGTCTTGATATTTGTTCATACTGAAACTGCAAATCCTAAATTCTAAATTGCACAAAAGGAAATCAATCAGATAAAAATAACAGCCATGATGAGCAGATGAAAACACAGTTTCCTGTTGTATCATTCAAACTCTAGATATTTGCATTACTCAGTATTAAGAGCTGCTGTGTGTGTAACAGGACATGATGGTGAACCTCACGCTGAGCTCATGCTTCTAACCTCCAGTCTTTAAAATACAAGTAAGAAGCTAGACAGAGGGCATTTAAGTCGTGCCTCCACCAGAGGAGAAACCAATTCATCGCTTGTAGTGTGTAAAGGTGCTTTCTTGTTATTTACGACTACTAGCAAACAACAGAAAACACCTAAAAGCTGCTGTGTGTCGGGATGCACCACCAACAGGGTAAAGAACCCAGAACTAAGTTTTTATAAGGTGCAGAGCCGAAAAACAGAGCCTTTAAAGCAGGAACTGACGAGACATGAGCAGGAAGAATGAGAAAGCTGTGGGATTCTGATGCTCAGTATGCTGAACGCTAATTTGGCTAGACAATCTGTCGAAGTTGAAGCTTACTGAGCTATGCAGGCCTGGTTTTGATCTTTGCTCCGCTGATGATCTTACAGGTGATTTGATCAGGTAGTTGTAAATATCAAAGTATTTTCCTTCTGGCCACTCAGTGGTTCACTTCTCCGAGATAAGCAAGGCGAGGAGAAGGGGCACTGAGACAGACTGACAATATTGGGTTTGTCAGAATATATTTTCCTCTATGGTGGATAAAGGGTGCTAAAATAATCCTTTGACACATTTGTTAGTGTTTCAGCCCTTGGTGGCGTGTTGAGGTTTTCAGAGTTTGACACGTTACGCTCTGTCTCTGTTAGGTGTCAGTGGAGAGGTGGATGAACAGAGATTTTACCGGACGGTGTAGCCCCTGAGGATGCCGTTCTGGTGGCTTTCCGGCGGGGGCTGCCACTGGATCATGATGGACTGGTTGGTCCGGCCGCTAGCAATGACGTTTTGAGGAGGAGCACTGGGGGGCTCCTCTGGGAGAGACACACTGCAGGACACATAGAAAGAGCAGGTATAAGGACACAAATATTAAAGGTGCAGTAGATTACATTAACAAAGTCATGGACCAGTGACACAGCTCTTCACTATATAAAACAGAACCCAGTTTTCATGGGTATAAGTAGCAGCGTCTCTGCCATTTATGGTGCTGCCACGACAGCACAGTAATTTGCAAACAATTTAGCCCCCTTTCTGGGCATCCCATGTTGCTGAAGCCCTCTTACGACCAACCTGTGAGTGTCTCCTAGGCTGCTAACTATGAGGACAAGTAGTCTGCACCTATAACTTAGGTCTGAGATGGTATTTAGGAATGGTTTGTATTTGATGACCTCGGTCATAAAGGCATCATCAGTTCCCAGCTGGCGGGTCGTGGGTCCATTCTGAATGGACTGCAAGTGACTCACGAATAGGGTTGTCATGAGAGCCGATACTTAGGTACCAAGGCGATGCCAACACGCAAAAAACACGTCAGTACCTAATTTTTTTCCGGTACCGTATGTACCAGATACAACTTTGCCCTCAGTGGGCCGTATCGATTCCTGTCTGAACTGACGGGGGCAGTAAACGCGCATCAGTTGGTGCCGAGGACGAGCGCCGAAGAAGAACGCCTGTTCTCCATTGTCTTTGCTAGAAACAATGGCTTTTACAAGTGCTGCTGGAGCCATAGCACCTCGGCTAGGAGTCGTGTGGAGATATTTTGCATTTGAGGCAGATGAAAGCGGAGTAATTATAAACCAGTGTGCGAACGGTGCGGAAAGGAGGAAACACTTCAAACCTGGCTTAACACTTAAAAGACAGACACCCTGACTTGTTTAAAGAAATCAAGGTGAGTGAGTTTCAATGTACCATCACTTGTGTTATGTTATACTTATCCTGAAATATACATGACATTATTTGGGTTTGAGGGCAGGCTTATTACGTTTATAGGGGCGGCTACTTTTACTCGCTACCTTACGTTATAACTTACCCTGTAAAGGATGGCTAACGTTATGTGACGTTGATGATGCCGTCTTTAACGTTACTTAATGGTGCATTTCAAGCCATTATTATTGGACTAATCGTCTGTCACCATATCTGTAAATTCAAAGTTTGAAACAGTTTTTATAAAGTAGTGAATTTAGAAATACATGAGTTCTGTTTTTTGATTTTTATCGTGGTATCGAATAAGTATCGAGAATTGTGGAAATTTACCGGTATTGGTATTGACTACTGAAATTCTGGTATTGTGACAAGCCTACTCACGAATGTATCAAGTTTGTAAAAAACACATTTTATGTTTGAAATAAAATTAATTTTCGGCACAAGCTCAAGTTTGAAGTGCTCTTTCCTGTCGCAGAGTGACAGACAGCTACTTGACAGAGACTTGACAGAGACAGCAAACTAGCTCGACAACATGGCCAAACAAGTATGATGCTGAATATATTAAACTATGTGGACCTTGAACTAATGACTAAAGAGAAATCTGGACTCTGTGGTTGCACCAGTTGGGAACCAGTGCTCTAGGCTAAAGTTAAAGGTGCAGGCTACCTGTAGAACAAACACCAATTTGGACTCTTCATTTACACACACAGACACGCAGAGATATGGTAAGGAGAGAGCAGTGAGAAATAGGATTAAAAGAACACCCTCTCTCTGTAAATCATCATGACCAAAGCTTTGGTTTCAAACTAAAAGCATAAAGCTTTGTAATAATGTAACAGAGGGCTTAAATGAAGCATATCAATTTAAAGCTAAACGCCAGTGTAACTTCCACAGAGGCTCCGACTACAAACCCTCTTTTTATGTCTCTCGGTTTCTTGCTAGTTTGCTGCTTTTGTTAAAAAAATCCTTGACCATTCCTTGTGTGCAAAATATGCACAGTGCCAAACCTTAGAGGTACATTATCCAAGAAAATTGTTGGCCACTGTTGTTGAACAGTATCGCCAGTGGAAGTGAAAGCCAAGCCCAGACTTGCTATATTTGCATTTTTTTCTGCGCTTTGTCCACAATTTTTGTAGCCTTTATCTTGAATGTGTGCTGCATACGGTCTGGCATCTGGTCACTACCTTTTTATAAAGCTCTGCTGTGCTCGGGAACATCCTGCACACAGAAAAATAAGAAGAAAATACAAGCGGAGGGTAGAATCTCTGCAGATATACACGACTTCTAGTGGGTCCTACATAGTGATTGAGAGGGATTACTTCTGTATGGGTATACACATTGTTTTCTTTAGGAAAATCCTGCATAGCATAGCTGTAAAACTCCACCTGGGGATGTCATACGTAGCTATTCAGCTACCTTAATGCCATATATTTACCTTGACAAAACACCACGAGTGTCTGGGGAGAGAAGATGCGTATAAGAGACTGGAGTGAGATCAGTGGCGGTGACTAAGTACCAAATGGCGTCACGGACCGTACAGTGCCAGCCCTCCCGCAACACACAGACGGAGCCCCCCGTGGCTCTCCTCTAGCTGGGGAGCTGGCAGCGTGAGGCAGTGTGACAGACTGGCGGAGTGAGGGAGGGAGGGGCGGTGAGGCATCGAGGGAGGACTGAGCTGAGTGCTAAAAGTTGTGTGAGGCTGCAGAAAGGCCAGACCTAATGTCGCCTCATACCTAAATCCCTCCTGCGGCTCTCGGGATGTGCGAGCACGCAGGCGTTGATGTTTGTGAATGTGTGTTTACATGTGATTGTGCATGTTTGTGTGTGTATCTGCTTTGGTAGGCTTACACGTATATCCCTCTTCACTGACTCTTGACTGAAGGGATCAGTCAAAGCGGGCGGTTGTCTTGGAAACGGGTTTCTGGAGCACAGTGTGCTGTTTGCTAACAACACCAAAGTTCTGAAGGTTCTTGTTTTTTGGCATTTAAGAATTCTCATTGCCAATTTAATGATACTGACATAGAGAAATGTTTTGGTAGATTTTAAAGCTCCAATGACAAAAAACAGGTATGGAAATGGTATGGACAAATATAACTTTAAGGCCTCCCTACAAAGGAAACTGTATACTGGCATTTGTGTCTCTCTATTCTGCATTACCTTAATAAAGGGGACAGAAAACTATGATGATGTAGGTGTGGAGAGGTAGGAAAAGATACAGGATTTGTCTTTAGCTCACCGGTCTGTCTCCTTGCTGAACTGCCCCTTCCCCACATCATTAACGGCACAGAGGCGGAACTGATAGGAGCGTGCTGGGATCAAGCCATTGACTGTCACTGCTGTGGACTCTGGCTCAATATTGGCCAGCAGGATGGCCCAGGGAGCGTCTAGAACAGAGAAGATCAAGTTTAACACCTTGTGTCACACGTCTCTTCGTCTTTGCTATGCTAACCACTCACCCCAACATGTCATGAAATGTAACATTTTGAAAGCCTTAACATTTCTGGCCATTTCACTAATATTCAGAAGGGATTTTCACTCTCATGCCTGCAATCATTTTTGTCACGGCAGGTCACAATTTAAAATTCAAATTCATAAAATGAAACAAGTCATGCTGAGAGAAAGGAAGTACGAGCACGACGTGCTGCAGATCACAGGCCCGACACAGCTCTGCAGTGTATCAACTTAAATTGAACAGTGCGGCTAACAAGTTGAGATTAAAAGCAATGATGGACGTTCTTAATTAGTCTCATTGATCATGCTTTTAAATTCTTTTTCAAGTCCTTTGACGTATTTGCTTTGCAGTTAAGCTCATTGGGAAAAACACAGACGTCACAGAAGCCTGGCTGCGTGGAAATCGAAACAAGCGACATTTAATGTTGATCCCAAAAGTTCCCTTCCTCCCCGTCCCAACTCAGTATATACAATTTAAAGACCTAAAAGTCCCCAGGAAATTAAAACCGTCTTCCCAGTTTTAACCCTGTGTCCCTGTGTTAACTGATCATTATTCCTTGTTAATTCCAAAATATATCTTAAAAAAAATCAATATCAGAACATTTTAAAATCAAAATCCCCATCTTTTCCTCTAAAACCAAGTAAAATGGTTTCTAATGTTTGATGACTCATCCTACTCTCGGGCGTTTACAAAAGGTCATCCAATCAAATGAGAGTTTAAGCAACTGGCTAGCCACATCAGGGACAAGGGGACTTTAAAGTTGAGTAAACTGACATTTTCCCCCCATAATTTTGTTGATTTATTATACGCAATACATCCAACCGAGAAGCTCCCTTCAGATTTAATATGTAATGTTGATATATAAAACTGTAAAAAACACACAACAGTTGCTGTTTTCCATGTTTTCATCTCATTATAAACGTCATTCAGGTTAGGTTAGACAGAAAAGATAACGTGGGAGGAAGTGTGTGCTCAACTGTAAGCAATAAATATGAACAAGAGCCTTGTGTTAACAAATGAAGAGATTATGTTTGAGTAAAAACCAGTGGGCTTTTAATTTGACACAGAGAAAGAAAGTATTGAGTTAAAAAATATATAATTTTTTTCACATCTGTGACACATTCTGTGAAAGGTGTGATATTGCTGTGAAGACAATGCGGCAGATGAGCTGCTGGGTCTTGAGGTGATCACACTCAGGTGCTCTTTGGATACTTCAGGTGTACTGTGCTTATTCCATCCTGTGAAGGGCTAATTGCCTGGGTGCCACATCACATCCTACACAATTAATAATTTTTGATGGTAACTTGCATTTTTATATTTTTTACTGAGACCATATTCCAGCCCTTCACAAGATGAAGTGTAATGTAAATTAACAGATTTTCACTGTTTATTTTTGCTTTGAACCGCAATTGTCACACGGGAGGAAAAGGTAACACGCTGAATCTTGAGATGAGCCACAGCTGAGCCACGCTCCATGAAGAGTAAGAGGTTCCATGACGCACATGTGCCGCTCAGGTAGGCAGTGTGACCCATTCACTGGCTTTTTTTTTTTTTTGGAGTACCAGCTGGCGACAACACAAAAAAGATGCCCCGTCTCTGTAATCGCCCTTTTCCACCGAAATTAGGATGTGACAGTGTGTATGTGGGTTTTTAAACACAGGAAAACCTGCTAAAAATAGGTGGTAGACACTGTTTCCATTGTGTGTTGTTGTTTTTATCTGACAGGTCACATCCAATGTCACGGACAGGCCTGAAAACAGGTGTGAGCGCTGGTTACTTCTGTTTTAAAACTAATTCTTCAGCCTCTCTCTCAAACTTGGTACTCACTACATTTTCAACAAAGTTCGAGCGTTGCCAAAGCCACATTACATGATTTTCACCACAATTTTGACGTCACAGAGGATCTTGAGAGCCACCTTGGGTCGGAGGTGAGTCGGCAGATAGCCTGCCACGACGAGTCCTCATGTGTGAACAAGCCTACGAGCAAGTTGCCCCCTCGTCTGCGACTGGGACTGGATATCTGGCATGCTAGAAAACTGGGAAAGTGTGACACGATTGACAAAGAGCATCAGCCAATGAGAGGTGGGATACGTCCCACGTCAGCACGCAGGAAGACGGAAGAAAGACGAAAGTTTCTAAAGTGGAATTGCTTATTTGGGCTTGCTCTCTAAACGTCACCTTCCTCTATATATATATCCATCTAATAAGTTATTTAAACGCATGATAGTCACTTCTTTCAGCTTGTTTCCATAGCCCTGGTTGCTTGTTTCTCTCCCAAGATCTGGCAACACTGACAAGCTGGCAAGCAACAACAACAACAATGGCGGCGTCCACAGGATCACGGGGAGCACGCTGTGTTTGGACCCAGGATAATAAAGAAAATCCATGCCTTTACGATGTGTCGTCTCCAAGTTTGGTGACGTCACCCCATTATCTGGGGCTCTGTTGGCGTGGGCTCGGTGGAGAAGTCTTGTGGTGTGCACACACAGGTCGTAACGCAGTTGGCGAGACTCCCGCTGACAGGAAACACACGTTGCCAGGTATGAACACTCAAAAGATTACGATAGTCTCCACGACACAAAATCAGGGTGAAAATTGTGTAATGTGAACTAGGCTTAAGACGGAGATGTACGGTATTTTGTGGTGGCGTGTCGCTGCATCATGCCGGCAACGGGGCTAAAGTTAGCGTGCCCACAGGGGTCACATATTTCCATCACTGGCAATTGGAGCTGATTGTTCCTGGAGCTGATACATACCCATGACTACTGCAGAGTTATTAGTGCTGGGTGTGGGTGCTGATTGACCCATTAAATAAAAAAGCCAGATGTTAGCAGGTGTTCATGGGTCTTCTGTGCAGTGGGATAGTAGCTTAACAGGCCAGTGGGCTAAGAGCGCATCCCATAATGCAATTTGCCTTCCCCATGTGTATTTCAGGGAATCATGATGCACAGAGCTCATGTTTCAGACTGATTCAATCAACTTCCCCGGCATAGACTCGCACTGGCCCCGGGCCATTGGTTATGTTGAACTCTGATGCAATAGATTGATGCATGACTGGAAAAGACTGGATATTATGTGACTTACTGTTCTCAGAAACCTCCAGGATGTAGCGTATGAGGGGACTGTTGCCATCAAAAGGCTTGGCCCAGGCCAGGTCGATGGCTCTTTTTTCAGACGCGCTCAACACGGCTGTGGGGTTCTCTGGGGCATGGGGCAGCTGCCTGCAGGGAACATCAAGACAACTTCGATAAATAAAAGAATCTCTCCCATCACAGCGAATCCTCCGCAGGGACAGAGCGTTACCGAGCATCGGACATTCTCTGAATGTCTCTCGCACAAATCTGAAGCAAAGCTGAATGTTTTATAACAGAGATATCAGTGAGAGAGGTGATGAAATGTGGCAAGACAAGACAGCAGAGATGGTTCCTTGTCAAGATGGACACACAGGCAAACAGGAGGAGATAGATATCACCGGGAGGGAGGGGGGAAATGGATTGAAAGGTATAAGGAGACAGATAGGAAGAAAATGCACAGACAAAGACATGAATAAATGAGGCCAAAGCTGGGGATCATTAATTCATTCAGCCATAAATTCAGATAAGCGCAGACAGATTGATCGATAAACCTTATAGCAATGAACAGATTCATGAAGTTACAAAAGGCGGCCAGCCAACCAGACGGCTGATTGGGTGACAAACAAACAAACAAACAAACAATCAGTCCATCAGTTTGGCAAATAGAAAGTCAGATGTCTCATTCATATTCAATCTAACCTTCCTGCAGTGACACACTGTGTGTACAATAACAGGCAAAGTTTGGGAAGTAGAGTAGGTTGGAGATGACAAAAACTATACAGAGGTGTTTGTGTAAGTACGAGTGTGTAGTCTCACAGACAGCGAATGGCAGTGGGAGGAGGGTTTCCCCTGGGGCTGAAAGTGTGTCGGGTGAGAATGAGGACAGGAGAGGTGAGGAGAAACAGGCGTCATTTAAGTGGAAATGAGTCAGAGGTGCAAATAAGAACCGGCAGCATGGCGGGGAAAGGTTTGGTGGTGGTAGGCGTGCGTGTCTGGCTCTGGCACGTGTGTGAGTGCGCACATGTATGTGTGTGTCCGCGTGCTGCATCGACTTGCTTCAGAGAACATGTTCTTTCCTGTGTCTTTGCACTGGAGAATACGGGAGGAACAAGAGTGTGAGAGGAAAAAGGAAAAGGAGAAAATAGAAAAGACAGGCAAGTGATGACGGCTGCTGTGGTTACCTGACACGGAGGTGAGCGCTGCGGGAGTCGTTGCCGCCGACGGAGGTGACTCTGCACGTGTACGTTCCGATGTCGCCGGACCAGGTTTGGGAGATGTGGAGCGTGCCATCTGCCTCCAGTCGCATGCGGGGGATGGACTGGACGTTGATCACCGAGCCCTCTTTTTCCCAGACGTGCCTGGAATGAAAAGTCATCGGTCAGCTGGCCTGTTGTTGGTTTTGTCATTTACATCATCACCATCGTCATCATCCTCTACATCCTATCCCCTTCAACTGTATCAGCTAGTCAGTTTAAACACACTGAAAATGTTTATTTGGACTAAAATGATGCTGTGGTGTTATTCACATTTTTGCCCATTAGTCAAAAAAACATCCAGTATTACTCACCAGCTGTGGTTTAGAGATTTCGGAAATGTGGACTCAAGCAACAACAACTTCAAACAGGGCAAAGAGGGCGAGCCTCCTAAAGTTTTCCAAAACTCTTTAAAGGTGTACCATGCAGAATTTGTCAGTACTGCTTGTAAACATAACAAACTTCTTCCCTCCTCCCTACACTGCAAGCTAATATACTACTGTGGGGATGTTACATTTGTTCCAATGGGAAAGCCGATACTTTTGCAAGCTAACTAAGCTAACCACAAGCATCTACCTGCTAAGCAGAAAACAAGCCGAGTCAGTGCGTACTTGCCAACCTATGACCTAAAAAGTACGGAGGATTTCAGAACTAAAACAGGGGGTTGAGTTTCAGAGACTTTGTTTCCTGCATTCTGGTGACTTTTAAAGAATGAAAATAACAAAATAATATGTACACTGCATCAGCATTTTTCTGTTAAATACACTGAATTTGGTTCATGCTCGAGGAGGGAGGGAAGCCGCACTGTACTTCCTGGTCCACACACTTCTGGATCCTGGGTGCCTAATGCGGGAGTCATACTTCTGTGTCAGATTGACGCTAACGCAGAGCCTACGCCGTGGCCTGACGTGCACCTCCCCAGAAATGTAACAACACGTGAGCTTGTGAGCTGAAACCATTTCCCTTTCACAGATAAGAAACAATAATTCACAATAATTGTGAAGACAATAAAGCCTCCACAAAAATAGCATTTTAAGTCTTGTGTGTGATTTATCCTGGCTTCATATGAGCAGGGTAAATCTCTGCTCATCGCTAGGCTAATTTATACAATGTAAAATGCTTTAGGCTTCTGCTAATAACGTTAGCATGTTGTATTTGTTTGGAAAACGTGTTTAGTATAAGACAGTTGTTTTGTCAGTGAACCTTGTGAGTTGTAATGGAGCCGAATTTTGTAACATTACCTTTGTTAAATGTTGCTGTTGTCCCTGGCTTCAAATGAGTAGAGGGAAAGTCCCCTAGCTGCAAGGCTAATTTATACAATGTAAAATGCCATAGGCTTGTGCTAATAACGTTAGCATGTTATATTTGTTTGGAAAACGTCTTTAGTGTAAGACAGTTGTTTTGTCAGTGAACCTTGTGAGTTGTAATGGAGCCAAATTATGTAATGTTACCTTCGTTAAATGTTGCTGTTGTCCCTGGCTTCATATGAGTAGGGGAAAAGTCCCCTAGCTGCTAGGCTAATTTATACAATGTAAAATGCCATCGGCGTGTGCTAATAACGTTAGCATGTTGTATTTGTGGGGAAAATGTGTCCAGATAAAGACAAGTGTTTGTCTGTGAATGCTGCGAGTTATAGTGAAGCTGATTTGTGTACTTGTGTTTGAAATTGTCTCTATTAAGTCATGTTTAACGTGTGTTTAATGTGTGTTTAATGTGTGTTTTGAATCAACTAAAATTTGCACACTTCTCAGAAACCACGCCCCCGAATAGTGTTTTGGAGGTGTTACTGAAGAGTGACACAGACACACCACCGCACAAGTATAAATGCTCTCCCCTAAAACCCTTGTTAGAGCGTACACATTTGTAACGTGGTCAGAATTGAGTGTCCACTAGAAGGCCGACCTGACTCATGTGGGCCTGACAGGCACCTCTCTCTGGCTCCAGAGGGTTGAGAAGGAGGGAAAGAGGGGAAAGTGCCACCAGGGAGGGAATAGTACACTATCAGAGTTGTAGAGCTTATACATGTTAGACAGTTGAATAATGGACAGAAATAACTAAGTGGTGTGTTCCAACTAAATATGGTGTGAGTTTTAGAAGAAGCTTGAAACTGAACAAACAAGTATTCTCTGTGGCTGCCACAAAATGAGACACAACTGCATGAAATTAGCTCAAAATGCACGATGGAATAACACTGTATGTTGAAGCACATGAAAAGCATGAACAAACCCATCAAAAACAGTTTCTACCAGATTTCCAGCACCCGGCTTGCATCACTTAGCTACCGCCTGCTGGGACGTGAACTATGATGTACACATGCATGTCAGCTTCAGATGGCGGGTTAACTCTTTTTGACAGTAAAGCAATGAGTAATCTGAGGTTTGGCTCGCCTTTTATTCCACCACAATCCGAGAAGAATATGTTATTAGCGAAGTATTTCATCTTTCTCCTCTCTGTCTCTTCAAACCCGCCATCAGAGCTGCCCTGCATGCATATCATAGCGGCTGACGGCTGCATATCAAACGCCGAATTCACACTCATCAAAACTGCACAGCTCAAATGTGGCGTCAGATGTAGCCTTCCCTTCTGAGCAGAAAGGGACAGAATGGTCTATTGATCGCTGCGGATGTCGGCTCCAAGCTTGGAGTTCAGTGAACGTCTGTGTGTTGCAAGCTGGAGATGTTTGAGAACAACTGTCTTCTCATGACACACAGGCACAACAGTGGCAGACAAAGGCTTTTCTCATGCGTAGGTGTTTGCTTTTGTACAAACTGAACGTCTAGATCATAAGTAGACGTTCACGCTTTCTGTGTTTGAAGAGTCCTTACATTGCAGTGCATGCATATATATGTTTGTGTGCATTCGATGGCATGCTTAGCATTCCTGGGAGGGAGCTGGAGGATAGAAGCCGCACAGAATAAGATAGACAGAGTTAAATAATAAATACTTTGTGCTCAGGGTAGCAAATGACTAATTAACAAACCAAAGGTGTAGACAACAGTACAGCAAATCATAACTAATGATGAAGCATCTTCACTAACAGATCTGTAGGCTGTAATGGCTCAACAACTGTGCTTTATTGCTTTGACGTGTAGAGGATAATACATAGAAAGGTGTCCAGATGTGCAAATGGATTTCGCATCCATGGACTGATCCATCCAGACTACTGTAACTCTCATTCCACCTGCCTGAGTGAGACACCCCTGAATCTCTTGCAAGTGGACCAGAATGTAGCTGCAAGGCTTTAAAACAGGTCCTGTTTTCGTGTGACATCTATCAAATGTGACTCCCTATCAAATTCAGAATCCAATTTAAGATTTGTCTGCATGGTCAGGCACCCGCAGGCTTGTTGATCAGGGTTTGTTGGTTGAACCTCGCTCCCGGCTCAAAAAAAAAAAAAAAAAAAAAAAAATCAAACAACCAAAGGATAGTGTGGGCTTTGAGGTTGTGGCTCCATCACTTTGAAACTCATTTTCTTTTGGACTTTTGATCTATGGACATTGTGGACTCCCTTACAGGACAAGTCTGGCAATATTTTATATTTTCTCTTGTTGTCAAATCATCTTATGAAAAGATCAAAACCCAACAATGAATGTATGCTACTAACAAGTATTGCCTGTGTAGTCAGAGCCTTTATTCCTCTGTGCTGTGGAGCCCCACCAAAAACAGCTAAGAACACATCAATGAGACACAATGGGTGGTGGGTCGATTCCATACACACCTTCCTGTGGCCCTAAATATTCACAAATGCACCGAATGTGTGTAAATACATGGCTGAAAATAGTCCCCAACAAATGCACTATTTACACATCCTTGAGAAACCTTTGCTAAAGAACTACAGTGACTTCCTGTTGCAGAAAATAACTTAGCCATGAAAAATAACAACAGAAGGTACACTATGGAGGACCTTCCTATAAAGCGATGTACAGACTCACACAGAAGAAAACTCTCTCAATCATCACATATGACCCACTAGAAGTGTGTGGCAATGTATTTAGAGTAGAGACCCTGCCTTCTGCTTGTATTTGAAGTAAGTGAGGTCATCCAGGTGAGGTGGGGACACTATGTGGGGTTTGCTAACTTTCCCTTTTTCCTTTCTTGCCTGTGTGTCCTCTTGTATCAGTCTGTGTCCCCTCTCTAAATTCGCATATTTTTGCAGGTCAGTGAACACAGCACAGAAAGACTTCTTCATCCTTTTTTCTCAGCAGCAGTTTGAGTGGTTTTGAGTCACAGGGTGGAACACGGATTAGCTGATCCGACCAGGACTGAACAGATCAGATAGATGGATGGATGAAAGGACCAGCAATTAAAGTTTAAGTTTCACTTTCACTGCGCCTGACGTTCTGCTGCTCCGTCTGTGCCCAGAAAGCGTGGTGCAATAAATAAACAGTAATAAACAGTCCAGCTCCAAAATAGAAAATCAAAATGTGACGGCAGATGTTTTAATCGTGGCAGGCTGCCACAAATAAATCAAAGTGAAACCCTGGACTTTCTAAAAAGGTAGCAGTGACAGACCATAAGCAACAGGCATCCAAGAGAAAGTCAAGGACTCCTGGGCTGACTTTCACGTCACAATTTCTGCATAGTATACCTTTAATAATTGAGAGACAGAGTAACACATTGCTGGTTTTGGTCTTTTCATCTGCTGACACAAAGAAAAATCAAAAATAGTGCCAGACTTATCCTACCGAAAAGCAGCTCTAAAAATAATAGACATAGTCCAGAATGATGCCAACTACTGGTTTTCGGACTTTCTATTTGAAGCCTCAAGGCCATTACCATCTTGGATTTGGGAAGCCAGAAGTAACCACATTTGAATGAGAGGGTGGTGCTATGGAAGAGTGAAGGGAGGATCTGACTCACAGACTGTGGTGACACCTAAACCCTTTATTGTGCATAGCTTTAATAAAATGTAAGTGGGTGAGTTACATAAAAATTCACCCCCCCATACAGTTCTCATGGATGTCACAACCACAAGTGTTTTTTGTTTCAGGTTGTAAACATGTTTATTTCTGCTGTAAAGTGGAGCATTTCAACATGGGGGTCTACGTGAAAGGACTAGGTTTAGGAGCCAGCCTCAAGTGGACATTCGAGGAACTGCAGTTTTTGGCACTTCTGCATCGGCTTCCTTTTTTCAGCCCTGGAGGTTGAAGCTTGTTCAGAACCTACCAACTGTAACGTCTCTTTGTTTCTTTCATATTGTCTATACTTTCCTCTATTGCTGTCCTCTTTTAATATTAAGCACTTTAAATATAAAATGTTACATGTACTTCACTTCTATTGCACCACTCTGAGCACTTTTACACTACATGTCACATTTACCCATTCACACTTCTTAGTAACCATTCACACGCTCTCACACACCGCTGAAACAAACATCAGGAGCAATTTGGGGTTCAGTATTTTGCCCAAGGATACTTAGACATGTGGACTGGAGGAGCCAAAGATCAAACCGCTGATCTTCCAATTGGTAGACAACCTACTCTACCTCTGAGTCACAGACACTCCATCTTTTCTAGCAAAGTGCCATGTCGGTGAAGATTCTCAGTCATCCAGGTCACGGTAATCTTAAGTGCTATATCGTAGGCAACTGGACTTGCTTGACTTGCTTGAAGATGTTTCGCCTCTCATTCAAGAGGCTTCTTCAGTTCTAACGGACTGGTGCGTAGTCATCATGTGTGTCGTTAGGGTTAGATGGGTCCAGGCGTGAATGGGTGTGAAGTCGTCTGAGGAAGGATCCCAAGACTGCATTGTAGGTGGGTGGTAAGTGGTGTCGTAGGGCCACCTCCTCTGTTTAACGATGGTTGATCCAGTTTGACATAGATGGCTTCTTTCACGCCTCTTTCAAACCATCCGTCTTCTCTGGCCAAGTTGTGAACATTGCTGACCTCGAAAGAAAGTACCTTTCCCTTGAGATGTACAATGAAGAAGCCTCTTGGATGAGAACCGAAATGTCATAAAGAAACTCAAACAAGTCCAGTTGCCTACGATATAACACTTAAGATTAGCAAAGTGCCATACGGCTCTATATGAATATAGCAACCCCTATGTTTGTGAATGTATCCTTACCTGACGGTTACACTGGGGTCATGTGTGACTCCACAGGTCATAATGGCTTTAGTCCCTTTGATAACACTCTGGTCCTGTGGGGGGGTGGTAATTCGGGTGCGAGCTGTGGAGACAAAAAGAAGATGGAGGGAGACAGAAATGAGGAAACTAAGTAAGAGAAAACAGCCTGCAGAATGTCCTCCTGAGAAGAAGTCTGCTTGAAAAACAACAACGTGACAAACACATTTCAGAAAACTCATTTCAGTTGAAATGACATGCTGCTATTTTGTTTCTTGATGGCTTCTTGCAGAAAACACCTCGATGATGACTCTGAACTTGCACAGAAGAGCACTTTTGTATCTGAAGGAATTGAGTGCAGCTTTATTATTATACACCATGACCTCTTTTCACAACCTCTGCTAAACACATATGACTCTCAATAAAACCCCACCACTGTTAGCTTCCTGTTTTCTGCCACATGGGATTGATTAGGAAGGTTTGCTTGGGCACTGACAACACACAACATCAGGCATGTGTGTTTTTAAAAGGATATGAAAGGTCTTGTGCGTTCGACCCTGCACACTCACCCCAGACCACGAGGTCAGCGGACGCCTCATCGATGCCTCTGGAGTTGCTCGCCATGCAAGTGTAGGTCCCGGCATCTGAGATGTGTGAGGGGGAGATTAGCAGGCTACCTGACTCGAGCAGGGTGAACCTGGGCAGCTGGACCGAACCGCTGGCCAACACACGCTCACCTTAGGTGTACAAAGAGGTAGAAGAGAAGGAAACAGGTGAGGACAGAGGCACATAAATAGACAGAAAAAGAGAAAATGAGGCTTTCAGGGCCAGATTAGAAAAGGAGGGGGATGGTGAGGAGAAACAAGGACGGTATTTTCCTGATCTTCTATTGAGATCCAAACATGGAATCCAATCAGGCTTTATTTGTTAAGCCACGGCAGAATACAGTCCCACGTGTAAAAGATAACAGACATCATAATCCCTAGGTGTGTATGCATGCATGTGTGTAACAGAGACCTTTCTGCCAGGTGATAGCCGGTCTTGGGGCTCCAGAGGTCTCGCAGTGCAGGATGACTGACATGCCGTCGATCACAGTGCTGTCTGAGGGTCCGGCTGTGATGTTCGGGGCAATGCCTGAGGGGAGACAATTGCACACACGCAGAATAAAGAGAGAGCTCAGTACAGTGGAGAGGAGAAGGTAAGAGGGTTATAGAGGTGAGAGAATAAATGTCAGTGGCAAAACCCCTCTTCAAACGTATTTCCTGTAAGCGCCAGCCTGCTGCATCTCAGCGTTTAGTCGGCGCTTTGTGCCACTAATTCTTCACGGATTGACACAGCCACGACTGTCTGCTGCCCGTCTATTTTTTGCACCCGCAGCGATAGCGGATAAAGGAGGAGGAGGAGGAGGAGGAGGAAGGAAAATGACTGAGGGAGGAGCACAGAAAGAGAGGGCAATATGTAGATAACTAAAATCACTATTTGTGACATGCAATAAATCAAAGCTTTTACAGAATGACAGAAACTGTATCACTCCCGAGAGGTTTGTCGTGGCAGCAGTGTTGATGGAAGGACACGGGGAGAAGGACAGGAGGAGAAGTGGGGACATGAATGTGTAGAGGGAACGGGAGATGATAAGATGAGATCTGGAGGGAAGAGAGAGATGAGGAGGAGAGAGTGTCAGTGAGAGAAAGAGACAGACAGGGGTGGAGGGGTGAGGCTGAAAACACACTGCCGGCATATGACGTGTGTCATTCTGCAGCACGTCAACAGAAGACCACGCACATTTTACCTCCTTCACCTCTGCATGACCTTAAAATCATGGGTGGACACTTATTGCTTTAACGTGATTTCTAACCCAGTCTCCAGAGCTGTGGCTTCCTAGGCAGAATCTTTTTTGCCATTGTCTTTATAATGATGGAACTGTGGGTCCTATAGCTTTGGATATATCTCCACCTCAACAACTAGTCTCTCCTCATCCGTTCTCTGACACACACGAGAGACAGCAACAGCAAGAGGTGAGGAGAGGAGCTGAACTGCCACGGGAGCAGAGAAGAAGAGCTGCTATGAGAGCCGGGGTGTACAAGCGGAGAGCGAGCGGGGGAAAAATGTGTTTTTTTCAGGGGCTCCGAGGCTGGAAATAGGACAGTGGTGTGAAGTGTCGTGGGGTGGCACATCCACAAGCGCAGGCTCATGCCTTGCTACTGGTGTGGGGGTTGTACAACATACATAGAAAATAACAGGGGCAACTGTTTTGACGCAAGCTGTTCGGCAGTGGCGTGTTCTGGCCTTGAGTTACTGAGAGAGAATATCATGAATCTGATAAAGTGGTGCAGCGTGGAGTGAAGGCAGCAGGAACTGAGGCCACATGAAGAAAATCAAATGCCAGTACTCGCCAAACAGATGCACAGCGAGGGTAAAATAACCAGGGATTTGTCGAAATCTAGCAGTGGCACATTGCAGAGTCCTGCACGGGTCCAGTTTTACAAACCTACCCCCAAGGTTCACTACCAGAACCGAACTGTTACCCGTAATTACCTCCAAGTCAAATTCTGACCCGCCCTGACCCCCATTAATGTCAGTCCCACAGCCAGACCTGTGATTAAACACAAGGTTTTGCTGTTACGCTGTTTTGTGTGATGCACTGCTCCATTCAGATGTCCAAAGCACTCGCTCAGTCAGCTCCCACTTGTTGATGTAATACAAAGTGACACAAAGATTACCAATTTTATGGTAATCATCTGTCCACATATCGAGAGTAAGTGCTGTGTTACCATCAGTCAGCTGCATCCTCAAGTCTGAAAGGAAGTTTTGTCCAAAGACCTTTTTTCCTAGTGGTCGACTAGGAAAATTCATTTAGGGCCATTAGTCAACTAGTGGCCTTCATTAATATAGGCCTATATTTTATCTACAAGTGCACGTCACACACTGAGCGAGCCGCCTATTAATGACGCTGTGGGCTAATGGGCATGTAGCTACTTCCATGTTTCAGATGATACGTCATGTTTGTAGTTGACCAATGAAGATGAGTTTACATATCACCTTGGGTTTGTCCTTCACCTTCTCAAAATGATCCCACACTTTGGATTTCCTGCCCGACATGTTATTAACTAGCCTGTGGAATAACTGCAGGTACCAGCCCTGGAAATTAGAGGCCGTACACATGCTGCATCTTTAACCGCCTGGAAAAAGCAATGTCGGGCTCTTGGCGCTCTTTGTAAGTGTGTAGGCCTGTCGTCTGTGGGACAGATGTAAAGACTGAATATTTACAGAAGAAGGGAAAGATATCTGTTGGCTGTGAGTGGTTTGTAACCTGACATGAATTCCCTCATGGTCCAGTCATAGAAGTTTTGATCTATTTTGACAAGGCGCAGCTCCTAATAGAGTTTCATGTTTGTTTGTTTTTTGTTTCTTTGACTAAGTGACCAATAAAATCTTAGCGGCTAATGACCTTTCTGGTCGACTAACATTTGGTTGACTATTAGGTAGGGGTGTAACGATACATCGATCCACATCGATACATTGATTTATTGATTAACGATCCGATTACATCAATGCAAAATGAAAACATTGATCCATATCGTCATCTTAAAGATACACCTTTATTTTGAAATCCACTTAAACATGAGAAATGTGAGACTTTAGTGAACAGGTCTATTTTTATTATTTTTTGTTACAGAAGAATACTGTTTTTCATTTAAATGCCTGATACCTGGAAGAGCTCAGAAATAAAATGGTCAAATCATATTCTAGTTGTTTTTGTGAGTTGATGTAAATGATTGTGTTAGATGGGCATATGATAACACGTCATATCGATCGCAAGCTCCTGAATTGAATCAAATCGAAATTGTATCGTGACAGACTTTGTGATATCGGCAGACATCGTATCGTCATCCAAACAAATCGATATAATATTGTATTGTGATGAAGCTGGTGATTTACACCCCTACTATTAGGAGGCAGCCCTAGTCTGCAGTGTGACACAGTTTTTGGACCAGGTAGAAGCCGCTGTGTGTCCACATGGCCAGCTTTGGCACCTTTGAATATGTCTGTTCTGGCTAGATGTTAATCCTGGCTTCGGATTAACATCTACAAATTACGTCATTCAGGTGTTAGACTTAGGTTGACTTTTTCTGTAGTAATGTAAACTTAATCAGGCTGATTAGTTAGGTTAGTTTATAGAACAAAGTCCAAGTAATGTCGGTAAAACAGTTTTCAGCAACTCACAGACTGCAAATAAAGTTTTATATTTCTGGAAAAACTAATTAGACATGTTCTTGCAGAACAAACATGCACAAGTCCTGCACACATTTTCTCCAAGATATGTTCAGTTAATTAGTGCTGCTTGATTGGCTCTGAATCTCATCTCTGTCAATACTGTCACCTGACTACAACACCTCAATTACATTATGAAAACACTGCTGTGCTGCTGTCACAGTCCTGTCAGATTAAAAATATCTCCATTGTGTAACATTTCTGTTAGAAACAAGAGAAGGAAGTGCCAGTAAGTGTAAGAGTATTTCTCTTGTAAGAAAAATTCTTTGTGATTTTTCTACATTTTGACCAAAATATGGAGCAACCAGCTTTCATTCAGATTTTAAGTCCCCAGTTTAGTGTTTGTTGAATTGATCACAGTAGTTTATATAGCAGCACGTGGGGTCCTTGAGAGATGAGTAGATGTTCTATTGTTGCCATATATGAGCAGTTTCAGGTACATCTGTAGATTTGTTTGTTTGTTGCTGCTGTGTTTTTGATGACCTCCACATAACTGCTGTTTGGCTACAACCTCTGTGGACCATGAACGATTGTAAGAAATCCATCTGATAATAGTTGAGATATTTCTGACTAGAACTAGAAAAGTGCTCTCAATAACGTGCAGATGTGTCTGAGGTGTCCAGTGTGTATGCATGACAATGGTGAAATAAACCGGCTCCCTAAAGCCCAGTTCAGACCACTGATTCCCGACAAGACTAAACCATTTTAGAACGTTACAGAGGAAAGTTGCAGCGGTGTGAACTGGCCGTCTGAGCTCAACTCAAGCCGGCTGATGGTGTCACCTGCAACTCAAATCACCTGGTTTTAGAACATAAGGCACGTCACCTGTTTCAACAGCCAATCAGCCTGTTGTGAAGTCTGCTGGTCAAGTCAACATGACCGCAGACGGCGTGTTTACTTGCTGCAGCAGGTGCTCCGGTGTTGGACGGTGTGTTGCTGGTGCTGCTCGCTATATGTGCTTATGCCCCACACACACATTCTCACTGACTAACCAATTTAGTACTGCTTACTTATATTATTGTGGCGTATTTATTATGAATACAGTCCATCTGATGCTTGTTATATGTTTTCCACCGTTTCATCACTACTACAAATGCAACTGTAGCCAGTATCTCACTATCGCTATCCTCATTCATGTTTTAAGAAGCTACAAATTATATTCAGCCACAAAATAAACCTGAAAAGCTGCAAATCGGAACGGAAGTACAGAGAGTTGTTGCATAGAGATGATACACCGTCTCATCTAGTTGTATTGGTGTGAACCGGCAGGTTTTTAGAACGTTGCAGAATGGCACATTGCAAGTAGCTGCCTGTTTCAACTCGTCTTGTTGCAAATCTTTGGTCTGAACTGGGCTTTACAGTCAAGATGGTGGCGAAGATAACAAAATTGGGGATTTCTTGATCTTGTATTGTCATAACTTTGAAGGGTCATACCATATCATTTCATACCATTTCATACCTGATATGGTATGAAATTAACCTCCAGATGCTCCTGTTCAAAAAGAGACCAAACTTTTCTATGGATGTCAGTAATTTTTGGGCCATGCCACAGGCTAAAATATGGCCTGCAACAGACCTCATAAAGCCTGTTTTTAGCCTTTTGCTGTGTGATTTTGTTGATAATTTTTGGCCCCTATCGGCTGCTCAAGAAGAGTGAGGAGTAAGCAGTCGGTGACAGTATAAAAAAGAGCAGTCAATGAAATATATATATATATATATATATATATATATATATATATATATATATATATATATACACACATTGTTTTTAAATTGCAAGTCGCCACAACCACCAGATGTCCTTGAGCATACAGTCATAAATGGTCACAAAAAATATTACGCTGATGGGTCCAGTAATTTGTGAGATTAGCTACTGACAGACAAATACACAAACACACGCATGAGATAATAAAGGGTGGACAAACAAACTGGTAGTACCACTGCTGGAGCCAAAACCATGTCTAAAGACTAACATTTTCCTTGACCTCTTTGTGGAGAAAAAATTGTTGTGGTTTTCCTGAATTCTGATGAAAAATGACATTTGTGTTATCTTCTGTCAATTAAGTTGCAGTAATTTTGGAAGCAGAAATTACGGGAGTTGACAGAATTCCATTTAAAACACAAAATTGCTGCTGCTCTCGTCCCTACTTACAGGTTGGAATCGCTTTCCATTTTTAAAAAGCAATTACACGTGGTCTTTTCTGAATCTGACAAGGGGCTTGAGAGAGCTGTGTAACGATTTAACACTATTCTGCAGGGGGAAAAAAAAAGGTTCATTCTGAGCTTACACAAAACACATTGTACTTTAATAACAGTAATTATCTGTAAAACAATTTCCTAAAGAGCTGCTGGAGCACTCACTGGTAACAGCCAGGTATGTGTTGGTCTGAACTTCTCCTGCCAAATTTCTGGCAAAGCACTGGAACATCCCGGTGTCGTCGGGCAGAAGGCCGTTGACCTGAAGGCTGCCTCCCACCAGCACCCTGTACCTGGGCATCTTCACTGGGTTGATGGGCAAAGCATCCTTGTACCACACAATGTCTGGCTGGGGCACTCCTGCAGAGGCAGAGTGTGGGTGGGGTTAACAGACATGTTTCAGTTTATCATTAAAGAAATAAAATATCTCCAATGATAGTTAATCCTTTGAGTATTCTGACAGGAATTACTAATTAAGCTTTGACATTCTTGTACTAAAACGCACACATATTCGTAAACACTGCTGACCTCGTGCCTGACAGGGAATGTCCACCACCTTCTCCATCTCAGCCGTGATGTGTTTCTCAGGCTCCTTGATAAACTGCGGAGGTTCTGAGGGACGAAGTGAAAAGAAAAGACAAGATGACATATTGATAAAATAAGAAGCAAAACTGCAAACCTGCAACTGTAATCATCCCGAGTACCTCAGTGACACTGTGTGAGATCTTTAAAAAATAACTGACAGCACCTATAATTGATGGATAGAGGATAAAGAGATAAAGCCACCTCATCCCCCAGATGACCTCATTCTGTGTTGCAAATTTGTGAAGAAAATGTTTTTCTCGCATGCCTCCATGAATGAAGAATCCGAAAATGGTTCAGAAGTGAGCATAGCTAAGTTTCACTTTTAGTTCAGTTCCCCATTGGAAAGGGCGTCTGGGAAGTTCTTAAGATACAAATGGATAAATGAGACTTTCACACCTGCCCTGTTTGGGTTTGGTTCAATCGAACTCAACTTCGTTTGCCCCCTAAGTGTGGTTCGTTTGGGCAGGTGTGAACACAGCAATCACACTCAGGTGCGCACCAAAGCAACTGGACAGAGACCTTCTTGAAGAGGGGGTCTCAGTCAGGTTACAAATGAACTGTAGTGCAGTTCGTTTGTGGTGAGAATGTGTTCCGACCTGGATGTGAACCAACTGCAGTCACATGACACATTGTTTGGGTTAAACATGAGCATGTTACAGTCCTGGAGGATTATTAATGTGCACCTCCTCCTGTACTGCCTTAATATGCACATTCAGCACATCCAATGCATCAAAACATTGTTTTCTAGTTGGAGCCGCGCCTCGTTTTCAAACTGTATGGTTTGACTAAAATGAACAATGACAGCAATATAGTCCACGATGAGCAGCGCTAAAATCAACCTGCGTAGTTGTCCCTCCATTGTGACATTAGAAAGTGTCACATTTATCTTGCAAGTGTACTCTTCTTCAACGTTTGCTTTACTTCCTGGATTTTCCCACATGGAAATTCTGACCAATCAAGAGCAACTTTCTCACACAAGGCATTTGATCTGGTCCGCTTGTAAATGCTGCTGTGAGAACACGAACCAACTCTAGGCAATAATGCAGCTTTGAAACAAAATTAGTCCCTGATTCAGACCAAAGCAAGACAACTCTAGGTCTGAAAGCACCCTTGGACATACCGCACAAGTTATCAGTTTTGCTGTTATTAGATGCGACCCCCTTTTTACTTAAATTCAGTGAGAATTTTCTCCATTTCTGGATCCTTCCTTCGCTGGAGGGATTCAAAGTGAGTAACTGATATACAAATAGTCATTTAGGGGCTGAAGTAATTCTTTAAATACATTTTTGCTTTGAAAAGTATTGCTAATGGTGCAGACTACTAATAGAGCAGGTAAAAAATAATGTCATCTTACAGTAGTCTGATTCAGAAATCAGTAATTGGCAAACATACGGTTTTTAATGTATCTCTCAAACTGATGGGGGGAGGAAAGGCTCAGTTGGCTACATCAAGGGAAAAGTTCACCACACCTAGTCCTTTGAATCACATCACAACCTTGAAAACATTAAAGTGTTTCAGTGGGATGGAATGAGAGTGACTCAAGCAATGCTATTAAACAGTTTCTTGAGGCCAACCATTAGCTTCCTCCCTTTTTAAATCAATAACACTTTAGCCTCACCGCCTCATGACTTCACAGCCATAACTTTGCCACTAGTAGTCTTTATATCATTTTCATACCAGCTCTTTTGTTTGAACTCGCAAACCTAAATGCTGCGTTTACTCTCAAACATTAGCTGATGTATGTAGCTCAATGGAAATAGAATGTCTTTTATTTGGGTTGCCATATGAAAGCACATACACCGATTATGCCTTATGACTAATCGCATCATTTTCTCTTTACCTTGTGCATCATAAAAAGGTCTGAAAAAGAAATCATGGTGAAATTCACAGACCAAAAGAAAGAGAGTGAAAACACTCACTGAAAATGTGCTCCAAATCCTGAAACACTAAAAATATCCAAACATATTATACAAAAAGGCAAAAGCACAAACATTAAGATAAGTGCTGCAAATACCAAAACACAAACAAAACATGAGAGGAAAGAATGATGAACCTATTTTGACTTAGCAGCGGCAAAGATACCGAAGCTTTCCCATCACGGCTCATTTGGATGTGGATTTCCTTAATGTTTGTGCTTTCACTCTCATATGTGTTTCTGTCCTCAGGGTCCACTGTAACAATACAACTCGCAATGCAGCGTCTAATTAAACCTGCACAGACGCGGTGATAGGTAGACATTCACATCAGGGCCTGGGAATGGTGTCTGAGTTTGTGTAAATACTGAAGAACCAAAGTGGCAACAGTTGTAATGGGAAGATACTATCACCTGCAAATGTGCATGTTTAAGGCAGGATGTCAACAGTCCTGCTGCAGGTGCTCAGGAATAATAACTGGGGACAGACAAGAGCACATTTCAGCTTATAATTCTTACCCAGTACGTGCAGATAAGCGCCAGCACTGACTGAGGGCACGCTGCTGCTGCGGAGAATGGCCTCGCACTCGTAGAAGCCGGCGTCGCTCACCACGGGACTGAGAATGGTCAGCCTGCGGTTGAAGTCGCTCAGACCGCTGGTCACCAACACGCCATTCTTACGCCACGATATGCTCAGCTTGATGAGAGGCCTGCAGGGTGAAAAGTTTCAGATACGTTCAGATCTCGGAGAGAATTTATCTTTCCGTGGTTTATGATAAATGATTGTGGTTCTGCAACATTGGTCCGATGTGACACATATCCATCAATCTGTTTAATCTGCTGGAGCACCGTGTCGTGAAATCTGAAAAATATCTGTGTATGGGTGGAGATGATGCCAAGTGTTATCAATTCAGACTGACTATTTCATGAATCAAGGGATGTCATTAGTGGAGGAGTCGACTTTGATTTTGCATCTTCCAAAGATACAAGAGCACTTGTGTCTCCAAACACAAGATAAATTATAATGGAATCAACTACAATTATCATTCGACACACACATTAAATATTAAAGTTATTGTGCAAAAAAAATATAAAAATAAATAAAAATAAAAATCCTAGAGCATTTGAAAAAAACAACACCGACATGTTAAAGGGATAACGCACCCAAAAATGAAAATTCAGCCATTATCTACTCACCCATATGCCGATGGAGGCTCAGGTGAAGTTTTAGAGTCCTCACAACACTTGCGGAGATCCAAGGGGAGAGTGGGTAGCAACACAACTCCACCTAATGCAGGCTGACGGCGCCCCAGATTCAAATGTCCAAAAACACATAATTGAAACCACAAAATATCTCCATACTGCTCATCTGTAGTGATCCAAGTGTCCTGAAGCCCCGACATAAAAAAAAAAAAAAAAAAAAAACACGCTCATGTTTGCGCTCTTGCACGCGGGACCAGCGAAAGCACGTGAACACACATGAACGTGGTGCCCATGTCTCACGCTCTTGCGCAAGCGCACAAATGTGAGCGTGGTGCCCAGAGAGGCAGTTAGAGCTACAGGCTACAATGAGGCTAAAAACAGAGTTCAAATAACATTTTTCCAAACAACTTTTTATGTCGAATCTGGGGCGCCGTAAGCCTGCATTAGGTGGAGTTGTGTTGCTACTTCCTCTCCCCTTGGAGTGATGTGAGGACTCTAAAACTTCACCTGAGCCTTCACCTGAGCCTCTCTCGGCATATCGGTGAGTAGATAAAAACAGTGTGATTCAGACATCAAATGTTTTATTTCCATGTGGAAAAGTCTGGCCCTAAGAAAGAAGAATTTAACCCCCAAATGTCTTTCAATTTTTTTATGTTGTTTTTTTTCCAGTCCATGAAAGCGTCATTATTATTGACCCACAATGGTGCAATTGGGCTCTTAATATTTAGTGTGTCTGTTTTTATTTGGTCCCTCTGCAGTCGACACAGCAGTAAGACCGAAAAGGTTGATTCGTCAGTCCATAGTATGTTCAGCTGATATTCAGTGCTAACCTGAATCCTATCATTCTATTTCTGTACATTTTCAAGCATTGTACTCGCAGCAACTAATTCATTCATTTCATTTTTTTTTTTTTATTAAACAAAAAATAAATGATGTAATCATGTGTGTATGTCTCTTTTCAGTAAAGGGTTACTTATCATACTCTATTTAGGTTTAACTGTGAAAAAGTCCTCAACAAAACTGGAAGTTTCAGAGCAAGAGCGGCAACGTAACCATAGAAACTCACCACAGCTGAACTCTGAATGGCGTCCGTCTGCCTGACCCACACCTACTGACTGCGTGCACTAGGGATGTGCCATATAATCTTGTTCACGATAATTCATATCATGATATTCGAAATATTTTGACTTGACATATTGACGTCATACCATTACCCACGGCAACAACAGGCATGGCTGAAAACGAAATTATAACCGACTCTGCAGTGGTTCCAAAAAGGGGAGCAGCTTCAGTAGTGTGGAATAAACTGTGGCGTCCTGAATGTTTTATGAACAGCTCCGGACTTCTCAGATTCTTTTAGTGACTTACTGCTCAGAGGGAATTCATTCAGTGGCTCCTCTGGCAGCAGCGCAGCGTCTGTGTCATAACCCTTTGGTAATGTAAACCTACGTGACGCTCACAGCTCGACAAAAACTCCATATATGTGAATGTGTGATAGTTGTGGTATCATAACAGCCTGTCACAGGTTACAGCGTGATGATTAGAGGAGAAATGGCAGAGCATAAAGGTCCAGGTGGAAAAAAAACAACTCAATCATTTAGGATTTTACTAAAAGAAGGAAATCACCTGTTGATTTATATATATAGATCCCAGGGGACATTTTTTGTATTTGGGAGCTGTTTAAATGTGTAATTTGTGGCAGATTTTATTTAGTTGAGCTATTAATATTGTGACAGAATCTGAATCTCATTCTGAGTTACTGTTGTTGTTCACAAACTAAAGAAATGAGAGATCATTTTTGTTTTTACTGAATATTTGAGGCAAATTGTAAAACTATATCACTTATTTTATTGCAAGTCTATGTTCTTAAATTATCAATAAAATATCTTTTTTTACTAATTTGTTGTTAGAATTGAAAGAAAAGTAAAAGCTCAGTAAAAGCTCTCTGATCCTGAGCTATTTAATTATACCTGAATTAAATATAATTATAATTTAACTATAATCTCTGAACAAAACTTTGGTCAAAATATAGGACAGCGTTTTGGATTTGTTTGAATTTCAAGGACTTTTTAAACACTTTAAAAAAGCGGCTGTATTCAGGGTATTCCAGTATTTGACTTGTTATTCCTTTCAAAACTCAAGCACTCTAAGCACCTTGTGTGACCTCAGGAAGTCTGAATAATAGCTTCGCTATAGTAACTTATACAACAGTTATTTCTGGCCCTGCAATCTGATTGGTCGAGAGACAGTAAAACCGTGACGATATTGGAGTACAACATCACGGTTATTTCACTGTGTATGTATCACTCCGCCTCACAGCTGATTGCAATCAACAATCAAATCAAAACTGACGGTTAGTGTCAGTTAGCTCAGCAGTTGTGTTGTAGGCTAATTAATTCATCCACTGTCAAACAGCCAAAAATATGGATTTATTTCCTAAAATAAGTTTTGAATTGAACTATGAATGGTCATCAGAGGAAGATGAGGGAGAGGAGAAGCTGAATCCATCTGAGCACACATCCAGGTTTTTCAGCGTTTCATCAGCGGAGCTCAGTGACTTGGAGAAAAGCAACATACTGTCAGATCAGAAGGCAGAGTCGGCTGTGCCTGTGAAGCGACAGTCCACCATGCAGTCACCAGAGACTTATTTCACTGGCTGCACAATTAATGGAAACGTGCAGATAAATGTGTATAAAGAGTAAGTGCCTGGCGCACCATGTCTGCGTTACATAGCAACGGTGACAGTGGAGTCCTGAGGGAACTATTTTTGTTGGCGGAAGACAAATAAAATGCTTAAATTATCTATTTTGTCCTCATTTTTCAACATTTCTTAATCAGCCTTGCTTATTTAACTGTTGAACTGTTGTATAAAAGCAATATCACACTCGAGCTCGTGATGTTATACTGTGATATCGTCACGGCTGTGATTCGGTTGTAGGTACGAGGCCGCAGGCAAGTACAGTACAACATCACTCCCTCTCGTGTGATATTGCTTAAACATAACCTGTTAATTCCAACTGGTTCTAAGCATTATTGTGCACTGAGACAGGAACCTGTTCCTCTTTAAATCTGCACACATTTCAATGCTAAGCTTCTAGTTTCTTTTACCAATGACTGGTGATTTCTTCTTTTCTTGTTGAACCGTATAGCTTAGAGGGATCTTTGTCTCTTCGTGCCCTTTCAGTTGTCAGTCTAGTTGAACCAATGCACAGCGTTTCGTTCTCCATCTACAAAACATTCCTCTTTTTATTTGGCAACCCTTCATACAAATCTGTTTGGAATGAAGACTTTCTTCAACCTAAAAGCATCAAAGACTGTTCAGAGATACTGAATAGTCCTCTCAGCTATCTGACTGGACCCAATCAAGCTTTTGTGACAGGAAGTTCCAGACTTTTAAACAGCAGTTTACCTTTAATGTAGACACAGGAGGTTAAAGGGTCATTTCACCCAAATTACAAAAACACATATCTTTTCACTTTCTACTAGTTGTATCCAATCCTAAATGCAGTTTTGGTTTTATTTGCCCAGGTGTTGAGGCATCATCAAAAAAAAATTTACAGCAAATGCTGTGATGTTTTAACTGAAATAAGGAAAAGAAAAAAAAAAAAATTGAAAAAAAAGAAGAAAAAAAAAGTACTATAAAAAAAAGAGAAAGGAAAAAAAAAATATTTTCTTTCTATAATCATTGTTCCTGTTCAACCACATTATTTGAAAGAAAAAGAAAAAACTGAAAAAAAAATATTTTTACTGGAAAAAGAAAAATAAGAAAAATTAAAACGGACACATTTTGAGGAAAAAACTGAACTACTAAAAAAAAGAAAAGAAAAACAATTTTAAAAAAAAGGAAAAAAAAAATATTGTGAGGAAATAACCACCCCGACAAAAAAAAAAAGGAAAAGAAAAACATAAAAAATGAAAAAAATATAAAAAAAAATAAATCACTTTCTTCACAGAAAATTGTGAAACACAGTTTTCATTTGAACAAAGGAAAAGAAAAAGAAAATGAACAAAAAACACGCAAGTACTGAAAAAAAGAAAAGAAAAGAAAAAAACCCTGAAAATTGTTAAAAACTTGAAAAATCTCTTATTGTTTGTGCTGCTTTGGATAATTCACAGAAAACGCTGAAAAACTGTGTTTATTTGAAAAACACTTACTGGAAAGAAAAAAGAAAAGACGAAGAAAAAACATAAAAAAAAAAGAAAAAAAAAGTCTAGAAAGAAACAAAACAAACAAACAAAACCTGAAAAATCTCTTTTCAGAATCACTGTTCCCGTTGTTCTGGATACAGGGTTCCTACACATTTGGAATTTCAAAATTCCATACTTTTCCAAACCCTAATTTCCAGACTTCTCTGCGTTTTTTGTTTTTTTCTCAGAGAATATGCGACATCTGAGTAAATATATCAGTATATCATATTTCACATCATATTTAATTATTCTCAATAGGCGATTATAGCCAACTACCATAATGGCATGCAAATAAAAACTTAGTTCAATGTCTGGGCTGAGGCAAAAAGGTTGGGACTCTGGGTGCAAGCGATGCAGTAACAAGACGTCAGTGTTTTTTCCTTTCATGTGGCTCAGAATGGCCTTCTCCCCCATGTTGATGTCGTCAAACGATTTCACACAAAGCTTGCATCTAGCTCTGTGTGTGAATTGGGAATCCTTGGCCAACCAGTATTTATATACGGTACTGTCAAGCCATCCATCCAAAAACTTGCATCCACCCATTGTGAACCACGTGAAACTCGTCTTCTTGTCGAAGGTGCAGTGTTGGAGTGAAACTTGATACCTGGGGGGCTGGAGGAGGGTCATGGGGCAGCGGACTGGACATACCACTTGTCAATCAGGTAAAAGGGGGCAGTATGTTTTCTGAGACGTTTGCTCTCACACAAACTGTGCTTGGCCCGGCATAAAACACGATCCAGACTGATTAAATTATTTTTGGAAGTACCTAATTTTCTATTTTAGAAAACAGTATTTTAGAACAGTGGTAATAGTCTGGAAACAAAAATATTTTTCCATACTTTATTTTTCATTTTCCATACTTTTTAATACCTGGAAATTGATCAAATTTATTTCCATACTTTTCCATACTTGCGTAGGAACCCTGTGGATAATTCACAGAAAATGCTGAAAAACAGCTTTTTACTGAAAATAAATAAATAAAAATTCAATAAAATAATAATTTGAGTTGTCCTCAATAATTTGAGTGAAGTGACCCTTTAATAATCTGATCTCGTGACCCTGCAGCACATTTACCTGGCGTTGGCAACACACTCCATCGTGACCTCTGAGGTGCCTGTGACCACACTGGTGTTCCTGGGGGGGATGATGATTGTCGGGGCGATGGGGTCTGCAGGACCGCCTACATCTAGACAGACAGACAGACGGACAGACACATACACACACACACCCCAACACAAACACACACATACATGGAGAGGTTAAGCAGAGAGCAATTATCTTGATGGATACATATGACTAGATATATTTGTTAGAGACAGAATGTGGTGAGCCATCTGGACTTTAGTGTCCTATACATTTCATTTCCAGCCCGTGCACTCTGCGGGCCCTCATCGGCGTGGCATATTGAAACTGACCAATGCACACAGTGTATCTGAGTTGTGGCAGAGAGACGGGCCGAACAGGACGAGACAGTGCACTGACTGTGTATAATAAGATGTCTGCTGGAGAACCAGAAACAGGGATAGAAAAATACTGCCTGACAAACACAAAGCTGAAGGGGTGAAACGGCTGCTCTGTGTGTGTGTGTGTGTGCGCATATACACACATTTTCATATGTGTACGAAACTCTGCATGGGCAAACTAGTTTATGTCTGTTTGATTGTGTTTGTGTGTGTGTGTGTGTGTGTGTGTGTGTGTGTGTGTGTGTGTGTGTGTGTGTGTGGGTGTGTGTGTCAAAGTGTGTGTGAGCATCACAGACAGACAGCCCATGGCAGTGAGAGCACAGTGTGTGCGTGTGCTGCTTGAGATGTGTCATGTCTGTGATAAACTCACACTGATCCGTCAATCTCATCATGCCCTGGGAGTGCGCTTGTGGCTGCACATGTCAGATGTAGCTACAGGGGCTGTCATGACTCAATCTTACCAATCTTGGGTCATTAGATGCTGTGTACAGGCCCCACACACACACACACACACACACACACACCTTGACAACACCAAGGTTCGACTGCTAGTCACCAGAAAAACCCTGCTGCAAATTTAAATTGGACAAAGCAAAGTTCTTAAAGTCCCAGTGAAACTAAAGTTAGAGTGTCTAGTACTAGTGCTGTGAGTGTGTGTGTGAGTCTTTTAGGGCTGCTCCCCAATAAAATTTCCAAGTCGACCAGTAGTCATCATTTAGGGCCATTAGTCGACTAGTCGCCTGCATGTTTATGATATTAATTTAATTATTAAATGATATATTTTGCTGGTTTGAGTTGAAGGTGTGAGAAAGAATAGTATCAGTTACATTGTTAACACTGTGCTACATTACAGAGAAATACAAAACCGTACTAATGAACCTTCATTAATATAGGCCTATATTTTATCTACAAGTGCACGTCACACACTGAGCGAGCCGCCTGTTAATGACGCTGTGGGCTAATGGACAGGCTACCTGACTAAAAACAACAACAACACGTGTTTGTGTTTTGTTTTAGGTATTCAAGAATATTTTATTGATCGCCTGGCCTCCGATGACCAGAAAAATGGCAATTACAGGTCTCTGACTGAGGGTCAAAATTACCTGAGCTCCGGATGGGCCCTTTTAGACGACCATCACATCATATTGAAGGCGATCAATACTGATCGCCTTCAATATGATGTGATGGTCACGTAGCCTGTCCATAATGATTAAATGTCACGCTGCCAGCTTGCTAACGTCAGCACACGTAACGTATGCCTATGTTATATTACACAGTGTTTAATGATACAGTCTATTATCTCCCTATTACTCTAATCTTTCCTGCTTAACGTTATCGCTCAAACAAATGATTAATTTCTGTACTCATTTAAGATACCTTCATCAGTTACCGGAGGCCACTGTCTAACATCATCAATCCAGCTATTCATGATGCTGTCATTGTAGAGAGTCAGTTCACAATGACAGCATAATGAATGGATGACTGACACATGTCACCGCAGCAATGGCGCCGCCGCAAGATGGCGGCATACACAAATTGCTCGCCGAATTCGTCTATAGATATAGCTCTCGTTAGAATGAATGGCTTTATGCTAAGCTAAACTCCAACTCTGTTCTTAAAAGCACAAAAGTGATACTGATAATTTCTTCATCTTGTTGAAGGTAGGATCAAGTTTTAAAACTTCGTCCAGAGTATGGAAACTGTAACATGAGCAACACTCGTCTCCTCAGAGTTCTCCTTGACCTTCGCTCTCTCCAAGTCTCAGGCTGTCGGAGCCAGGAAAGCTCCTGGGAAATGCATCGTCAGAGGCGTCGCTGCAGGAACAGCTGCTGTAGCAGATACTGACAGATACACGTGCACATACAGTAAAACCCAAGCACTGACTCGAACACACACAACTCGCAGCACTGGCTCTCCCAGCAGCCTGTGCGTCAATGTGTGTGTGTGCATATGTGGAACATGTGTGTAATGTTCATGTAAATGCATGGCACGATTCCCTGAGACCTGCCAAGTTGAGACCTCCCACTAGGCCTTCGATCTAACCTGAATCTGTGTGCATGTGTGCGTGTGTGTGGTCCTGCGCCAGTATAATCAACCCTGCCACTGTTCTCCATATGTACCACAGCCTATTTCTGCTCCCTTGTGTTGTCAACTGTAATATGTTATCCACATCCTCCTCATTCACATCCATACTAAACTCCAGTCTAGCATGACATAAGATGCTGTCTGTTAGCTTTCCTCTTATAATTCACTCTGCTGAGCTGAAGCCAACCAAATTGGTTTGATTTGTGTATCTTGTGTTTTTCGTCATGGCAGCTCAAGATGCTGGTGAATATTAAGAACTATTTGGCAGCAGAACAGTGTGTCTGTGTCCCCGCTCCCGTAGCTTTCTCTTCCCGTGTGTGTGTGTGTGTGTGTGTGTGTGTGACAATGTGTAAATATGGATACGGATACACTTCAGTGCAGGGAAATGAAATCTGATCATAAAGGTTGAGCTATTTAGATGTCGCAGGGAGGTGGCAGGGATAGTCAAATCTCAGAGTACGACAATGTTAAAGTAGACCTTCATTCTAAATTTCACTTTGGTGAAAACGCACTAGTATCATCTGCATAATGGCACCCTGTGTCTCACTACATTTGAGAGGGAAATACTGTGCTTTTTATGGACTGCATTTACATAGTGCTTTTTTACACTACAGGTCTCATCCACCCATTCACACACACAATCACACACTCGTAGCCGAGGTTACCATACATGGTGCCACCTGCTAATCATTAACCATTCACACGCATTCACACACCGATGGAACAGCCACAGGGAGCAATTTGGGGTTCAGTATCTTGCCCAAGGATGCGCTGACGCATGGATTGCAGGAGCCAAGGATCGAACCACTGCTCTTCCGATATGTGGATGACCCGCTCTACCTCTGAGCCACAGCCGCCTCTACTATTATTACTAGTTACATTACAAATGAAGATTTGACATTCAAAACACATAAGCCCCGTTTCCACCAAACACTTTCAGTATGGTACCTTTGGAACCAACAGTAACCCTTCAGACATGGTACCTAGACTAGGGCTGGGCGATCATACGATCTCAATTCGGGATCGCGATAAAATTTTGATCAATCTCAATTATCAGCATGGGACGTTTTGAATGGATATCACAGAACAAAAGTAAGAGCAACAACAGCATATCAGAGTCTGCCAGCTACCATATGCCATGCAGGCAGCATACGCCCACTTCTCATTGTAAGCGTGGCTACAGTTGTGACGGGAGGTAAACAGAGAAGTTGGAAGAAAGGAGAAAAAATGAGTGAAACTGAAGTCGAGGACGGCAAAAATAATGCAGAACGTGAAAGCAACATCACTATATCATCTGGAACCAAAGATATTGTTGGAAAAAAGAGATAATGTGACGTCAGTTGTGTGGAAGTGGTTTGGATAACGTTACCTCAAAAGTGACGAGGAGCATAGAAGCCGGTCTGCAAAATATGCCGGTGGCTGGTACCAACCAGGTAGGGAAACACCACAAACCTTTTCAATCACCTGAGACGGCACCATCCCAGTGACTACACAGAGAGTCTAACTATGCGGCCTCAAGTTGCCCCGACTCCACACACAGCCTAGCAAGACCTCTTCATCTGCTGTTAGCGTCGCTAGTGGCAGCTTAGCAAAACAATAGTCTATCCAGTCGTGTTTTGCAGCCATTACCCCATATGAGAAGCATTCAAAGCGGTAAGTTTATATACAATGTTTCAATAAGTTAAAGCTTTTATTTGACATTGCTTCTCGTTCTTTGAGTTTACATATGGCTAAAGGGGAAAAAAACAACCATAAACGGACAGCATGACTAGTGTTGCGTTCAGGTCCCCCCCGAAAAAAACGGGAGTTTTTTTTGGAAGGTCTTAAAAAAGTCTTAAAAAGTTATTGAAATTAACCTCAGGATTCCTGCATATACCCTGTAAAAACATTTTGTTCTCAATATTGGAAAAGCATATTATTTAGTGTTTTATGTTATTAAACTGTTATTGTTAAGTTTCAATGAATCTCTTGTTTCTTCAAGCTCCAATCAGGATGCTCCCTGAACTGGCAGAATCAGCAAAAACTACATATCGTGATAACATTTTTGGCCGTATCGCCCAGCCCTAACCTAGACCCTAGTGTTTCCACCGCAAACAGTACTTTTAAATGTGGGCGGGGTTGTTGTCACTCACTGCTCCGTCCAGCACTCACTGTATTTCCTCCTTTATCAGTCTGCACCTTGTTTATCGTCCACAGAACGAGGCTGCACGCCGACATTTTCAGAACAAAATAAAACAGGCTGCAGTGAGAGTCTCTCTCCATGGGATATTTAAAAATAGCAGGTTTGTGCATTTAGTCCTTCACAGGCAAGCTCAGGGGTTTAGTGTTGCTGCAGCCCACAGGAACTACGCTCCACAACGCTTTGTTTTTCTCTCCGAGTGAGGACTGGGTTGAAATTAATATATAAACGCTTGAAGATCCACTCACTACTAAAAGTGTATGTCATATAAAAACTAAAGTAACGGTCAGAGTTGTCACAGTGAAATTTAAGGTGTGCTGATGGATTCATGTCATCATCTCGTGCACTGAGTAACTTCACAAGTAAACACTCCACCTTAAAAGTTGCCGGCAGTCCAGCTGCTGTGAGAGGCAGCAAAACATCCTTTCATTTTATAGTTACAGTTTACTAATAAAACTCTCAACAGTATGAACAGTGGTTACATGAGCCTCAAAACCAGCCACAACTCAGCCCTGAGCAGCGTGACTGTCCTCTATTGACCAATCAGACTGCAGTGTTCACAGCTCCACCTTTTAGTACCAGATCTGTGTGCTAGGTACCCCAACAGAGGGGGGACCAAACATGGGGTACGGAACGGTTCCATTGGTACCATCCACAACTTTTCACAGTGGAAACAGGAAAAAAAAAAGTGTACTGAACTGAACTGTACTGCTTGGTGCAAACAGGGCTATGCTGACAACTGTAACAGCAACTTTCCACAACTGATAGTACTGCAAGATTTTAAAATCCATCCACACCTGTCCTTGCTGATTACAGAATGTGTGCATATTATACAGTAAGTGGTTACTCACTCTCTACTGATAAGGTGATGGGCTGGCTGGTCTTGTTCTCTCCATTCTTGTCATTCACCGCTTGGACGTAGTAGCGCCCGGCATCTGGTGCCACCGTCGACAGAATAACCAGGGTGTTGTCCAGAGTGATGGCACTGAGGAGGGAACACAAAGTGTTTTAAGACATTTTGAGTATAAAAAATAACAGGAGCAGAAGTTGAGACAGGTGTAATGAATCCATTGAGTGACTATTTAAAAAAACACTTTTCTGTGCTCTTTCAAAATTAAGAAGTACAAAGAAAGCTTCTTGGAAAAAAACAATACATTTTCAGCCTTCAAAGGTTCGACTGCCTAATTAGTGCTAAATATGTTTGGAGTCTGGCTGTCTGTCCACACTTGATCCCACGGCTGAAAAGGGCATTAAACATTTTAACATTTTAATTACACTGTTCAAGCAGCATTAGGTATATCGATTTACAATGTGTAAACACTGTGTTGGTGCTGACTGAGCAAGGCAGAAATATTGACAGCCTCCCTTGTTCATACTTCTCCTTATGGCTCCTTCTGAAATATGATAGCCCTGCGTAACAACCCAGGGCTTTTAATTGGCTATTTGTACCCCTCTGTTTCCTGTGGCCCGCATCTTGGCAGCCAAACACTTTTGGCAGGAAACAATAGCGTCTTCCTCGTCGGCTGCTGAAATGATGCCTGAAACACTTATCCATTTTCAGCACGCGTCCTATAGGGGATAAAACCTGGTGTCTTGTTGTCTCTATCAAGTCCTCCTTTGGACTTTCCCTCGTCAATGTGGCAACCAGCGAGGGAGAAATCGTCCTCCCTCCCCCTCCCCCTCTGCCGCCTGATGTTACAGCCCCCTGACTATGTTTACAATCAATAGTTTCTTATTATCTGCGCCTGTTCAACAATCTGGAGGTAGATAGCCCGTTCCAAGCGGGTGCCTTCCTCCATATACATCTTTTCCTCCGGCCTTATCCCTCCATCTACTGTTCTGACCTACTCCCCCCCTCGCTCCTTAACTCCATCCATTCCACCAGATGCTGAATGTGGTCATGTGGAGAAGCGATATCTGGTTATCTACCCTGACACACAACTACTGCACTACATTTGGGAATAAACTCGTCAACACAGCAGGTAAAATGTATTCTAAAAATGTACACATTTGGGATGTGTGAAACACCAGGGCCCTGTTTCAGAAAGCAGATTAAAAAAAAAATCTGAGCCTAACCCCGAGCTCTGAGTTGTCTCATCCTGAGATGGATAAATCAGGGTTTTTGGTTCCAGAACAGCTCATCAGTTTGTTCAGTCAACTGAGTTTTGCTTGTGTACAGTGAATGAAAAAATGCCATCATCAATGGAGACACAACACTAAGATTCACCATGGCGACAGGTGAGTAGAAGGCAGAGCTTCCATTTTAATCCAGTGGGGGTAGAAATATTCATCCATGTCCATGTATATGTGCACAAAAATCTTGAAAAAAGAGTCAGAGCAGGAGAAAGTGTTAGTAAGTTTAAGAGGTTTCACTGCTGGAAAGATCTTTTCATAAAACTTGACTGTCTTTATACCCTTTTAGGGCCGACATCACAATGACTCTCCACCACAGGGTTGTAGGCTACATAGGAGTCTTAAAATGTGGTCTTGTTGTGTTATTGGGAGCCAGAATAGAAGGACTCATGGCTCAAAACTTAAATTTGAACACATACCAGCCGCCACTGCCTGTCAACAATAATGAAGACAATTATACTTAAATGTGACGAGACTAAAGAAATGGACGGAGGCGATCATCAAAAATGCTCACATGTGCAGTGCACACTTCATATCAGGTTAGGGAAAAAGTATTTCCTGTTGTAGGGATGAATAACTTTATGTGTATTAAGGGTTATCATGTCCACCTCATCAGAAACTGGGGAGGTATTAAGAGGAATATTGGATTTCTCTGGAACGCTAACTTTTTGGCGCATTAGCTAACGTTAGCTTTGTTATCAAAACAAACTGAAGGAAACCGTTCAAGTGTCGTCCTCCCTTGTAAGATTGGCATAGTAATCAACCACAAAGCTTCCTGTGACATCATCCATCCACTGAGTGAGAGCATACGGGTCGCCAGTCTGGTCCCGTTGGTCAGAGTTTACTTATTCAAGTAACACTCGCGGTGATAGTGTTGTGTCGTTCATGAACGAATCATTCAAAAGAACGAATCTGTTGAGTGAACGTACTGAACTGAATCACTTCTGGAACTGATTCGTTCATTTCTCAGTTCAGCTGAGCTCAGCAGCGAGCGTGCAGGCCGGGAATGACGAATCACTCAGTGAACGAATCACTCGATCCCTGAGTGATTCAAATAATTTCTTCTCAGCGATACACTTTTGTAGGGACCGTTTTCTTCAAGCTAACGGCTAATGTAGCCAGGAGACAAGCCATAAGCCACACAATTACACACCTCCCCATTGTTTTAACAGACTTAGTTTCCAGATAAACAAACTTAAAACGTTAGGCTGGCCAGTAATGAGACTCACCAGTGCAGGGCAGACGCAGCAGCAGCTCAGTCGTGTATCAATTCAGTGAGTCGGACTACGCAGTACACAGTCAGACCGCCTCCTGCCAAGCACTAACCGATTCGGTGAACAAATCTTTTCAATTAACTGATTTGAGTGATTCAGTAAAAAGAAAAACTGCTCTGCCCATCACTAGTGAGTGACCTGACATGGTGCATTGGTAAATTCAGTCTGATGCTCTACACTAAAATGAGAGCCCTGCTGGTCGAAGAAACAGAGTGTTATATTTCTATATGAATCAACTAACAGTTAAGTTAATCACATGCTCACTCTGCTCGGCGCTCTGCTGCTGCATCTCCCTAAACAGAGTGTCCAGAGCTCACTCTGCCACTCAGACAGTGCGGTGCTCTGGATGACTAAACGGTACATTCTGACAGTACTCTGAATTTACTAATGGTCCAGTTTGTGCCAGAGTGTGCTCCAGCACTCTCAGTGAGTACTTCTGAACGCACCGCTCGCATTATCTTCCTCCATTGTCTAAAACAAGCCAAAAGAACTTGCTAGCTAGCACCTGCTAATGTCTGTGGAGAGTTGTTTTGCCTCCAGCTAAGCCCCGCCCACTGAAAAACATCATACTGTTTACAAAAAACACTAAAAAGGTCTACACAGTAGACAGACACAAATACTTTTGAGATTGGTGGTACATGACCAGAGAAAACAAAGGGAAAGTGCTGTGGCATTCGCATTTACTCAAGGGGTAGAAAACCTACAACTACCAAACTATCCAGAATTAGAAATTGCCACTGAAATGCTGTTGAAAGAGGTTCAGACAATAAACTGCCTTTTTAAAGAAAACTCACTTTCAAACTACATTCTGCACCACTCAGATATATTAACACATAATCCCCAATATTATAGGAATTATCTTCCATCAGTGTGACAAATGACATCGTGAGTGATAGAGATAATTATTCATTTAATCCCATGTGTCTACAGCTTCATACTGATTTTACAATTTATTCTAAGATTACACATTATGTGCAATAAACGCTTTAGTGGAACTGCTCTGACAAACTGACAGCTGTCTCCTGTGCACAAAGTCATATTGTTATACATATATATGTAAATAAGGACATGCAGCGGTTTTATTCTGAGCTAATATTTACATTCAGACATACAGTAGATCTCTGCTGCTTCTATCCCTTTAATACGGACTGAATAAATGAGGACATGAAATAGCATGACAGGCTCTGTGAGAGGGAGATGACAGTTACAACAGTAACTGACCCAGAGTTTCAGCTACCTCTAAAAACGCCTCCCAGGGTCACAAAACACGAACCAGGCCTGTAAAGACACAGACATAGTTACGCACTAAAGCACACATCCCTCACATCAGGACACAAAAGAGAGTTTGAGTCACTGACCAATCAGGAAGCTCGGTCTTTCAGAAAAATACTACTGTCAGTGAAACCAATCAATATCATTCAAATGGTTGTCGCGCCTACCCACCTTCTGCACTCTGTGACATTTCACTGTGATTTTCTCTTTGACGTTTTTTTTCAAGTTCCCAGAGTTATTGGTAGCACAACATCGGGAATAACAGCCATCTTAGAAATCAATAACAAAAAAGTCTTTGATCGCCGACAAGATTTATTTTTTCTGTAGAAGCACATTAATTCTCACTGCTTCTTGCACACGAGTGTAAAACTATAACCGTCGTGTACGTTTAAGTCGTGTTCCTGTTTCACAGCTGATGACCTCCTCTTTCTCTCCTCCTCCAATCTAACCCGCTCCACTTCTCCATCCACTTGTTCTTCCAACCTGACCTTCATCTCATCAGTAGGGGGATCTAAGTACCTGCTGTGCCTTGTTAAGAGAGCGACAGAGCTGATGAGAGACTGAGGAAAAGAAAGGATTCAAATAGGGATAAAAATACTCACAATCACTGAAATACATACAGGTATGAACACATTTAAAAAAACCTCCTTGCACTCATATTGTAGCTCCAGAGAGGCGTGAAGGGAAAGCAGTGGACACAGCACAGAGAGGGATTTAATGCATATAGCTACCTGTGCTGTTAGCATTTACAGTGTGATAACTTATGGGATCCATCTTCCTGACTGATTTCTCAGAGCAGTCCCAGCCACTGGGCTCATTTGGGATTCTCCGTGCATGCTGCGACTGAAAACAGTTTTCCTAAAGGGACTGGCAGGCCTCGATGGCTGCAGCTTATGATCTGCGGTAAATATTTAATGCTAGCTTGCTGGAGCGGTGACATCCTGGACGCACAGCCATGAATTATGGATCCCTTCGGGGATGTGGGCAGAACGGAAGTGTCCAAAGCGCTGAATGAATCCCAGGTGGCTTCCTGGGACCTTTCTAAAACGGGAACACAATCCTGGGCTTAACTTCTTTACCTGTCGCTTAAGAAACTCTTGAAGATGAAAATACAGGGTAGTCAGTGATGCTAGTAGGTATGCGTCCTGTGCCCCTGCTGCATTAAAATCTGAAAGGAAGCAGTAAACCCTTGATCGATGTGTAATTGGGATGCGCCCTTTTTCTTTCTTTGATATTGCTACATTGTAAACAACAAATACATGTTAAAAACAGAAGCCCTTTTAACACAGAGGTCACAGGGCCACCAAAAGTCCCTTCTTCATGCCTCCTTTGCATTTTTACACAGAGCCAAATGACCGTGGCTTCCTGCCGCTCCGCATCACAAAATCAAAAGAGGCATGACATGTAACCCTGTATCAGCCTCTAGTGTGACATATAACATGCGTGTCAGCAGCTCTTTATAAACAATAACAATGGTATTAACATGACAACAACAATCAGTTACTATGTCTGTTATATGGTGGCTGATCTCATCCTCTGCTCTGAGGGTAAGGAGCTCACCAACCTATTTTTTTCCCAATTTGGCATTTTTGGCCACTGTTCTCCTTTGAGTCAGCCGCTAACTGCTAACACCTACTATCTCCCTCCGTGGGTAGCACGCAAAACACATTCATGCTCCGCCCATAGAAAACCTAGATGCAAATCAAACCAAGAACTTCCTAACAGCCAGCCTCCACTTCTGGGGATCCATTGTTTGGAATAACGTCACTCATGGTACCTTGAAAGTGAATCCCTGTCCTTACTTAGCGTCATCTCAGATATTCATATCAGCGATGCTGTACATCGCATCACCGTATCTATCCAGCTCCCAAAAGGCCTTTGCACACCCAGTTATTTTTTTTCTGATGCATTTTTTAAATCCTTCATCCATAAAACATTGTTACACAAAGAAACCTTACACATTGAGCTTATATTTTAAGTACAATCTTACTACAGTATATAATGACGAAAACTGTCCGTCTGTGGGGGTGTGTGTGTGTGTGTCTGTTCCACGTTTTTCTCCTCATTGACTTGGTCAATCCATGTGAAATTTGGCACAGTGGTAGAGGGTCATGGGAGTATGCGAATGAAGCAATATTACATCAATTGGCCAAAGGGGGGCGCTATAGCAACCGATTAAAATTGCAAACCTTGAATAGGCATATCTCATGCCCCGTATGTTGTAGAGACATGAAATTTTGCACACAGATGCCTCTCCTCATGAGGAACAAATTTGCCTCAAGAACCCATAACTTCTGGTTATACAGATTTTCCGCCATTTTGAATCTTTTGAAAAACACTTAAAATTGATCACATAAAGGTGTATAACATCTCAAGGGTTTCACCGATCACCACACAACTTTGTAGGCATATGACCACACATAATCTGAGGGGACCCCTCCATTATTGACCCCATCAAACAAAATGGGGGCGCTAGAGAGCTAATTTCTTATCCAGGCCTAACCGCCGTATCAATTTTTACTAAACTTGGTAGATATGTAGAACAGGACGCCTCAAGGTGACTGGAGAAATTTAACTATAATTGGCAACTGGGTGGCGCTATTACAACAGAAAAATGCTTAAAAATGGCTAAAATGCAACCGATCGCTGCGGCTCCCCCTGTGGCTGAATGTTTTGTTTTTTTTGTTTTTTTTTAAATCTAATTTTTGGTATGACTAAGTCATGGTATGGTACTCAATGAGTATGGACTAGTTTTATTTATTTTGGTTTCTGGGAGATGCACTGAGTGAATAAGGACCGTACATATTCTGACGCAAAGATTTGTACAGTAGTAGTAACGTCGTGCAACATGAAAGTGAAAGCAGTGCTCTGTATATTTAAATATGAGAGTGCAATACAAATATATTGTCCCTAAAATCGATGAATAACTGCGATAAATATTTGTGATTTTAATATTGGTTAAAATAATTTGGATGATCATTTTGGCCATGATCGTGCAGCTTGAAGACCCACTCAAATTATCACCTGTGGATCATGGAACTAACAACCCATCAACATCACTGGGGTTGCTGCTAAGTTACAGGAGGCGGAGCTTGAAACGACCTGGAGGAGACAGCCTATTGTCTCTGATAATGTCCAGCACTGTATGAGGTGATCTTGCAAACTTTTTCTCTGTTTCTTTTTCCTCCACAAACCCACTCTCTACTCGATAACCCCACCCAACCACCTGACAAAATAAGTTTCAACTAATATTTTACCATCATCCAGAGCAAGTCCTGATTTCATCAATGTTAGTGGGAGCAGTCGGCAATTTTTTCCCCGGCTAGGTGATTTTAATGTGCCCCCCTGCTGAGCATTCTCTCCCTCCGCCTGTAATCAGGGCTGCTGCAGTGGGGGTCACACAAGACTTTGTTACACAGCGTGTTCAGCAGATCTAACTGCTCCTCGCGCTCACCGGTCCTCAGGGATCCAACACCACATGATGCAGGAAGAAATTAAAAGTAAGCCAATTATCCTGAATGGCTTTACATGTATATCAAGGGAGCACGAAGAGGGAGATAAGACTTTGGTTAAAACAGGTAATGGAATTGTTCTTTTTTTTTTTTTTTTTACCAGCTTCCTGAAGTAATTTCTTGTTTTAGCGTGTTGCTTTTTTTTTTTTTTTTTTATCTATTTCATTCTCGCTCTAAATGCATTTTGGTCATCCTTATTAAACTCCCCAGTCTCTCAGTGGTGTGTGAGCAGCTGCCTGAGGCTTCCTTGTAACGACGGCTTGCCACGTACCTGGCACGGTGCGGGGATTTATCAAGACACAGAGCTGAGAAATTTGGACAAATCAGATATGTGTGAACATGCCTCCGCCTCTGTCTGGTTTTTATGTTTATTCCTGCATCTTTGAATACTCTCTCTTTTTTATTCCAACCCAATTTCCTTTTCCATTATTATTCTCCAGAAAGAGCTGCGGTCCACGAGAGAGCCTGGCAGGCTGGACAGCTGCTCACAAACATCTTGGCCAACTGTGCAGCTTTGTGTGCAATCCCAGCTTTGCTCGCAGCGAGAAGCAGTACTAGTCTTACATGCAATTAATTTCTTCTGGATCAATTTATTTATGTTTAGCGTCAAGGGTGTTTTTTTCAGTGACTGCCAGCCTGATAATAATTCCACAGCACTTTAATCAATAATGATGATGAGGATTTATGTCTGATTGAAATAGAGAGATGGCAGTTTAAATGTTTCATTTGCCGCTAGCTGTTTCCCTTCTCTAATTTTCATTAATACTAATAAATTACATTACAAGTAAATTAAATAAACAACGATCCAGGCTCCTTATTTGAGAATGCATCGTCCCTGGACTCTGCCTTTGAATATCGAGCTTAAAAGCACATCTTTGTATCTCAACCGCTGACTGCCAGTCTGTGTGCATATCTTATTGTGTTAATCCAGTACAGACACAGTGTGACAGAGCCGTGCCTGTTCTAACACACGTGCACACGCTCGGGAGTGTTTTGGCATCTGTCGTGGCTGTCCCTCTCCGCCGGGCCGTGAGGGGCCTAACCTCGCTCTGCAGCTTCAGACCTCCATTACATGCAGACAAATGGCCCCGGTCGGCTGCCGGCCTCCCCCAGGAGAGAGTGAGAGCAGTCGACGGGATCAAGCAGCTCACATGGCTGGCTAAAGTATGAGTCAAACTGCAGCCAGTAGACGGATGAAGGCGGAATAAAGCCACAGAGAGGCAGAAGAGTGAGAGCGAGCAGCGGGCTGCATGCCCTACTGCTCAACAGACCTGTGATGAAAAAGCCACAGCTCCTGGGGATGGAGAGATGGAGGAGCGAGAGAGATGAGAAGAGTTAGGGGAGTGTTGCTCACGAAAACAGCCACTTGTTTTCACACCGGGGGCATGAACTAGAGATTTGTGGCTCACTGTTCGCGTTCTGCTCCCCTGTTGCTCGCGGTTGGTTGAGTGTTCAGAAAATGGTAAAGATAAAATGGATATCCCGAATACCCCGCAAGGTCAAATAGTGACATCTAAAGGAACTCAAGGCCAATTCTGATCAGCCTTGATATGCCGAGGGACCCGAGTGTTTACGAAACCAAACACAGCAGGCTATTCCTGAACCCATCCATCTGGTCAATCCAATGATACATCTATCTACAGCAGAACTGAAATGACTAATTGATTAATAGATTAGTAAATCAACAGAATATTGACTGTTAATAAATATCTGCTTATAGTTATTAGGGCTGCTCCCAACTGAGAATTTTCCTAATCAACCAAAAGTCCTCATTTAGGGCCATTAGTCGACTAGTCGCCTGCATGTTTACGATATTAATGGAATTATTAAATGATATATTTTGGGCGGGGCAACACAATGGTTTGAGTTGAAGGTGTGAGAAATAATAGTATCAGTAACATTGTTAACACTGTGCTACATTACAGAGAAATACAAAACTGTACTAATGAACCTTCATTAATATAGGCCTATATTTTATCTACAAGTGCACGTCACACACTGAGTGAGCCGCCTGTTAATGACGCTGTGGGCTAATGGGCATGTAGCTACTTCCATGTTTCAGATGATACGTCATGTTTGTAGTCGACCAATGAAGATGAGTTTACATATCACCTTGGGTTTGTCCTTCACCTTCTCAAAATGATCCCACACTTTGGATTTCCTGCCCGACATGTTATTAACTAGCCTGTGGAATAACCGCAGGTACCAGCCCTGGAAATTAGGGGCCGTACACGTGTTGTATCGTTTATAAATGTGTAGGCCTGTCGTCTGTGGGACAGATGTAAAGCTCTGGGTAGCCCTGCACTAACATGATCAACTTTTCCGTATTTATCAGACTGAATATTTACGGAAGAAGGGAAAGATATATGTCGGCTGTGATTGGTTTGTAACCTGACTCCTGTCTGACTGCTGAGCGTGGCCACTTCCTGTGTCTGTCCTTTCAAATTAAATTCCCACATGGTCCAGTCATATAGGTTCTGATTTATTTTGACAAGGTGTAGCTCCTAATAGAGTTTCATTTTTGTTTGTTTCTTTTTTCCTGCAACTAAGCGACCCATGAAATCTTCCCAATTAATGACCTTTCTGGTCGACTAACGTTTGGTCGACTATTAGGGGGCAGCCCTAATAGTAATTAAGTATTCCACTTACAGTTTTCATACATGATAGCATATGAAACGAATGTAAAAAAAAAATGTTGATCTTTTTTTTTTTCACTTAACTTCCATGATATTTTGCCTCACAGTGACTCGTCTGCTTCCAGCTGGCTACCTGAGGCCAACACTGTGTGCCCGTTAAAAAAACAAAGAAGTCATTTTCTCTCAATGAAAAACGCAGTCTCCTGCAGCTTATGGCTGCTAGTCATGGCTGCTAGTGATGGAGACAGAAAACGAATGCGCACTGGGAAAGCACCTGTGGTTGAAGCCGCCCTCGTGAAGTGGATTGATAATGCCCGGTCACATAATGCCCCTTTGAGCGGGCCCTTGGTGAGGAGGAAAAGTAGAAGAATTGGCAGTGAGCCTGGGAGAGGACAATTTCAAAGTTTTTCATAGGCTGGTCTGAGCGATTTAAAAAGAGAGAGAACTTTGGGCCCCATGCAGCAACGTTCTCTTACATCTCATATTTTCTGTCAGGAGAAAAAGTAGAAGTCAGTTCCCGATGCACCAAACGTTCTTCACCAGCCAAGTCTGCTCTCACCTATTGTGTCACCTATTAGCAGGGTAACACCCTCAAACACTGCATTAAGGGTTGTGCTGTGCTGCGTGGAAAGACATGCTAATAATTGGAGACTAAAAAACATAAAGGCTGTAAGAACTTCGCCAGAAGTGAAATCAACATACTGTTCAATAAGCTTAAAGTGATATGATTTTCAAAAGTATCAGTACTGGTGTTAGAGGTAATTAAAAAACCCAGCAAGAGCAAAGTCTTTGTGATGCTATGCATGCTGTCTCAGGTGTAACTGAAATGAAAACAAATGGTTTGACATGAAAAAAGAGGTTTTTAACGTTTTAATTGGGATAAATTGACCAATAGTGTCTCTTAAGTCCAACAATTTAATGATCAAACAATTATAATTAGTCTAAAAAAGAATGTAATAATCTAAATTAGATTAAATGAAATTCATTATTTTTTGATGCTCCTCAAATTTAGTTTCCTTACGTTAGACAAACTATTTCCGGACTGTAAAAACAAGATATTTTTCTTTTATCTTGGCGGAGTGCTCTCAACCACTTGGAAAATTTTCTCTTACCTAAGAGAGAAGCAAATATAATTAACATTGGTGAATCCCAAAAGTCTATGGATACTACCAAAATACGAACAAATCCAAGATAAACAAAAACAAAAGGAAATTTGTTCGTGTATCACCTCCTGCATGTGGCCCACTGTGTTTAAGAAACTGCACCAGGAGGCTACACCTATTTTGACCTAGTTGCAGCCCTAATCTTCACATCTATGGACACATATGAACATTTAATATTGGTGCCACTTGGGTTTTGGTGTAAATACCAAAACATTACTTTTTTCTTTGCCTCAAATGGGCTTCCGTAGATAGCCTAACCCAGCACCTGGCACATTTCACTTTCAATCAAATTAAATTCAAGTTTATTTGTGCAGCACCACATCATTTTATTTATTTATTTTTATTGGACAGGCACAAAGCACGGCTTCTAAGCTGCACCAGAGTCAGCCATGAGCCAACTTGCAATTGTTGGACTCCTCTCATCCCTCCCACAGTTTCTACTCTCCTGCCGTCAGGGAGACGGTTCAGGAGCATCCGCTGCAGGACAGCACATCTGAGGAACAGTTTTTATCCTTCAGCGATCAGACCGTTGAACTGTGGCACACATGAACCCACGTAGTCTTTTGACCACACTTTATTGGCCTTTTCAGTAGCTTCTATTTTAGAGTTATTCATTTATTTTTTAATTATTGTAATAATTTTACTGCACTGAGAACTTTTAAATTTGCCGGTTTTAGACATGAAACAGTATTTTGCTTTTATGTTTTATCACAAAAATGACAATAAAAGGAATCTGATCCGAATTTAACACCTGTAGTTCCTGGACTGGAAACTGAGAAAAACATCTTTGTTGAGAAAATTAAAACTGTCACATAAAAACACAATTACACCAACAACAAGACTTCACAAATATTAAGGCACCACAAGAACAACAATTCACAAAATTAAAACACATCAAGTGTTTGTGCTAATGTGTGACGGGTACATGACGGGGCTAGTTTTAGCTGTGATTAAATCTTGGATTTAAAATCAGTATCGCTGCAGCACTCTGTCAGACTGTTGGTCTTCGAAGTTGTCCTCCCATTATCTGAGCCCAGTGAGCTCAACTCTTTTAATGAAGGAGGAGACAGTTTATTGACCATACAAATTAAAGCAGTTTGAGTGCTTTACGTAAAGACGAAATAAAAAAGCGCAAATACTGAACATCTGGGTGTTTGACTGTTGGTTGGACAAAACATGCAATTTGAGGATGTGTCTTTAAGGGACGGATTAATCAAGTAAATAATCAATAAATCAATGATAAGAAAACAAATATTGTTAGTTGCAGCTCCATATACATGTATTTATTCGTCCCTACTTCCATGTGCATGATGGTGTGCTGCTCTCTGATGCCTCTCTTTGACATCTCTTCCCTTCTGACCTGCAGACTGCTGGGTTCATGACTGATGCTAGCCAGTTGGTCAAAGGGAAATGCAGAGAAAGGGCCAGGCTATTCACTGGCCCTGGTGACTAATGGGGAATCCATAGCGGACTGACAGGACCTGAACATCACAGGCAGGGGCCATTAATTGATCAGTGGCTACAGCAGATTACTCAAAGGAATTGCGGTGTGTGCGTGCGTGTGTGTGTGTGTGTCAGGGATGTCCTCCCACTGACTCGTCCAGGTCAGGCTCCTCTGTGTTCTGTCTTAACGGACACCTCTACAAGGTTGTTTTCAGTGTAATGCAGATAAATCCATGCCTGAGTGTCAATAGAAAGTTTCTGGGAGAGAAAAGCAGGTAGAGCGCAGTGAGTTGTTGTCAGTGTTGAAATAGTGAGAGGACAGGCTCGGCTGTATCCGGCGGCAGACTCACCTTCTCGCCAGCAGCCCTGCAATTCCTGGCAAATGTGTTTACTGAAGGAGCCTCTGATTATACACCACATTAAGTCTCCAAAATAACACAACAAATCACAGCAGCTGAATGGAAAAGACCCTGCCAAATGTATTCCCATTCAATAAGGGAAGAATAATGACTGTTAGTGTTAAATAAGTTCTTTTTCTCCTTGCATCCTGCTCTACATCACAACACAACAAAGACGCGAGAGCCCAGGTTGAACGGATCCATCGCAGGGCAGCGAGACCGATGCTTAGCTGCACGTTTCAGCATCGAGTCAAACGAGGACACAATGTCTTGAACCTGGACAGTGAACAAGAAGACCGTCAGAGAGCAACATAAGTGAATCCGTAAGTTTATGGGTGTACTGTGAGAGACGGTGCAGGAGTCTTTGCCTTCGCCAAGAACAACAGCTGCAGAGGCCACATGGCAAAGAGAGAGCAGTCACAGTGCCACAGTGAGACGCTGCCTTGCCAGAGGGGAAACTGGCAGCAGGGACGCAAAAATGAAGTATTCACTAAGTTTCTGTGGGTTTCCTTTACACATGCAGGGCCTGGGTGGTGTGCTGTGTTCACACTATACTACATGTGAGATGACATCCGTGAGCCTGAGGGCTAGCACAAGGCCAACATGGTGATGTGCAGCAGGTATCCATCTTCACCATCTTGGTAAAACTGAGGCTGGTGTCAACTGTTTCACAGATCTTTAAAATCAAAGTAAAGCAGACATAAATATTTGCTCTGAGTTTGCCACTGAAGTTCAAACCAAGCATCAGAATGGGGAAGAAAGGTGATTTAAGTGACTTTGACGGCATGGTTGTTGGTGCCAGACGGGCCAGAAGACCATCTCTGAACCAACAACACGTCCAACCTTGAAGCAGATGGGCTACAGCAGCAGAAGACCACACCAGGTGCCGCTCCTGTCAGCTAACAACAGGAAACTGAGGCTACAGTTCACACAGGCTCACCAAAACTGGACAATAAAAGATTGGAAAAACGTTGCCTGGTCTGATGAGTCTGGATTTCTGCTGCCACATTCAGATGGTAGGGTCAGAATTTGGTGTAAACAACATGAAAGCATGGATCCATCCTGCCTTGTATCAATGGTTCAGGCTGCTGGTGGTGGTGTAATGGTGTGGGGGAGATTTTCTTAGTACCAACTGAGCATGGTTTAAACACCACAGCCTACCTGAGTATTGTTGCTGACTGTGTCCATCCCTTTATGACCACAGTGTACCCATCTTCTGATGGCTACTTCCAGCAGGATAACGCACCATGTCACAAAGCTCAGATCATCTCAAACTGGTTTCTTGAACATGACAATGAGTTCACTGTACTCCAATGGCCTCCACAGTCACCAGATCTCAGTCCAATAGAGCACCTTTGGGATGTGGTGGAACGGGAGATTCTCATCATGGATGTGCAGCCGACAAATCTGCAGCAACTGTGTGATGTCATCATGTCAATATGGACCAAAATCTCTGAGGAATGTTTCCAGCACCTTGTTGAATCTATGGCACCAAGAATTAAGGCAGCTCTGAAGGCAAAAGGGGTCCAACCTTGTACTAGCAAGGTGTTCCTGATAATTCTAACTAACTAAAGTACGCTAGTGAGAGCTATTTAGCTTGTGTTTACATGATTGTGGCACTTAACAGAGTTGTTTATTTGTGTTTTTATTAAGGTTTATTTAGGAGAGTGCAGAGAACTCGCCACTCACACACAGGGGACAAACAAAATGAAACTGATGCTACAAACTCTAATGGTAGTAGTGATACAGTTTTTATATCGTAGGGGAGAGGTCATGTTAAGGATGGCTCCAATGCCATCATCAAGCCACGATTTCAGGTCCCCCAAAAAATCCTGGACACAGAAATAATGAAAAACAGGTATTTTATAACATGTCTGTTCAGAAAGAACTCACTGAATTTGCTTTGCCCAAACTACAAAGGAAAAACCTGACTTCAGTAAGGCAGTTCATGAATTGTGCTGTTTTCCATTTCCCGTTATCAGATGGAAAAGCTAAATCCAGCAGAGTTCAGACAACCAGAAACCAAAATGTGTTCATTCTCGACTGTTGAGGAAACTCAGCTTGAGACGGGCTGAGACGCTGAAGAATCAAGACACACCACGAGAAAAGACCAAACCAGGATAAGACTCAAAAGCTGGACACCAGTGTGCATGTAAATGTCCTCACTGTCATCCCCAGAGCCACACCACTAAAATCTAAGAGACCGGCTTCCCTGTTCCTTAAACAAACTCCCTGGGTATTTAAAGAATTTGCATTTGATAAGTGGATTTCATACATGATTTGAATAAATGATATCAAACCCTAATCCCAGGAATTTGCTAATGTTTGCAGCTGCAGTAATACCTACTGTATTTTTTTTTTTTTTTCAGCTTCTACCTGGGATCAGCTCACCTGACGTGTATTTGCTCAGTGTGCACAGGACCCAAGACACAGTTCACAAAAGTCCTTGCAATCAACAAGTTTCATCACGGTGTGAATTCTGAGTGTCTGCCACCTTTCTACTGCAAAAAAAAAAAAAAAAAAAAAAAAAAAAGAGCCAGACAAGACAAGAACACCCTCTCCTACTGTACGACACAATCTGAACAAGCACCTGGCAGCATTTCCACAAAGTTCAGGCCTGAGCTGATCACAAAGTGAAGGTAAACACAATGCAACAAATACTGCGGTTCAAGTACAGCAGCCTGCAGAAGAAGTGTGCATTTTATTAGCTGTTGGCTGGAGGTGATTACCACAGTTATTTTGGGTCTGACTGTTTTTTCCCCTCTCCTCTATTGCTGAGGTGTGATTAAACAGAGCACAGAGAAAAGAAGCAAGACGAACCCCTGGAGAGCCTGCAAATTAAAGTTATGACACCTGAGGAGGGATAGCAGGAGCAAGGGACAATGAGGAGAGATGGAATTAGAGTGGTAGAGTAAAAGAATTATTGTAAATGAAAGAGAACATGGTCACCATGATTGTGGTACATTGTGTCTTTGTTCTAATCCTCTTTTTCCCTTCACCGATATTTCACATTGTAACTTGGTACTAGAGCTGCAACTGTAGGTGTATTGATGCCAACCTGTCACGGTGCAGGGGTCAAGCAGCTGCAAGCAGAATACACAGTCCGTAGACTTTTAGCTGTATGCCATTAGCAGTATATGTTGACTATAGCACAACAAGCAGATATGGCGTTGCCTGCGGGTTTCCAGTCAGGTACATCAGCAATGGAGACACAGTTGTGTATAAGACGGTGTGTTGGAGTTGCTCCACCATTGTAGAGTATGTAGTCTCTATATACCAGGGGTCGCGGTAACTGGATACTCTCGGTCATTGACCGGTTTTTACAATAATGACCAGAAAATCTGAAGGCTATCGCTCATTTTGACCGGTTGCAATTACCACCCCTGCCCACTTGGCGGCGGAGTGCACAGTCAGTGGTTTAAGTGGCTGCCGTTTTCACACTGCAGAGAAAAGATCATTCATCTGTCACTCTGATGTAGCGTTGTTGACATAACGCCCTGGACACACCGGACGCGGAACCGAAGCGCAGCGCCCAGCAGTGGAGGCAGTTTTCAGTCAGCGCCCATGTTAACCTATCTGACTGTCCACACAGGCCGCTGAGCAGAGCAGAATGCCCGCTGAGGCAGCGCTTCAGTTCGGCGTCTGGTCTATTTTTCATGGGAGCCGCGAGCGCTTCTGTCAAGCTGGATTGAGTGGATCGTACCAAACAGGAAGTTGGACACAGAAAAGACGAGAGAATCCGGACAATTTTCAAAATAAAATAACAGCAGCACGCACTGAGGAACGTGAGGAGGAAATACTGTGTTTATAATTTAAAATAACACAACAGTGCATAACCGAACACATTTTTCAATACCATAATCACTTCATTACAATTTTAATTTTGTGTCACCGAGCCTACAGACATAACTGCAAAGCAAAGCCTAATGGCATGGGTGTGTGGATGTCTGTTCATCTTTTCGTTCATGTCCTTATTAATGCACACTTTATAACTCACTTGTTGGATTTATTAAAAACGAACAAATGAAACCTAAATGTCTTTGAATATCTTTATTATCATTTAAAAACGAAAATTAAAATGACTGGTAAAAATAGATTATGACCGGATTTTTATGACCCTGTCGGTCAAAATGACCGGAGACAAAAAAGTCTAGCGCAATGTCTGCTATATACAGACTCTACATTCAGTGAATGTAGAAGAAGAGCAGAGGAGCCCTGGTTTCCGGTTGTAGGCTGTTTGTAGTCCGCGTGATATTGACCAATCACATTTGAGCCGGCTGCAGTTGTTGCCAGGTTAAACGGTCCGTGCGGTGAATTAATGAGGCGGAACATAATTGGCATCACCGCAGACTCTGAATCCATCGCAATGGTTCAGCATATTTACTTATATAAAACGGAAGTCGGAAACGGAAATTCGCCTCCTCCGCCCAAATCAAACCGGAATGCCAAAAAATCGGGGGTCTGCCCCCAGAGGCTGTTTCGCCGTCTGACGGATGTCAGACGCTGAATACAGCCGATGGGTTCCCAGAATGTAGAGTATGTGACTGGAAACACGTCCAACAGGCTAACGCACATTGGACAGCATCACCCAGATGTGCCGATCACTGAGATGAGAAATGTTTGGATGCTTTGGATGTTTAAATACTTTCCACAGATACACTGAATAAAAGTAGTTTACCACAGTTGCCAGTTGGCAAAATGTTTCCACAGCCCCCAGCAAGAGGACTGTATCTGTCTGTGAGACTTGCACAACTGTCTCTTCAATAAATAAATTAATAAAAACTAGAATGCCGCCTTGTTGCAGTTTACATTCATGTCTGTGAAAACATGGATGCTCACACACATCTTCAATCTGGCAACACAGAAGATCCACACAATCAGCACAGTTCAAAGGTGAGCATCCAAGACTGGTGCCGCCAATTCAGTATCTGAACAAATGTCTCCCGTTCTGTTCCTGAGATATGATGTTAAAGTTAACCTTTGACCTTTTGGATATAAAATGTCAACACTTCATCGTTTTATCCTACTAGACATGTGTGTGAAATACTGTCAGAATTCGCATTTGAGTTATTGTGGTATGGCCAAAGACATGTTTCGTAAAGTCACATTGACCTTTAACCTGTGACCACCAAATTCCATTTATATCATCCTTGAGTTCAAGTGAAAGTTTGTGCCAAATTTGAGAAAATTCCCTCAAGGTACTCCAGAGTATGGCATTCATGGGATTGAGACAGATGAAGTCACAGTGACCTTTGACCATCAAAATTTAATCAGTTCATCGTTGAGTGTGAGAAGATGTTTGTACCAAATCTGAAAAAGTTCCCTCTTGGCCTTCTTCAGATATCGCAGGAAAGACAACTCGAAAACATAATGCCTCCAGCCCCCGCTATCGCCGACACAGAGGCATTACAAAATAAATAAAAGTATCCCAACTGTACTGAACTCACACTGAACCATGACTCGTAACCCAAACAGTGACTTTCAGTTACCGTTACAGCCCCATTTGGCACACACAGCTCTTACAGATGGAACTGCCGGTCTCACAGTGACTGTAAGTATCATGCATAGAGGCCTATGTGACTATGTTTAGAGGGACCACACAGCTGGAGCCGACTCTGGAGAACACTAGTCCTCAAAAAGAGCCTTCATCAAGGTAACATTCGGCGCTCCCTCATTCTCCCCCCACTAGTGAGACTTTGATGCCTCTACAGAGTCAACGCTAGTGGCACGAATCAAATTCAATTAAATGATTTTCAATAAAAAAGGCTGCCTGTTATCAACGGTGCTCATTTGCACACAGTGACCTTGGTAGTGTGCGCGGAATTAGCATTCTCAGAGCTAGAGGGTAGGTAGCAAGGATGAAGAGAAGCAAAGTACACACAGTGGGTGGCCGATAATGGAGACAAAAGGAGTGAGAGGAGAGAGAAAGAGGGAGGCATCAACAGAAGAAATACACGAGACAAGACGAGAGAGAGGGGAAGGAGCTCAATGAGACAAATGTGAAACTAATGAAAACATGAAAGATTCTTTGATGGACCCTTCTCACCAAAATCTGTCGACAAATGTGTGATCATTCATCAAACTTTCATAACAATAATCCCTTCAAATACCGACTTAATACACAGGCTGAGCTCCACGCGTCACTGTTGTTTGACCTTTTCCTTAACGACTTCTTAAAAGTAATCCAGACTTCCACAACAGGACGGAACAAAATCGAAGCAGCCGGCCGACCCACGGGCCGTCCACAGCCTTCAGCTTCTCACTCAGTCTGGGCGCTCGTCTCATTGTCATTCTAGGTCAGGGTATGATTACTGATGATGAGGAGCTGATAAGAAAGATTCACTCTAACCAAGGGCAAGGTCACCTCCCACTGCGAAGAAATGCAGATGTGATGAGACAGGGATAAGTGCCTTTTTAACACACACACACACACACACACACACACACACACACGTGCAGGTACACACCCACAGAGTGCTCCCACACAAAGACAGGAAGACAGTGTGTGGAAAAACTGTACACATGATCTCCCAAAATCACTGAAAGAGAGTCAGATGCACCATCACCTTGACCTGAGACATACAGTATGAAGCCTAATTGAAGCTGTATCAATATATAAATGCACTGCTGTCTAATCTTGAAAGACTTCAAAGCATCAAAGTCTGTCTCAGGTCCTGGGAGTGAACCTGCATGAGTAAAAAGTTATATAAAGCCTCAGCTGACTCCACAAGCAGATTTATGAGTCAAAACAAATATCTGCATGTGTGGAGTTAAACAAAACCTTTGCTTACCAGACCTCTGTACCCGCTCCTCATCTCTGCTTGAGGCCACCAGCTCAAGGCTACGTTAGCCACTAATGGCATGACACACCCAAATCTTCAAACAGACCATCCGCGGCCGGGTCGCACTGTCTGTAATGAAGGCACCAGGTTCTGACCAAGAAGAATGCAAGGAAGGAAAAGAATATCACTGTTTCTGTTGCATCAGTTTTGATCTTTGGTGTTTATGCGACAACATTAGGGGAGTGCAGCGCTAACTCAGTTGTAGAGATGTCACTTTTACTGGGGGATGCTGGGGACATGTCTCCACCACTTTCTTTTTGAAAAGGCGATTACGTCCCAATCATTTTTAATTTGAAACAAATCTTCTAGAAAATAGAAACTAATTTGTATTTTCCAAAAAGTAATACAAGCTAAAAAAAAGAATCCGCCTAAGCCTACTGGTTTTAAAATAACCCCAAAAATTTGCACTGATAAGTAATTGTAACAAGTTATTAACACAGTCTCTTTGTGTCCAAGTTTTCCGTTATCTCTTCCTCTGAGCTCAACAACTCAACTATTAAAGTCCAGGGGTATATTAATTAAAGTGAATTGTGTGTCACTGACCTGAAGAGGTGCCACATGCACATTTAAAGAGGTTATTTCCCCAGTCAGTTGAGGTGGTTATTGGGTGCCTCCCGCTGGAGGTGTTTCGGGCATGTCCCACTGGTAGGAGGCCGCGGGGCAGACCCAGAACACGCTGAAGGAACTACATATCTCATCTGGCCTGGGAACGCCTTGTGGTCCCCCAGGAGGAGCTGGAAAGCGCTGCTGGCGAGAGGGACATCTGGAGTACTTTGCCCGGCCTGCTGCCCCGCGACCCGGCCCCGGATAAGCGGAGGAAAATGGATGGATAGATGGATTTCCCCAAACAAAAGAGGACTTAAGTCTCATTTATACACTCTTAATGTATGAAAAGAGAGGTTCATTTAAAACGTTGTAACCGTCACTGCCTACATACTTCCATGCGTCCTTTATGTTGGCATAGATAGAGCCATTAGATAGCAGTGGAGGGTAGTGTCAAAGGTTTCTAACAACAACCACCAAAGCAACATTGGACGTGGTCATTATAACGTAGCTTTTAACAGAGGCAGCGTTAAATTTGGTGGTGGTGTGTGGGGCCATTAAATACATTAAGACATGTGGATGGATGTTTTTTTTTTTTTTTTTTTTACATTACCGATTCTTTGCGTTTTGCCATTGTTAGAATGTCTTCATTTTGTCCTGCAGTCGTGTCTAACTTGAACTACAGTGCACTGCCCTCACGCTCTCTAGTGGTACTGCTTTGTTTCGTCCATATCCGTAACCTTTCAGAAAATGTGCACAAATAAAGACAAAATGAATGCAGAGTACAGGCAGAAGGCTCTGTCCATGTCCGTATACATGTTTAATGTTGAGCATGAATGCCCCTCAGGAGAGAATCATGCTTACATGTGTGCTGACTCAGTGGGGATGACATTAAATAAAAAAAAAAGTTGATCTACAGTGGAATAAATATTTGAAAGCAACAGATAATGAAAGCTCCCATCCTCTCTTCAGCCAAATTGAGCTCTTGAGCTCCAGGAGGCGCTATAAAGTCTCACTGGCAGCTAAAGACGTATTCAAGAAGTCCTTCATCCAAAGTGCCATGAATATCCTTAACTCAACTGAGTGACTGATGAGTTTTAAACCACAGACAGACATTCAGTACGTTTACATGCACAGTTTAATTCCACTTTTAATCGGAATGAAAGGCCATTCCGATTAAAAGTGGTCATGTAAACGGTCATTCCGATTGAAAAACAGTCATTCCGATTGAAAATTAAATCCGATTAAAGGGGGTGGTTTATTCCGTTTGTCATTCCGAATGAAAGAATTTTGTGTGCATGTATACACTCATTCCTCTTTAAATTCATTCTGGTCTTTCTGTGCATGCTCGTTTCCTTGCCCTTCTGGCGCGATGACGTATATAGTGCACATAGCAACGGGCTGCATAGCAACAAGCTGAGATAGAGCAGTCGGACTTGTTGCACTCACCGGTTTCCATTCGCCACAGCACGGTCTTCTATCTCCCTTCTTCAACCTTCTACCTCCCTTCTCCTACTCAACAGATGAAGCATTAGCAGAACAAGGTTGTTGTCGTACTGCTGCTTCAAGAATATAAGCAAAACACGCCCGAAAAAGGCACTAAGAACGTCATCGTCAAACATCTTGTTATCCGGAGCGAGGACTACAGTGTTTTCTTCCGGTAAACGTAAACACGTAACAGCCGCGCCGCCCCCTATCCAATCAGAAACCTTCCCTGACCCAAACCTTGCGCGGACTTGAATAAAGGCGATTGAACTGATCTCCCATGTAAACCCTCATTCGGAATGAATATTTCCCATGTAAACTACCTGTAAAGACTTTAATTCCGAATGATTTCATTCAGATTTATTTCATTCCAAATGAGAAGCCATCATGTAACCGTAGCCAATGACAGGAACTGATTTAATGTGTTAAGTGCTTTTTATGACCCTATCTACATGTTTGTTTTACTAACTGCTCGTCTGCTTTTTACAATAGTGTGTCTGTGGGCCGAAGACAAATTTTTCATGCTGGTGAACAATAAGGATCTCGTCTCGTCTAACTGCATTTTATCCTACTATATTTTCTGATTATTTTTAAAAGTCATCTGAATTTTGTATTTTACTTTACAAAAGACATTTGCACCATACATAGGTGCATAGAAATTCACCAGAACGCAAGACATAAAGCATTTGACACTCTACCTCCAGACCCAATGCTTCTAATGTCATCCCCTCAAATCCCTAAATGCTGAAATGAAACCTATGCTCTTGATAACAGTGAAGCTATGCCCTCTTTAGAGCTGCCCTTGACTAAGACTTTTCCAAGTAGTCATTTAGGGCCATTGGTCGACTAGTCACCCACATGTTTACGATATCAATTTAATTATTAAATGATATATTTTGGTGGTTTAAGTTGAAGGTGTGAGAAAGAATAATATCAGTAACATTGTTAACACTGTGCTACATTACAGAGAAATACAAAACCGTACTAATGAACCTTCATTAATATAGGCCTATATTTTATCTACAAGTGCACGTCACACACTGAGCGAGCCGCCTGTTAATGACGCTGTGGGCTAATGGGCATGTAGCTACTTCCATGTTTCAGATGATACGTCATGTTTGTAGTCGACCAATGAAGATGAGTTAATATATCACCTTGGGTTTGTCCTTCACCTTCTCAAAATGACCCCACACTTTGGATTTCCTGCCTGACATGTTATTAACTAGTCTGTGGAATCGGCGCTGATACCCAATCACGTTATTTTTACAAAATCGGAATCGGTAATAAAAGATCGGAGGACTCAAAACAACAACAATGGCCAGGTTTTTCATCTATGTTGTTCACTGTTGTGTCCGCTTTCCAATGTATAAAGTGTGGCGATCCTGTATATTTTCTAAATATATATTTTTTTATAAGACAGTCAGCTGATGGCTTGCTCACCTCCAGACACTGAGGTACCTCCAGACACACCCACCGGTGCTATCGGCCAGTGGAATGGCTCGATCAGCTGAGCCCAGGTAGACCGGCCCCTACATTATGCCGCTCCTGGCAGTATGACGAGAGTCGCCAAGTGAGAAATGAGCCAGAAGTCCTCTGCATATTTGGCCTACCACGGCATTTTACACCGCTCAAAGTCCGCGAAATAGGTGCACTTCCCCATGGAATATCATCCATCCAGCCACCGACCTCAACTCAGAGATTCCGCCATGGATATCAAGGGATCCTAGGGAGCCTCCATGCCCGAAACAACGCCGGAGCGTTATGGCATTCACACACGGTTGCGTGAGTTGGCAAAAGCCGGGGGTTACTTTCCGTTTCATTATTCCTTAGTTGGAACGTTCGGGCCGGGTTGATTTATTGTTTTGAAACTGAACTGAGTCAGAGCCAACAGTGGATTTTCTTTACCTCCTTGGTTGCAGGAAAACCTGGGGTGGAGTTTTCTTTTGCTTAGCCAACTGTGTGGATTGAACGGAATTGAACTGTGAACTGTGTGTTATTTGGAAATCCTGGAGTGGAGTTTTTTGTTTGAACTGGATTGAACTGACTGAACCAAGCGGAACATTTCTTTTCTTTGGTGGAAAAAATATATACTTTCTTGAAACTGATTACTGTTGTATTTGTATTTTTGGAAATTGAGTATAATTCTCTTGTTCTACAGAAACCAGGTAAAAACAATTTAATTTTGGTGTTGAGGGAACTGTTTTATGGGTTTTATGGTTTCTTTGTGGGGTTTGACCGAGTAAAAGAAAAATATTTGTTTCATGTGTCAAACCGCTAAAAAAGGTATAGGCCTATTTTGATTATTGAAGACAAGAAGAAGATATTGACTTGGTTTACATTTCGTGGTGCTGAACCACCGATAAGCTTTTTGGATACTATTTTAATTAAAAAAAAAAAAAAAAAAAAAAAAAAAAACATTATGGGACAACTTGGATGCATTCTTTTTTTTTTTTTTTTTTCTTTCTTAATGCTTTGCAAAGTATCGGATTGGACTCGGTATCGGACTCAGTTTCAAAATAAAGGACTTGGTATCGGATCGGATGCAAAAAAATCAGACTGGGACATCCCTACTGTGGAATAACCGCAGGTACCAGCCCAGGAAATTAGGGGCCGTACACATGCTGCGTCTTTAACCGCCTGAAAAATGCGAGTGTGGGCTCTGGGTGTTACTATTTTCTGTACCCGCTTTCAAGAGCGTGGCGGCAAAAAAAAAGCATCATATAGCCTATTTCCCTGAAATCCTGAGTGCAGAGCTGATCTTCCTTCAGGCACTGTTTATAAGTGTGTAGGCCTATCGTCTGTGGGACAGATGTAAAGCTCTGGGTAGCCCTGCTGATTGAATATTTACAGAAGAAGGGAAAGATATCTGTCGGCTGTGATTGGTTTGTAACCTGACTCCTGTCTGACTGCTGAGCGTGGCCAGTTCCTGTGCCTGTCCTTTCAAATTAAATTCCCACATGGTACAGAGTTCCACCTGTTTTTGTTTGTTTCTTCTGCGACTAAGCGACTCGTGAAATCTTGATGACTAATGACCTTGTTGACTAATGTTTGGTCAACTATTAGTTGGCAGCCCTAGCCCTTTTGATCTGCTGTTTTATCCCCAAATCGCCGTTAACTATCTATACACCCTCATACCGATCCCACAACACATTACCTACAATGGCTTTGTTGAAGACCATTTACAAAATGTTTTTCTAATCTGAGCACTTGTGTCCCCATAACTTTTCAACACAAAGAAATGCCCTTAGGTGGCATACTCTTTCAATAACGTATAAACCTGGAATTATAAAATCTGTGTTTGTTTTTCATGTTTCTTAAATTGGGGCATACCGGACAAGAACTCAGCCCCTTTCTTTCTTCTCCTTTCTACATCCAAAGAGCAAATCATAGAAAAAACACATTGTTCCCTTCCATTTCCCTATTTACACCCCTCCATTTTAAGTGAATAGAACAGAAAAGCAAAACAACAATCCCATTTGTAGCTCCAGTGCTCGCTGGCCCCATTGGGTACTGATGGTGCTGCACCAACATCACTACTGCCGGCTGGCAAACACTGATAGGTGACCTCAGAAACACACAGCCTCCCATTTTGAGACCAAAATGAAGATAGACACAGACAAGCTAAAATAAAAGTGGTGGGTTTAGGTTTTCTTTTAAAATAAAAAACGAGGAACAAAGAGGAGGTTTCATTTCACGCAGTGCCAAAACTGCTTTGGTCTTGGCCCCTCGTCTTTGCAGCAGGAATTCAAACTCTCCTTTAGCACAAAATGTACCAAGATGAATGACAAAAGACAGGTAGGAATAGACGCTCTCAAACTGAAACGCTCAAAGACCCCCAGGAACAAACAAGGCACAAAGACGTATTCACAGGATCAAACACAAACATAAAGTAAAGCACAAAAGAGACTCCACGGGAGCAAAGAAAACAAGTTAGAAAAAGAAAGGGACTTACATGCGACTGCTGGGTGGAATCTTACGCCCATCTCTGAACCAGGTAACTTGTGGCTGAGGGAAGCTGCGGATGCGCGGGGCCTGGATAACTGCACCCTCTCCCTGAGACACTGACTGGGTGCGTTCACCCTCCTCAAAACTGCCCATAACTACAGGAAAACAAACAAAGATTACACACAGGAAGAGAAAACACAGCAGGGAGTAAGAAAGGGAAAGGGCAAGTGAAGTCACAGGCACAAATCTCTCTTCTTTTCTTGAATCTGACTTTTGGTGCCCACAGAGCTTTTGCCATCTGCTTTCTGTTGTGAAATGTTACATTGAGCCACTTTGATGGACAGCGCTGTGTTGTTGCCATGGTTTCCACTGTGCATCAAGAAAGGCTAGAAGGAGCCGAGATGTAATGACTCACAGAGGGACACAGAGGGGACGCTAAATTGACTCATATTCATATTCCGTATCCTCCTGTGTGGATGCATCAAGGGCAATCAATCTTGATCACGCTCTAAATGTGTGCATTACTCAACATAGTAGATGACCAGCGCTGCCGCTATTCTATTATCTCCTAATACATTTCATTTGTTACAACGGTTTTATTCCTCCCCTGCCTCATTACATCTTAAAAGCTGACAAAAATACTGTGCTAATATTCCAGCTCCATGCTCTGCCTATTTGTAAGTGAGATCTATGAGCAGGTTAGGAATTTTTGATGGATTCCCCGTCGATCAACCCTAACTCAGATTGTTGTTTCGATCTCAGCTGTGCAATTCTGCGTGCTTTGTCTTTTCTTCTTTCACTGCTGCCTGAAAGAGAGAGTGCACACTTTGGTTTTGTGACAGGTTAATACCTTAAAGGGATAGTTTGGATTTTTTTAAGTGGGGTTTTATGGGGTACTTATCCATAGTCAGTGTATTACATACAGTAGATGTCACCCGGCCCACCCCCAGTTTGGAGAAGCAGGCAGGAGTACTGCCACAGAAGCTAAGTAATGCACTGCTGTGGATGGGGTCAGCAAACAAACATATTTTTGCCACTGAAAAAAATCAGTATCACTTTAAGTGTACGCTATATTTGGAGAATTTTCACTGCTTTATCATAATGTCAGACACTGATTTCCTACCTGAAAACGAAGTTGTTATATTGTTCTCTTCAAACCCAGACAGTGATTGAATTGCTGAACACAGAAGACACTTGTCTACCACTGCCTCAATCAGATATTTTGTTTCAGGGTGCTTTCACACCTGCCCTGTTTGGTTCGGTTCAATCAAACTCAAGTTTATTTGTGTGTATAGTATGGTTCGTTTGGGCAGGTGTGAACACAGCAATCACACTCAGGTGCGCACCAAAACAACCAGACCAAGACGTTCTTGAAGAGGTGGTCTCGGTCCGGTTATAAATGAACTCTGGTGCGGTTCGTTTGTGGTGAGAACGTGTTCCGACCTGGATGTGAACCAACTGCAGTCACATGACACATTGTTTGGGTTAAACATGAGCATGTTACAGTCCTGGAGGATTATTAATGTGCACCTCCTCCTGTACTGCCTTAATATGCACATTCAGCACATCCAATGCATCAAAACATTGTTTTGTAGTTGGAGCCGCGCCTCGTTTTCAAACTGTATGGTTTGACTAAAATGAACAATGACAGCAATATAGTCCACGATGAGCAGCGCTAAAATCAACCTGCGTAGTTGTCCCTCCATTGTGACATTAGAAAGTGTCACATTTATCTTGCAAGTGTACTCTTCTTCAACGTTTGCTTTACTTCCTGGATTTTTCCCACATGGAAATTCTGACCAATCAAGAGCAGCTTTCTCACACAAGGCATTTGATCTGGTCCGCTTGTAAATGCTGCTGTGAGAACACAAACCAACTCTAGGTTATTATGCAACTTTGTAACAAAATTAGTCCCTGATTCAGACCAAAGCAAGACAACTCTAGGTCTGAAAGCACTCTCCATCGTTGTGTAACTTGGATGTTTCAGATTGGATGTTTGTTTTAGAATGGTTACTTTGGATTCACCAAAGACACACAACAACACAAACTAATTAACTAATCAAAGAAGTGGTAGATCAGCAGCTCCTGTGTTCAGCAAGCTAAAATTACTGCTTTTATCAATAAAGTGTGGTGGCTTTGACGCGGGCATAGATGGGTAACTGAGGCCCGTAAAGGCATCCCCGTCAGAACGGGCTGTCGGACAGAAAGGTAAAGTGGTATAAAAAGTGACTAACATACATTTTGTTGCTGACCCCGTCGCCATGTTGGACTCCATTCTGCTTCTTCAAACTGGGTCGTGCCAACAGACATCTACTGTAGGTAAGTACCCCATACAACCCCACTTTAAAAACTATCCAAACTATCCCTTTAAGGTTGTTTTTTTCTTAGCTCCGCAGGAGGCGAGGAAAAGATCACTTACTTGTCTCCAACTTGAGGGAAACAATAAAAAAAAACCCTCTGCTAAAATCATTTGAACGTAACATCAAATGCTCAATTAAGTTCTAACACAGTTTAGAAATAATAATATCTTTGAAAAATGTAGGGATCAAGGTATGGGGCTTTGAACTGGGGGATGTTGGAGTGGTTGTGCATCGATGGCAATCTTATTTTCTCCCTCTCTCTCGCTCTCTTTCAAAGAGAATAAAAAAAAGGTAATCTGGCTTTGCGGTGGAGCTGTGGTGCTTAGCTTAAATGAAAATCGGGGAAGTGTGCAAATCCCCTGACTTTGATCTGCAGTTTCGGCGATGTGATGTCCTCCTCCCCTTCCCTAAACTCTAATGCCTCGG